>NC_084666.1:31034021-32305449 GCF_028389875.1 Rhea pennata
AATGAAAATGTGTATTTCCATAGCATATGGTAGAAATATCGTTTTCAAAATAGGCTTAGTATATTCAAATCCAGCACCTTTTTGTCAAAGATACCTTTGCTCTGGATTAACCTGCAACGATTCAAACATGGTTCTTTATCTCAGTAATAATAACGATTTAGGATGGGCATTGCACTGTTGCAATGTTCCTTGATACAGCTTATCTGCACTAGGAAGGATGGCACGGAGCTTTCTTTTGTGTATGACTATCAATCATCAATGTCATTTCTAAAGGAAAGAACACAGCATTGTAAAAAGGTTACCAGACTACAACCAGAGCAGGTATTCTGTTATTTTCCAGTACTCTTAAAATAAGCATCATTATTTATTTCAAAGAATGTAAAAATGAGAAGTTTGCTGTAGCCAAATAATTTCTACCCAGCTGTGTAGGAAATGCTATCATATTCCTTCATGAAAAGATCTTCAAATAAATGCTACAAAGCTCATCACAACACAGTTGTATGCTGCATGATGGGGAAATTGATTTTTTAATAGTTCATTATTTAGGCTGCTTTCTCCTAATGCGATTTCTAGATTTCAAGCAAGCTTTAGAAAAAAAACATAGGAAAGTGCAACTGTATTTGTGAATCCATGCTCAGAGATATTGAATACTGGAATTTCCTGGGGTTGTGCTTGCATCCTATAGGAAGTCATAAAAGGTTGTTTTTGTCAAATTCTCCCTCTGTTTCCTCACAACTATAAGCACATTGATGGTGAGGATTTTGAAGAGAAAGAAAATGCATCATAAGCTTTATTCTAAAATACTCAGGAGATATCTACTTTTTTTTTCCTGATATGTCATCATGAATCCCCCTTTAGGTGACCCCTTCTTGGTGGGAAGCAAGTTTGAACTCAGTAGTCAAGTGAAAATACCTGATCTAACCGTAAAGCCAAGATGTAATGTTTAACACACTGCTGCCTTGCAGACTAGGTTGTTAACAGTTTCCTAAAATGGGAAGATAATGTTGCCTGTACTCTGCTGTAATGAGCTTTGGAATTTGTGTGTGTGTGTGTGGGGGGGGGCAAATATGCATCAAACAACAAATAGAAATAGCTTGCTCATTTAATTATACATTTTTAGTAATAAAAAAGTAAAAAAGCATGGCTTCCTAGAGTGACAAACAGGGCCACATAGACTATTTGACTTGCTTCTACTGATATAATTAAGGAATGGCATGGCATGGATAGGGAACAGAATCTATGCCACACTGCATGTTTTATGGTGAGTTTACATTACAGAAATACACTCAGATAACTTACATATCTTGGGACCCCGAGATAATCATAATATGCCCAGGAACAGAGCCTGATCAGTGTCTGATTCATCATAGTAACAGAGTAGGACTGACTCTATTCCGTCTTCATATGCATCTTCTTTCCTCCTGCCAAATATAACTTGAAAGACAAGAAATGTATTGACTGATTCAGGTGGACTTCTGGGAATCCATTATGGAAGAATTTGAGATACGGTTTTAGCATAATTCTGTTCCTGTGAAACAGCTTAGAGTGTAGATTATAAAGTTTAAATTTACTTGCACATTGCCAACATTCTAATAATAAATAAATAGATAATGGTTTGACAGAATTACTTAGAAATTACAAATTGTTTTCAGACTTGTAGTGAGAGTGAATTAATAAACCCAGGTCTTTCAAGAACTTGAATACCAGGAATTATAAGAATGCTGGCATAACTAAACAGCTGAGGGACATAAAGATACTGCTACACGTCAAAAGCATGTGAGGTAAATACACTTCTACATGCAAACTGTGTGATTCAGGAATATGTTATGCCTTGGAGTTTGTTTTAGCAAGCAGGTATATGGCAGAAAACCTGGATCTATGGCATTTCCAGACAAATACTGGTATTTGTTCTTGTCTTTGATACTGAAGCGACTCAGAGTCTGCCTTTGTGATAGATTACTGTAGTCATTCCTGTTTAGCCACCGTGCATGTATTCATAAAGTCCTTCAGGCTGTTGCTGTTTCACAGAAGGCATGGCACCAATAGGTTTTACTCCATTCTTAAGACACCATCTCCCAGCTTGATCACTGGAGATCAGTGAACTTTCTGAGTTTGTGCAGAACACAAGCTATTGGTAAACACATCGTGGAACACCATAAGCCTAAATCTACAGCCAATCTGCTAGTCCTAAAGTCCAGCACACTAATTTGAAGTTTCATACTGTCCCAAGAAAAGATGCTTTGCATTTACATGACTCAAATGGGTTCCATTATGTGTAGTAAGAAAAACAAAACAGAAGAAAAGAAAGAAACCATATCCCTTTTACCCAGAGATCATTTAACATATATTCATGTCCTGTAAGTCCAACTGATTCAGAACTTTGAAGAGAGAAAAAAAAGTATTAATACTTGATATAAATAATCTTTTCCATGTATCAGGCTCGCTGAAACCCCTCCTTTGAAAAAGCCTTTGCTTATTGCCACATAGTATTTCATATCAGTGATTTGAAACTCTTGTTTTCAGATCAAACAATCAATTATATCTACTTTTTCTTAAAAAACAACCTTAAGCAAGAAATAAATCTTGTGGCACCACTGTGCATCATATGCATCCCATTTACATTTTGTTATTAAATCCAGTAGGTTATGGGAAAATATAGATTCCTATGTCATGAATCACAATTTATGCATTTAAAGACTTAATAAAACCTCTTCAAAACACATATAATTTTTCATTTGTTTTTAACTAAAAGCCTCTTCATTAAAAAAATAATAATAATAGTAATAAATAGTAATTCAAATCAATATGCTTCATACAGCCAAATAAGAAGAAACTCATAATTATGATATAGGAGAAGATGATAAGATATTATTAATTTCCTAAGAATTATGATCTAGGAGATGATGATGGATATTATTCATTTCTTAAGAAAGGGAAAATATATTATTGGGAACAAACAAAAAACTGATTATTCAACTGATGAAGAAAAGTTGTTTCAAATTCTTTTACTACAACAGTGGCAAGAATAAGTGAAGAGAGTAATTCAAAGTTAGGATGGACCACTGGCAGATCAGGAGGAGATCAGGAGGAGATCAGAATGGAAGATACAATAGAAGAGGTTTATGGGACATAAGTATTGCAATATAAGAAATTAGAAATAAGATTGATAAGAAAGGAAGACAAGGCAACCTGGATGTTGCTAAGAAAGAAAAGATTAATGAGAAAAGCACAGGTGTGTTGCTATGTAGGCTGAAATTTATCCTAGTTTACCCAGTCTATAAGCCTAGCCTTTGGAATGAAGAATTTACCAGCTGGTAAGATTGGGTAAGATTCTTGAAGACTAAGAATAAATCCAAGAATTTATCTTAGAACTAGACCTAGAATTTATCTAGCTCTAACAAACAGTAATCACAATCTGGATGCAAAAACCTAAGCAGGGGTTTCAGATGGCAACAAGGGAGTTATATAAATTAGACCAGAGTTAATGCTGACATGTTGGAAAACAGTTTAAATGTTGTAAAAGATTAATATCCGGCCTTCCTGACTCGGATAAATTTGTCCATGGTTATTAAGTTTTTAAGTTACAGAAGTTTTCTCTAATATCAGTAATCTATGTATGGAAACAGTCCAGAATGTTTTCTGAAACTTAAGTTAAATTCCCTGGTGAATACCTCAGGGATATACAAAAGTTAGATCTATGTGACTCACAATTTCTTCCAATTTCTTTTCTTTTTACTGAAGTTTCCTGTGAGATTAGGCAAAAAAAAGATATTTAATCTCCTAAGATATTATTTTAGGTGCAAGTTTCCCAAGGGGACAAAAAAGCGGTAAATACAGCATGTGACATAATGGATTACAACTTTGTTTTTCTAAGGGATATCTGATGTTGTGACTATAGAAAAATATTCAGAGGAGAGTAGTACCTTTTCTTAAAAGAACACTAGTAAGTGAACTGGAATCAAATTAAAAAGCTCTAAAATATAGGGTTTCATATGTGCAAAGTACTGAACACTAAATCTGTTCAAGTAAAGAACAGAAACACCAGCTTAGTCCTCACTAAAATCAGTAAGTTCAGCAAATATATTCCCCTGTTTAACATAAAGCTTACATTTAAACGTCCCTTTCAGAAAAGTATTTTGGTGGATCTAGTCTTTAGTCATAAAATGAACTATGAACTACATTCACCAGTTTGAGACTGGTGTCAAAGATGAAAAACTGAAAACTTTAAAAATACCTATGTAAAAATTAAGCATGTGCTTACAATTGCTTAAAAAGTCAACATAGACTGTCTCAAACTTAATGTAAGGCACAAAAGCGCTAGGCTAATTAAGGTCCAGCTGGGAAGGTGAAAAGGAACACTATTACTTCAATAACCCTTTGAAGTTTTCATTAAATTTCCTTTAGTCATGCTATTCCTGTTCCAGTGGGCCCAGTCTGCAATGAAAGAAGATCTAGGACGACCAAACCGAAGCAACATGAGGCAGAAGCACTGACATTAGAAAGTCTATTACCACAGAGCAATTATTTAGGGCCTAGCTGTACGCTGAACAGCAGAAACAAGAATCAGAGTTAAACGTAACAGAAAGGAACTGAGAATGTTGACAAAAACCTCTCATACACTGCATTGCCTTTTATGCTTCTCCACAGTTTCTGCAATAAACACTGTGCAAGATGTTTGAATTTCTTACTTCTATTATTTCTATTTTTTAAACATATGTTAACATGAGTTTTACATGAAGCAGCAGAGTTGATCAAACTACAGAAAAGCCAGGAAAAGTATTACTGAAATAACTTTTTTTTTTAAAAAAAATCTGCGTTTAGCTTACAACTTAGTATACCCCTTAAAACTACAGGGTTGAACATCAAGAATTTACTTTAAAAAAATAAATAATTTTGGTTATAATTTTATTTCTTTCTTGGTCTCCTGTAGTCATACACTTTCTGATTTTTAAGTTCAGCAAATATGCACACAAAATTTCCATAATCACAGCAAATACAATATATGTGTGTGTTCTCTAAGTTAGCTATATTTTTAGGAAAAAAAGGAACATATAGATTCAAACTACTTAATTTTAAGGTGGAGGAAGCAAAATGAATACATCTGAAAATACATCCAACTATCCTACAAACCACTGGAACTTCAAAGCTAATTATTAATAATTAAGTACTAGCAAAGACCTGTAAAAGTACAAGTACCACAAAACCTAGTTGCAAGTCTAGCATCTATTTACCACTACTGAATTAGACCACAATTTCTTCATAAATATTGTAGCATTTACAGGAATATGAAATAAGTGCTAGTCCAATAACTCCAGGTAAATTCATCACCAAATATGCTAAAGAGACATACGCAAACACACTTTCATGAAAACTATTCTGGAAAATGCTTAGCCTGCAGATTAAAAAAACAAAACTAACAGAATGGTCTAAGAAATACAATGGAAGATTTCACAAAAAAAATGTTCACCTGTACACCTGTGTTCAGTGCTCCCCACACTTGGATGATAAAGGTGTTGCAGTGAAAAAGCATGGAGAACAGCAATGAACTTGGAGATTCACATTCTACGAGTAGGTTACTTAGACAATACTTTCTATTTTCCTGCTCTGTATTTTCTAATTCTAGGACAGTGCTGGATTCTTTGAGCACTTAGTTACCCTTCTCTGTCTTTTTTTTTTTTTTTTTTAATAAAAAGACAACACTTCTAGTCTAGCACTACTGAAGGAAAATTTTATGACATAAAGACAGCCATAATTTAATTGACGCAAGAATAACCACAAGATTTTAGCTTTCATGCTCCTGCATATCCAACTAGTAAAGCAGATGACAGAAGGGAATAAATATTTTTTATAGCCCAGATTGAACACAATAATTATCTTTGAACCTGTTATTTGCTTTGCATTCATGCCCATCAGCCCAGTAATTCTGTGCACCAATCTTTTTCAATTACAGTTCTTTTCTATTGTAAACTTAGAACAAGTCATGAAAGCTCTGGTTAAAATACCTCACAACTTGTCCTATTCCAATTTTTTTTCTCTGCTACTATTGCTCTGATCATCTGTTCTTACTAAACAGAAGCATTGCCAAGTTGGGAAGAAATGAACTTTACAATCTCCTCCAAAATATTCCCTCCTCCCTTTTCAAAAATTCAAACTTTTGAAAATTCAAATCATTTTTGTAAATGGAAGAAAAATTGATGCTGATGTTGAACTCTTCTTTACACTTGTGCCTACCATTTTGCATTGCTATGAAAGCAGAAGAAAACGCTATACCATCGAAATAACCTTTTGTGGCACAAAAAGCATTAAGAAGAAATATCTTAACATTTTAATAACCTTTAAAGTACTTTCAATAATCTTTAATAACAATTTCAGGTAAAAAATATAATAAGGAATAAAGCAGTATCATCTTCATATCTTTGAAATGCAGCTAGTAAAAAAACGAGGCTATATGAGGTACTCCAGGAAGATTGAGAAAAATGAGGAAAAATTCTCTCAATAGAGAAAAAAAAATAGAAGCCTGTGGGGATTTTAGAGGCCATGAGGTTTCACAGGGATTTTGAGAAGTTCTCAGACCCCTCATCTCCATGCACTTACTCTACCTGTCCATCTAGTTCCATGCATCTCCCACAGTGCTACCTATTATCATCTACATCTCCAAAGGTGTCTCCACTCTCCTGCTTAGCATTTGTGCTTCTTTAGCTCTCCTTGCTCTCCCAGATTGTTACTCTCAGATATGGGGGGAAAGGGTCAGTTACTCATTTCCAAGAAGGATAAAAACCAAGACTGGAAAGGAGAGGGGAGGGTGTTCCTGAGACTGAAGGACCTAGGACAAGCTGCTCCAGCTGCCATCGGGCGAAAGAGGATACAGGAAGGTTATCCATTTCCCAAACGCCCACACACACTTGAATGCCCCTTCTCCACTCCAGCAGAAGGAGAGGTAAGTGAAAGCAGGAAAGGAGATGATTTGTTCTGATAACAAATACATATTGCTGATTCACAGGAATTTTTCTGTTTATAAGGAAACTACTACAATGGTGTTTCCATACTGGTCAGATTTATGGTTTTCAGCATCACTGGAGACTATTCCAAAACTTTCTCTGAACTCTATTTAAAGCAGCTGTACAGTTTAAAGTAAGGAGGAGCAAACCACACTGCTATTCTATCGCCATGTATATTCTATTTTTCAGATGTTTCTAACAAACATCACAAGGCATGCACAAATGTAGAAGAGTCTAAAAATATTCCACACTAGATGCAGCTGCCCTGTGAATGATGGTGGAAAAGCAGCATGGGGCTCATGGCAGTTTTCCCAGTCACGTAGGCCCCAGGACTATGCACTGCATCTGGCAGTGCTCTGACATCTCTGGCTCTCCCTTCTCCCAATGAAATTACCTCTGTGTTACTACTGTTCCATACTTAGTGTTTTCTGTAGGATTACTATATAATTAAACTATGAAGGCTTGCAACTGATATGCAACAGTTTTTACTAAGAGGGGTATTTGGAGAATTTCTGAAATTTAGCTATTATAATATAATTTCTCTAGGCAACTTTACTGAATGTGCTGCTATCTTAGCAGTTAACTGAAACTCCAGTAACAAAGAGTTCTTCCCTCACCACTATAAGATTATCCTGAAACACGATCATTATCTGCAATAGTATTTTTAAAATATTTTAATATCTCAGCAGATAATGCTCAAATTTTAAAATACGTACACAGCCTCATATAAGACAAGTTGAGACTATATCATCAAGCTTTTCTGATTGTGCTGTGCAAGCAGTTAAGCATAGGTGATTTCTTTCAAAACAAGAAACATCTTTTCTAGTTTTGGTTTTAGAATGTACCTGATTAAAACACTAGCAATAAACCAATATAGCTAATGTTTTAAGGAACAAAATTTTTGTCTAAAATGAAATTCATGTGTTATAGAAAGAAATAGTTGCAGAAACAAGGCACAGACCAAAAAGACTACCAAAATGGTGTCATGGCCCACTGCAGAAGTCTTAGCCACCACAGGCACTTACACAGACCAGTACTCCTAAGGTATCAAGTTACCGTGTGTCATGCTTTCTTATATGGTCTAGTCTCATCCAGTCTCTTCTGTCTCTTAGGGCTAAATTTCACATTAAAATGTTACTAAAATAAGTGACCACAGGCTTTAATTTCAACTAATACTTAATAAATATGGACAGAATATCTGTTGCATTTACTGTCCTTGACCCTTTGCCCACAGAACAGTTATGTCCCAAACATTAAGTTTTATGCTTTCGGTATCTAAATTTACTCCTTTACATTCAAAGAAAATACATATTTTCTTAGATTTTTGGCAGAAATCTCTACAACAGTTCAACAGCATCTTTCTTAGCCATTAACAACTGATATATGACAACTGCCAAAAAAAGAAGTAGAGAAGGCTTCCATTTTCAAAAAAAAATTTGTTTTGTTTTTTACTTGAGCAACCCCTCATCCGATTTCAGTCTTTCACTGAAACTAGTGTATGCGGATATTTGCAAAGTAAAAAGATAGCCAGTCATTTGATTGAATTTTGCTGTGCATAGTTGACTAACCTCTAATTTACCCAAGTACAGTGATTCCAGAGAACTCCGAAGTGCTCCAAAAATTATTACTGAAACGTTCCTAGAGTCAGAACTTTTTAAGACCGTAATTTATTTTTCCTCATTTCAGGAGATCAGGAGACTTTCATTTGTCCAAATTTCTTTTCTATTTTATGTACAAGAGATGAATGCTTTAACCTCTTATATATGAAACTACTTCCTTAGTACTTCATGTGATAAACCAATCACCCCAAAGACTTATCGTGTCTATCACCCAATAAATAATTGGATCTATATAGGAAACTGTATAGTGGCTGTTTAGCTGTAAATTCATTTCAAGTGCAGCTGTTATCCATGGTCCACTCAGTGATTCTCTCCAAACTGAGCCTTAAAATGTAATATCAAGTGGCTTCCCTAAGGCTACTTTAATAATCTGAAAGTTACCAAGCAGCAGGGAGGCATTAATAGTTACCATATTACTTCTCATGTATTTCTAATCTAGCCCACCAATCTCAGCTCCTGGGGAAGGCAAATTTAAACATGCCACTCATTAAAAAGTCAAAAGCTAAGAGTATATACAATTTATTCCATTGTATTTCACTCTGATGCAAACAATGTTTTGTCTGTTGAAAGATTAAATCTTAAATCTATGTTTTAGTATTTTAAATACAAGTTTAGTATTGTGTTAAACTCATTTGTAGCTGACATCATTTAATTTTCCAACTAAAGGACAAAGAGGACAGAAGAGTGATCAGGAGCAGCCAGTCAAGGCAAACTATGTTTGACCAGTGACTGCTTCCATAATGAAACAACTGGCTCTGCAAATAAAGGGGGAACAGACAATATCACTTACCTTGATTCTAGCAAAGCTTTGATACAGTCTCTCATACTGCCCTGGTATCCAAACTGGGCAGGTGCAGACTGGATGAACAAACTGTCAAATGAGTTTAAAGTTGACTAAATCATGAAAACGCAGGGACAGTCAGGGAGAAAGTTTATAGAGGAGCAACAGATACCCTGATGAGCAACATTACTTGACTAAAATAGCACACCACTTCACTTGGCATCAAAATCAAGCAATCTCAATCCTTGTTTTTGATAGCCACTACACTGAAAATCTAACGTTTTGCACCATACTTCTCAAACAACGATAACATGAGCCCGTCTGTTGACTGAAGTACAGGAGTTTTCTATTCAGAGCCTGCCTGTGATTATTTTCTCAGACTATACTTCTCTCACAGTCGAGATTACTCAAAGGGCTCACAGGCTGAGGGTAAACACAGCACAGCGGACTAAACAATTTGAGTCCATAGGGCCAAAAAGTGTTTGGAGTCACAGTGGCGATCAAGTACCCCAGGACTGTACGTGAGAAGCCAGGTCTAAGCACTGCCTCAGTGGACTCAAGGGGAGCTTCTGTATCTGCTTTGCTGAGGTCGAGGCTGTGCCAACGTGCCTTCAGTACAGGGAGACCATCAGCCCGGACAATACAATTAGACCCGTTAATTTGTTAGATTAGATATATGTAAATAAGTGTCTGAGTACATCTAAAGTAGTGGGATATACACATGGATTCAAAGTGCTATCTAAGTACAATTCACAATCTGCATATAATTTTTAATCTACTGGATGTAGATTCAATTCTTCTGGAAGGAAAACAAATGAAAATTGTCATTGATAAACAAGAACTTTTTCAAATCTAGGGCAAAACAAAAGTTTGATTTTTACAGAAAAGAAAAGGCCATCTTAGTTGCAGTTTATATCCTGCTAAATTTTGATCAATATTCATGAGCATTTTGGAAATGTTCAGAAAAATCAGTAGATCATCAAGGTTATATGTGAAGTCCATGAAAAGCTCACCCAGTGGTTTATACATGTGAAAAACCGCAATGGCACATAAGTTACAGCAAAAACTTTCTACTTGTTGATTTAATGCTTACTTCAAACGCAAGCAGAGAAAGTGTCAACCAGAACAAAGAAAAATCAGTAATCCTCAAACTCACAGTATACGTTCACTGAATGAATGACATTTAATATATTCCAATAAGCTGCTGCTCAGGCACTGCAGATGATGCTAGCCAAAAATGCTTTTCATTCATATGGGCTGTTAATTTTTAGAAATTTTAAATGTAGTTTTCAATTAATCATACCAACTACCACTTGATGGACATTGCCTGTTAAAAATTAAGAAAGCATTCAAGAAATTTGATATTTCTGCGTCAAAAGAAGTAACTAAATAGTGCTGTCAAAGAAAGAACATTACTTTTCTGTAAGACACTTATTTTACCATGCCTTGCATTACTACTTACAAGTTTAATTAGGTGTTAACTCTCCAACATTATTAGATAATTGTTACATAAATTGCATACACTGAATAACTATTACAGCAGAATTATTTAAAAAGCAAAAACTCCAGAATCTTAGGTGATCCTAAGATACATCCTATTTGCTGATATATCCAGGTATTAAAAATGTTTGAGTCAAATGTTTTAATCATATTCAGTGTTTATTGAAGCAAAATTCCCATTGAGATTGAATAAAAAAAATCAACTAAAACATTTAAAGTCCCTTCCTTTTGATCTGCCAACCTCACTTACATATAAAGATTTGTTATAGTACTGAATTCTATTATACAAGCTGAAATAATTCTATGACAGATATTGGAGTAAATTTCTCATACCATAAAAAGCATCAGAATATGTTTCTTAATTCAGTAGATTTTTGTAAAGCTTCCAGAATGTACATAAGCACAGTTCTACAAATCTATAACAGTTAACACTGCAGTGCTCAAAGAACTAAATCCTATTACCACCACATACAAAGAAGTCACCAATTTGTTAGTCAAGTCAACACTACAAATTATTTATTTGTGGGGAAACATTTCTGTTGGCACACTGAAATGCATTATGATACCAAGAAATTCTGTGTAAATCATTTTCAAACTATGGTATAAGATTTTACTCTTTTAAGCTTCTGAAGTAGTTCACTGTTTGCCTTCTATGCTCTATCAATGACTGACTGAAAAATGTATATGACATTTCTTTGCACAGATTCCCATTTCTTATACCACTGAAGACATATATGCTTTTGAATACAAATATGCTCTTGTTCCTTCCCCTATAAATTCATCACCCTGTCTCTCTCCTATCTTGCCACCTGCTGAAATATTTATTCCTCCTACCATTTTCTATTGGCTGTATTTAATGTATTGCTACTAGAGCTGATTTAAAATTTGTCTCTTCTGTTCTCCTTTTAAAAACACAGATTGACTTTGACTTAAAACTGAAATATTAAATATTAAACAGAACAGAGATAAAATCAATAATGCTATCAAAAATTGTCAATAATTCTTCCAAAAAGCAAATGCAGGACTGCTTTACATGCATGTTCCATTCAGAAGTATATTATATTTCCCTTGCTTTAGTGGTGAATCATGAGTGCTTTTCATATTGCTAAATAGGATCAAAAATGGACTTAAGTAGGTTACTCAATTTTTCAAGCTCTGCTGATCATGAAGTCAAACTTTCTACGCACCAAAGTTTGGAACTTGCAATCAGGGTAAATATTTAACAGGGAGAAAGTGAGAGAAAATAACAAAATGGAGACAGCTATACTGAAGAGGAGTCAAAAGAAATACCACCAATGAGTAAAAAATATTAACCTCGGTACCCATAATACATGAATTTTAGAGAATAAGTGCCCAGAGTGCTCAGAATTCAACTTAATCCAAGCAGTAAAAAGATTGATATGAATGAAAGAGGAAACTTAACTGACTCAAGCGAGGAAAACAAACAGGTTTCTTATTTGATATGGAAAAAGACAATACACAATTGCTGGTGTATGGTTTGAAAAACATGCATAAAAAAACTTTCAGCGTCATAAATTCCTAAATTAGGAAGCTATGTATATGTTTTATATATAAATATACATATATGGATAGATATATATAACCTAAAATAGTAATAAAAATAGAAAACCAGCAAGAAGAATGATATTATCTCAGAATTAGAAGGGTAAAGAAGTGAAAATATCAATTTTAAGCAAAAACTGAGCTCTCATCTTTTTGTAAATGTATAATTCCCAAGATCTACAGATAAAATGAAAAATATTTGACATTCCTTCATTAGCTAAAAAAACCCAGCAAGAGACAGCTAATTACTTTTGCTTAGTAGTAATACAGAATATATAGAAGCAAGCAGAGAGCTTCACAGATCCCTCCTACATTCATTTGCTTACAAAGCATCACTTTTTCCCTGGAAGCATAGCATAAATCCGGTAAAACATTATAACCTACCTACCTCTACATCATCATTGCCCTTTTCTATGACTGAGACACTGACTTTTAAGATGAGAGGTACTTGCATCTGTTCTTTCACGTCTTTCTTCGTTTCTTCATACTTTTTAAAATTATACAATATCTTTGAATATTTAGGGTTCACTACTTCAGGTCCCCTACATTTTAGCCACAATCTGACAAAATATCAAACATAAGCTTCATTTCAAACATGTCAAGTAACGAGATTAGCCTCAACTCTGAAGAATCACTGTCTGAATGGTCAGCATCCTGAGTTACATTAAATACTCATGTTCCAGTACCTTTTAAGCATGTGCACAACACTTTTACTATTGCTATGAGATATGCTTGAACTTCTTTATGTAAGGGAATTATATTTTATACAGTGTTAATTTCTGGACATTTGCTATACTACAAAAAAGATTTAAGCAACTGTTAGGATATAAACTTTTTAGCACTACAAGTGTGACTGACACTGGGGTAAAATTTTTTAGCAATACTTTTTTTGCCTATAATTGCCTTACTACATAGTCTGAAATCAATGGTATTATCCAGTTTTACAGAGGGGAAAAGAAGCAAAATGCATACTTATTGTCCAATTTTTCATAAATTACACGATTAGACATTTCTTCTTGATCTGATTACCAATGATTTTTCTATAAAGCAAAATTTCTTGTTGATATTGACAGTCTCATCTAAGGCAGAGAAGACATTTATTTCTGTATTATGTGAACAGATTGCTCATTAGAACAATCCACTTGTCAGATAGTCCTGCATAAGTTTACATGACATTATGATAAAACATCATAGTGCTGTTCATATAATGGTCTCCACCATTCCAAGTACTTGTTTAAAATTACTGATTTTCATTTTTATCAAAAAAGAGACAGCTTTAGAATTTTTGGACAGATAAAGAGAAGGACATTTGTGGCAGAATCCTGAAACAGAAAGAAACAGATACATACAGTGAAGAAATGAGGCAGAAAATGTTAAGTGCATAAAAAAACCCAGCAAAAATCAGACTATACTACTGCCTTTAATCTTCTGTTGAGTCAATAACATTGTCATACACTCTGATGCTCTCCCAAACTTAACCAACAACTAATCTGCTCTGATCACATTTATTTAACAGAATGGTTTTGTTTCTAACCTTTATATGAGTTATTGGTACAGGTTACAGTACTAGATTACTCTCACTAAGTTACAACATAGTTTTGTAGTGGTTTCATCTCTGAAAAAGGTGTGTTCAACAAAGAACTTACTTTGGAGCATAAAACTATTAACAGCTCAGGTTGAATTATTTAAGCGATAAAATCCTTACATACCATGTGTAAATCTACTATCCTCTTATATAACTCTAAAGCCACATGTTTTCAGACAAACGCATTTAAAGCACTAAGTAAATCTTATGTTCTAGACTTTTATCCTGAATTATCATTTTATTAGACTTTTATAACAAGTAATTGAATCCTAGCCTACATAACTGCATAGCCAAACCTTTATCTACCAATAAGACTCCTTTAACCACAGCCTCTATGACTCACTGCATAAAATGGAACTTTTATTTGTTGACTATTGAACTTCTGAGAGCATTTCCATGACCACTTTTTCACAGCAGAAGTGGGGGGGAAAAAAAAGTAGCATTCTGATTAGGCAGAGAGTCATGCAAAGAGCTGAACAAAATGGAGAAGATCACTTGAAGGACATATTAAGCTTCTCAGCCTTCATTCACATTTATGCAAAGCGTATCAAATTTTTGTTCTTCCCTGCTCCTGAAAATTACTATTACCTAATAGTTTTCCCTCTCTGGTCCAAATCTAAGAGGTAAGGAACAGTCTCAGATGCAAAGTACACTGAAGTTAGAACAAAAAAATTCCATCAGTTCTAGTGGCCTTTCTGTCACTCAGTAGAGGTCAGAAAGACTCTAATATTGTTTCAAACTATATTAACTAATTCATGTCTACACTGGTTTTGGAAGTGTCTACACTGACATTTTGGAAGAAGGAAAGTAATGCATTCTAGGTTTCTCTCTTTTTCTTTTATAGTCCTGATCTGTGATAATTTCTATAGCATATTTGGAACAACTACACCAACAAGGAACAGAGCACACTTGCCATTCCTTTTCATATAAACGAATAAAATGTGCAGAGGGTCATATTTTAGTTTTTGTATAGTGCTGTAAATTTTAAGCAGTGTTTCACAGATGCATAAAAGTCTTAAAACTAAGAGCTTGAATGTCCCAAAGACCTTATAAACCCAGTCCCTACTCTTGCAAAGACTCATGCATATTCTCTAAACACAGTAAGACTAGTTACGTGCATTAAGTCACTCACTGTACTTTCTCAGTAGAAAAAAGTAATCAAATAGTTGCTTTGCACTGCTATTTCTATGGTACCAAAACTCATTTGTTTAGTCTAGTTCTGATATATTGTAGTCCTACATAGCAAATGAAAATAGGGCTGTAGAGTACAGCGTAAGATGGCAAACCAGCTTAGGTTAGCCAGCAGACAGTGAATGCTTTGCAGTACAGGCTCCAGCACCGGCTTCATCTGCATACACAAGTGCCATCAAGGTGCTCTATAATATCCTACCATTTCTCAATCACTATTATTCACTATGGATCACCTGCACTAGCAAGTGGACCATGTCTGGCTTTGATATATGAAGATTCATGCCTATTACTTTGCCCCAGGATGCTTAGAGGAAACATAGCTTTCCCCAAATACCTTCCTAATCTCTTAAAAAGGGGGAGGGTGGAAAGCACAGGACTGCTTTGTCATTTTGACATCTTCTGATGAAAGATCTATGGAAGTGCAAAGCATTTCTGTTAATGTAAAGATTTTTGGAGGTAAGTCACATTTCCAGCACTCTAATATATACACAATTGTCCGTACTGAGCAGGCAATATTCTGCTAGTACATTAGCAATTAAAAGACACCTACATAAGCAAAATGAAAAAATAAGTGGCAAGTTTTTCATGATGTTTAATTATATGTATTTTCCAAATTTCCTTTAACACAAAATATTTCTTCAGAAGTACATCTTATAAATAAAGGTAGGTAAGTTGGGAATGACTTGAACATTCTTCCAGCTTGTTAATGGTTAAGGTAGCATAGTCCATTTTGGTACTTCTGTCTGACTGGAGGCTAAAGGACTCCACAGTATATGCATATAAATATTGTTTATAAATAGTATCCCTCTACTTCAGGCTAGCAAAGAGAGAACACTATCAATTAAAAAAAATAGCTTTTGTATAACAAGAAATTACAAGTTTGGTTAAAAATGGCCAAGGGTTTCTAATAAAATATGTAAATGTAAATTTGTGTATGTAACATTATTCCTAATTCATTTCAGATGAGAAATTAATTGATAGCATTGAACAGTTTCCTAGCAAGAGGTTGTGGAGTCTCCACCCTTAGAGACATTCAAAACATGACGTAACACAGTCCTGAGCAAACTTGCTCTAGCTGATCCTGCTTTGAGCAGGGGGATTAGACTAGAGGTCCAGAGGTTCCTTCCAACCTAAGCTATTTTGTGATTTTATGAATCTCATTTCAATTGCAAATACTTACTTGGCCCATTTTAAAATACATGCGCGCACACACCCCTACACACACACACATTTTGTCATACTTTCCTAAAAACTTAAGGAGACTAACAGTAGCTACAAAAATCTATTTATACCAAAAAGTTTTTAGTTTTATTATTTCAGACTTAGAAAAGATTTATGTGCAAATTTCAGGAAATCAGAAGTGAGGAAAACAAATAGACCGAGCATATGGCTCTCTGACCTCTATTTTCAGGAACATTAATCACTTTTCTCTCAATTCTTTCCTTCTCACAGAGAAATTATTTCATTTGAATTTCACAGCATTTATTCAAATTTGGGCTACTTGTTATTCACTAGCCACTATCATGAATAGAAACTATACTTAATTTCTGCTTTATGAGAAAGTATCATAAATACAAAATACTTCAGCTTAATTGAAATATATAACTTAAGGTTGATTGTATCTAGTTTTTACTTTAATTAGTTGGTGAAATGAATCAAGTCAATCTGCAGAATAGTCATTTCATTATGTCAGTGAGATAGCTCAGAGCTAATCTTGATGCAAGTTGCATAGATGAAAAATCAGGAGTAACTTTAAAAAGTCAATGACTTTAAAGTAGATGCATTAAGATAAAAGTACTGAGTTTTAAATTAAGACTCATTGAATGATAAAGGGAGAAACTCTCTCTCTCTCTCATTTCAGTGAATGCAAGGCTTCTTGACAAAATAAAAACTGTGCTAATGGCCCATACCTGAAATCCTTAAGTAGAGATTTTACTTTAAATCAACTCCTTAATATGGATCTCCAAAACTTCAGCTAAGCTTAGCTGACAGCTAAGCCTATGGGAATCACAATCTGTTAGAGCATTTCAAGTTCCTCACATTCTAAGATTTTTTTTTCCAATGGAGATAGTTCTCTGCAGCTGCTGTTGTGATTTCATCATGTTCAAAAGCACGTCAGTCCTGATGGTGTTAAGCAGTTTAGCACATCTGAAACAAAGTACTTCCTCTCTCTAGCCCTCTAGCCTAGAGCCAGGCTTGCTCTCCAAGGAAGCTTGTTAAGCCCACTTTGAGAGATAAAGCACTCAGATGAAGAAAATTAGATTTCAGTCTGTCTTCTGCTGAGTGAATTCAGTTCCAAAACTAATCCAAGTTCTTACCCTTACCCTATAAGCTGGTCCATGTTCCGGTGTTCCACTCCTTGCTCCCAAGAAAATGCATTTTGTATTACACAAGCATTGAATGAAATGGCCCTTTTCCGATGCAGGATTTGGAATGTGGATTCCCTGTCTAGCATAACAATAAAATAGAAATCCTCTTCCCGTCTATCCGTGACAGGATACATCATATTACATACCTTCCTTCATCAGATATAAACACTGTCCCTGTATTCTCAGAACTGTCTCTATCCTAGGTTGTCTAGACTTACACTTTGGGTAGTTTGATGCACACATTTTAATAGATATTCTCTATCAGAAGGGGGAAAAAAAAAAAAGAGAGAGAGAGAGAGAGAGAGAGACTCTGAAGCTCCAAAAGGAATGCTATAACACTTAAGATACTTCAAGGAGAGAATGACGGTATTTCTTTTTAGAGTTAAAACCGCCCAAAAAGTGTGGGGTTTTTTTCATTCTATGCAAGAAATGGCTTGTGTGCCTGAAGTAGTTCAGAAGGGAGATCAAAGCCATGAAACCAAATCTCACACGCACTTGAGATTCAAGCTCATCATGTCATCAATAATCCTGACTTACAATATTAATCAGGTTCCACTCAGCAGCCCCCAGCATCACATGCATTTGGAAGTGCTTAATTCTTTCCAGACAACTCCACAGGAAGCCTGATACAAGGTTATAGACTCTGCTTCAGAGTGCAGTTTGAGGTAGTGCTAAGCTGAAAGCCTCAGAGGAGAGCCTCATGCCACCCAACTCAGTTTGCAGTCTGACCTAACAGGCTACAATAATGCCATGCAGTTGGCAGAGTAACAGAAAGCCCTTAACCTTTTTTTAAGGAAAAGAGCTAATTTCAACCAAGTGAGCAGGCCTAGGTGGCAAGAAGCATGCAAATTCAGCAGCACTGTATGAAGAAAGCTTCATGTGAAAGCCCTATATATAGGGAATGCTGCTCCTTCTGCAGCAAAATTAGCATCCCAAAAGAGTTTTCAGAGGTTCAGATGAGTAGTTTCATTTCACAGGATATCTTGAAAAGGAAACTACAGTGTGCAAACGCTGAAGCTTTGAAACCTCACAGCTGACAAAGAAAAACAAGCCCATTTGCTTTTCTAGTCAAAGTGTCACCTTATGTACTAAATACCTGTGGCATAAATAACTAAGGATTCATCTCGTTGGAAATGAATGTATTTTATTTTTAGAACTTGTATATTAGCTGACAAGAATGTTTAATTTCTACATTAAACTTGGAGATTATTTCTTTTACAATGAACATAATCCATATGCACTTTTACACAAGTAATCTTTGACAAAACAAAGTTATATAACACAGAGTTTCTGTACAATAATTAGAAATGACTGAGAAATTTTTCTCAAACTGCCATATTATATCTCCACAATAATTTGTTATTTTTAAATTACTCATATGAGTGTACCAAATAGATCTAATATTACACTACTATTTTTCAAAATGTTAGGCCTGCCCTAACTATTTGTAGCTGCTATTCAGTTATCTCAAGATTTGTTTAGATCTCCACTCCATCATCCATAAAGCAGATAAAGACAATACTTTATTAATGTCTTTTCACATCCAGGAGTGCAATAATTTGAGATTCAATGCATTCAATTTTCCTTTATTTGCCTGTAGGAAAGTTTTTTCTTTGACCAAGAAAACCCTGTGGCTCCTAAGTTCACCACTGTGTTGCTAATAGATTCCTACTGCAAAGATTTGTGTGGTGATTTAATATAAATGAACACATTTTAAACATACCTTAAGGAAGATAATATACTATATAGATATGCCTAACTGAATTTTTAATGCCTTCTGAGTCCCTTCTAAATGTGTACTCTATTAACTTTCAAATTATATAACTAAATATCAATTACATGAGATGTGAATTGACTATTGAGTACTGCCAAAATAAAGACTCTGAATTTTGTAAAAATATCTGATAGGATGTGAATAAAAGCTGAGACAAAGGCCTTTCTGTAAAACTTACATTAAACTCACAATAGCTTATTTTACACACAACTTTTAAAATACATTTCCTCTGAACAAAATCAGAAGCTGCACAATATACAAGTACTGACTGTAATCGTAAGATACCTCCCCATAGCTGTGACAGCCGTAGACAAACCAAAGCTCTATCCAGAATTCCATGTAATTACTTGAATTGATGGAGCACCAAAATGCTAGTCAAGGTCTCTGTCAGACTCTACTTCAGGAGCACACAAACTAAAACAGAATAACCTGGAACAGGGAAGTATGAAAGGCAGGAGACAGCCGTAGCACACAGCCAGGATGAGAGTGCCCACACGCAGCACTGCCTGACGCTGGCTCAAGCTGCGGTTTCACAACATGAGATCTACAGCAGCAGCTAGACTACTGGCCTTCTACTCCCTGGCCCTGTGCCATAGCAAAAATGAACTGTGAGGAGAAACACACACAAACACTTTTTCTTCATAGTTCCTTATATTCCATGATTCTCCTCCCCAGTGCAATACACAGATATTGATGTCAAAAGAACTGCACAGAAGTTCATTGTATCAGAGGGATAGAAATGGGTATTGGAAAGAGAGTACAGAATATTCAAAAATATATTTGCTGCTGAGGATTTTCCACCATGGAACTGGGGAAGAATGGAAAAGCTACAATATTACTTGTTTCATAATTAAGAGAATAAAAGAGGTTATCAGTCTCTACGAATACATAATCCTAAGCAGTCTCAGGCTGCAGTAAATAAGTGACATGATCTAATAACCCAGGAGGGCTGAAAAGAGGGGTAGGGGCCTTCCACATTGCCCTTCCCGTCCTAGCTGCTGGTACTTATCAGATCCCATTACAAGCCAGATGAACTCACTAATGCATTGGGGGGGGGGGGAAGCATAGCTGGAGCAGTGATTTTTGCAATTTTGTTTTTACACACCTATGCATAAAACTTGATGAATAAATAATTTTGATTAAGGCAGTCTCTTCAACTATATGCCAGTTAAAAACAACAAACAAAAAAAATCATTTTGGGCACGCACCTCCGCAGGGAAAGAGTAAAGCATTTTAATCTTGCCTCTACATAACTATTGTGAAAGAAACAGATGTGTGTATGTGTTGGGGGGGGGTTGTTACTTTAAGATATAGTTAGAGGCTGTCTCTTTTAAGTGCATACAACCCTTTACCAATCATGAACTGAGAGCTGTTTCCACTACTAGAATGGATTATATAGAGATAATTTACTGAGAAGCAACTGAAAACTATAAATGATTTGGCATGTAGGATGCCTTACTGAAACCATTACAGGGTGAGGATTCACCATGGGAAGCTTGTGTGTGGTTGAAACTACATAAAACAGTAAGAAATTCTACAAAGAAAATTATGAAACTAAGATTAGGATTCCCTTGTTGTAATTCTAAGAAATACATCCCATTAACTTGGATTCATTATTTTTCATCATTCAGATAACTGCAAAATTGTCAAGAAAAATTTTCAATGAAAATGCTAATTTATTAAAAAACACTATGAAATATTTCAGCTGTGCTGACTTTAATTGGAAAAGGTTCCTTCAGAAATACAGGAACATATGGACAGACACATTCAAATTACTATTTTACCTTATTTGAGCATTGCAACCCACATCCCATACATGCATGCTCACTACCAGACTATTGGATAATTTTTTTAAGGAAAAAAAAAGTAATTTTTTTAAGGAAAAAAAGTAATGAAAAGTTTATTTTTCTTTCAATGGGGAACAAAAAAAAGTTTATTAAAAGCTCAGAATATTTTACTAAAAAGAAATCCTCATTTACTGGAATCCATTTTTCAATCTGTCAGGACATTTATCATTATTTCAAAAAAGATGATTCACTTTGCATTTCACTTCCTTCCATGTTTGTATCACTTCAATCTATTGATTCCATAACCATCTGCAAAGCAGTTTCCATAGCAGCAGAGATGAGCCCATGATTCAATGAAGTTTCCATTTAATAAGATTATATAATAGATCTTTATTCCTGCATTCATGCTGCCACTGTCTAAATGCTGTGTTCTAGTCTTATGACTGCCTTGCATTCTTTTTCTATAAACGCATGAATCTTTGGGTTTTCCTACTTGGAACTTAATGCCTCAACCAGTATCCAGTTGGATAGTGTTGCTCAGGAGGAGTCAGAAAAAGTATGTCAGGGTATGTATGTTACAATGTGAAAGCAAAAATATGTAACATGAAATCCAACTTACCAACTAAATCATTGATAATACAAGTGCAATAGCTGCAAAAAAAATGCAGCTGGAACATAAGGCTAATTTTAACTAACAGTAGATTACATAGGTAGACTTCTGCATCCATGATCAACTTCACATATAATCCAAAGAAAATGTACAAATCAGTTTTTATAAAAAGTGATATTTGGTTTTCCTAGAACTTCCTGTAGAATCTGACCCCTTAGGTACCACCCACACTTTTAAACACTTTGAGCTGAAGCAAGTGGTTAGTTCCCTCTAGGCTAGAATGAAAGCAAATTCTTTCAGGTTTTTGCTGCTTGTAAAATCACATGTATGGCTGACCACCTGAGTACAGCAACTATGAAAGTTTGAATTTGATCTACCAAAAATATTTGTTAGTGTTTAAAAAACAGACAAAATCCTCTACTTACTGCTTTCTTAGAATGGGATGACATATCAGTAACCCTCAGAGGAAAAACGGTTGTTGATAACAAGGATGTGGTTTGCAGAAGCAGCAGCTTAAAGCAATAACTTCCTAGCTTTTCATCCATACCTCCAAGCCCCAGTTCATCTCTCACCAATGTATTAAATTGTTTGTTGGCTTCCACTTTAAAATGAAAAACTAGTTAGGGTATTCTTTCTTTCTAATAGATTATTTCAATCATCCAGTCATATAAAAAGTGAGCTGTATTGGCAAAATTAAGAGGGCAATGACAAGAAAGTTTGGATAAGGATTTCATAAGCGACCCTTGCTACCAAAACTACTATCTCGTTCAACTACACTGTGTTTAGATTCCGATAATTTGGCAGACTCAATGAAGATTTGTGTAGACCATGTGCGAATGCAGATCATTTTCTTGCCTTTTCTCCATGGCATATGAAAATTACCAGAAATAATTAGCTAGGAAAAAAGAAGGCAAGGTTTACAGAAGAAGGTAATATCACTTACTACTCAACTATTATGATTAAAAAGAAACTCATGCACTTATGTAGACCTGAAACAGAAACAAAGAAAAACAGAGTACAATTGTTTTGACTCTGACTTAATTATTTTAATCAGCTAGATAAAGTGAGAAACAAGTATGGTTAGTACCTGTGCAGCAGAAGAGATTTCCAAAAGAATAAGAGTCTTTAGCTTTGGACAAAAAACAGAAAGAGAGAGACAGGTGGTTATTACGTATGGAAAATTAAGGGTCATCTGAGAGAGAAGAGCAAGGAAAATTATAGTATGTCATAAATCCAGTATTTCAACTGAGGGTTTTTGCTGTTGTTTTTGTTTTAAATCTTCTGGTGCTACTAGTTTCAGGTCCAAAAATTATCCGTTGAGGATATTTTGTGAGTTTACCCTTAAGATTAGGTACCAGAAATGAGATCTAAAATGGAGCAGCTATTTTCTGATAAATGCTCTTCCACTGGTAACTGAAAGCGCCTATTCTTTGGTGTTTGCAGGAATTTATTTTGGATCACAGAGATTATTTAATTTCATGCACATCTTCCTTTGGATAACTGCATAATGCATATTAAACTCTATAACGCATGTGTAAGTATGACATTCGTTATACAATATTCTCCCTATAAAATGGGAAAATACATTTTCCTTATTGAAAAAATTCCCTTCTCATTAGGAAAGTTAATAGATATTTTGCAATGTATCTTTAGGAAAATTAATAGATATTTTGCAATGACAGCTTAAGGACGAGGTATGTTACAACTCAGTCTAAAAAACTCATCTGAGATTGAGCTGCCATAGACTCATGAGCCATTGCTGCAACTCAAAAAAAGCGGAGTATAGAAACAGCAAACGCTGAGCAATATGAATTAAGAACTGATCAGTTTTGCCTGATCAATAATATATTTTTTTCTGTCTTAAACACCCTTTTATTTGTTATTACAAACAACTATTCCACAAGAGAATACTCTAGTAAACTTTGCATCATCTGAGTAAACATAATCTATTAGCTAAGTGCAGGTTACTTGTACTCCTCTAGCGAGTGGGAATTAGTCTGATCAGTGCTGAATGGAGTGCCTGAATTCATTCAATTTTCAGTATCATCAAGTCCCTGACTTACCTTTTAGGCAAAAAAAAATAAGAAAATCAATACAATTCATGGTCTACAAAAAGACTACTCAGGCCAATCAGTCTTTCATAACATGCTTAATAAGTATCAGCTTTCCCATTAGTAGAAAGCATTTTTCATCAACAGGCTCCTTCCCTTTATTAAAGCATACAAAAAGTATCGGTCAGAAGTGCTAAACTACTTCTGTTAACTGAAAAGCTTTCCTAAATTGTCACAGAAAATAAGGCCATGGTACTTTCTTGACGATGCAAACAATTTCTATTAAGATCAGTATGAAGTCGTTTCAAGTGAGTACTGCATACCTTTGTTTTTCAGGTTTAAAATCTGTCCATACATTTAGATTTGATTTTGTTCAGCTGCTTCCTGGGGCAAGCACAGGAGAATATCGTATATAGACTAAACTACCATATACCGGCTAAAAAGATTAAGTAGATTCAAGAAGAAGAGAACTATGCATCTCATGAAGGGATGCAGCAATTATCGTACCCTGAGGAATGCAACACACTTTGGACAGACAGAAATTAGCATGTTGTGGCATTTCATTATATTTAGTAACTTGGATTTTATACAAACTAGCATTTTTGTACTTGTCCTATGTTCATCCTTCTTTATTACCTAATTACATTTCTCTTTTATAAATCTCTTCACGAAAAATCATGTTTATTAACTATTTTTCATTACATCCAGGGACTGTGAATTTTTCCTTAAAAAAAAAAAAAAAAAAACTTCTTAAGACAACAGACTCACTGAATCCTTTGCAAAAGGTTACTATCACTCACTAAATGCAAGTCTTCCCATTCCAAAACAATTTTTTCCTCTCTCCTATCAGCACTTCCTCTAGTCCGTTTCAAGCAAAGTGGCCACATAACCAACCTCCTTTATTCAGACTGCATTAATTCATTGTATAATCATTTTTATCTTTATTTAGTACATTTTACTTATTCTAAAACCATACACTCAGCAGATACACACATTGATTCAGCCATGATGTATGAGCTACAGATATTTCTCAAAGAACCACGAAAAACCCTAGTACTGAGCTTCTGAGACACACTGTGTTTTTACACATTTATCTATGTAAAATTGCATCTACAATTGTGATGTTCCAACCTCTACTGTGTTTGATTCACCTCAGTTTCTCACAGTCCTCCATAGTTCTTACTGAAATTAATTGAAACCATCATCCACTCACTAATTACTCTTCCATGTGGTTGGTTCAGTGTGCAGAGAACAGTAATACTTCACTGAATATTGATGAACAACTAATCTATCTCAGATTACCTTAGCAATAATTCTCAACTCCAGGAGAGGTAACACTGAACTTTGCTTCCTATTTTTATCTTCCAGTTTAAAATTCATAAATATTTGGTTTGGTTTCTCAAAAAACACTTAAGACGGTGCAAAAGCCAAAGAAGCTACCAGGAAAAAGAGGCACGCATGATTTATCACTATAATAAAAATAAAAATAAAATGAAACAAACTCTAGGGAAAGAAAGGACTCCTTGAATTTTTCTCCTCAAACAAGTTGAAATTTTGTCAATTTTCTTTGCAGAAAAATCAAACAATAACTGTCTCTTCTAATTGCAGCACTACTGTCTCAGATGTCTTCCTGGTCAAATCACAGAATCTTGATTTTATCATAATTCTTTTATCTCACTTTTTTTGACCTAATCTTCTTTTTTTAAGCAGATAAATATGATTGCTTTCAATGTCAATACTTTCCTGAGAAAGTGTCTGGAGGACCTAAATCTGGGCCTGCTTCTTTTTCTCCCATTTTCAAACATACCCTCTTGTCAACATTTTTAACTATCAAATTTAATCTGGCCAAAAAGGCTCTTTATGATTCTGCAACCTGTTGTCTGTCCCTAATTAAAGACTCTATCATAATAATATTTAAGCTTTGAAATATAAAAACAAAAACAAACAAAAAACCCACACGTGTATTCTTAAATTTCTCAGCTTCTAAGTTAAAATCTAAGCTTGTTTGGCTTACTTGAAATTTAATTTTCATTCCTATTGCAGGTGGGAAAAAATCTTAACTATCAACAAATATCCCAATAAAAGTAAATGAAGATCATTTCAAGTAGTCTGTTATTCAGACCTGTTATATCTTATCCTGAAGTTTATGAAAAATAAAAATGAGAAAACCTAGATATATTTAAACCTGAAATAAGAAGTCTTACTTTTAGAAGATAGGAAACCCACTGAGGATCTACCAAGAACTACTGGAGATGGTTGTTCAATCAGTTCAGTTGTTCTATTTGACCACAAATTATCCTGCGGTGACCAGGGGCATTGAGCCTTCCTCTGCCTTTTGCCTCTAAAATGGAGGCATCATAGCTCTTTTCATCTGTATACGTACTGTGAACATAAATTAACATCTGAAGGGCAGTCACACTACAGATTTTTATAACGAACACACAATAAAGTAATTCTTTCTCAGAAACAATGGGGGAGTAAGGGGTGGGTTTTCCTTATATTTCTGGAAACCTTCTACATTTCCCAGGATATGTTTGTTCCTTGAAACCAGAGGGGAAAAGCTCAACCCTGAGTCCCCGCTGTATTACTGCTTCTAAGAAATATGAAGACATCTGCAAGCAAGGGAAAGTTAGGAAATCTTAGAAAACAGGAAAGAAAATTAGAAAATATGAAGTTAGGAAACAACAATGAGGGATCAACGTTAAAAAGAAAGATATAAAATCAAGTAATTCTGTGAGTACTGAACTAGTAATTCCGTTATCCTCCAGCAGACTATCTAATCTGATGACGGATTTTGGTGTTCATGGAGGCACAAGCTGTGACCGAAGCTCTTCCATTTTGTTTAAGCACTTATGATTCTTTCCAAAGCGAATTCTCTCACATCTAATAAAATAAGATCTGTCAGTAAAGCCTTCCTTGAGGTATTAGGGTCTCTTTTTTATATAGAACTCCTTATTTTCACAGAATCTTTAGAAACTTAATCATTTCTATGAACACTCCTCCTTGGAATTTGGGTCAACAGTCACAGAAACATATTCCCTATAAAACAGGGCCAGAATCTTTGTTTCCTAGGAATCAGTACTATGAGTACAGACTTAAGGAGCACAGACTATACATAAAAACATTAGCTATTTCTTGTACTTTAAAAATGAAAGATGTTCAAGACTTGAAAGACTTTGCTTACTTGCTTAATATATAATTAGCTCAAAGTCTGAGCAAAACAGTGCCCAAAGCAGTAATGTAATTCAGTTTGACTTGCAAACAAAACAGTGTTATTAACATGGGAAAATGAAGAAATCAAAAAGTCCTCACTCTACCTCCTTCGCTTCTGGAGAATATTCATTCTCTTGGTGGCCTCCTTTCTTTTCTATTCTAGGCTGCTGCTCTGGATAACTGGATAGACAACCCAAGAGGTCTCTTTATCTAGCTCAAGGGTTAATTGGAGTGTCACAACATGAACAATAAGCACTGTTTTACTGACAGCTCCTGCTGTTTCCTCTCTCTGCTGCTTTACAGTGTAATAAATACACTGTGTCCTTGAGCACCACAGAGCGTACTGTAAGAATAAACCACCCTTTTAAGGAAAGCCTGAGATGAAAGCAGTCACTTCACAATTCTTCAAGTGACTCCCCTCTGTTTTATCATCATATACCATCATGTGTAGGTTTTTCTTCAGATACTACTAAAAATATTCTGACTGGTTTTCTTTTAAAATAACAAAGTAGGTTTTCCACAGAATTATCTAGCACTAGTTGTTCATTTTGTGGGTTTCTTCTCACCAATAACTGTTTAGGGAATTTTCTGTATTTACCCATGTTTTCCATTATAGTCTATATTTCTGTGGCATTTTAATGGCATCTAAAACCCTCTCAGCGCTTCAGAATATAAAAGTATCTATTTTTATTTAATTAACAGTAAATACATTCTAGAAATAATGAGGAAATAATCAAAAAATAGCAATTTTCATATGTTCTTGAACTGCTGCTGTATTCCACTTCTATTGGAAAGTAAAAATACAACCTAGAATATAGCCAAATATAATTGTATCTTTTATATTAAGAAAGGTGTTCCAAAACCAGAGGTCTTTCCTCATGTATATTTTTGTCTCCTTTTCTCAATATGATAGTTTCAGATGACTAATACTGCCTCGAAGATCTCAGCTATTCTTTCAGAAAACCTGAAATGAAATCCAGTAACTTAAGACAAACCTCTTTGTTACTGTAGATTTTCAATATTAAAAATAGTATTCTGATCCAGATACTGCTCAGTACCTGGATATTGGAACTGGATAAAGCCTTTACCTCATACCCTGTAATTCTAGAAACACAGGTAGAATTTAGGCTCTGATGATTCTGACTCCTTGAAATCACAAATTTTGATATGATATGACTAGCTGGTTTCAATGATTATTTATTGTTCCTTCTCACAAAAAGTGGCATGGTGCCTCACAGAAGAAAGCCAGAGTCATATGTATGAGCCACCTGAAATCTCCATGGAAGTATGAACTTTGATATTGATACCCCATTCATAAAAGACTTACAGCATTTTCCAGGGAGAGGTGATTGAGGGACACTGAGACATGGTTTATTCTCTACTGGCACTATTTGTTTGCCAGATCAGAAATTGTATTACCCCTGAAGGAACATTATTTTTCCCTTTTCATCCTATATTTTTCCTGTTTTCAGGCTCCAAGAAAGTTAAATTTTGTAGAGGAAGGGAATAGAGTCAAATTTGTCTGCTTTCTACTCCACTGTGATTGACTGTGTTGAACCTTTGCCATTTTTTCCCAACTCTGTCTGCTGCTTCTAAGACACAGAGATATCACCTTTAACTCAAAATCTCTGAACTTCAGGTCTATAACATGGGAGAGTACTAGGCAAGCACTATTAAATACTTGCCCTGTTCTATATTCTTTTCTATATATTCACTATTTGCACTGTCAGAGAATTCAAAAAAAAAAAAAAAAAAATGGTAGACTTTTATCTGACAAAATAATATTATATATCATCAAATATTTTATCCCAGGAATGACAGTTATAAAGCCATGTAGGAAGAGAGATTTTGAGTAGTTCCATGCTGATTGCCCTACCAGGTGGAAAATATTAAATTCCTTTTCCGTACCAGTAGCAAAAGTGCATGTGAGAAAGTAGCTGCTACAGTCTTTCCTAGAGACAAACAGCTCTGCTAACTGCTAGATCCTAAGCCACACTGGGTTTACCTGAAAAACAAAATTTAAATTTTAACAATCATCCTTTTAAATTATTAAAATATAGAGGACAGTTATTTACATCATAAAAAGAACTGGATGTTTATTTGGATGAATCATATTTCCTATGGAATCTATATATATATATATATATATATATATACACACACACGTATAGTGCTTCAGTTAATAAACGCAATTCTAGCAAATTGTTTCACTATATCCCTTCCAATATTAGACATGACCACAAGTTGTTCTCTCAGAATGAATTCTCCATAGGGAGAGAATAACTTGCAATAATAGTTTCTACCCTGAATAATGAAGAGAAGGATAAATTAGCGATTAACAACATATCTTAAAAAGCAGCAAAATTATTCAACAAGTATCTTTTGAGGTACTCTCTACTAAGCCTAAGGCATGCGCTTGAGAAAATCTTTTACCTACTTCAGTACACTTGATTTAACCCACCAACCTACATGTCCATTGCTCCTGCTAACTGAAATTTCCTAAGTCTTTTGACCTTGTACAGAATGCCAGAGGTCAACGCATGTGAGCAGCCTGAAATCAGATGTGCCATTTTGCTTAGCACCTCTTTCTAACTTTTCCCCCAGAAAACATAGAGTTGTCAGCTTTGATAATTCTGTGTTAATCCATCAACCTAAGTTTTTGTCTCTCTAATTATTTTCTTTAGATTTTGTATAGCTACTTTTATTTAATGAGCCTCAGATCAACATCCAGAAACTACCAGCTTTGTGTTCAAGAAATGTGTACACACACATACACACATATATATTTCAATCCACTCATTTCCAAGACTAGGCTGTATTCTCCCCTCTGTTCTGCTTTGCTGCCAGCCTGAATCCACTTTTTACTAAAGACCTTTTTCCCTTGGTACTGTAATTTTTATTGTATCATTCAAGAGTTTAGAGACAGCTTTGTTGTAAGTAATAAATATTTCTAAAAACATTTATGCATTCAGCAGTTGTGTTTATTTCATGTAACCATCATATCATGAAAGATCATAATGGTTGGAAGCCAAACGCATTTCTAAATTAATATAAAATTTATAACCTTTCATTAATTGGGCTAAGTAATAAAGGAACAACTAATGAATGGCTTTTAGATACTTCAAGCACTTTCAGCATACTTAAGTATTTTAAAATATATTTAAACCTATAAATCAAATAAAAATGAATGCTCTATGTATTTCATGTTTCTCTGCTAACACATACACGCAGGCATCGATAGTAGCCCTGTGAAGGCTCATAACCACATGAGCAAACTACTGGTACTGCTAAATATGCTAGGATTTATCCACAGTCACATGAAAGCTCATAATTGATGAGGATGGATTTGTATTTCTAAGTGAGACTTTCAGAGATAGTTGAACCAAATGCTATTTCCAATGTAATATAATCAAGTATATTCATTACAATTTGGTGTGAATAAAACCCAAGAGCCATTTCAAATTTCTTTTCTGAACATTTCAGAATACATTTCTGAGCTAGTAAAACTATATATAGGCCTATAATGGCCCCTTTGTATGAATAACAAACACCGTTATAGTTTTTACCCTCACTCTAATGTCTTTTTCTTTTTTTTATTGTTTGTTCTCTCCTCTAACATTTTTCTTCCCTTTCTCATTTCCTTTTGTTTCCATTCCAAAACTGCAGATTAAGAAGAGCTTATTTCTCTAAGTTGATTAAATCAATGATAGATACTTAAAAAAGAAAGAGAAAAAAAAAGAACCTGAAGATCTATCTTCAGTGGGACCATTCAGAATTCTAAGCCAGGATTAACACTTTTTACAGCAGTTTTAGTCTCTCATTTCATAATGCACATATATAAGCTAACTCTTTTGTTGCCAGAAACACTTTTCAAATTGGAATATTTAAGTACAAAGTAAGAGGAGCCACCAAAATTGATTGTTACCAAAACTCAAATTAAGCACTTCGTAATTTAATAATAGACCTTTTCAATAAACAACAAAAAAAAGCTTATTCCAGCTCACCACTCACAGGATACGTTCTTTTCACTCAAGCAACATGAAAGAGCAAAGAGGCAGCATGCACAAGAACTGAATGAAGCAAACACCGCAGCCCTCCCTCACTACACTGTAATCGAGCCATCTCACATCCATCTCCTCTAATACTCAGAGGAATACACTAGCTGCTACACGGGCATTTTAATTGACCATCATTTATGTCTTCAGTGGACTAAAATTTTCTAAAATTCTAGTAAGTTACATATTTATGTAGATTTCATTATCTAGTTTTTAAATATGCACACGGGTTTTATAATTACTTTCACTTTTAAATAATTAATCATTAACATTCACAGATAGGCAACTGCAAAGAGTGCTGGAAATCAAACTCAGATCTTCACAACCTTCATCCAATAGGACTTGGAAGACTAGAACACTTTCAGGCAGTATATCATATCTTCTAGTGCTGTCATCATCTTAATTTTAGAGGTCTTAAAAATATGACTTGTTTTTTATTCCTAAGGATATTTCTGCCTCAGGCTCTTTTATCTGTTAGCTAGGAACCATTTTTTACATGAAACATAAATGGCTTTTTTTCATTCTTTCAAATTTTCCATCTCATAAATTTTAGCACATTATGCTAGCACTTCCTGCAATTTTTTCTACCCTCCTTAACATAGGCCTTTCCTGCATATCCTTTTACCTTTATTTTGCAACATGTAGAAACTCAAGTATGGAGCTGGTACGGAGAAGATCAACCTCATTTCATTTCTACTGGACCTGCTTTTACTTGTTTCATACAGTGGCCTTTATTTTTCCTTATTTTATTAAAAGAGATAAAACCTTTAATCCACCTCCTCCATGCTGCTCATGATTTTTTCAAACTGCGATCAGCCTTCCCCAGTTCAGTCACCTGTTTTCCAGGCTGAAGAATACTACCCTTTGCAATCACTCCTAATACAGAATCATACCATTCAAGATTGCGCTGTAACTTGCATTTTAAATATTTAAAGAGGTTTTGCAGCATTAGAGCCTTAGATCTCCTCTTACCGCTTATCACTGTATATGTCATATGATAGTAGATATTCATACATATGTATACATTTTGCACTCCCTATTTTCTGTGAACCACAGACAACGTAACCACAACTCTTCCATCTGCTGCCCTGAAGTGGCACAAAAAGATACGATTTCACCAGAGATTAAGAGGAGAGAAGCAACCACACCCTACATTCTTCCACATAATCCCATTATATACGTTGCCCTAAATACCTCTGATCATCCTATCCCTACAACAGTTCTCTTTCAGTGTGACTTGACTTTCTCAAAGTGACTTTACTTTCAGTTTATCTTTGTTTCCAAAAGATTTTCAATTTCATGGAAAACATTCTACTGTGTTATTTAGTGGAAAAAGATTAAAGTGAAGAAAGTTGAAAGCAAAAGTAGCTATAGGAATGCATATTTTCCTTTCCATGCACCTGTTTTCAAAAACATAAGTACTAATGTGATACAATTGACTCTATTTGGTATCTCAGCTAGGCTAAAAATAAAAGTTTACTGGACAGTTTGTTTCTTTAGTAGCTTCTGTGTTTAAAAATATACATATTTTTCCAGGTTAGAATCCTGCACATACGAGAAAAACAATAATAGTCCACTAGCAGCCATGTTCAGTGTATCCTTCTTCATCACATACGTGGTTGTTTCACTCTTGAATGGTGTGCAGTTTTCTCTGCTTCAGTTTTATACAGTAACAGCTATCATGCACACAGCACAGAGTAGTATACAGGCAAAGACTTACTACCAAAAATCTTTCTGCAAGCTCTCCTTATCCCTAGACAACTGTGTATGTCTGATTCATGCAGGTGAGATTTCTAACACACTCACTTCCCTTTTGCACAGAAGAGTATACAAAAGGTAGAGCTACTAATGTGAAAAAAAGAAGAAATAGAATCTAGTTCATATTCTAATTATTGTAATGATCAGAGGAGTCAAGAAGTTTTGCTGATTCTTGTAATTTCAGCAGTTTGACAGAATTCAGAAGACTGCTGTTGTACTGACACATGGGATCTGTTTTCTTTACTAAGCAAATAAATTTAATAAACAACAGAAAGCAAATGGAGCATTTAAAAACTTCTCTATCAAACGAAAATAATTAAAAATGATTTACTGAAAATACACAAATCTTTCCTGTTTTCACTTTGCATTAATTTTAGATCAGAAACTTTGTTTTCCTCATATATTGAATTTTTTTTATTTCCTAGGTAGTTTTCAAAAATGACCATCTCACATCTTAGTAATGTTGCTGCCTCTCATCTGCATAAGATCTGTTGCTGGATCAGAGGCAACTGCATTTTTCATTTCCTTTGACTGATAGGTAGATTAAAAAAACATGCATCTACAAAAATTTTAACAGGAGATTTTCCCACTCCCACCTCAAGTATGGGTAGCTTCAAAACTAGTTATGGAAAAAAAATATTCTAATATTCATTGGGGATGCCCTATTTCAAAGAGATTAATCACGTACAATCATGAAACCAGAGTGAATTTAAAGTCTGATAACATCCTGTTTCTATAATAAATCTACAAGTATATTCTAATCCGAATGTTTGGACAAGCTTTGCAAAATCCTGGCTTGTATGTTCAGCTGATCAAGATAAAAAAAAGACTACCTGCTCTTTGCCCTGTTTTGTTGTCTTCATTTTAAATATCTATCATTCACAAATGCTTATTTGTTTATATCTATATACACACACAAACATGTGAAAACACAGAGCATGTGTATGTGAGCACGCACACACACACAGAGTTTGGGCACCAGAGTGCAACAGATCTGCAGTGAATTCTAAAGAGAGATATCTGAACTGTGCTTTTGCGTCTCTAAACTGCTGTAAAACACAGCAGAGAAAAAAATAAGAAAAGGTAAATCAAAGTGATCTGCGCTGCCCATGTAATGGTTGCCTCTTTGTATCTTCCTTGTATATTTTACAGAGGGAGGGAGACAGACACCCAAGAATAAGTGCAAGTACTAAACTTTAATGTCAATATATGAACTTTTAAAAAAATCATTTGAAGAAGTTTTTTTATACTATTTTCATAAATTGAAAGCAATCTATATGAAAGAACATCTATAAAACTTGGCTTGAGAAATTTGTACTAGCACAACAAAGCATTGCCTGAGGTATTACTCAAAGCCAAAGGCAGTTGTGAATCAACTGAGTGCTGTTTTCTAGTAGAGACAGCATTTTACTTTACAGATTTCAAAGTATTATTTAGAAGCTATACAACCAATACAAACTATTATGTTTAATGTGAAGGGAAAAAACCTTCAAAATTCAAACTAAATAAATACGCCATAGAGATTCATCTACATCTATTCCAATGAGTTGCACTGCTTTGTACCAGTCACTTCAGAATTTATCTGCATCTTTTTGTAATATTATACAATATAGCTTGGACATGATTTATAAACTAAGTCATATTTTCATGGTGGAGAGCTTTCATTTGGGGATCTAGCAAAAACCGTAAGCGAGGTGGTTTATCAATATAGTGTACAAACTGAGAACCACTTCCTTACAACTGCTTTCCTAAAAGCATTAGAATTGGTGTTCTGAGTGAGACGAGAGGTCTACCTATTCTGTTTCTGACAGCAACCAACAAAAGATTCAAAGATAAGAACAGGAGTTCCCATTCTTCAGTGATTTTGATTCATTATCTTTCTGGATCACACAGAATACTTCCATTTTTGACAGCCTTTAGCCCATTTACCCAATGGCCTCTTGAACATCTGTAAACCTCTAGCATTCATCATGTGGCAGACCACATGATCATGAGGTAAAGAGCTCCACAAACGTGTTACAGATGGTGCTATCAGAATAGGAATTTTTTCCTTTCTCCTGTTTTCACAACTTCTGCCCAGCCAACTGATTGATCACCATAGCCTGCTTCCTCTTGTGAGCTAATGGCTGTCTCTTCTCTGTAGCTGACATTCAACCTGCTTCTCCACATTATGGACACCTTCTCCTAACTGGACTATTTTGCTGGACCTTTCCTGGAATTCATACTTGTAACTGTAACATTGTCAAAAAATCAAAAGCAGGTAGAAGATTCATGCAGCCCATGCACCATTAACTTTCACCCAATGATCTTCATCATCTACCCACACACTGAAATGATGTGTTTACATACTGTGCTACTCTACCTCCATAGGAATCAACACTTTCAGAATCATACTTTAAGCCTTCAGACTGCCTGAGGCACCAAATATTGCTCTTCAGCACACTTCATAACATAAATATTCATTACAGGTTTTGCTGTACTCTCGCTGTATATAAGTGAGTCAGTTTTCACCTGAACCTTAGGGTATCTGAAATTATTTTATTCACACACACCATGAATCAGAAATCCATAAATATTTCCCTTTAGACTATGAAAATTATTTTTTAATTTGTACAGTAATAAAAACCATCATCTGCTATCGAATTTTATTTTCTTGAATGTAAATGCTTTGCTAACCTTCAGTGGACTATAGATTATAGCTTTAAATCTTAAGACTAGTGTAGTAGCATTCTGACAGGCAAAGACTCAGATAATTCATAACAGGATAATTATTTTTTCCACTGATCATATTAGGAACTAGAGATTAGAATATTCCCATTAAAAAAAAACACGAAAAAACAAACATACAGAAGACTTGAACATATGTAGAAAGCATATTCCTCAGAACTGTCACATCTGCCATTGAGAAGAGAAGACTGAGGGGGCATCTTAACAAAGTGTGTAAGTATCTGAAGGAAGGGTGTCAAAGGGGTGGGGCTAAGCTCTTTTCAGTTGTCCCATGCAACAGGACAAGAGGAAATGGGCAAAAACTGAACCACAGGCAGTTCTGCCTGAATATGAGGAGGAACTTCTTCACTGTGAGAGTGACGGAGCACTGGAACAGGTTGCCCAGAGAGGCTGTACAGTCTGCTCCTCTGGAGATACTCCAAACCTGCCTGGATGCAACCCTGTTTAACATGCTGTAGGTGACCCTGGTTGAGCAGGGAGGTTGGACTAGATGATCTCCAGAGGTCCCTTCCAATCTTACCCCTGTGATTCTGTGACTCTGTACTTCCCTACTCTGTGGCCTTCACTGCTGTTCATCAAATCCTAAGATGCCAGGGAAGATCATGGACCTTTTGGAATCATTGCAAAGAGACCTCCCCAGTAACATCCTGTAGGGAGAATTTCCTTTACAGAAAAGAGATTACACAGAAAGGTTTGTGGGTGATCTAATTTGAGGGTGATTATAGAAAAAGATAAACTTTGTTTACCTAGTTTAAGAAGTAGGGGTAAACTATTTTTAAGTCTGAATAAAAGATCAAACAAATAAGTTTGCTTATTTACCACTACAACACTAGTTGGGGGCAGGGGAGGGAGAACAGGGAGGTGATCTGAACAGTGATCACTTGGACATGGATAGTTCGGCTGTCTTTTTTCTACAGGTCTCTTCCTTTACAGATCTGATATTAAAAAAAAAAACACAAAAAAACCCCAAAAAACCCCCACACACAAACCCGCACACACGCTTTCTTAACTTATTTCTCCAGAAGGAAAACAAATCTAAATATGAAATGAGATCCGCTTGCATTCTTTTTTTAGGAGACTCCACAGAAATGTTCCTTTTCCTCTAACTGGGCATTTTTCCACTATAGCCTGGAGAAAGAAAAAGATAATACTGTGGCATTTTACCCTCTGTATGTTTGGGAATCCACAGTAATATTGAATGCCTTTTCTTCCAAAAGCATTAGGAAGGGCTCAGGATGCATGCTTGACCTCTCTCCCAGTCTTTTAAGTGTTAATCTTTCCATTTCCAACCCCCATTAATCATCCAAACAGAACTGTTATACTAAATGGAAACAGTTGATTTTAAATGTTCAGTGGTAGCAATACAGTTTTCATAATGAAAATAATGAAAATACCCACTAAAATGTATTTTATCCTTAAGTAATCTTTTAAAAAGATGTAATAGTAATAATATCTCCCAGCATAGTGACTGCAATGGGTAACAGTAAAGCAAGTATTATCTGTCTTTCAGGTTCTTTCCACAAAAGCTTCAAAGCTTCATAAGGATGTGGTTGCTAACTTAAACTAGATTTTAGCTTGAGTAATTCTGCCATATCTTTTAATTTTAAAATATTACAGCTCTTACTTTTTATTAACAACTTGTTTCTCTTTAACCATTCTAATGTATCCATATTAAAAATTACACCCAGGATGATGATGATTATCAATAAACAAAATCTAAAGCTGGTTGTTAAGTCATAAAGAGTATATTCCAACTACTTTACAAATCAGCTGTAAAATTCAAAACTCAGACCAAGATGATAGAACTAAGCATTAAAAAAACCCTCTCCCTTTATAGTCAGCATTTTAAATATGGAAGAGCCAAAAAACCAACATGAAACCATCAATAAATTCAAAATAGAAAGAATTTAAATCTCTCTTGAGAAAAAGCAAATCTTGGATGTATGTGTACACATAAGTCTACATCAGCTCTGAGCACAAATCCACAGCCATTGTATTATTAACTGCATATCATACATTTTTCTTTTAAATTAGCTACTGTAAAGATGAAAAGGTTCTACAATGATTATCACCATTTGATAAACAAATTAAAATGTTAAAATATGTGCCTTAATATATAATGCGACAAATCGTTATCACAAAGGTGTCTTTTAGGTTGCATGCTCATCCAATAGCACTAATTCAGATTTTTTATCGTGCGTTTTTCTAATACTACTAAGTAGAATACTCAGACCTTCAGACATGGCCTACATGAGCTGTATATGCCCGAAGACAATGAGAGAAATGAGAAAGGGCTCCATCCCTTCAATGTATTAGTCAGAAAAGTATGGTTTGAAGTAAAAATATAAAGACTTAGAAATGAATTAGCCAATCAAGCTTAATTAATTCATATTACATTTGTTATTATATTTATTTCAGTTAGGTTTTCCTGGAGAAGATAGAAAATTTTCACCTTCTGGCATTTCCTTGCTTTTACAAACCTGAGTTTTGAAGCTAACACAAAAAGTAAACACAGTAACTGGAAATTTTTGTCTGGGGAATCATTTTTTGGTATTGCTTTAGTATATAGACAGTTTCCACTGAGTCCAGAGGAAAGGAAGACCTATAATCAGAAAACAATCTTGTGTACCATAAAAAAATGCACACTTTAGATTTTTAAAAATTGATCTTTTTTTTTTTCCTTTTTTAGATGTAATAAATAGGCTGTAAACTCTCAAGATCTCACAGGAAGCCCTAAACAATTTGTTATACTAAACCAAATAAAGCAAAGCAAAAGGAAATTTGCTCCAGAGTCTCTAAGGATGATGCTGGATCAAATACGTCACTGATATGATGGACACCAATGTCACAGAATGAGAACCCAGCTCTTTGCCTGCAGTCATGAATCTCAGACTTGTTTTTCCCTTCTCACTTCAGATTCAACTAGAGAAGCAGCGTAGGACCAGCACTTCAAGAAAAGTAAACCAAATTTGTATTAAAATCAACAAATTTAGATTGGTGAAATGTTGACTTGTGTTGTTTCCATTATTTGTATGTTGCTGCTAGCAGTATCATTTATATTCTGCTTTTGTTAGACTTCTTGATTTTTATTCCTTATTTTATCTAGTTGTGTGATAATGTATAAACATCAGGCATATTCAAAATAAACCATCAGTGTTGCACCATTTGAGTAAAGGTCCTAACTTTTTTCCTTGGTCTCTTAAAGTCCACATAAATATCTTATTCATATTTTCTGATAAAACAGGTCTTTCTGCTATATTAGCTCTGCTTAAAACATCCAGTTTCATCATTTAATCATTCCTGGGACTCTAAGCACACATCTAATATCCTAACTTGTGAGAAAGAAGAGGAAATACTCTTGTCATGTAAGATACACTACATATGGTATCTTATCTTCCTATCTATTTTTTAGTGTAATTTCTGGATGTACTAATTTAATTTAGGCTACACTGACATGGCACAAGCTGATGCTGTACACAAGACCTACTGATTTCAAAGTGGGAGAATTGTGCAAAGACAATTAGCACTCCAAGCACAGAGTGTAAGTTATTACTGTATTGTGTACCCACGTAAATACCACTGTAAAAGAAGGGAAAGATGATATCATGACACATTTCATTATTCCTACATATCTTTGTCTTTAAGTAACTAAAGTTTATTAAAGGAATTTGATATTTTTCTAATTACTACTAAATAAGATTACAAAGCATTAGTGCCTGACCTCAACTATTAAATCAATTTAACCTACTTTGGAGCTGCCCTATTTGTGAGAATCATCATCTGATAGATTAGTCTTCTTTTCTTCTCATACAATAACTTTGTTGATTATTTTCCTGAATCGAGATATATAAAATTAAAAGCTTAATTAAAAAGTGACCAAGAGTTTTCTTCAAATATTTGCTATTCAGAATATACAGCTAGACTAAACTAACCATAGGAATCGGCTTTCTTGAATAGAACTTCTAAGAGTTCAAAAATGATATAATATTCAATTGAAAGTCTTACTTTCTACAACCAAATATGCCATGCTAGGAAAAACAGAAATAGAATATGTGGAAAGGGAATACAGCTAAAATTTAATAATGAAACTGAAGTTAATTCAGTTTGCACGAAAGCAAATATTTGAAAAACTTCTCTAAGGTATGTTCAGGTGTATTTACACACAAAAATGACTAAGAATAAGATGTCTAGTAAATACTGTTCACTCAGCTAAAATATATAATTCTGGAGATTTACCTTCTATTAAATAGTAAAACGAATTAATATATTATCTTATAAATATCATATTCATTCTCATCTAATCTATCACATGATCTGAAGTTGCTGTTCTCCCCTTTCGTACTTTCTATAGTCACACAGCATCCTTTTCCAATGTCAAAACTCTTAGAAGAGGTAACATTAGTCACAGTTTATTGCGTATAGGTCACAGTTGTGAATGGTCCAGATGATGTAGCTAATTCACACTTTCTGCTGAAACATGGGGCAATTTATCTGTGGCATGCTGGACTGCTGACCTGGGGTACAGGTACAAGTTATGGGTCCAGTCCCCTTAAGCCAATTCTAAAGCAGTCCTGACATGTTACAAAACTAATCTAATGCAGCTCTAAAGTACCTGAGGCTAACAGTGACTTCACATAGGCAAGTACCTCTGTGTTCTCAGCTATACTACAGTATCCTCCTTCTTAATGTAAACATTTGTTATAGAAAGTTTTTTCCTCAAGCATTCAAGTTCTGTATACTATAGTACAATTTTCCCCAACTTTCCAAAGCCAGGTCTTACTGAAATTGCTTAAAACTGTTGTATAAACAGATTAGTGAAATCATATTTTCACAGGAATATAGGGTGAAGTATTTATTCTGTTTGTTTGTGGGGAATTTTACTAATATTCTACCTTCAAGTCTGCATGACCAAACAAATATAAAAATGAGAAAATTAAGTTTTTTCCATTTTTTCTTCCTCAGAGAGAATTTGTAACAATAAACACCAAAATATATATCTCAGTGATAAAAGAAAATACTTAAAAGTTGCATTCACCCATTCAGAAACAATAATGTAACCAGCACAGCAAACCAAGGCAATTCACATTTGCTAGGAAGTGTTGCTAAGTAGCCTCCTTCCCCCTTTCCTCCCCCTCATAATAGGGAGATGCCTTTGCATGGGATGACTAACATTATAAAAAAACCTAACAGAATAAATATGATAGTGGCTTGGCTGTTAGTGCATACTGTTGTAATGCATACACTTAAGAAATAGGAGTCCTGCATTTTTCCAGTTTAGCTATCTTTCCACTGCTCTTTAACAGACTAAATTTTTTGCTTTTAATTTGTAAAGGAGGTAAGTATTTTCCATTTAAAAAAAAAAAAGAAACTATGGGAATTAATTAGGATTGTGTACATCAATCACTAGATATTCCAGTAAACCTGTACCATAACAGTATTGATAGATAAGGAGGGAAAGAGGAACTTTTTTCTGTTACACTAGATAAGGTGTACAATACCTGAGATATACACAAAAAACAAGCTACAAAGTGATTCAGAAAAAGCCTATTGGAAACACTTAAAATGAGTTCTTCACTGTACTTAGAACTGTAAATGGAGGATAAGGAAAAAATCATTTCATTATTATTACTTGCTTCAAAATGAGAGGACATAAGGTTTACAGAACACTCAGTTCTGTAAAGCTGCACTACTATACGAATGTTAACAACAGGGATAAAAATTGCAAGTGAAATTAATTTGCAGCATAATTCTTTTGCTGACATGCTATTAGCTAGTGTTTGACTCCCACATGGTACCGGCAGGTTTACTCAAGAAGCTTAGGCTTCTGTCTTCCAACACAGCATAAAAAGGTGAGAAGTACAGTCAGTTACACAGATAGTACTGCGTGTGCGCATGTGTCTTCATGCACGTGTCTGTGTTTCATAGGAATTTTCAGCAGAATTTCTTATAGGGATGTCATCTCAAATTTGAGGCTAAAGGATGGTAAGATACAGTCTATATATTTATTAAAAAAGGAGTATCAGAAATCCAATCAGAAACACTAATAGCCTGCAAGTAGGACACTTACCTGGGACATGATCTATATTGGAGTATTGGAGACTGCATAAATTTGAACCTTGGTCTCCGATATCTTGACTAAGTCTCTTAATCATTAATAATTAATGATATTGCCTGCTCTGGACTGGATCTTTCTTTCTCACTACAAAAAACAGACAAACAAACAAACAAAAAGCAAACAGCAGCTTTGTTGCATTCATCCCAAACTGGGACACCAAGTTCTTGAAAACTAAAAAATTGGGGGATGTAAAGAAACAATTTTATCTACTTAAGAGATATCAAAAATTTTCCTCTAAAAATGAGATCATTAACAATCTAAAACAAATGACAAGAAAGGCATGCCATTGAATAAATAAGTGAACTCTGCAGAGGTAATAGAAGTTATTCATTAAAAACACAGTAACTAATACTATTAAAGTGCAATAATTATCCAAAATCTTGTTACAAACTTCTCCTTTTGTAAAATAAAAGCTGTCTGTTTGCCAAACAACCATATTATTTTTGAGAACAGATGAATACAGCTATTAAACAAGTTCATAAGTTTCAAATGCCAAACTGCTACAAATTGGATGCGTCTCAGCAAGAATTAGCTATGAAATGGAAAAAGGGGTTTTCCTTCGTTCTGTAAGGAAGCTGCCATGGGGCAAATAGAGCTGTAGAACCAACTGGATTAATAACAGAACAAATACTGTTTTGAACACCAAATAAAGAGATCTGGGTGGTCAAAGAATCTTAGCCTGACAGGTCATCTCACTGCCAAGGTTGCTGAGAAACAGGTTATAAAAAGTATCGCATTACCGTGCTGTGAAGAAATTATCTTCTTATTCTACAATAAGCCAAGACAGGTTGCTACAAATCTTGATAAAATATATTGAACACAGTTGTTTCAAATTATATCTTTCATTAAAGTACTGCACTTTTAGCATGTGTGCAGCGTGTACTGTGTGTGTGCATATGCACAAACACATAAAAATACATACATATACATTTTTCAATGTTGGTCAGTAAGATCTGGAATGTATGTTTGTGTGCCTGTGTGTTTTCCAGTAGTGAAGAAAGTTAAAAATTTGAAACAGTTTCTCACTCTTGCAGAGTAACAAAAACAAAAAAATAGAACTTGTGTGTCTCTCTACTAATAGCTTCAATAAAATATTAAGATTCTCATTTAGATTTTTGCAGCACCAGAAGATTCTGATTTTGAGCACCAAATTCCTATCAGAATACAGGGACCATCTACAAAGACGCATACAGAAAGGAACTAATGGTCACATATAAAATCTTTTCTGCAGATATTCAAAGCCTGCCTGGATGTCTAACATGCTCTAAGTGACCCTGCTTGAGCAGGGGGGTTGGACTAGATGATCTCCAGAGGTCCCTTCCAACCTTACTGATTCTATTAAAAGCAAGCAAACAGCAGCTGCAGCAGTCTGGTTGGTATGTATATCTTAGGGGCCCATCTTGCAAACTAGTTGCTATTCAAACACACAGACTAGGCAGCCACCAGCCATACTACATTTGATTTTATATATGAAGCACATGAATTTTAGACAGGAAATCTTTTTATGCTCAGCTTATGACTGAAGCTAAGCTGAAATTCAAGTTCCTTTAAGGAATAACTTTTTTTCAACAAACAAACAATCATATCTTAAAAATTTGATCTTAAAAATCATTCACAAAGTACTGCTGAGAAGAGGACCTCAAGATTTATCAATACAGAAAATACCATGTCATGACAGCAGTCAAAATTGACTACAGCACTGCAAGTAACTATAGCAATAGAAAATACCTGAACTGAGTGACTGAATTCTTAGATGGGTAACAAAACAAATAAGTCTTTTCATATATTGATATCTAAAGGGAAAGTAGAATATGGAGACACAGAAAACCAGACACATCAGCACCATTTTTTTTAACTGGTTTTGGAGATATTTCCTAGCATACATAGCTGAGTTACAGGCCAATCCAACAGAGATCCTAAGAAGTGATGGATTCTGGAACTGACTGACTGCATTTTTTCCTACTATCACAATTTTTACAACTTCAGTAAATTTCACACGGTATATTCCAGAATCATGCCAAAGATGCATCTTTAGTAGCATCTTTATCTTTATATGGATCCCTCAGATGTACTTTTTTGATAAATTAATCAGAGCAATGTGATTTTCATCTATTAAGAAGAAATCTTTTCCAAAAAAATCCAAATCAAATACCCTTATGTGAAGCAAGAGAAAGAAGAATAACATAGGAAATGGCTAATTTAAGAAAGAGAGCAGAGAGGGTATGTAGAAAAAAACTTGATAAGAACAACTAGTTGCTTGTTTGCAGTGATTCAGAGACTGGGGAATCATCAACAGAGCTGCACAGTATCCCCATGACCTCCTCCTTCACCCTGTGTTTCTTTCCACATAACCCATTCACTTGATTATGGGCTGATTCTTTATGTTGAGTATCAATGACAACCGTCTGCATTTTAGAAAAATGTATAAATGTACTGATATTGAATGCCCCCTGCAAAGAGAGGAACTTAAGTCCCTACACTAATTGCCCATATCACTTCACAGCCATGAGAGGTTTACTTTGAATGTTTCTCTTAAAACAGTAATTTTAAGTACTTGTAGAAATTCTTTCAGTCATGTAGGTCTACACTGGTATTTGTTTAGTGACAAAAAATGTAGAGAAGATTTCTTTTACACATTACTTAATCAGAGTGACAGAATATCAATATATTATATTCATTAACATAAATTACATAAATTATAGTTCTGGCGAGGTTAGAATCATAACTTGAAGACATTCCAAGATAAAAAATTATATCAAAGAATGATGTTTAAAGGATTAAATGTTTAAATAAAAAATAAGCTAATTATCTAAGCTATGGGCTGTATAATGATGATAAGATGACAAGAATCCAGGTACAGCAAGATATTTCTTTCCTTACTACCTTTACAATTCATATGTACTGCATAAGTCAAAAAAAAAAATCAGAATTTTATAAAGTAAATACACAGCATATCTTACGCTGTGGTTACATCACAATATTATCATTCAAGTCTCCCAGCTTTCTTGAAACAACTCTAATCACATACACAAAGTAGCTAACTACTATGAGTTTAGTTAGATACGTATAGCCCGGACTAAGTTGAGAGGTAATTATGCCCTGAGGGAAAGTGAAAGACAGACCTTTCCAAAGGATAGCCTGCAGACTATGGGAAGGTTAGTACAAGGAAGGAAAAAAACGGACGTTCCACAAAGCTCCCATCTCTTGAATCTACTACTACAGTATCCAGTTAGCTTGGTTTTTGCAAGATGTCTTGCAGGTCTCCTTTGAGAGTCAGCACAGAGATATGAGGGGGACTTCGAGTTCATTCTTGCAAGTAGCAACTGTCTACTTTTCAGGACAGCGTTTGATACAATGAAGTCTGAAGTTCAAGCACATGGTTCAGAGCTGTACGCCGACTATGGGTTTAGCCTGGGGATTGTTTCAGGGTTCAGTGATTTGCAGAACATTTCTTTCAAGGTTAGATCTTCTAACACTGCCCATCCTGATTAATGAGTATCTACATAAATCCAGGATAGGATGGTGTGTCACAACTGGATGCATCTATCAATGATTTTTTTTTTGGGGGGGGGAGGGGAGATTCTCTCTAATGAAGCTCCTACATGCTTTCACACGTGTGACTCCACACAGATGATGCAACAGTAAGATAAGCAACCCCAATTTAAGGCTAAAGAACAGTAACACTAAGCTACTTGTGGGGAAATATGTTTTATAAAATAATCACTACATTGCTGATTCCTCCATCTATCTGCTACACAGATAGCAATTGCTTTGTTTCTGGTTGTCTAACTGATACATATTAAATTACAGAAACTATTCTTAATTTACACTCATCTTCCAACTTTGTTTCTTCCATTTCACACTGGAAGAAGAGATTGCACACTCAAAAGTTTATCTACCTTTTCCAGTTATATTACTTAATCTGCTAAAAGGCGACTTACATGCCTTGTCTGTACTACGTTTCTACATGATTGCAAATAAACCATGTTTTCATTTTAATTTACTACTTTGATCAGTTTTTCAATATGCATTTCCTAAAGACAATTCATTTTAGTTGTCTACGTTACTATAATATGAATGACTATGGGCGACCCCCTATTTTTCTTCTTTGTATATGAAGAGAATGTGGGATAACAAGCTCAGATTCAAAATTTTACTTTTACATGAAAGGAAATGTATGACTGGAAAACCTTCCCCACTGTAGAATCTAGGAATTGAACTCAAAGGCTTTTCTAGTGCAACTGGCCAGCAGCTATAACTGTACTGTTTAAACTAGTAAATAAATATTGTTGCACTTCTCAGCCAGCATGATCATGAATAACCATACCATACCCTGTTTATTCATGAGGCTCTGAAGCAGTGAAAAGCAATGTTTAGAAAACTAACAAAATAGATTCCAGCATGATAAGAAATAAGGCTGCTTATAAAAGCAGAAGCAAATACTGGCAGACATTTTTTATTGTTTCAGTTTTAAGTGATATGATGTACCTATGGCTATTAAATGTAGCTTTGTATTATTAAATAACCTATTGCCATTTCATTGAAATATTGTATTTCTTAACAGCCTTAGTAAACCAAATGTACGCACTTTAAGATATACAATTTTGACTATGAACAGTAAGATTTAGAAGGTAATAAAACCACAGTTTTATGGCTTCAGATTCTGTTTTCTGTAATAGTCTAACCACAGATCATTCCATAAATTTATATAAAGACAAAACCAAATGAGCTCAGAAACAGTACATCCGACTAAACAAAACCATTAAATATTTTACCATGAAAGGAATAATAGTTAATAACCTCATGCCAACAGTGATATACCATGCATAAATTTCAGTTAAGAATGATATGCTAGTGGAATGACCATTAAATAAAATGGTTCTGTTACTCTCCTTCAGTATAAAATCCTTTGGAAATTTTGTTTGCAGACTGCTCATACAGAACTATTAAGTAGGAGATTTTGCTTATGAGATATGAAAGTAGTACATAATATTTCAAAATTTGTAGTGTTCCCAAATTTTGTCATTTTTCTTTTTTAATTAAAAAGTGGTATTTTCCTTTTCTGTTTTCATAATTACTTACCTCTACTATAGTTATACACAAGTAAATACATAAAACTAACTTTAATTTTGTAATAGGAAGGTTAAAGTTTAACTCACATCAGTCAATGACATACTTTTTATCTCTATTTATAATAAAATCAAGGTTGTTAAAGAGTCAAGTTTTGAAATTTTAGCATTGTAATATACTGTATAGTGATAAAATACTGGATTTTAAAATGAAGCATATAACATTCAAATACCATCACTGTAAGATTATTAAGCCATGTTTGTATAATTATTTCAGCTACACACATCTCTTAAGCTACTGGAACTAGGTCTAATCTACTAAGTAGTAAATAGTAGTAAGCAGTGAAACTGATTCCGTTTACAGCATTAGATTGCTGTTCTGATTCTGTGCTTCACAATAAACTTTTACTTTTCTAACACAGCTTTGACACATGGAAAGAATTTTATTTTAAAATTTTACCCTCCTTCCCCCCACCAATAATGAAAAACAATTGTATGCCCAAACTGTGAGAGTTGTAAGCTGTGCAGTGCTATAGTAGCTTTGTAGCTTGGCAGATCAAAGACGTATGGAGGCAGTTGCATCTGCAAAATCAGGCAGAAAAACTGAGACCACTTCAATCTCCAGTGCTTAGAGATAATACTGTAGGAAAGAGTCTAGAATAACAGAAGAATAGAGTAATAGAAAAAAAAATGTATAGCTTGTCATAGACATACAGAAAAGAAATTATCTACTCTTTTGTTGTTCTTCAAATTCTAATTCTTCTATGTTCTTCTACCGGTGGCAACTCAGAAGTAGCAATGCATTTATACAATAAGTCTCATCAAACAGTCACCTCAAAATATCTGTTTTCCCCTAAAGACCTATGTAACCCTATGTATTACAGAACATAGAGTGGATAAAGAACTATTTTAAACTTATATTTACTTATCTACTGCTGGTTTTGGAGGGGTCTTTTTGTGTTTGTTTTTTTTTTTTTGGGGGGGGGGGGGCGGGGGCTGTTTTTCATTTCCAAGAAACTAATAGAGAACTAAAATGTGCTGCAACTGTAGTAGTTTGGATTATATTAGTTACATCAAAATATGGCTTATGAAGGAACACAATCCGTAAAGGAGACTACACTGACAGTAGCAGAACTAGTGCTATTATAATCTGCGGAATGCTCTTATCTTTATCTTATCTTTTGATACACAAAGACATTGCTCCATGGCCAACTAGTGAGCACATCACCTTGATCCAGACAAAGCTTTGGGAACAGCTGGACAGATAATATGGTTTCCATTGAACTCATACATACTTTCAGGGGTACATCTGAAATACAGAGTCGGTAATACTTTACTATTAAAGATTCCAGATGAAGGCTGTAGCACAAAAGCTTGCAGCTTTTATACCCACCTACCTGATCTTATCAGCCTCAAGAAAGATATTCTAAATTGTAGGTGAAACAGAGTTCAAATGGTGAGTAAACTTGTAAAAAAAAATTTTTTTTTAAGAACAACAAACTAGAAAAGCCACCCTACGTCAACAGTTTTCTCTTCATAATAAACAAGTAGGAAAGAGAACAAGAAACAATACAAATATGCAGTCATATTTCCTGCAGTTTATCTTCCGTTTTTTCCACAATCCACTTTTTAAGACCTTCTAGTGCTAGAATTGTATTCATATCACTATGCTTAATGCCAGTTATGAATCATGTCTTCCGGCTTTCTAAACTTTTTTCAAACATAACACCTCAGAGGCAAGTGTCTTAGACAAAGTCAATACATTATGTGAAAAATAATTTACCCTTTGTGCTGCCTTCTACAGGTGCTTCATGATTTCATGTGCCTCCATTATATCCTTCACCAGAGGATACAAACAGAAGTATACAAAATTAAGAATCTCGGCCTATTTACTCTCTCCTTAACTAACATCATTCCCACGCCTCTCTGATCATTGCTTCTTTCTCTTTGTCTTATACAAGTCTAATTCATCCTTTCTGAAAAGAGGGTGACCAGAATCGTATGCAGCACTAAAGTGGCCAAGAGATGTGCTGAGTTTTGCTCTCTATTCCGTCCTAAATAATTCTAGATATTCTAACTTATCTTTTGCGTGTAATCAAGGTAACATTTTTCAGGTCATAGCTAATATGAAATCCAAGACAGTTAAAGATATTTTACTCTACATAGATTATTTAATGAAATATCATACGCTCTCCCCTCTACCCCTGGAAAAAAAATCACGCAATATCAAAAGGAAGACTTTAAGCTTCCATAAAGCATGGCTAGAGAATACAGAATGCCTTCACCTACAGAGAAAACAGGGCAGATACGACTGGTAGATAAAGACTAAACGTCTTCTTTACCTCAAAATGGTGTTTTTAATTGTCTACAGTTTGAGTTTCAGTGAGTGACTGCTTACCTGCTATGAGAAATTAATTCTTGCTTATATGAGTAAGTGCATTCATCAGATTTTCTCTGTATGCATGAGAACCTCTAAGATGCGTTTCCTTTCTTTCACAATCAGCTAGCTAGTCTTCACACCATATGAACGACAGATAGGTAGATAGAATACAGAGGAATCTGAACTTGCTCATAAAGATCTCTATTCTCCTACCACTCTTAGAAGTGAAAAGTATTTGCAACACACCCCACAGAACAGGTTCACTGCATTGAACAGCTAACTCACTCCCGGAAAAGAGGTACACCCCCCCTAACATATGGTAGGTAACAAGGTTTAGTTGGTCCTAATGGGAGCTGGGACTGCTATCAGTAATACAGAAGCAACTTCAACAGTTCTAACAGTGGTTTCAAGGAACTTCAGTGCCCTGAACTGGGATGTCTTTATCAGACTGTCATTGCATGGATTGTATATTCAAGAGATCTGTGCTTCAAGGGAGAAGGAATGGGGGTCAGTCTCCAGATGCAATGAATCAATGCAGGATTAGTATTCTTTGCCTGCCCAAATGTCCCAAGCCTCTAAAACTCTGCAAAATTATGCTTTAGAAACTGAAAGGCCTACAGATAGATACTTTGATTTTTTTACTTTGATTTTTTTCTCACTTACGAATTTTGTGTTCCATTCCATCTCTCATCACAGCTTTATCAGAGGGATTTTCAGAGAACATATAGCTTTCTAATACTATATCCATTAATGCATGGAGGGAAAGACTTACATCTCACAGAGAACAGACATAGAAAATTCCTGCTAACTACTGTCAGTGGTATCAAGAAACATGTGGAAGTAAAAAGCAGCTTCAAGTGGAAACTTCAGTGGAAATAAGAAATACTTAAGGCAGGCACCATTATGCTTTTTGTTGAGCAAACAATAAAATGGAAGATTCAGGTATAATTTCTGTAGATTATGTTAGCAAAAATATCTGAATAGATAGGGCCAACTCACAATAGAAAATATAGAAAAGGCATTTGTTAATGTATGAAGTATCAGTCAAAGGAGTATATGCCGTTTTGAATTCAAAGCTACAGGATTTGTACATAAAATGATTAAGAAATGAGAACTGAAACTACAATTTATTAACATGAAAAATAAGATAAAGTCTCTGCAATACTTACCACTGTGAAATTCATAACCTTCAAAATCCATATTGTCATTGCTAAGTTAACAATCATGGTAACCAATAGCAGAAGGACAAAGAAGTATAAGCACCTCTTTCGCCATCCATAAATCCCTACTGGATAAAACTGAGGATTTTCAGTCCTTTGGAGGCTGTTCTGCTGTGTTGCTAATATATACTGCTCTCGTGTCATCTGGAAAAGAAAGAGACATAAATAAAAACTGAGGGGGCTGTATTTCATAGATTTTATTATACAGAAACTGTATGGGAAAAGTTTCACAGTACAGAAGGGTTGCATTAATTCCGTATAGACCATATAAACATTATTTTTACTAGGCATTTAGTAAGAATCTGGTAGCTTTCATTATTTTTAAGTAAAACTTTTATTTGACTTTTCAAGTTGCATTTGTATTTCAACATTATCAGCAGTAAGCTGTTAAAATTAATATTGTAATGCATATATGATTTTATAACCACTGGAATAAGTTTCAGTAGTTATAGAAAATACATGAAAGCAGAAAAAGCTATAAATAGAACAGATTACATATTTTAAATTCTATTTCTGAAGATATCACTGCTGTTTTTTGTGAGGTCTTTCAGAAAAAATGTTTGAGAAGTCAGTCATGTAGCTTCATATAAATGGAGGAAAATCTTTCTAGAAATTTAATTCATAAATACCATAAATGAAGTTCCCTCTTTTTATTACACTTAGTAAATTAATGCATGTCATCACATATACCATGTTTTACACAAAAAGAAACTACTTTAACTCTGCCCTTTATATGGATAATATGATCTGTTTTGTTTTTCCCTCCTGAACAAATCTTAAATTCTTTCAGCACCCAAACAAGTGGCGAGTTGTTTGCAGACTGCTTAAAGACAATAGCATTAATTCTTCTTTAAAGTAAAAACCCCTTATTGCATTTCATAAATCATTTTTCTTCCCGTTTATTTTTAGCAGTTTATTTATGCACTGAACCTTTACAAACAGACTTTCTTTCACATACATTTCTCAGTCCCTCTAGTGAAAGATTTTTCCAAACCACAAGAATCCTTCTCATATGTTGCAGTACTCATCCTTCATGTCTAAATTCCTTATGAACTCAGAAACTGACTGCAAGAGATCATCTTCCTCCTTACCAAGGAGTTTCTATACATTTATTTAGCCAGTTGTTCTAATAAAAATGCAATATAAGATTACTTTTTATTAGTATGTTTTACACCATTCCTATTCTTATCCTGTGACCTTAGTTTCTCTATTACTCACAAAACAATTACTACCATTAATAATAGTTGAAAAGTTAATTTCAGAACTGTGCAAAAGGTAGAATTAATACTGCCCTAAAACTGTAAATTTGGCCCCATGAAATATGACCATTGCCACAGAGTCATAAATTGACATATTTCACCACCACACCAGGGCATCTGTCAATTCCCTTGGCCTATACTGGTCACTGAGTAAGGCAGCTTTATTATAACACTTTATCCATTTTAAGTAAAGTTGGCTGTTTTGATTTGTTTGCTTATTATTTGACAAATGCATTGCCACTATTAATTCAATTAACCACCATACAAGATATCGGTTTTGAAAAGAAATCTTAGAACAGCAGCTTAGGTGTTTCACTAACACTTATAAAACCTGGCTCCCTGCTAAACCCCTAATTTGAGTCTCAAAACCTTTTGATCCAGATTGGCCATAGGAAAGGCCATGTGCCAGTATCACATACTTTCTTTCAGATACTTTATACAGGATCAGCTTTTCTATGAAGTTTAATTCATACACAAACCATATAGTCATTTACATAGACAATTTTATTGAAAATATCATTTTACAAGTAATCTTTGTCAAATATTTTTGTTCAGTCACAAATCAAAATAAATATTTTAGTTCTGAGCCCGTTCAAAACAAAACTGCACCCAACCAGCAGTCATACTACCTCCAGCAAGTCACTATTGCTTTCTCATCAGACTGAACCTTGTAACATCCATTCTTCCTAGCCACTGACAAGGGTCAAGGCCTCATTTTAATAAGAGCTGTACATACTTAATAAACATTCCCCAAAAACTTGCCATCGTGCTGTAAGACCGTAACAGTGCTTTGTGGATCATCTTTTAGAGGTAATAATCTGGTCCTGTTATGGTTACTCACAACACTCTTGCCATCTATTTGAAGACTCATATAAAAGATCAGCTGATTATTAAATTACTTAGAAATTTCTAGGAATTAGTATGTGGAGATGTTGAAGGTCCTTAGATAACAGACAAAGAAATGTTTGATAAATATCTCCATTCTGTACTACACTTGTATCACATAAGTAACTGAAATATTGCTAAACCATACGTACTTCAGATGAATATTTTTAACTGAGGAGGAACTGCTGTGAGCTCTGAGCTACCCACCTTTAGTTTTAATAAATCACAGAAATACAAAGAAATTCCAGAACACCAGAAAAGCAGGGAAACTATTCTTTTTTAAAAAGTGAATTGAATTACTCTTGCTAAGCAATGCAGAACAACAGACAATCATTTAGAAAACTTGTCATGCCTACTTAATTTGACAATTTTTTGCCAATAATGTTTACTGATAATGCCTAGATATACTTCACATACATTTATACAGACACACAATTACATATAGATACGTATATTTGTTTATATAGATATATATGCATATACATAGTAACTTCCTTCAAAAGTGGTGTTTCACACAATTAAATTTTTGAAATATGTTACAAAAAGGTATACTGAAACTAGCTGACAGATCTTATTAATGAGAAATTATTATTAAACAGATATTTAAAAGGTCTGAGTGCAATACTAAGCTTAAAGCTATTTAATTTTTCAGCTGCAGTAAATTCAAAATCATTGGTGCTAATAATTCAAGATGACACAAAGAATATAAGTTGAAAGTTTATCTGGGTTTCTGCAATTGAAAAAGTTCAAGAGGCTCAGCTAAACAAATAATTACATTAAAGCAGCGCTCCATTAAATATTTGAAGGGTTTCATCTTAAACTGATGAATTGCTTGGCACACACATATACAAAATCATAAGCAACCCAGACACACATTAAAGAAATTAAAATAATTCCAGTGCTCTGATAATTAATGAGATTTCTAATGCAAATCAACAGTAATATGGAATACATTATTCAGTAACTACAAAGAAATTAAATCAGCTCTTCCTCTGTACTGAAAGATACTAAACAAGATAAAGAAAATGATCATACCAATATAAACTATTTAGTTATGTCACAACTACATTTGAAAATACTTAGCAATTTATTTTATTTTGCAGCTACTCCTACACTTTTTAATCTTTTTCAGTACTATAAAAAATGTGATTGGGCATATTCACTAAGCACATAAAAAACTGACTAAGCATACAGAATGAAATCTAGATCACAATCACGCTGAAGACCAACTATTGAATTTCTAGGGCAATCATGTACTACAGGAACAGCTATCTTAGACTTAGAAGAGTAATTAGAGAATGCAATAGACTTCATATTTTCAAAATTTGACTCTTTGGGAGAATCACCATGTCTTACAGAGGTAAGCCTTCAAAGTTTTAAGCCTCTTATCTCTAAGAGGCTGAAAAGAAACTAACACAGAAAAACAGGAGGAGAAAGGGTCTTTGGAAAAGACAGGAAGAAGGCATGAGCAAATGAATTAAATTTAGAGGGTGAGATTGATGGTATAATTCCTAACGTTAGAGTAACAAATTATTTAAATGTTAACAAATACAAGCTTTAGATCATGTTTATGCCTTTCAAATAATTCTCCAGATAAATATGAACTGTTAGAGTCTTTTCTAAATACTACAAAAGAACCAGATTCAAAATTAAGGAAAGAAATAAAATAATTGTTGTTCTTAATTATCAAATGGTTAACCAAACACGAGAAACAAACCAATATTTGTTGTTAATGTCTATGTCTCTTGCTTATTGATTTTCTGAAAAGAAAGTTTTACCATCTTGTCCATTTTGAAGTCAAAATAGTAATTTTTGTTCTGAATCAGCTCAACATATACTCCAAACATAATCTGAATCAATTCATCTTTCACTTTTGAAAAAGTCATCCAAGAATAGCCTTTATCATTTCACTCAAGACTTTCTTTATTATTATTATTATTATTTTTTAAAAAAGGTACAATTAGTCTAAATGTTAGAGAAGGAGTATCATATGGTAATACCATCCCAAAGGACAGTAAAAATTATTCCATGCAGTTGGCCTTATTGCTAACTAACTGGGAAAAAAAAAAAAAAAAAAAAAAAAGGATTAATGCACTAGCTTCTCCACGACCCACCAGAGAGCTCTCAGAAAGATCACCAGCTGCTAAAATAAATGGAAGTCTGAACTGGGTGCAATAACTTTGATCAAAAGTACAGTTTTGCTTTAAAAAACAAAGGTGACTACAGAAGAGTATGATTATACTTAACAAATATAGCAGCTGTTTGCAAGTATCCATGACTTTTACATGATTTTCAAATTGGCAGAAGTCACATCAGTCTATTAAAAAATCATTATGTCAATGGGGAAGGAGGTAGGAAGGAAATTCATAAGTGATTTGTCATAACTGTAACAGGTTTTTCAGATCTTAAATAAATTTTCTTCTGCTTTGTATTTAAGATTGGGACTCCGAAGTTTTCTCCTTCCCCAATCTGTGTTTCAATGAGGCAAAGCAATTTACCAACAAGACCTGCGTGAGCAGTGTGCAGGTAAGGAGTGACAGTACTGAGAGGGACAGGAAGAGCAAGCCAGGGACAGGAAGAGAACCGAATCACTTAGGTCTCATTCCACTGCCTTTCCATTAGGTAATATATATATATATATATTTTTGAGGCATTGTATCTTTAGGGGCATTACAAATCACAGAGGCCAAAACCTTGTTTCTAGTTCATGATCTTTCCCAGTGTCTTTTGAACTAAACGTTCTAGTGGAAGGTCTCAAGAGTTCCACGATCCCCATGGCAAATGCTGTACCTCACACCGCTTAGAAACACACAACTAATTTTTACTCAAGTTTTCTGCTAGATTCAGTTGACACATTTCACTAGACAGTCCATGCTATTAACTAAGCTTCAATGCTGCTATCTTTGAGAGTATGTAAGTATAAAACTATATACATAGCAAGTTTAAAGAAAGGGTTTTAATATAGCCTGCTGGCATTCCCAAGGGTGTACCACAGAACTAACAGCCAAACTGTGTTTGACATGTCAACACAATGATCTAAATTGGTCTGAAATTTTCAGCAAACAGTACTTTTACAGAGAAAACATTGATTCACTGAAACCAATCTGTTTGAAGAAGCTCCCAACAAAACGCAGGCAGGGTGCCATCCGACACCCACTGCTTGCTCATTTTGACTCTTTGGGAGTTCATGGTTTTGTGACAGATACCTTGGAGGACTCACAAACATATGTTTATTTTTAGAACTTCAACATTCATATGATGTTTTTATTTTCTCTGCCTATATTTGAAACAAAAATATTATTTCTCCTACATGACCATTCCTTTGAGATTTCAGGGCTTTTTGTGAATAGTATGAACTATTTCCGAATGATAATTATAGACATACGGATATTGATGTTTATGTAGGAAGATATTCTTAACAGTGGTAGAAATATACCTCTTGGATCAGTAAGTTTTGATAACTGCATTATAGAAGAAAGCTGTTTACACCAAGTCACAAGCAAATTTCAGAAACCTGAAAAAATATCACACCAAATATTTAGCTATTTTCAAAACAAATAAGAAATCAGAATCTGACAGCTACAAATCTGAAACTGCTTGCTCTACATATCATAGAACAGCTAAACCAAAATACCAATTGTAATTGCAGCCAGTCTTAGGACACTGCTTATAGACCCGTTCACTACTGATTAATTCTTTATGCAGCATTTTCTTAATTCATAGACAGAATGAAAAACGTAAAAAGCAATTATAAAACAAAGAATCTGGTAAGAATCTACTAGCAATCAGATGACTTGTACAAATGAAGAGATTTTTGTGTGCTGTTTCCTGCCTTAGCAGATAATGAAGCAGGAAGGAAAAAAAAAAAAGCTACTATATAAAGCTCTTGCTGTCTCTTCCAGCATGCGCTGAACTACATTTCTTCTCTTCCTCAGATCTACAGTGTTCTACAATTGATTTCAAAAAATAATAGAAAATATCATCATCTTGGGGATGACACTAAACTACAACAGGGATCACACCACTATGACTGACAAGTTAGTAAAGCTGCACTCTTAGAGAATTAATAACTGTTGAAAGATCTTCATCAAGGTTACACAAGAGACCTGCAAAGGCTCTACTTACGGTATCAGCCATTCAAGCCTTTCTAAAGGCAGCCAAAAACATGTCACCAAATGACCAAACAGGATGAAAGTCACATCACTCTACTGTATCTTAGTAGCAAAACAAAGCAGTTTATCTCATCCTTGTTGCCCTAACGGAGTATTTTAGAATTGGCAGAGTTTCTTTGTTTCCTTTTAGTATTATCAACATCAATTATTACTGCTACAATAACTCACAAGCATTGGGAGACTGTGTTCCTTTCCAGACCTGCAGTAGCATATATCTCATCTTCTATTAAAAAAATCCCCCCTGCTGAGACACAGACTACACTTTACCAGAAGCGCTTGCTCTTGAAATGAACTCTTCAGGTACACGTTACTAAGGAGAAAGCACTTAGTACAGCCCTCAGTCAAACTTTAGAGACCACTGGAAGTTTTACTTGAAAAAATATTTATGCTCCGTATTTTATATTGGCTTTGTCTAGGCTGTACCCTGCCGGTACTGCATTATTTTGAAAGACGCATCTGAGAGGCTTCACTCTTTCACTCTTCAGTCTCCAACAGGAAAACCTTAATTTCCAGATTGACTATGTAAGGAGACAGAATTAATTCTGCCAGGACAACATGCCAAATTTTAGGGATTTCAAGATTCAAATTTAAAATATTTAGACACATTCTTGGTTCAGCCTTAGATTTTTGCCTTGGTCATTTTCAGAAATGGAGATGCAGCTGTGCAAAATCATGCTCCTTAAGCAACAGACTTGGAAGTCCCTTTGCTCCCCTGAAAATCTAAAGGCATAAGTATGCAAATATACAGAATGTCAACACAAAGTCGTATATAAAGCCAGTCAGCTGACAACACAACTTCTGAATTATTATACTTCAAAATGCATAAGAAACTTTTTTCTTTTTTCAGCCACAAAAAATAGGTTGACGTTATTGTCTATACAGCTTAAGTCAGCATGTCTTTACTGACAATTTTTTTGTCTTTATGTTGTCAATTAGAATTTTACTTTTTTGCTAAGTTGATACAATTAGATTACTACAGAGACTTCATTACAGCCACAGGCAGGACAGCAGCTGAGGTACACAATTTTCTCCCTATGATGCCAGAACTTGCTAAACAGTTATTGAAACAATTGTCTATAAAAGGAAAATAAATGTTTCCATCCTGAATATTGTTCTCTAATAAAATTATCACTTCAAAAATATGGATACAATTGAGCTGGCACTATTACCATTATCACTTGGTGGGAATATCTATGGTTGTTCTGTATTTAACATATTTAATTGCAATGTTCACAGCACAATGAAGTTCACAGCATGTTAACATGGATAAATAATCATCTAATGAACAGAATCATATTTTCCCACTATTCTGTAATTTAAAATGTTTCTAAATAATAATGCACTGTACTGAACTCTTCATGAAGCTGGTTTCAAATGCTTCTCAGGCTTTAATGTTTTCTAGTCAGCTCCCTAAGTTACATTTTCAATAATCAAAACAATTCCAGTATACTTTCAGTGCATTTTTAAGGATGTTTTCATTTCAAAAGCTTATTTATTACTACAATTGTTTATTTTTATTATCCTCTATACTTACATGGTATGTTTTAAAATAACTTTTAAGATCAAAAACTTCCTGAATGTTTTATTATGGTTGCTGTTATATTGAGCTACACTGCAGATGCACTATATTGTAAAGATAACTTTGATTAAGCTAGGAGGGGGTAGCAGAAGCAGTTTAGCAGCAGGAATACATGATTCAGTAGCTATTTTTTTTTTTTAAGAGAAAGATACATACCTGAAAAGATGAATAGATTAACTTGCGTGGTGGTGAAAGATGTAGAAGAATGCATCTCTGGTATCTGCACAAGCTCTTTAGCTCTAGTTGTGGACTTTCTCTGAGTCTGAGGACTGAGACTGAGGACTGAGATATTCCTACTACTAAATTCACCGATTAACAAATTCTCACAAGCAGTGTTTCCTCCACTTTGTCTTCCACTCATCTGCTTCTTTTAAGTACACTGAGAAAGTGAAACTTAGAATATCTTTGCTCAGGGTATTCCAGCACGAAAAGATCTGACAATCATGTCAAAGAGAGACAGCAGGGCCAATATTTCAGCAGATTCATGCTAGCATTAGCTTTTCTCTGAGGGATCCATTAGGAAAAATACAGTTATAGCAGACAGTAGCACAGGAAAACAGCCTCCAAGAGCATGGAAAGAAATTAAGAATGGCGTATTCTTCAAGGGAAAGAAATTCAAGTCCAGACTGGAAGGAATTGGTGGAACGAACACTTCAACTACAAGAGGAAATACACCTTCTTCAACTAGTTCTTTCCTACCTGCAATTGAAGTCTGAAATTCATGTGTTTGGAGTAATCATGTACTTCACGTTCAGAGAAGGAAAAAGAGAGGGAAAATTGAACTGTATACTAAGAAATGAATGAATAACAGTTTGCTAGAAAGATGAAGAATAAGGTTTTGAGTACTGTTGCATTTCCTTCTATGCCTGCATGTATAGCACAACTCTACGGTGTAGCTGCAGACACCAAAACAAGAGTTTTTAGATCTAAAACCACAAATGTGTTTGTCCTTGCCTAAAACATACATCATTTCAACTTAAGAGTACATGGTCCAGATTTTAAAGACTATAGAAAGAGCCACAGTGCAAGTGCTGTGATATGAAGAATGAGTCTTGTATGGTAAGCTTTAGCATAAATATAGTTTTAATGTAGGAAAAGCACAAAGCTCACTCATCACATTGAAACAATTAACATCTACATTAAGGGCACATCCTTCCCATAATATGCTGTTCCACCCGAGTTTGAATTTAATGAATATTAAAAAGAAAAGCTTCTATGTTTCTGGCTGCCTGTATTCTGAGAAATTGTAACCATGTAGCAAAACCTCTGCAGATATTACTGATCATCCACAAGTACCTGATAAATCCTGTTCATGTACTGTTATAGAGTAGGTGATACTTATCCACTGTGGATCTTTTATCAAACTAATTGATAATGGTTATTGATCAAGATCTAAAGGTCAGAAACCACAAAGCAACTGTAAGTCTCCACCTCATAGCAGAAAAGGAGGGCAATACAAGCAAGAAGAAAACTAGCAGGTATTTTAGGCAACTCCTCCCAGCAAGCAGAAATATAAATTTTCTTACAGTCTTTTAGACAAAGTTTATCATTTGCTTTCGGTCACTCACTAACAACTTGAAAGTGTACAAAGACTTTTTTTCTTTATTGTTTGATTTTACTACTTGGTTGTAGCAGTGAGGCTGAGAACTAGAGAGTGACCAAAGAAGTGTAGACTACAGGAAAGCAGAGAAAACTCAGAGTAAAACAGCCTAGAATGGCTTGAAACTGAAAGTACTTGAAATGGATAAATAGGCCTACAGTAGCCTAGGTAACATCTATAAAAAGTTAAACCAACTCTGCCATATCAAACTAACACAGAAGGGAAACAGGTTCTGAAACAGTAAAGAAATGCACGAGGATTGGCTCATAAGCAACTAATTATTTAAGAGGGGCAGGGAAGGATATTGCAGAAGTCCATACGGTCACGAGTGGCATGCAGAGGACAGGACTGGTTATTTGTGCTGTCAGGCAACACAAGAAATAGACCTCACCAATGAAACCAGTAGGAACTATGTTCAAAAGAAATCAAAGGGGAATGGTTAGCAGCCCTGTGTAACTCCTTGTGAAAAGCTGCTGCAGACGCTAAAATCTGAATGCATTTTAGTAGATAAAGTCATGGAAGACAAAATTTCTCCCCTGAGGAATTCTAAGTGAAAAAGCCCTGAAGAAATACTTAAGATGAAAACAATTGCTGGTTCAGAAAAAAACTAAGATAACATTCAATATATTTTTCTTCTTACACTCCTGTCTAGGCATCTGTTCTCTGCCATTCCTGAAAACAGGTTACTCGGACACCACTTTTGATTAACTCAGATAGTCAGATTAACAGGACTATCCTTATGAGACAAGGTATAGCTCACACAGAATATACCACATCATGTTTATCCCATGCTCTACACTCTTCAAAGCATGATTTGTACATCCATGAGTTTAGATTTATTTCAGGCAATAACCGAAGAAATAGTTTGAAACGATAAGTAGAAGGGAATGAAGCCAAAACTTTACAATACATTTGATTTTATGCCAATCCCAATTCATAGAACTTCTGCCCTTTTTCTTTCCTTCATCTACTCATATTAAATCAACTATACCACTAAAGTGTTCTGAGCTAAAAATATAGCTTTTTCAGAGAGGCATCTTTAGCTAATTAAGTTCATTGACTCAGTTCACAGTGCAGTTCAAAAACTCTGCTGTGTTGCCAGAACTGAAGATGAAAGTGAGGATAGGTGTAAATATTGAGAGGCAGCCGAGAAGACAACATGAACGGGAGAGGGTTAACCTTGGCATTACCACTGCAAGAAACAGTTGCACCATAAGCAAGTAGAGGTGTGAGCAATGGAAGTAAAGCGTGGCAGAAAGAAAAAAAAAAAGTTCTATTAAAAAAAAACCCAAATATTAGAGCCTTACACATATCTGCCCACTTTAGGTTTGACTTGACACAACAGAGGATTCCATGAACATTATGCTATGGAATAGGTCTCATTCCAGAAGAAAGCAAGCATTTTAATCTAGCGATTGCAACCGTCATTATCTGAACCAGCATATTTCCATGTGGTTCCGAGACCAGAGAAGTCAGAATATAAAAATGCATTTCTTTCATGAAATATCCTATGAAGAGACAGGAAGGCAGTCATCTTTCTAAAAGTGCTGGAATTTCTGCTTGATTAATTTAACATACCCTTCTGCATCCTAGCTTAGACCTTTAGTCACATCACTTATGTAATATACCACATAAATTTTCCATACTTTCAAATATTAAGGAGGACAAAGACTATTGCCTTAAAAAATAGACAATGATTACAATTTGGGTTTGACTTGTACTTGCTGAGCTTCTTCACTGACATAAGTAAAAGACATCAATACTGTGCCCCACAGTAACACTGAGTTTTTAATTTGCCAATGTAATCTCAGCGTGAATTAGATGACCTCATATTCAATGTGAATTAGATTCACTGTCCCTGTAGAAGGGGATTACAGTTGCAGCTCACTTCTGCGGTATAACTTATTGCCTATATAAAGTAATTATAAAAATATCAATATACAAACACAAAGTTTTAGTCTTGTAACAACATAACATGGATCAAACATGGCTCCTATTCACACCTCTAGAAATATAAGTAATGCTTCACATGCCATCTATTACAGTATAGCCAGAAAATAACAGAATTTATATCAACAGAGAAAGATAGATAATGGTGCCAGAATCTATTATTAATAAAAATACATTGTAATCTCTTACCTTACAACTCCTACCACAATGGCTCCATGTTCTGGTCTGAGCATAAGACGGGTATTAACATTTTAGTTAATACTGTGTTCAGATAACACTCATAAGCATCTTGACATCAAAAATTCCCTGAGAATATTTTTATAAAATTTATAAAAATTATTGTAGAAACTAACACATTTCCTAAATTGTCTCCACATTAAGTTTTCCATTCTATTTTTGTCTGTTTTTTTTCCTTCCAGATATTGCGTGCAGAAATAATTTTCTTCCTGACAGTTAATCTGTTCAGATTGAGCATGCAACAAGAATCAAAGCACTAAAGATGGATGCTCAACCATACAAGTTATTTCCTTATAGAACAGGTGTTACAAAAACTTGATAATAATGAAAAAGTTTAATATGCAATGATTAAATGTCACATCTCTGCCAGTTGCATTAACTGGCTACATTTGCAGTACTGATCCAACATTTTTAATCAATCAAAAGGATGTGGCAAATAGAGGTCAAAAAATAGAACTGCAGTTGAAGCACTTCTGGTGGTTAAAAAAAATATCTCCAAACTTTTCAAGCACAGCCCAAGATCTGGAGAGATTCAGGTGGTCATTTATATTTTATCTTTATTGTATTTGACTATTATCAGTTCATCATTCAAGAGTACTAGGATAAATCCTTTGACAGACTAACGCAGGTGCAGATTCTTCCTAATTTGCTTTAAATGAGAAGTAAAAATTAAATGAGCCTCAGCCTACACATAACATGTTCTTCCTGCTGTGAAAATAAAATGAATCAATATAGTCTGATGAAGAGAAGACTACTTGGAATTACACAAAAGAAACCTTTTCTACAGCTGGAAGACACTGAAGGCAGATACAGTTCTTATGCCATTTTATCTTGTAAGATACTTATAAGCACTGTTAGAAGAAAGAAAAAAAATATATATATATATATCCATAACTGCTCTTTTCTAGAACTGTATTGGGCCAGATTTAAGAATCATAGAATCAGTAAGGTTGGAAGGGACCTCTGGAGATCATCCAGTCCAACCTCCCCGCTCAGCAGGGTCACCTCGAGTAGAATAGATAGTATTGCTGCCTGTCCCAGCAGAAAGCTAGGGTCAGCAAAAAGGAAAATTCACAAACATGCAACACTAGTTAGACACTATGTACTTGAGATCAGCCATTAGTGAGTACAGTCCATGTAACGGGATAATCAGAGATTAGGTGCAGCAAAAACAGCCAAAAGTCTTATCTGGAAGAAGAGAAAGAATGGAAAACAAACATGAGACTTGAAGGATGATAGCAGAAGACAGCTATAGAAAGAAAGAACAACAGAGCAAATGGCTTCCAGAAGTCTATTCTTGCACATAATCCAGTCTGGAATTTAGAACAGATGAAATAACCACAAACAAGGGAGAAAGGCCTCCTTAATGAGTAGTGAGGAGGACGGGTATGATCCAATCAGTACAATTAAGTGAAGGAAAAATTTACAGAAGGAAAAATGATTTTTAAAAAAAAAAAAAAAAGGAGAAGAGAGAACTGAAGATCAAGAAATAACATGTTTTACGGTAAACAACTGGCAGAAGTCCTGTTGACCATGTCACTAAATCTTGAAAAAGAAGTCAAACATTCACTGTCAAAACTGGCAAGAATAAGCTAATTCTACGTGTTTGGGGGAAGGAGCAAAAGCATCAGAAGAAAACACCTTTGTATACCCTAGAAATTAGGCAAAAGATGGCTGTAACAGTCAAAAAACAAGAAACAACTCTTAATGAACACAGGAAACTCATGGAACCTCCTTTTTTTTTTTTTTTTTTTTTAAGTCTAAAGTTTGTCACAGTAATAAAAATACTATTGTTCATGGTTAATTCAGCTTTTTCAGTTTAAGCTTTCCAATAAAAATGAATCAAACATGTGACAGGACAAGAGGCAATGGGCAGAAACTGAAGCACAGGCAGTTCTGCCTGACCGTGAGGGGGAATTTCTTCCCTGGGAGAGTGACGGAGCACTGGACCAGGTTGCCCAGAGAGGTTGTGGAGTCTCCTTCTCTGGAGATATTCAAGGCCCACCTGGATGCAACCCTGTCTACCATGCTCTAGGTGACCCTGCTTGACCAAGGGGGTTGGACTGGATGATCTCCAGAGGTCCCTTCCAACCCTATTGATTCTATGATTTTCACTTTCATCTCAACTGGAATGATAAGCTTTATAAGGGTGTCAGTGACAAAATGATGGAGGGACCAGAAAAGAATCTCTAATTTGATCAATTCCCAATTTGATTGATTTCCCATAGACTAATTATATAGCCTTACTTGGGAAGTAGTTATCCTTTGATTAAACTGTCAATTTTTACAAGTTTATCAGTAGAGAAAAATAGATTTTACTGAAATGACAAATCCAGGAAATGTTAGCTGCTTAGGAAAAATTCCATGAAAATCAGGGGTAATTTACTAAAGAGAACAAAAAAAAATGATATATTTCCTGGTAAACTTGTAGTGTTCCCTCAGAAAAAATATAAATTCTAAACACATTATTTATCTAAAATTCTTATCATTGTATGGGTGATATAGCATAGAAAACCTATCACATTAGTCTAAAATGAGCCATTCACAACTGATTTCAGGAAAAAAAAAAAGAAGTAGTCTTTAATTATATATTCACCAAATTACTTGCTGGGAGAAAGTTTATTTTGAAAAAAAAATAGCTCTCTTCTGTATAAAATGAGAATTTGATATTTTTTATATGCTGACAGACACTTTTTATATGATATACAGCAGAACACAACTGTAAAACATCTTTTTCTTCACCTACTATCCTTTTATTACTGAATGAAGCCTACTGATAGGTGTTCAAAAATGCCAGTTCCTCTTATTTGTAATAAGAAACAATATATATAATCAGTTTGCAAAAATCCCATTCTGAATATTGAAAATATTTCTCTATAGCATATCTACTGAGATAACAGATTCTGATAATGAATCTTCCCTACAAATAATTTCTTGGTTTTATGATTAGGATTAAAAATATTATCTCTAGTTTAGATTTAATTCTGGAAAAGGCACCTCTAACATACAAGAAAATTTCTACTGCATCAATGCATGTTTCCTCAGCGCTATTGGCTTTTAGGGTACATCAAAACTATACGTACTACTACATAGGGTATAGGTATCAAACTCCCTAAAGAACTATTGTAATTTTCTCAATTGAGGACTGTAATTAAGAGGAATTTGTTATATGGAGAAGGATTACTCTATAAGCATCACCTCTTTGCTGACCTTGTGAAAATTGCTGTCCTTTGTACAACAGTTAACTACTAATAATTAATAGCAACTGCTTGTATACAACAGTTAAATGAGGAAACTATCCTGAGTTTTAGAATCAGAGTTAACGAGCAGGTAGATCAATGTTTTTAAAAATCAGTCAAGATAGATCATTTTAAAGGTTAGAAATATATAAATATAAGACAAGAAGTAGGCAAGCAAAATCTCACAGAATAATTAATAGTATAATTTATTATACTATTAATTTTTATTATATTTATTATATTTTTATATAATAAATAATTTATTATATAAATATAATAATTTATTATATTTATTATTCTATAATAATAGAATAATTAATATTTTCTTTAAATCTTGATTCTATTTGGTTGAATTTTTTTGATGCACAACATAAATACATGGCTATAAACAAGAACCTAGGTAGTGAACAACAGCCTACTGTGCAGTTTTATGCAACTGTAACCCTCCAAGCAAGTAATCAATATAGTATCAATATGTGCCTGAATTCCTGGTGTTTTTTAATATATAACTCATAAGGGACCACGAAAAATAGTTCCTAAGCCAGGGAAAAGAACGGTTCGGCAGTCTGAAGAAATACAAACCAAGCTTAGGAAAAAGATAATTCACGTAACTTCCTGAGATATATTATGTACATGCTGACCCTTTTATGAAAACAATGGAGTAGATCTACATAAGTAAGCAGCAGCAGCAAGTAAATGCAACAACAAATACTTGGTTAATTTGGGGGGTTTTATCAGATCTCTCTCTCAACACATCAGGATCCATTAAGAAATCATTTATTAACAGAAGAAAAAACTTAAATGTAAACACTTCACATGCATATCATTGCCTCAGCTTTGCTTCAAAGAACAATTGCCTTTCTAACGGGATACAAAATGGAAAATAATGTAAAAATGAACAATAGAACAAAAACAATACATAATATTGTTTCTAAAACATTTATAGTGTTCATACATGTATTGCAAAATTACAGTGGATTAGATATGACATGACATAAGACTATTTCTCTGAATTGGCTAGTGAATTACCTGAATTATCTGATGGGATGGTGCAACTATGGGTGTATTTTCACCTAATATTTTATTTAAAAGAAATTCAAAAAAGAAGTGCACAAGATCAGTTATGTACAGAAATGCCAGTGACAATAAAAGATTGCACTCACAGAACTTCAGAAATGCTAGTAAATGCTGGTATGCTGAAATGCTAGAATAATCCCCCAAAATTCAAGCTGGTCCTCAGAAATAAAATGAAAAAATAAATCAGCTGTAAAGTGGGAAAAACAATCTGAAATCCTTTGATATCTAAAGGAAACTAGGAGAAGCAAGGCTGGCTGGTGAGCAGCAAAAAAGGTAAGTAGGGACGAGCATTTGGCAGAGTCAAGAATAGCAATAACTTGTGGACAGCAAAGTCAAAAGTAAGATATTTTGAGGAGGAAATGTCATTTATTTTTACATCTCAGAGAAGATATAACTTCAAATACTACATTTCCAACACCTTATAAAGAAAAACAAATAGTTTAGACTGATGAAAAGACCAAGACCTGAATTATCTTTGGCTTCCAACACAAGTATTACATGTTCAGAGGCAGTCTTTCCCATTCCTAGATTTGGGCTAGTAGAAGTGCAATGATTACCATAATTTGATTTTAAATTTTCTAGAAAGGCTTCACCTCACATACTCTTAACTGAAAAACGCTGCTGGTGCAGTGAAGCATTGCACAGCTACTTGGTAGGTTGAGTGCCTGATGAAACATGATTCCTCCTCAAGCTTTCTTAGTATGTATAAAGCTTGCTTTGGGCTTTGCCAAAATAGCACAGACTTCCTCTTATCTCAAGCCTCTACCCCCATAGCCCAGTCACAAAGTCTTCAACCAACTCAGACCTCTTCCACACCCACCAAGCACATGTTCAGCTGCCAACATCTTCAGGTTTCTCACTGGATTAGCTTGGAGAAATACAGTAAAATACTAACACTAAGCATTGCATATGTGCATAAGACATAGACAAGTGTCAGATCTGAAGTACTGCTTTCTCTTGTAAATACAGTGCCCCTCCATTATCAAAATAGTAATACTGCACTGCTCACATGTACACCTACAAAATGTACAGCTAAGCTGGAAAAATAATTGCCATATCTTTAAGATTCTATGACTAGATAAGAATTATTAATTTTATTTATTGGAAACACTAGGAGAGGATGTTATCAACCTCTCTTGAAATTATAAGGGCTAAAAGACAATCAGGTCATTTAAAAGACAAAGACTTCCAAAAATGATAATTTTTAACTCCAGGGATGGAATTGTTACTTTGTTTTAGAGCAATATGCTTAGTTTTTGCAGTCCTTAAATAACTCAATTCCAATGTGTAATGATGTTGTAGCTGTTAAAATAATTAAAAACTATGCATACAACATTCTACTAGTTTCTTTTGCATATTTTTATTGAAATCATACAAGCAAGTGCATTTATACTGCCTACATATCAATGTATATAAATCAATGCATATAAATCAATGTAGCAGACAAAAAGCACAGTTATCACCATCATTCATAATACTTCTCCCTGAGAGAGCCTAGATCGATCTTCCTGTTTATGTAAGAAGCATCTCATTTTATAATATAGGCTCTTAAAGTTCAAATAGACCCAAAAAATGAAACAGCTAAGTTAGCCCTAATGCCCTCCATACAGGATCGTATTCCATCTACTGAAAATAAATTTTTATTTTGTCTAATCTCTTCATCCTCTACATTAGACTTGGGACAGAAGAATCTGAGGGAGTGTAACTTAACCATATATCCATTTTGTGACGGGTAACATTGTTTCTGAGAAAGGCTACATAGTTGGATTTAATATAGATAAGATTGGGAAAAAATAATAATCAAAAAATAATATTAAAAATATTAAGACTCAAAAAAGTTGTCTGTAACATCTCATTATAATAAGCTTCAATTTCTATGCATCTGCTGTCAAAAGAAAATTAAATTGAAATAAAGTTTTACTGCTACCACTTTGGAAATCATCACTAAAATACTTCTACAGGCTGAAAATTTGACAAAATTGGTTAGCAAGCAACTTTTACCCCTGCTTTATGTCTCATGCATTCAAGTTGGAGAGAAAGAGCTATCTCTCTCAAGTTCCTGTGACACCATCTCATGAGATCTGCAGAAGTACCACAGGTTTTCAAGAAAATCTAGCATGTATACATGTGAGACTTCTATCTTTGAAAAGGAATGAATTTAATATTGCACTTTAAACTTCTAGGTCAAGCATATCAGCATATTTTGTTTACTGAGCTCCTAAAAAACTCAACTCTACATAATGGTAAAGCAGAGCATATTCTTATTTGAGTATTTCCTTTATTTGAGCAGGAATTTTCATCTTTATTTCTTTCATAATGGGGTATATTTTTAAAAGAGTGGAAAAATTATTATTTGCAAGAACACCGTTTTCTATTTGTTGGTAAAAAAAAAAATTCATGCTGCAACTTTATTCACTGTTCATTCATCTGCTGCTTTAGATCATTATATTATTCTTTCACTGTTAGTAAGACTCACTATAGAGCCTTACAGTGGAAAAGAATTGAAAGGCAACAAAAAGACATAGGGCTTTTATAGATTTGGAAAAAACATAGGAATAAAGTCTCCCATTCAATCAGCTGCATTATTCCAGCAAAAAAAAATCCTGACTCAATCATTTTCTAAAAGGTATTATTTTGATAGCAACAAAACAAATTAAAAAAGAAGGTATAATTGAGTATTTAAGATATAATTATATATTCAATTTTAGTTATTACTGAAAGCAACAAGCTACTTTCGACTGCTACACAAAGGGCAGCAGATTTCACTTAGTTATTCAAGGTGTGAATTCCAACATGCAGCGGCAGCGCAGCCAGGGGACTGAGATCAAACGGCCAGATGTTGCAATGGATCCAGCCCTGCACAACCCTTGTCCGGGGTCGGGTGGAAATGACCCTCCGAGTACAAATTACATTACATTGGGCTTACCTGCCCAATTCTAACTATACTGTCACACACACATATAAATCCATCTCTATATAGTTCCCTTTAAAAAAAAGGAAATATCTTTAGCTGTATTTTAGTACAGCTAAACCAACAGACCTAGAACAAGTCATGAAAGCTGTAAAAGTCATTAAGTTAGACAAAACAAAAAGAGAAAGGAGAAAAAGAACAGGGTACCAAGGAGCTTATTTATGACAGTTAACAAATGTTATGAGTAAGAAAGAGAAAGCTGTTCTTTCGTAAAAAGGACAGAGCATGTATTCACTGACTGACAAATGCCTGAACTTAAAATGAACAATCATCAGTGTGTTGATACCATTCTCTACTGTCTACTTATGACACGCTGGCAGTTGATTTTAGGCCAGTGTGCAGCTGAAAGTTTCCATTTTAGACAATAAAGTTTCAGTTAAAATATAACCATATACATATCTATCTATCTATATCAATATATATGTTTAAAATATGTAGGAAAAAGTCATGTATAATTGTACATGCCTGTAATAATAATAATAATAATCTGCTTCTAGCACATGAGCTGGTAAAACTGAAAATGAATGTGAATTCAAAATTTTAGTTTGGATATCTTTTCTGGTATTCACTGTGTAATTTTTTTTTCAAAGTTAAAATCATTTTTCTCATTTATTTTATATATACATGCATATATTTATATAATTATATATATATGTGTGTGCATTTATATATTTTAACATGAACATACATATATATGAGGAATGTCAAAAATCTATCATATTTGAAAAATATTCCTGTGTTTTAAATTTGTACAAAGATCTTGCTCTGAAGCTAATTTATTCTCATCTTTTTTTTCTAAGCATAACTTATTCTCAGAAATCTCTGTGAGCTTTTGTAAGGTCTTAGCTCTTTTGGAAGCTCCATTATTTTCTGTTCTTTTTTTACTTCTTTCAAGAAGATTCCAAAAGTGGAAGGTTTGTTCCTATATTTCAAAGTAATTTTCTTAGATAAATATGAGAACAGAGATCTGGTGCCTGAAATCGCGCAGGAATGTATAGTTACTCTTAGCCATATAGATTAGCGTGACAGGGGTATTTTTTTGTTTGTTTGTTTTTCTAATAATTACTATGGAGCCTAATACAGAAAATGGCAAATGAGTCCTTGTCTTCCACTGGAACTTTATCAAGAATGATTTTGGGTGCCATATGGGCAGCCCGACTGAGGGACATCAGAATCTCACGCTGTGCTTTTAGGAAGTGCTGTTTCCATTTTCCTGTCGTATGGAACTCCCCGCATCCCAAATGTTCCTTCTTCCTGTCTAAATCTTCTCAGGTTAACTTCAGAGACTTCAAAGGTAATGCACTTCTTTCTAGGCATATTAGTATTTGCTTGCTTGAATTATTGTGTAGTGCTGTATCTGACAGCCAAATTACCTCTTGTCATTAGTTATGACAAATTGTTTTAATTTATGCCCAGCTTTCATTCTGCTAGTATTTCAGACAGATGTACAAGATTTTATGAATCTACACAACAGGTGTTCTACAAAGCAAAATGAACTGAGTTATGATTTCTCCCACCTCATCTTTTGTACAACTTGCAACTTTACATAGAAGCATGAAACTGTTTTTACAAGCATTTTAAATCAATATTGTCTGTACTTTTTTTTTTTTTTTTTTTTTTTTTCCCCACAACCAAAATCAGAAGAACCAGTGCATGGGTCTGCTTTTCCACATAACAGATCTATACCGTTCTACAAAACTGTAATTTGTCAACAGAAATGGCTAGCAAATAAGCCCATATACTTGTCTCAAAATTTTAATTGGGAGCACATTACTCCAATTTGTAGCAAAAAAAACTTGTCAGAGAGAGAATCACAGCTCACAGAAGGACTATCCCCCACAAAAAAAAAATAGGCTTATATGATGTTTTAAGTTATCTGAATGTTATTTATCCAAAAAGCTTCTGAAAGCTGTGAAAGATTAAGATTCTCTTCAGTAAACAGCTACTGATTATCCAATTATTTATTTTAGAATTAACACTATTTCATTACTAATCACTGATCCTAAAAAGCTTTGAAACTTAAACACAATGTAGGATTAAAATAAATTAATTATCAAAAGGAAAAAAATCATGTCCTCTGTGTTTCCTACATTAAATATCTGCTGTTTTAAGAGAATACAGTTTGAAATTTGGCAATACGCTTAATGTTCACCTAAAATCACTAGAATTTCCTCATATTTTCCAGAACAAGCAATACTTATCGACATTCACTAAATGAATTAGGCAACAAAAGAACATGGAATGAGATATATTAATATAAACATTTTATCTATGAAATGAAGGCAAGCAGGAAGCAGCGTTTAGATAAATGCATACAGCAACGATGGAAGTATATAAAGCATTTCAACCTCCTTCTTTAAAGTTTGTAATACAACAAAAGTTTTCTCCTCAGCAGTATTTCAGTTTGAAGATAATTCGTACTGGAGTTCCACTCAAAATATTTTGACCAGCTTAACCTAAGTGGCCAGCCTGACAAGGGTCAATTTAATGCTTCAGAAATGATTCCGATGGCTATACGTTTGAGCTCATTCCTGAAAGAGAAAAGTTGTTTTCTATTGAAGTTTATGCTTCTAGATTAGCGTTGACAGATGTAGTCCAATAAAGCAGATAGAAAAGGATCTGACAGTGTCCCACCATATGATCTGTGTCTTAACAGAAGTCGTAAGTGGGCATATGCGCGACACTGTTTGGAAGCCAGCTAGGCACAGACATCCCCAGAAGAGGCACTAGAGATTAACGTTTATTGGAAAAATAAAACAAAAAGCTATTTTTATATCTATGTTGCCATTAATTTGAGCATCACCTGTGAAGGTGTATTCAAAGCAGATCCAGTCTGGAGAGATCAAAACTGAACCTAAACCAGCTAGCCAGCACACTCCACTCCAGCCAACTCACTTTGATTGGGAGCAGTCCAGGAGTTATAATAGTATGGCACATTAATTCACATTTACCTTCATCTAGATATTGAACGTTCATAAAGAAAGAAAAACAACAGAGCTGATGGAGACATTAAATCTACCACAAAGCAAAAAACCTTTATGCTGAACCACGAATACCCAAGCCTGAAATCTAGAGAAACAGTTTGTTATGACATGGATACACACACACACGCCACATAAAGACACTGTTGTGCAGAGAATTTTCTTTCTTAAAGCAAAATATCTGGTGGTAAAACACGGCTGAGTGAAGAATCCTAACCATGCTAACTATGTTCATAAGTAGACCTATGAACATGTTATTTACAAAGAGAGATTCAATATATATTATCAATTGAAACATAATAATAGAAATACAGATTTAGTTCGAATATACATATGAGGCAACTTGATCCTGGTAAGCATTACGCAGTTCAAGAAATCAGATTGTTCTTGATAATCAGCATAGTCTAAACACTATTTGATGCTTTCCACAAATTACAGAGTTTACAGATAATCAGAGTATCTGACAAATACCACAGGATTAGTAAAGTAGAACCATCATTACCTAAAGGAGAATTACTGGCTTAGCATGAGATATCAGAAAAATACCCATCTTCAGCATGTTCAAAATTAGCTATTATTTGTACACATTAGGAACCACATAAATTTGGTGCTAACAGGCCTCACAGGGACTTGTTTTTGGATTAATGCTGCTTAATCAATGTCCTGGAAGATAAAGTACTACAGAAAGTTCCATCATTGAGCAAAAGTTTGCAGCTGCAAAAATAGACTATCAGAGATTCAAAGGACACCCTCTTTTAAAAGCCTTCTCAAACCAGTTTATTCTTTCTTCCTTATCTTATGTTTCATATATCTAACATTGGGTCTTACAGCTAATATTGCTAGCATTTTTCCTTTTTCACCACATACATGCACTCAGATACTGTTATATTTTGTTGATTCTCAACCATAGCTTTAGAATGAGGTTACATCTTCAGTTTCATCTAATTTTGTTAATTCCTGTTTGTGAAAAGGGTGTGATAAGGGCGTGCTTAGCATTTTAACAAAAACAACCATTACTGGTCACGGAATCTTAGCAGGTAGATTATTAATAAAGTCAAACAAGGAAAATACTCAATTTCAGTCATACTTTATTGCTAAGTCAGTGGGCAACGGGGTGGCAGATGATATATAGAACTGAGAACTGCACGTAGGCAACAATACAATACTGGCAGCGTACCTAAGGAAAATAATCTAAACCAACTGAGAGTCACAACGAAGGAAAGAGATTCAGGAGTCTAGTGCTATTCCTATGGAATCAACAGCTCAATGTACAACAGCCGTCAAAAAAAAGCCAATAAAGAGTCAGAAAAACTTATGAAGCATATTGAGAATGAGGCATCATTTTTACACTGTAGAAAATCTCACTAAGGTTTCTCTAAAAGATGCTCTTTGCCTAGGCTTTGGTATTTAAACATAAGAGAATAGCTGTTTTTAAATAAATCATAAGGACATTTCCATATTAAGTTCATTACATTAACTCTGTAGACAGAACATTTATGAAATAGTAACTTACAAAAACATATTCATCACTGCAGTACCATAAGTCTGTCAACTCTAATAAATATTAAGCTAGTCAAAAGAACACATTTGCTGACTCCTTACAGTAACTGTAAAGTTACTCTTTCTTAGTAACGCTATTCATTTTTTCCTCCTTTATCAAAAATAGTTGCAATTGTCCAGTATTTGGTTACTTGGTTTCGGATAATTTAACTAACACAGAACTGCAGGAGTTACAGTTTCAGATGGCTTTAGAGGAAAGTAGCTGTGACATGATTTAACATGCCCAAAGAAATCATCTCCATTAGTAAGAAGACGAATTTAAATATCATAACTGCTATCCAATTTTCTGAAATATCTAAAAAGACATTTAAAGGAACAGAACTACTGCAATAAATGAGATGAGTGGTAATATTACAAGGACAGTAACCGACAAAAAGAGATAAACCCTGTGCACCTAGAATTATACCAAATATATTAAAAAAAAGAGAGAGAAAAAAGAAAAGAAGAAACTACTGCCAGAAAAAACAAGCAAAAATATAACTCAGAGTAACAATCAATATAAGAATCATTAATATTCATTAATTTTATGTTACAGTCGTTATGGTTAAGTCTTGCATAGATTACTAGAGACTAACCATAAAGATCTTCACACAAAAATTTATGACAGAGCAGACAAAATTGAAGAGGGAATGGGTACAAGATACACACAAAAACATAAAGCACAATCTCTACACATGTCACATTACCAGTGAAATATACTTTGAAAAAATCATTTTAAATGTTATGCAGAAGTACAGTCCCCTTCACCCCAAACTGAGGAATTGCTTAAGTCAGTTAATTTAACCAAAAGATCACACTGGCATCACCTTTACTGTATTCATGTGCATCACTTATATAACAGTGAAAACTCTGAAGTCCCATACTATCTGAAAAACCCACAGTATCTAAGTATATAGACTCCAAGAAAGATTTAAACATGCTGATTATAGTCTTGAAGTGCCTTCATTTACTGTGCTTTAATATAAACATGTGTAGAGGATCACAGAACAAATCAGTAGAACTAGTTTAATTTTAAACCCAAACGTTATTTTTGACTGTTTTATTTGGTTTCAATCTGTTTTTCCTTACATTCTGCCTTGTAGGAAGGTTTTCACAGGCGTGAAGGGCTACTGAGTGACAAACTCCACCAACATCACAACAGCTATTCAAACCTGTATGTTATTGCACAGTCCCCTGTTAATGTACTTACTGAATAGGTAGTTTCAAATCTTCATGCATCATAATGTATGCAAGATTTACTGTTGTGCATCAGGTACATAAAAGTTAAAGTCCTATCCTGTACTACAGTCTTATACTATTCAGGGATCCCTGTAAGTTAAGAGTCACGTAAGAACCTATGGTTGATACTACAACTACTACAACAACAAAATAGCTGTAGCAGATGATATTAAAGTTCTACCTGTTCCACTGCCTTGCTATTATTGACCATGCTCAACAATATGTACCTAAAAGAGAACATCCTTCAATGATAGGATAAAGCAATTTGTGTTATTTTTTCAAGTTTCTGAAACTTGATGGCCAGGGATCTTTGGGACAGAAGTTATATATTTCTATTTACATTTGCAATCTTTTCAGAAAAAAATTTCTATACCTATGATCCTCTTAAGTGTCCTTATGCATACGTTTCCCAGTTCTTTTCCAGGCCAGCTTTTGAGCTGAAGAACAAGAAATTCAGTGTTCAAAACATGGTGCACCTTGTATTCATACAACACTAAAATGACTTAAAAAAAAAATAGGATTCTATTTGCTGTCCTTATTTTACCTACATTGCATTTTATCTTCTATTTTTTTAGTGTAATGAAATTGACTCTTTAATATTCTCTGTCAGCAAAGGAGGACTCCAGCACTGGTATCACACTGGTATCACACTACATTACTTCACAGAGAAGATGGTGCAAAAATATCATTCATGCCCTTATCTTTCCTCTTTGTCTTCTTGATCAGGCGTATCAGTGACAGATTTTCTTTTGCTTTTCCAATGGTATCAGAAATAGGGTTTATTATTAGCTTTCCTATACACTTTGTACTTTTTAAATGATTGCTCTCTCTGATTACCTTCCATCCATCAAATTTGTGCCAGTTGGGTCATTATCCTCAAATGTTCATCTACTCTGTCAACTCTTGCAATTGAAACATTTTCTCTGTACTTTTTTTCTATTTCCTGCCCTTCTGGAATTCTCACTCTCCTAGCTGTTTCTTGTCATTTTATGCTGTAGTTTTGTCATTACCTATCCATTACTTGAAGATGCAAAACTTAGATGCAATTCTAGAACATGTTATACTCAGCCACTTCTGGTTTCATATCTCTTTTCCCCACTGCTTTCGTTGAAGAACGGTATAAATAACCATTTAGATTTAGCATAACTCAATTCAGTTTGCTTATTAAACTTCTTTCCTTTGTTTTTTTTTTTTTTTTTTTTTTTTTTTTGAAAATGCTTCATCAGAAGCTACGCCAGCTCCCAACAGATGTGCTTTTGGCTGCCCTGCTCTACCATGTCAGCGGTGCACCGAGGTTCTGCCCCACTATCCAGCGCTAGGAACACTTCTGGACAACAGCCACAGAAGACTGTCTTCAGTGGGCTACCTCATGGCCTAAGTTTTCCTCTAGAACTGCTCTTCCTCCTTTGTGTCTAGAGAAAAGATGACCTTTGCTCTGCCCCAGCATTTTCTAAAGTTTCTTCTTTTAAGAAATTTCCTGAATCTCCATGTATACCATCTGCACTGATGCCTCCTATTTTGTGCCACAGTATCTCATTGAGCTCTTCTGCAAAGTCAAAATGACCAAATGAAATATAATGAAAGTTTTAGAATTTAGATTATAAATATTACATACCATTTTAAAATGTTATTGATTTTACTGGTAAAGTCAATATTTACTAAAATAATACCAGAAAACTCTATGACAGATGAAACTTCTCAAAAGTGCACATCTTTACCAAGTGTTCAGTAAAGTCTCTGTGAACTTAATACAATTTTGGAAGCTTTGGATTCGAGAAGAGACCTTTAGGAGCTTCCTTTATGACACCCTTGTATTATTCATTTGTTTTCATTGTTAACGTCTCCAGTGCATTCTTCTTAGAGTCTTACCCTATTCCAAACAGGAGAATGGAAACCTCTAGAGGCAGATAGAATCTTGCCCTAACAAATGTCTATTTTTCAGAGAATGTTACTTCATGCTCGTAAAGGAATAGCAATATCCCTCCAGGCTTCAATATATCTTTTCACAACTGCCTATGATAAAATGGCCTCTGCAGCAATCTTTTGAAACTTTTCATGAGATTGAATTAATGCATAGGCTGATCTTAGACTTGCCTCCTGTACCAAAGGCATTATATTCTGTGTGAAGCACTGCTATGTTCAAATTTTAATTTTTTCCCCCTCTCTTTGCTTGGATGAAAGGAAGGCAGACAACAAAGAAAGCTTATATTGGTTACCTATTGTCATTTATATTTCAGACTTTTCTGCTGGAGAAGAGAAGGTCTCAAATGCTGATTTTTTTTTTTTTTTTTTTTTTTGAATAAAGAATATCTACAAGCCTTCAAATCAGAACTTGGTGAAAAAATAGTACATAGTCAGAAGGTTCTTGGTGTCAAGAATACAGTGTCTTTGCCTTGAAAGGAATTATATCCAGAGGTCAGAAGAGCCACAAAACCCAGCCATGGAAAATGAAATGATCTTATAAGACATCTCATTATGCAAGTGTTGCTGTAATTATAACAATAAAAGGATAAATAATAAAGGATTAGGAATTCAACAATTTATTCGGAATTTGGCCAAAAAATCTGCACGTATATCATATCCACAAGTTGTAAACACTGCTTAGCCTTTCAAGAGACACTGAAGAACAATTTGAATTTTTCAAAGCAGCAAAACCACTTTAAGAATGTCCCTATAGCTACAAATCACAATTTGGCTGACTAGACAGTGAACACAGAATGCTAATTATTTGAGAAGTGATCAATAATTATGTAAGCACAAATGCTTTTAAGCATGAGAAGTATTTTAATTCCAATGTTTATTTTTTCCTATTAAAAAATTTACAGATTCAGTGTAAATATTTTGATTCAGTTACGTCAATTAGTTGATTATCTTAAAAATAGAAATATTTCTAGAAAAACCTAATGTTTTATTCAAATTATGTATTTTTCATACATAACTAAAAAATTAAGAATGAAACACAATGATGTTATGAAGACTTTTTTCATACTTGTCAGATACATGATGAAAAGCTCATTATGAAACCAATTTATAAGACAGGGTGTTGGAGGATTTCAGGAAGCCATTGGCTAAAAAGCAGTGTCAAATAACTCACCCATATCTTAGTCAAATAAATCTTTATTCTGACAATGAATTTGAGAAAAATTTTGATAAATGCATCTGCATTCCAAGAATAAATCAATGAACCTTGTATTCAGTTTTGATCTTATAACTGTATTGCTTTGTATTATTTGTAGCCCTGTACTGCTCCAGGATAGATGTCAATTAAAGCAGAGGATTATTTGAGAAGTTACCAAGATCACAAAGAAAAAAAAAAAAGTGTAAAGTGTATCGATATTTCATTATGATCTAGGTCTCCAAATTCAATCTAGTCTACCTAGGAAAATTTATATAAACTATCTATACTTTTCAAATGAAAAAAATTATGTTCTCTCATCCAAATCTGGAGTTGGCAACTAATAGGAGCCTTTATCAACGGACAGCTTAAGTAATAAAAATTAGGCATGAAAAATTGACATGGAAAAAAGGGAGCTATTTGGTTCTTCAGTCAACCTTCTTACCAGCCACCTACAATAACTATTTTTTCAAATTTTTCCAGAGTTGTTACATTTTGTCAGAAGTTTTTGAAAGGAGTAATTAACATTAATTTAAATAGCATTCCATGAAAACAGCTTTTTAGGTAATCTTCTCAAAAAAAAAGCATTATCTAAAAGGCAGTTGTTGCTTTTCTTTTTGAATATTTAGAAAAAATTAATTCCCTAAAGCCAAGCTACATATGCATATTGATAGGAATACTAAAGGTTTTGATGGTAAGATTACATGTAATTGAAAATCCTGGAGGAAATGTTTTTTTCCAACTGTTTTCTATGGATAAGTAGTTTTATGCTATTCACTGTTAATTCTAACTTACGTTTTCATCTTTGAGCTAACAAGTTTCCAAAAATGACATATTTCTACTCCTTTTTTTTATTAAAAGGATACAGTTCTACTTAGATGAGAAATTCACAAACATCAAATAAGCAGAAGCAAGTTGAAACTGTATAAATCGTTTGCAAGCACCCACAGCTTTGACAGTTAGTACAATATCTCATACTACCCTTTATCAATTATAAGAAATATGAAGTATAATTATTTGCTAATTCACATACCAAAAAAGCTATCCCCTTTTACAAAGAAATTCTCTTCCTTTCTTTAAAAGACTAATCATTCTACTTTCTTATTTTATTTATTTTTAACTTATCCCTTACAGAATATGCAGCTTCTGGAAGAAGTATCCGTTGCCTTACTCAGTCTTTCTATAGATTGTCCAAAATCACCTTTCATCCAGACTCCAAATTAATACACCTCTAACTACAGGCAAGTGAAGTAGAAGTGATTGACAGAACTATACTTACCTACATACCCATTTTCCACTGACCAACTGCTGTTTTCTTGTTCAGATAGAGTAGATTCATTTTTCATCCTTTTCAATATACAGTATATTTCTTGTATATAAAGAAATATCAATAGGTAATGAGCAGAATAAATCAGTGCTATGTCACACACTTTAAATAACAGAAACGCCTCTAATTGTTACAAAACTATAAAGAGAGAGAAAAAAAAAAGCATGTTGCTGCTGACTAACCTCATAGCAAGATCAATGTAAAATCTAGTAACATTAGTGGTGAACGTGCCCTGTTTATTTTTCAAATCAGAATACAGTCGAACTAATATTATAATGAATTTTCCAGCCTTGAGCTTTTCATCTCTGGGAAGCTGTAAGAACAAGTGACAATGGCAATCAAAACTGAACTGTGATTGCAAATTTATCACTCTGAGACACTGAAGAATGCATATTTCTTCATGGATGCATGGGCCACCAGCATGGTGAGTTTGTTTCCAGTCACTAGTCTCAATCTACCTGTTCAGAGCTAAATGTAAGCAAGACTTCTATTGGATCATATTGATAGCTTCATGTATAAATAATTCAGGGCCGTCTTTAGAGCCCTTACAGGAAAAAAAAACAAAAAACAATTCATGTTGTTGGACACGTTAAAAGAAAAACAAATATCAAGCAGTTACAGGCTCCTGTAACACATTACAATGAAGCTGTTCTGGAAATAGAACCTGTTCTCTGAAGAAATCTTGAATGACTGTTATTAGCATAAAAATACGCATGACTACTCGATTTCAACAGAACCATTCAAAATGAGGCTAACAACTTTAGGTTCCAGACATTATCACATTTAATAGTTCTCATGAGTAAAAATTTTATATTATGTATGCATGAAGTAGAAATATACACCAAGCATCCTAAAAATGAGATTTAAGAAGGGCTTTTGATTAGTGCGCATAGTGTCAAGACCTCAGATTTTTATTAGCCATTCTCATTTGACAGAGACGTAAAAAGAACAGATGTAGATGATGAAGAGCTTAGATAACTGCTATACCTTTTGTCTGAAAGAGCATTTTGTCTATCAAATCCAGTCATAAAGTGAAGCTGGTCCCTGTAAAGCTTCTGACAAGTGAACCGGAGACATTATAATCTCTCTTCTTTGTTTAAACTATTGACTTGTATACAGATCAACAGTTTCAGACTGCTTTGATAGGTAAGAAAATGTGCTGCAAAAATGCACTACCACCAGAAGGGCAGTGAACATACTGAAGCATACAAGTAAATACATCAGACTGAAAGAATGTACCAATTAAAGGGATAAAACTCTATAAAGATAAATTTTATGTATGGAGCAAATGGGAGAAATAAAAGAGAGGAAAACAAACCAAAACATTATTCTGAACCAGAAAGATTTATTAAGATAGCAAACATAACAGAAGTTTAATGGTGTTCAAAGCTACTGTGTGCCTTAAATCGCTACAAAGAACATGTAAGCAAATACTAGCAAATCCTTATATGCTTTCTATTTGTAAAGAAAACACATTTTGGTAGTTTGCACTACCTTACTCATGCTTCTCAAACAAGTAAGCAGTGCTCATATACGACTGAAATAAGAATGAGGTCTGCATTATGATTTTGTATTGAGTAGAATTTTTAACAAGGCATATTTCCAACATGATTTAGAGAATTAAATAGAAAAAAAAAAAAGTGTGCAGAAAATACCTCCTATAGGGAAGAAAGAGGAAGGCACGCACATCACATATTCCTGCAATAGTATATGGCATTGTTAGTTTTTATTAGAAGTCTCACAGTATGAGATCGATTTTTTTAAAAGTAGAAAGAGACAAGATAGAAAATCTGATTCAAAGTGAGCTTATCTGCCCAACAGAGAAATACAGTGAGAAGCAGTTGACAGCTGTACACTATACTGCCTAGAAAAAAAAAAAAAAAAAAAACAACACACAAAAACACTTTTAACAGGATAACTCCTGTTACCCATTCTCTCTGCTTGTACACACAGCTTCTGTAAATAGGAAGCTTCCCTATTGGAAAGGGTAACGGACTGACTGAATACGTCTTTACATAATTATTTACTGACTTCATCAATCCATATTACATTTGGGTAAAGAGCAGAAATAGAATTAGCTATTCCATTCAAATTAAAATACAGGGCACTTGAGATAAAGTTTGCCTGATTCTTTAGGACACACTTGTTCATCCTCAATTTTACCACAGATTTCTTGTGGAACTTCAGCATGAAGGCTGGGTCGGGAGCCAGGAAAGGGTTCCCTCCCTCCCCAGCTGCTCCTTCTGACTGCTGGAGGGAAAGGCTTCCCAGAAACACACTTGGGCACTGGCAAGAGCAACCCTCAAAGAGCTTTGGGGCCTGGTAGGAAAATATCTCAGCTACTACTCATTTAAAATAAAGTAATAGTTATAAAAATACGTGATCAGCTCCCACACAGCTACTCCTGTTATGTTATTCTAATTCACTGCATTTAGGAGCTCAAGCATCCCAAGATCATGTGTTTCACCCACACTTATCCTACTCTGAGATACTCACAGCAGGACAAAACAAATACTCAGCAATATTTAAGATATGACTATTCATCAGGAGATTACAAACTAGATGATACATGTAAAACTTATCTGCATACTACCCTAGAATACAGTCAACAATATGATGTCTTTTTAATTACTTAATCCCTCAAAATCCCTGGATTTACCTCAAGTTACTGCCTTGACACATTTTGGTCACCTCTGTGCATACCAAACTGGATGGTACAGAAATAACTTAAATCCCCAATCACACAAAAATTGAGGGGTCTAATGTCAACTTTACCAGAAATTCAGTTTCTGAAAGATGACACATGATTCCTAGCCCTTTTTCTTATGCATTTACAAATGTGTGTTTTATCTATTTATAAAGTGACTGGAGAGAAAGACTTAAAAACAAGTATACAAACATACAACAACTATAACAAGACATTTTATAAATAGAAAAAAAAAATAAAATAAAAGAGGCAGTTAAAGACCCTGAGAAGTTCAATACTTCCTAAAAGTTAGAAAATTTGGAATGTTTTCAAACCACAACTTTACTGTTCAGAGCAAAGAACACAATGATTATGGAGCATAATTTATCTTTATTTAGCATAGAGTTTTTTCACTTTTTCCTTAACACTCCATTAAGGTAATCTAAATCTTCCTGTGATGAATCTAACTGTATGGCTTCTTTTCCTGTGTTTCACTGACACTGTGTGTTGGATACTGACTTCCACACAATTTTATAGCAAGGTCTCCTTCCCATTTGAGGAAGAGCTTGTTGGGATAGCAGACCTATTACTTTCTTGGAATCTCTCTCTTGCTCTTTTAAGAAGTTGGGGAAACTTTAATTAGTCTTGTCTTTCCATTAGCCTCTGAAATTAGATAGCTGAAATTTCTTACCCATGTTAATTTATGTGAACCAAATTAAGTACTGAAGAAACTTTACAGCTGAACTCCATACAAAATGATACACTCTTTGTAAAGCTTAGAAGAAAGCATTAATGTTGGAATCCTCATTTGATTATAATCCTAGATAAAAGACTAAGAGACAAAAATAATACCAGCTATGCTCTCTGAATCTGATTTCTTATCAATATATACAGATATACTTTTTGGATGCACATGACAAATAAAACCTTTTGAGAATGATCTATCACTTGCTGTTTTCCACCACTAGTCAAAAAAAAAAAAAAAAAGGCATTGCAAAAGTAAAAAATATCAAAAGGCAAGATTTAAAATGATAATTCTGAGGAAACCTGCCTTTCAGAAGTGATATTTCCAGTTTCTGGCAGACCTCATCCAAAACTCCCATGGCCAAGAGTCAGTTCTGGTCACATTCTAGAGTTTTGGGTTCCCTAAAGTACACATTTTTTTTTTCCAAATGGTATTTCTGTGCCACAGTTCCAGTCCCCCCTTCACATACAAAATGAATATTATACAATGTTATACCATACCCAAAGAGCACTAATGTGAGACAACACACCTAATCTTTGAAATTTAAGAAATAATAATATTTCCATGTAGCTAGTTATTTGAGGTAGCTAGTGGATTACATCCACTACTCAGGATATTTCACTAGATCTGTTCTACAGCATCAGGGGTGTCCTGAATGCCAGCGCAGGTTTTTGTATAACCTGGTTTGACTTTTAGACCTAGGAAGCCAAGAGTTTTATCTCTCACTCATAAAAGGAAAGTTCAATCAAGCTGGACAGCAAGAGACAATGCTCTCACCTAACTCCTACTCCCGCCCCAGGTTAAGGTAAAAGGAGTGATTTATTCACTGCTTAGTGCACAATCGCTTAAATGTACTTCTTTCATGATGTATCCCTCTGCTGTAATGTTGTTTTGCAGAGCTTTTTTTTTTTCCTTCTTCCTTTCTTTCTTCAATGAACTTTTAAAATGCTCTCTCTATCTACTGCCAGTATCACTGTAGCACAGATGCATTTTTTTATGGTGATGTGAAGAGACTACAAATTAGCTCACTCTTTCAGTACTCTTTACTCATCAAGCCAGCACAGAGTACATTGTGCTCAGTCAGCAAGAATGGCACTGGGCTGCAGAATTCACAGGAGACAAGACAGAGGCATCCCAGGAAAATAAGTCAGGGTATTGCAAGAGCAGGCAAGAGTCTAATAACAGTATACCACCTGCAAAGAGTCATATCTTAGACACCCAGCTGGGTTCCATGGCAGAAAGACTATAGAAACATATGGCTGTACAATGTTAATAAAACATTTAATAAAAATATTATATAAACAAATCAGGAAAAAGTAGGTAACTTGTTTCTTCTGTAATGCAGTGCAATATAATAGGATTCCCCTTTAGGAAGAGTATTGGCAGTAATATTTCAACTCTATTACCCTGACCCATTCAGTCTCTGAAGAGCTCTGGCTGATATTTCTGCTCCATGTCATTGATTGCAGAGATTACGGAAAAGAGGTTATACAAATCCAGTTTCATTTTTTTTATATATAAAAACAATCATGAAGATGGATTTGCAATTCTAAGCACAAAAAGATTACTAAATTCTTCTGCAGTGCTGCTCATCTGCATAATTAAAAGCTGGCAACTCTTCATTTACTGTTCATTTCCTTTACCTACTTGTAATATTATTATACAGTTTTCTCAGTGTATGTAATTAAAAGGCAAATTTACAACCTTTAAATAAATAATACTAATCATCAACTATCTAGTTTAAAATATATCAATTACTGTTGAACTTTCTGCTGCTCCATATTGCGGAGTTGGCTATTCTGTATGGGTGGGAACGCAGCTAAGCTTAGCTCTCAGGGGAATTCAATAGGTGAAGGCCTTCCTCCCCCCTTCCCCCCCCCCCCCCAAGGAATATATAAGTGCAAAGCTGTTCTAAGTTGTTCTGTTCCTGATTTGTGTTAATCAGTAATTAGTGTGTCTGCACAATATACAATAAGCAGGCAACTGCTTGATTACCCAGCCCTTCTCACTGTATCTCCTAAAAAGTCAAAGCCCCTCCCCAGACTCCCCATGCTCCCTACACAACTAGTGTTCTAACATCTAATACAGTAGTGGAATTTAGATATTTAAATGAGGTTATCAGATTGGCAGCCTATTATAGTACCAAAAGATGAAGGGCACCCTGACACAGTATTTCAGCTTCAGGGTAAGATAAAGTGCTCTCTAGAGGTGTCACCTGCTGTCCAACAACAGAATACAGACAGTCAGGAGCAATTAAGCTTCTCTCAGCATCCTGTGATAAAGGCCTGAAATCATACTAGTGAATCTGAACACTGGAATACACCGAAAGAAGCAAAGAGGGGCCCTGATTAGCCCTAACATACCTCAAAGTATATTTAGTAAATGACAATATCCTCTGTACTGAATAACTGTACTGTTCTATCCATATATATACAATGTATACAATATATAATATACAGCATACATAGGAATTGTACATAGAAGATGGGGAAATGTATAGGAAATACTGCACTGACTCTATGACTTTGAACTCTTATCAAGAGTGTTACCAGATGCTTCTTATTTAACTCATAGCTGAGATTACCACATTTCAGTGCTTTACAAGCCTTTTACAGTTGGATAAAGTAACTTAAGGGCAAAGGAAAAGAAAGCACTGCTTTCCCAGGCTGCTCCAGCTCTTTTCTGCTATCATAATGGCAGCTGGGACACTCAGGAGAACCAAGACATTCATACATGAGCTTATAAGCTTGGTCGTATTAAAATATTTACTTTCACACTTTGCTGAAAATTTCAGGAGAAATTGTTCTATGTATCTGCTAAGCTTAGGTGAATGCAACTTGAGAGAGAGACTGAAAGAGACTTTCTCTCCCCATCTTCAGCTCTGTTTTGGAGCCAGAAGGGCCTAGGGATAATTTCAGCAGCTAATGCTGCTTTGCTGAACCCAAAAAAGAAGAAATAAGAAATCCTGCAGCAATAATAGTATTTACTAAGAAAGGCTGTAACTGGACCTAAGAGCTTGCATTGCATGACTTACTAGAATAGTCATAGAACATCCTGGTTTTCATCTACCAAATTTTACTCAATAACCCAGACATGAGGAATGCAGCAAACTGTTTTAAAGCCTTTCTCTGCCTAATGCAGAGTCTCTGCTTAAATTCAAGGTTCTCAGGAGAATGTCTCAACTGCTAGGTTATAAATAGGATAAGTCTTAGGCTACAAAAATCCACATTCTAATAGAAGTGTTACACATCTGGATGAAAGCTGTCTTTAGCTATACTGACAAACAGAAGTGCAAGGAGAAAGTAAAGTAGTGCAGGCTCCCTTGCAAACTTTGCTTGGGGCCCAGAGGACACAGTACGTCTCACTGTGCCAGGTGCAGTGACCTGTGCTCTTAACGACAGAATGACTAAAGCCAGTCAAGTCTTGCCAAGTGCTGCTAACAAATGTGTATCTGGTGGGAGCTAGTATTCCTCAAGCAGTTCAAGAGCTTTGCTTTCTGAAAAGCCCATAGAAACTCAGCACTGCAATTCAGCAACAGAAATGTGTCAATTGTTGCAGTTTAGTAGTGGGGGGGGGGGGGGGAGGGGAAATCAGTTGCAGATGCAGCTTTTTGCTAGGAAAAGCATTTCAAAAGTACATTAGCAGATGAAGCTATTAAAAACAGAGGCTCATCTGAAAGATTTTTTATTGACTTTTGCAAGACTTTGAATAAATGTTAAAACTGAGGTTCTTTTGAAATGGTCATAAATACTTGGTTCCTAGATTTTGAGCAATGAGAACAGAATTATATTACTGCAACTAAAAATGCTAGGCTAGGGTATAATTTGTTAGTCTACTCTAATGGAATCTCTGTCTCATTTAAGTAGAACTGAAAAATATCTGAACATAAGAAAAAGCTAGCTAGAAAATTGAATCAGAAGTACATACTCTTCATTGTAAGTCACATATACTGTTAATCAAATAAAAGAATGAGAGCCATAAAAAGAAATGATTCTAGGAGTCAAACAGGTTGAATGTTGTTCTAGTATCTGCCACTTTTCTTATTTTAATAAATATTTCACAATTCTACCCTGGAGCAATTTTGTCACCTGGAACTAAATTCATTATATATTTTCTAAGTTTTATGACTTACTACATCAGGTAAAGATGAAGTGACAAACCGCTAACAGCTTCCTAGGTGCAAACAATCATGTGCCTACTCACTTGTTTAAGCACAAGCAAAGAGTAGTTGTATTCCAGAAAATGAACATATTTATTTTACTTGATAGAACTGTACTCACAGTCAGTGTAGAAAGCTCAGTGACATAACTTAAAATAATTATGGTAAAACTCAACAAAAAAAGCCCAACAGCTCTCTTGTCTGAAACTAGACTGGGAGCATAAAAAAAATCATCAATTTTGATCCAGAGGGGACAAAGTTTTTCAGTCTAGCAGCATGACATATCTCTATTAAAACAGTAGAAAGGAATGAATCTCAAAAGTTACTAGAAAGGTGTTAAATAGTAACTATTTGGCATCTCTCATTTTGTAGAAAATGACATGCACTGATAATATAACAAAAACTGGGTTAAAAACAGCTTCAAAATGTTAGTGCAGACTTTACGTAACACAGACATGAAAGATATAGAAACTCCAAAATAAATTGGTTGGGGCGTGGAGAGCTGAATTTTGCCAAAATATAATGCTAAATGAGATAAGCAGGTTACATCAACTATCAGAGTAACCAAGATGTCACACTTCTAATTAAATCTCTTCAGAATAAAATTGTGGTTTCGTTTGTTGTAGCTAATTGTGGTTTTGTTATACCATTAATCATATATAAGTTGAAGCTACATTAAATATATTTAGACTTTCCAACAGCTACAGATTACAGAGCCAGTCCAAAGGAAAAAGGAAAGTCTGTCCACCCCCAAAAAAATCCCCACTGCGCCCACAGTGTGCTCAGTGCCCCTCAGCAGCTGCCCTAGCACCCCCACTGCATACCTCTAAATTCCAGATTCTCGCTCAATATATGGGACACAGCAGATAAAATCAGTCTGAGCTTTGATTTCCACTTTGCCATTTTCACTAATGACAAAATTGTTAGGAGCTATAGCTCCCAACTGTAAGGCAATGGTGTGCATGTAACTCCAACTCGCATGGCATTGTAATTAAAAGAAAAGCCAACATCATACAAGAACAGTAGATCCCATAGTAAGTGGACTAACAAGTGGTTAACAAAACAAAATGGGGTGGGAATATCCTCCCATATAGTCCCACTGAAATCAAGATTTCTCTTGAAAAGATTCATTAGATACAGAGACTTGTGATGAAAACAGCACTTTGGAAGTTATGCTAAAGGTAATGAACTTTCATGAGTTTTTCTATCTAAAGGTCTTTCCTCAGTTTCAAAGCTCTCAGACAGATGTGAACAGTACCAACCTTTAGACTAAAGCCAAAAAAGTGGTAGTAAGTGTTCTTTATACTATAATTTGAATGAAATCAAGCACCATGTCAGTAACACTACAAGGTTTTCAGGGACAGTCATTGTCCATTCTGTTCAGGTAACAAACTTTACATCTTTCATAAAGCACACTTCCAGACCCTTAGTATGAAACATCACATGGGAGTGCTCATGTTTATAGATATTAATGTAAAAACTAAATGCCCTGCTGTTTTTGTGACCCAAGCAGCAACTTCTCTCAATAAATAAATGAAGAGATAAAAAGATAATCAATCATAATATCTGATTATTATAAGATAATTATAATATCTGATTATTATAAGATAATCAATTTAAGAGCGCAGAAATACAACATTTACAAACAAATCAGAATGCAGGTACATAGTTTATCATTTAAATCATTTAGAAAACTTAATACATATTTCCTCCTGTAAATAGTTAAATCAGAAACAAAACCAGTTTCTCTTTTCAATTGCAATTTATACCCTTTCCACAATTCCAATAAGCTTAAAACAAGCCGAGATAAACCTAGCCATAACAGTTGAAAACATAACAGTTGAAAGGAAAAAAGAAATACAGAAACGTAGAATCTATTTTAACCTAAACTATATTTTTTTAAAAAATAGTTTAAAGAGGGTTATGACAATTGTTAAATTTTATTAATATATAGTAATATATTAATAGTAATTATTTTAGATTCCATTCTACCTGAAAATAGGAAAATCAGTCTTGTTTTTATTATTTCATTCAGCAGAAATCTGAATGCAGACCTGCAGTCAGAAGTAAATACATCATCATCCTTGTTAAAATTCTAGTCCTATATTCTGTTATAAACACTTAGGCATTTTAGGACTGTTCTGAATCATCTTGAACCAGAAATGAACCAAAAGACAACTCTTCATAGTAAAAAGTCATTTCTACAAAGCCAGGATCCAGAAATCTGTGGATTCTGCAGCAAACCAGCCACAGACCCGCAGCCTGGCATCCTGGGCTGGCCACTCGCCAGTGAGGAATCCAGTGAAAAGGAATCTCAAAACAAGAGCTGAAAAGTTGATCTTCTCTTACTAACTTCATTTACATTATACACTTCTGTCTCCCTCTTTCTACACTAAAAGGGGGCACTTCTACCATCTTTTTTTTTAACATAACAGAGGCATGCATCGACAAAATGTAACTGCTTACATACTAGTTTTTGGCAGCAGCACGATGGGAGAGCTCTTGTACCACATCTTGCAAGTTATGCTTGGCAATTCCTATGTTAAACACACAACAGAATTGTTCAGGCTTTTGACTCTTAATGTTGTATCACCCACTATGATGAAGGTCATTATCTGGGAGGTAGCAAAGTGTGAACCCTGACATTTTCTAAGTTACTAGTTGTCTATTGAACCTAAATATTGATGGCAATATTCCAAGATATAGCTAAGAATACTAGCCAGAGCATTTTTGTGTGCAGAGTAATCAGCCTCTAGATAGCGAACAACTGGAAGTTCTCTTGACTGAATATTCATGTTAGTACCCAAGTAAACTATCTTTCAGGTAGAAGAACTTTTATATAGTTGTTTTGAAATAAAATACTAAAAACAGCAAATGCAGGGACTGCTTACAAAGGAAGTGTTCTATATTCATTTCTAATTTCTACCAACACTCAGTTACAATCACAATTTTCCTATTATTTTACAAAATTGATTTGAACTAATCCACTGTAAACACATCTGACTAAAAGGTGTTGCAAAGAAAAGCATGTTACTAGCCTGTAGGTTGCAAATGCTGTAAAGATGCCAAAATTCTATACACAACTCAGGATAAACGGCAAAAGTATAATACACTTGAAATTATTTAAGTACATAAAATAAATTAAAAATTCTTGAGCTATACAAAATTAGGCAGTGATATTTGAGAAGTCCTCTTAAGCTCATTACTCATTACTGTCCCTAATTTTAGAATGCACCATTCCACATATTTCAAGTGGGCATTACCACATAAGACTATTAGTGATCATATATATGTTTATGCTGACTTAATCAATGGGGAAAATACAGTCTATTCCTTCAAGTCTTAATGCATTTTTACTCCATACTAAAAAAGAGGATGACTTAGCAGATGTTAGTGTCATGGCACGTTAGCCAAAGAGAAATCACTTGCAGGTACTAGTTTAATGAACATTCCTTTAATTACACAAATTCCTTGAAATAGCTGAAACTCGCCTTTCCGAGTGCTTTTATTTAAGAGATGGTAAGGTTTAAGAAAGTGGTAAATGTAAGAAGCATCAGGAAAAACATTCTGCATGCACTCATTATGATTTTTCTCCAGAAATCCAGGGCGAGGGGGAAAGGGGGACCCTTAATATATAAAATAACCAGAAAAACCTTCAACTCAAACCTTAAACTCATGCATAAAGCATTTCCTGATTCCCTGTAAATTTTAGAAGAGCCCTGCAGAGAGAGTGGAATGATGACACAATGGAGATGCTGCTTCCCTTCGGTTGCAATTTCGCAACTCAGGGCATTTTCATTCTTCTCTGAAAAGTCTGGTCATCATCTCCTACTGAGGTGGATAACATTTTTCATTTCAGAACATAATGTTATATTTTTAATAACACAAATCCTTGAAGGAAAAAAAGAGGGCAGAAAAAGCTTAGAGAGGCTTGGAATGTCTAATTCTTGATATTATTACTCTCCTGCATCTCACTTTTCCTAATATTTTTAATTTTTATTATTACTATTTCTTTTATAAAAATATCCTATGTTGACAACTTTTCCACACATGAAGTTTTGGAAATCTTTTAGAGTAGTACAGTGAACTAGTGAACTATTTAAAAAAAAAAGAAGAAATCTTGTACAAGTTGCAAAAGGGTCTATTTTAGCCATATAAAATGGAACTAAATATTGCAACTAAATTCTAGGTTCTAAAAGCAAGTTACAAGATTTAAATAAACTCTCTTGCTGGTTAAAAAAAACAAACAAAAACACACACACTATTGGTCAGTAAATTTTTCCCAGATTTTTAGATCCTTTTTGCAACAACTTGATTACAAAGTACTGGTTAATTAAAATACCGCTTTCACTTAAAAAAAAAAAAAAAAAAAAAAAAAAAGTAAATCTACTTCCCGAATGGGGAGGAGTGGAGAAGTTTGACATTTGCTATATATCATTTATTATAACAATTTTAACAACTCAAAGGCATTGAGACTCAATCATACATATCTTTAACCTTTTAAAGCAGTTCCTAGCCTGATTTTAGTGGAATTAAAAGATCACTGTCCTAAGTAATTTCAAAGCACAATACAGTGGTTTAACATGCATCGCAGACCGTTCTTAATACACGGCTTGCCCATGACCACTGCCATAGGAGCCAAGAGACAGTACAGACACAAACCGTCCCATGTTTTGCAGGCCAGAGAGGGTACCTGAGCACGGCATTCATAAGCACAAGCACAGTTAGAGAAACACTTCATCTTACAACAAAGCTTGATATTCACTGTAATTCTGTTACCAAAATAAATGTTCCTCCACATTATCTTTATTCCAGCTATGCAGAGTCCAAGTGATTAACAAATGCCTATTTATATAATTATGCCATAATGTTTTCTAGGAAAAACAGAATTACACAAAAGACAGGGCCCACAAAATGACATACCACATGCTTTTACTTTTAATGGAAATTTCTTGACAATAAACATTTACACAGTTTTAGAAGTGTCTTTTTTGTTCCAAAAATGCAAATGTCCACCTAAATAAAAATGCCCTAACACCAGGGTGGGCCTGTTTTCAGAGTCATCTAATAAAGTATGCAATTGTATTGTCAACATAATTAGCCATCTAATTGTACATTCAAATTTAATCAGTGCATAACATATGCAATTAATTATTTACAGTAGACCAGAGCAGATTGTGATGGTATGACCTGTTTCAAATTACCAAGAAGTGATCAAATTCTGAAATCATTTTAGAAATCTCTTATTTCTGAATAGAGAAAAACAAAACACTCATATCCCAAATTTAAGCTGCAAGATAAACAGGTTTTAGGATAGTTGTTCAGTTACTAAGTAAGAGAAAATTTATTTCAGAGATATCAGATAAAAAGAAGTCCTTGTCCACTTAACGGAGTTAGCATTTTAAATTTAGCAACATTAATAGATAGGTCTGACCTACTGCTGCCTTTATTTTAGCTATAAAGGCTATGATTTGTTTGAATTAATGAAAAAGGAAATCAGAAGCTGCTTTATCAGACTAATGAACATAAAGGCAATACAGTACAGTTATATTAACAAGCCCAAGGACACAAAACATTTTCCTACCTCTTTTCTTTTGGAAAGTGCTTTTTGGGAAACATTTACAGTTCAGTCACCAATAAACAGCTTCAGCAACACTTGTGCAAAGACATACATTAAGTCCTGTCAGAATAAGGACCTTCTCTCTATGTGCAAATATTCCTTCTTTATGTTTTCTTAGGCCACTACTTAACTATTTCAAAATAAGACACATGAAGGACCTTAAAAACATCTTTCTTCAAATTTAAATAACATTCTGAAAAGCTAGTCCTTTCTGTTAATGAGTTTCTGTACTAATGTAAGCTTTTAACTGCTTAAATACTTTCTAGAAACTTTACATTCTAGTACAGAACAGTTACACATTTTAATATTATTAAATCTCCCAATATACAGTCTGCAGTTAATAAATAACACCTAACAAGGAACTATTAAAGAAATCAGGCATATATTTATACAAATTAACAGCATATGCACATACAAAAACTGTGAACACCATCTCCAGCTGTTCAACTAATCGGACTTTAGCTGATGGAGGTCTGGAGCCTATGCTGAGCTAGACCAGGGTCAGCTGGGTAGCCCTTAATGTCCATTCACATCAATCATTCCGCTTGCCCAACAAAGATATTTACCTCCTTAATAAATTGCTCATAAATCTACAGAGAAACTCGAAATAAGATCTATAGTGTTAGTCAAAGAATATATGTTTTCATCTGGATAAAGATGGAGTCTAGTAGAAATCTTATGCCTCTTTCTATCAGAAACTGGAATAACAGAAGTAGATAAACATATGCCAATTTATACAAACCATGTAGAATGCTTTTATACTGATTTTTAATGAATGGGTAAAAATAGATTAAATGCCTATAGTAGCCCACAAATTTCTAACTGAAAAGTAATTAGTGATTATTTGGGTTTTTGATGTGATACAAGGCTTCCATAAAGAGGCTGATAGTTGATGTAATACAGAATAATGATATAAATAATGAAATACAGAATTGATGTAATACAGAATAAAAATACAAAAAAAATACAGCATTTTCTTTTAATAGCTGACACTGTTCATCTACAAAAAAAATATTCAAAAAAGCAAACAAATGTATGCAGTGAAGCTCAACATGTGGAGGTAGGAGTAAAAATGAGGAGCTACAGTTACTAAATCAGTTAACTGAAAAGGCAAATTTTTATTTCCTTAAAAATTCTCATGTTGTGCAGTCTAGTAAAAGCTAGTTGTGTGCCAGGGTGTTCATCCCTGAACTCCCTCCTCTATCAGCTACACAGTTTTGTGTCACCGTGTTACTGTAGTGTCAAAGCAGCAGAGAAAAGGAAAGAAAAACACCACCACCACTGCATCCAGCAACTCCCCAGCAACTGTTAGGCCTTCTCATTATCTGTTTAGTATTTGTCATCAGTGTGAATGGTGTAACCACAAAATTTAGTCAGTCATTCACTGTGAAAATAGAATCAAAAGATTGAAGTACATATGTAATCTTATTTCTGTTTAGAACCTGGAATAATATACTATCTACCCAAGGTAGGTCTGCCCCCTGCTCATGGCTCAAGTATCAGACTGTGTCTCTATCAGTCTAGTTTCAGTTTCTACCATTGCTATTCCGTAATATACATGTATTCCATCAATATGCTCCATGCCACGCATTATTTAAAAATGTAGGCATTTTTTGTCCTCATTTTTCACAGCTTAAACACTTCGTACATACTGCAATTCTTATGTTGGGCAACAATGGTCTCTGAGCACTATCCAAGGCTAGTTTATTTGCTTCCTCTCCAAGCAGGAGCACACTTTTATCAAATTCAGCTCTTTTCAGCCACATGAAAGAGTCACAATAGAACATACATTTGTATCTTGTAGTAAAGAAGCCAAAAAAAAAAAAAAGTACGTGTAGAACTCTCCCAACAGAATTTCTCCTGCACCCCTCCCCTACAAGGCAATCCCATACCTGGTCTCCATGATTTCCCTCCTCATATCTATCATAGCATCTTTTCTTCCAGATTGAACATCCTTAGTTTTCCATGTACCCGTTAAGTCCATTACTGGACTTCTAAAGCAGGAAACAGCTTTCACTTCCACAGTCCTCTATACCTTTCATAGGTACACACATCCATCTATTACTTCTCTATACTCTCTACAAGGTAAAGCTACGGATAGTCTAAACTTAGTGACAGAAAATTGATGCCAGTTATTATCTTGACTACAACTGAGTGAAAATACACTTAAAGCAGTATAACCCAAAATCTGAAGACATTTACATCCTAAAGAGCTTGCAAAGTGAGTGACCAACAGTAACAAAACAACAACATACCAGGACATACACAAAATAACTATTTTGTTTATTTGGGAATCACAACATAAATGAACTCTGAAGTGTTTTGAATAGAGAACTATGGCTGCAATGAAATTTCCCTTAACAACCAAGAAAGCATTTTGTAAGTCAAAGTATATATATATATAAAAAAAAAAAAAAAGACTCAAAATGAATTTGAGGCATCCAGCTGGTACTATTGGAACGTGAAGGTGGGAGAGAGCAATTTTAAAGGTGAGATCAAGTAAACAGACCAACGATTAAGAGAAATTGAAGAGTATTTGACCCTGAATGTATATGCTGCATGATTAAATGCGACACAGCAGAAATGGATGGATTATAGAGGAATTTGCGGAAATATTCAAGTTTGTTTATTGCAAGGAAGAAAAATGCTGGCAGCCTACTGCAACACTGTGGAAGGAACAACATACAAAAGACAGGTAAAAATCATGGCTGTTAATGAAGTTATTAAAACAAAAATACGTATAACAAGAAATCTGACCTTTTAGAGAAAAGAAATGGGAGAAAGACTTAGTGTAGCAAGTACTTTGTCTACATGGCAGAGACATGAAGACCCATTCTAAATACCTTTATTAGCATAATTTCCAATCATATAGCTCTGCACAGCACTACATGGCATCTGTTGCCAGGAGAGATGACTTTCCCAAAGCCACACTAATGTGCTACTGAAAGTTGCAGTAGACAGTTTCTGTATCCAAGTAATTTTTTTCAAAAAGGTTTAAGAAACCTCACATTCCAAGGATCACCTTTACAAACACTTGTTTAGCATGAGCACCTTAAGTCTGGTAATCCTCAAAGCTTCAGTGTCTCTAAACAGTTATTTACTATCAGCTGCGTTTAACTAGCTACATCCATTTAAGGACAGGGATTGAGGTCAAAGGAAGGTAGAGTTTCAATACTCCCTCAAAAATCCTTTTGCAATACTCTATCACAAATCCCTTCAGCTATCTCTTAAATTCTGTCCTCTCTAGAATTACTTATAAAATTCATGTCTTCTTTAAGTACAAGCTTTCTTAAGATCATTTTTCAGATCTGATTTCTTCAGCATCTTATTTTTATCTGCACTAATTCTGTAATTGATGAAAAAAGTCAAAACTCAGTTTTTCAATGCTTAGAACTTTCCTAGCCTCCTCCTGAAAAGCAAAAGTAAACTCTGCTTTGCTAACAATTATATCACTCAACTGCATTCATTTTTTTTTTTTTTTTTTATTTTAAGATTCTGGAGCTGTCCCTGCTATTTTTGAATCCTCAACAAGAGTATATTCTAATATCTGCCTAAGTTTATGAATAACTACAAAACCAAGTTGTATACAACTTTAAAGAAATGAGGAAATATTTTAATTTTCTACATACCCATTCACTCCTTGCTGCATACAATAAATTGGAATATTTACTTTCTAACAAAGAAATACCCACCAAACACTTATTTCTTACTCCCAATAATCTTTTAGAAGAGTTTTCCAAATTAAAATTTTTTGGTTTTAGCATTTATATATTTTCCATTAAGAAGAGATCTTTGACATTTAGACTAGCATGCTTTCAGCATGGGTGTTTATGTTTATAAATGAAAATTGGTCCATCATTATAATTAAAACTGTTTGATTTCCTCATAAGTCAGAAGGACAGCATTGAAAAATGTATCTTATAATCAGGTTCCATAAGGAACATTTCTGGTAACTACAGTAAAACAAACAGTTATTTTTACATCAAGGGCAAATATGTTTGATTTTTTTTGGCACAGTAAGGGTCTATGATATTGCTGGTATAAAATTAAACAAAAACAAACCTGGAATTTAATTATTTTTTTTAACTCTTCCTTTCTAGAGGGGACTAATTTGCATTACAGAAATTTGTTATAGCATTTAAATAAATTGTTAATGGGGGGCTATTTACAGCTGCATCTGCTCTTATCTGTAGCATTGAACTGTAATCACTGTCACTTCTTCCTGATCCAGGCAGCCAATAACTGTTAATACAGCAGAAGCATAATTAGAGAACTTCATCTGCTGAATGATTTTTTAAATGAAAAACGTAGATACAATTAGCATCACAGAAAGCCAATAAGCAGTCTATTTTACTGAAAACCCTATTTTTTTTTTATAAAAATACACAAGACACTTTCTCCAACACACTTGCGTCTCTCCCATCGCTATCAAAAGAATAAGGTTTCAAACTCAGCATCCAATTGAATCTCTATCAACCAGTCTAATTAATTAAATCTATATCAAGCATTGTAAACCATATGTACAGAAAACTAAGTACTTGTTTGTTTGGATTTTAATGGGACTAAGAAGTAGTGACTCAGCTAAAGTCTTACATGCATGGAAGTATGCAAACCTAACTATTTCAGACATTTCACAATAAAGCCCACAGAAGCTGGAAGACAGCTAACATTTTAAAACATAGAATGAAGAATTAAGTTTTTTTTTTTTTTTTTTTTTTTTTTCCACTAGTATCAGCTCCTTTCTGCCTGTCTTGAGCTACTTTTCACAGCAAATTCTGGTTTAGGATAAGGAGGTACTTTAACTAATAACAGTGATTTTATCTTACAGCTTCTGAGAATAATGGGCACAGAATAAAAGACTACTGAAAAGTGATTTATTGTATAATACATCTGTATGACAGTTATTCAGTTCTTGGCTACCATTTTGCCCTCAAAAACTACAACAAAAATGAACAGAAGAATCCAACCCTATATCCTAGGCTTGCCAAGGCCTAACTGATGCAGTCAATGGCACAACATTCCTTACTGATTTCAGTGTTCCCGTGATTTCACTAAACTTCCTGTTCCCATTTCCTGAAACTAGTACCAATGGTACTATATCACCAGTTTCTATGTCAATTTTTTTCTCCCTATTACTTTGTATTGTTACTACACAGCTAAAACTGAGTTTAGACACCTCCCTGATGAGATTTTTAAAAAAATTTTGAAAGATACACATCCATGTAAAAGATAAGCTCTATGAGAATTACAACTATGACCCTAAGACTTTGCATATCCCAGTTTTTATTCTTATTTTATTATATCACAGTGGATTGAGTACTTCAACAAAATCCATCACAAATTTTATGAAATTGTCTTGTTACAAGTACTTATCTCCTAGCTATTATTCTTTGTGAAATACTGAACTAACAAATGATCCTAATCACATAAAGAGTTACAAAGCATGTATTTCTACCATGAGTGAAATACTTGATATTTTATTGTTATTTGTAATTATAAAATCTGATGATTTATTCTCAAACATTTAGAACCCCACAAAAATAAAAACTGCAACATTTATGCTCAACGTTTTAGAACCTCTAAAGTTTAAGAGCTTTGAACTTAAATGTTCAGTCTGTATTCCGAAACTTAAAGGTAAGAATGTTTTGGTGGTTTATTTTGAAATAACTCAGATAACCTGCAGGTATTAAGAGTGGGAAGCATCACTTCTCTTTATCCAAATTACTATTTTACACGTATAATTCTCCTTCTAGCCTCAACATAAAGATTTTAAACAAGTGATTTAAGCACCCATTGAAATATTGATAAACTCTTTCAGTAATAAAATTTGAGGTTGCAAACAACAAATATACAGGCCTCATTATATAGTCTGTGTATGTATTTATATGTATGTCTGCACATACCTACAGACATTTGTAGCTTTGCTGGATTCTTTTGCACTAATTTCAAACTATCCTTGATAAAAAGCACTCTGGTTTGTCACCAAAACAGATATATCCACAAATACCAAAGAACAGCAGTGAAGTTTACCATCAACAAAATTGTTAGGAAACATAAGCTCTAGCTGTTGCTAAAAATATAGTAGGTCTCAGGCCCTATTACTACGGGTGAAAATTTGCACCAGGACTACTTCACCTACTCCATGCTTCAGAGGGGTTCCTGCAATTATGTCCCACTGCATTACTTTTGTAGGACTAACATCTTTATAAGCATTCACTCAGTAATATTACTATACAACTCCTTACTTTAAGCAATCAATTAACAAATGGCTTATACCCAGCCCTATGACTTAAAAAAATAAATAAAAAAAGTGAGAATCATAGATGACCACCTGGATGAAGGTGAATTTGAAGGTTAAATGTTTGGATGGAAGAGAAGTTTGGATTGGAGCATAGATTTAGACCCAAATTTGAGATAAAATCTAGCTCTTCTGTAATACTGTAAATACCATTTGGTATCCTAATTTGGAAGGATTTTTTTCAGTTTGAACCTAATCCAAGAAGCTTGCATTAAACTTGATGTTTACACTGCTTACCTCTCCACTCTAGAGCTCAGCATGGGACTACAGAAGTGCAGTGATCCTTAGGATACACGCTGTTTCATAAGCCGTATTTAATGAATTCTTTAACTGCAGAGAGAATGTTAATGTGGTGAGCCTTGGAACCATAATAATGATGCTTAAAAGCAATTGTAAATAGCACAAATTTCAGTTCAGAAAAGATCTGTTTTTACTCTGGCAGCCCCAAAAAAAAGGGAGGAAGGAGAAAAAAAAGAAAAGAGAAACACATGCAAAGGAAGTTTGTGTTAGAAGGAAGTTAGAGCCGAAGTAATAGACTATGCCTCACCTCCATATGGATTTTAAGAACACATAAGAAACAAGCCAGTACTTAACACACAGGCTAAAAAACACTAGAGAACTTAATTGTTTTTCCCCCCAATAAAGTTGTAAATACTTCATTTATTTGGTATTTATTTTCCTTGCATATCTCTCCTCATTGATTTACTTATGAAGTTTCTTCTTAATTGGAAAAAAAATAAAGGTAGTGGAGATCACCTTATATCCACAATCAACAACTGTTGCATTTTGACAGCTACTCAAGACAAACATATTAACAGTACCACTTATTTTAAGTTTCTTGCCCCCCCCCCCTTTTTTTTTTTTTTTTTTTTAAGTCATATTCATGGTCATTCCAGAGGGATAGCATGCATTTCCCTCATGTATGAACTTCTTGTGCTTTCTGGTCAACAGGAGAATTAGGGGGATCAGACAAATAAAATCCAAGGAAAGATGCATCACTTCCTTATTATCAAGGATGCCACCTAAAAAGACTACAGGGAACAGACTAAAACAGTCTCAGCTACCTTACAAGATGTGACTGAACTGACTGATGCTAAAAGTACACTTCTGGGGAAGAGAGGAGGAAATAGGCATTATACATATGTTCTGACATTACTTCAGTTCAGCAAACCAAGAAGTATTTCCTATGCTTTTGACAGTATCATATGAGTGAAAAAATAAAGGCTTAAGAAATTAAAGACAGTCTAAAAATCACAGACAATCTGGATTTCATTTCTGCCAGACTTTGCCATCATATGCAATGGTTAATCTTGATTTTCAGTTCTCAATATAGAGGTAATTAGCTATATATAAATAAAGAAAAAAAAGACAAACCACAAATAAAATACATGGAATGTATTGAAAACAGAGGTAATGAAAATCATAAATTTTCCTCCACGTAACAGTCATCTAACAAGATAAATACATTACAGATACTGGAGATTTTGAAATACTAGGATGGAGATCACATAAGCAATAGACAAGTAAATGAAGGTAATTAAATGAACAAAACTGATAAGTAAAGGAGTGTATATTAAAAAAGCAGCATTTATTATACATATAGTGCTAGCAAATGAAAGACTCAGATGAGAGAACAGTTCTCATTTCTTGTTAACTATAGTCATAGGCATTTCTAAAAAACATTTGCACTCACAGCATATGCAATGCTTTGTTAAAATGGGTTACTATATATAGGAAATGGGTTTAAAGTGTTTTACTCTCACAGTTCATTCACCTGCAGAAGTTGAAAAAAATAAAAATCATAAAAATTGTCAAAGTGTTACATTTAATCTAGATCACTTCCTAAATGGTATACACTTAAAGTCTACTAACAATGAGACTGTTAGACGTAACAACCTGCAAGCTATTTTAAGCTTATAAATTTATAAATAAGTCATTTAAAATTTGTAGCAATTTATGCACCATATTCAAGCACTGGTCTGAACCCAGAAAAAGCAAGTCAAACTTATTTGAGCCACAACTTCTGAAATTCATTGCTAATTAAGATCTCATGGCCATCCTAACTTATATGCACAATACTGTCTTCCCTAGTCTTCCATGACAAGATGACTTTCCTATTAAGTTACTAACTAAGAACAAAAAAGACAAGAAGTTTCATGCCTCTCAGAATTAACATAAGCTTAAGCTTCTGCTCTTAATTTCACATATAAATGGGGTCATTTCATTCAAACTGCAATTTTAGAGTGGCATTTTGTTTATAAATTGCCCTGAATTAGTCTAGTCTCTGCATTATCATTTAAGGTATAGGATACTTAAGTAAGCTTCAATATTAAAATCACAGTGATTTACAGTTTCTATAGAAATGGAAACTTTGGAAGTTTAAGATTAATGACAAGTCTTAGAATGAATACCCAAGTAGGAACTGATGAAACGTGTAGGAATGCAGGTTCTGTGCAACCTAACTGCTCTTGAGGAAGACACCAAAAAGATTAGCTAACGTTGACATAACTGTAGGTTTCCCTTGATAGCAGCTGTAATACTTCAAAACGCATCTCAACAATGCATTAAGATTAAAACAATCAATTATTTCTGTAAGGAAAATATGTCAGAGATTTTAGAACGTTCTTAGTCTACCTCATTTTCCTGAGGAAGTGGAAGACATCCTAAAGCAAGTCTTAAGCTTTTGCTAGCTGATGGCAGATAACTGAAAATAAATACATTGCACATGTCAAATTAAAATGGATAATGGATCAGAAGTTATCAGATTAAGAAAGTTTCTAAAACAAATGGAGATCATTTTTGAAGTATATTTGGCTATCTTAATTTTCTTCCTTGAGAATGATCCTAACCAATGTCGACAAGTACTTTGTTCTGCTTTCCTTGCAGCACTAATCAACGAAGGTAACGCCAGTATGTCAAAGTAAGTTTAAGACTAAACATTTGAGTAACAATAAGCTAGTATTTTCTAGTCACGGAAAAAAAAAAAATCCCTCCAGTCAGAAAAAAATCTAAAAGCAGAACAAAAGACAGACCACCACATAGGGAACCAGAAATAGTAGTGATCACAAATTTAAAACTACACTGCAAGCATGAGTACGCATGAGTATATACGTGGACACACGTAAGACCTAAAGCAGTTCTCCATTTTCACAAATGCACAGTTTCCAGGATCATTCCAATCACTCTGAAGTTCACTTCATGTTTCATAATCTCTTCTAAAATTACTGTGCAGTTTTCTTCAGCATCTCCAACTACCATTTACCATAAATGTCCTCTTTGTAATTGGCTGACAATAATTTTATTAACAATTTATAATTCCAAATTGGATATTGAAAGAAAACTAAACAGACAATTAAGCAAATACAACAGAAATTTTCACTGGAATGGTAACAAAGTCAGATTAATAAAGCATTGCGACACATTTTGAAAGGAAGATGAGGGAAAAATTGAAGTGAAAAAAATAGAATAGTAGAAGGCTTTCACTTATGTGTTTTTCTTTTTTCCCCTGAATGGCACTCCAAGTTAGAGATCTGAAACCTTAGTATAGAAGATTTTCTTGCTCTTTGATAAATTAAAAGACAAAACAATTTGTTATGAATAAAGATTTCTGCTTTTACATCTCGTTAGTAACTAATAACATACACATATGCTTTCTGGAGTTATCATCACAGTGTGACTGAACTGTGCTGTAGATAAATGCAAAAAAATTGGTAGCAGTCTGTCTAGCTGAGCACCAAATAGCTCAGGTCTTAAAAACCTACACAACTGTTCTCCCCTGTTCCTTGGGTAAGATACCACACTCTGTGCTGCCACGATCAGGCTTCTTTTTATATATTGACTGAAAAAAAAAAAGTTAGGCACACATTACAGAAGTGGCTGTACGATAGTCTGTCTCCCTTCCATTTTAAAATCTATTTTAAAATAAAGTTCATTCCACTGACCTTTTTCAGTTCCATATTTCTGCCCAGAGATGGACTGCATTTCCTACTTCTGCAGGTGTTATTTCATAATAACTATCTTATTTTGTAGTTTGCCACTATTTTACAAAGATCTCCAACATACATTATGTCTAGATGAAATGTGCATTTTATTGACAATATCACTGAAACCTCAAATGAAGGTTCATCTTGCTTCTTAGCCACAGTGCACTATGGCATTGGCACTACATGACAACTCCACCTACAGGCCATGATCAGATTAATTCTCACCTGATTTCATGCCTCAGGGGAGTCTTATATTTTAAGAGTTTTCATATTCATTCTTAGACTACTACAGATATTTGACTAAGACACAGGTAGCCTGTTTGTTTCAAATTACTGAAGCACATTTGAAATGGAATAGATAAAAGCTTGAATTCAAATTTGGCTTATTTTCTGCATTTACTAGTCCTTTTGATTCATTGAGAAGTTGAAGTGATCTAGTAAAACCCAGAGTATTCATTATGTCCAAGTTCACAGATTATGACTGTTACCTGATGCATATGCAGATATAAATCACTCGCTTAACACAGGGATGGACAGCAAGAGAGGCTCCACAATAAAACACATGCAAGTCTGAACTAAAAAAAAAAAAAAAAAAAAAAAAAACATTATATTGATTTTCTACTCCAAATATATTAGGAGCTACTAACCTTTAATTAATACAGAAAAAAAAATTAATTGCAGCACTCTAAGCTAAAGGATATATTTTGACATATGTCCCTACTGATTCATGGATCAAGAAGAGAAAAAAAAAATGATAGAAAAATTTCAATATGTGGCCCATTTCTTGATGGGAGTTCAGTTGCAACAGGAGAAGAGGAAGAAAACTGAAAATGCTTACATATACCTTTTGAGGAAGACATAAGTCTACATTCCCTTGTGGCAGACCAACAGTAGAAGTTTTCAGCACTATGGTCTGCTAATTAGGTCTCCCCGAAGCAATCTTACAGTCAATATTTTTCAGCCTTTCCTTTCTTTCAAGTTTGATACGTACTCAGGCTGTCACTAGTGAAGCTGCAACACGTTTCACAATACTTCCTTTTGATTAGTGACTTAGGTCAGGTTAACTTCAGATCACATTAAACACTGCATCACATTTGACTCCATTTTTTTAATCCCAGTATACATGTTTCACTAACTCTTTCTGCTTAGCCTAATAAGCTTTTTAAATGTGTATTTTGATTAAAAAAAATAATTAAATAACAAAGCTGGGAAATTCAAAGATGCAGAAAAAATGTTTATTATTAATAGAAAGATTGTCAGCTTGTTGAAGGGACTGGGAATTCAAAGTTAAGGCAGAACAAATACTGATAAGCTGCACATTACTGCATTCAAACCCTCAGTCTTAGAGATGGTGGTGTACATTACTCATAGATACACCTTAAAGTAATACAAAAGCAAACAAAAGTCTGGTTTGCATTTTTAGTGTGTAATGTGCTGCACGCAATAGGACACAATGCACCTCTTCAAAAGCATGATATTTCTCTTCTGATTTTATTTGGCTGTGCTCATAATGATGAGCAGAGTGTTTTCTTATTTTAACAAACATATTCATTTATTCCTTTGTATGCCCAGTTACTCGTAAATTCAGTGCTCACATGCTGAGCACTAGAGACAAGCTGTTCAAGAACCTGTCATCTAAAATGAAGTCCCTGTATTCCACAAGGCAAGTGCTACAAAGCAACTCCTAGCCTCTCATTCTATGAGGAGAACGCTTAATGGCCAAATTATGTCCCTTTACGTAAAAAACAAAATTCCCAAAGTTCTTTTGGTTGACTATACATATAAAATTTTCCCAGGTACCTTAAACAGGGTAGACATAAGAATGTCTTTGCAAATGATGTACAAAATCACGAGGCAACAGTAGTGTCTTCTGAGGCCAAATGCATATGACAGCATCTTTAAAATGCAGACACATGCATGAATAAAGTAACACCCTTTAACATAGTAAAGTACTGACCATGATATAAAATATTTTAAATAACAAGATGGAAACAACATCAGAAAAGGGAAAGACTGCTTTGACTTAGATCTGGAGCTCGATTTCCCTGTGACAGAAATAGCAGTGATCACTTCTGTTCTTGTATCAGTCTTTCCTATCTTTAGACCACTTCCCCATTTGCAACTGTGTAAGCTCCCACCAATCTATGTTAAGCTACATACTACCACGGCCAAGCGTTTTCTGGCTTTCTTTAAGGATCCCTCCCTAGCTTAAGGTTCTATCCATTACTTCTTAAGGTTCTATCCATTACTTCTTTGCACTTAAGTCTTTCATAAAAAACACTTTTTTTTTTTTTTTTTTTTTTTAATAAGGTTGAGTTTAGGTACAATATTTAGCTTTAGTTTTGGCTGAATTAAATTAAGAATTCCACGGACATTATCCGTTCTGTTGTTATAGCACTTACAAATCCTCATCAGACTAGAAGAGTTGACTGTGGTATATACAGTAGCAGCAAGGTAAACATTATTTCTTAATCTGAGTATTTAAGGAAATAGATTCATACAGCAAGTATGAATTTTCAGGGTATACAGTTTCCCTGCATAGGCATGCACTATGTAAAGTACTTCAAACAGAAGTTTCCTTCCTCAGGGAAACGAACTCCCAAATAAGCCTTTATATCCCTTTCTTCATACACCGTACCCATATTAAGCAAGCATTCGCCATTCTGAAGAACAAACAGATTCTGTAGCCTTCATTAGTCACCCTCTTGACAGATACTTTGTGGCTATTTTCATTTGGCATTCGTATTTCCCATTCTGAATCATTCTAGAGTGAAATATATTGCAGTAGACTGTGGTGAAAACCAAATCTTGGTTTTTACATTCTAATCAGAAAAAGGCTGAGTCCCAGCTGTTGTGTAAGTGATATTCAAAATTATCTTTCATCATATCCTGGGCCAAATTTCATCTCTAATGTAAGCAGGCAACACTCCGGCACCTCCATTGCACTTAACTCATCAGCACAGAGGATGAAATTTGGCCTTCGGAGTTTATTTCCGAGCATATTTGCTGATTCTATGATATTTAACAGTCCATATTTTCATTACAGATACTAAAAAAATACATATACATACACACATATATATATATAATGTGTGTGTGTATATATATGTTTACCACGGAACCCAGTAAAGACAGAAGTGCTGACAGCTTTCTTAGCAGTCTGTTTTCTTTTTCCAAGCCTAGGAAGTCTGCTCTGTTGATACCCCCCCCCCCCAAAAAAAAATATATATATATATAACCAAAATATTTTAAAGACCCACAAGCAAAAAAAAAAAAAAAAAAAAAAAAAAAAAAAAAAAAAATCAAAAGCCCTTTGACTTCTAACCAGCATGACACTTCTGATAGAGGCTTGTAGTACCAGGTGTTGATATAGTACCAACCTCTATTTCATCTCTCAGAAAGGCCGGTGTTTTACACTGATCAGATTATTCCCCTGATTGCATGACAAAGGGTTGGTTGGAAATATTCCTTTATATAAAATAAGCATTACTATTAGCTCTCCTGTCACCCAAATATTTATACTGTGCTTGTATCCTACTTCCAGGATTTGTCCTTATGAAGAAGGATGTGGATTAAACAAACCACTGCCTTTCCAAGAGCATTGTCAAAAAAAATGGTAGGCTGGTGGGGAAGGGAGATCTTCAGCTGCTCATTAACTTACATCCCTTGCCAGTAAACAGTAGAAAAAGACCATACTCTACTTCTCTTGCACCAACAGTCCCTTTTCTCCTCCTATTTTTGTCACGTATTAACCTATTAAGTGCCAAAATATAATTACTCTCTCACAAATACCTACTGGTATAAGGCTCCCTTCAAAGTTATCTCAATGCTACCCAATAAATAAATTTAGCCCAAAGAGACCGAGTCCCTACACAACACACTTGGGTCTCCTATTTGAGGAAAACATGTATAAACACCCATTTTCCTTTTGACATACTTACTGGAATGTGCATGATAAATGAAAATTCAGGCTTCTCGTTTTTGCCTGCTATAAATTCATGGTTTGGCATCTGAAAAAGTTCAAGAACTTTTCAACATATTTTAGAGAGCTAGGTGTGCTTTCCTAGGGCTTTTTTGCCAAATAAAACAGACTATGAATAGGTAATGGTATGAGGTAACAGAATGGAATTCCAAAGGATGGAATCACAAGCAGCATGACCAGACCCTATGAGAAGTAAAGCATATAAGATAGAAGTACTTTACTAAGATAATAATACTTTTTAAAGGTTTTTATGAGCAAAATGAGGAAAGACTAAAACCACAATTCTACTGAACACTCATAGCATTGACACTCCTACCATACATACCAGAATACTGTATCTAGTGGTAGATTGTTGAGCATGACAGCTCATGGGAATGGTTGATAAAAAAGGCAGCAGCTACATCCAAATTCTAACTCAGGTCCACTTTTGAAAAAGGATAACCCTGAGTACTGTATAGACTAATCAGCAACCTGAGACTCGCTCAGATTACAAAGTCCCACATGTTTAATTAAGCAAAGATCTCTAACAGAATATTTGATATCAATTGCAAGGAAAGAAACGTCACAATCCACTTAACTGTAAACAGGTTTTGAAGAATTTATTTCCTATCAAATTCATCTTTTTAAAATGCAGTTAAAGACAAATTATTGTTTCCTTGTATTCTGAATTCTTCAGGAGCGACAGTTCTCAATTCCTTAGAGGATGCTCTTTTATTCTTGAGTGAGCTAACATTTCAGAGCTCTTGGTTTAATCTACAGATTGAAAAGTAGAAGCTTCTACAATGGCCATATCGGGGGGGGGGGGGGGGGGAATCACTAAAACTACTAACTGCTTGAATCAAAAAAAGTATGCGTGGGGGGGGGGGGAATTTTCAGAAGTTTTTCATATCCAAATCCTGGCTTGGAATGTGCAAGAATCATAATGAAGAAATCATCACCTGGCAAAAAGTCAGCAACCTATCACTCTGCTGCTTGTTTATGTTATCCAAAAACCAAGTTAAATGGTATAAACATTCCTTAGAGAGGACTGGAATCTAAAAATCATCCTCTTCTCGTCTTAACTGTCAGACCCAAAATCCAATGAACTTTGTAGAGGCAAGTTAGTTGAAAATATCAAAAAGGTTTCTACCTTTGTGAGATTAGATGTAACAAGCTATTTTTCTGATCTCTGCAACTGCAGTTTCATGAACTCAACTCCTTTTAGAAGTGGTCTCAGTCATCTTACAATTCAGTTTCATTTTGTTTAAAACAGAGGTATGGATACAGGTGTGTCGTAATTCCATAATCTTCCATAAATATTTGTCTAACAGAACTGTTGTCTACTAGTATCAACATTTGTTTCATAAGGGATGAAACTATGACATAGTCTAACAGACATTATAAAAACTGTCTCAAGTAATAAATGTGTCTTTAAAGGTGATAATCAGAGTACAACACTGAACTGTATTTAGCAGTCACATTACAGAATAGCATCAACGAAGCACCTGGTTTTCCTACCGAGGAAACCACCTACCGAGGTTTTCAATATAAACTGAAAGTAATGCTTGCAATGTTAAAAACAAACACCAACAACACTGAGAACTTCCAAAAATATGAAGAGGCAGACAAACAATCTGAGACTTGGGGAGGTGCTGCTACTTCATGAAAATGATGCTGTGCCTCTCTGCAGTGGAAAACAGCACAAAGAAATGATGGAATAAGTAGGAGGCCAGAAAAGAATTTTGTCACAAAAACCTACCGGCTTTACCTAAGAAATTCTCTCTCTCTAGGCTTCTGATGAGCTCTCTAGGCTTTCCTATATCCTGAATCTACATTATAAAACATTAAGAATAGAGAACCTTATCCTGTGCTGTACAAAAACAAAGCAATTCTCAAGTTCTTTGTTTTAGGAGAACAGTGGTTAAAGCATTCACTTAAGAGATATAGCATAGGAAGGAATCACACCTAAGGCATAGTCTAAATCTCATAAGAGAGCAGCCCTGAATTTAAACTACAGCTAGTCTGGAAAGCAGGTATTCTTAAGCCTTCTTTAGGATGCTAGAAGTCATGCACATCCAAAGACAAAATAGTCTGGGCCTCAGAGTCAGCAAGCACAAACACATCCTTACCAGCAAAATAAGGTGAAGGAGGAGATGGAAAGTGAGTACTAAAAACACTCTACTTCTCCTTTTATTTATGAAGTGTATTCTTCAAAGTGAGAATGAAAACTTCAGCCTTTGGGCTGAAAAGGTTGCAGAAAAGATGACATCTCTTGGGTTTGTGACCTATGATCTCCAGCAGCTCAAGAAAACCCACTAATTCATATGTTCATATTTGCTCATGCATATGATGCTGAAGAAAATGAAAGGACAACAGATAATCACTCAGTCAGCATTTAACAAAGAACCTTCCATGTTAGGTGAGGAAAAAAAAGAAAAAGAGCCACACTCAGGTGTAGAGTTATAATTTTCTATCAGATTATTTCACTGGCATATAAGTATCTAATATGCCAAAAATCTCAGTTTTTCCTACAATGGAACATTGTAAAACCAGATAATTCACTATTAACTTTCTTCCTTTTGTATACTGTGAAACATCAAGGATAAAAGGAATGTCAGTCTGAACAGTTTACTACTGGATATTGCAGCCCTTTTGGAAGTATTTGGTCTCCGATACATTTGGCATTAAAAAAAAAGTCATGGTGTTTTTTTGTTGTCCTGATGTAGGACAATTTCTTTTGTTGCTGTTGTTTTTTTAACAGGAGTGTGAAGTAAACTAAATAACTTTTGTTTCATAAGTTGAAAAATAATATTGCATATTCATAGGCAGTCAGAATTCAATAGATTCCAGTCATAGTAATTTAGATGCAATCTTTTTTTTCATCTGTATAACTGCTTAACAAATTATGCTTAACAAAATAGGTCTTCAATTTGAATACACAGAATAAATTAGAGTCCTAGTTCTACCTCATTTTTGTTGAAATGCAGGTGTTTTGGATTTTTAGCTGTATTATCAGATAGTTAACTTAAAATTTGCTATTTATTATATTCAAATTATATAATTCTCTTGATCAGCAGTTCAAACATTCTAAGTCAAATATTTGTACCCTAAGGACATGAAAAAGGTTTCACAAGTAGGAGATTTTTTTTTTTTTTTTTTTTTTTTTTTTTTTTGATACCTTTGTTTCCAAAGCAACTTCAGCCCTTATTTATAGTATCAGGAAATAAATAATAAATAAAAATCACGTCACGCACCCACAGCACACCACCTTGGTCATATTTTCATCTTTCTTTATCATACTTTCAAGCTTTTCTCTCCACTGTTATAAAAGGAAAGCAGAAACAGAGATATATTCTAAAGAACACTGTGCAAAGGCTCTAGGAAAAAAAAAAAACGAACTATCATTAGAATCACAGGTCATCTGGACAAAAGGAAATACCAACAAGGGCTTTACAGACCTAATACTTTGTGGATTAAGGCTGCTCTTTTAGTGGAGTTGGGAATGCCTTGCTACATCCCAGAGTCTGAATAGACTTGCTCCGGTTTTGAGGGTTTTTTTCCTGAAAACAGACCGGTTCTAGGAAGAAGTGTGCTGTGGTCTACAGCTACTTTTCTGACTAAGCATGCATATTATGCTAGAAGCTTTTTCTCAGGCTTAGCCCCAGGATTCGCTCACACAATCAATACCTAGAATCAGGCAGAACAACACACTGTAGCCATTTCATCATATCACCACCACAAAGGAGAAGAAGTTGGAATTAATACTCTGCAATGTAGTTAAAACTGAAGATAAAACCGCTACCTATTCTCAGAAGTATCTAATGGCTGAAAGCCCCTGCAACACATGCATTCTGGGAAGGTATCTTTCACTATAGGAAAAGGTCACTACTCTTCCTTGTCTTTTGGTTCTTTCTTAATGTTTAAGCAACAGAACTCCTCCCTGCTGACGGAGGAATTGTTACAAGTATAGGCCTAATAGCCTTGCTTCAGCATGACACTGTTCCTGAAACAGAGCTGTCTGATAAACAGCTTTGCTGAAAAGCCTTATCAATGGGCACAGTCCTTGTGCAGCTTCACTGACTTCTGAGAGAGACGGGAACGAACACAACTGCAGGATCCGATCCCACATTGTCTCGGGAACACAAGGATGCTGTTTGTCAACTCAGATAACCTTGACTGGTCCTATGATCCCACTTGGCAAAGGCAAACAGCACAGACAGTTCCCCGACCAGAAGAACAGAATCCTGTTTAATAACTAATTCGTAACTGAACCAGTCAAGCTAAGATTTAAGCCTTAGAAAGTATCAGTGAATGCTGTATTCATTTTCTGTTCTTCTGTGCAGGCCCCTGTTTGCTCAGTTTTACTAAAAAGTAATTAAAGTACAATATAATGGTTTCCAGTCTATTAAGTTATTTTCATGGGAATTTAAATAAATTAAACTTTAATTAGAACTAATGAAATCTTTAAGAGTGCTGGGTTCAACTGCAAAAATATTTCCATTGCCTGTGCCTCCTATTTACTATAGTATCTGAATACATTCAAGTCCTTAATATCCTAGCACTCACGTTACAATACAGATCTAAAAGAGTTCAGTCTCTTTTCTCTCACCTTCAATTGTTCTCATGTAGTACTAGAACAAAGTATGAAATAAAGAGAAAAAAAAGATTGGGAAATTAATTACTGGAGAAAAAGGAAAAGAAAAATAAAATTCTAAAAGTGTAATTTAACTTGGATTCCTACAGAGACTGGAAAATAAAGTCAATAAAAATTTTTGCAACATTCCTAAGGGGTTCAGCACTACAAAATATCATAAGAAAAGCAGAACAGTTCTCTGATTCAGATTTGAACTAGTAAGAGAAGTCAGAAAACAACTAGTTTTTTTAGACAAAGTTAGTGCCACAAGACTACCAAAGAGCAAGTCAACAAAGTGAGGCTCAATTTTAAAATAAAACCCCTTATTACATCAGCATCTAAACAGGCAGCACAAACCCTCAAATCTAGAGGTGCTTCATTAAGGGACTCTAAAGCTCCTAGAAAATATACTTCTGACTGCAATCACTATACATTACAATAATACTTGAGTATTAATGAAATAGACACATAAGCACACAAATTCTTCCCCTTCATTCCACTGCTTTTAATTAGCTCTAACTTCGTTTTCTTATCTACATCATTCTTAGTTTTCATCCTTCTGTCCACCCTTTACTCTTGCTCATTTTTTTCCCTCTTCCTGTTCTTCCTCCTCATTTCACAATTACCTTTTCCTCCTCCCTTACCACATATCCACAATTTTCCCTCTCATTTACATGTTCAAACACCAGAAGACCAAGAAGTGCTACCTCAGATACGTTACAGTCTCTACAGTCTTCCTATTAGCATTCTCACTTCTACTGTCTCTCCCAAACAGAATAAGGAAAGGCTCCACTGGAAAGGCTCTTTAAATACAGTCAGGAAGGCACTGGTTTGTTTTTTTCGTTTTTTTTTTTTTCTTTTTTTTTTTTTTCCTCATTTTTCACTATGAACAGGCAACCTCCTCCAAGTTTCCTTTGTCACAAAAGGTTTCAGATCACTTCGAATCACTCGAAGACAGTCAGCATACCTATGCCAAATATTTTGAAAACCTATTTGGCTTACCAGAAACTTCACTCCATTATTTTTATATAGGGTCAGATTTTGTCAGCAGATTATCCAAATGGCCCAGCATATTCCTTTTATGATTTAGCTCTACAAAGGACTCTTCATTTGCCAGAAATACTCCAGTGTATTTTCAGGTATAAAACATACCCAGAAAAGTTGAAGCATATTCTGTTTCAGTAAGGCAAAGTGTCTTTGTAGCCTCTCCCCCCTCCAAATACTGTCAGTGTTTGGCATCCACTGGGTCCCTTCATGGATCACCGAGTGATTCAGAACAAATATTTACCTTTAATACTCTGAAGAATCTGTTTTTCACTGGCTAGAGGAGGAGGCTCAAGAAAGAGACAACATTCAATAGATTAAAGGAGGAACAACATTCCCCCTAATGTGAATAGGAATCGTTCTGTAGTTTCAAAACCAAGAAGGATGCAAGGGAGGGATTACAAGTGAATAGACTCAAGAAATTATTTTAAAACAAAGAAAAAAAGATTTTGAATTTAAGACTGGCATTTTTATCAGAATAAGTTAAAAAAAAAAAGCACCAACATTTTTTCCATTTATCTTCTGAAGCTACTTTACAAAAGTAACTTCTCCAGCACAACTGCCTAACCTCTCTCAAAAAAAGTGTCTTCTGGTCAGTCTCTTCTTATTTTTACATAGATTATTTCAGAATTTACTCAGCAGTTAGTATGTCATTAGGAAAGATGGCAGGATGAAAAAAAATAAGAAATGACTCCATCTCTTTTTAGAGAAGATGAATGCAGTCTTGGAAATAAGACAGGCAAAAGAGTTCAGAAACATTATGCAGGGGGTCCTCTCCCCTGCCCTTCCCATTGCTTTACATTCTCTCTCAATTGTGTATTCTACCTACTAGGCCCCAGCTGGTTCAGAATCCCTACAGGTCTTTTGTAGAATAGCATTTTTAAAGAGTATGCAAAGTAAACTTCATAGTTTCCAACGATCTGCAAGATATCAGTTCTAAAAAGAGGCTCAATAAGATTTTCCTAATATTTACAATAGCATTTTTGATACAAATACTGCAAAACAAACTGAGAAGTTGGAAAGAAACATATGCTGCAAAAGGAAGATTAAACAGCATCTTCACAAACTCCCAAATGGACTTGAAAATTTTCATTTGTGGTCTATGGTCTGGTTCCTCAGTGATTAAATCACAAAATTAGCTTTCCAAATTGTTATGCAACCCTTCCAAGGAACAGATGCAGCTTTTAAATTTACCTGTGAAAATAGCTATAAAAGAAAAGGAACAAAAAAAATGCATTGAGCAAAAATGAGGAAAAAATAACCATAGTATGCAAAGTCCAGCAATCTGGCCACCCTGTATCTATGTTAAGAGATTACTAAAACTTCAGTTGAGATCTTCAGCTACCTGATACTCTCCAATACTTTTTAGACCACCAAATAGAAGACGAGATACTTCAGAACAAACAGAACACAAGGAACTGTATTTAAGGCCAAGGAGTACGGAGTATTTCAAATAAACTACTTAGCATATCAGTTAATTCATACAATTTTGGGGTCTCCATCAGAAAAAGAAAGATCTAGTCCTCTCTAGCCTGAGAGTATTTGCTGATATGCACTCAACACCAGAGAATTAACAACAGAAAGATAAAAAGTTTCCACATTTTGCAGTCATCTGTTACGCAGCCTGATATCCATTTCCCCTTTCCCTGAAATTTTCTGCCTCTGTAAAGAGAGGCGTTAGATTTTACAACTACTATGACTAAGATTCTATGTAAACTGTCACTTCTTCAGTGATAAAAAATGATATACTATGTTAAAACAGAGGTAACTACTCTAGAGAAGAGGCTATATGTATAATTATATAAATATCCATGAAATGATACAAAACATCTTCAGGGGAATGCTACAATTTAACATCTTTAAAAAGCTATAGGGGTTTCATAGCCCCCAAAGCAAAAGTTTCAAAGAAGCAGCATGAAGTCATTGTTTGCGTATGTACAGATGTGACATTAATGGCAGTACATAAAGAAAACAGTATTTCCTGAATGCAAAAAGTTCTAAGCACTAATTAATTTATTGTAGTAATTTTATAGTTATGTGTTTGGTTTCAACTACAATAAATTAAGAAAGGACCAACAACCTCCTCTGAATATTACAGGAGTTCACATAGATGATCTTGCCCAAGAGCTGTGGCTTATATTGCAGTCAGTTTACCGCCTAACTTGACAGCATCAAGATTTTGTTTCCTGGGCCTAGAATCTAAGAAGAGTCACAGTATCTTTTCTATTTTCAGAAAACCAACAAGGGAACATATAAACAAAGCCTAACAAAGCCAAAAATGAACCTCCAAGGGAAAAAAAAAAAAAGAAAAAAGAAAGAAAATCTAACTTTACAAAATACACTATTCAAAAACCAGTGCTTGGTAATCCCTACTCACTGTCCCTGCCATCACTGTCCAATGAAAGGGCAGCAAGATGGATACCATATCTTATGTTTCATACTATAACACACAGCACAATCCAATAAAAGAAACATTACCTGGAAAGTTATTGTGTGCATGACAGTTATGATATCTTTGCCTGAATTAGTATACTGACTAAAGTCAGTTTACACAGCCTTCAGTAATGTATCCATACAGAGTACACTGAAATACTTTTTTTTTTAATCCAGTCAGTCATCAGTAGATTAAGTAACTGTTTATTTATACAGTGCACCCAAAGAAGTAGACAGCAGAGTCTCAGACAACAGAATTCTCTGGATAATGACACTGACAGAGTTAGCTTATATCTTGTTTCTCTTGTGTTCTTAAAGCTTCAGTACCTACTAAATTGAAGATATAACCCCACCTAATATATGGGTAAATGCTTCTGAGAACATTGAACTGGAAAAATAATTGCTAGGAACAAATATTTTATAAGAAATAAACCTAGTATATGGCTCAGGTAATGAGTATCTTAATACCCTAATAAACGCGTTCACAAATTAATCCCAGCTTGGAAATAAAAAACATAGCACTCCTTTCATATTTAAGAATTACGTCTAAGATACTAATGAATTCTGATCAAATTCAACTTTGTATTAAGTAAAATAACTTGTAACATTTCTAAAATGCATTCTCTTGAAACTGGAGTCTACATGCCAAAGAAAGTCTCAAAGAACCCTACATTAATACAAAAACTATAGAAAACTTTGCAAATATACACGTATGTTCATGCACACGTGTGTGTAGATACACATATACATTCAAAAACAGCTTAGGATTCTATCAAAACCAGCTCAGGGTTCTATTAAACACCAATCTATACTATCCTGGTATCTGCCTTGTTTTTCCTAACTGTTATCCAGACATATGGATATATCCTCCTGTATGTTGAGGATAAAGTAGGGGAAGGGGCAAAAGGGGACAGCAGCAGAGAGGACATTAAGACATTCAGGCACACAGAATGTTTCTCAAGGCAGAGTAGTTCATCTCTTAGCCACCAACATAAGCTTTTATTAAGCAGTACTTATTCATATTGACATATTGCCAAGGAATCTACTGGGCCTGGGACACATTGCCGGGTTATCATGTCTGGTTTATTTTATATGAATTACAAAGTTATGAGTAATATGAAAATGAAGAAAAAGTAAATACAAACCTATCAATCTAGAAACACAACAAAAATAAGGTATAAATGGAAACCAACATCTGTAGTAGGTTATTTTTGCTCCATCAACCTTGATCATTTACAGGATTGTACCTGTATGAGTCAGAGTTGAGAGAGATGAATGGTCTGTTCATTTTACGTTCAGACTCGTGAAACAAAGTTGCAATAGTCTTCGTAATTTTTAGAAAAAAAAAAAATCAGTCATCTCTTCAAAAAGCTGAAGAGTTTCACAGATTTCTAAGTGCACAATGCATTGTAACCTCACTTACACTATTACAAAAAAAATCAGCCCCACGATAACTGTTACCTATTAGATAAAGAGTTCAATAGCCTTAGACCCAGAATAGTAATTGAGAAGTAACAATCTAATTTCTTAAGACAGACATGGAAAGTAACAACTTCACCTCCCAAAACATACAGTGCTTTAAGCTAAATAGAAATCTCATCTGACTCTTGCTCTCTCTCTTTTTTCTAATAATGTAGGACATATTTCCCCAAAGGTATTTTTGTAATTCATTAATCATCACAACTGGAAAATTTCTAAGAACTTCAAGCAGGTTTAAACTTATGCAAGGTTTATGTAGATCTAGGTCCAGATACAGCTTTCAACTGCTCAGAAATACAGCTAGAATAGATTCCTTGATTTCCAAGTGTTAGCCTAGCCTGACTAGAAGATAACAGAAATCATAAGCTACTCATTGATCTCATAACTTACTCTTCAGAAATCTATCCTAAAATTACTCTGAATAAACAACCTGCTTAAAACATCATATGCATTTACTGTATTTACATGTATCAAAACTTGACTTATTTAAATGCTTTCTTATTCTCCATACTGATCCAAACCTCTTCAGTCTTTCTTTAGCTTCCAGACAGCCTTTGAATTGGGGGGGGAGGGGGGGAGGGAGAAGTCATAGCTGTATTAGGTTTCCATATAGATAGTTCCATAAACTAAAGAAAAATGCTTACAGTAGCACTCCATTTCAAAAGCAGAAATGCTGTCTGGAATATACAGAACCTAAAGTGGCTAGTATCAAAGCATGATATGAATTCTCAGTAATACTTTCATAACTCAAAAATAAGTTCACTGCTCAAAACAGTTTTCCCTTTTCATTTCACAAATAAAACCACTAGATTTTTTTTTAGTTCCACGGGTAAAGTCACACACACACACAAAAGATATCTAATGAGCAGAAGTGAAGAGACTTCACTTAATTACCTGAGCGATGAAGGTTTACAGATTAGTTTCACAACTTGACTTTAGATCAGTTCAGAGTTTTCTTTTGTTCAGAAGCACTATTTCTAATGCTCACTAACAAGCTACAGATACTCAATACTTTCCTAAAATTAGCTCTGCAGAAATATAAACAAGCTTTAGAATACAGCTGACAAAGGTTCAAAACTCATATTCAAGCAATCATTCTCATAAAGTCCACCTTTTTCTGACAGCTCAGATAAAGTTACATTTAAGCTAGAAGTTATGCTAAGGAAGCCTCAGAACAAGCAACACTTCCTGGGTTTGACCCATCTAGTGCTCACTGGAAGTCTCAAAGTTCAGACAACCTAGGCCACACAGCTTGAAGCAGGAGGAAATATGGCATCTGTAAACAACGCTAAGAAAGAGGGAAAAAAAAAAAAAAAAAACTATGTAGAACTATGCAGTTATGACATCTACTGCCAGGATCTGAAATAAAGATTTTACTTTTGTTGGTCACCTGTGGAAAAAGTCATAAAGTGCCCAGAGAGTGAAAGAGAATATTGCATGTGAATAACATTTAATGTTAATCCACAGATTTTAACTGACTCTGGATCAGAGATGTGTTTGAAAAAAGATATTTCTGAATATTTATATTAGACTCTCAGTTACATAATATCTCATCTGGGGTAGTGTCTTAAACACTTTTCCGTGAACTGTATTTATTCTTGTTCCAGCTATATCTTCTTTGAAAATATAAAGCAATGAGACAATTTTAACTGGTAAAAAGTCTGTACAAGTTTCTTCCAAGAAAAAACAAAACCAAACCAGTACACTTAGTAGAAAAGGCAATAAAAATAATTGATGATAGGACTAACTCATTTCTGTTGGAGAATAAGTTTACATTAATGCATATCTGCTTTAGAATCTATTCACAGCTTGTAATGAAATATATTTAACTCAGAATTCCCAAATTATTTGGAGAAAAAATCTTTTAATAGTAATCCAAAAATAAAAGGATATCAAAGTCAATATGATCAGTGACAGAATATGCTTTTTATTTGTACTTGAAAGTGGATGCTTTAATATATTGAATGTGTCAGAATTTGGACTAGAACTCTGCATCAACATACTTACATTTCCTCTTCACTCACACTCTCTCCTTCCAAATGAAACCCTCTATTTCTTCATTGACATTTTTTTTAATTCAAATGTTAATGTGTTACATCTGACTTGATAGAATAGTCATGGAAGAGAAAGACAAGCGATAAGTAATACATCTTAGTACCTTTCCCTGTGAAATTGCATTAGCCTTCTGAGATAGCGTATAAGATGAAGCTGTAGATTCAAAAAAATCATTACACCGCTTATTACCCTTTGTATGTCTTCAGTGCTGCTAAAGCTTTATAGAAAAATCTAATTTCTCCAAAGCAGCCTTAATGTCAAAACCCCCACTTTTTGGATAGCAGACTACATTCCAACTTGCAGCTAATGCATAAAAGGATCTAATATCAATCACAAGGCATTATATAAAAGCTAAAGTTTTTGTATATTTAGCAAAAAATTCAACCAGTGTGCTCTTTCTAGTTTACTATGTGATCTTCACTCTTCAGTTCAGTTCATTTGTACTAAGGAGAAAGATGAAATAGCAAGCAACATAGTAAGTGCTTAATCTCATTCCATTATGATTTAGGAGATCTTTTATGATTTATCTTGGTAACTTTAATCTCAGCAATAGTTACTCCAGAAAATAGTCCTGGCGTGCCTAAAGGAGAAGGAAGGAAAAAAAAAAATGCAAGAGCGGCTTGGGGGATCAAGTAGTATTTCCCCACACAAACCACACACAACAAGAATTCAAACAAATTAGAAAATAGAAAAAAGGAAATATTCTAGAAATTCTACTAGAACAACAAAAAAGGAGAACATTTCTCCCTTCCCATTCCCCTTAAAAGAAAGATTTTTCTACAGACTGATTGTACCTGCTCCCTAATCTATACCGATGAGTAGCTACTACTTCAACAACAAACTCAAGATATCATATGCAAGCATAAAAATTACATATTTTTATTATACAAAACTGACAAACTCTGTCCAGGTGCTACAGATAATTTCTCTCTCTTTCATCTGGTTATAATAAAGTATTTCACTTCATGATTTTTCAAAAGAATTCTATGTCAATCTTTCCACTGAAGATAGATCTGGTAAGATTCACTTCTGCCTGGAAGCGACAAATTATATTCTCCTGTTTCAAAAAGAGCAATCCCAACTCTGAATCCAGATAGGAGATGGCTAAATATTATCAGGTGCCTCTAACAGAAAGCCCACCAGAAAATAACATTTGATGGTTAGAAAGAGTCATTCTAAGCATTGAGAATTTTACCTTTGCCCACTGCAACAAACATCTCCTGAAGGACTTGTTTTGGGTCCAAGTTTTTTCAAGTTAACCTGGTTGCCTTTAACTGTTGTTCGCATTACTACAGAATATCTTCTTGTAAGAAATCTGTTTTTCCTCTATAGCAACACCTCAGAGTTTTAATGTTTGTTATTACTGTATGAAGCCATAAAGATATCGCTTGCTACAGGGAAAATGTGTAATTTCATGAAACTCCATCTATAGTGTGGACACACATTGGCACTACTCACCAAAAGCTTACCTTTTCCCCGTTGATTGTAAAGTAATGTTATTACATAGGATGTGGCAATCACCTCATTTACAGTACACACATGAAAAACAACAATTAATCATGCTCTAGAAGTTCCTTTTCTCTTTACTGAATTCAAATTAGGCTGGAGCTCACTAGCTCAATTCTGTGTGTCTGGATATTAGACATCCAATGTTCACTAAATAGATTCTAGCCTTCATGTCTGCAGTTTAAGAATACTTTAGATGCCTTTTTATTAATACACATCTATAACATTTACCATTTTTTACATACATCTGATTTTTATTAATCACTCTGCTAGTTCATGTGGCATTTCATTTGGACATACAGATAAAAGTCAGTCAAGAGTAATTTTAAAGTCCAGCTAAAACTTGAAGTCAGGCATAAGGTATATCCACTGTTTAAGTCCAGAGTGTCAACAGCACAGTAATACGTGCTTTAGATAGTGTTTCACCACTTGCCTGCTCCAAATCACTTTCACATGGGCCTTCCTCAGGAATGAGCCGCTGCTGCTCGACTGAAACAGTGACATTCTGATCTGCATCCTGCATTTGATTAAATCATCCACTTGTTTCCCTGTCTCTCTCATCCTGTCCCCACACCTTTATAGAAAGTACAAAAATCCTCAAGTTTTAGAATGCAAGTGTCTTTGATTCAATCTTTTATTTAGCGTTTCATTTAAATATAAAATCTCCTTTCAAATATATCACTTGCCAGCATGTCTCATTTTCTTATAAGAGTAAGATTTTACATTAAAAAAGATGGAGATTTTTTTTAAAAAAAAAAAAGAATGTTAAAAATTTCCCAAAAAAGGTAACAATGACTTTCAGGAATGTCTCCACTTTGGGTATATATCACTTCCCTGTCATTCGAAACCTTTGTCTCACTAGCATAACCACTGGTATTGAAAAGGCTCATAAAAGAAGTTCCACTTTTGGAAAATAAAGTCTTTTTTTTTTGCCTACTAGAACATGAAAGATGATGCTAATTTTTTTTCAGGGTGTTTTGTTATCATAGTGCTAATGTCTAGCCATATACCTAACAGACTTTGAAAACAAAAGTAACAGAAAATCAAGTAGTTAGCTAATGAGAATCAGCATGTGTCCATTACACAGTAGGAGTTGCAAGTAAAGTATTAGAAGATAAGCTCTTAGGATTCACCTGAATTGCAGCATGCAAGAAAGAAACTGCAAGTTTCAGTGATATTTCAAGCATAAAATACAGCCTAGAAACCACTGCTGTAATGATTTTTGCAATTAAAAATATTGGTTCCTCAGAACTCCCGTAAGTTCTCATGACCAACCCTCTTCCTGACAAAAACTGTTAGTCAAATCTCTCGAGCTAAAAGACCTCAACCTCCTTCAATTTTAATTTTTTGATATTGTAATTTTTTTCTATATTGTACTGTCTTTTACCATTTCATTAGGAACAGTATTCCAGTTCATAGTCTGTTCCTACTTAAACTCCTGACAGTCTGAAGGTACAGCACAGTTTTATCTGTACTGTCAAAACTCTATCTTGTCATCATAGATTTATGGAAAAATAATACAGGTTTCTAATGTCTCAGCCTACAAAGAAAAGATGGAGAGAAAAAGACTTGTTAGCTTTTAATCAGAAATTTAACTATTTTTTGATACCAGAATTCAGAGAAAAAAATAGTATGATTATTCTTAACATTCAAAACATTACTAAAAAACTAGCATTTTAGTCTTTTAACTGAGTAAACTGAGTACCAATGTGAGGTGCCGTCCTCATACTGATAGGTTGCAGGCTCTGTGTTAAGCTAATGTGTATCATCACATGTGAATGTGTATCATCACATTCAGACGTTCCAAAGTTCATATTATTTTATGAATAAAGAAAAAAAAAGTTATCTGTACTTTTGAAAACTTCTACTAAATTATTACCTCAATACAGTATTAGCTGTATTGTACTGTTGCCTGTTATGTAATTCACAATTATATATTGGTATCTATATATGTTTTCCACATACTTTATCTAGATTTCAACATGTCTGAGACACAAGCTTATCTTTTTCAACCTAGTTGTTTCCCCACTAATACAAATTCTTCAAAATTTGACAGAAGATATCTTCTGTCAAAAAACTGTGTGTTCTCTGGAGGTTATGTACAATATTTTGCCTTTCTAGTTACTAAGTGCAAAACAGTGTTGCCAAGTCTAAGAAATACTGAGAATCATTGTTTTCTCTATGTATATTTTGTATTTATGTATTTTTTTTTTGGTTTTGACGTTATCTACCTAGAAAGTGAAGGTAATTTACTGTAATCTCCAGTATTTAGACAGTCATGAACAATTTCAATTCAAGCCTGACTACTTGTTTCATTCATGTTAAAACAATATTTCTAACAATCAGCTGATTGGTACATTATTCAGTTAATTATTTTCTTAAAAAAAAAAATCATTTCCCCTTCCTTCCAAATATGTATGAATAAAGAATGCCCAATATTAGTACATTTCCTTTTTTATCTTGCTATTCCCTGTCATAACAGCTTTCTACCTGACCCAGAAGTTACAGTATTCCTAAAGTAATCTCTCTCAAAAGAAGTAGAAAGGCTAGTACTAGCAGACCACATGTGCCTGGGCTTCCTGGACCAATATTCCAGTAACTCAGTAAGAAAATTCAGTTACAAGTCTAATTACCCAGTGCTAAGAATTCAGTAATGCACAGTACTGCTGAATGATTCTACTGAATGATTAATTTTGTTTCTGGTAAATGTAGTGTAATCAGGAAAAGAAAGATTAGCTAATAAAAAACACAACCAAACAATTCTTAAAAAAAAAAAAAAAAAAAAAAAGTACCTTGCTGTAGTGCATGAAAGGACAGCAATATAAAAAGGCACATCAGAATTTTCACACACTTCTCCACTAGGAGTACAGCAAAGGAGAAGATGGAGACAAATACAGTAAAGATAATGAACTTTCAAAATTGAGGGAATGTTAGCCTGAGAAATACTAAAGTAAAGAATCATAAGAAGATTTATATTGGAAGAACTTCTGGAAGTCATCTAGCCCTAAAGCTGTTCAAGGCAGGATTAGCTTCCACCTTGGACCGTTTCCTCAGAGCCATGGCCAGCCTAGTCTTGGCAGTCTCCATGAAGAGAGACTCCCAGCTTCTCCAGGCAGCCTGCTCCAGTCACCTAACACTCTCACAAGTGAAGAATCTTTACCTTATATCCAATTAAAGCTTTCCTCATTATGGCTGGCAACTGTTGCCTCTTGTCCTTTCCTTGTGCACCTTTGAGAAGGGTCTGGCTCCATCTTCTCTATAACCCCTGTAGATAGTGGCAGACAGATCCTCAGCCTTCCCTTCTCCTGAAGGGGGCACAGTCCCTAGACCTCTCCTCATTTAGCATGTACTCCTACCACTAGTAATCTTGGCAGCCCTTCAGTAGCCTCTACAGTTTGTTTCTCCTGTTCTCCAGTCCCCAAAATAGACGTTTTCCAGATGTTGGTGGATGAGCTGAATCAGCAGCATGCCCTTGTGGCAAATGTGTCAATCACACACTGGGCTGTATTAGCAAGAGGGCAACCAGGAAGAAGGGACTACTGTTCTCTGCTCAATGCTTGTAAAAGCACCTCTCAAGTACTGGGTGCAGTATTGGACTTCCCAGCACAAAAAACACATTGATATACTGGACTAAAGACAGCACAGTAAAGTGCCTCCACATCATAGGTGAGGTGAGAACAGGTTTCTCTAGCCTTAAGAAAAGAAGTTCTGCTCTGAAGGGAAAAAATTGACTGCCCTCTAACTCCCTAATGTGGGGGCATAGAGAAGACGCAGGCTGTTCTTGGAGGTTCACTGAAACAGGACAAGAGGCTACAGATATAAATTGCAACACACGAAATTCTGAGTAAGGCTACAAAGAAGGAGAAAAAATTATAATGGCAGTGTTCAAATACAGGAAGGTCGTGGAATTTCAATCCTGGGAGATGCTTAAACTTGAGTGTGCAAGATCTGAATAACTTGATTAATTGGACAAGCTTTAGGCAAGCTGGTTGGACTATAGGACCTGCCTTTCACCCTGAATAGGTTTACAATCCTATAATTATGTGATGCATATTACAGGAAAAGCTAGTACTAGCATAAGCTAGTAACATTTCTCACAGGACTGAGTATACATCAAAGCAAAACTTCAAAACAAAGATCAAGGAGCATTAAGTAGTGCGCTGACTGTCTCTTTTCTGATGTGGGGTTAATTTCTTCCAAGTCCAATGACTCATCTGTGACTCATTTACGTATGTCATGTCATCTACATCAAGCACTGACAAAAGCTTAAATCTCTTCATTTCCCTTATTTTAGATACTAATTTGAAAATTCACATTAAAAAATATATACAACTACTTGCTGAAAATGATAAATATAAAATCAGTTGCTTGGAACAGCAGGTTGCCTTAGTTACCAAAAAAGAAGTTTAAAGTAGTTTCAGCGCTGCAGCAAGTACTGATTTCTTCTTTACTATAGCTTCCTTCACTTCTGCAATGCAGTAGAAGCAGCTGATCTAAAGACCTTAATGAATATATGAGTGAAAGAACTTGAGATGTCAGACCCTAACACTGATATCTTCAAACAAAGCAAGGGAAATCTGAATTTGGCTATGGAATCTAATCTGTGTAGAAATTCCCAAAAACTTGTATCTGTAATGGAAGCCAAAGGAGCAGTGCTTCAATATGTTCAGCTTATACAATGATGCTCTTTTGTAAATATTCACTGTCTGGGATGGTAATACTCAGCATTGTTGCATATTTTAGACCTAAAATCCCAGTACTCTTATTTTTGTCACTTATTACCAGAGTAAGGATGGAAATGGGGATATCACCTGTCATGATACCATTAAAAAGTTAATTAAGGATTGTGAAGCTTTTGGGTACCATAAAGATGAACATTACAGAGAAAAGTGTAGAGAAAATTAAGAATCCTGTCCATTCTGTCTTCAGAGCATGATTTAATACTCTCTAATGAGTAAGGAATGGGACCACGTACTGAGTGCTGAAAACAAAAATATTAATCGACACTTACTCTTAGAGCATCTTCCATCCTATAAAGTGAATGATGAAAAGTTTCTATGGAAACACTATATATACACACATGCATAGAGAACAAGCAGTTACACATAAATGCAAGGGGAGGGGAGAAGATGCAATATAAAGCAAGGAAATATCAGAAAAAAGACTAATTGTCTTACTTTAAAATCCTTAATTATGTTCTTTTGCTAGAGTGGTTGAGAAGGTTAGATTATATCATGTTGCTTCCCTAATATCATTTATCCAGCAAAATAGAACACTATGCTTCAGCAACAGCTACTTTACTTAACTTTTATAAGCTAATCCATACAGCTTTTGCTTCTAGCACTTATTCATTAACTACTAGGGATCTATTTTCTTGTTAGAACCTCTGAATAATTAAGATACAGACAGTGGGCAGAGCACGCATTAATACTGCCTCTAATTGCTTTTAAGTCTTCTTCATAGTTTGAACTAATTAAAAGTGGTATGTGCTTTATTCACAAACTTAAGGAACTCTGACCAAATATTTTGAAATTGCATAGACGTATTTCTTAGTAGAATCTCCCCTTTACTATTTCCTATATTTATTTCTTATAAATTATTTGAGGAAGACTTTCTTCTAAAGTCAATTAAATCTTCAAAATTTGAAGAAAGTATTCATGGCTTTAAAGCATGGCTTTACTTTTTAAAATCAAAATTAATACTGTAACTTTGGTGAATGAAAATGTTTATATTCCTGCTAAAATTAAATTGAAAAGATTTTATACACTAATTACCAATCTGCAATAGCATACAAACTACTTCATACAACAAAATACACCAAAATACACCTTCTAATAATTTAAAGAATAACACTTTTAAACAGATAGAGACAGTTATAACTTAAAATAATGATCTACATTACTGATAACTTCACTAATGAGAAAATAACACTTATGGTAGCCCCAGTATGTAGTTTGTTCCTTAAACATTCAGGAACAAGAACTTTTCTAAGCAAAACAAGGCATTGCTGCTCAGAAGTGCTGCTGAAGAAAAAAAATAGTAATAGTAATGAAATGTCTTAGAGCTAGTATTTGCCAAAATTGTTAGAGGGAAGAAAGAAAGAATTTAACTAGAGTGGGGGTGGGAGGGAGAGAGTGAAGTACCACAGCCAAAATTGTGGTTCTAATGAAGAGTACTATGAAACATCAGAATTAAGATTGATTGTCTTAATGATGCCTCTATCTAAATATATTCAAATGTCACATTTGATCATAACATTTTCCTTAATATTCAGCTTGACATATTTATAAAACCTCTTTAGCCTATATTACTAACATTATATGAATCCATATCTCCTTGTAGCACAGCTAGTGTCTTGAATATATGCAAAAATATGAACATTCACATGCAAACCCAAGCTTAAAATTACCACCACAATTACCAGGATGACAACAGGTTACTTCATAGAAACCTAATTATTGCAGAGTCTTTCTTTGAAAATTGTAATTAGTCTTTCTAAATTCTAGGAAAAAGGATCTTAAAGTTTCCATGTGAATCTTGACTTCTACAGTTTGAATCGCCAGGTTCTAGAGCCTGGCATCAGGATTCAGGCTGCCTCATCTCCTCCCTCCTCCCCCCCCCCCTTTTTTTTCCCCCCCGAGGGTGGGGGAAGAGGGTAAAAGTAGGTAAGAAGCAGAATAAGAGGAATGTAGACATTTCCGGGGGGGGGTGGGGGGGGGGGGGAAATGTGGCCTAAAAACCTGCATTTGTAGTTGCAAATCTGAGACAGGTAGTGGTTAAACATCAAAAAGTTTGGGAATTATTTTTTGGGGATTCTGAAGCTGAAAATTCTCTTGCAGGTCATACAGTATCATGTGCAAAATAAATATGGTTAAAAATATCTGTTTATTCAACAAAGTGCTAAATAATATTCAAAGAGCCTCTGAAGGGCTGGCCAGAAAACATTATCTCCAGACTGATATTTCAGAGGTTATGAGGCATGAAGCAAAAGTTTATGCATGAGACTAGTTATGCCTACATAGATGTAATAAACCATCTGCATTCTAACAGATGATCCCAGTATGGGAATATTACACCAATACTATACAGTGAAAGTTTCACCTGTATAATTTATATAAAAGTTATAAATGCATAACAGTTTCTGGAAAATTACTTTTAGTGTAACAGCACCAACATTCACTTATTTCCAATAACTATAGAATTTTAGTTGATCAAAACAATCACTCCAGTTTTTCCACTGTGTATACACAGTGCTTCCTGTGTATACACTCAGGAGCACGTAATATCATTCTGCAAACAGTTTTGGACTCCATGCTTTCAATATTATTTTTAAAACAAATCTTTTTGTCGAGTTAAGTGAGGAATGAAACTTACACTGCACGTGCAATGTAGAGATTTCAGAATTTGGCTTTATTAAAAGTTTTAGAGACAGCTCCTCTCCCATTTCTAAATTTTTTGTTAAAGGTAGTGTACTCTTTCAAAGATTTAAATCCTGTAGTGAGCTAAGTTTCTCCAAACCGTTCATTTGCTTGGGCAAAACTATACAGAACCATATGAACTGGAAAGACCATTTATTTTATCAAGCACCTGAAAGCACAGGTTTTGTTCAGTATCTTATACAAATAACAAAGCAGTGTTAAATCTTGCAAAATAATATTAAGTGTTCCTTCCGTAAAGAAATAGGCTTTTGTGGGGCTTTTAAATAAATAGCAATGTCAGAACATAATGAATTAGCTGGACTCCATTTCCCGCAGATGATAAAGCAGGTGCCACTTGCTATTCAGGGCTACTTATTTCTAGATCAAACGTAAATTCCTTGAACAGATTCTATTCACACACAAATTAAATTAAAAAAAAAAATAGTACTCTTGCCATTCCTGTTCATGAATGTAAAGAAAAAAATTTCTATGAACTCTTCCATCCAGCAAAACATAAGAACTTTCATTTCATATTCTGGTATTTTTTCATTTGCGTTGTGAAGTACAGTTATAACTCAGTTCAGGAAAAATGGAAGCAAAGTGACTATAGTGACATTTTTAAGAAGTTTAAAAGCATCTTTAATTAGTTTTTTATATTTCATCATCAAGAAAGTGTTTGATAAATAAATTTAAATCAACGAAACAAAACTTTAATGAGGTAGTTTAGGAAGGTGAATCTCTTTGCAGCCTGTAACTGTAGTACTTCCACGTTTCAGAATTTCAAAACAAAATTTATTTTTCCACACTGCTCAAATCTTGGAATTACAAGTCACACATGTAGTTTTCATGACAGCACCAAAAATAAGTCAATTATGCCTACTTTTGTAGAGTGCGACAAGATCATATAGATAGGAGGAAGTCACAACTTTTGTAACATTTTTATTATTAATAGAAGAAAAATAGTTCTTAGTCAAATTTGTTGATACCAGTCAAAAATGTTAATTTTCATTACATTCAAGTGATTCCGAACCATTTTAGAGAGACAAATTACTACATATGGAATAGATAACGCTAATCCCCTACTTAAAACAGACTTTTTTAATGCTTCAGAGAACATTTTCTATAACAAGTTGTCAAGGCTTTAAAGGGTCTCATAGGTCTTAGTTTTAGACTAATAGTACTGACCACTTAGAGGAAAGTGAAATTACTATTTGTTTTTTATTCTGAAATTAAATGCTTTTGTCTTCAGCACACTGGTAGTAGAGTGTAAGGATTACTATTCTTCAGAAACAAAACAGAAAGAAGTAGGAGTCCCTTTTTAGGAAAAAAAAAAGGGGGGGGGCTTGTCATTCAGGTAAAAGTAAAGGTCAAATCTAGAGAGAAATACCTTCATTCCTGCTCTTTAACCACAACATCATGATATATACCTTTCTGAGAAAGATAATGAAATGAAGTTATGAATAATTAGTATACTCTGCCAGATGATCACCTTTCATAAAGCAAATTTTTATCTGCCCTTTTTAACATGGTGTCAGTGTTTGCTAAAAGCATTGAATATAGATGCTTTATCAGAAGAAGTCACTCAAACTGAGAAATTTTGGAATGTATTTTATCTAAATCCTAAGTTGTTCCAGAGCACAGCTGTAGGACTATTTCTTCTATACTCTATTTCCTTCAGTAGAGAAGGACTCTATTCTTTCATCATTGAAGGTCAGATAAAATAACCTGCAGTTCCTTGCAAGTTTCCAACTTCTACAAATGATGGAGGGGAAGCTTCCAGGGAAGCAAGAGGGAGGTTTTTGTAGGAAAAAAAAAAACTACAAACTACTCTAAAAATTAATTTTCAAAAAAGCAATAGGACCATATACTATGAAAATTTAAATACTTTTCTGCTAAATATGTATATCCTATAAAATATATGCAATACATTTCCCCCCCACCAAGCCTCCAGCCTTATCCTGATTAATCTTGCTACTCTTTCAGCAGCAGTTTATTACTAAGCAATTATTTCCATTCTCAGGCATAAGAACTCATGCAGCTGTGTTAACTTTCTACAGTAAAAGTTAGCTGTTAAACAAGACTGAGGATGGCTTGGCACTTTGAGGAAGATGGTAAGAAAGCTGCCTCTCAGCTGGTGCTGTTCACCATAGCTAGCTTGCCAAGGAAAAGGACTGATTAAACCAAAAAGTCATTTTTAAAGCACATAAAGTGCAAAAAACCAATCCAACCAATATGCTCAGTCCTTTAAAGAAGCAGGGAAGTGCCCCATTCAAGTACACTAATATTTCCTTAGGATTTCCCACTCAAGTTTAATTATTTTTAATTTTTAATGTTTAGAAGACTGTAAATAAGACAAGATATCACTTCTGTAGGGTTGGTTCCTCAAGTTCTTGCACCCTAATTATCAGGGACTTTGTTCTGGCTGGAGTTTGGGAGCACATCTTCAATCCAGTGGACACATAAGCAATTCAGTCCGTAACAAGTATAACTGGTTAAAGCCAATTTAGAAAAACAAACAAACAAAACAAAAAAAGAAAAGAACACACACACACACACACTCTACAGTTCAGAAGCAACAGGGGCTTTCCATATAACCTTTATACAGTTATGCTATAAGTGCTTTTCAAGTTTACAATTTGCCAGCAACAACAACTACCAGCAAATTTCTACCTCTCCCTCCTTCTGTGCGTGAATTAAACAGATTATGCCCAACTGAAAACTGCAGTCAAAGAGCAATCAGATTGACAAGGTTAATAGCAGGAGCTTCTCCTAAAGCATCATTACAGACTACAGTAAACTTGCATGTCTTTCATAACAATGGCAGACTTCATATTTACACCATAGGAGCTGTTTCTCAACTGGATTTAAGAAACAGGTAAAACTCAGCTTGTACACATTTTGTTTGTATCTGCAGACCTATGTATCACATCTGATACAAGAGTTTCAGATCTGTTATTATGCCTTTCATATCCTTCATTAAATCACGAAATATCAACCTGAGATAAAACAGTACAAAAAGGAATTCCTCTACTCTCAAAGTGTGTTGTCACTTAGGGGCTGCTGATTGTACCTCAAAATGAATGCAAACTTACCCATTAAAATGGTTGCTAAAAAGTCTAAGCAAAACAAATTAACAAGCATTATGCAAAAGCTCACTTTCCCACAAAGCTCAAAATTGTAATCTGCGTTCATTTTGAATTAATCAAAGATGAAGAGAGAGATGTTACTATTTATCATATTTAGGAGAAGCACACATCCCCGGACACTATAGAGATCATAATATTTTGCAAGAAAATGCTGTCACACACACATGGTACATTTCCTACCATCCCAGCATTTAAACTCAAAACAAAAGCATCAGATTTCTTTACATTAGTCCTAAACTCCAAGAATGGCCAGAAAATAATCCTGAAGACTTACACCCAAAAATACAGCTCTAAAGATGAATTTTTCCTTCCTATATAAAATTGGTTGAGCTAGAAATGTTACTATGCAACTATTTTAACAATTAAGTCCAAGTGTTTTGAGGTTAGGTCCTCTTTGGTATATCCCAGTAAGGTGCTCCACAGCTTCAACTTGATCATCAATGCTGCTTTGTTTCCGGTGTCTGACACCCCAGGCTCAAGCCTATTGAAATGGGTCTTCTCACGCTCTGCTGAGGTGGCCCTGGAGAGGTTCACTAAACTGAAATACAAGTCAGAAGCCAGGCTTTGAACTCTACCATGTATAGAAAAGAAGAAGTGGTTGAAGCCATGAATAAAGTGTTTGTGAAAAAGCAATGCTTTAAAATTTGTTTTTAGTGAATTTTTATTGTAGGTGTTCTCCAAACCTGGCTGGAGATGCAACCTGACATTCTGTATAAAGTTGTATCATATTGTTATCCATGTTATCCATTTCATCCATTCAATATATCATCCATTTTATCCTTTTTAGGGGTTAAAGTAAAGCTAAGAACTGTAGAAGGGCCAAAAATCATAGCAGTTCAGAATAAGATTTAACTGCTTTCCCTCCTCTTACATTACAACCTGTTGCAAAGAGTGCCATTGGGTATTGCTCTTTGTCCACTTTCAGCTTGCTGGTTCTGAGCCATAACTGCCTTCTGCTCTCTTGATCTCAAAAAGAGAGAGAGAGAGACGGAAATAGTTTATGCTTTCCAAAACCACACCATCCTAATCAAGAGAGAAGATTACAAGAAAAAAAAACAGCTGAATTACAGGTCATATGTAAAAACCACTAGATTTTGACACGTCTGCTCAAGCTGATGAAGGGTTAGTAAGAACTGTCTTTCTGCTATAAATTGCATTGTACTCTCTATCCTCAGAGAAAAGTGAAGAAAAAAAATCTGTGTTATGCTACAACTTTTCTGTCAAGGAGATTACACACAGTAATAGCATCTAGTGATTACACTGCCATTGTATCATCACCATAAAACAATTAAAATCTTCACACATGACCACATTGAACATTATCACATTAGGTACTGAAGTACACATTGCATTTCTGTATGTCTAATTCTGTGCAGAAGTATTTATCTTTAGAACAAAGTTGTCTTAAAAATCTCCAGTATTTCAGGACATTCTGGTATTACAGGGGTCTTAAAGTCTGAATCTAACAAAAAAAATTGCACAGTGTTATTATAATTCCCAGTATGAACTGCTGCTTGACAAATAAAGATTCTTAAAATTTACTGATGACTCTTCATGAACTCTGACCTTGTACACTGGTCCACTAATCTTTAAAATAAAGACATGAATTCAAGGTCTTCACTACTCTGATATTCAGCGCCTTCAGTGGTCTCATCTTTCTAGAAGCCTAGAAGGGCTATTTCTGATGCTATTTCCCACAGGTTATAAAAGTGGGAAACAATTTTACTGTAAACAAGAACTAATTCGGTAAGTTATGGATCTATATTCATAAGCTTGCAAGCTAAAGAGTAAGGTCCCAATTCCATATACATGAAAACCAACTTAAATCCCTGTAAAGATGTGAAAAACCTGACATCCAAGTTTACCAGATCACCTCTGAAAAAGTATTCTGCCTAGTTTGATTTTTCAAGCAGCTACTCACCCCTTCAATGCCTTTTCCATCCTGTTTGTTTTCAGCTCTTTTCTATGTTCTACATAAAATCCAGTTACTATTTGATGCTAACGAACAAATTGAGCTACAGAGAAATTAATCCAAATGAACAATTAGGTATCTGTGCTACTTGCTTTTTTATTTATTTATTTTTCAGCTCCTTTATTTAGACCATTACAATATAAAAGTAACTCATCTAGTGAGCAAAAACTTCTAAAGAGCTTCATAACTGAATTAAAAAAAAAAAAATAAAGAGATGGATGTCATTACAGTTTTGAAAACATTTTCCTCAAGGAAAAGTTTAGATCTTTGGTAAGCTTTTATTTATAACATCTATACATATTTTTGTGGATCTTTTTCAAATACCATTGCTGTTAAATACAAAAAGTTCAAGATATTTTTTCATATTTGTACTCTTTAGTGGTTGCCATTAAAAAAAGGGTTTACTTCAATTATCATCTCACAAAATGCACTAGGTTACTCCTGTTATCACAAATCAGCAATATCTGTACCCAAAAAGAATAGTAATCTCAACACCCATAGCCAGTTTGGTAAAGCAAAAAAAAAAAAAAAAAAAAAAAAACACATACATACATATACACACACACACACACACCCCACTTGCTCAGTTTACTAACTGATTAACAAGTGATTAACAAGTGCCATTCTTCAGCTGAGGTACCAAATTCAGTTTTGATCACTACACTGTATGAAATGCATGGATCAAAAGAGAATCCAGAGAGTCCAACACGAATGAGACCTTGAAAATATCATCTCTGAAGAAAGACTGAAAGAATTTGTTCTGTTTATTATAGCAGAGCAAAAGATGAGGGAAAACAGTTTTCAAACACTTACGAAAAAGGAATAATCACCACAGGAAGTATTTCCTATTCTTGTAATTCACCAAAGCTCTCCACATTTTTAGTATTTTTCTTATAACTGCGCTAGTATATCAAAGTTTTGTAGAAGAAATTAAAGAAGAAACTTAATTCATCCGTTATCATGACCGTAATAATGTTGAAAGAAACAAGATAAACTGTTCCTTTCAGGATAAAGGATTACAGAATATTAGATAAATAGGAAAGTTTTATGAGCTTGCAGCATGAAAGCATACCAGAACAGTGCTTTAATTATTAAAATTATACAAATTTGGATCAGAAGACACAATGAGTGTCCAAGAGTACCTGAATATATTTTCTTCCAGTTCAAATCCTCCATAGCATTTTTCCTGTCATGTGTAAAATGAGTCACACATGAGAAAGTTACAACAGAGAAGTCACAGACCTATATTTCTTTCATTTGATTGTAAGAAGCTGTGATATTTTACAAAATTGGAAGAAAAACTGGAAAATTATTTCTACTCCCAATATTCATCTAAAAATGGGGGTATCTATCCAGTATACTTCTCAACATAGCAGATGTTGCAGAACTCGATCACCTTGCGATCAGTGACGGATCTATGGCCACTGTGACATATTAAGCTCATAAGCACTGAGGTCAAATAATCCCCTTATGAATCAGATCAGCATTAGCAGATCAAGACAGGTCCATGGAAATGTGTCAGTATGCCTTAACTGTGTCCATTACACCAGTATTTAATATATCAGTGTCTATACAAAGTGATGTTAGAATATAACTGTCCTGCTCTTCACTGTTTTAACTTGCACTTGAAACTAGTGGTTCATCAGAATAAAGGCCTGTTGTATGGCATTTTAGAGCTTCCAGTATGGGTAACCCATTCTACCCAAATAAGAGCAGACTAGGATAAACAGCATAGCAGCATTTCTTCTGGAAAAATGAGGATCTCCATTTGCTTTTGTAGTAGGAAAGAATAAAGACCAAACAAAACATTAGCAAGAAACATCATATTAGTGTGGCCACTACAAGATTTTTCCTTTTAAGGAATGTTCTGTAGTTCAGGAAAAATATAAAGTTATACATGAGAATATATATACACTGGATCAGACAAACTATCTTAGCATCCTTTGTCTCTGATAACATCCAGATGCTGATGCACAGCAAAGGCATAAGAAAAGGGAAAGCAGTACTCTCCTCCAGTGAGCTCTTCTATATCATCTTCTAAAGTAATTGATTCTAATCAGAAATACCTGAACTGGAGAATAAATCCACATCTCATGCCTAATAGCCCTTCTTAGGTGTTTCTTATGAACTTGTTTGATATCTCCTTTTTAATACCCATTCCTATGTTTAACTCAGTCATTACTTAATTAAAAAAAGGTTAATATTTCTAAATTAACATGAAATTCCTAATGACATACCAAATAAACTCCTCTTTTACAGGGAGTAGGTTCATTGATATAATGAACTTGGCTTTATAACAACTTTGTCCCAAACATTTAAAGCTACCCCAAATAGGATAAAATCCTGCTGTGCGGATCTTGCTACTAGCAGTCTTTCATTCCTCTCTTCTACATTCTTGCCACAATAACAGGCACATAAGTAAAATAAAGGGACACTGTGTCAGATGCCCTGAAAAACAGTGATCTTGAAAAGCCAAGAGATCAGCAGGTACAAGTTGTGAGACTGAAGCTCATACAGTAGCTCCTGATTTGGTTCTCTATTCAGCTTTCTGAATACTAGTATTTATTTTAAATGATCAAGACTGACAAAAGTTAATTCTCTGCTATAATCTATAGCAAAGGTTTACATGCATACCATAAGAAAAACAAATCACTGAAGCTTGGCATGCAGGAGTAATTGTCAGCATAATATATGACCTTTGAGCACAAAAACATCTACAAGATTTATGTTTTCTAATCTCCATCCAAAAGCCAGAGCATTGCAAGAAGAACTGAATTGGGAACAAATTCATTTAATACAGTTAAAGTAAGTGAAACAGGAAAACATTAGATGTCACTATATAATAAATAATTCATTATCTATCATCATTACACACTAATGGAAGAAGGATGGATGTCTGATAAAGATGCATGGGATTTCAATATCCATTCTTCTAGACATTTCAGCAACAAAAAAGGAGGGGCTTTTCTCCTCAAGCAGGAGAGGAAATATTAATTAATTTTTATGGTTATTCTTTCATTGGCTAGAGCAGTATTTTGTTAGCTGCCTTTTAAACATTCGATCATTTACAACCTCCACGTAAAAGATCACCATATACAAATCCTGTTAAGTAACAAGTGTCACACAACATGAAAAACATTATATATACTGCACACACTGGAAAAGACTACAACTTCACTGCCAAATCATCACAGAAAATACTTCTACATATCTGAAAATACAGTTCATTGCTTATAAAGAAAGTTTACATTTCAATCATTGCTGAGTTGTTCTTACTTGCTAGTATGAAGTTTAATTTGAGACAAACATAAAAGATTATGTTATCAGATTAACAGACTATATAAAAAGCAGAACTACAATTTTTAGGTCTCACATGTTTTTCGAAAAATTTAGATACAATTTAAAATTAAAAAAAAAATGCCATAGAGCTCTTTGACGTAAGGACACAATATTTGGATGGGTTAAGGAGTTCTCTTTTCATCCACAAGAATTTAATGCAAAAATAAAGAATATTATTCTTTCTGTATGTTATAATTAACTGTGTTTTTTTAAACTGCAAGAGAAATGAGTGAGTTCAATAAGACCCCACTCAAACTTTCCTCAAGAATCAACTTGTTGCATATTTCTGAACATTTATGTAAGTCACAATACTTCATTTCTGCAAAGTGCTTCTAAAAATATGGCAATATGTTAGAACAGATCAGATTTGATTATTGTAGTATGAACTACCATTTGATTAAAGGTTAGATCATACAGGGTGGACTGACTTCACTGGAATATGTTATGCAGTGCTTAACCGGTTTCACACATACACCCCTTTATAAAATGAGCTCTTCATCATACTAAGTGTTATACTTATAGAAGGCAGGAAACCTTAAGATATTCAGGATTTTTTTCCTTTGATCATACAAGAGAGATGTCACATTCTTTCCAGTAATAAACTAGTACTTGATTGATATACTGAGTTTTAAAGACCAGAATTCTTAGGTTTGTTAACCAATGAGTAGAAGAGCTCCACAGGAACTAATACATCATTTGTATTTCATTAAAATGCTTTCAAACATTTTATATACATACACACACTCTTGACTTATTTTAAGGTACTGCTCTATTACATTTATATATAAATCTAGGTATTTAACCAGGGGGGTGGGGAATGACACTTAGGAAATTTTTCAAAATACTGAAACAATTACCTACTTCACTTGTCAGACCCCAAAAAAATCACTCTAAAGACTTTTTTTAATCCTCATCTATAGCTCAACATTCATTTTTCTTCCACTTGTACTAGTATTTACACCTCTATTCAACCTCTTTCCTGCTTTCAGGTTTGACTGAGTCAAGAATCAGCCATCGAGTGATAATACTTCTCAGTCAGTCTCAAAAGCAAGATGAATTCACAACAATGGTCTGGGGACAAACAGCTCCAGCTGTTCCCAAGTTCCCAGTCATTTGGTATTATCAGTTCTTCTCTCCCAGGTATAAGAGAGCCAGAAGCAAAAAAAAAAAAAAAAAAAAAAATTCATAGTCTTATATAAATACAAGTGTATGTATAGTTACATGCATTTAAACAGTTCCAGGGGGTGGGGTGGGAACAGTAATATTAGGGCTGAAAACTACATACTTGCTCCATCTTAAATCAATACCAAGTAGCTTTGCTTCAGTAACCCAATATAGTCATATCTTATACTCTAACTATTCATAACAAGATTATACATTGTCAGTCTGAATTTGAAGAAAGAATTGAGGAATAAGACTTCACATTTATAATTATAAACGCTTCTTGCAAATAATTGAACAGAGTGCAACACAGAAAACAGTTCTTATTAATTTAGGCATAATTTCACTAATCCTAAATTTTGGTCTTTTATATCAAGTAATTCTTGATTAATGTGATTGGTTCAGCTCAATAGAAAACTCTTGAGTATGCATTTTTCTGGTTATTGTTACAATATATTTACAGCCAGAAAATTAAAGTATCAGCACAGCAATTAAATACAACACTAAAATATCAGAGTTAGCATAGTATTTATTCCACACAGAATAAGCATATGGGGATTCACAACTAAGCATAAAAAACAAAAATTGCTACCTTTTATAATTCCTACAGACATACTTCTCCTTTTTGTATTATGTCCTGCCTTGCAAAAGCTCTCATGTTTGTTAATGCCTGGCCTAATCCTTCTCTTAAACTTCAGGCCACTCCATTTAGTTTCCTCAGAAGTCTAGCAAAATTTCCCAGGACCATTGGACAAAGCAGCTCTCAGCCACAGGGCTATAAGGGTAGTGTTTTTGATGCCATCTGCACTCTTTCACTCCATTACTTAACAATCTGGTTGGCTTAGCATCGAATCCCTATCCTTTCTCCTGCCTATCATGCCTCCTTTACACAGCAACGCTGGAAATCTCTGCCTTACTGAAACCAGTCTTATCGGATAGGAAAGCTCCATCCGAAGGCTAACAAGCAAGTTTGCAAGCCGAACTGAAGTCTGAAAATGCCCTCTCTATCTTCAGTTGAGGGAGACTGGCTATTCCAGTGCGGGAGTCATAGTATCCACGTTACATGTTTTTCTTTCAGTTGACTTTCTGCTATCTGAAACAATGCTGTTTCAAGGATCTAAGCAGTAATGCACGGCATAACACCATGATTTTTAGACTTCAAAATGATGTCTAAACCTGTCACCAAAGACAGTCTCTAATGAGAAACAGACATCTGAAACCAGCTGACACTGCCAATATGTTACATGACTACACACACATGCATTTTTTTGATTGAGATATGTATGGTTACTATGAAACTAATTTTAAATATATGAATGAAGTTTGTAATTGAAGTAGATTTTGCCACTTTTTAGAAATGATTGTTTCAGAGAAAGCATACTACAAATTAACCTTTAAGACTTCTGTTCATATTCCTGACAACATTTAAATACACGCCTGTTAATTTTGTCTCTCTTCAAAGGCTAGAAAACATTTAATACTGGTATGCATCTTCTAGCATTGACTCCCCAAAGAAGAATTCCATATTAAAATAATGCAGGCATGCTCTGATTTAAAACATTCTGTCCATGAAATATAGAGTAATCCAATAGTGGTAACAGTAGTATATGTGTTAACATTATAGGTCAATCTATTTCACTTTCAAATGCAGATCAAAAGAAACTACTTTCAATCCCAGAAAGCAGGTCAACACATGGCCTTGATCAGAGTTTCAGCAGAGCACTGAAGGGTTTTCTGTTGTACCATTTTAAACCATCTTTTGACCAAGATACTGAATTTGAAGTTGTTTCCAATATAGCTGACTTCAAAATTATTCTAACTTTAGTTACTCCTGAAGAGTTGAACCACATACAAATATTAAATAGCTAAATACCTATATACTGTATTTTCCCTATGAAGAGAACAGGTACTGTTTATTATATACTGTGACTTGTATCACTAATTCTACTATATTTTTATATTAAAAAAAAAAAAGAGAAAGGAATTGTTCCATGCATTTGCCTCTCTCCTCCTTTATTTTAATCTAATCGCAGTTGTGAGAGAACTTGAGTTTTATTAAAATGCATTTTATTTTATAAGAAAAAAATATATGTATGGAATGCAAGACAGATGAAAGGTAAGCAATTAAAGTTAGGCACATAAATCCATTTTTAGCTATTCCAAACTGTATCAATTCTTTTCTCATAAAAGTTCCTCTTTCATATTTATTGACATATGGAAGTGTATATCCATCTACATATATTAATACATATATGAAAAAACACACAGAATCCATTAACACTGTTGAACACTACTAATCTAAGAATTTCTGTGCCCCTTAATACAAAGGTTAGCAGCATGAGACACTACATTCGTGTTGAACTTCCACTGAATTTGATTAAACAGGAATAAAATTTTCTTATCCAGTCTCAGCAGCCACAATTCTTTTACTTTGTTATTGAACCATGCAACAAATTAAACCAGTCTGGCTGTGTATTCACTTAGATGAAAGCTGCATATTGTTTGGTAATGAGAAAACTTTTCTGTGCAGATAAGACCTTTAGCTGAGATTACATGTGCTTCATATAATTATTCCATGTATTCCATTATTTTGTTACAACTGACTAAAGCCCTGTTGCAAATTTCACAGCACCTACAGCATCGAGCATCTATTGCAGTATGCCACCTCCTCCAATGGATACCCTGCAAGCATTAATAAAGGCCTTAACACTCATTAGAGCCAAATAATTTTCAGTAGCTAGAACCACTTGCTACTGTGTGACAGGAAGAGTTTCAAATATAAGCAAAAAAGGGGAAATCCAGCTGCCAAAAAAATGAATGCAAGGAAAAAGGAGTATTATTGCTAAGTTTATGCATCTAATTCATTGCTTGTAAATAAATACACTGTAACTGCTAATCCTAAGAGTATTTAGCAAAAATTACCAAAAATAGCATGGATAAAACATAGCTGGTACTACCTAGTACTATATTAGTATATCAACAAGTATGAATTGTACCCACTGTTCCTTTATCTACCCATTTAATTCTCCTAGCCTAGTTGGGAACTTAAGTCTGCCCATGAATACAAACTCCAAATAAATCAAATTGAGCAAAGAAAGACATTCACAGAGTACCTAACCTTAGGGCATACTGAATTATTATTCAGTAATATACTGCAATACTGTGTGAATAGTGGCATATATTAGACTAATACACATACAATAGTTTTATAACTCTATGATTCGTGTGTTGATATATTCCAATATATCCTCCTTTTCCCAAAAGCAACTCTCTATTAAGTAGTTCTTTGATTTTAAGCAACATTTCAAACAATTAAAAGGCAGCAAATGGAATTTTCTATTTCCTATAGATTTTCTCATCCAGAGTTTATTTTCTTAACATATCTGCATCAACTGTACATATATTACTCTGCCCTTCTTAATTATCTATTGGCCCAAGTAACTATAATCAAGGAACAAAGTACAATTTACAGCAACATGATCTACTATATCAATTTTTTATCTTTTTTTCTATACTTATGTAGTATTTCTAAGAAACAGGATATGTACATCTTAAACTGAATATATAGTATCATAAGCATCTAATTTAGACCTTGTTTTATACATTAAAAGGTCATACTGAGATCAATTGAGATCAGTTTGGTCTGATCTTCTGCAAAACTTACACCATAGAAAACTGTTTGCCTTAATTTCTGCATCTGCACAGATATCTTTTTGAAAAATTCACTGCGATTTGAAAAGTCATTGAGTTTCTCTTTGAATATTTTAAATAGCATGCTGCAAATATAAACTTATTTCTAATTTGAATCAATTCAGCCAAAGCTTTTGAATCTTAAATTTCTTTCCAACTTTTTCCTCCCAGACTCAAGAACCATCTTTTGCTTTTCTTTCTAGAGAGAGGTGGTAATCTTCTGTTTCATAAGTCAGGATGAACTTCTTAATTCTCCTTATTAGACATACTTTTCACAGCTCAAATCCTTGTTCATAGTTCCTTTCTGAGCTCTTTCCAGTATTTCAAAAATCTTTTTGAACTGCAGACATGTCAATGGAACCTAGTACCTAGAAGTGATTTCACTAATACTATCAAAAAATAAACACAACCTCTGTACTTTCTCTCTTGAAGCACTAGGCCCTAAAATAACAATCTGAACTACATCATCATAACTCAAGGTCTGTCTGAACTGGCTATGTGCCCTTTTCAGATTTGCCAAATCCTTTAGTAGCAAGCGTGATTTATGTCCTTACTTACCTTCCTAGGTAGGCATTGCACTTGCATACAATACATGTTTTCAGACAGTAATTATATTTCTTTTGTCTAATAGTTTACTAGACACATTCCATAGCACACTTTATTAACACTACACATGATCACCATCAGGCTCTCCATTCCACAGTTAGCATTCAAGCTTTCTGGATGTGCGTCCTTCCTCCACTCCCCCTTTTTTCCTCTGGTGTCTTTTCCATTGCTCCAGCATTATGATCTTGGCCATAAAACCTCTTCTGTGATGAACAGATAGCTTTCACAAGTCTTACTACACTTGTTTCTTAAAAATATAAAATTAGTTTTCACAAGTTAAGTATTTTATGATCCACTTAACCTACATGAAGTAATACCCATTGTGTAGAATGGAACTGATCTTTGAAATATATTAGCTAACCATCTGTTAGTCACTAACTGAAGTGACCTCAAAGGGCTGCAACTATGATTTTTTTCATAAATGGTGTCATGTCGTTTTCTATCATTGTTTGGATTCTACTAATATAGTCTTAATGTCTATTTTAGACAGAAGCTATATTAGTTGCAATTAATTACAAACTGACAATAATTTTGGCATAGACGATTGCTTTTCATTTGGAATAAATATCATGTATATGGCAAACCAAGTTACAAGAGTTAGAAAAAAAAATCTGCAAAATGAAATAATCAGCTGCCACAGGAATGTTTATGGGACTACTCTTAACTTCATAAGATGAAAAATTTTGATGAAAACTATTTATACACAGTTATGCCCAGAAAGAACTATGTACACCACACAACAACCAAGAAATCACCTCAGAGTCCTCAGTCCAATAAGATAAAAATGACAACATCAGATGGTCCACACAGAAGGAAATCATAAGAGCCAAATTTTTTATCCAGGAATAATATCTGCATTGCAAGATCACATCCTGCCTATGGGCAGGATGTTCACTACTTGTTTCATTCATTAGACAAGCCATTCACACATCAAAATAAACACTATACTAATTGCCCCAAAAGAACAGTTTTAGTCTTTTATACATGCATACACACACAGACATACAAAGAATTAAGATTACCTGAACAACCTACATTTTGACATTTGTTAACTTGCTTCTTGACATCTCTTTCAACTTTCTCGCTTCAATTGACAACTAAATTTTATCATTAGTTTCATATGATGACTTTAAAAAGGTTATAACACACCAAATGATCCATGAATATTAACATATGCACAATCAAAAAAGCTTTGAATAAAAACATATGCATTGTGTTAATATTTATATGATAAAACTACAAAGCCCAAGCAGGACTGTGGCTTTATTCAGTCTATGCAATACCTGCTAAGAGAAAGATCTTTTAACATGTGTATTCTGTATGTTTGTCATTAAAAAGATATACTTGCATCCTGAACTACATATTATTGGTAGAATCTATGAGGTGAATTATGATCAAAGAACATAGACATTTAGCTTAATTTTACAGAATCTCAAGAAGATAGAGATGAAAATGTGGTGAGGGGTATAAACTATATTCATTATATATTGATATATTTGTATATACAAAACTAAATTTTATACCATGGAGATGTGGCAGTATGTGTATAGACACATATGCACATATTTCTTGCCTTTCCCATTAATACATATTTACAATGGAAAACTGATATAGCATGAATACTTGAGTTGGCTCAGTTCCTCACAGAAACACACTATAAAAATGCTTTGAGGAATGATATTAGCTATCAGTGATGTACATTAGTGATAGTGATGTACACTCATCTATAAAAATATTATGCATATCACCTATAGCAGAGGAAGGTACACATCAAAAAGAGCAGAGTCATGAAGGCTTGCTTGTATGTAGAACGCTTAAGGTGTCTTTTGTGTAGCAGTGAACATTGCTCCAGATAATATCCTTCACAGGACACAGATTCTGGAACATCTGTGGCAAGACAGCTGTGGAATGTGCCAAAAACTTGGTATAATTTTTATTCTCTGTATTATTCAGGTTTGCTCAGCCTTAGCATATTTTCAGTTATGTTTCTTAGACTATTATTGTCCAAGTACTATGTTACTAAAGTATCAACTTCAACATGAATACTGAGTAAGAAAATATAAAAATAATTTACATACAACTCAAGCTGTATATAATTAAAAATTTTGATGAACTTAGTTCTCATCTAAAGGCACCAAGAAGTACATAAATACATTGTAGAAAGAGTAATTCAAACTAAAGCAGGGATGAAGGTCTAGTATTATGAGACTCATTTTCCAAATTTAAGAACTAATTGCACAAAATATATTGGAGAGGTTCTTTACACCCATTTACTTCTGGCCTCCCTCTCTTTCACATTACTTCTTTTTTGTGCTTGTCATTTGCAATTTCATGGTGCTTTTATCAGCTAGGGAGAAATAAGTCTTTGCCAAAAGCTGTTGCAAGTAACCCAAGTGAGGGATATTGCATTTTAGAAATAAAACAGCAATAACACTACAGGAATGGAAAAGATACCAGAGATCAGGAGAAAAGAAAGAAACACACAGGTATCCAGAAAGTATAAGTGCTAACTGTGCAATGGAGAACCTGACAATCATAAGCATCATTTTAAGAAGTGCATTAGTAAGAAAGAAGTTTTATCCAGTGGTTAAGGCACCAAATGTATCTAAGAAATCTTGAGATTAATTATTATGCTCTTCCAAAACACATCTATATCATAAGGCATATCTGCAGGCTGAGCAACATTATTCCTATTAGCACAAATAGCTGTAGTAAAGACATGGTGATACAGTCTGTTCAGCCAGCTAGCCAGCTCAAGAAGTCCAGTAGCACACTGAGCCATTACTTGGGTTGTTAGACTGCTTTGAAATGCATATCACTACCACAGCAGTTATCTGCGACAACACATATCGCCCTCCCCCCCCCCCCCCCCCCCAAAAAAAGGGACATATCCACACTCAAACTGCATCTTTGTTTATTGGCTACATCTACCAATAGATTTAATCCTCTTTTTTCTTAATCTCAATTCACATGCAGAAAATACTCTTCTTGAGCTAACAAAGCATTGTGGAGACAAGTAAAACAAAACCAAGGATCTCATATTTATAAAACTGCTGGGATGGAAGAGGAGAGATTGGGGTGGGTAAAAGGAGGAAAGAAAGGTTGTAAAAGTTAATACAGGTAAATAAAGAACCTTAAAACTTACAGCCACAAGAACTTCTAATTTTTCAATTGTATTATATGATTAGTGGTTATAAAACAAGTATGGTATAAAACAGAACTGATTTGTCTTACAAGCTGTATTAAATGTCAGCCTTGTTTTCCTTCTCTCCAGAGATCAGAATTGTTAAGCTATTTTCTTTTTCAAATTAATCACAATCTAATCATAGGTATTTAATAAGTGTCATGCTTAATGCTTAATTCATTAATATATTCCAATAAATTATTTTTTTTGTAAAAAAGTTTTCCCCTCCTTAAAAGTGGAACTATAAATTGGTATATAAGGAGTGGACTGCACTCCTAGTAAGAAAATAATATTGTAAGAGAGTATTGGAATTTTCAGAATACTAATTTTGTTGACATAAATATCCATAATTAGATTTCCCACACAAATATTTATTCATAAAGCTTATGCAGGAATGCACAAATCCTCCCACTCACTGCAAATTCAAAGCCCTATTTGCTGGGTCTATTCAATCAATATCATAGTTTTATATTTTTTATGTTACCCAGTCCTGGTGATTTGCAGCCATTCCCATTGCTGCACTTAGCAACTGAGAGTATACATAAGAAGAACACCTGCTTTAAAATAAAACTTCATGAGTCATTGCCTAAACAAAGATCTGATGCCAGGTGTCCAAAACACAGAGAAAGCTCTGGCCACACTACTTCCAAAACAGTTTAGCAGTGTCCAAAAACAAATGTTGTTAGCAAGCTATTCAAATTTAATCTAATCATATTAAGTTTAGACTTCTGTTTGTGACTTCTGTGAGAAATTGTTTCAACTAATCATTAAGAAGCATACCTGGCAGAATGCTTCCTGGATATACCAATGGGATAGGCCAAGTCAGCTTGTTAGACCTAACCTTGGCTTGGTTTGTATTCCCAGTCTAGAGAAAAGCTCTTCTGTCACAGGGGCTGCATTGGCAAAGCCTGGTGCCTGGTGATTAGGATATTAGCTAGTTTCTTTTAGATAGAATTGCAGCTAACTACAAAAAGGAAGACAGCATTAGTAAAAGGGGGCGGGGGGCGGAATTCAGCTGTTAATGTAGTTCTCATTAAAAGATGTTACAAACTTTCCAAAATTCCTTTAAAGCTTCTGTTGCTAGAACGAACACAGAAATAACAAAGCATCTTTTGTATTACGACTTTCTCCATTCAATATATCACATCAACAACGATCAGACAGCTCAGGAAAAACATTCTAACTTTTTAAAACTCAAATACAAAACTGTTTGCAGTTCACTGCAACACAGCAGAATATTATGTTCATTTACACATTCCCATTTTGAGGTTCAATGTTTACTAACCCTTGTGAAGCTGCAGTGATAAATTCCAATAAACTGTTCTAAACTACCAGAAAATTACGTCTCTGGAAGATTTTCTTTCAAAATTAAGCAATAATGAACAAAAAAGAGATATGCTCTGCTTTTCAGTAATGCAAACTGCTTACCTTACTCAGTGTTACCATTAGTATTAGAATGCACAACATTTTTTAAAGAATGAGTACAAAGCTAAAAAAAAAGACAAAATGTAAATAACGATGTAATTTCAGCCTGAAAAAGGAAATGCTACTGCATGCTCTGCACTATAACATAGCGCAGCTGACAACAGAGAAGAAAACCCCCAGAAGTGCATCTTGTTCTATATGCACAGGCACATCTTTTAGTTGGGAGCTATTTTGTTCCTCCATTTAAGGTTGCGGGGCGGGGCGGGAGGAGGGAGAAGGAAAAAAAGAGCAAGAAATGATTACATTCTTGCAAATGGGCAGCCAGGGCACAAAGAATTACAGAGCAAAACATCAAATATACTACATTTGGGAGTATGGAGACAGTAAGTCTTTTTGTTCATAGCAAATTCAAAACTCAGCTTTTTTCACATAAGGAATTACATTTAGATTCAGTATAAATCCTTAAATACCTCATGAAATCAGACACTGTGGGCCTCACCTGTCCCACCTGCTGCTAATTAGGCACACTAGAGGAGGTCAGCAGTCAAATTCCTAATAATTAGAAGGCCAAATGGCTTCTAAAATCCACAAATTAAAAGATTTTAACAATAGAACTAGCACAGTCAACCTTCTCCTCATACATCTTACTGTAAAGTGTATCACCTGTCCATAGCCAAGCAGTAGGTGGCAGCTACTGACCTATTCCACAAGCAGTTTCTCTTTGGTAATCATTCAGGCAAAGCCAACTTGATGCTGGACCTCATCCACCTCTAGTCCCTCCTTCCTCTCCCTGTAAACAGTGTTTACAAGTTAAAGTTATCAAAGCAGTGACCTATGCCATTCATAGGACCCAGATCAGTCCCTGATATTATGCTTAGGGTCTTACTAAGATGAAAAGTTGCAGAGCCTTGGTATTCCCATCCTTTCCCGCAGAAACTGGAAGGACACAACTTTTCTGCCTCTTACCTGCAACCAGCCACACTTCCTCCTTCTCACTTTGCTCAAGATGAACTAAGCTTCCTGTCACATAACCAGACATAGCAGATATGTTAAATGATGGGCATGGTCTCAGTCACAGCAACAGTGACAAAACTAGCTCTCCCCCACATCCCAGCCCCACTTGGATGCTTCCCTAAAGGACTATCATAAGAAATCACCTAAATCCTAACCTCATCCACAGCTACCTCCACACTTACGAAATCACGTTAGAAATAGATCCTCCTCTCCCTGTCTTCTTCATTCCCACTTCAGAAACCATAGTCATCGTCCTGAATTTTAGTTCTTCATAACTTATAGAGAAAAACATGCATGTGAAAGCAGAACATCCATAACTATAGATGTCACTCACAACAGCAAGTTATATCCTTCCTGATTGTAAAATGTGTTCATGTGTCATACCACTCTCCACACAGAGCACTGCCATCAGATCTCCAGAGCCAGTCCTCCATCCTTTAGAGTCACTGCTTTCACTCAAATTGCAATTCTTTAAATGAATTTAAATCTGGCTGTAAAAATGGCTCAAAACCTTCAAAGTAGCAAGTAGCTTTCAAAATAGGTATTTTAAAGGGAAGCTGCATATGGTGCCAATTGGAAGGGATGCAACTGGTTAGACCTTACCAATTTCATTTTTGTTCCTGCATGCCCAAGTCTTTGCTGTTCTATATGTTCTTCAGCACTATAATATTTAGGTAGGAGATTTTAATGAAACTATCCTCTCATATAAAACAATCTGATAGTTTGTTTCAGCTCTGCATGCACAGTTGCATGAGATGACTGACCTTAAACCCTATTTCTCAAAATCATGCTGATAAGCTCTCATACATAAGCCCACAGGAAGACACTAGCTCAAAAATCAAACTGATCTAAATAAGCAAGAATTTCTCTTACCATTGATGCTGGGTAACAGCAGTACATATAACAGAACCACTTTCACATCTTTGAAAATGACTTATTTTGGCAGGAGCTAACCTTATTTGGTAAAAATTAAGGTACATTATATAAGATATAGGACTTAATACAGCACATTGCATGGACAGTTTTTTTGTTTAAAAACTACAAACATAAGCTTGAAAATGAGATGTTTAATCAGACTAGACTACAGAAGATGGGTGATCAGTAGCCTCGATAGTAAGAGGCACACGTACGCATTCAAACAAAATTCTACGTGATATTAACAGAAACAGAAATTAAAACGTGGCAAAATAGTCAGCAGGTTTTTTTTATTTCTGTTAGTCATAGGACATTAAGCTACTGAATTCAAGAAGACAAGGTCAGAAACCTAATAGTACCAGTCAAAGTCAGTGACCAACATACAGGATAAAAGCGAAATCAATGTAAAAGCACTAGCCTGTGATAACTAGGTTAGTCAATGCACTAGCTGCAATGACTGTATTTTTGCTGTATGTAACTATTTTCCCTAATTATTTACTTACAAAATGATTTCAAGATTGTTCTTAACAATGCCCAAGTTTTGCTTTCAGCTGATTGTAACCTTATCATCTTGCCCCCTCAGGTGGGAGCAGTTTCAGGTAAAAGCACTCAGGCATTTTAAGTTTGAAAGAGCTCTAACCTTACCCTTTCCTAATGCACATGGTATTATCAGCGCTGCAAGTTATTAGATGCTAAATAAACTTAGACGACTAGTAATGTTTTAAGTTATTGAAATGAATTAAAAAAAAAACACCAAGTCACTTCTACATCAAAGTCTTTTTGAAAAACAGACATACTAATTTACCCAAACTGTTCCTGAGGATTCTGCAGTCTTTTATACTAAAGATCAGGCAATATAATCAAATGGGTCCCTGGCAAAGATAAAATTTATTAGTCCATGAAATACTCATCACTAAGATTTAATAATCGTCTCTACCAGATCTGAATTTTAAAACAACAACGTTGTCCCAATCAAGGGGATTGGGAAATGAACCAAGGCTCACAAACAAGGCTTTTAACAGTAAACATGAACAAGAACTAAATGCCATAGCAGCCTTCAATCTGTATTTGTAGAGGAGACAGAAATATTTCTCAGAAATGTATAAATACAACCCAGAAGAGAAAGCTACAGGAATACCACAACTATGTTATTCACACAATTTATTGATATTTTTCTATCAAGATAGACATACATAGGTGCCCATACTGATCATGTAAAAATGCATAATATGCACTAAATTACAGAACTTTCACATTTTACAGAGCTCAGTTTAGCACCAAAAATGAGTCAGTTCATTTAAGTTACAGAACCTGTATCCAGCTTCGTGCAGACAAAAATGCAATATAGCACATCCTAATAACCCTAAATATGAATTATCCGTACAAGCTTATTTATTTTTTTAAGCTAACCACATTTTGGAGGGAAGGTGATGTATTATCTCCCTGACTTCACCTATTTCCTTACAAACTATCCCTCCCTGGCACAGAAAGCAGCTTGCTAACCACTGTGTAAGTTGTAACATAGCATCATTTGTGTGTAGCAGTACTGAAAAAAGGCACCTCTAAAAAAACATACCTGAGAGGTGAGCAGCTGCCTGTACCAACTACCTCTCCCCAGAAACACAGGCAAGCCAGGGAAGTCCAGGCTGCAGGCCAACGCGACCTTAAGTACTGCAAGTTGATTGGTAATTGCTCTTTCTCTCTCTCTCTCATTAGAAAGGAAAAAAAAAATAAAATAAACAAAAACCAAACCCTAAAATCTGCCCAGCTGTGTGTGTGGCAGCCCCTGAGGAGGCAGAAGCGGCCCAGCTGTGCAGGGGCTGTGGCCGTTATCATGGCTGCAGCCAGGCTGAGGCCTTGGCATGGCCCGGCCCGGCCTCCTTCCTTCCTTGCTGGGTGCCCGCAGTGGGGCTGTGCCCCTCTCTTCCCCTTCCTGGCACAAAAAAAAGTGTAGCAGTAGGGGGGGAAAAAAAGAGATGTTACACAAGCACGGCCAGGCCAGGCCAGGCTGGAGAGTGGGGGAGCAGGTGCTTTGTGCACCTGGGGAGCCATTTTGCTGCAGCCTGAGGAGACTCCGCAGGCCACGAATGCAGGTGGTCGGAGGTGTGGGACAGCCTTTCTCCCCAGAAAAGGAGAGGAAGATTTACCTCGGGAGCCTAAACAGGCCCCAGGAAGCTCGGCAGCAGGTGAGCGTCTGCCGGCTGAGAGGAAGCCCTGGAAAAGGGTGCATGTTTGCAAGGACACAGGGAGCACGGGAAAACTGATTTGCCAACGTCTTTATTTTTATTCCATTTTACCTAGCAGGCCTTGAGGTCTTCCTATTTTAAGGGTCACCTAGGTCTAATACAAATCAGTTTTAGAGATTTTAGAGCTTTGGTGTTCGGGAAAGAGGGTAGGGCTTGGTTATTGTGCCTGTTGAGATGCTCTCAAGCCCTACTCTGTATGTTGCTGTGTATCAGTTTACTTAACAAAATGGTTTCAGGCAGAAAATCGATACAGCAGCAGCAACTTTCAAAATTAGTCAGTCTGATCTGAAGAAGTGTGCACTCCCAGAAGAGACAAACCCCCAAATATTATGTACAATGTATTGTTCCAGGGAATCAAAACAAGCATGGAAAAGAAGAAAATCGATAATCTTCTGGGCACATGTAATTTGACAGTGTCAAATATGTGCAAATATTTGTGGCAAGCACTATTGTTTCCTTAGCAGAAAAGTCTCAGAAGTGCCGGCTGAAAGTGCTTGGTCTTGTTGGTTAGAAAGTTCATTGTTTTTGCTTGCAGGCTGTTGCCTTATGTTACAGCACGAATACAGGCTTGGTTTGGATGCGGGCGATGAGCCCTTCTCTCCTTCTGAGCCCTGCACTGCATCGAACCAAGCAGATAACATCATGCGAGGGGGATAAACCCCTCTCCTGGAGCTGAAGTGGGGAAAAGAAGACAACACGTGCTTCTGCCCTCTGCGCAGCACCTCGACTCTCCTCAGCTGTGGAGGCATCAGAGCAGGGTTTGCTGTCACATGCTGAGGGCTGGGTACCTGACCCGGCAGAGCCAGGGAATATCATTACTGTCCCTGCGAAATGTACGCAGATACCAGGTGGTCTGGATTTAGAGGACTGGTCTGCAATTTTTGCCACTGTTCCCATGGCGTGAGCCAGCTGATGTTGCATCATACAACTGTAATGGTACTAAGCCAAGCACATGGTCCTAGTTGAGTGCCACAGTCTTTGTCAGTTAGAATTTCTTATGTTTAGTCTTAAATTTCTATTCTGACAAAAATGAGTCATATCACTGCCTGTGATTCTAACTATAATTATTACAAAGTGGAAAATACCTTATTTTGCTCTAAAAAGAAATAATGGTGTCCTTAATACCCTGCTCACCAGAGGAGTCTTGATCATATCCCCAGTACCACAGTTTATCAAAGGATTTTGTTGCATATCTGTTTAATTGACATAAATTATAGCTGTTTCAAGGTATCCTTACATAAAATTGAACATAAATCAATATCATCTATACTTCAGAACCATCAACCAATGACATTACTCCGCATGCCATAATAAACCTTCAAACTGTGTTAAAGGGATAGGGTAAAATTAAAAGGTATTGTAATATAACACTGGGTTTTCTCAAGGTGTTAAACTTAGTTCAACAGCTCAGTCCTTACTTTCAAGTTGAGCAGTAACATAACCTAAATCCCTCCTTTTTCTAAATCTTTCCCAGGAAGCAGATTGAGACCACAGAATTAATGTTCTCAGCAATTAAGGAGTGTCATAGATTTCTCAATTTGTGCAAATGACCCTTGAAGTAAGTGGGTTTTTTTTGCTTCTTTGTGGACTGCAAAAAGGAAGACAAAAGTAAAATAGAATGTTAGAAGGATACATTGCTAGAAGAAAGCACTGCACTACACAAGGATTCTCTTCTTAGGGAGAGGATAGAAGAAAACACAAGCCAAATGCCAGATTAGTCATATCATTGAATGCATGCACAAGGCCTTCAAACTACCTAGGGAGTGCAGTAGGGGGAATTTTCAACAGCTCAGATAAGGCGTACTGGTCTTTTTGCATAGGAGTGTGAAACATTCAGAGGTGAGGAGTGGGATGAACCTTTGCAGAATGGTCCCAGAGTTCTCATTTTGTTCGAGCCCCACTAATTCTGATTATATCCTTTACTCCTTTTAGCATGATTGAAAGGAGAAGAGCATGGGAGAATACCGTTAGAGAGAGGGAGAAAAGCTTTTCAGAGTTCGTGTATCCATTAACAGAGATTGAAGAGGATTTTGAAACGAGTCATAGACAAAAGCAACAGAGAGAGATTATTCTTTAAAAATAAAATTACTTTGTAGATGAGATAGTTTTTAAAATGAACATGACAGCAAAGCTACTGCATTGTACTAGATGAAACATAAAGCAGATTGATGGTAGGGAAGCCTCACAGGAGAGAGAGAGAGCCTGTGAAGCTGACAATAACATTTAAGGCCCATAGAGCCTAGAGAAGTTGACCAAATTGGAATTATATTTGAATATAGGGGTGGGACAGAAGGAAAAAAAAATCTACTGGAGTGAGAGGAAGAGCCTTGAAATGAAAAGTAATCCAAAGGGAAAGTTTTGTGGAAAAATGTTTTCTCAATCTAGAATAAAAATAGTTTGAAATCTGGCAGTGGAAACAGGAATGGAAGGAACAGCCTCAAGACCATTTTTCACCACAAACCACAAAGTAGTATTAGCTCACACAGTATTAGTCTTGAAATATGCTCGCATCAGTTAATCCAATTTACACAATAGGGTGCACATCTTGTCTCATTTAATACTAAGTTTTTTACAAAGAGAATAGACAGTGATTGATAGCAACATACTATATTTCCATCTAACATTTTAGAGGCTTTTACGTGTAATCAAGTATAAAACACACTCTTATCCTGTGTGATCTGGTTAAATATACTAGAATTTATTCAAATAAAATATTAAACAATTTAATGTGTCTGAACAGCCTCAGCAAAGCTAACTGTGAAAGAAATGAGATGGCTCCATGAAATATTTGAGATTGTTTTTTTAAAGAAGTTGCTTCAAGACTTGGAGTCATTTCAGATTCCTACCATTATTAAAATAGGAAGCATCAAGATTTAAAGTGGGAAAATTCAGCTTTGTGAAAGTTCTGGAGTAACTGTTATCTAAAAGTCATAAGCAAAATAGAATGTAGCATGCAATTAATAAACTTTAGTATACTATTAACTATTAATATCAGTAATATAGTATTAATAAACATTAGCATAATCAAAGATTAACAGTGGAAACAAGAAAAAAAACAGAACAGTGAACCACTGCTACAGGCTAGAACTGCTTCTCACAATTCATAGATTTACCTAAACAGTGCTTTTTACCATTAAACTCAAAGGTAAGTGAAATGTATTGAAGTGAATTTAGTGTGTTGAAGTCCCACAATTACTAGGCCTATTCACTAAGCCTGGAAAATATCCTGGTGCTTTGTCATCTCTTAGATACTGGAACTGCTATGAACACCTTCCATAAGGCTGCTACTTCATACAGTTAATTAGGAAGAGAGTGCAAGATACATATTCCCATTATCCTCAGTAACTTTCAGATACAAAGTGTATCAAAGATGAAGATATGAAAACTGTTGTATGGATGGGGAGATGATGTGATACCTTTCTTGCTTTTGCATGCAGTTGTGTGCAGTCTAAGCAATCAAAGCGAATGACAAAAACAGTGAAGACATCAACAAAAGCAATGAAAGCATGTGAAAACACAGTAACCAAAAAGAAGTAACCCCCCTCCCCCTCCAAAAAAAATGAAAATGAGTACAATCTAATTTAGGAATAGATTTAGATAATTTAGACAGGCAAAAGGGCAAATCCTGCTTACAGCCAGAATTAAAGTTTCTTATGAAACTTATTTCCTCTTTCTTTTAATACTACAATATTATTTGTTCAAAAGCAACAGTGTAACCCTAAGAATGTACTGATTAGCACAATATTTAAGACTGTCCTTAAAAAATGTGCAATTCTAGTGCAAATAAGCAGTATTCTAGACTGAGAAAAAGAGAACAAAAATCTGAAAAGAATAAAATAGAGTGGGATATCTTGGGAAAGAATAGTTTAAATGCTTGAATACATTATTGAAACTCAAATCATTTTCTTCAGTCCTCCAAAGCAGCACAACAAATAAATAATTTCATCTGTTTACCTAAATAGCTCTTTAGAGTTGTTATACTGAAGTTGTTAAGTATCAAAGATGTATGCAAGCTATGTCAAAATGTACATTTGCTCATTTCTTACCTGAGGGTAATTGAATGGCTTCAATATGAGAAATTAAGTTTTGTCAGAACAGTGAGGAATGGTGAAGTAGTACTGGAACATTTGGCTAGATGAAAGTTACTAGCAGAGTGGTATATTCCAAATATTCATATGGGATCTGAGTAAAAAGTTAAATGCAAAAATGAAGAAAGCTATACTGTTTCTTTTTAGAGGAAGGCACTGATAACCTGAAGGTATGATACACTCAACAATTTACAATTTCCAGTGGGGTCTGGTAGTTGTTGACTTTTCTTTTCCCCGGCACGTCTTCTCAGCTTGTTTGGAAGAAGGAGGTGAGAGCAAGTCTCAGATCCTTTTTCTTAGCATAGTAATATTTTACTGTATGAGCACTCACCTGTCCCCCCTTTTTCAACCGTACTCTGACCAAGCCTCTGAATCTCAGGTTCCCTCATGCCATCTCTCTATATCCTACAGTTTGGGTCCTTTAGTCTATTCTGTGGCAGCTCTTCAACTTTTTGGGTTCACACAGAAAGAGCATTAAAATGTTCCATTCTTGTTAGAAACATATACATTTATCTATGTCCAGATGTATTTAGGGGCATATATACTCTACTCTGGTCTTTTTTGCATTTCAACTTTAATTAGCTTTAGTGGCTGTCTGAACAGCTAGTTTCTGTAGATTCCCACCTTAATTATTTTAAACCATTGTAAATGGAGTTAGGGCGAAGGACTCCCATCACACACCAGGCTATACAAGTGATAGGACTGCAAAGCATGATAGGACTGCAAAGCATTATCTATTGGTAGCCAGTTTCAATATTGCTTTCCAAGAGTTGCTATCAAAATCAGAATCAAATAGTTTTCTGACAAATTACAACAAAGATGAAACTATGCTTCAACTTTTTCAACTTTTTAAAACTTTAATTGATCTTAATTTTTTTTAGGCTTTTAGCTAATGTGAATAAATATTAAAGTGAAACAACAGCTTCACATTTTTTCTCTTTCCTTATATCTGACTAAAATAATTCTCAGTAGACTCCTGCCAAACTTTAGAGAGCATTTTGCCTTGGCACTGACAACTTGGACTAAGTTTCTGGCAAAAATAATATTTTATTCTCAAGTTCAATTATTTATATTTTTCTTTTCTGTTCAAGGAAGTACTGATACTAGAGGGGCAGATGTAGTTAAACATTTTCATTTTCAAGAATATACAGTTGCGTTTAGTGCAGACTTTCAGTTTCCTTGTAAGAAACACATTGAAATATTTTATTTAATGTTAGAATTCATCCTGTGATCTGCATGATTACATATTGTGGGCGTTCAAGACATCACTGGGTTTCTCCACAGTGTCCCAATTCATGCTGTGTATGGCTTAAGTTTATTAACTTCAACTGTCTGTTTCCCTCTGTGTAATAACTTGTGAGTAATCTGTAGTCAGCAGGGAGAAAGTACCTTGGCATACAAAAGAAGGTCCTTCTAGCTAACTCAGTCATAGGCCAAGCTGTAAAGTACATATTTTTCTAAACTTTGGTGAAATGATTTTAAAGTTTGGAAAGATGTAGTAACTAATTATGTTTTTGTTTGTTATTTTTTAAAATGAGATAAAAAATATGTTTTAAATATTGTTTGGAGAAGACAACCTAAAAGTAGAAAAAAATACAGTCCGTGTATTTTACTATATATATACATGTTATTGTCATATACAATGATAATGTTTCTGTTTATCTAGAGTTTATTTGAATGCATTGGTTACATTTCAAGAAGTCTAAATTAACCTCAGTATTATAGTACTGTTACCATTTCTCAGTATGAATAATGAATGTTGAATATAATGAATATTCTTTTAAAAGTTGATACCAGTAATTTTAACTATGGCCGTTCATTACTTATCATTATCAACATCACTAAAATTTTCAGAATACCAAAGCAAAATTTCCAAACCATTCATCTATAACTATCTGCATCTTTTCCTTTTTATTCCATTCTATTTTTTCCTTACGTGACTTGCTTTGCTTGAGGTCATGGTATATAACCAAACAATGAAGCTAATAATGAAATTTTGTAAAATAGAATATGCAGTTGACTGGCTCTTGATACATCGTTTACCTTCATGGGTTATCACTGACCTTTAGGAGCTCACTTTTTAATCTTTTTCATTTACTGTGGGTAACCTCTCACTTTCTGTATATAGTTTTCTGCTGGTTTCAGGGGAAAACATACTCCTTACGTTTGAAAAATATACTCTTCAATGCTGTAGCGGAGGTTAATTTTTTTAACCTATGGAACATTCTATCCAGTAGAGTTTAAATTTAAACTTAGACCCTAGCTTTCTAGAATCAAGTCAAAATAAAATCAAGCTAAACATGTTTTTCCAACATTCAGCTGCATCATTCTTTGGTTCCCTTGCACCTGCAGTTACTGTGCATGCAGGGAACTGAAGCACAATTGTGGTGTTTCAAATAGTACGCCTCAGTAGCCAGTGACAAAAAAAGTCTCTGGGTGCTTTTCAGTTTACAGAGCCAATGTCTTCACACAGACATGATAGTAAGTAACAGCTATAGGATTAATGACCCTGGAGTGTAGTACAGTAGTAGTATGTAGTATGAATGTTTCTACTGCATAGCAAAAGCATCTTATGCTACATTTGACATCTGTACCATGAAATATATATATATCAATTCTTTTAGGATGAGAGTGAAAGGGGTCCTTTATTTGGCTCATACTTGCTTCCTAAACTTTAAATTCCATTCTCGAGTTTAAATTCTATTTAAGTGCAGTTCAGCTGAATTCAGTTAGGCTGTATGACTGTGGGCATACTGAGGACATAATCTGCCTACCTAATGCCTTACAATCAGTGTGATGTACACAAGATTTAGTGTTCCAGAAAGTTGATGCATTCTCCATTATATATTTTTTTCATATCGCAGTAGTAGTAGTAGTAGTAGTAGTAGTAGTAGTAGTAGTAGTAGTAGTAGTAGTAGTAGTAGTAGTAGTAGTAGTAGTAGTAGAAGAAGAAGAAGAAGAAGAAGAAGAAGAAGAAAGTTTCATGTAGTTTGCACTGTCTTCAAGCTTACAATATTCCTGTTTTGACCAGGTAGAAAGATTACCAACATGAAACCTCCAGTGATGCACACATCTATCAGAACATTAGTGACGCTGGTTTCTGCATCTCACTTGCCTCAGACAATATAGGAAACATTCTATATTTACTTATTCTTTATTATTCCTAGGAAATTACAGGCCAGTCAGCCTCACCTCTATCCCTGGAAAGGTGATGGAACAGGTCAGCCTGAATGTCATCTCTAAGCAGGCAGAGGAAAAGAAGGTGATCAGGAGTAGTCAGCATGGATCCACCAAGAGGAAATCATGCCTAATCAATCTTATAACTTTCTATGATGGAATGACTGGCTGGGTAGATTAGGGGAGAGCAGTGGATGTTGTCTACATTGACTTCAGGAAGGCTTTCAACACTGTCTCCCATAACATCCTCATAGGGGAGCTCAGGAAGTGTGGGTTAGATGAGTTAGATGGACAGTGAGGTGGATTGAGAACTAGCTGAAAGGCAGAGCTCAGAGGGCTGTGATCAGCAGTGCAAAATCTAATTGGAAGGCTGTAGCTAGTGGTATCCCCCAAGGGTCAGTACTGGGTCACGTCTTGGAGAACTGGAGCATCTCCCCTGTGAAGAAAGGCTGAAAGAGCTGAGCCTGTTTAGCCTGGAGAAGAGAAGACTGAGAGGGGATCTTATCAGTGTCTACAAATACCTTAAGGAAGGGTGTCAAGAGGATGGGGCTGGACTTTTTGTCAGTGGTACCAAACGATAGGACAGGAAATGGGCACAAACTGAAGCACAGGAAGTTCCACCTGAATAAGGAAAAACTTCTTTACTGCGAGAGTGACAGAGCACTGCACCAGGTTGTCCAGAGAGGTTGTGGATTCTCCTTCTGTGGAGATATTCAAAACCCACCAGAATATGATCCTGTCTAATGTGTTGTAGGTGACTCTGCTTGAGCAGGGCTGTTGGACTAGATACTCTCCAGAGGTCCTTTCTAACCTTAACCATTCTGTGATGCTGTGATCACTGAACGGTCGTATATAGTTAAGCCAAGAATAGATAAGGTTAGCTGCTAGGTTCAATTATCACTGGAGGAAGAATGGCATGATAGTATGCCCAGGATAATGAGTAAAACTAAAATACAGATCTAGAATGATTCCAAGGTAGAGAGAGAGAAAATTAATTGGGAAACTACAAAAGAAGGAAAAATCAGAACCAAGCTGCCCAATTACACCACTTTAAATAGTTTGCTCTACAAATAAAGTAGGTGATAAAAAAATCTGATGATCTGATCTGTTCTGTCACAGCTTCTTGAAGTTGCCACTAGTGGGCCTTTGTTAGCACATAAAGTCTCAAAAAGCAATGCTGCTGAAAACAAAAACTGGAAAATGGATAGAAAAATGAAGGAGGCAATATTGATGAAAATCAAAGTCAAATATATTCTGTGATGAACAGTTCCCAAATTCTCAGTTATTCTGATATTTACAAGCTACGAAGAAAGTGTGAATAATTTTATATGGCTCAGAACCTACATTTCAGCTCATTATTCATTTCTAAATGAAAGCAACGTACATTCCCATCTTTCCAGATGCATATAAAGTACATAGGAATAATGAGGTGCATATTTGGAAAATCTTTTTGCACCTTCCCTGTTGCTGTATTTTCTTTTAAATAATTATATTACCAAGCAAAAGGTACTTTTCACTGACACAGATGCACTAGGTCATTGGTTTATTTTAGTTGCACTTTCAATGAAAGGGGCTTTTAAACATAATTATAAACATCTAAACAAAATGCATTTAATCTAATATGATACACAACATACATTACAAGCCTCTTGATAACAACATGAGCTCTATGGAGATTCCCCATGCATGTTAAGCAAAAGTTTGGATTAATAATTAATAATTTTAACAAAGCTTTATCATTTTGGCAATACTACATAAACTTTATATATTATAGTTTTTAGTTAAGTATTAAGTTTAGTTAAGTTTAAGTTTAGTTAAGCATTTATATACTTAAACGTTATAATTACTATTATAGAACTTCCAAGTCTTCTTAAGTCCAACATAATTCCTCTGAATTATAAATATAGCATGTAATAATTATAAAACTATTCAACATCAAAAACATTAGTGTTTCTTCTGAACACATGTTATCTCATTTATGGACTTTGAAATCAGTTTGTTGCTATATAATGCTTTTGCCCTTATTTCCATGTGTAGCTTCATGCAAAACAATCTTTTTAACTTAAAAATATGCATACTGAATTTACCACTATAAAGCAAGGCATACTTGTGTCATTATCTCTACATTGTTATCCCATACATAAAACTAGTATAAATTATACACTGCTACTGTAGAAAAAACAAACATAAAAACAGATCAAGATTAATTAGCAAGCAAAAATGGATACAGTAGAATGTAGAAACAACATAACTCTTCATTTGTTTTGTATTCTGAACAACACTTCAACAAGAGTTTGCAATATTTTCTATTAAACAAAAAGTGTCACAGTTTTTGTACCATATATCTGGTAGTGCATGACTTCCAAAAATGCTCATCTAGAAAAAAATAAGATATCTAGGAATTCAGCTCCTTATTTTATTTGGTACCAGTGCATTACAGCCAGCTTCCATTGTTATCAGAGTAAGATCATGGTTTCACAGACAAAATGGCTTCAAAGAGGCAAGACTTAGAAGTAATACATACACAGGACTACATTTGATTTTATTTAGATATTTGAAGCCCTTTTACTACTGTTAAATGGAAATAGCTTTCCCTGATATGGTTATTGCTACAGATATATGCTGTAATTTCTCCAAAAAATATTAGTATTTTTTGGAGAATCAGTAAAAAGATGTCTTCACTTTTTCTGTAGCTTGCTTCTACTTATCTTTAGAATGCAACAAGGATGTTTCTGATCTTGGTTTTATGAAGTGATATTCATTAAATAATACACTGAGTCCTTTCTCTATCTCAACTTTTTTTTAAAAAAAAACCCAGTTTTTAAACTCATTATCTAGCTTCAACCAAATTTGACATCAGTAAGAAGCTCTAGAGAGAATCAAGTTCTACTTATTTCTTTAAAACAGCAGTGATACAGGTGACAGAGACCTTCTTAGTGCCCTCACTGACGGAATTGCTAAAGCATGTCCATTCTCTGGACACCAGAGTGGTCATGTGGAAGAGAGGCAACATGTAAACTGTTGTGGAGGCTCCCACGCCTTATTATTCAGGCTTCAGAGGAAGCTCTATTTCCTCTAGAATGTCTGATCATCAGAATATGGACAGATTTACTTAGATTAAGTAAATTAGTTAAACATTTGAACATATTAACAGTATTCCTGATATACTGATCACATTTTTGGTATCTTGCAAAGTCCAAGCTCATCTTCAGAGTCTTCTGTTAAGTCATTTAGTTCTATACATGAAACTGTACATCAGTAAAAGCATATGACTTATCATCACATACTCACCAAGATAAGTAGTTGCAATACATTCTTATTGCAGAAATAGGATTTGTTTTCTGATAAAATAGAACTTACAATTTTATGACATGGATAGCTTATGATCTGTGTCTTTCCTTAGAAAGTGTCTGTTAAGTAGGCAAAAAGATACCTTATTTTAAGGTTTTCCATTCCTTTTTTATTGTTCAATATACAACTCAATAAATACCAAACAAGATGATTGTTTTTATTACCTGAAAGAGAAAAACCACTGTAATACTGGAAAGCCTGTGAAGAATTTCACATAGTACACTTTCCTGTTTTGCAAGATGTGGCCTTTGCCTAAACGAATCAAGTTTTCCAAGCAGACTGTCACTTCAGACTAGAATATTGCCACACAGTTCTTGATCTCTAGAGTTCACTCCAGCAGATATAAAAGCAGGGAAGGATGTGGGGTGGGGAAAGAGAGGAAGATTAAAAAACAAACAAAAAAAAAAAAAAAAAAATCCTCTCACATGCCAGGCCCTCAAAATTACTGTTATTTAATCACTAGAAAGGAACAGGAAGGAAGTTATAGTATTGTTCACAGCATTAAACATGAACTGTGTTGTAATATAGAAATGTATTACTGAATGAAATAAAGCTGCATTATGCTGCATTAATGAGTTAAATACTTATACATTCAGAGAGAATTAATTTTGGGAAGATACCTTCGGAAGATATCTACTTTGGCAAAAATACCCAAGTATATACAAATTTTAAAGAAAAATGATTAGCTGCAAGGATGCAAATAGAGTTAGGAGGGCAAGCGTAGCAAAGCCACAGATTTTACAGTTTATGATAGAATAAAATTTTCATCTAGGCAATGAATACTTTGTGAAATTTCCGAAATTTCACTATATAATTCAAAGAATTAAGAATATTTGATTACTTACTTCCTTTAGGAAGTAAGCTGCTTTACTACCAATTAATATTTGTGTTACATATCTGCTTTATGGAAGAGTGAATCAACAAACTAGGCAGCCCCACAATTTGGAGGGAGATGTAACTAAGACTTCCTTTTCTGAGCATAGTTGTCTGTACCTGATGACACAACCAAAAATCTTATGGCTTAGCCCGGCCACTTTATATTTCTTATATTTGATTCATCTTCCCATCTTTCTGCTCTCAGATACTCTTGAAAAACAGTGTGATTATGCAAGGTTGTCACTTTGCAATAACCATAACTTTTAGGAACTAATTACAGTCTGAAGTAAGCTTATTTCTTTTTACTCCATAAAAACTACAATATTGCTCTTCCAAAGCATTGTGCTCCATTTTAGTATTCCAAAGCATCCACATGATTTTAATTTCTATTACAGAAATAAAGAATAGGTATTAAACTGCACAAAAGCTTGTGTTTATTCACATTTAAGGGAGAAACTTCCTTTACATTACGGTGTTCCTGATTAAGGCATACTTTTGTTTTTAATTGCAAATGTGATTATTGATAAAAATTCCTGAAAATGAAAAGAGATTAAGATGAACTACAGGAACTGGTTACCGTCACTGAGATTGGCACTGCATTGCTCACCTGCACTGTCTTGATGCTCTGCTCCTGGATTTGCTGAAAACAAGTATTGCCAGTTACGATGAAAGACGCCACGTTATGTGGCGAGGCAGTTTGTGATGTGATGTCCACAGGGAAGTGATAGCATCCTCTTTTGGGTTTCAGCCCTCAGTACTTGATGAGAACCAAGATCTCTAAGAAGTAAAAGGCTAGTACACTTGCTCTTTCTGACCAGGCAGTGCTGTGGCTGCTTAGTATCTACTCAAAGCCACAATCACCTTCTGATCTGAGGAGCAGGTGACTTGGTGATTCTCCTCCATTCTGACAGCTATGCATAGACAATCATGAAAAGGTAGAGTATAAAAGATTAAATAGTATTCTTGTCACTAAAACAGTTTACCTTGCCCTTTTGGAAGCTGGTCTAATGCATCATTATCTATCATAAATGGCTTCTAATATGACAGTGCTGGATCTTTTAGATTATCTATGCTCCAGTGCTGAATAAGAAAGGTAAAATTGCAGAAAAATAATTAGAAATTCAAAGTAATTCTAGTCAGAGATAAAGGGCTGGGTTCCTTTCCTAAATAAGCATTCCAGCTCAAAGTCCAATAATTCAAATTAATCTTGTGCCTCAGGCTATAAAGAAAACCCTTTTTAGTTACCAAGAGCAGCCAACAAAGAGATCCTGTGCTAGTTTCTCAGCATATAGCTATTGCCTGCTACTATAATAAAGTTAATGAACCAGAAATCCACATATTATGACTCTGTTGGTCATTTCAATTTATGCTTAAAAATTAATAAAGTACAGTCCCAGATATATGCATTTTTATTAAAGCCACGTTTTAATATTACAACACCCGATACCTTATAACATAATCATTGAATCAAACCATAAAAACCAGATATTTCTAATAAAATTAGATTCATTAGGTTAAAATAGCAAAGCACCTCATGTTTCTGTTCTAAGATACAAAATACTAGTTTTTGTATTTCTTTAACAAAAGAATAAAAATCATTAGAGAGCAACTAATATATTATATTAAACATTTGGTAGGAAAATCCTGAAGAAAATATTGAAGAAATTTATTTGATTTCTGATGACAATCTACATTGTAAAATCAGATTTCCAGTTTGATCAAGCTAGAAAATGACCAGCTTCTTCTGAGACTTAATAGTCACTGTACAGTTAGTTCTCTTTTTTTTTTTTTTTTTTTGTTCTTGTCCTTGGTTATTTTGTTCTGTATTTTCTGCCAGGACATTCTTCTCGTCCTCCTAGGAGTACAAGCATTTTGTAGTCACAACTCAGATCAAAATAAACCCTCACTGGAGAGTAAACTCCTTGCCTCTCAATCTCAAGATACATTTGATAACTACAGTCTTTTTATCAGTGCAGACAAACTACTCAGCATTGAAAAGTTATCAAAATACTAAAAGGAAACATATGGTTGAGGTTGTAGTAGCATTCCCACAATGGGCCATCGAGGTTATCCACTTGGGAAGTTTTCTCAGATGTATTCCCCTTTGGGCTCTGACAAGCAGTATATAACCAGTAATATAATGCCAAATATGAAATTAAATAATCAGATGAAGAGACCCTAAGAATCACTGCCAAACTGGAAAGTTCCTGATATATGTATTTTAGGGTGGACCATTTCTCAGGGGTAAGAATTAGAAATAAGGAAACACATGCAATCAGGTTAAAAGTATAACAGCAATAAACCTCTCCATATACATCTCAGCACAATAGTTTGAAAGCATTTCAGATGTAAGTCACAATTATATTTTATTGTTTTATATCACTGTCTTGAGTTCTATTTCTTATATTATGTCTACTCAATTTAGTATGCTGGACAGATATCAAATGTGAAAATAACATAACATAGCATTTATGAAAAAATACATTTCTAAAGTAATATTAAGAGTTCTCAAAATCTATTAAGGAAGCTACTGAAGAGTACTCAGGTTTTACATAAAGAATAACATGAAGTGGTTGATACTGCTCTTCAAATAACCTGAAACATTCTGGCTTCATCAAAACAAAATAACATGCAGCATTGACAAGTTCAAAAATACTGACAACCAAAATACATTATTCTGGTTTAAAATATTTTGTTTGCTATTGTTATTTTTCTTTTGACCTTCTATTTTTGTTATCCAGATTTTTTTCCTCCTTAACATCTAAAATTATTTCTTTCTGACTGCATTATGAACTTTAATATTTACATGTAATAACTATTTTAAGAAATATTATCGAGGAGTCTCAATCTTTAATGCAAACCTTTGCTATATTTTTCATAATGCCGTGCTTCAAATGAGTAAGGTCCAATGCATGATACCACACTGTGTCTTCACTTGGGCATGAGAGACACAGAGTCCATTTCTCTCATGAAGTATTCAGAGTTAATTTATATATTCAATAAAGAAAAAATTGCATCAGTAAAAGAGAAAAAACCTTGAATATTCTGGAACTTTTTCAGCACCACAATTATTGCTCCATTGCAATATAGAGCTAATTTAGAAGCACCTTTAATATGAAATGCCCATTTAATCAGCAGGAATTTGTCCAAATACAGGCTGATAATGAATACAGAATTGAACACTGAATGTAAACCATGCTCAGTTTTGGAATATTAAAGTGTTAAATTTCTGCTGTATTATTCAATGTTAAATATTTGACTGGTGGTAAAATACTGGCCTTTCATAAAAGTACTTGGCTGCTGAGACAATCAGCATTGCAATGCCTAAAACAAAGCTCCTAGAGTCGAACGACATTCAGGGTCAGGCTCTTGACTTCCCTGTCGTTGAATGGCAAATGACCAGCCCCTAAGCACAAGCCTTACGGGCACAGCACACTGCGGCAACCATTTACTGACAGCAAGGAGCATTTCTGAAATTTGCTCCCCAAATCTTAAGCATCTAACTCAAGAGTGAGTTAGGCACCTGTCATTAAATGAATTGTCTAAGCGTAGCTTAATTGCTGCACAACTGACTATAAATTTTGAAGAAACATGCTGAATTAAGAGGTCATAGTTACCTTTTGCACTGAAGCCGCGTGGTTAAGGTATTCATAAATTGGGAAAATTTTCACCTTGCTCTTCAGAATAAACTGAGATCTAGCTTTTCCCTTTCATAGAGTAATCCTAGTCATATAGCTATAGGCTAGTCTGGGTGAAAAGATAAGCTATTCTCTCTGTAAGCAAGAAAGAAAATATCTGATTATAGCCCAGCTGTTAGCTCACCATTTCGGGACCAGGGAGCCCAAGTTCTACTTCTTTTCCCTGCTCTCTGGAATAGGGAAGCAGAATGTGGAAGGCCACAGCAATTTTACAAATATCAAGAGCTGAATGAAAAACAAAGGAGCAGAAAATGTAGTCTTGACCCAGGAGCATGTCCTATTGAAAACAATAGGAAGCGTAAAAAACAGAAGCAAGAATTTGAAAGTCAAATTTTCAGACTGAAAAATACTTAAATAGAAACCAACAAACTGCATCAACAGAAGTCCAACTCTCAGCTAACATTACAAACTTGCTCATCAGAAAAGGGCATAAATATTAATTGTTTCATTCTCCGTTAATCCATCGCTAAGAAAAAGACCTTAATTGGAAGAGACAAGAAAGCCTCAAATTTCTATACTTACATTACCATGGAGGACAATTTAGTAATAATGAGGGGACAGTAACATGATTAAGCTTTGATTGGAAAATTGTTTAGCATGAAAACTACATACTTCAGCTAAAGCTTATAATCTAGTACTTCAAACTTTCAACTCCGTTTACTGTAGCTGCAAAGAGCAAAGATTTCCATAGAATGTCTTTCTGTTCATCCACTACAGAATTGCTTACATGCACCTTTCACCACACTAGCAGTAGAGATTGTACCAGAGCAGTAACCTCGTTGCCATATCTTATTGACTGAGTGTCAAGATTTATTTGGTCCTGTAAGTCCAGGAGCTATTGTGCTGAATACATTTTGCTTTAAAACAGAAAGATGCCATAAAAGTCTTTCTGGCCTTTCTCAAACCCTTGTGTGAATTTGTGTTTTTATTACAATTTTAATGAAGGAAACTTGCTTAACTTGTTTAATTTGTAGGCAAAAAATGTGTTAGCAGCTAACAAAAACAGAAGTGAAAAAAATCAAAGCCCATATCCCTCTTTTCTTCATATTCTTCATTTTCTACCCCCAATATCTTTCTCTTCCACTTATTAGAATTTATTCCTCCAAAGGATGCATCAATAATGAAATTATGATCATATTAATTCAGTAAGAAATTAAATGCTTGAAAGAAAGTGATATTCAGGGAAAGAGATAAACCAAGTTCTGATGAAAGAAATTTGGAGTCTTTGCTCTGCAATATAGCATATTTAGCACAGCATGAGAGAAGCTATTAATATTAACGTAAATAAATGGCCTTAGAACAACATCGCACATCAGGACTGCAATAATCTCCCTTAAAAGCAAAAACAAGATTAAGAATACCAAATTCCGTTGAAAGTGGAAGATCGGGAAGACAGCACAAGCTATGCCCAGATCTCTTCTGGGTGTAATTTGATATAGAAAAAGTGCACACATATGCTAATCTTAAAGACATGAGCCAATTAACTAGTTTTTCACCACTGAAATGTCAATAATTTATTAGCTAACAGTTTCACAAATTTTAACTGTACATTTTACTAGCATAGTATCATTTTCAAGTAATTCCTTTGCTGAAAAATACAGCTTTGTACCAAACAAAATAATAGTTTCTGTTTACAGATGATAATAAAAAAGTTTGAAAGTTTCATTAGAAAATATTTTCTATACTAACTCAATTTTGCATTTAAAAATTAATAGTTCTAGCATCCAAAAGTAAAAATAAAAAAAGACTCAAAAGTACACAAACTCAAATTAAACAAGACATTCTGTTGCAAGTGAAACAAAACATTTCACTTGATCCAGAATAATATTTTTTGATTTATTTACACAAGAGTAATTTGAAAACAAACAAAAAACACCAAACAGGTCAATGTACAGCCATAACAACTGAATAACTGACAAGTAAATTTTGAAGCATTTCCTTTTGAAGATCTTCCTCATACAACTAATACTTCATACTTCTGTATTATTTATATATAAAAGTATATATTGTGCTTGTTCTATATAATAGATTATTATTTTGAATAGAAAATTTAAGGCTTGACAAATTTAACTTATGGATTGTTTTTGAATAAATTCATTATACAAACAACTGTAAGAGCAAAATCTTAATTCTTTGAAATTAGGATATTCATATTAATTCTAACTCTACATTCCAATTCATTTGCAGAATTTTCTCTCTGCGCATCTTTGTCGCAGAAGGGCGTGGAACTGGTGTAGCATAACTTTTATGACACTAAGAAATGAAGGGCAAGGCATTACCTTCCTTTAAGCATGAACAATTTACTATCTCATATTCTTGTGCAGCAGACTGATCCTCTTAAACTAAAGGTATTGAGTATCACTGAATTCTCTGAATTAAAACATCCTAGAAAAGCCATGGCAACTTTAAAGACAGAATGTGTGAAACCTTTTTCCTTACTGTACAACCCAATGTTTATGTTGTTATGTCCCAAAGTATGCATATTGAAACACTGACACACATCCACAATCATCATCTCCTTTCACATTTATTTCTTCTGATACTGCTGATGATTTATCTTTAACCAATTTTGACAATATCTTTTGAGATGGTTATTTTTTGCATTTTCTTACATGTGATGTTTACATTTAAACAATGAACCCAAGAAAGTGAGATGAAGAAAGACTTTGCCTGTGGCTAATGTTCTGTGGCTCCTTGCTCTTCATAAATATTCTCGTGTGCCCCACAGTATAGTTGTATCATGTGCTTGGTCACAAGACAGCATGATAATGTTTGCCAAAATGAAACTAACGGTGCTATAAAAGAAAATACTTAGGTATGCGCATGGACATGGGACAACACAAAGTTGTTCGGATAAAGAACATTTTCATTAAAAAAAGGTCAGTAATGAGACTGCTACCTCTTTTCATTAGGAGAAAATGGTCAAAAGTAACAAGAGGGATAAAGAGGAAAATTAGTAAAATTAAGAAATGTAGCTCTATTCTAAGAAGCATCTATGAAAATAACATTATGGGTCCTATAATTTATTATCTTTAATTCATGAGAAATGTATACTTCTTTATTACCCTGAAACTATTTGTGAATTTGATTTACACACATTAAGTAACTTTAAGTAAGTTTCTGAAATGATAGCTAGACTGATAAAGCCAATGTTCTTGCTGGCCTTACCCAACAGTTAATTCTTTGGGATGAGGAAAACTGATTCAGAGAGAAATGGAGGAATCTGAATCAGAGAGAGATGCAATTTGAGCTTAGGTCTTCCAGTTCTCCCACAAACATCCAAGTAAGTATTCTAGTGGATATTCCAGAAATTATTACCTTCATACTATTATTGCTGATCCATTTAAAAGCAAGCAAACAAAAATAAATCAAAAAAAAAAAAGAATGAAAGAATGAGCTGATTAGTCAGGATTAGAAATCTGACTACCAGTGCTTGAAACTTTCTTATAAATAAATAAATAAGCCATGTGACCATGTAAGTGGCCCCATCCTACCTAGCTGTTTAAAGACACGTGGCTAGGCCATCTGATACTTGTACAGTCTTTTCAGCAGTAATCTTGCTTTATAATGGATTATATGCATTAAAAGCAGATTAGAGAAGTTTGCCATTACACTCTTAGAAAAATAACAGTAAAAATAGCTGAATATACCTTTTTTTTTCACTTGAATAATTTCTCTTCATCTCTTTCATTCTTTTCTTACCAGTTCACAGTATTTTCTGTACTCTCTTGAACAATGCCTAGTAAATAATAAAATAAGTGTGTGCAGATTTAAACTGGTTCCATGCTGTGTAGGGATTGCTAAAGTGCCACCTTCTTGATTACTTAAACTTAGGTCCCTGTTGGGAATTGGCTTATGATAGTAGCATGTTCAGTTATCATTTAGTTAATGAATTAAAACAGTATTTGCTGTTTCTTAGTAAACCAAAAAGCAAAGATCTTGGTGTCTTGGACTGTCACTGTCAAATAAATAGCATTTGGTAAAATACAATTCTACCCAAATATTTGCTCAAAATTGCACTTGGCATAAAAACAGTCAGAAGTAGAAAGTATTTGAATTAATTTATATTAGTATTTATATTTCATAATTTATGAATCATATTAGAATATTAAACTACATTATAATTTTAAGATGCAAAAAGTGTTTTGCTTTGTGTTAATTCCAGCTCTTATTACATGTTTAATGACTGAAGTTAGAACATTTACATTTTCAAAATATTGAATGGGATTTCATAACGTAAGTCCACAATTCAAATTCATGCTTCTCTTGGTTTCTTCTTTTTATCCTTTCCAAAAACCAACATAACTAATTAAAAACACATAACTATTACAATAAAACAGAAAATGTCTTGTACTGGAAAATTCATTAAGTATTCTTAACATTCTATGAGTCAAAGATGAATTCAAAGACTTTGATATTCATCAACCTAAAGCAATTTCAACAAGATCTAGCAAATAAAATAACCTTGAACAAAAACTGCAATTTGAGCATGCAGTCTTTGAAAGTAGATATTGGTTGGACAATAATTCTTCCTAAACAAAAAAAAATACTTATCATGTTTAATGTATTCTGTCACATTATATACAACTAGAAGTCTGTTTTCATTCCTAGCATACTCAGCAAAAGTATTCCACAAAATTAAAAATCCGATAAATCACCTAGATTTACAATACTGATTTCTACTAATACCTTTCTGTCAAGGCAGGCTGTGTTGGTATGCTGGAGGGCAGACACTGATCTCTGATTTTTTTTTTCCTTTCCAGTGTGTGATAAGAATGGTTTGTCTCCAAGATGCTCTACTCATGATAACTCTAACATCGTACGTGGCTTTGTCATATGAACAATGAGCAACAGCAGGATTGGGACAACTTTTGATCTCCGTACATTATCTCTGTGCAGGCATCAGAAATGAAGTTTTTTTTTTCTAATGGGCATAATCTTTTAGAAAAATCAGTGTTTACAACCAGGATTGAGTGAGGAAAATAAGGAAGTTAAGGAGATACCAACTTTAAAAATCAGAGAAGTTCTTTGAAAAGGAATCGAGTTTGCTTTGAGCTACCATACATATCCTAAATGAATAGAATCAAAGTTGCTAGAAGAAAGGAGACATCCATGCTTACAAAAAGAGATGTGAGATATTCACACTGTTCATCATACACACATGATTTCGTTTGAACCCTCTTCCTCTGCTCCTCAAAAAGCCCAGGTATATTTTACTTTCAAAGGGAAAATAACTGCAGGAGATTATTTATTAAACCATTGGCCACCTACAATGAAATTAATTTCTCTCTTATTACTTTCCTTAGACAGCTTTTGAAGCATACACTTTTTAAGTACATGCATTCATTTTTTGAAAATTAATTCCTATTCTTGAAAAGATAATTGACTGTCAATGATATAGCCTCAAAGGAAGAACCAGATTTTCATTTTTCATTGCACTGAAAAAGAGCAAATCTGCCTCCGTTTAGTTACAGCTGCAGAAAGAAATGGGCAGCGATGCTGCAAGGTGTGCTCCCTGGGAGCCTTTGCTTCAAGCCACAGGGAACACATCTGCAGCGTGTCAGAAACTATCATGGCCTTTCACTACTGACAAGGCACTTGGTTTTATATTCCTTAGAAAGTTGTCACTGATCTCACAGTAACACTTGTGCTTTAAATTCCCAGACTTGCTTTTAAGCAATGCCAGAAAAGTTTTACTCAGATTGAGTCATATCCACAGTGGAATTAATCTACAACAGTGGATTAAACAGAACTACCATTCAAGTTCACAACAGAATCATCCTGCTGGCTCAGTGCACTGATTACAACAGAACAGAGAAAAAATATGGGAAAATAGCTAATTTATTAATACAGAACATACCTTTTCCTCATAGAAGAAAAAAATATAGTGATGACATTCAAAAATTTATCCAATGAACTTATTTATAGCTATTTTTTATTAAAATTTTTGGAAACTTGCCTATAATGCCTGATGAATATAGATAAATATGGAAAGGATTACTCCTCAGTAAAGCTTTTCTTTCTTTTCTTTTTTTTTTTTTTTTTTTTTTTTTTTTTTTTTTTTTTTTTTTTCCTTAACACTACTAGCTCACATTTAGATAGATATAGTTGATGTTTTAAGGTATGTAACTGTTAGGAGTGAGGCAAGCCCAAAAAATCATGATATGAAATGGAGAGGTAAATATGCTGAAACGAGAAGAAATATGTTTATTTAACTATCTAAAACTTCCCTCTAGAAAGTCTTAGTGTTAGGGCAACAGTTATATTAGCATTAGATTTTTAGGAAATAGTCTGCAAGAAAGAGGCGCATCTGGTAGATAACAATTTGAAGTCAGCTTAGAAATGAAATAATCACAGAAAAGAGGTTGTAAAGGAATTTATTTCAGTATGCAATACTAGTAACTGTACTTCTCTATAAAGATGAGAATCATCTTTTAGTAAGTCACATTTTCCAGAAAGGATATTTTCCCTACTAGAAATCTTATGTAAAACTATTAGCAATTTCACTTGAACTGTATCGCTTTTTGTTAAGTACAGTCTCCATCAATGAGATAATAGTTCTGCTTTGCATTTGCATAATAGAAAAGGTAGAAATTGAATTCTACCTTGGATGATAGCCCTGGCATTTCTTTCATTTTCCTTTGCAATGGGAACTACATAATTTGTTTCAGTCAATAGGGAAATCTGTTGCATGGGAATGAAAGAAATACCATAGCTCCTATGCAGGGGAATTACCTTTTTATCCAAGTAACCTCTACTCAAGTTTCATTTAGAAAATCTTAGGGCACATACTGCCTGCAGCAATGCCCCTCTGGAAACCACCCAGTGAAGCACAGACCTGAAGGACATTCGCTTTTATTCCTATGTGAGCGGAGCAGCCCGAGGTTGGCAAACCGCCCTCCTCCCCACCCCAGCCAGAAGAAGGAAGCAATCCCAGTGCTAAAACGCTCAGGGCTTACAAAAGAGCACAGCAAAAACCTTCCGGAGGAGGCTGAAGCAAGTAGGGCAGCCACAGCCTCATGAGGCTGCCGCCTCATTTCCCTGCAAACACACAGGTAGCGCACTGCTCTGGAGAACAGTTGATAAGGAACCAAACGTATTTAGGGAGAGAACGCACTAGCTGCACTAGCTGTTCCAAATAAAGGTACATATTCTCTATTTACTCTCAGTTGATTAACCAAATGGTGGTTACATTTGCTAAACAGCTACCAGGCACTTGCCAATACGATTATAAATAGTTATCAAGAAACAGAGTAATCTGACTAAATAACTAAATACCAGCTCTTCTTGCCACAAGTATTTTTATGTTAACCACCGAGGAAATGCAGCTGATGTTCTGGAGCTGTGGCCTTTTCAAGTGAACACCATTATATCAAATTGGAAATCCATGCAGAAGTGGATTTCCAGAGAAGTGCCAAGAATACAAAGTTACTACCCATTTAAAAAGAAAAAGGAGCCTTGCATTTGTATGCAAGCTTTGCAAAATACTAACTACAAATAAAAATAGGGAAAAGCCTATTAAATACAACAGTAGAGAAAAAAATATAATATTTTTCATCTTTCCCCTCAACTCTCTTCTACCAAGGGCAAGTATTTCCACTATGAAAAGAACATATTTCTATGAAATTGGTAAATTCCCTCCTGGGGTAAATTCACAAATATTAGTATTATCAGATTTAGACCAGCATAAAGACGGGTGTTAATATCATTTTTATCTTTCAAAAGACTAAGGGGCTTGTGCTTGATGGAAAGCTACAAGTGCTGCAGAAACATCAACACATGTTCTCCTGTGATATGGTTCTTTGCGATAACATTCCCATCAGATGGATTTATGCCAGGAACTCAGAGATTTATTTGCACAGTCTTAAGGCAGGGCCACAGAGGATTTTTGAAATGTGTCTCTAGGTAACAATCTGAGACTGTAGCTGTGTAAGAAAGGCACTGTAGCATCTTGCCACCAGGTTGCAACTAACTCAGAACTTCTGTGCAAACTTTTTAGTTCAATAAATACACAGAATAAAATAAGAAGCTGACATTTAGGACAGAAAGTAGGAGTCTTATCTTCATTTTTCACTCTACAGCTCTTTAAACTGACAGCAGAACTAATATATTTAACTTGGATGCTACCTAGTAGAGCATTAGGAACACTATAATAGGATACTGAAACAAATAGTGGATTGATATGTATATTATTAAGGATTATGTATATTATTAGGGATCATGTATATTATTGGGGATTATTAGAATTCCAGTCAAGAGTGGACTGTTCTGTGCAGACAGGCACTACTTTGACCGTCCCTACCTGGACGCGTCTGGAATTTAAGAGAAGTCTGACAAGGGACCTCACAAGAGCCTTCAAATACGGAGAAAGGTGCAAGAAGAAAGAAAATCAAACTCTTGTCCACATTGTGTCAGACGGTGAAAGAAATGGATCGTACTTAAGTTTATGTTCAGGACAGGTGTTAGAAAAATCTTTCTAAAGGGAAGAACAATGAAGAAAGGGGATCGATTGCATTGGTTCTGTTGTGGAGTCTTTACTATAGCAGGCTTTTTAAAGAAAAGGTAGATAACTCTTAGGAAAGACAAAGCTGATCCTAACTTGATCAGATATTCAGATATTCAGCTAAAGAATATTTTGAAGTTCCTTCCAGGCTTATTTTCAAATATTGAGCATACATCTACAAATACACATATGCAATTACTACATTGAAATATATAATAGCACCAAGGTAGCAAGCTTATGGTGAAAGCTTATCAGCAGTGTTTTAGTAAACTTTTTAAATTAAAAATTCTAACAGTAAGCAGTACTGTAAAAATAATTTTTAGTATTTTAAAAGGGATCATCAGCTTTTCACACTCATTGTAATATCCAGGAGGAAAAGCATCATCATAATTATAGGCAGAGGTTTCCAGCTGAGATCTGAGGGTCTTTGCTTTGTCCTCAGTGACAATTTTGCGGCTTAACTCCCTTCAGAGAACTACCCTTCTTGTTTCAGAGAAATGTAGAGAATTGTACTTTTAATGTACAGAGAACTTGCTTCTCCTTCTTACGTTTAAAAAATAAATGAAGCAAAGTTGATTGAAAAGGAGCAAAAGCTTATTTTTGCCTTGAATGTCCAGGGATGCAGCTCAGAACACGTGCCATGAACAGAAACACTGATTGACTAAGATATGCCATTTTTGAAGTGACTTTTCAGAGCAGAAAGGGCAATTCAGACAAAAATGGTGAAGAATTCCACTTGATTTGCTAAAAACGGGCATGGAGTAGGAAGGCTCATCACAAAGATTTGCTTGGCAAGAAACCAGCTGTGTATTGTTAAGATATCTGTTTCTAACTTCTTGGCTGTGGAATGTATTTTTCTCCTGTTTTTTTTTTTTTTTTTTTTTTTTCTTCTGCAAAATATGCAGACCAGAATAATTCCCGTAATTTCTCTGAAACTAATAGAATTGTGATAGATGAGTATAACTCATATGGCTGTCATCTGGGGTAGCTTCCTGATATACTATCCTTTGTGGTAGCATCTAATAAACAATATTGCTGCATGCTGTATTTGCTTTAAATAGGCCTCTTATATATTTTCACTAAAAAAATTATCGCCTGATTTTCAGCAGTATAAAACACCTGCAGCTTCTGTTGACTTTATTAGGATTAGTGGATATTTAGCACCTTTAGAAACCATGCTGCTCTGAATCTAAGAAAAAGCAACTCTGAATAACTGTCTCCATAAAATCATTAAGTACATTTCTCTATACTTAAACAAACTAAAGTGGGGCAAAAGAAACAGTTGTGCTCTCGGTGAATATGACATGTTTTCATCTTGGTGACTTATGGCTTCAGTTCAACATAAAATTAGATAAATTTAGAAATTTCTATTTACTTAGCAATGCCCTTCAAATCCTACTAAGGTAAAAAGGCTCAGTGCTGGAATATTTTTAATGGATTTAAGATGTCTGGGATAGACAGCACTATTTTTATAGAGCATTTCAGACTGCAGCCTTCCAAACAGAAACTGAGACCACATAAAGTGCCAGAAGATAAAAAAAACCCCTAGAGTCAGCATGCTTTTTTTCTGTAATCCAATTAATATGAAAAAGAAAACCTTGTAACTATGCTGAGTAGCACCTGCAGTAATTGAAATTAGTTTAATACCTCAATATTTTAAATGCTATTGTTTCTTATTGAGATTCTTGTCATTACTGTCCAGCAGTGAAGTTATACTGTACTGAAACACTTTCAACCAATTTGCCCTATTGAGATGTCCTAACGCTTTCTTCAAATTCGGTATTTTATTGAAAAGTCTGTTAGACCCAACCAAGCATCAGTATAACAATAAAGAAGAAACCTTGACACAGAAGACAACCAAGTGAATCCACTGAAAAAAATGAATGAATATTTATAACTTCTGGAACAAATGTACACAAATTCCACACATACACTTCATATTTACTTTGATTTCTGCATGTGAAGAGAAGAAAAGCTAAATGTCAATAAAAACAAATCAGCTGTTTCAAAAAATTGCAAAACCTCACTGTTTTCACTTAGGGTATATATACATACAGGATTGAACTTCTTCACATTCTGCATATCTGTATTTTGATTCCTCAATGAACTTTTACCTGCTATGAGGTTTTCAAGATAGATTAATAGAGTAAATTAATTTTAAATCATGTGACTGCAAATGAAATCAATAACTGGCAAATATTTCCAATTTCCCTTTCTACCAATTTATTCTGACACTGCCAAAATGTTTTTTAAATGTTTTTATTTTTGCTTTATGTCTTGTTTTGATTACATGACAGACTATTTTTTTTAATGTGTTTTACTCAGGTTCCTTCTCCATTTATAAGTATCTTGGTTTAATACATATCCTAAAATGTGAAAGCCATTTGTTACAATCATTAATCATTATTGAGACAGGAACTAGGTAAAAAACTGTGCTGTGCATTAAATTCTTATCCAAGGTATTGAAGCATTTTGATCCTTTTTTTTTTATTTTTTTTTTATTTTGGCCTCAGGCTACAAAGCGGATAAATCCAGCTTCACTACCTATAAATCTAAAAAGCAGCACATGCCATGATGTTGCCAGAACATACACAAGCCATAACAGGATATCACGACTTTGACAGTTAAACAAAATAAAATGCAGTGATATCAGCTCTATGAACTCATAGGATTTACAAGTTTTATCACAATGTTTTGATTCATTATAAACTATTTTGGTTCATAAGCAAGAACAACTTTCTAGGAAGGAAAAAATGCCTAAGGTATGAACACAGCCTAAAATCTAGAAAAATGCTGTAAACTGTGAGAAAAGATGGGCTGGAGATTCTAAATGAATTCTATATGCGAAGGATTATGGTTTTTTGCTAACTTAAATATGTTATGGAAGGAAAAAAGAAAAAAAACCCTCCCATTTTAAGTGACACTATTAGGCTTAATTTCTGCTAAACTGCTGCTATTTTGAGCAGACACAGGGAGAAACGCTACCGAAGGAACGGCGCCGCTCTGTGATGACGTCATTCAGCATTCGAGACCCAACATCGTCCCAACGCGCTTATTGCACCCTAAATCCACCCGCAAGGAGGTACGGGTGGCATGGAGATGAAATGCCTGTTTCACTGACCATGATACAAAAAGGTAGCAGTATAAATGGCAAACCAACCTGAACAAACCATAAAGAGAAGTCTGAAGATGTGAAAAAAATTATATATATTACATCAGACACACACATCTTGACAGCTAATACCTTTTTCCTCACTAAGGAGATATTTATCTTATCTTCAGTGAAGTGGGAATTTTTATCATTTCTCCATTTTTTCCACTGCAAATTTTCCTAGCTATCTATAAAGGCAAATAAAAACCAATAAATATAAATATCTTTAAAGATGGACTGTTCCATACCCAAGAAATATTATTAAAATCTGAAGAAACAAATTTTGTTTTCTTAACACTTACTACCATCTATTTCTGTCAGTAGAATGATAAAATCCTACTCAACACGTTCCTTCTTTAAAACAATCTAGAGATAGTCGCTTAAAGTGAAAGTCAAAGACGCAAGGAAGAGTTTTAGGAGACACTTGTAACAGGAGGTCTTTCTATGCATATATATTAATAAGTCTTCAAGTCTTTACAGGCCTGTGCACAAACACTGAGTGAGGTATTTCAGTGTGTTAGAAAACACTTGAACAAAGTGCCAAAAGCACACTTCTGAGTGAAAAAAAAGGGCTTTCAACAAAAGCAAAACCCGTACTCTGTGCGTATGCATATGCGTACGTGTGCGCACACACCGCCTCAGCCTGCATTCCCTCCGTTTCTGAGCAAGCAGTTTCCAGTGACTCTACCAGTGCAAATCCCATACAAATGTATATTTGTGTAAAGAACTTGTGACACTTGCATTAGCCTAAGCAAGAATAAAAACTGACCCAATAGGTTTGAATGTATATTCATATTATATTGTTCAAAGAATACAGGTGTCGCATTTTTGGTTTATATGCCCAAATACAGATGAACCACATATAATGCTATACAGGACTATCGTTGCATTTTTACACCATGTCATGTTTCCCGTGGGGAGGAAGTAGAAAGGAAGCGATCCCCACAAGCATGGAGAAGCAAGAAACTGGATATAATACAAATGTTATGAAAAATCAGACCTGTAGGTCTTAAAACTCTAGTGAGAATACCTGTCTGTGTGTACATACTTTATTTTCCCAAGAAGTTAATGCTAATGCAACTAGCTGGGCTGGAGGGAAGGAGCAGATAAGATGAGAGTGAAGATTAATACAAGTTCGACTGCAGAAGGGGACAGATTGAAAAGGAAAGTGGGAAGATGAGTAAGATATTTACAGCTGTCGAAGGAATGAGAAAGATACCAAGGTGTGAGTGACAATATTTACAAGAAATGCTGAAGATAGCTACAATAGCTTAGGTAGGAAGCCTTACTGCTACAGGTCTCCACTATAAAAAGGCTGTTCTCTGATGAGTGCTACAAAGCTGTAACAGCCCCTTGACCTGTCTTCTGAAAAGGTACTATTTTTATCATTTGTATTAAAAATGAACTCTCATGGCATGACCAAGATTGCATCCGTGCAGGAGCACCCGTAGATACAAAAGTACAAGCTGGTGGCTGAAGAGCTGCCAGGCTAATATAAAGGAATGAACTGTATGTTACAAAAATTTGTGTGAATTACTTCAGTTTCTGTATTATGATTTCTCAAATAAGTTCACCATGATTAGCTAGTTTTACTTTAATTCAAATCAAAAGCATTCTATATCAAGTTTAATATTTTAACCAGTATTTATTTAGTTAAATTGGGGATTCTTCTCTCTTCATTGGACTGTCAGAATATCCATCAGATATCTGAGTTAAAATGTATGTTGGTGTATTCCAGACACACAGCAGAAAAATTTGGCCAATCAAGGAAAATCTCGTCTGGAGTAACAGGCAAATCTCATCTTTTTCAAATGATGATTCATCAGCTTCACTGGCAGAATGAAAAGATAAACAAACCAGAAAAAATAGTTAGAAATGGTCTGCAGTGCTGCTGCTTGGAGGTAGTGGTTATTCATTAATTTATGTGAGCCATCAACTTCTCTAATTTCATCTTCTATGCTCTGGCTTATTTTTTGCCACTAGAATCTTAATTAATCTAACTTACCTTTTCTTCCAGACTTTTTTTTTAACTTCTTTTTTTTTTCAATTTAAATGGAATTCCTTTAAATCACTATCAAACAAAAGCTGTTCCAGATTTTCTGCATTAAATCTATACATCTTTGATACTACTATAACTTTTTGTTATGATAGTAATATAAACTTAAGATTCTTTGTTGCATACTTTATCACCAACATCTGGCCATACTTTGTGGACCAACATGGCCACTATTATGATGCCAGAGCAATATAGCTATAATCCATTACTAACGTTTGGCTATTGACATTTCAACCCAAAATACATTTTCTGTTTGGATTTATGATACTTGACTCTGGTACTACATAGAATGGCATTTTATCAGGATTAAATTCAATCATCACCGTGTGACAAAATGTATTCACTGGTATGATGTGCACCTGGTGGAGGTTAATTAAAATTGCCCAAGAAGAAATTTTGAGTGTTAACATTTGCATGTGAATAAATTTTTTTAAATATTTTTTCCTTTGAAATTACTTTCTTTTATCACTGAGAAAACTAGAACTATTCTTTTACCTTTAATAGCTGACAGATTTATCGTAAATAGTGACAGTCAGTGTCACTGACACAGCTGATCTAATAAAAGAGACTGTAACTGTGCCAGTGTGATTGCCTGTAACTTGATATGGTATCTCCGGGCAAGAGCTGAAAATTGACAGATGTATATAAAAATAACAATATGAAGAGATTCTCTTTGAAATGCCTGAAAAAACAAACTCTCAAAAGCTAATTCTTCTCCACCAACACCCTCGCCACAGTAAAACTATTGTTTTTTCCCCTTTTCCATTTCTACTCTTCATCCAGTTTGAAACTGGGGGACTGACACTGGCTAGATTTGTTCAGTAATGACATGAGACACTTAAAATGAGGCTAACGTATATCTCTAGGAATACTGAATACTGTTTTAATATTTTCTTGTTCTGAACAGGTTACACTAATATATTATTAATAGCACCAATAGTTTTTTATCTATAATTTCTCAGCGTGCAAGTGGCTTATTACTAAAAATATTTAAAATTTGAAGTTTGTCATTAAAGTAGGCCGCATTTTTTAGCTTAAACTGTTTTTTAAAGCATTTGTTTGACTGTCAAGCTTCTCCAAATACTGTTATAAAATGCAACATATTATTTCCTTTCTATTATATCTATTTTTATTGGGTTAATTTTTAAAAAGGTTTTACCTCCTAATAGCTTGACCATTTTTAAAACTGGAAGTATCTACCTGATTTGCAAGACAGAAATACTCATATCTCATGAGAATATCAGTTCCCAGGGTTAAGCAATATGAACAGTAATCGGTAAACTAGTGCTCTGTCTACACATTCTTGTAGAATTGTACTGTGAGCGTGCACACAGAAGACATACCAGGGTGAGTTGTTGGCTTTTAGGGAATCTATCATTACATTCAATTGCTTTTATAAAATTTTGTGGAGCTTCAGCAATGACCACGAAAATAACCAGAATCTTCATTTTTTTGTAGTCTGTTTAAATGATGGAAAAAAGTCATTTAAATTACATATCCTGATACAAATCATTACAAATTAAATACAGCAGCCTATGCTGGCCTGCTTTTTCAAACCAGTGTTTTTTCCAACTCATCTCTCTTGAAATACAGCCTGGGAAACAGTAAGTCAGTCTGGGAGACAACATAAAATCAAAGGGTATCTTGACAGCTATTTAGTTCCTGTGGATTTTTTGAAATCCGTGTCAAAAGGAAAAGGAATGGTAGAAAACTGGCAATCAGGCTTCCTATATACAGGAAGCTTTCTTATTTGCTTTGTCCTGTAAGAAAGCAAACTGGGCACACTTTGGACAGCGGAGAAACCAAACAAAGAAATAAGATGTAAACTAACAATTAACAAACTGTTTCATCAGGGAAATAAAATATTCTTTTGCTTTCTACAGCATCATCTTGGAGACCAGTCTTCTCTCACATTAGGGAGAAAGTAAGAGAACTTACTTCATTTTGCTGCTATCAACTTAAAATCACAGCAAAAGCAAGGACTGAAAAACATCCTTGTAGAGCTGTGGCCAGGGAGTGGTGTTAGCTTGTATTATCTGGAGGAATACTTGCTGATAGGTATCACATCAGTGAGATTACTAGGAAACAACAAACACCTCTTCTGTCACAATTGTTAACTTCTTTTTATCTGTGAGTCCCTTTACAGACGGTTTCTGTCAGGTTATCAGTTTCCCTGATGATCAGGAGAAGAAGAGACAAGAGATTTTGGTAGTAAAGCAGCAGGCTTAAACATACAGACAAGCATCTTAAGGAAGCACAGAGAGATGAAATAAATTAAAACACAAATCTAACCACCTGAGCTAAACCTATATCTGATAGCTCTAGTAAAAAACAAGGTGTCTAAATTGAAGCTTAAAAATAACCCTAGTTAAAATAAAAATTCAGATCAAAAGCATTTTCACTTAAAAATGATCATGCTACATTATGAGTTACCACAATGAGTGGTAATTCATCACCTCCCCAGCTCTGTAGCTAGCATTTGTGACCAGAACTCCTGTGATTTCAAGGAGGTGCTAGTACCAAAATGGGAAAGATCTCTATTCAAATACATGGGACAGGACCACCACCTTTCCAAAATCTGACAAGCAATACGCCACAATTCTGCCTATTCTGCATTCACAGTCAGGATTAAACAACAAGGGAATAGTGGGAAAGATGGAGTACAGTCTGCTTTAATCTTGTTTTCCTCTAGAGAGGAAAACATTGTAGGATTCAAGGTTGTATCTCAGAAAGTTAACTGCTCTCCAGATTATTCATTTTTTTGCCAAGTAGTGTTTTCTGTGCTCTCTCTATGTCCAAAAACTTGATCTGCAAATAAAAGCAGAAGAATCCCAACTCCTGCCTGAAGCAGATTCTCCCATACCTGAATCTGCCTGCTCTTTCAAAAATTACTTTTGCCCCTATGCTTTCTCTTTGTCCTCTGAGGTCTAATTAGAGAATTCCCTCCTGAACCAGGAAGATCCCAGAGCTTTTGAGGGATGTGTAATCAACCCTACAGAGTTTGAACCCTGCAATGTGTAAAGCTGCACCATAACACCACAATAACACATTTTGCTCAAAGCTGCAATTCACAGCAACTTTCTAGCTGTTTACACTAGGATTTACTAAACTGTTGTTTGTACTCATCAATAGTCTTGTATTTTCTGACTTTCTTTACCAGTCAGCTTGTCAATGGAACATGAAATCAGGCTAAAAAAAGCCTTCAGTCCTCTTAATCTCTGTTTTTACAGCCTTAATCCAAATAGAACTCTGCTCAGCTTCAGCCTTTTGGGGACTGTCTGAGCTATAGATAAGCAGATCCCACCAGGGAACGCCACTGGAATTAAAAAGCTACTGCTCCTTAGACTTACCCCCTTTAGCAGAATAAATTAAGACTGTTCCATTTGTCTGTATAGTTCAGAGTACATCCACTAATCCCACATACTGCTACCACTAAAACAGATGTTTTCATTTTCTAAACTTGAAAAGCAATATTGTGCTTTAGAACCCAATTGACCTTCTCAACTGAAAAAGTCAGCCAAAACTGATGACTAGCTAAGAACTAACAAATCTGAAGATTTAATAAACAGGGCATTTCACTAGTGACCCATGTACAAAGTTTAGGTGAGTAAATTGATCTACCAACTACATTAGCAGACAAGACAGCCAGAACAATCCACTCCTTTTACAAATGCAGCAAAAGAAAATACTCGCAGGTCTGTGCCATCCTTTATCTTATACTAAACACTAAGTAGTAATTCTCATTCTATTTTTACTATCATATTACTGGTGTGATGTTCTACTATTGTAAACTACATAGTAATAATTTAATCATTTCTCAATAGTATATAATACACTTACTAAACTATTTTATTCCAGTGTAAATGTCATGTGTCAGAAAATATGTTGCACTTAAAACTTACCATGGAAAATTCAAAGAGGGACAATGTCTGTGGAGCACCTGTAAATTGTAATTGTATATCTTTCTAACACAAATCTTAGCCTAGATGAAGCTGTTGGAATGAATACTTTGCCTACACATTCTAAATAAATACAGACAACTGCATCATTTCTCAGAAGCGTACTTTATTCATACAGTTAATCATTATGGAGTTCTCGAAGGACCTTTTTTGCCATCTAGAACAATAATCTAAGACTTATAATGATTGGTCATTGTTTCACTTATTTAAAAAGTATTATTTGTCCATAACCAAATGATTATGTAGCATGTTTGACACTGTTTAATAAGTTCCCTGCTCCAGCCTAGAGACTTGAAGTGACAATGAAATTATCAATGTGCATACACATGTGGGCAAGTGCTGAGAAAACTGAATGACAGAAAGGTGGAATGATCCATGCATCTTTTTAGTGCATGGATAGTGGCACTAGACTATCCAACTAGTCTAGCTGAACTAGGTAACTGTCTCAGGGCTTTTCATCTTTGTTTTCTTTAACTCTCAATTGTATTCATAGAGCATCTTTCAACTTGCTTGCTATTTTTCTAACATCTTTTCATCTTTCTTACGACCATCTCTATAGCTTGCTAGCTCTTTATACACTCCATAATTTACTTTAGCCATATATTCATCTCCCCAAAAGACTGAATTGGATGCTGTAGTTCAGCTGCTTATTTTTCCCCCCTCACCAGACTATATTTCTATGACCATGTACATAAATTTAATAAGTGGAAAGAGCATGTGGCTAGGATCATGGTGGAAAGTAATCTGACCTATTTAAAAATTGCTTGGAGTGCTACAAAACTCTAAGAATTAAAAAAAAAAAAAAAAAAAAAAAAAAAAAAAGAAGAAGAAGAAGAAGAAGAAAAGTGTATGGCGCTTTTTTTCTCTTTTTTATTCTGTGATTCAATGAGCAAAACAGACAGGTTTGGACAGGCAGTTAGTTCCACATCCCAGCAGGCAAAACATATTGCAGCAGACCTTTTGTTTTTTTTCAAGAATATGACATCTTCAGAAGTTTGGTAACTTGCTGGAGATATAACAGAACCTAGAAATGGCTGAAACAACTACAGAAGCAGGCATTGCAGGATTGAAGGATCTCTGAAGCCACAAAGTTTATATTTCTTTGGGCTTTGATTTAGTCAGCTCTTGCTGTCAAAGCTGGGCAGCAAAATGACATGACCATCATTAGCTACAGCCTTTTTTTTTTTTGTAGGTCTTGCAAAAAGAACAAAAGTTCAGTATGTAGCAAATGGTAAAGCTGGTATCATACAGGCTTAGTCATAGAGAAGAAACTCCCTGTCTTGGGCCAACTCTCATAAAGAACAAAATTACAGAGCCACCAAAGAAACAGTGTAAAAATGTCAGGAATTGTGCCACATATAGAGGACCAAGTATCAGCAGGTTAGCTGCTACATCAGGAGGGACTAAAATATTCCTTTTGTTAAGGCAGAGGAAAATACAGTGATAGCTTGTACACCTGAAAGCTAACATACTTCTCCATAATTTGAGGCATTTAAGAATTATAATTGGTAAATTAACCCAAACTTTCTCCCAGATGCATTCTTTATGCTGGTAATAGCTTATACTAAAATGTTCACAGCTATATTTTATGCCCACCAGAATTCATAATTATTGAGAAACACAGCAGCAATTATATTTTCATGTTACTAGTGTGGATGGTGGAAATGTTTTCCCCTCTTTTTGCCCTACTTTATCATTTTCACTATCACTACATATGCAGACTCATATGCAGATGTTTTCATAAACTTTCAGCAATCAAATCTATTAATTAGCAGGTTCCTATAGCCTCTGCTTTAAACCTGATGTTCTATTTTCCTAAAGCCTACTTACAACATGTTCATTTACTTGAAGACAGAAGCAGAGAGTGCCAAACAATACTAAATTCAGCTTGATAACCTTCTGGACAAGGGCAAATTTCTTAACTCTATGCCATAGAGGCACTTGGAGTAACAGATTTTGTTTTGTCCTTAACGAATTTTCCATCTTCATTAGTCCCAATTCATTCTCTCTGCTTTCCCAAATGTCCCAGAAATACAATAACTTAATTCTAGTCACATTTGGTAGGAATCACTTCCAACCCAGAAGCCCCTTTTCCTCTGTCTCCCTGATCAACTTTTTGTGCTGGATATGTCTGTGTATGCCTACATGCACCACAGAGAAAGGGAATTTGATATAACAGAAGAAACTGTTCAGCCTCTTATTGCCTGATATGACATCTCTTACATGCAGCTGAACAGATGCTTACATTAATTTTTAAATGAATGTGTTACCATACTAGCGTTGCAATAAACATTAACAAGAAAAATAAACATTTGTTTCACTTTTATAACACAAAATACATTTTTCCCATTATGCAATTTAAGCTACGTTAAGCAATTGCTGAGGATAAAGTCTGTAGGCCTTCAACCATTCTTAATGCTGAATTCCCTATTCAGTGCTGCTACACAGTTCTCACTTCATAAAAGGCTTCCAGCAAATTGCTGCAAATAAAGGCCACCTTGTTGCAGTATACTGTATTCATGTGTTTCCCCTTTTGATATAGTTAAGTATGCTTCCTGAATAATAAGAGGTACCTTCTCAAAGACAGTTACATTCAAACCAAAAGTGGTAACTGAGTCTTACCGATTCACACAAAAGTGAAAACATACTTATTTACAAGATGTGTGTGTATGTCTAGTGTAATTTTTGCAAGTACATTAAAACTACATGTGCCAAAGGATATCATATTCATTCATAAATGGGAAACAAACATCCTAGTATGGAAAATTAAATTAAAATATGACCAAAAATGTCTACTGCACAAATGACTGACATTTTCTAATCTGTAAGTGTACAAGTGTGGGGGTTTCGTGTAGTGTTTTTGAAAGAAGTATGACACAATTTTCAGTAGATTTCAGGACTGACTACACATTTACCAATGGTGTACTACCTAACAAAATGGTGAGGTTGTCACCAGATCCTTAAGTTGCCATTCTAGGAGTCTTCAGTGTGATTTTTTTTCTTAGCATAATCAAATTTCTTTAATCATTTGAGAAGTTTTTTTTTTTTTTTTTTTTTTTTAATCAAAACTCTGCCATGATGTAATTCTTGCACTTCAACAACAGGACCCTTTCCAACAGAACGTATTTATTTCAAAGAAAACAAAACTGGTGCAAGATCAGAATGACTGTAAAGAATAAAATCAAAGAAAAGGTTGTTGTAGAAAACATGAGAGGAATAATAAATAAGACTAAAACTGTGTATTACTTTAAAAATAAAATGCCTAAGCCAGAACAGCAAAAAGCCTCTTGTCTTTTATCTAGGAAGTCTGAATATGTTTTGTACTACTTCTGAATATATCGTACGAATTTGAGATGAACAATATTAATAAGAGATGGTATATTAATTGTAGCACTAACACTGCAGATTAGATAAAAAGTCTCAAAATATTACTATGACTTTCATTCTTCAAATAAATGCAAAAATGCTGAGAAATAACAACTTTCTTAAATGTCTCACCTGAAACAATATCTCCTCTCCTCTCCTCTCCTGTACATTTTCACGTTTTTTTATCTGGTTTACTATTCCTTATGGAAAAACAACTTTTTTGTAAGAAGTGCAGCAGAGCTTCATTGATCTTTGTACTGATAAATGCTTCCTGTGGATGTAAACGTTGCTTGGAAATCTTTTATCCCCTTACTCTAAAGTTTTATTGCACAGTATACACTATCCTTACAAGTCATGAGGTTGATCACTCATGACTTACTCCTTACTCTTGTATAGTTTTCCTTCATAGGTTTCCTTCAACATCTAACAAGTAGTTACATTTAACAGATTAGTTAAAGCCTGTAATAGATAATGTTCAAAATAAATATCTTAGTATCTTAAATATCTCTGTATCTCAGCAAACTCCTAAACTTGTGAGTGCAATTATAGCAATTCTTAGTGTCACTCTATCATTCTGCTGAATATTTTCTTCATTTTCTTTTTGAATTCCAGCATAATTTCACCTATACAAAAGTTTTGTTTGGAACAGAGGCACCAATTTCTGAACGAATTTATGAATGTTGTTTCGGCACAATTACACAGAAAATCCAGTAAGAAACAGCCTAATCGGTGTTTCTCCTACTCATTAAATATCAAAGATATTTCATTTAATATATAAATCTGAAATAATTCAGTATTTTTATTACTCACTTTTATATTTCATGATTGTTTTAGGATAGCGCAGTCTAGTTTTTACTTCCTTTACTTATCCCCTACTGCATATTTTAGGGTCGTATTTTATTCACCTGCAATCTTTGACAATATTTCTCATTTGCAGTTGAATGAATGAACAAATCTATATGAGAAAGCATACATTTAAAATTTAACTGCACAAGTATTCACAGCAGAAGTTAATGTTGAAATTTGATTCCTAATCCTAACTTAGATGGAATTTCAAGTACCAAAACCAAATATATTGAGTATATTTAATCTCTCAAAACACTGATGCCAGTGGAACTCTCTATTGCTGAACTCACCACAAGTTGTTATAGTTTCATATGCAAATTTATTTTTGCCGGTAAATAACTGTTTCTGGGATATTTTTTACTATTACTAGTTTTTGCTTAGGATCACAGTTTTCACATGGTGCACAGTAGGGTTAAGTATGCGCTACATTTTTGTGGACTGCACTGTATCACATTCAAATTCCCCATCTCCACCTGCTCCACTGCTTCTTTCCCAAATGAAGGTGAGGAGAGAAGAGCAAAAGAGAGGAGAGGAGAGGAGAGGAGAGGAAGAGTTTTGGGGCAACTATCAGAGTCAGAAACTGAGCAGACTGGCTGGATGCAGATGTGGCCTTTGGGATTTCTGCCTTTGATTCGCAGATCAGTCTGGAGGTATTTCAGGTGACGCATTTCGAGCTCAGTGAATCACCATGTGCAGAGGAAACTTCCATCAGAAAATTTCAAGCCAGCTGTAGTAATGGGATTTTTGCGGAGTCATTAATCATCATTCTCACGCAGCCCTGCAGTCGCGCTACAGAACCCACCAAGATTGCACAGGATGTAATGATAGCACCTGAAGGAGAAACAGTGCTTATCTCCACAAGTTTACAGTCTAAGCAGATAATTCTGATTATGGATATGGGAAACAGACACAGAATGCAAAAATGGAGGAATAACTTTCAAAGGCTACAGACATTTGCAGCAACTTTGTGAGAAAAGGTTAGTACTAACATAAGGCAATGCAAGAGCAGTGAAAAATCACAAGATGGGGGGCAGAACGGGCGAGTGGAGAAGGGTAGTGTAACGTGTAGCTCTTAGAAATCCACCAAAACTGCACAGAAGCATTAGCTGTGCCCAGCTTTTGCAGCTTATTCACAGAATCACAGAATGGTTGAGGTTGGAAGGGACCTCTGGAGATCATCTAGTCCAACCCCCCCCCCCCCCACTCACGTAGGGGCACCTAGAGCATGTTAGACAGGGTGGCATCCAGACAGATTTTGAATATCTCCACAGAAGGAGACTCCACAATCTCTCTAGGCAACCTGGTCCAGTGCTCGTCACTCTCCCTGTAAAGAAGTACATCCCTGTATTCAGGTGGAACTTTCTGTGTTTCAGTTTGTGCCCGTTGCCTCTTGTCCTGTCACATGGCACCACTGAAAAGAGTTTGTCCCCGTCCCCTTGACACCTTCCCTTCAGGTACTTGTACACATTGATCAGGTCCCCCCTTAGGCTTCTCTTCCCCAGGCTAAACAGGCCCAGCTCTTGTGGCTGTTCCTCACAGGGGAGATGCTCCAGTCGTCTGATCATCTTCGTAGCCCTACGCTGGACCCTTTCCAGTAGCTCCATGTTTCTCTTGTACTGGGGAGTCCAGAATTGAACACACTACTCCAGATGAGAAGTCTCTGTGTTAAGTCTCTTTCTGACTTGAGTCTCTCACTAGCAAGCGTGAACTGCCTAGTCTTTGTCCTCCCTACAAGTTATTTTTCCCACCATCAGTCCACACTGCATGAGGTCCTGCTGCATAGTTTGACTGTCCCTGTAGTGATTCACTCCCCACAAATAAGAGTGTGATGGGGAAAATTTCTCCTCTCTCTAAATTTCCTCTTTTTAAGAATGCTCTGCAAAAGGAAGCTATCAAGCTCTTAGATAAAATTTAGCATTTATAAGTGTTGACATGAATTTAATCACTTCCCTAATGATATTTTTATCTTTTATGTTTACGCAGTTAGAGTAAACTCTTCTATACGTTTTTACATCTTAATAATGGAATAATATTTTACCAGAATTTATTTCTAGCATTTAATGCTACTTAAAAAGAAATTGGATGTGATTTTGCCTACTATACTCATACATACACTCCAACTGGCTCCAGTAAGGACTATTTGCTTGAGAGGAGGCAGTTTGATTAGGTAAGCCAAAATATTCAACTACAAACATGAGATTGGAGTAAAGTAAAGGTCTGTGAATTACTTAATTTATATTTCTGTTTCCAAATTTTTAACAAAAGCTATATAATTCTTCAGTTTGATTATATAAGATAATTTTGAGCTGGATACTGTGAACTGACATCAAACTGCCAGTCACTAACTTACACAATTGTTGAATCAGGCTGTAACTTGGCATAGAAAGATTAGATACAAGAGAAAACAAGGTATGCAGCATGAGTATACTTGATTTAGTACTGCTGTTCCCTCTCCTTGACTTCCTTCTATTTTCTCCTTGCCCTGGGGTTAGAGTTATTAATCCTGAAATACTGATAATGGCAAACTAAGCCTTCCAGAAAATAGGAAGAAATTACCTACATAATTTCAATAATTATCCTAAACCACACTCTCCTGACCAGAGAAGACCAGAATAAAACAAGAGCAATATCTACCATGATCTTGTACAATATTGCCAGAATTAACTGATGCATGTTGGGATACATCTTAAGCATGTCTCTAGGGAGACATCAGTGTCCTGCTAGACTAATATAATTTTTGTACCCCCATATACAGTTAAGCTGTACACAGTAAGAACACCAAATGAAAATGAAGTCACCTAATCCTCAGTTATATTCTCCCTAAAAGGGAATATTTGCCTCGTACTCTTCAACCTACCTCTGACATCATTGCTATTTTGGATTTTGGATTATTTTGCCAGTTTCATTTTTTTAAAGCAGACAGATAAGTGACATTTCTAAATCCCAATGTGAGTAAGAATGAGGTCTGGGACGTATCACAATAACTTTCTATTTGGCATTTTAAAAACTACAAACAGATAAAACTCTCCCAGTTCTCTGGCAGCAGATCTGCTTTGAGACGAGGGATCCCCAGAGGTCCCTTCCAGCCAACAGTTGCATGATTACATGAAAACAGAGCCCTGCAGAAAACAGTGACTGGATCCAACACAGCTGGGTAACTGCTAGGAAGGAGGTAGAAACACAGGCTGAAGCAGGGAGAGTGGGACTACCCATTTTGGCAGCTCTCACAGGTCAAATTAAAGACATCATGAAGCTATATTCTTATAGCACTAGGTTTATCTTGGTACTGCTCTACAGATTGCCAAGTAAGCGTACTGAAATCTTCCTCTGGGCACAGAGAAAAATGAGGATGGGGACTGGGAGAGGGAAAGAGAGAGGGAGCAAAGAAAGCAGGAAAATGCCAAGCCTGCACGACTACTAACTTTACTGCTGGTTCTGTGGCACAAATACCAAACTCCACGAGCACCATACAACTGGCCTCCCACTTATAACTGAAGGTAAAAAAAATCAGCAGAAAGATAAAGGTACCTGCTAACATCACCATAACCAAAAATATGATCTCCCACAAACTAAATACTGAACTGTCGTATACCAGGTCCTAAAAATATTTCTTCACATAGTAAGTGAGCAAGGAGTTGTATCTACAAGTCTGAATAGGAAAGTTTAGCATGGAGTCCAGAATATGTAATATGCAGTAGCTAACTTAATAGTAATGTGTAAGCTGCCAAATTCAATATCTTGCAAGGAAGAAATCCATCAGACAGGAATACTTTGGGAAATTAAAAAAGCAAGAACACAAAAACTGAATAACTGAGGGTATTAGTTATGGAGGCTCTAGATACCTAAAGGGTAAGTCAATCTTAAAATATTGGTTACTAAGAAATTTTCCCTATCAACAAGCTGTTCTATAATAATCTATACAAGGTCCTTGTACCTTCTTTTGTCACATCTTCTACTGTCAGGAATTGCATATCAAACTCCACAGATCACTGGACTTGCTCCATAGATCAGTTCTTATCTGATCAGCAAGAAATACAGATAATGAAAACTAAAATCACTAAAAGCTAAAACATGATAGAAATCAGATCATGTGGCCACCCTGGGTAAGAAAATCAAGTAAAAGAGAATGTAAGGGCAGGATTAGAAAATAAGTTAAAAAAATAAATAAGTTAAAATATTTTAGATATAACAGTGTTCAGTATGAAGGTGCACCACAGATTTTTACTTCTATTCATAAAAAGAAACTTTTTAATGGCAGTGAAAAATCAGAACATTCCTATTAGGTTTTAAAGAAGCACATGCATTCCTCCATCCTCTGTCTGATGAAGTTATAATGATTGTTCATAAAAAATAGGTGATTTTTTGGCTTTTACTTATTTTACCTTTTTTTCCTTGAAAAAAATTGTTCAAATGACTACTAATGACTGATCTGGGTACAATACCAAGACATTTCAGTTTAATGTTAAATGTCTAAGATCAATAAATATTAAACTATCAACTGAAGTCATATTAATTCAGAAATGCATACACATATATACATTACGTATGCATAATGCTTTTTAAAATCCTTCAACTCTTTAACTAACACTTCAACTTGGAGAAGGTGATTAAATATCTAAAAAGTACTTAAGAAACCTTGGTGCAGAGACAAATTTTAAGGCACAAGAGTTTGGGCCTTTTGTGCTTAAAGCTATCTAGAAAATATCCCCTTCTCCCCCTCCATAATCTTACAACCATTGAGATGGGATTTGGGGAATGAACATGCATCTCTGCAGGCCCTTGTTTCTGCCCATCCCTGGTCCCTAGGAGTGCTGGATACCTCTGTGAGTGGAGCAGAGATGGTGGTTCAGGACAGATTGTGGAAACTAGGCAGCAATCCCAGGTAGACTGGCTCTGCAGAAGGAGGTGGCCAACTTCACCCACATTTTTCCTAACTCAAAACTCCCTCTATCAAAGACGTGCCACCCACCCTATGTATATCCCATTTCAAATGTCTTTGCTTCTCAGCTGAGGCCTCCCAGCACCCACACTGTCTCAGCACCCACTGCCTCAACCAGGACGAGCTGTTTCTCAGCAACTTCCCTATCCCAGTGCTCCTTTCCTTCCAGCTGTCCTGGTAGTTGCCCACCAGCTTCTCCTGCTCTGCTCATCTGCCCCACAAATACACATATGCTGCTGGGAGGGACTGCTCTCCCTGCAGTTGATACAATGACCACACTTAGATCATCACTTACTTCTCCCAAGTCCCATCCAGCTCCAGCTCTGGTGAGATTTTCAGAAACTGCTTCCTGGCCTCTGCTTATGATAAATTTCCTCCATTAGCTCTCCAAAGACAGTAAGAGAAAAATCAATGACTGACTCAGGAAAAAAAAATGATGGATGCATGGAATACCTACCTTGGGCATCCTGGTATTAATCATTATTTCTTTTGGACAGAAAAATTAGTAGAAAGGTATTACAGAACGAGTTAGCAATTTCAGAATGGCTGAATTTGGAAAAACTTTTCAATTAAAAATAAAAAGGAAGATAATACTAAAAACGAAAATTTTGATTTGGACATTTATGAATAACAACAGAAAACATCATTAATTTTTAAGTTTTTTTTTTTTGTTTGTTTGTTTTTTGTTTTTTTTTTTTTTTGTCAGGCAGACTATTTTTAACGAGTGAACTATCACCAACTGAATAAAGTTTTATATTTAAGGATATACTTTCCATCTAGTGGAGACTGCCTTATTTTGTTTTCAGTAGGGAAGTTGAACAGACTTTCTGTTTGTTTTCCTGACAAACAACATTTCATGTCTAACAAGAAAAATAATGTCTCTTTCCCTCCACCTTGCATTTGTATCAAAAACTACATTATTTACACCGTCCTTCCTATAACAGTAATATATAGTACCTGACAACATATACATTTTGTAATTAGAAGGACCTAACGAAATGCAGTATTTCTAAACCTTAGAATCCTCTTGAAACATTTGATGAAAATAATTATTGAAAAGACTGCTTACTTTAAAAAAATCATTTTCTCATCAGTTAGTAGGGAAAAAAAGAAAATAATTAATCTACATTATCAACTAATCTACATGATCAGCTATCCTGCCAGCTTTAACTCAAGATGACATCTTTTAAATGACAGAGTGCCTGGCAGAATCAGAAAGTTGGTATTTTATTTGGTTCTTCTGCAATAGCAGAACAAAGTATTTCAAATGTTACCCCAAAAAGTATTCTTGAAGTACTTGAAAGCATCTAATATGAATGAGTAGGCATGAAAAGTGATAATTTTACAAACTCCCAAAATAGTCTTCTTATTCCTTGCAAGCATCACTTTTCCAGAGAAATTAGAATTTTACTAAATCCCATAACCACATACCTCATATTTAGACAAAATTGCTTTTAAAACCAGCAGTCTTACTGACTTCATACCTGTACAGTTACTGATTTTATATAAAGATATCTCATAAATAAAGGGAGAAGTGATGATGGAATGACAATTTCTCTAGGAATTCAATTTATCTATGTTAATAAAGATATCAGTGCTTACTCTGTCTTTGATATCATTCTTAAGTAGGTTTAACACACCTCAAAATAGACATAAGATAATTATCAAATTGACCCAACACTCAAGTTGTTTATGAATTCCTGCTGCACCAAAATCAGTACGCTTACAATTACCAGTGCTATATGAACCTATGTGGCCCAGAAATATCGTCTTTCCATAACAAAAGAGCTGGGGAACAATGCATTTGCAACTGGTGCAAGATGACGACTTGGATACTGATTCATCTATAGTAGAATCTTCTCACTGTGAAATAAATCACATTATTATGAAGAATATCTTGGGAAATACTCATGGTGACTAAAGTAGGTAGTAGTGGAATGTAGCAACTTCATGGGTAATTAAGCCTATTGTTTCTGTCAAGCTAAAACCAATCAAGAGTTAAAAAGATCCATGAAGCTTTTTTATTCTCTTCTCTAACAATAGACAGAAGATGAGAACAAACATGCCTGAGACATGCCTGAGTTAGCAAGAAATAAGGAGATACAAAAGCTAATAATAATAATAATAACCCCAATATTTTAGCATATTTTAAGAGTTATTTATGCATTATGATCTGGATTACTTAGTAAGATCTTGTCTATAAAACATGCATCCATAATACCTTACTTAAAAATCAAACTGAGAATTGGAGCAATTAGCTGAATTGTTTGGATTTCTCTTGAAGCAGAGTGAAGATCAGTTTCAGTATTCAGTTGATTGCAAGGAGAGCAATCATTTGAAAACAAACAAAAGGCATTAAACACCTAAATTTACATGTTGTCTAAGATGCGAGAAGTCTGACAAAACAAATCTCTGATCAAAAATGGTAGTTGTTAATTAGTAAAAGAACTGTTTATTTGCAAATGTAAAGAGGACAATATTGAACAAACAGATGCGAACAAGAGGAAAAAAACAATAAATCAAAGCAGTGGAGCTTGGTCTCCACCCAGAAATTACACCCAAGATTATATTTGAAAGTGGTATGTGGAAGAGACTGAATTGAAAAATGAAAAGATGGCAGATAATAAAAACTGGTACACTTTCTTCAGAACTCTTATTTTGAAAGAAGAAATTTCACTCCAAAACAAGTCAAATGAATAGTTTATGTTTACCTTAAATTAACAAAAGCGACCAATACTCAATAGAAGGCAGTTTTACTGATATTTCTAAAGATGAAACAATATCAGGCTGTTACAGAAAAGAAACAAGATATAAAATAGCATACTTTAGTAAAGAAGTAAGCACCTCTAAAGTCTCCTGCAACTGTAACCGCCTGACATTTGTGGTACAAGGTGTATATCAACTTGAAAAAAAATTGAATATTTACATGCAAGGAACAGATGAAGAGAAGAAATGTTTAAGTGTACAGCAGAAATACAACTAATCACTTTATCACTAGGAACAAGAAAAGGCTTTTGTAAGTAAAAAAGACAAACTGAAGAGGCAAAGCATCACCTCAAGAGTACGACAAAGGCTAAAAGCACTTATCAGCTTCAGAAAATATGTTTTGTTTGTTCTTTAGCAGAAAAATCACAGCAGATGAATCCTGCTTAAATAGTTGTGAACTTTACATGCAAGGAACAGATGAAGAGAAGAAATGTTTAAGTGTACAGCAGAAATACAACTAATCACTTTATCACTAGGAACAAGAAAAGGCTTTTGTAAGTAAAAAAGACAAACTGAAGAGGCAAAGCATCACCTCAAGAGTACGACAAAGGCTAAAAGCACTTATCAGCTTCAGAAAATATGTTTTGTTTGTTCTTTAGCAGAAAAATCACAGCAGATGAATCCTGCTTAAATAGTTGTGAACTTAAATTATGTTTACAAAATGAAGATAGAAAACCTGGCTGGAGGAAGAAACTCAGGGTTTTTACTGAATATGAAGTAGACCCAAGGATAATGTGTATAGTGATGACAGCCTGGTCTTGATTATGTTTCCAACAAGAAAAATCAGCCCACTATTTTTCATTAAGGAAACACTCAGGGTGGGAACATAAAGAATGTTGATTTGACAGAGATCCAAGCTAAGAAATTTGCTGAGAATCTGAATTTATGATTCCTCTGGGATTTGCTATCAGAGTTGCTTTCTTTGCTACCAAAATACACAACTCTCTTGAGAAAGAGAGCATAAAAAGTCTTAGAACTCCAAACCAGGACAAAAGAAAGAAGATAATTCAACAGTATAAGAGAACAAGATATTGAATAGTAGCAAAGAGAAAATATGGTTGTGTAATGATAATTAAGAAAAAAGATGTATTGACCAACAGAAACACATTAGTATGAAAGCCGATATGTATCTTAAAGGAAAGCAGACATCATTCCATACTCTTAAACTGAGTTCAGATATTGACATTTATATACAAGACCAAGAATTTTCAAAGCATATAGTCAGGATAACTAGATTCATTTCAGTCAAATACCACTCATTACTGAGGATCTAAGTTCTAGATTGACTTGATGTTCAAACTAGAGACCTTGATGGTCTCAAATTAGTTGTGTACCTACCAGTGATCCTCTTAGCTCCAGAAGAGATCTGGAGTGCTACGTGGTGAAGATTAGGAGGCAACACAAGGAGATCAGGATTGTTCATTGATGGGGGACAGACAGCAGTGAGGCATTTGAAGGGCAGGGTATAGCCCAAAGGCACACTTAAATCAAAAGAGTTTGCATGCTGTCTGGGACTATCCCCAGCACACATTAGGACTGCAAATCATTGCTGGACTTCTGGCTTAGAAGTGTGTCAGTGACACTCAAGCAAAGGCAGCCTTTTAGTGCTGTAGGGTTTTCTGAGGGGGCATCAGCCTACATTTGCTGGTTAGAGTGATGGCACTCCTACTAATTATTCTGGAAGATTATGAAAAAATCATCTTTCTTAAAAAAACAATAGGGAGAAAATTTCTAAACTTCGGTAAATAAACATTGCTTGAGTAATCAGTTGACAGCAATGGCAACATGCAGAACAAAGTATATTTAGGAATGATTTTATTCTACATGAACCTTTTCAGATATAGTTACTATAGGTCCCCACGTGAATAGCCTCAAAACTTTAGAAAAAATCAAATCAAAGTCAACACTCTTCTTCTGTTTCTAGAAAACTTCTGATCTAGAAGCCTGCTGATTATTGTCAAGAAAAAGACTATTCTGTTTAATGCCCTTAAAGTATTTATTAGCCTTCTGGCTAGATGATATTATATTTCCTTAAAGGTCTGCTTATAGCTCTTTAATGAGTTTCTTGTACTAAATGGGAAAGTCTTTTACATACTTCTTTGACTTTCAAGCAATTTCAGGTAAGGTACATGAATGACACTTCATATAATTCCTGTTAGGAAATGGAGATTGCAATCATGTTAAAATTTAAGCATCTGTCTTCTAACAAGACTCTACTTAGTTGGTTAAGGTAAAACACAAACTTTATATTTAAAAAGATAAGTTATATACTGTTTTTCAACTTCTGTCAAAAATTATTGCATATTTGGACAGAAATAGATTTTACTAGATACAATAATATTTCATAGCTCTTTAGAATGGAAAATGCATTTGAAATTTCTGTACTTAACAGATTGATGTCCAGTTTAGCACTTGATATTGAATGATTTAAGTCTTAGTGCTTTATTGCTGTATTTTCAGTTGAAAAGGAAAATGTCTTCTAAATCTGCCAGACTGCAAGATGGATTAACAATTTTTGTGTGTGTCTTTTTTTTCTGCTTAGAACAGCATCTTCCTTAGAAACGTCTGATCCTTTTTTTCTCAGTATATACAGGGATTGTTCTTATGCTCTGCATAGTTTGATAAGCAATTTAACTCTCGTTTTTTTGCAGTACCTGATACAGCAGGGATTCCACAGAATATGATGAGATACTAAAAGTGGCTGGTTTTGCGTGTATCAAGTAACTGAGAAATTAATTTTTAAAAATTAAAAGCTAAGAAAAGCTTAACTATATCAGTCGTGGCTTATTCATTTTCCCATAAGGGATGAACTTAGAGAGGTACTTGATTTAAAGACTGTATATTCCATCTATAAATCACAAGATACACTTCCACCTTTATATAAAGGGCAAGAAAATGCAGGTCAGATGGACAGTAAGCTTTTCATTCATGAGCAGGACTTCCCAAATAGAAAGGCACAGACCACACTCTTTAAGACAGGGAAGGTCTTATGTTTCTTGGAAGGATCCTACTGTGCCACTTTGAGATCCCTGATAGTGGAAGTAGTTTCTAAACATGGTCTAGTAACATTTTAGATACTAAAGTGCATTCCACTTGGTGTCCGTCTCCCACATCAGAAGGATACAGGTCTCCTATGTGTCATATCAGAAATTTTGTGAGGATATTTCTGGTATCCTGGGCACTAGACACCTGTATTCAGCTGTCAACTTCTCCCAAAGTGTTAAGATGAACACTTTGAGAAACAAACCCTTTTAGACAAAACATATTGCACTTACTTCCAGGAACTTCCAGGAAGAGTGCTGCCAGCAGGTCGAGGGAGGTGATCCTGCCCCTCTACTCAGCCCTGGGGAGGCCTCATCTCAAGTCCTGTGTCCAGTTCTGGGCTCCCCAGGACAAGAGAGACACGGAGCTACTGGAGAGAGTCCAGCGTAGGGCTGTGAAGATGATCAGAGGGCTGGAGCACCTGCCCTGTGAGGAACGACTGCGAGAGCTGGGCCTCTTCAGCCTGGGGAAGAGAAGGCTGGGGGAGGGGGATCTTATCAGTGTGTACAGGTACCTGAAGGGAGGGTGTGAAGGGGATGGGGCCAAACTGTTTTCAACTGTCACGTGTGACAGGACAAGAAGCAATGGGCAGAAATTGAACCACAGGAAGTTCTGCCTGAACATGAGGGGGAATTTCTTCCCTGTGAGAGTGATGGAGCACTGGACCAGGTTGCCCAGAGAGGTTGTGGAGTTTCCTTCTCTGGAGATATTCAAGGCCCGCCTGGATGCAACCCTGTCTACCATGCTCTAGGAGACCCTGCTGAGCAGGGATGTTGGACTAGATGATCTCCAGGGATCCCTTCCAATCTTACTGATTCTATGATTCTGTGATAACTGCTATTTAGTGAGATTTAGAGTGAGAATACTACACTTCAGAGTACAGAGAAGAATTTGAGTAACATGACAAGCAATCTACTCAACATCATTCTCTTCTTCACCTCCTTTTGCTGCCAATAGAAAATGAGGCACAAAAACCATAAACAGGAAAAGGTAAAGATCAAGCTAAATGTATTTCTTCTCCCCATTGCTACAAGTGCAAGAGATGAATGGAGAACACAGCACCTACAAGGCCTTCCTACAGCAGCTCAGTGCTCCTGTGTTAACCCTTTGAAAGATCTGCTTGACCTTATACTTTGAATCTCAGACAACTCAGAACTCCTCTCTAGATTTGCCAGAGGACTGATTTGGTCCAGCTATTGGTGACCGAGAGAGCTGCACTGCAAAATGAATATGGCACAGTGTCAGAATGCCTATAAAAAAAAGTGTATATGTTGTGCAAGAAGGATTTGATAAGAAGAGAAAATTACCAATGTTAAATATTTCCTATGTGAATAAATAGCTTCATCTTGTCTGTACTGAAGAGAAAGATTGTAAAAACTCAAATATACTGACCTTGACACTTTTCCCTAGAAGAAATAATAGACTTGCTATAAAAAGGAAAAAACCTCTGAATGATTACATTACAGGCTTTACATGGGATATACATTACAGGCTTTATCTACACTTAAACTGTGCACATGTAGCTTCTTGTAAAAACGTGGGTGTGTTTGTTTCTTTCCTTCAGGATCAACAGCAAAAGATGTGTGTTATTCATTCATAGTATGCCCTTTTCTAGTTTGGAATTTGACAAGACATGAGGGTCTTTATTTCTTCTTCACTACCCCCCGCCATGAAATAAAGAGCTAGCTTCTAAAAAAAAGTTAAAACTATATTTCTCCGTCCAAGGACAGTGTACTTCTTCTATTTCCTTGTTTTAATGGTGATGATATTTGTTGTTCTTTTAAGAATGAGGTGGAGGCAGTTTTTTTTTATTACAGTTGTAGGAATCACTATTAACATTTTATCAAACACATAAACAAATACAGTTGATTACAATCACTTATTCTCCCGTGGGAGAGAAGAAAAAGGCTGTATATTTTTTCCAGTCAAAGAACAGAAGCCAAATACAATTCCAGTGCTTTCTTTCAGCAAGGACAGAAATTGAAAGCCCAGTTTCTCATTTCCCCAGTTTTCTTGAGGTTTTTTATATAAACTTAAAGGAAACATAAAAAAATGAAGCATGACCAGATGAGAATGCTTGTGTTTAACATCGACCTTTGATTACTTTGAATACTTATGCACAGATTCTAAAGAACGGTAAACTGGGTCTTCAGCTCGAATAAAAATTGGACATGTTCAACAAGACTATTCCTTTCTTGTTTAAGGAATCTCTGTAGCTAGTTTGATGTATCACTTTTCAAAGTAAAGACACACAGAAATTCCTGCAATCTGGCAGGGTTCACAACTCATGCATTTGAGCAGCCTGCAAGGGCGTTTTGCCTGGTGCCAGAAGGACTCTGTGCGGCCCCTCTCCTCTTTTCACTCTCACCCTAGACACAGGCTGTCGTTTCAGAGCCTTAAAACACTTTAAACCCCTGACTCTTCCTCACCCTCCCTTCCCCTACTTTCCATTAACAGCAGGACTTTTAAGTATTCTTCTGTCAAAACACTGCATTATATAATGGTTTTAGACAGGAAGAAAAGGGGCTTTAGTAAGGGAGCAAATAATTGCCCCAAGTTCCTCCAAGCAAGCATTACTCACCACCAACTCATTCGTTAACCAAGTTGTAACTGTGAGTTGACCCAGCCTGTCAGTTGCAGAGCTCACATAACTCATATGATTAAATTTCATTGTATTTGTCACCATGTGCAAAGATTTTTCCTGTTTGCCATAAAGATCAAAATCATCTTTGAAAGTTCCAAGAAACTCACTATTTCAGAATACCAAGAAAGCTTTCAGCCTCCTTTTTTTGTACTACAGCTTCTTTCCCTGCACAATCTGGCTCTGTTTTCTAAATACAAATGTATTTGACTACTGCCTGTCTATTTAGCAAATTAATGTATGTCCCAATTTGTGAAACTGGCTTTATAAGTTAATAGTACAGAAAGACAAGAATGAATTGGAAAAGGCCACTACTGTTCAAAATCTCTGACAAATAGCTATTAAGTATTTGCTAACGGCAGCAGAAATAAGCATAGGGTTGACCAAGTAGAAATTAATTTAAAGCTATTTGAAAGGCTCCTTGTCATTCTGACCTTGGCTGTGTTGAGGGAAAGTCCTCTATAGCACATTTTCTCTCTCCTCCTTCGTCCCCCAAGATTAGCCAGTAGTTGGTAGCAATCTCTGTTCACTGCCTACCATGGTGATGCGGTTACTACTACTCACAGAGAAGGAGTCCAACCAAAGTCAGCTTCTAACCCGGGGCCAGACTCACTGATTAACACGAATATCTGCACACACAGTACACTCCAATCTAACATGAGCAAGTTGCTCCAAGACGCAGTTCACCAGCTCTCTCCTCTCCAGGCAAACAGATTCAGATAAGCGTTAAGAATATTTGACTGATCCAAGATGCAATCTTTCGGCCAGTGCTGTGATTCCTGCAGGCACAACTGTATTTCGGCCAGTGCTGTGATTCCTGCAGGCACAACTGCATAGCAGTGGTAGAGCCCAAACCCCAGTCAAGAAAGACGTATCAGAAAACTGCCCGCAGAGATTTTCAAAAACAGCCTTTCTGAAAAACCCATGTTATGGGAGCTCTGAGTACCCAATGCTGATCCCTCACAATCTGGATGTGCAAGGGAGGAAATCTGCTACAGCTTTTGGCTCAAATAATTGTTAATAAAGTTTATATACTATTTAAAAGACTTGAAGATAAAAGAAGAGGGGGCTATGAGCAGAAGTTCAAACTAAAGCGAAAACAAATAAAAGTCCAGGAATAATTATTTTCCCATTGTTTACTAAAAATGGTTCTGGGTCATGGACACACAACAGCTTGAGTACAAAAGTGTCTTATTTTATTAACGGTTGAGATGCAGTCCAAATATGCATCCTATAAACTCAGCAAGTCATATGGCAAACTATTGAGTTTATTATCAGACTATAAATTTTTTGTCATCTTGTCTGAAGCTTCTTAATATATTGACTTTCTTTGTGTAGATCTTCCTGTATCAGGAATATCCTACAGACAGATTTATGTGTTATATTATATATATTTATTTATTTATACAAATAATGCATCTTTATATATGCGTTATATCTGTTCTAATTAGCATATGCTTATTTTAACATTTGGGCTTTTTTTTATTGTCTTGCCTTATAATCAATTTTACATGCATATAGCAAGCTCTTTTATTACAGAACTCATTTTCTAACCTGTGGTCTTGTACACATTCTGCTTTGAAAAATAATGATTCTCCCTTAGTGGTTCAGTGATTTCTCTCTTTTCCTTTTTCACATACCTGTACTGCCGTGTATATGCAGACTTCTGGTACAAGCACTAATAGGCCATTAATCTTAAAATCACTACTGTGACTTATCTTTTAGAAAATAAGATCACTGCCTTCAGATTTAGCCCCTCCCTTTTATCATGGTTCTCTTGTAACACAGTCCCTGCTTTCAATCATACTGAAAGTCTCTTGTACGGCATTACAAAGCTCAGCAAGGAGTTTGCCATCAACCACAACTAAACAAGAAGAACTCCATGCAGACAAGATGACAGTGAATGCCACCAGAAGTCCTTTTCGTTTTTGCAATTTAGGGCTGAAAGACCGTATGTTCTGCTTAAAAGCTCCAAAGAGACTCCGAAAGGCTTCCACGAGACCAGACACTTTATTGCACCTTCCTTTCCTTTGCAGCTATGTCAGCGTAGCTACACTGGTTTATCCTGGCTGTGACCTAACCTATAATTCACACACTAGACTGAATTTCACTTAGTGTCAAGAAAAGGAGTAACTAGTTTTTAAGTTTTTTAATCTTAAAACATGATTTTAAGATTTCTCCAAGGCCACTCCTATAATGTAGGTGCACTTTGCTGTTGCCTTCCACTAGTTGGGGATGGGAGAGAGCAAAGAGAAGTCATTCTGATGTTTCTGGTGCTTACTTTGTTACCCACACCAGAACACTGATGTTGGTAACAGAGTGCAGGTATTTTTCCTCTTACAAGAAAGAACTGTGAATATTTGGCTAATGTGGCTGATGTGCAGATCCATAACTAGATCAGACAAAGAGCAGTGATAAATATAAGTGGATCAGAAAGCTCTCCATCTTCCCCAGTGCTGGTCAATTTTAAGTGCACCTAGTGTATGAAAGAGTATTATGCCATCTAAGAAACTATGAACCTCAGAGGATGATTTATCATTTATTTTCAGGAAGCTGACACAGAAATATAATGGTCTGTATAATTTTTTACTGTAAAGATAATGTCTGTGCTGACGTTAAAGGATTCAATTACACTCCTATGTTGCTTCCTTTAGAGGAAGTTCCATCAATAATTCCTCTAGTAGTTTGTTGCTGACGTTTATGCTATCAGAACAGCTTTTCTCTTGGTTCTATAGATATGATAATGTAATTATGCTCACCATCTGATGATTTTAAGAGACAGCAGGGCCTTCTGTGAGTAATACACTCTGCATTTTCTATTGAAACTTTAAATACACACACACGCACACCAAGGAAACAAGGTCAGCCAAGTAATAGTCCAGGTTAAGACGGTTTTGCTTAAGCATGATGATCCAAGGATCTCTACCTTCAAAACTACTACGTGATACTAGACGTACATTAGAAAGTGTTTGAATAATACATCTGAGCAGCCATTAAGAGTTACATCCTGATTCACAGCCACCTGCAGTACTCCATTGCTGTTTGTATCTGCCCAGCTACATTTGCCTCTGAATAACTTTGTTTGTGGAGCCCTGTTCCAAATAGGCTACTCGGAGTCATGATTTCAATCAATTGCATTGGGTGTTTATGAGGCAGCTTCTCCCATTCGGTACTGCCTTGTGCTGTGTAATATGTTCCGCAATAGCACAAGAAAAAACCTTCAAATGACACGGAAATACTCAAACACAGAGTATGCTGCTCAGCCTAAATGCTTTGTGAAATGAATACTGTAATACACTTGCAGTTCTGTTTACAGATTGGTTATTTACCTCCACAGGGAACTGGGACAGAAAGAACTTCCCGATTTCATTCAGCAGTTTTAAAATTTTAATCAACTGCTTAGCCAACCCCATTTTTACAGAGTTTTCCTTTCTTATTATTAATAGGCTAGGGAGAAAGAGGGAGAAAGAAATGTTATACTATTCTAGATATCATGGGAACAAAAGCTATTGGTTCATTTAAGTTTCCCAAAGCATTACCATTTCATGTAAGTTTGAGTAAATGTGCACAAACATTAAAAAAATCCATTTTGAATAGCCAAATCATCAGTCTCATGTATGGAAACCTACTAAAAAGTGTTGCCAGAACACTTTTATGGAGGACTTCCCAAGAGTGCTACTTTGTTTTACAGGCTTTGTTGGGGCTGGGAAAACTGTAGCTCTGAGTCATTTACAGACTTGCTGGAGGTCATTCGGTGATTCTGGGTGGAAGTAGGAGTAAAACACAATTATTTGTCTTTCCTTTTGACTTGTGATTAATCTGTAGTCTTTCAGGTGAAAGTATCCTACTTCAAAATCTTCAAGAGTCCCATCAGCTGTTCATCTCTCTCTATGAAATCCAGTACTAACCATATTTCCTCCAGGAACCACTACGTTTGAATTGGTAGTGGTAAACAACTGCATGGTGTCTCATCACAGTCACAAGTGTTTATCAAACAACTCTGGCATGTGTCAAAACCATCTGGTGGCCAGCTATACAAATGAATCCTAACATACTACTTTGCCACTACATAAGGCACAAGTAAATTTCAGGGTTAACAGTCAACAGTCAACTTAACCATGATCAACAGGGCAGTCACAGCCACTACATGTAGCTGGACAAAAATATTACTTGGTGGCTAAAGTGACAGTGAGAAGTCAAGTCTTCCCAGAGAGAGATTTGGGCACACTTTTGGTCATATCATGTGAATAAAGGTAGATATTTTTTTCTTTTTTTATTGGCCAAGTTTTCCTCATCAGCTTTCCTTTTGTTTTTATTAGAAGTTAATAGGTTTTCATATTCATTTGCCATCAGTTTGATGATTTCAGCACCTCCCTGCTGGGAAGTACAACAAGAGGCCTAAATTTGCTGAAATCTGATCACTGATTCCGTTCTAAATACTTAATCAATGTAGCAGTAAGAGTATTAAACCAAAGTGTACGATAGTCAGGAGAACACTCATCTCCAAAAGAAAATCCATTGTTTAATTAAACTATAACCTGTACTTTGCCAAAACACTTGCCAAATGACAACTGAATGAAGTTTTCAGCTACGAGGTTATTCTCCACACACTCAGCACGCACCTGCGCCTGCTTCAATACGTAATTGTTTGTGGTATGTGAACAGCGTTGTCAGGAGCCTGCTAAGGTCAGGCAGGCAGACCATGAAATGAAATGAGGATAATAAGCTCCAACTGGTAAATCACTTTCCAGACATTTTTGGACAAAAATTCCAGTAAGTTCAGAATGCACAGAAATAATTTGTTGATAATGCACAATCAGTAAAATTATACTTCAATTCATCTAAAAATTGCTACAGAAAGCAATTATTTTTTATTCGGGGTAATACATAGTGTGAAAAACATGACAGTATAAATGCATTCCATTTTAAGCAGATTTTCCCACTGCCTTTTGTACTTAAGAGAAAAACATGTATCATAATTAGAAACATCACATGATCATGAGGCTCATATGAATCTAACAAATGCAAAAATACTGTTGAACATGCTCACTGAGGAATCTAGACTGTTTTACTGAAAGTAATTCTTTCTATAGCATTAAGAGAATATCTTGAACTTTCTGAATCTCACACTGGGAAAAGAATATTAATACAAGTTTAATTTAAAACATGCATAAAATTTTAGGTGAACAATTTTTCTCATCCACATTGCTGTATTTACCTTTCAGTAATTTGATCATTTGACATATTTTATCTCTCTTACTGATTATTCCTTTACCCACAGACCTTCACTATTTTTAGGCTCTGCTCATATATCTTTACTATCTAATTGAACTCACCAGTAATGAAGGTTTATTAAAGAAAAAAATATAATTGGAGACAAGGATAGACAATACCATAGCCTGGTTTATTTTGCTAGCCTACCAGTGGACATAGAGACAGTCATGGATATCAGCATCACTTTCTCTTTCACAGCTTTATCAGCAGGTTTGCAGAAAAACATCATGATTCCAAAACCTTTTTTCAGGCAAAGGCCCGATTTCAAGTGAAGGTTCTACGAGAAAATTATTTCTTTTCATAGGGGATTTCCGTTTAGAACCAAATCCCTCTGCAGCCATTTGGTCTGGACTATGGGAAATATGAAATAATTGCATTCATTCCTCTGCTCACCCACTTTGTTCAAGTAATAGGGAGTACATTGTTCTGTTGCTCTTTTATAGTGTCCAAATTCCATGAAGTCACAAGAATACTTTCAGAGTAGATTGTCTCTTATTATAAAACTTCCCACTGCATATGAGAGACTGAGTCAAAGTCCTTGAACCTAAATGCAGTAGTAATTCAGAAAATTTTCCTTTTATTTCTCCCCAGGATTGGACAAGTTTGAGCGGTCATTGAGATATGGGCCAAAATGGGATTTAAAGTGTCTTCTATGCAATAAATTTGAGAGGCTTCACATTGTACTTAAGGATGAAACTGAAGTTTTTCAAAATTCCAAAAAATTACGGGATGAGGAGGCGACTTCCTGCCCAGACGTATTAGAGGGAGCTGAAATTCCTTCTGTATCTTTTCTGATCTGAGCAGAAGTTAGTTAATATTCGTACCAACAAAGACCAGTGCACATCCTTAAAAGGCCATTTGTGTTTAGAAAAAGAACATTTGCATCTTGCTCCTAACTGTTCTCTATTTTTATAGTTCAAGTGCCCAGAATGCACTTGCTTTCATCTTTTGACAAGCTTTCATGAGCCCCATTCACCTCATCCTCTGAAACATCCTTTAATTTCTTTAGTTTTGTTTTGTTTGGGTTTTTTTTTTTATGTGCTATGATTAGATTTGCATTTTGAAGCTTTCTATTCAGTGTTATATATGGAACATGTCAAAGCTTTGATTTCCACTTACCACCAAATAGAGATAAAAGTAAATACACAAGCAATAAACGAGCTTCTTTTTAGTGCAAGTACATTGCAGATGGAGCATAGAATTGATGAGTACACAGTATCAGCAATGAAAAATTCTATTTCATGTTTAAGACAACAAAACCGAGAAAGATCTTTTATCTAGCCAGTGTTCTCAATGACATCTGCAATATAATTGTACAGATATCTGCTGTTTCTATTTTGTTTCTTTTATTTCCATTCCTCCTACCCTTCACTCTTACTACTGCTCTGCTGTTTTGTTTTTTAAACAACTATGATAGAAGTAAAACACTAATGATAAGCTTGCATAAGGCGTAAGTCCTCCATTACTTCAGTTTTACTTCCTAATTTCACCCCCCCACACCCCTTGCATTACTATTCACTTTAATGCAACAGTGACTACGCAGCCTGCTATCACAGTCAAATCAAACAGTCTTCCCCACCTGGTAATGTTAGAAGTCAAGGCAAAGTCAAAAATAAAGATTCTTACATTTTAACTATCAAATCTTTTTTTTTTTTTTTTTCTAATAACCACAAGATGACAATATGGAAGAAACAATTAGTCTCCCTAACTCCTAAAGATTATATCTTCAGTCAGTATGGGTTTGATATTTCTAAGTTTTTTTTAAGTCTAGTTTACATATTCTCTAGCCATTACCATTTTTGGGTTCCCAGGGTCTACATGAGCTTCTTGTTCAGACAGCACGGAAGAAATCAACTGCTTCTCTTGACTTCTTGTACGTAGATACAGGCTTTCCAGCTAGTGTTGGCCTCTTTTCCCCTCATTTCCTCACTCAACTCAGCAGCAGTTTCCAACCTGTCCTTGCGCTACTGAGTTAAGAACATACAGACACCAGGTCTGGCTCAATTGTAACAGTCACACCCAGAAATTTCTCTGTTGCAGAGATTATGCCAAATTGAAATGCCCTTTTTAATTACATCAGAAAATACTTTTTATAGCATATATATGTTTTGGAGTGCATCCAACAAAAAGATTTATGGAGAAGATTTGTTGAGAATGTATTTTCAAAACATCACAGAACTATTTGCATAGAGGCCAGTTTAAAAGTGAAAGCCTACAGAAAATCCAGCCTATGTTAAAGCATTGCATGCACAGAGTGTTTAGCAGGACTCAAATGCTGAAAGAGAAGTCCATCACCCACCCAGGTCATTTATGTGCCGTGCCTACCCAAAGTAGAGTAGACTTTTATGACTAGATTGCAACAAGAATCCAGAAAAAGATTTGATTTTATTCCAGTTTAAGTATTTTGCATTTTCTAAATGCTACTAAAATGCTTTTGAATGCTGACAAAAAAGATGTCTGTACTATTATTTGAATGCTTTATTTGCTACCTCTGTAAGATATATTTAAATAGTCACATGAGGAAAAGTGTGCAAAGAGGTTCCAATAAAAGCCAGTTATGAAAACATGTCACAGAAGAGTGGCTTCCCAATAGACTACATTGATATCTACAAGTCAAACAAGTTCAAATACTGTAGAGGATAGAATACTGCATATTTGGAATATTCATGAGTTCGTTCACACAAATCTTTCATCTTGATATTTACAAATAAGCCTTTAAAATTAATTGGAAGTGTTACTCGATTTTTTAAAACAAACACACATACCAACTCAAGAGAAAAATCTTACACCAATAGAACCTATAAACGTTAGAATATTTCAAGCTTATAACACTGTGAGGCCATAATTAACTCGTAATCTAATGGATAGATTAAGAGGGTTTTGTTTGTTTAAGGGTTTGGGTGACGGTTTTCCTTTTTCTTTCTTCTTTTTTTTTGGGGGGGTGGGGGGATAGAAGGTGTGTGCTGTGGGGGAGATGTTCCTGGGATTTGAGTTCTGTTCTGATGAACAACAGGGAGGGAGGGTCACACTCAATCTATGACCCAGAATACAGCTCCAATCTGCTGCTCCTCATCCCAGTCCTTTCTTATAATTTTATTCAACTAAAGCAGAAGCATACCAAGGATTTGGGGTCTATGTGCAAACCTGAGGACTCTATCAGCCTGGAGCAAACTTGGAATTTTTTGGTGGAGGAGAGGCGAGCAGTGACCAAAAAGCTCTCATGTGTGGCTAAAACTATGTAAATCTCTCACTCTGCACATGGGAATAGTAGTAGTATTTGTGAAACAAAAGCAACAAGTTCAGCGTATATATACAATTCTTTGTAGTAAACGAATTCTGTAGCACTTCCATTTTAAAATATGGCACCTGCTATCTTTTCTCTCTGCACATTAGCTCTCCTTCAGTTTTAAGCACCCAAAACATTTTCAGTCTACAATTTGCACAAGAGTTATGAATAATAATTTGTTACGCACACCCAGACAGATTCCAGTGCGCCAGCTGATTGGGGGAATACATTAAAGTACTCTATTTGATGTGTACAACTTGCAGTCTAAGAGAATTACAGATGAAATATTGTGGCAGCTACTGATTGGTGCTCCCATTACATCTTATCAGTGTAACTATTTGAAGTAGTTTGGTATTTTTCAATCCTTTAAACATTCTGGTTTTCTGGTTTTCAGATTACCACAACACCATTTTAAGAAACAAATGAAGTGAATAAAATTAAATAAAGAAATAGCAAGAATCCTTATGTTAATAATTTGTTATAAAAGCTATAGCCACTTTGTCAGGCTATGCATAAACCCAAAGTACCAGCTCTTACAAACTGCGTTTTATAAGTACTTCTAATGACTAAATATTCATGATTTTTTCTTTTTTCAATTTAACAAAAAGATTTCACTTATATTTCAAAGCAGTAGCAAAACATGAGTTCTCCCCTCTCTCAATTTTTGTGCAAAGTCACAGTAAACAAGTCATTTTTCAGGAAGAGTATCAATCAAACAGTATAATTATTTCACAGAAACTCATTTTATAGGGAAAAGAGCAAAATGGATTCTTTCATTTTGTTAGTAAATCAAACTAAAACATGTCTTCATAAAAATTTACGAGTGGCTAGTTGAGAAGCCACTTTACTGACACAATAAAATCAGCAGTTTCATTAACCTCATCTGATCATTTGATCTGAAGGCTGGCAAGTCTGGCAAAAAAAGTCTATAAATACTTGCAGCAATGATCACTCAAGAATAATGGAAAAGTCAGAGATCTTGTCCTAAAAAATCTTGTTAACACCACATATTATAAATCATATTGGGTTTTTTAGACTTGAGAAAAGATTCCTAGCAATATTTAAATATATTTGATATCAAATATATGACTCTCTGTTGAATACTTATTTCTGTGTCTTTTAATTTAACATTTAAACTAGACGTATTTGATGTTCTATGTAGTGCACAGAAACTAAAAAAGTAGCCTCTCCCAGAGATACGGATGTGAAATCCTGCACAGAAGTCATGAAACTGAGCGTGCATATGTACAAAACCGGAACAATATCATTTTTATAAAATCCACACTTACCTGATCTTGAGAGCTTTTCTCTGTCCTTAATTACGCACAAAATTCCTAGTGCTACCTGCTAGTGGTTATCAAGCTGTACGAATGCATATGCAACTGTTCATATGATATCAAAAGATTTAGTGGTTGCTCAAGCGCAAATGTTACCAATGTGCTTTTTTCAGGTGTACCTAAATACATCTTCTGGTGTCTCAGCTTCTTGTGCTTGTCCGTTTTTACTCCAAATGAAACATAATGAAGGGAAGATGCTGCAGTGAATTAAGAGATCAATGAACCAGGAGTATCCATGGATCGTTTTGTCAGATGGTTTATGATCATAGGTAATTATGAAAGAAAATATTCATTCTCACTCCTAATTATATTTTTACACTGAGAATTAGAATGACTGCACTTCCACTGAATTTCAATAGTTTAATTAAATTAAATGGAGTATTAAAGCATTGAGTTATCAGGTAAAATAAATTAGGTATAGAATATGGATTAGTACTTTTATAAAATGTAGATAATGCTATAATGCTTTCTCATGTTTGACTTTAGAATCAGGCTTGTTAAGAGTCAGCTACACCTTAAGAAGGATTTACAGTTGATAAAACTAGCGCAACCGAAAAACTGTATCTCTTACTACGATTTCATCTGTTATCATTACATAGTTATCACACATTAGGCTGTAAGAACGATTTTTTTGGCTGGAGATTAAAATAATGAATTTGATTAAACACTATTTTGTCACTTATTTTGTGGATCAAGACAGACACAGGAAGGCATCATGACAAAGCTATGATATTGCAGCAATGGCTGGAGTCTGTTATAGGACGAAAGCATCATGCTCATCCTGTAAGACAGTATTGCAAAAACAGATGTTTAACTCTGAAGTTACTTTTATATCAATACTGAGGATGTATGTGACTGGTGGGAACGCTGGTATCTTCTAGGAATACTCTCAAATCCATGACACTGATAACTGCAGAGCTGTATGAAAATATCCTACTGCTTTATTAATGCCAAAATGTGTTAGAAATACCAACAGGCCACATTCTAATTAGCAGACTGATTGTCAGCTCAAGTTACTAACACAAGGTAAGATGTGCATGAGTTACCTAGTTACTAGTTAAGAAAACAAATTTTGTTTTTTCCTCAGGGATACTGGTCATTTGGTACAGCTGTGAACATAGCAAAACTAATTCTTTTGTTTATTAATAAAATGGTAATGTTAGTACCTTCCCAACCCTCAGGCAAACCTGTAACAAGGGCTGGGTGCTGGGGGGAATAGAATAAATATTGGAATTGTTTTATAAGAGCAGCTATGACTGCCTGAGCAGCTACTGAATGTTAAACAACATGTTGTGGCAGGTAGCCCACATACTCCCGTTCCTTTCTTTTTGATCAACTACACAGATTAAAAGGAAATCTGGGCATTTATTCTAATCTAGAGAAGAATTTGGAGCCAAAGATGCAATGCTCAGGGCAAGGGTGATGGCAGGTTTCCTAGGATAGCCAGAAGCACAGAACCCTAACAATTTGTAACAACATTAGAGTAATTATAGTTTTTACTTAATAAAAATCTTGCATGTGAATTTAAACTATGTTTACAACCTGGTCTATAGGCACTAAAGACTACATTTTGCTATCTATTCCCTCTAACACTTTTCGGAGCATGTACTCAATTGCAAGGTGCTCGTGGTTGGTAAAACAGCATAATTTCATATTTTTAATGACATCTGACTGTAATATAAATTGCTAGGCCAAAAATATCTGTTTATTCCAAGGATATAAAATATTTAACTTCAGGCTATAAATATGTTCACATGAGTTACTTTACTTTGTATAATCAAACATTTACTGTATAGGGATTTTATATTCAAAAAGACTGCTCACATACATACTGATATACTAATAAAAAAAAGCATCCACATCCTGTGCAAAAAGTTTGACTGTCCAGGGAGACAATTATTTTGTGACATCTGTAGTTTACTCTTCCAATATTAATCTTTTACCAGTATGTTCTAAAAAATATAAATTAGACCAGAAGAGAAAATACTGGAGCAGAAATAAAGCCTGGGACAAATACCAGCTAATGCAGGATTGTAGTTTATAGTTATATTATTAAAATGTTGTTTATTATTATTTTTGATACAGCTTCATTATTACAGATAGGCTGTTTGTATGTTTGTATTTTTCTTTTTTACCATCAACAATTTTCTCACAATTTTTTTTTTTTTTTTTTTTTTAGAGAGAGACCCTCTTTTATCCATTTTTCTGTCTAACCCTTTCCTTTCTTTTGTCATTTTTACCTTCTAATCTGTGTTTAGTTTCTTCTTCTTACACTTTCTTTAAAAAGCTGCCTACAAAGACTAAGGTACCATGTTATTGTGGAAAAACTGTGTTGCAATGATTAATTTGACTGACCAGTATCGCAGTTTTAGGGAAAAAAAAATTCCTAAAATATTCCACTAACATCACAGCCTTATTCTTGGTAGCATAAGGTTTTTCAGTTTCTCCCCACAAGAAGCTTATGCCAAGCCCTGACTTGATAAAGTGAAATTATAGAAGAAAATAAGATTACCTGCATCAAGACAAATGAGGACCAGTTCCAAAGTCACCAATTTGAAAATACCAGGCAGCTTTAGGGAAGAATTTGACAGATTGACTAGCTACACACTGGGCTAGCAGTTCTGTCTGAGGATTTTTGATTTGTCATTGCAATACAGACTGCTACAGTGCACATATTTGTCCACATAGTGCCACAGTGACTTCCTATTACACAGCACCCAACAGAAACATCCTCAAAGCACACTAGACAAATATATTAAATACACGTTCTTTCATTGCTGTCACGTACCACCGTTAAGCCAAGCAGTGGGTAACTGAGGTCATTTGCCATCATTATTGTTCCCTAAAACTGCAGCTTAAGTCCTAGAACAGCTGAAATGTGCTGCTAAAATTAGAGTTTTACAACAACAGACAACTAAATAAGAGATTGAATGTGATGTGCAACTGATATGAGGGTGCCATAGAATCAAGTATTCCAAAATTCTGATTTTCATTCTGTCATGTCTTCTGAACTTTGAGATTCAATGCAACATTAAAGGAAGAATAAAAATCTTCTATTTCAGATATTTTGAACATTGGTGAGAATGGTACCACTAGAAAACCTCAAAATATTCCAGAGCTTCCAATTATTTTACTGTAAAAAGCTTGTATTAACATTGCTTGCATCTCATGTTAACAGTATATTATAGGAAATAAGCACTGCATCTCAGCTGGTACTGCTCGCAGAAAGCAAAGGACACGTTAAAATTCTACATTTATACTGAGATCACAGAAGTCAATGGAAAGGTTTCCAATTAAAATTAATTAAGTTCCATTAACAGAAGACATTTAGTCAGCAGCATCACATTACATTATTTTCTCAGCTATTGAGATATCACTGGTGTCTTTCAAAGAAGCTTCTAAGCTTATTTTTGTCCTCTAGTTTTTGTTAAGATCAACTTAAAGTTTCCGGATACAGTCCTTTACCTCTATTGCACAGATGACCTGTTGTAATTGTACAGTAGACACAGGACATACATCAAGAATGCTTGAACCATAAACATTAGTGTGGCAGCAAATGAGTTACAGTTGCTTGAAAACAATATTCTAGCTCTTTATTAAAATGATGATGGAGGAATTATGAATACAACATCATGTCTTCCAAAGAAGAGACTTTTTCATTACCGTCATCCCTTCAGTAAACACAAAAATCTGACACAAAACAGTGCTGAGATATTTCATACCAATTAACTTTCACATCAGGCCTCAAGTCAAGTAAGCAGTAGAAGATGCCATTTGTACAAATGAAGTGAGATATTCTCTCAGCTATTTCTTTCCTGAATCTTCAAATTTTTTAAAGCATGTTAGTAAAGCAACAAAGAAATGTGATGCACTAAGAATATGCATATGCACAATTATATTTCAGTTGCAGTCAGGGTTTATGTTTGTCAAAAAAAAAATACATATATTAGTTTGGCAACCAAAGGTCTTTCTTAAAATTGAAATGCTATTGCAGTCAGTACCAGTCCAAATAAATAAATAAATAAATAAATAAAAATTTTAAAAAGGAGTCCCCAGGCAAATAATGTTACAGTTTGTATATAAGACAAAATATTGAAGAGACAGCAAAGGTAGTGAACAGAAAGTCAATATTCTGTGGGGACTTGATCATTCCAAATCTAAACTCTCTCAGGTTATATATTAGGTTACTGTGTTAAGCAACTCAATTTTCACTAGTTGTTTGGCTACTGTGAGGCAGCACAGCAGAAGGAGAAGCGTGCACAGAGGGGACAGTGTGTAGGGAGAGGTCTCCCTACACACAGCTCAAGACTGAAGACAGCACCGTGCCAGGCAGGCTGATGGCACAGGTGGGCTCCCCACACCTGGCCCAAGTCCAGGACAGCCACCAGGTGAGCAGACGTGAACAATGCAAAGCTGTGTGATGAGAACATTTCATGGAGATCTGTCAGATATATGGCCAGTGCTCCAAAAAAGATCAGCCTGGCCTAAGGTAAGTCACTTCTTGATATCCTTCCTTTGCACTATATCAAACTAACCAAAGTTATTCTGAGAGGTCAAAATAACATATTGTAAGATGGGTGCTTAGGTACCAGATGACAGCCATGTCTTTGCAGTTTCATTAATAGCTATTGCTGTCTTCTCTGTCTCTATAGTTATTCATCTAGAAACATACCTAGCTCAACAGTCAGAGACTCTGTTCTCACGAGCAAGACAGTTCTCAAAGTTGCACAGAATGAACAAGAAGAATTTCACACTGTAAGTCACTATAACATCGCACAGCTGTGAGCTTAAAGGAAACTGAGCTAACACGCTACTTTGTCAGCTCCAAGCTCTTATGCTGCACCAAATCCCATAGCATCTAGAGTCAATATTATCAAGCAATACTCACTCTAAAGTGATCCTATTTCAGATATGCTGTGCTTTCAAAACAAGGTAGAGTTTAAAAGAATCAATGCCAGCCTAGCAGCAGGGGACCAGAAATACCAAAATAAGAGTTTTGGTTGCCAACAGGGCATAATATACTTCTTACTTTTTTTTTTCTTTTTGACTCATTTTGTAGGTTTTTGGTGAATCTAATATGACATATCAATGCCGATTCAGTGTTGACCTTGATGATTTAGAGCTTGGTACCCAAACAGAGCACTGGAAAAAGCAACCTAGGTTCTTATTCCTATAGTGTCTTAGGGTGAACGATGAGAAACCTCACAGGAGAGAACTGTCTTGTTTAGTCAAGGGGAGATCCTGAAGAGCATACTTGACTTGTTCAATAGTTTACCAACCTCTATAACATTTGTGAAAGAAGACCTAGATCCACCCCAAAACTATGTTTTCCCCTTTCCTGACCTTGCTGCATACACTTTACTGCTTTTTGATACAGAAACAGAACCACAGGCTATGGTATATACAAGCTTCAACTCTACGCAGCTATTTATGCATAAATTTAAGCTTTGCAGCAGTGAAAAGTCTTCCTTCTCCTTTATTTCTTTCAAGTTCTCTAACTATGCATTATTTTCCCTAATACAAAATATACAAGTCTGAAGGACTGTTAACATTTCTTGGAGTTCTTGTTTTGTTAGAAATAATTACTTTTTGCTTAAATCTACAGATACGTAACGCCATATAAAAGTCTGCTGGCCTATTGTCTCTAGGTAAAATGTGACAGCAGAGATCTATAACTTGGGTCTTTTACGAGGAGCAGCCGAAGCGATCTCTCATTAGATAAACAAATAGTTATCTCCTAGCAACTGAAATAACTTTCACATTTCACTGCTAATCTTAAGGAAACTATCCTTGAATATCCATTCCTGCTTGGGGAACAGAAAAGGCAGAACTAAAGTTTTACGAAGAAGAATAAAAGAAAGGCATAAGGAAGTCTCAACGACTGAAGCTAATTTCCTTTAATTTTCAGTTTCAGCTTTGGTTATTATGATTAGTACTTTATGATTGATGAAGCAATTAATTTTAATTAGAATTGTGAGTTCACTGTAATTCTTTTCCTCTTTGATTAGAAGCTGCATTAAAACCCTAGACATCATTTAGATACGTTTTACTACTCAAGACAAATCCCACATTCAGAAAAAATAAGTCACCTCTCTATCTCGAGCCCAGCAATACCTGAAGATCCTGGGCCAGATCATAGCCGTTTCTCCATCAGCTGATGGCTCATACTCAGGTGGTTACAGGTCTGCAGCCCTGGCAAGAGGAACAAAACAAGCCAATACAGAGCAGCTTTTTTTCATTTGCAGATTACTCAGCAGCAGAAGTTGTGGTAGAGAAACAGAAAGGGGACACAGGCAAAGGGGTCAGGGTGCTTGAATACTGAGTTCAGTAGCAGAAAGTGGCCCTAAGACTGAAGTGAAAGGAACCCACAAAAGAGCATTGAGAGGGTCTGTGCTCCGGATCCCCCGCAGCTCAGAGCATCACCTAGCTATATGGACAGTAAATAGCGAATGTCCTCCACCTAGGCTGCCATATCAAATGTTATCAGTGTGAACAGTTTGATCCGTATCCCTGAGATACGCACTGAGAAATAAGCTGAAACAGATGATAATGGCAAGGCATGAAACATATCTGCGAGGTAGCTAAAAACCCAAGCGTCTCGGTGCCACACACGACAGGAAACACCCCTCCTCCACCAGGTGAACAGCTGCTGCACACCTCCCTGTGATTTAAAAGCACAGCTATTAACTAAATGCAATTTGGCAGACATGGTTATGGAGGCTCCCACCAGCTTACACATGCTGAGACACTCAAATTGTTTATGTTCCATTAGCTGCCTTGAAAGCTGTTTCTGGCATTCACACAGATCTGCAGTCACAACAGCCCTTTCTGGACACTACGGACAATATGCAAAAGGTCAGTAGTAGGTTTCCAGCATGGATGACGGGGGCCGGAGTGCTGAAATACTGCAGTTGTAGTAGAAAGACCCTCTGGATGCTCAGAGGGGACGACAAACAGTATAGGTTTATATGCTGTTATTTGATGCCCTCAGGTTTGATCCAAAACTCCTGGTATCATCGGAAAAGATCTGTCAAAATAAATGTATAAGCTAGCAGGCCTTCGCATTCAATCACTGCTACGGAAAGATTTTTCAGCCTGAAAGATTCACCAGAGTGACAGTATGGAATTAAAGGCATAGATATCGGGACAAGCTGACCTCCATTCTCTCTTTCACTGTCACAACCATCACCTGAATATATGTGAAAGCTATCCCACAGAAAAAAATGATTTTAAAGAAAAATTACTTGGTCTTTACTTAAAAATTGGTGCTACTTAGAAAAGAAGACAGTTCTTTTGATTATGTCACTTAACTACCTATATATGAACCAGCTACAGATGAACTAATGGGTTCAAGAAAACTTAATGGTCATTTACTGGCTTGAGATGGAACAACAACCTGCATACAACTACACCGCATGACAGAGGTGGCTAATCATTTACCTCTGTGAAAATAGGATTCATGAACCAAATGTTCAGATAATACCACCTCCGCTACAAAGTCTTAAATAACAGTTCTCAAAGCAGTCTTCTTCACACAACTCCTTACTACTTGCTTTGCAAGACTTACAAGCATTTATTCCTGTTTTACAAATTAGAAATGAGAAAACATTTCTATTATTTTGGTATCCCTTGTTTCCCTTGCTAATTACTTGGTAATGCCACAGAGTATATTAATCAGAGCAAAGCCAGTAGTATAGGAATATTTAATGATCTGTGTTGCAAGTAGTCCTATAAATTGCTGTTGTGGCATAAGAAGTACTCTATTAATTAAGGTTAAGACAAGGTGAAGAAGCCAGCTTACTTATTACAGTACTACTGCTAATACAGAGAAGGGTTTACACTCACTTCCAGCCACCATCTGCTGTAGAGAAATACATATGCCTCTTCTGAAAGGATACCTTCCCCTATTTTTTTGACTACCTAAGTTACACAAAGCAAAAGAACTCCCTTAGTGGAAAAAAAGAACCACAGAGGAAACAAGCTTGCAAACATTTTCTTAAAATAATTTGAACAGCAGCAGTCTTTGGTAAGGAATCAGCTACTTCCTCCCCCTCAAATGACATGTCGTTCAGTATGCATGAATGTGTGGCAAACTTCTACTCTGCTCCAAACATTTCTTTCCTTTCTAAGGGGCAAAAAGGAGGAGTGGGGCAACCATGAAGTTCTTCGGAGATGATCCAGAGTTGGAGCCAGATATGAAGCTAATTATTGTTTAATATTGCACAACACAATTTTTGTAGTAATTACTTGTAAGGAAGACATTGTTATTCTGTATTCTATCTAGAAAAATATTTCCTCACAACTTCCTTATGAGGTTAATACATAATGACAACAGGCATTACAGAAAAAAACATCCAAAATAAGGTTAAAGAATAAAAATAGAGAAATAGGAATTACAGAAAAGCAAGTTTACAAGTTAAAATATAAATTACAATCTTGAATGCATGCAACTAATAGCTTTGCATGGAATTGTAAAAAGTAAGCTTCAAAACTCAATGCAAAACAGGTCATGTTCTCTTTTCAAATAGGGGAGAGAAGAAGGGTCATGAAGAGTTTCAGCAGGGACAGGTAGCTCTGTAACTATCTGCAGTTACTAGTACCTGCTTGAACATATGCAGGTTGTTGGACTAATAAGATCCAATATAGGATCCAATATACTGATCTAAAACAGTGTGCATTTAACGAGCATTAATGTTAGATATAATGACAATACCTGGATTTTCAGCACTTCTTTGTTAACAAGTAGTACTTTGTATTTTTTTGAACCTGAATTTTTTAGTTCCAAAGCATTGAGAAAAATTCATGAGTCATCTGAAAACAGCAGGATGCTATCAGCATCACCTGCCAGTGCGAAGACTGTCAACTTCATGGGATTCTCCTTTACATCTCCCTCTCCCTTAAAACTAGTAGAAGTCTTGGAGTTAATTATGTCACTTATGCCATAAGTTAATTACAGTAATTAACATGAGGATACATTTGACCGTGAAGTTATTGTAGCCTCCGGTCTCTGATAGAAACTAACATCTGTTCCAATAACATGCTGTAAATTACATCTTTCAAAAAACCAGCAGGCTAGTAACTTCATCATAAATAGCCCTTTTTAAAATCACTACTGGTGTATTTCACCACCATAAAATCTGCCCACTGTATGTGCGTACTGACCAAGGAGAAAATGCAGAGGATTTTAAATTTTTCCATGCTTTAACTTACTATTTTCAACTATGCTACAATATTTGCCATCTGAAGGTATTTGCATGATGATATTCAAGAACTGGTTAACCTATGGATAGATCCTTGGCAGCAACGCTTTGTACGCCCACTCAGAGAGACCTGCTTTTCAGAGGTTGCCAGTACAGATTTCTTCTTGGAATCAGTTAAGATGGTCAAATGTTATCATCGTTACTGTCAATTGCTTGTATCAACTGACAGTCTACAACATTGGTGCCTAGATACATTACCAAATAAGGATATTTCCTAATGTGAAGTGCTGTTTATGAGCTAGATATGCTACATTTCATTAGCTTAGTCTCAGTTTGTTCCAGGCACCTGGGATTAAGAACTACCCATTGCAATGACAGCCACATTATGTTCTAGTACATGCAATTAAGAGACTCTTTCTGAAGAGGTCCTAGGACATCAAAGAAATCATTAAATAACATTCCAGGTTTCACAATCTTATTACAGAATTACAGCGTGCAGCTCAGTGATAATAAGTGCATGGGATTCCCAGGTGGCTGCTGGGATGAAATTCTTCCTTTCTGGTTCTGGAAGCGGTTTGCGTTAGTGCTCTAGCAAGGCGGATGTTTTGACAAGCACCCCGCAGGCAGCACTGCCGTACACGGAAGCCTTCCATTTTGTTATGACAAGAACTACTCTGCAATACATATTTTATGCTTCAAATGCATGCTGCTTTTTTTTCATTTGCTGCACAGGCATGAACTGTATTGGGTCAGTATGAATGTACTGGAGTCACACAGCAAGTTGGATCTTCAACAACTGTTTTCTATATAATAGGTCATATTTCACATGTTGCATGAGATGCTATCTCTGAAAAGAAAGTCAAGTGAAATCACTGCCTAAATTTAATCATAGTGGGCTAAAGCCAGTAATTTAGCTAGTTCTTTAGTCACTGAAACAAAATGGACCTGGCTTCAGTATCTCTATTTATTTATTCTACTGCACTAAGCGGGTCACAGAATAGCCATTAGTGTTACACCAGTATTCCCTGTTGTATGCAATGTCTTACTATGCATAGCAGGAAGCAGAGTTAAGGCTACAATGACAGCTTTTTCCCCTAACAGTTGATCACTTCCCTGTAAAACATTAATATATTTTTTAAATACTTATATATATATTGGAGAAATATATACACACACACACACATATGCATTGAAGTTCATACTTTGATATAAAATATTTAGGAGAGCATTTGGGGCTCAATCTTTCCCTGAATCTGACATGAAATTGTTTCATGATGAGGTCACTTGGACTTTTTGTTCACAACTTTAATTGGCCTATTTAATAGTGAAACAAATTATGCAGCCCATATACAGTCTAAAATCATACAACAGTTCGGCAAGTACTTAAAATGCTGCCGAGAAGTTTCTTCACTGAAGTAAACGGTTTATTTGAACAAGTGAACATTGAAGCTACTAGCTAAGGACAAAGTTTTGTCATGTTAGCAAAAATATCCAATTTTAATGACTGAAAAAATAGATAGTGCTAGTTATGTTTGAGACTTGCAATTAGATAGCCATTTTTCAAAGACTGTAAGATTAAGACAAACTTAAAGCACAGCAAATGAATAGCTGCAAATCTATAGCCCCAACACTCCACTGCCTCCCCAAAAGAAGGCAAAATTGGCCACAGCAAGGAGGAGTCTGTCAGAAAGAAACCTTGATTACCCAAGCACAGACCGGCCATCTGATCTCAGATGCTGACAACAAATAGGGTAATCGTTTGGATAATTACAGTACTGGTTACCCAGTGCTCCCATATGTTCTGTTGAACAAGTCTTTGGCATTATGAATGGGCTGCAGGCTGATCTGTCAAGGCTGAAGTGGAGAAACTTAAAGGAAATCTCCTAATAGGGGTTAACAAAGCTGAATGGAAGAAAGTTGATGGCAACACAAAATCCCAAATACCAGCAAGAGCCAGGCAGTACTTTCAGCAGTGGACCTTTTTTTTTTTTTTTTTTTTTTAATCACATCTCCTTAGGTGGTTTTAACAAAGTATAATGAAATAAGAGTCCTTTTTATCAAGTCTCTGATAGAAGATGAAAATTTAAGAACGTTACAGTCATCCCAAGCCTTCCATAGAAATGAAAATTTAAGAACATTTACAACCATCTCTGTTGTCTCAAATACTAAGTTACTTAACTAAGAATCTCAGATACCAGGTATTTAAGTAAAAGTCTCACCAGAATGAGTTGTACAAACTATCCTTGCTTAATTGTATTTAGTACTGATATTAATTATTGATTTAACTAAGCAGAGGAGAAATGGCTGTAGTGAAAGTATATGTGTATTTTCTTGCATTTGTCCTTACTTATTTACCCATTCTGGTAAATAGACCTACTCATTAAGATTGGTTTAGAACTGGATAACTAATTTTTTCATACTTACCATCTTAATGTAGTAAAAGGGTACTTCTGTGGCTTTAATTTAGACCATTAAAGTCACCTCCAATTTTGCAATTTTATATAGGTTTTACTTAGCTTTATACAGCTTTACTCATTTTGTACCTGGATTAAAACATTTGTCTGTCCTTTCCCTCTGCCTTTGGAAACGGTCTGTGAGCTAGAATAGTGGATTCTAAGTTAGTAAGTCTCTAAATATTGTATATGAGCAGGTTGCCCAGAAAGATTGCGGAGTCTCCTTCTCTGGAGACATTCAAAAGCTGCCTGGACATGATCCTGTCCAACAGGCTCTTGGTGACCCTGCTTGAGCAAAGTGGTTGGACTAGATGATCTCCAGAGATCCCTTCCAGCCTCAGCTGGAATTCTGTGATTCTGTGATCAGTATTGCCATGTTCCTTAGATATCAAACCTTCTTTATCCCTCCAAAACCTATATATTTGAGGACACAGAGTTTCTTCTCTAGACCTGATACTGGTGGGAGTGTGTTCTGGCGTACAGTTTTCATTTTAAACTTGATAGAATTCTTTTTGCAGAAAGCCTTTCAATGTATTAATGCATTCTGTTCAAGATCCTATCACTGCAATAAATTAAGCTTATCTGTAGTTGCTTTAAAAAAAAAAATCAATGAAACTCCAGAAGTGATTAAACAACTTACTGAATTGGTGCCTAAATAGGTAGCTTAGCACCATTATCAGTAAACATAATGTACATACTCAAGACGTACTCTCTTGTAGATAAATAGAGAGCCACTTTCAAATGCGGCAAGATTTATTTTAGAAAAGTGTAAGTCTTAGTGAAATAGAAAATATAGTCCATCCATTCTTACTGAATGGATTGACAGCTCCTATACAGTTGAAAGAGAAATATAACACATAATTTGTGCCTGTTAGGTGTAGATAGGTGCTATATATACATATTCAGTTCAGTATATAGTTGACCCATTTAAAAGTTTTAAACATCTAAGGCATATACAACTATTACTATTACTTTCACATGCTCACAGAGTTTGTTTGAGATAGATGTCAAATATTTTGACATCTTAGTTTCATGGTGTTCAAAATACTTGATCGTCAGATGAGGAACAGCTGCAAGTTCAGAAAGATCTACCACTGTATCATCACTTATGGACTTTAGCCCTGGGCTCATGTGCCAAATAGTAATCAGACACTCCCTGCTTGCTGGATACGACTGTTAGCACCTGATCCAAAGTCTTTAACTGTCATGTTACAGCACATTTATCATGCAAAAATTGGTAGCGTTCTAACTTTTTGTTGTGTTTGGCATGCAGCATTATCATTATAGTTTGTTACTATTAAAATGTGGCATCAGGTATCATTAGTATTTTCTTCCATGCATCTGACGATGATAAGCACCAAAACTAGAAGCATGCCCTGCCACAAGCACTAGTCAGCATCTGCTGCCATCCCAGCTTGCCACAACAGAGGACTTCAGGGCTGTAGCTTCTACAAATTAATCCTTCTTGCAACCCTTTGGTTTCTTAACAATTTTAGTAAAGAGCAGCTAAGCTGTTTGCCCTTACTATCAAGGTCCTTCTTGCTTATCCCTTCCTATTTTTATCACTGTGACAAAGTAACTAAGTATTCATCTGTTCATTTTTATCAGCCATTTTTATCAGTTGTAACCTTGCCATTACAAGTAAGTCTACCCTGGTGCTCTAGATTTAGTCATATGTAGATAGATATTTTCTCTAGATTATTGATGAATTCCACCAGATTTAACTTGATGTCAAATTGCTGTCTTTGTCTGGCATTATGGAAAGAGACATTAAATGGTTCTAATACTTCATGTTGAAATTAGATTTGCCAGCACATTATGAGATGCTTTTACAGATACCATTATTCTAAAAAGCTTTCATGCTCATAAAAAACAGTGATTTTTTTGAAGTAACAGCAATAAATTGGAGGGAGGGAGAGGAGGGGAGAAGTGCAGAGAACTGGCATATACCTATGTATACCCAGCAGATAACAGGTCATGACTTAAAATTACTGTCCAGGTTTACAGTTTTGTGAAAAGTAACTAGCCATGCTAAGATTTTTTCTTCTCACTACTAGAAAAGGGAAATCAGTAACATCATAAAGCTCACAAAGGTTATGGCAAAAGAAATAGTAAATCACTATTGCAAATTTGAGGTGATATGTCAGACCAACTAATTTGCTTCTACCACACCTCTTCACGCCTCCCTCATCGCTACCACTTGGCTATAAACAATATCTTGTTATTTGCAGAACAACTATTACACACTTCAGAAAGGTGCAGTTTTTAGACTAAGTATGAGGAAAGATAATGTTTGGATTAGTATTTCAAACAGCTTCTAATGTGATAAGTTTCACTGCTAATATTTTGGACAAGGGTGTTTAAAAAGCACCAAGTCAGAAGCCCTAGATTCAAGTACTGCTGCAAGGCAGATTCACAGGACAGACTGTAAGTACAGGAGTCATATCAATATAGCATCAAATATAAATGTAGCACTTTTATTTCATTTAAAGTCATGTCAATAGCCCTTTATGTTGGGTACGGCTATTCTAGAAAGGAAAAACAGCTAAATATTTACTTCCATGTTTTTGACAGTCTAGAACTTTATACAAAATCCAATATTTTTCTTTGAAGACCATACGTTTCATTACACTATACAAAATTCCTTGAAAAGGGTAGAGGCTTACACGAATACTGAATAAGATTTCCCCTCGTCTCTGTGACACATTGCTGAATTGCAAATGCCTTCAATGCTTCAGCTTTAAGGCTATTTTATGTTTTGATTACTAAGGTGCCATTCCTGCTTCCTCTCCTCCTCTTTCTTTCACTGTTCTCCTTCTCCTCCTTTTGTTGGTATCTTTTCCAGGAGAGCCCTTTCAGAGACGAGCTACAAGTCTTGCTGGCAGTCCTGAAGGCTAAGAAAAATAAGCAAAAGTCTCATGAACCGAGTGAGAGCAAAGCTTTTCCCTGCCTTAAATATGCTACATTGTCAGTTTGCTGCTGCTGCTCCTTTTTTTTTCAGATCCAGGGCTTAGAAAGGAGCAGCTGCTGCACAGCCAGGATAAAAAGACTGGACTGTGTGAAGGAGCGCATGACGGTGACTGGACTGCTGTAGAGCAAGCCAAGGTTACAGTGGTTTATACTCGTGGGGACTGTCAAACGACAGAGGATGTTCATGAGCAAAGGCACTTTTTCTTGAGTAGCATGATAAAAATAAAATCTGACTTGACAGTTATGTCAGCTTTTCAGACATATGCTACAACATGCTGAAGGTAAAGAGATTTCTAATGGTGTGACCACTTACTTTTAAGGTTACCAAGTGAAATCTTCAAAAAAAAAACCTCACAAAAACCATCTGAACAGGCATAGTTTAGATGCCACAGCTGTAATTCCAATCAAACTTCACTTGGTTAATGCTTTGTTTGGTAAAGACAATGAATAAAAACAAAAATGGCTAAGTAGACAAGTACCAAATAGTGACAATGTTTTGTCAATATTTCAGCTTAAGTAAAAGGCAATTTATCACATTTATCAGTTTTCTCTTTCAACATCTTTATACACCTTGATGTCTCAGGACACAGACAAAATGATTGTGCTGTTTTTATAACAGCTCTCCAAGTAACCTCACAACGGAGCAGAAGTGCCTCTATCAATAGCAGCAAGCAATCACGCTAGGCAGATTTCTAGAGATGGATTTTTCTAGACAGATTTCAGAGAAAGCAAGAACTGCAAGTTAGAAATGTTAGTCACCTCTTGGTAGTTTTGTAGCTAAATCTCGTTGATAAGCTAGGTCATGCATCTCCTTAAATATGGACATTCATACACAAGAGCCAGCAGAAAGAAATGTACAGTTCCTGTGTGTTATTCAAGGTACTCCGATGCACTGATTTCTCTCCTAAAAATTAAGGCATAGATGCAAAAGTAACTAAGTGGTGCTGCTAACATAATAGAACAAAATAACTCAAAATTATAACTCAAAAAGGCAGTCTCAAAGAAACAAGACAACTAAGACGACTGAAAAAAATCCCAAATCTCCTTCATAAGTAGTAGCTTGGTATTTCCTTCACTGTGAAGTGTTGACAAGACTCTGAAATACTCAGAAGCAACAACTGAGGCTTAATAGGGAGTTTAAGCTTGCTTGAAGACCATTAGCTGAAAGCATAGGCCCATACACACCAGCCTATGCGTACCAGATGCTTGTACGTTTTAGTATTGATAGAGAACAGCAACCTAACGCTCCACCGCACACACTAAAGCTTTATCCTTAGGCAGGTTTGAACATTGTTAAAATACTGCTAGGAGCTGCAAACAGTAATCTAGTCTTTTACAGCTATTTGTAGAAGTTTAATGCCTATATCTTACCCAGCTGTTTAATCTTCAAAAGTCTGGAGGCAGTTGTATGGTATGATCAGAGCTACTCAGAAGATAACTAGAGGGAAGGCTGTATCTGCAGCTACTCCTGCAGCTCCTTTTGGCAGTAATATAATGCTCCAGCACTTCTGGCAATGATGATGTATAAGGATTTTTGGATACTTGTAGCAACACATCGGATGTCTGTATCGTGTGTGTGTGTGCACTGCTTTCAATCTGAAGTGGCTAAACATCACAGAGTTGATTGGGGGAGAAGGGGCACATAGCCACAAGTTACTGAAAAAAAGCTCAAATACAAGATTTCCCAGGATTATGTCAGCAAGATGAACCCTTTTATTTCAGACCCCTGTCTGGAGCTCAGATCTAGATTACAGATACAAAATAGGACTGGTTAAACACTGCCATCCTTCTAGTCACTTAAAATAACTTGACCTCCTACATAGATCAAAACTACTTTAACTCGCTTTCCATAGATCCATATTTAATATTTCAAGGAACTGCTGTCAAGAAAACTAGTTTCTGAACTTCCCTCTTATACCAGCCCTTGGAGAGCCAGTTGTGGACTTAGAATGTAAACTGTTTGAACGTACTGCATTCCTCCACAAAAGCCCTAGTCATTTCAATCAAAAAACCTCTTTCTCTGACTTACTAGAGTTGTTACTTGTTTTGCTCTTTTAAATAACACCAACTCACCCTTCCCCTTCATAGAAACAAGCTAGTTTTGAGGCAGCTGTGCCAATATAAAACAAAGCGGATTAATTGGAATCAGCTGCTTAAATTCCCGTTTTGGGCTGTTTTTAATGTCACCACAGGTATATAAATATGAGTGAAGGCGTATTTGGAAAGATTATATATTCTCTTCAGTATCTTCTGTTTAATGATTTCTTTTAGTCATATCTATCTAAACAACGGAAAATAAGTTGGCAGAAAAGGGTCAGGGGGTCCTGGTAGATACTGCACTGAACCTGAGCCAGCAACACACTCTTGGGGCAAAGAAAACCAGCAGTCCCCTGGGCTGCATTTGGAAGAACATTACCAAGTGTTGAGGAAGATGAACTTTCCCCTCTACTCAGCCCTGGAGAGACAAATTTGGAGTGCTGGGTCCAGTGCTGGGCTTGCCAGTACATGAGGGACATGGATATACTGGAGCAAGGCCAGTAAAGGGCCATGAAATGACTAAGGGACTGTAGCATCTCTCATGCAATAAGAGCTGGGACTCTAGCCTGGAGAAGACAAAGCTCAGGGGGTTGATCTTAGAAACATTCATAAATATCTGACCAGAGAGTAAATGAGATAAAGCCAGATTCTTCTCAGGGGTGCCCAGTGACAGGACAAGAGGCACCAGACACAAATTGAAATATAGGCAATTCCATTTAAACATAAGAAAAAGCTTGTTACTGTGAGAGTGATCGAACACTGGAACAGGTTGCCTGGAGAGGTTGTGGGGTCTCCAACCTCGGAGATATGCAGAACTCAGCTGGACACAGTCCTGACCAATACTCTTCAGCTCACCCTGCTTTGAGCAGGGTGCTTAGACCACATGATCTCCAGAGGTCCCATCAAACCTCATCTGCTCTATTACAACCCTATAATGTTGCACAATATTTTTGAAAACTTTTCTGCAAAAATATAATGAATGCAAAATATTCCAAGTATAATAGTATCCATAGCTGTCAGGAAAACGTTTGTTCATATAGAGAACTGATCTTCAAGCTTTTTTTTTTTTTTTTTTTTTTTTACACCTTTTAAGATAGAAAAGTCAAACAAGCATAGTTATACAGAAAATAACATGAAAATGTCTATTTTTGAGCTTGTAAGAGAATATTAAATTAGTTGTCACATAATGAAACAAAGCTGTTCAGTTAATAACCTCTCTCGAGTCTTGTAATCAAGTTCACTCTTTCATTAAATTCTAGCATTATTCAATGTGAAAATGTATTTGAACCTGCAATTCAACTATTCCTCGCTATTCCTCTGAAGGGTTCTCTTAGACATTTCCGTAGCTGGTTCCATTATCTCTACTATGGTTACCTAACACTATTAATTGCAGAAATTTGCATGTTTAACCAGAGAAACAAAAATCTTCAATAAATGAACACATTCCACATTACAGTTGGGTTGTAAGATTACGTGATGTGATTCAAGTTATTCTATTTTTCACTTGATGCTGCCCGATAAAAAGGAAGTAGGTCCACCGCAGGAAGAATTCTTTTTCCCCCACCAGGGGAAGGCAGGTAGTCTTTGCCTCGGAGAAGTAGGACAATAAAGGCAGCTGTTGATGACTACAGCACTGTATCATTTTCCTACCACAACGCATTCTTGCTGTGAAGCATTAGAATCCCTGATATTGTCTCCCACCTGGAAACCATGGCCAGTGTTTCCCTCTCCTTAGTTTGAAAAACCACAGCACAGAATAATTTAAGTTGGAGATGATATCCAGAGGCCACCTTGTCCAACCCTCCTGTGGCTGACTCCAGAAAGATTTACTATGAAGCTTTCATGGAATCATAGAATTGGTAAGGTTGGAAGGGACATCTGGAGAAGTTTGAAGAGGTTATCCTCACAGTGTGTTTATTTTTAATCTAAAAGGAAATTCTTTTAGGAAATCTGTAAATAATAAAGCCTCTGTCACTATCGTGGTATAACATTAGCTTCTGATAAAACACTTCAGTTTCTTTGGGGAAAGAGTTATTTATAGTGTCCAGGTCTTTGAGTAAGTAGCCCAGCTAGTTAAGTCTTCTCATTCAAAATGTGGTTTCCAGACAGTTGAAAATAGGCTCTAAAATAACAAGAAAAGGATGAAACTATCTATTCATATAATGACAAGCTTTTATACGTTTGGATGGTGAAGAATAAATGGCCTATTCCTGTCCCTATCGAAGTCATTGGCAAATTTCCTGTTGTCTTTAACGAAGGGAGGGACGGTCACCGTGGGTCTCCGAGGATGAGTGTTAAACATTACAATAAAGGAAACTGGGTCGCTGTGGAAAAATGGACTGAATCAAGAACCCATGGGGAGAAGCTCTGGTGCTCGTGTCCATGTGAAAACCTGCACTGCGCACTGTCGCTTCCTGCTGAAACCGTCCTCCTCAAAGCCTGCCTGCAAGAGTGGAGCTCACACGCAAATAAAAACAGATTCAAACATCTTAATGAGCATCTGCTGTCCTCCTCCTTTTCCTTCTGGCAGAAATTAGCTGTAGCCGTACTCTCACGTGAGAAGGAGATATTCCAAAGCCGGCCTCTATTAAACTTGCGCTGCGCAATGATCCCAGCACTGCAACATGGCACACACGCTGCTTCCCACCACCACCACCCCCCCCCCACAAGACTTTGCAGCAAGCGTTGAAAAAAATGGATGGGGCCTTAACTCCTTGCAGTCTTGTTTTTATAATTACTGATGATGATGAGAAAACATATTTTCCTTTAGAAAGTCACAAAGCAAGTCTGTGCTGCACCGCTGTTCCCAACATTTGTTTCTACCTGGGAAAACAAAGCATTTCCTTCTAGGGCCACCAGTCCACCAGCTTTACAGACCTGCTGGGAGCTCAATACTCCAAGAGCACCATAAACCTCTACAAGCCATTTACAACAGAAGCAGAAGCTCACCAGACTGTTTTGCTGCTTTTGGGCAGTGATCATTTGTGTTGAAATACTAATTTCTGTTTAGGCTGCACGTACTAACTTCTAAAAGTATCTCGGTAAATACTCATACTCACTGCTTGAAGTAGAGAATAAGCTCAAAAGGCATTAACTGAAAACATTTCTGTTTGCCTGCTTCATTAGAGGAAATAACATAATTTTAAGTAATAACTTTCCCTGAAAATAATTCAAGACTATTTTAAAATTTAAATGGCTAAGGAATAAACAACATTCAGACTGTGCTACTTATTTGCTCTCTTCATTTACACAGACTTTAAATACGGTGAGCGCCCATCTAAATATTTTGAAATTACTCATAGATAGTAAAGAGTAAAACCACGCAAAATCTTCCCTATCTGACGTAGGGATAGTCTGTGGGCTGTAACTGAGCAGGAAGGAGGAGGCACTCTTCCAGCAGCACACGACTCCAGCTGAGGTCCCGTCATTACTGCTGAAAGAGGAGGACTTCCTCACCATCCATCCTGACAAAAACACTTCACCTTTTCCTCGGGGCTGCTTCTCTCCCGAGGTGCAGCAGGCAACCGTGCCAGCAAGGTTGAACGTGACCCACGCACAAAAACCACTTTAGAACTTAAATTGAAACGTTTAGACTTGCACGGTATCTTTACTAAGGAAATGCTTAGTGGCAATTCAGATATTACCACAATAGAAATAAAGAGTTCCATTTGTCTCACTATGACATTCAGTAATTAGCTTTTAAATCTTTCAAGGCTAAAATTTCCTCATTGTAATGCAATTACTATAGTTGCTACATTACTCTCATTATAATAGAATTTCATTTACAATTTATATCATCAGTAGCAGAAGAGGTTTTTCCACTTAAAGGTCAGTTACTTCCAAATTTTCCTGTTTCATATAAAAAATTAATTAGAATGAAATAGTTGGAGGCATGTTACAATTCCAGTTATTAAAATATCTTAAGGTTATGTGAAAATTACTTAATGAATTGTGATTTTCTTTGGGTGGATATCCCGGGCATGAATGAAGCAGAGTTGATTTAGTAGAAAATAGTTTATTTCTGTTTACTGCAGACTTTATATTGGGCTTGTTTGTAAGTTTATACCTGATGGATGATACCAATACTGACAGAACTTTATAGCTATGTATATAGAATTAGTCCTTTAGTGCAAAAACCGCATTTGAAGAAGCTTTTTTTTTTCAGCTACCTTTTTTTTTATTATTATTATTTTCCAGTTCTGAAATTCAGTCTCTGAAGTTAGAGAACCAAAGCAAAGTTTTAGAGCCGGAATGTTCTATCCCTAAACAATTAGATATAAAGCTTTCATAAAGCATTTACATAATGGACCTTATGCTTCTGAGGTCTAAACATTTTTCTTCTTGCTCTACTACTGGATTGCATATTAAAATAGAATATATAATCACTGTATCAGGGGACTTTAGGCCAGTTGTTCAAAATGAGGGAGATGTTAGTGCAAGAATAAATAAATGCACATGCAACAAATCAGGTATTTTGACAAGAATTGCCTGCAAACTGTCCTCCAAGGCACAACTAGAAACAGCAGATTTCTTGCTGCTTGATAATGGTATTCCCCGACCTCTAAATAGAGAGCAAAAGTGTCTTCAGCGATACAAAATACCTAAGAAATGAACTGAGCATTTCTAACTAGAGGAGCTATGGGTATTTACAGTCTATATTTGGTTTTGTATACTGTTAATCATTATCATTAATGTTGTTCGACCGAAATAATGTAGAGAAAACGTACATTTAAGAGAAAGTGGGGATCAGCTAAATGCTGAAGAAATTAATGACATAATTAAACTTAAATTTTAAATGAAGTGATTCATTAAAACAAAGCGGATCTGTGTTAGGCCTTCTGGCTCTGAATGGCTCCTATATTTAGTATATCATAAAGACTAAATGACCACCTGGTGATGGACACTTGAGAAATGAAGATATACTAGATAAAAACAAACAGAAGCAGTCTTGACACTTGTTATACACTCTCTGAAAAAAAAAATGCAAATCTTTAATTTTTTTTTTTTTTACTGCTCTACATATAAAAGTTTGGGGATGTCACTTGGACTTCATTAACCACAGTGGGTAAATGCAACATACTGGTTAAGGTGAAAACAAGCCTTCAAAAGTCAATCCTTGTAGCATGACACAGGAACTTTACATTTAGACATATGCATGAGGAAAATAAGAGTCCCATTTCCACTAGCTGTCTAATTCATCATGTTTCTTCATCATCAAATGACCTCAAGGAAGGTCAGGATCTCTAGAGAAAAACCATGGCATCTCCTAAATTTCTTTCCTAGTCATTCAGCTCCCAGAGTTACAAAGAAGTTAGGGAAGGAGACAAGCTGCCTGAAAGCTGGCAAGCACAAGACTTCCTGTAGGAATGAGCAGGCAAGTCTACTGGCCACTTCCCCATGGAAGGATACTGAAAATCTAGTAGCAGTCTCTGAGTAATGTAGGATTCCCATAGTCTGAGACAGAATTCAGTTTCAGTCAAATTCAGAATACCTGATTTGAGACATTACTATGTTATTAGCCGTAATATCAACTTAATCCTAAGACAGTTGGGCAGAGGTCCTCAACATACATAGAGAAATTAAAATTTTTATTTTAAAACTTCAGATCATACCTAGAGGTCCTCCTCCCCCCCTTTTTTAATCATATTCTGAGTCTGTGGCATGATATGACATTCAGAGTTTTAATTTTCTTTTTTCCTTTAATTCTTTCTCCCAATTCTCCTTTTAGCCACCTCAGTTTCATTTTTGGCAGATGCTCACAACAGACTGTGAAGATCAGGAAGGCAACTCTCCTAAAATTAAATGGCAAAAGATATGGTTCAAGCTTCCAGATTTTTTTTTTTTTGGGGGGGGGGGGGGGGGGGTTAATGCCTTGTAATATATCAAATTTAGCTTCATTGTGAATAACTTCTCAACATACTTAAATGCAAAAGAATGTGTAAAGTGTCAGATACTCCTGTACCTACTATCTGATAAAGTATTAGAAATATAATTAATTTCACAGAGAAACGTAGGAGTGCATTATGCCACTTTATTGCCTTTTGGGGAGGCTTGACAAGTTATTCCAAGCAGTTGTTGACCGAAAGATCCAAGTATATGAGTTTTATGTTTTAAAAACATAGCATCTAGAGGTAGAAAGATGAAATGTTTGTTACACTTCTAAAAGGCAGGAAACATATTAAGATATTGTTAATTTAATTTTGCCTAATTTTAACAACTGTAATGAACTAGCAAATATTAACCTTCTGACTAACCATTATTGAATGCCTCAGTGGTTTTAATCTGTTTAAGTATGACTTTATAATGGCATATACTGAACATTCACCACCTAGATTCTTCCATTCCCATGCTGATCAAAGCTTAATGGGGTTATCTGTGGCTAATGAGGAGGAAAAACATTCAAGGGACTTGCACGTACTAAATGAGTAATGACTGAGGGTTAAACAAACATGGAAACTAACCTCCAGTAACCTATCCACTGAACAGTTTAAAATATGTTTAGACACAACAACATGCACCAAATTACCGCTGTGCTGTAGTGGCCAAGAATACTGCAAGAATTTTTAATTTACTACTGCCATAAAAGGAAACAACCCATTAGTCTGATCCGATGAGCTAGGTTGCCCAGCATTGGCCTACCGCGATACATCTGCTGAAGCTGATGAAAATCAGTGCCAGGTGGAAGACACATGGATTGCAGCTGAAATATGTGACAGATTTTATCTTACAAAAAAAAGCACACAAGCAATTTTTTTATTATTATTTTTGGGAGAGTGAAGGAGTGTTTATGAGCATCTTGGAGTGATTTGACTCATTTTAGTAACAATATTTTGAGTTTATTGAATTGTGTGGGGGAGTGAGGGAGAGATTCTACACTCGAAGACTACACTGGAGACTTTCATGCTAGATAACTGGAAATTTCTGTTGTGAGAGTGGGGGTGAATAAGCTAGGTTTCTTCACTATCTAGGAGGGGATTGAGTTATTTATGCATACTCTGATGAGAAGTCTTAAGATTAATTCTAAAAGCTTTAAATGAGAACACCTGAACATATATATACACATACATGTATACACACATTTTATATATGTATATATGCACACACAGCCAAGTACATGAATGCATTGATTTAAAAGTGTGACTTAAGGGGGAAAAATTACCTGGTATTAAGGCAGGAGACCTAGATTAGAACTCAGCTGGGACCTAGGTTATTTCAGTCTTTGGAAATAATTTGAATAAGCTCTACATACATGGAAAATAATATCTACATACATGGAAAATAATAATAGTAGAAAACTACTCTTGATTTAAATCATAGCTGCATGAACCATAGACACCATACATGCTTTTTGTGCTTCTCAGTGAAATAAGAAGGCATTTTGTGTAAGCTTTTTTATTTATTCTAACAAAATTCTTATTATGATCCTTAGAGAATGTATTTATATCAAACAACAAACCCACATAGAAAAGAAATGGAAAGTATAAGTACAAAGAATGAAGAATATTGAACAGCTATTGAAACAGGGGTGTTACTGATATTTTGTGAAGTTGACAAAAATTAGATCAAATAGCAATTAGAAAATAAGCTCCTTGCAAATAGGGACAATACTGCATTCCAGTCATGACCACAATATCATTACTTTACAAATAACATGCACAAGACAGAATTCAGAAGTTAAAAAAAAAAGTTGTCTATACAATTTTAGAGCACACCATGTATGCATTTATAAGATGCAGCTTTTTAATGATTGTTTTTCTGTAAAATACTTGCATTATTTAATGTACAGGATAGAAACCCGAGTACTTTATAGAAAATAAATATTCTACTATTGAACTGTTAACTGAAACTAACTGAATTAACTCAAAAATTAACTGAAAAGTTTTAAAATGATAACGTTCAGTACTTATAAATGAAAAATTCCAGGAGAAGGCTGGTGGCAAACAGGATTAATAAAGTTATTTACATCTTTCCCCATATAGTTGACCTCTTTCAGTCTCAGCCTATTAGCATACAAAAGTCATAACTATCTTATTACTCTTTGCAACCCATGTGGAACGAGGTGATTCAAAACCAGTGTGCACTTGCTTTATTCTGTTGAGAGTATTCATTAGGAAAAACACTCAGTCCAAGATTAATGGTTTTCTTAATCACTCAGTAGTCCTTTGTGCATTAGTCCTGTGTTCCGTATCTCTAGTAATTAATCACTAAGTTATACTAAAAGACATTAACCTAGAGGTTATTGAAACTTGTTCATTCACTGTCAGTGTTTGTTGAGAGTGATAATCATTTGTTGAGAGTGATAATCATTTGTTTTATATTTGTCTACACCCAGATTATGCTGATAAAAGGCAAAAATTAAAAAGATTAAACAGCCATATTGGAATATTGGAACACTTATTTATAAACCTGATTAGAAATCTTATTTTTAGGATGCTCTGCATTTGCCTCTAGCTTTTCTTAAGCTTTTAGCAGTTATGTAACTGCTACCTTTGCTATCTTTATCATAGCTAGGAAAGAAAATACTGAGGTTAATACTATCCTCTACACCAAGCACTAGGCTGTGGCAATAAGTCTTTCCTACCCAAGTGACAGAAGTTACTTAGGGAATCACTGTGCTCAGTGGACCTGGTCTGAGAGGTTGCGGGCTGGTGTACAGCTCTGAGTACAAGAAAGGCTGTCTCTGCAAATTAGGAGTCACAGAAAAAAAAAAAAAAAAAAAAAAAAAGCACCACACTGCCCCTCTCCCCCTAAAATAAAAAATAAAATGCAGCTGTAAGTTTGTTTTTGTAAACAAATTATTTAGAAATTATAGTTGCATATTAAAACAAGAAAAATCGTGAGAAATGAATTGCCTAGCTAAAATAATCTCACCCCATCATTTTTGTTTAACCTTTGAAACACTAAAGTTTCTTTTCTACCTGTGCATTTCAGTCTATATCTGAGAGCACCAGGACACGTTCCCTGAAACAGTTATAGTCCTGTGCACAGAAGTCCTCTCTCCACATGGAGCAGTTGCAAGTGAGCAAGCCCACAGTAACAATTCTAAAAACAAGAGCTTCAAACTCTTAAAGTTAACTTGAGACATCTCTATGGACCTCTAGATAGCTCTGGCCTAAGGTTTCACATGTTAGAAAAGCATATCACAATTCACAGACCTGAAGGAGAAGACTAAATAGTCATCAGTATCTACTGATGACATTTTTAGATAAATCATTTCCCTAAGAAAAGGGACAGGTGAAGGCTGTCTGCACATAGATGTTTACAATGGAGGTGTCCACCTAAACTAGCTGTCTACGCACCCCTTACAGCCAGCAGAATTTTAGGATTTTAGATTTAGGATTTTAGAATTTTAGGCAGAATTTTGTTCAACCACTCACACAAGGAGCACATCTAAAACACTTCATCCAGAGGACGTCTCAAGTACAGAAGCCCCCAAATATACCACCACATACGGATGTATGCTGGTCTGCACCCAAGCAATGGGAATGAGGCCAAGCCTAAAGAGTTCTCCAGTGCCTCAAGAATTCCCCAAAATACTGGGAATAACCAAAGAACCCACTGAAAAGCAGAAAAATCCTGCCATCTTGATAAAGCATTCAACATTTCTCATTCAACGTTCTCAGTTTGCTTTGTTCAGAAACTCGGCTGGACAGATTTTTCAGTTCATTCCAGAAATTTGGGAAAAAAGTCAAGAGCTGGGCAAAAAGTATTCCAATTGAAGTCAAATTTTTGGTTTTACTTGGCTCCTTAAAACTGTTTACAATAAAAAAATGTAAAGGGCACTGCAAAATAATAAAAGTGTTCAAAAAGTACTTGTAAGTCAAAATATTTTGTTTATGAAGTTTTGGAGGAGTCTCTTTAAAACCAAATAATTTACTGAAAAAGACATTAATTTGCTAAATATTTTGAGTAAATAAATATTTTTTGCCAAAAAATGTGCCAGTGTTGAACAAATGTGGTGCTGCTTGTTAGTTCAATTGAACACATTTGTGAAAAGTTATATGCTTTGTAATTTTAATTGAAGCAATAAGAGAGGGAAAAAACCCACTGTATTCCTTCCAAAAATGTAAGTGAACATAGACCTAACACCTTTGGTTATTCAATCTGAACTATTTTTGACTACTCTGTGAAAAAACAACTGTAACAAAGGCCAGTTTCAGAAACTGGCAAACTAAATTTAGCATTACATTTAGCCAATGTTTTCTCTTAAAAGCATTGCAAAAACAGTTATTACGGGATTGGACCACTGCTAAAGCCTGTATTTTGTATTCTTTCTTACTCTGAATAGTGCTTTGCTCTGTAATGGCAGCCTATGAAGTTAATTGAATAGAATAAAAATAGTATGCTCAAAAATTAGTAAGATTTGCACATTATTGCCCAAAACCATAAGAATGTGCATGCTAATATCATAAAATATATGCAGTTTCTCTATTGTTTTGTCTGAAAAATCAGTTACCTGGTATAACAGATGATGAGTGGTCACATCAGTATCGCTATTATTATTGTGGAAAACAGCAACAATAATCATAACAGAAGCAGAATTAACAGCAGTAGCAGTAGTAAGATCAAAGGCAGTGCCTTTATAGAATATCCTAAAGGATGGACAATACACTTTTGAAAAAATATTGCATCAAGAGTAATTTCTGCTTTCAGTTATCTCCTGTTCTCTTTCAATATGTCTGAGCTCAAGTGTGGAATGGTCATTTTAGGGTGCAAAGACCATTGCTGCAGCCCAGCATAGATTTCTATGGTCTTTCTAAATAACAGGGTTTTTTTTACAGGGGCGAAGACTTGTTGTTTGCTGTCAGTAACAACATTCTTCCCATTACAGATAGAGGAATTATAGAGGATACAAGGCAAGTGAAAAGAGGTTTACCAAGTCCTCCAAAGCAGGAGCTCCTCCTGCTCGGCTGCATCACACAGATGTGCAAAACTACAGAGAGGTCAGCAAGAGCAATGGAAATGAAGCTTCCTCTGCCTTGCTGAGTATTTTCTATATAGACATACAAAACATCGCTATTCCCTTCTTGTCCTGGCCAGTACACTTGAACAGGTTTGCTCCAGAACCTCCAAGACTGATCTGATCAGAAAATTCTTTATTTTAAAAGGATCAGTTTAACTCCTGCAGCCAACATTATTTACACACAAGCCTCTGTGCAATATTTTCAAGTAATAAAGTGATAAACACCTCTCATGCTATTAATTGAAATGTAAGAGGTCCTAACCATAGGTTTACTCAAGATGTTAATAAAGTTGTATTAAAAAAGCAAGTCAGTATAATCACATTAGATGAAAGTTAAATATACACTATCACATTCACATTCTTTGTTAGAAAATAATGCATTAAAATGATCCCCAAATTCTACGAAGACCCACTGTCTTCCTAGTGTTGGTAGGCAGTTCATAATATTATTGTGGTTCAGATTTTGGTCTAATTTACACCACTCTAATTCAGGTTAATTTAAATCAGTGAAGCTAAACTGACACCAAAAGAAGGAAAACTGGAAGTTAAGAAATAATTGGCTCCTATAGAGTCTGATATTTGTTTTTGTTGTTAAATGAGAGCACACTTTTTTTTTAAAGCAGCTTAATTTTAAGCAGGTTTCTTTAAAACTAAAGTCCAACTTTAAAACTAAAAGAAATTTAATTATTTCAGATCATAATTGTTTAGCTCTTTCATTCTTTTATAGGCTTTTATTTCAAGACTTGAAGTAAAAAGAATGAGGGGAAAAAAGGGCTTCTCTTTCTTTCAGTGCCTATTGGCAAAAAATTGCTTTCTTTCCAGCTTAGAGTTTACTTACAGTTCTGTAATTTAACATCAAGCAAAGTTTACCAGAAATAATTCTTACTTCATATTTAAATTCAGCAAAAATGACTTTTCTACAAATTACTTCAAAATATGTTATAACAAGGCTATCATTCTTATCTTAAAAGCTTGAAAGGCTATAGTCACTATATATGTATTTTCTGAAAAGTAACAAACATAACCTGAAGCAATATTTTGATAGTTATCTCCCACATAAGATTGAGTATTCTATTTTCTAACAAAGAAAAAAAAAATCTATTTTGTTTTTTTCCACAGAGCACGCAAGCATGAAGGCATAGCATTTATTGCACGCATTATATGGAACTGTACACTAAACAATACAGCACTTAATGCTTAAACACTTGTAACCCCAAATGGTGGTGGTAGTTTTTTAGAAGGTATGGCTCCATTAATATGCAATTCCTGCCATCTTTTCAATAATATTTCACAACCTCCTTTCCACTAGTTGTAAGTTTTATTTCTCTTGCCGCTAGGGACAATTGCTTTATACCAAGTATAGCTGACTAAGGTTTTCTTTGTTTTATTGCTTTTACTTATAACAGGATCATTCCTATCTATCCTACTTTAAATGCACAGATCCATTTGTGGACTACACAAGGAAATAAGCAAGTTTTCAAATGTTTGTGTGTGTAAATAATCTCTATAGAAATTTAAGAGATGGCTTTTGCTAGAGGAACGTGTGCTCCTTTCATTTTCTATTCTCTTTCATCCTGGTAGCTGTTGCTTTGAAAAACCATGTTTCCAGGCAATAAGTGCATAAAGTTATTGTGTGCAAACTGTGCAATTCTAGCAGCCCTTTCTTTTAAGCATCTCTGCTGAAATGGTTGTATAAGCATTTTCAAATTACACGGACTGCCAAACAGTTTTAATGCACGCAAAAGCCACACTGCTCTGTGCTGCTGTGTGCCATCGTACCATGTCTTCTCCATCAGCTGCTTCCCTGGCATACACCCTGTTGACACTGTTAGAAAAGTGTCAAGAAGCCCGTAGATATCAAATGGATAGGCATAAAACGGGGGGGGGGGGAATGAAGACTGCAGAAAAATAAAGGAAAAGTATTTTAGTTTTTAAATAAGATTTGTAGCTGTCTACTGTATAACAAACCCACAGTCCCGCTCTGCACTCTTCCTGCTGTTTTTGCAGCTGTCTATCTGGAAAGTTACATCAGCCTTCATCTCTTTCCTTTTCTCCAAGCAGGCCTCACACAACTCCCCCGAGCCTCAAAGGCCCAAAATAACACCAGACCTCCTATGTAAAAATCAATTTTATTCTTTTCGAGAATTCCCCTGCCTTCTGTTGCCTCCGTTTCTCCTCTTCTCACAAAGAGAACTTTGCAATTCAGTAATACCTGCAGGATGAGTTGGGTAATACTTTGGGGATGCATTTCATTTTCAATATAATCAAAGAGGGAGATGAGGTGGGTCTGGGTCAGGCTGGCCTGTGACCACAGAGGCACCTTCAGAGGCCATGCTGGAGCTGCTCAGAAGTGGTTTTTAAAAGAAATGAGACAGCAGCTTTAGCTCTGCCCCAGGCACCACCTCAGAGCATCACACACACAATGAGATTTCACCTTTTATCCCATCATCCAGTGAGTATAGATGAAAAGAATCTCATATCTCCTCTGTGCTGCTGATAAAAATACTTGAATTGTATTGTTATAATCAGGTGCAACATACTCAAAAAAGGCAGAGGCACCTAGATTGCACTCCAGATGATAAAGTATATTTTAAGTGAAGGTAACACAACAACAGATCAATACATAGACCATCTTCTCTCATTGCATTTATTTAGCAGAATAGAAGGAAGATTTTAACTACTCAATCTACTCTTTCTTCTGATGTGTAAGTGGCACTTAAAAATCATTTTTCTATTAAAAACTTGAGAGAAACAATCAGGAAGAAACTTTTAAGCAATCTCCCTTATCTCCCAAGTGCTCTCACATTAATTCTGAACTGAGGTAAAATTTGGCTTTGTGCAAGCTACCAACCTTTATAGAGCTCTGCATGGATTAAGAAGAAACTTTCTGGATTTTGGTACATCATTGTAAAGTAGGGTTTGAAACCTCTTAAGATAAGCAACTTCTTGTATCCCATGTCAGGATGCTGTATTCCTTGTTTAGATAGAAATAAATCACTTATTTACTACAAAATGACTTTAAAAAGATGCCCTCCTCCCCCAAAACACTTGATAGAGACTCCTCCACTTATTTTAGGCCATGGTCCTGGCAGAGACCCCCACAAAGGAGAGAGTCAGTTCTGTGGGTCTCATCCAGCCACTTGACCAATTCCAAGTCTGAGGCTCAGACTTTAAGAAAAATCCAAGTGCAAAAGTCAGTAATGCAGCAAATGCATAAGCAATCTTAAAACTGTGCGAATAAGCTTGTTGAAAACTACCACTCCAAGCATACAGAGGTTTTCCCCTTCTTTTGTGAAGAACAAATTGAGACTGAGTTGTAAAAATGTGAAACTGATGCCTTTCTTTTTGCCTTTTAAATATATATCTGTATCTCCTCCTAACCCTCAGCTCAAAAGAAACTGGGATAAGGCACCTGACAATCAGACTGATTTCCTTGCTAACTGACAAGCTTGTCACTATTACCAGATATTTCAGGATTCATAGCATAGCAAGATTTCATCTCCATAAATTAAGATTGCAAAAAGACATTAGTCTATTTTCCATAACAGCCAAATGACCTTCCACACTGTCTCCCCAGTACAGTGGAGAACTACAGTGAGGAAACTTCATTGTACCAAGCCAGATCTTGAAGTCTATGTCATAACAAAATTCATAGTGACGAGATATTTGTAGGGTGAATGAGAAGATAGTAACATAAATAGGAACCAAGGAAAAGAAAAGGTCAAGAAGACAGGAGCAGAAAATGATGGAGAGTCAGGCTGCCAAGAGAAATGTGGGTGTGGAAGCTGGTATTTCCCAGCACACAGGCAAGATGAATAGAGCAGAACAGAAGGCAGAAAATGACTTTCAGTCTCAAAAGAAGTGCAATATCTTGTACTAGGTGAGCTAAAACAGCTCCTTACCATAATTTTGCAGAACCAAATTTATCAGTGTACAAAACACAAGATGCTCCCAGTCACCTGATGTGTAGTGTAAACCCATTTCTCTATCATGCATCCAGATTTCAGACACCCATCCCCGTCCTTAGGCTCTTTAAAATAAGAGTCTTATTTATTTTATCATTTGAAATACATTTAAATCTAAGATTGCTATGATAACCTATTTGCCATGGATACATGACCAATATGGAAGTCTAAATTGTAAGCAAGCAAAGGGATAAGGATGTCAATTTGAAATGAATGAGTTTACCCCAAAAGTACAGTATTTGACATTAATATGCTGTGAATATTTAGTAACAATACTTGCTGATTGCTTATTATTGCTTTATATCCCTTTTCAATCACGTACTGCACAAAATGAGGGGCTATAGTGAATTTATGTAATAAGGAAAGATTTCAAGGAGAAAGTGAAACATAAAAGATCAAATATCACTGATGTTGATTTTGCTGTTTTAGTAGTTTTCTTTTTCCTTTCCTCTCAATATCCCTGTCTTCAATCTAATCCTTTCTTGTGAAATTTTTATCCTGTTTCTCGCTTCAGTTTTCTCCTTCAGTCTTTTCTGCTACTGCTCTCTACCCTCATCCTCTCCTACTATTTTTAGTTACCCTATTCCAGCACCTTTCTTAACCATCATTTGGACTCAGCAAGACAGCAAAACTGTCTTACACAGGAAAAGTGCTGAAGGAAAAAAAACATTTGCCCCCCCAATCAACCTTTCCAAATGAATCCATAGCTTTTCCAAGTGAAAGGACACTTGGAATGAAAATATTTGCTGAAATTCACTAGTTTGATTTTGAAAAGTTGCATCTATCTGCTACTTAAGCGGTAATGTTACTCAGGACTGTTTAATTCCCCGTGACTCTGGTTGCCACACTGGAGAAAGTGCTGCCAAATTTTATCTTACAGAAAACTGCTAACACTGTACCTATGTTTATAACCAGTACATATAGCGTATCTATGGCTTCTAAAGATTAGGTTGACTTTCTGCTGTGCATATTCTTCCTGCTTCCTATTGCAGAGGCAAATTCAAAAAAACAGACATTAAGGCAAAAAGCTAGTTAGTTCTTCTTGGTGAGCATTGGCGTCTAGTGCAGTTGTATGTTAGATCAAAACAGTGACAAAGCAATGGGGCCGACGCTAGCACTGATACATTATAGCCTCTCATCTCATGCAACACGCAGTTCAAAACAAGTGTTTCCCTCTAGCAAAAGCTTTCATAAGTCAAATTCACCTCAAAGTGGGTTCAGGAGATGAAAAGGGCCATGTCATTCCAAATTGCACTGCATCATACTGAAGAAACAAAACCTATGAACCACCCCTTCATCCACCTCAAAATTGTATTCTGCACAAGTTTCCAGCTGGCTAATGAAAACTAGGCCTGATGTCTAGCATCAAATATTTTCAAATTTCTCAAAAGTTTGGTTTACTAAGATTTTCATTTTTAATATCTATATGTTAAAACCCTTAATACTGAGGGTTTTGAAAGTGTTGGAATCCCTTTGGCATATGTACTGAATTAACAGACCGAAAACAGTTTCTGTTCTCAGAGTTTACAACACAAGATAGAGCAGATGGGATGAAACAAGCCACTAGACAGGAAATGAAGCTAGGAAAAGTACAAGCTCTTTAGCATATCCTAACTTAGCTATTAGCAATTAATAATTTTCCTAACTATTTTCAGATAATCAAATATATGCTCTACAGTGACTTATTTGGAGAAACAGGTCATGTATAATTTTATACAGAATGATTTTGTCATACACCAAAGAGATTGGAGAGAATCACATTTACAAAAGGATACAAATATCTAGGCACTTCAGTATGGCAAAAAAATTGTCATTATGAAATTTTTGTAATGCTGGCATCTCAGTATTTACAATAAAGCATATGTGAAAGCTGTGGAATAACCATATTACTATTAGAAGTTTACAATTTCTCTCTGAAATTAAGGAACAATTAATACATTTCAAAGAAAATAATGGCAGGAATCATTGCTGTTTTCTTCCACAGCAGGAGCTATTTAAAGTTTAGAGATGTTCATAAAATAATCAGTCATTATCTGTAGAGGTTTCCTGTCTAATAGTAAACTAACTCCAATAGATTCTCTGTGTGAAACTATATAGATACTAAGAAAAATTTCTATTTAAAAATTTGTACAAAAGGACAAGTCTCAAATACTCAAAAAAAAAAAAAACCTGCTCAGAGCTTCATTGTTTTAGTAGTGACTGTAAAAGGAAGCTGAAGTGACAAGATAGAAACACAAAATGTCATTTAGAAATGGCTTGCAAATTACTATAATTATCACATATGACAAATACATACCTTTGGTGTTACATTTCCCACATTTTTGATAAAACATCTGAGGAAGATATCATCATACAGAAAGAGTACAAGACCCAATTCTCCTTTTTCAAGAGGAGATCAGCATTTTGTGTGACCAGATACCTCCCCATCTTTTCCACAAAATGATGTGCCCCGCTATTTCTAAATTCTTCAGCGTCATGATCCAGTGCATTTTAGTAGAAATTCAATTAAACAATTTGAGGAATGAAATAGATGAGGTGTTTGAGTATTAGATAATGGGAACAGGTACATGCAAACACATACGTGCTTTCCTTGAGAAATATGGCCAAACATCTCTTCTTCCTCTTGCTGCACTACTTAAGGAAGCCCCATACTGTCACATTCAGTTAAATGAGGTTCCAGAAATTGAAAGTAAGTGTAGCCACAAAGTTCCCTTCATACAGCTTACACTTTTACAGCTTCATGATTCTCTCCAAATAAAGCCCAAGTCCTTGATTTTAAGTAGCTAATTCTGGAAGTAACATGTGGATGATCTTTAGTGGTCTCGCCTACAGAATATTTCTGCTCAGCACCGCCTTCAGTTTGCCACAACTGACACACAGTTGCAAGGGGGATAGAAGGGCTGTGAGGAAGCACCACCCTCTACCACATAGCCAGTGCTCCTGCTAAAACTGGTTGCTAACCGAGGAGGCAGCTAGTGCACTCTTCCATTTCTCCTTTCCTCCTTGCTCTCTCCACCTCTGATGTGGACAACAGCAGTACTGGGGATGTGTCCGACTTCAGTCCCATCAGTACCTGTTCCATTAAAAAAAACAGGCTTTCAACTTTGACCTCCAGGAAATGTATATTTGGCAAGTCTCATTACAGAAAGAAACAACAATGCAGTGCTGAAGCCATGTAGAAACCCTAATTAGACTTTTTGGGCATATATAATGCTGGCTTTTTCTCAGTCTTTCACTGTCCCACATACAGTGGCTGGAAGCTTTTCCGGTTTTTACAGTCTATTTATAGATGGAAATTATATTTTGATTTTCCAAAACTTGCAGAGAATGGAATATAACACAAATCAAATAGTGTAGCTATCTTAAGGCAATAACAACCATAGAATATGTAGAAGTAAAAGCAGAAATCTAAGGTTGTTCCAGTGCTTCTAGGCTGGTCAGTGCAGAACAGCAAGAAATGTTTTTCTTAGCATACTTATTATTGCATTAAACTGCCGTAACCCCTTCTTGCAAAATGTTTATTTTCCTTCGTTCAAGACAAGAGTTGTGGGTCTTGAGTTTAATCTGAGCACTACTGACTTGTCAAAAGCTCTTCCAGATTGACAGCACTGTGAAAAATACAGCTATATTGGGCTGTTTAAAAAACAACAACAAAAAAAAGAAACACTAAGTAGCAGGAACTGTCATGTTTATTCACCATACACATAGAAACCTGCACACAATAGCGTTAAAATATGAAGACATTATGGACAGATGTTGGCAGAAATATTTTCAGGTCTTTAGCATACCCAGATCATGCCTAGATCACCAAAGTTTAGAAAGCATGAAAAATAAATGTACTCAAGCACACTATATTAACATCTCTTCTTGAAAAGGATTGTAATGAAGTTTTCCTCTTTACCTGACTGATTTTAACTTGAAATGGCAGGAAGCAGTCTGCTCATCTTAAATGACAACTGTGGGAAATGCAGTCTCTGTGCTATCTTTATAGATTTGCATCTCTCTTCAGAAAAAAAGAGTTCAAATGCACCCTCTTTTTAGTTGTTTTAGTGTATGTAAAACCCATATGAAAAGCTACTGAAGTTGAGAAGGGCTTAAAAGGCTTTGTAAAGTTTCCTTTATTCCAACCCCCTTTTTCCTTTTAGCAGCCGCAGCCCAAAGAAGAGGGCAAGACCTCCACAAAACAAGTGACCTCATAACTGCTAAAGCTCTTTTAAAAGAGGACACCACCTCTTTCTGGTAATGCAGGTGCCCAAGGGAAAGATGAACCATGCGTTCTCTTTCTCTTCTACTCCCAGGACACAGAGAAGGGCTTCTTTCCAGCCACCACAGTAAACTGAACTTCCTGGTCTCAGAGATTGGAGACATGGACCTGGAAATAGGAACTGACAGTCTCATACTCTCCTGTATTAAAAACTGCAGGAAAAAATCTTTAAAGATACTTAAGATGCATAAAAGACTAATAATGGAATCAAATACTTATGCAGGTGAATGCATGTACAGGGAGACTATAAAACAGAATGGAATAAGAAGTTGGCATTTAAGATGAAAAATGAGTGTACAGATGCATTTTATCTACAACTAAAACCATGCTAACCTTTAGAAATAAAGCAGGAAACCAAAATAGGCTTGCATAATTTTGGATTTTCTCTGAACATCTTATTCTTAGGTTAGATTTGCAACCTGGGAGTTGCCCAGGAAACGCAGTAGGTCTGCTCAATTTCTCCCAAAGGCTAAATGAAGTCAGTAATTTGCAATGAATGTTGTACTTTGTTTTCCATTTCCATTGAAACAAACTTAAAATAAAAAAAGGAGTTGAGAAGGAGAACTGAAGAAACTTTAAACTAAGAACTTGAGACCTGAAATGGAGATTTTTCCAGAGCTGTCAGAGTAATATATTGGCTAATATCTATCACTAATATCAGTTAGAGAGAAAACCAGATACACTTAGCATGTGGTTAATAGGAACATTTTAATTACTGTCATAGAGAGGTCTCTTCAGGGAACAGAAAATTCCATGTTTTCCCCTACTGATGGCTAAAAAGTCTCAGTAGTTGCAGAATTATTACACTATAAAGTCAGAAGGTTTAAAGTCTAATGTGAAGACATGCTGGCCAGATCCAGACACAGAAGGGTTCCTGCTGTGCCACAGGCCTCATGCAGAAGATCATGGAAAATCTCTATTGACTTCAGCAGCAGCAGCAAACTGTAGCACAAGCCAAGTGCACTTTGCGATTGCTTGTTTTTTTGCCTTTTTTTTTCCCCTTCTACATCAGTGCCACTTCCCCAGCTGCTGACTGAAGCACAACACTGACCAAGTGCATTCAGCTATTAACATCACTGACCAGCTGCTGTTCCCCTTTTAGCAGCAGAAGGGGTGACTTAACCATCGAAGAGCATGTTTGTGGCCTTAATGACTGCTCTAACTTCATGGCAGTATTTCAGAGTAATTTTGTCTACTGAACTACTAGATTAATGTCTTGATATATCTTGTCATGTTGGCAAAAGCCTATAGCTGGTGCTGGGTGAACATGAAGCCTGAAAAGCTTTGGACTTCATTTTTAGAGGCACTAAAAATCTGCAGTAGCATCAGAACTGAAATGAAGTTTCAGCAAACTTTAAGCAATGAGAATTTGACATGTTCAGCCTTCCCAACCATGCAAAGTTGTTCCATCTTTTCACTGTACACAAATACAGACTTACAGAAGACTTGGCTAAAAAGAGTAAGGCTGCAAAATTAGACATTCAAAGTGTGGAAGATGTCACAAATCAAGACTGTCAGTGCAAGGCTTAACTTCACTTTCTTGGCTGCATGAGGCATGTTCTATCTCATAGCATCTTTGAGGTGTGCACAATTTGGCACAAGAACTAAAGCTATAGAACCATTTGTTACATGAGTACAGGGAGCATTCTCTAGCAATGGTAGGTTATCATGATGCAGCAGCACGGGAGTTGAAACAAAATACACTCATCCATAGATTTCCAAAACATTCTGCAGAGTGCCAGAAAGTCCTGGTTTTCATGCTAGGCAGAGCTGCATGAGACTGTGGGTGGAGTTTCTCATTGCAGTCAGAAGCTGTCTCCAAGTCCCACGGCTCACACTTCCATTCTTCCACCTCATATGCATCTCAGCCTGTCTCATTTCAGTCTCATTTTCCCCATGCAACATTTGAGATCTCCTCACTACCCTGTCCTCATGCTCTAGCCCCTTTAACCAGGGCAGCCAAGATTTCTCCATCCCACCTCAACTCCATATCCAGTTGGACTTTCAAAATACCAGTTTTTCCTTCTGGCTGTCCTTTGATCTTCCCGTCAGCTTCTTTTGCCAGTTTGTCACATCAGACTTCTCACTGTAGGCCTTGAAGACATCCTGCCTGGGGACAATAGGGAACTCGCTGGGGTTGTATCTACATTAGGAAGTAACAGATTTGCAGGATGAATCAAACCACTCTCCTACACTGACAAATTTTATATCCACAGTTTCACTTCTGAGGGAGGTATGCAGAGGCTCCAAATGAAGCCATGTACTTTTTGATGTGAAATCCAGTCTTTGAGCTTTTTTTTTTTTAAAAAAAAAATAAGCAGCAGTCATTTCCATGAAGTGCTCGGAGGGAGTCTATGGCAGATTCCACTGAAATAACCAATATCCTGATGCATTTTTCTGAAATGTATTTTATTACATTTCCTGTAGCTCCCAAAGTTGAGACTTGTCTAAAGGCAGGGGGAGTAGCTTTCATTTCATTAATATTGGCAACAATAGATCTGAGATGACAAGTGATTTCAAAGAATAGTAAAATTTTGTAGAACTGTCACACACAAACCTCCAACTAATTTTCTATTAGAACATTTACATGCATGAAAGAAACTAGGTCAGTATTATCTTACAATTCTAGTTCAATTTTATTCTCAAGCGTGTCTGTCACTGGTAATATGTCTCCTTTTGTGTTCCTGTCAGCTACCTCCCATTCCATCCTTATCAGAAAATCCCTCTTCTCCCACTCTTCAATTTAATCACTTTCCTCACTGTCACTCACACCTTATTGCTCACTCTATAGTAGCCTTCAAACATCTACAGTAACCTCATGCTTTCACTTCCTATTGAGAACCCTCAACAAAAAATTGTCAGTACAAGGAAAACACATGGTTTACAAATAAAAGGTTTTCCTGAATCTGTTTATTGGATTTAAGAAAATGTATACTAAGAAGTCCACACAGCATGCCAAAAGTTCATACATAAAGCCCTGAGAAAACCTGAGTTAAAATTATATACACTAGATCTGATATGAAAATTCTAAATTTGATATGTCAAATAGGCTTTGTTTCTTATATTCTAAAAGAGTGGTATTGATTGTTCAAAATGTTTTGATTCCTAAATCTAGTAAGAGGGATTTTTTTAAAGATTATTCTTTACTAAATGTGTTTTTCCTCTTGAAAATCAAGATATTCCAGGTAGGTATCTGTACAATCTGTCCATCAGGTCCCAAGACTCTCAGTAATTATATGCTTGTGATATGTTACTCCATAATCATTGTGTTTTCATGTAGAAAATCTGAAAATAGCATTCATTTGTTCCAGTGCAGGTGGTGATTTTTCTTTTCTAAATAAAGTTACACAGGGAAGGGAAAAAAACACCGTATATACACATATATAGTATTCAATCCTCCAGAATATTGATTCCCAGGAAGTAGGAAATAGAAGTTTATGCTCTGAAATTACATCGGGCAGACAAGTCCCTTTCACATTGTCTTACCTAAATATAGTTTTAATAACCCTGCTAAGTTTCAGGAAGATGGATATAGAATCATAAAAGGTTGGACATATTTTCTTCTCCTATTTTGTAAAGCTTACACATTTATGGAATTTCCAAAGAATTAAAAAAATCCACATCCCAATTTGATATTTAAACATGTCAAAATCACCTAAAATGTTTTCAAAAAATAAAATTGTTTATATTTCCAATAAAAATATAATCATCTAAGCATTGTTCAGTCAGTTTATTCCCCTACTACAGACTGCTGAGGAAAGGCAAAGAATCTGTTTGATGAAAAATTGCTAAGGTATGGAAAAAAGTGAAAGAGAGGAAACCATTTCACTAATGAAATTTCAACAACAATGCGTCACTCAGCCCTCCATAAGATTTTAAGCGAAAGTGTTTTGCTGCTGCTCAGTCAAGTATTTCCAGATTATAGAATGAACATGTGTGTGCATATATGTTTTTCTTCATTCACACCTTTCTGTCACACACTTCTTAAGACAACCCCACTTCCCAAATGCTTTGGAAAGTACTTAGGCATAGCTTTAAGGTGATATGGCTACACATTCAAAAGCCAGCAGGTACCAAGTGAAGGCTGAACTTTTAGGTTCATAGTATTGGCTATCTGTCACCTCTTTGTGGCCCCATGCACATACAGTGGAACTGAACTCCAGCTCCTGCAGGGCATAAGAGTAACTGTCTATCTCTAAATCTATTTAGCTTTTTAATGTTCTCCCAGTACAGCTGCACTCCAAAACAAATCTGACTTTGCCTGCCAAGGGTCTTCAAGTCAGTGATATCCAAGGTAGCTAAAAGAACTGAAAAGTGAGGAATAGATCCATGCTCTTTCACTGAAAGAAATCCTATATAGATTGACTATAACGAATGTTGGTTATGAAATGAGTGAGAATTTAATGCAACTCTCAAGTGAGTTAAGTGACAGTTACTGAAGCTTAACCTCAAGAAATTAGGTAACTTTAAGTCAAAAACACTAAAGTGTATGATAGATCACATCTATAGGAATATTCTTTTCTGATCATTTTTCAGTCCTGTTTCTTGGACAAGGACAAGCATAACAACATTTAATTACTTTTTATTTCTTTGTTCTGCAATAAGTAAGACTCAGCTGCTTATTGCACAGCCTGCATGGAGTGTGGAATCTGCTTGTTTTGGAGCCCTAACAAGTTGCCTTTACTTCCATCCCACCTGCTGTAGAAGCACAAAGAATTTGTTAATACTTAAGAGCATTTTCAAAAATGCAAGTGTCATTTTACTAGTATTTTCATGGGTTCAATTTTCTCCTGATTCATTATATCCAAGCATCTTGTATAAACGTACTTTAACCTACATATAAGCAGCAAATACGTTAGAAATACTGAAGACTTAGGCCCATATGTTGCATATGGAAAAGGAGGCACGGCCTATTAAAACCATGTGGAAGTGCATGACAGGAAACATCCAGGAAAGCTTAGGTCATAGCATAGTATATGGGTGTACATTTATCAATATGAACAATACCATAAACACATCAAAAAGCATTCATCTACTGATAAGCTTCGCTCTACTCCTGCAGTAACTGCCTGCAGCAATGCTAACTTGGGATTTCATCAGATATAATACACTGAAGGGGAGACAGGAAAAATAAGTTGGGAGATATCCAAAGCCCAGGGTTCTGCCTGAAGGTGATTTAATAAACATCACCATTTCCTCCAGGACAACATAAAACCCAAATAGACTGAGGTGCTATCTCTGAATTTATTCTTTATAAAGAACTCAGTGATCTTCAGGGATCCATTGCTATTTCCTAGAGGCAGGAAGTGTTTACAAGCAAGTGAAGCAACCCAACTTAAAAGAACTAAGGAAGATAAATTACACATCATCATCTTTAATAGAGGTATACAAATCAAGAGCACTCATAAAAAGAAAGTTACATTTGCTAAATTTCATAAGAGGGAAGGCACTTTTTTGCTACGGATAAAAAGTCACTCAGAGCTGGGATATAGAGGTTAAGGTGCTAGACCTTCAAACTATTTTCAAGTAACTGTGCTAGAGAGGCTTCAGTAGTGGTGGATGTGTCATTTTGTTTAGCCTTCAAAGCTCAAACACTCCTTAAAGTTCTTGGAATAGAAGCACTAAGAGAATGAATTATGTAAAACTTATTTGGGAATTGCTGCATTGCTTTATGATTCTTTTCAGTGACCTTCTTTTCACTGTTTTAATCAAAGCCTTGATCTTTTACTTTAAGAATGTTTTACCTTAATCTTGTCCTGTTTTAAAAGTGAGTCCAGATGAAGCTGACAAATTGAGAGCTTTTTTTAAAAAAAAACACACAGACAACCCACAAAGTCTTAGCAAATCCTACTGAGTGTTATGTGCATATAGAGAGGCACATGCAAACCTCAGTTGAATTTGAAAGACCAAGATACTGAGGCGAGCCTTCTTCTAAACTCTAGATATCAGTACGATCATGTGAGAGGTTTTAAGGAAAAGCCCTCTGTATCTGGCAGGCAGAGACTAGCACTTCTTTGGCAACAAGCAGATGGCAGAAATACAGCTCAGTGTTGTACACACTCCCCAAGATCATCACACTAAGCAACAAAGAGAAACACACCGTAACCAACGAAAGCTCCCTTAGCCATTTTATTAATGTTCAAGTCTGTTGCGTGTTGTAAATTGAGCAAAATTGAAGTGAAAAGAACAACTCTCCTTCCACAAATTGCTTTCAAAATTATCCCAGTACTCTCACAGGTTTTCCTGCTCTAGTATACGCTTGGCAACTAGAAAAGTGTCTCACTCCTTAACTCTATTCTTGGTACAGGTAGAATTAATCACTCAGCCTTTGAAAATAAAATCTGATCAGAGAGCAAGACTAAGTAGGATTAAGAGATATTTGAACAAAGATCATTGATCCAAAGAGGTTTTTAAGCTTTGTTGCCTTTTGAGTTAAGGAAAGAATAAACTAATAGTTTCAGGCTGTAGGAAGGATATACGGGGATCTCTCAGTCTATATAATTTCTGAGTAGATTTTGCATTTTTCACTTAATACTTCCAGAATGTATACATACTCAGATCCCATAATTTGAAAGTCACATGGAAACCTTAGATTACAGCTTAGTTTTCAACTCTGAAGGTTTAAACAGTTGCAACCGGATTTTAGTTATATAGTAATAATAATGCAGAGGCAGTAACCATCTAGACAGCGTTGCACAACTGGGAGCTTTTGTAGTAGTAGTGAGAGCATATCCCACTGTGAATGGTTGTAATAATAGGTTCTGTGTTATTTTTGTTTGACTGGCTAATCTGCAGACAGTTTTATCAGCTATGATAAGATGCTGTCACATTCAATTGTATTGTAGTCTCACATTCCTCTGGGCTTTCTAGTTTATTCTTGCTCTTAGGGATACTTTGGCTCCATATTGACTTCAGTAAGAGTTGCGTGCAATATGCATCTATAAGATGGGCAATGTGTGTTCTGAAATCTGAAAGTATGAACATCACATTCTTTGCTTTAGTATCAATCAAGATAAATGCCAAATATAAAACTAAGCATTGAAATTATTGCTATTATATCACTGCTATGCTTACTGAAAAGAGTTGTCACTCATTAGGAAATATAATTAGGACAGTTTTATGTTATTTTTCCTTTATTTTTGTAATTATGTGCTTAGTTGAAATTTTTGTATGCAAACTCTAAAATGAAGAATAATTTTATTTACTTCTCAAACAAGAAGGGGAGCTAAAAAAAAATGACAAATTTTATAGAGTGGCCAGCTTTAGTTCCAGGACAAAGGGTGGGGGTTTTATTATTATTGAAGCATATTAGGTTTAAGGTAGCAGACTCCTGGACAGCAGGATAGAGGGCACTCTCAGCAAGTTTGCAGATGACAGCAAATTGTGGGGAGTAGTCAACAGGCTGGAGGGTGGGGTGATATTCAGAGGTTTCTTGACTAGCTGAGGAACTGGCCTAATTGTTTTCAGACTTCAAAGGGTTACCAAGTTCTGCACTTGGGATGAAATATCTCCACATATTGGCACAAGCTGAAGGCAACTAGCTGTAAAGCAGCTTTGCAGAAAAGGACCTGGGGGTCCTGCCGGACTGTTGTGAACACGAGCAGTGTGTCCTTGCAGTAAAGAGGGCCAATTACAAACAAGGCTGCATTAGCAAGACTGCAGCCAAGACACCCAGGACAACGATTCTTCCCTTTATCGAAGGCTTCAAAAATTGACTGAGCAAACTGATGCAATCGAACCTGCTAGGTGCATCAGGTGGGAACAGAGGCAATCGAGGCCTGTTCCGTTCCACGTCCATATGACTATTTTCGCTATACAACTCCACACAAATAATTCTTAGCCACTCTATCAAGAGCAGAAAGACAAAACTAGTCAGTTAAGTGAGAAAAGGAGGAAAACAGGAATTAGCTAGGTGCTCAGAGGTAGTGGCTTATAATTGTCAGAACCAGAACCAACAAAGTACTGACCATAAAGAGAAAATTAGGCTTAATGTTTATTCAGTAGTAATTCTAGGGAACATTTGTTATTTTGCTTTCAGCAGAATTAAATCTAAGGCCAGACCAAAAGGTGAAGAATGATGTTCACAGAAGCAAAGCACAAAACACAGGGGAGACAGATGGAGGGGAGTAAATATAGAGTAAACATGATTTGAAATTCTTCTTAGATTAGATGAAGTTGTGATGCATTTGGTATTTAAGAGCTCCAAGCAGAGGGAATAAAACTACTGGAAAGAGAATGAAGTTAAAGAAAGGTGACAGGAACTTGTATGGTACAGGAGTAAACTGGTAAAAGAAGGAGGAGGAACATACAGGTGGAGCCTGAGGTTTGCACATGAAAAGAATGAATTTTATCTGAGATGGCAGTGACTAGTAACAGAACATAAAAAAGAAAAAAAAAAGTAACCCAGCAAAGATCATCTCACACATCAGCTTTGTTGCTGAAGAAACAGATTCTATTCACTAAAACAATATGCTAAAGTGATACTAGGAACAAATGCAGAACACAGTCTAATAGTGTTGAGAGGTTGCATTGGTTATAAGTGTTTACTTAACTGAACAGGAAATAGTACATTAGGTTTAATTTATAATTGAGCACATCAACATCTCACACTGAATACTTTCCCCCGCACCCTCACCCTAAACATCAGATAATGACCCAACTGGCTACAAAAATTCTTCTGAACATCCTGTCCTTGTCAGCACCCTTTTGTGGGATTAAACATCTCAGTTGATACAAAGTAGTTTTTGGTCTAACAGCCTGCCTCTTTTCCCAAGAGACAAATTATATTTTTAAGCAGTCAACAATAATCTAGGCAATGGGTTTTGCGTGCATATTTTGCTTGACAGACATCAGACACATGCTGTCAGAGTTCATAAGAGCCGCTCTCCAGGCTTCCTGTAATCATAAGGAACATTTTCTTCATTGCTCCTCATTCTTTCCATCTATAACATGACTTAATATTCTATCTGCTTCATCAAGCCTATGTAACCTGTAGTTTTCCTAGTTCCTTTCCATGACACCCAGCTTTGCCTGAATGTCATGTGCATTGCAGGTTACTTTCCTGCAAAATCCCTCCTGCTGTCTTTATTTTTTTTAAAGCTTTTTAACCAGAGCCTCCAAAGGAATTCATCAAATACTTAATTTTACTAACTGCCTTTAGGAACAACAACCACAGCTATCTGTGCTGAAGGAAAGTCTAACAACTTTCTAGTAGAAAAAAAAATCCTTCCAACAAGCTGAGAACAGGCAGAGCTGTGGGATGTATTAATTAGTACCAGCTTGGTTCATTATATACATTATAGAGCAAAGGGAGACTCATGCATATTCCACAAATTCAGTCATGAGTCTGCCACTAATGAATGTCTCTGAGCACATCTTGTGAAGAAAAAAAATAATGATGATTTGGTTAGATCTGTACTTTCCTTTCAGGAAGGACTGCTAGCATTTTATCTCCTCCATTTTAATGTTTTCTTCCTCCTAGTGAAGGAAGATTAACTAGTATCCATTCAGAAATGGAATACTCTGATGTTAATTACAACTTGTCTTTTTATTTGCAACCTAGTGAAGCTATTTAACACCTTTATACCAACACCAGAAACAAATGCATTATCAATAATGTAATAGGTGTTTGAATGCTCTACATAAAATGCTCCTACACACAGTCCTGTTGGACTTAAAATAAGCTATCAGTGAGAGTGTGCATCTGCCTGATGCTTTCAAATACCTAGATTAAAGGAGAGCAAAGAAGAACAAAAATACATACAAGGATGGATCCTCATGGGTTTTCACAACCATAATGCATATCACTTATATGTATTAAAAGCCTCGCAATTTATATGAGAATTAAAAGTTCTCATATGAAACATGGACCCAAGATTTTTTCATATAGGCTTTTTTGCAGCCTCAGTCTGCACTCTTCACATGCTTACTTTCTTTAGATCATGCATTCATTCTCACTTTGCCTAGCTGGAATTCACTGCAGAATTTGAAGCTGAGAAAGCCAAACTTCAGCTGATACAGCACAGCTCTCCTCTCAGTCATTTACATCACTCAGCTATCCTCTAGGTCTCATTTCCTGAGGATGCATAGAGTTTGTTATATATCCTTATCATTGATTTAAAAAAAAAATCTAAATTTAGGATCACTTCAACATAAGTACTGTACCTATTAATAGTTTATTATAAAATGTTATTAAAAGTTACCATTTTTCTTTATCACACCAGCCTGAACAGATAAGCAAAACTGTCCTTGGAGAAAGAAATTAGGGAAATAGGTCTGTAATCCTTCATAGAATATTGTTGCTCAGCAGCTTCTTTATGAATCAGGGAAGGTGACCCTGCTATCATCATAGCTCATCAAATTTCACTTAATGAGAACTCAAGAGGACATTGGTGAGAAACACAGTATAGATGGATCACTGGAATGAATTTAACTTTACAAAAGTACAAACTGTACTTAGAGTTTTCCTCCCAGATCTCAACGTATCAAATTGAGTAACACTAAGCACAACAAGATTTATAAGGACACTTAGCATTTCAAGTAATATTGTTCAAGATACACAAAGCAAACTTTCAAGTCAGAAGGACTTCTCTAAATCAGATCAGCTGGTCTAGCAACCAGAAAACTAATTCAGGTACAGGAAGGCCAAAACTTTCCTCATACTTCACTATAGCCACAGCACCACTGAGGAAAGAATTGCCAAGGGTGTAGATGATCAATTAATTGATAAGATGTAGTTTGTATATGAAGGACACAGCCCTCTCCCCTCAATATATAGTCTGTCACTTTGCAACCAGCAGATCTGAGTAGTTTTAACTGATGTAATTGTAAAAGACAATGTCTAGGGAACTAAATGGTGTCAGTAAGTGTTGTTGGGAGTGGTTGTTTTTGTTGAATCTTTATGTGTAGAGTATGTGGAAAATATACCTTTGCAATTTTAAAATCCTTTCTAAAACTTAATGAATTACATTTCAAATAAAACTATATTTAAATTAATTGCAACATCCAAAATAAAAATATTTGTCTCTAGCCTTGGAAAGCATTAAATTGAGTCTTCAGAGTACTCTGTAGTATGGGACAGTTCACCGGACAGCTCTCAGAAGCAGTTCCTGTTAGCTTCAGCAGAACAGTGAGGAAAGTAGTCAGAAATCTTCAGTGACACTTGGAAAAGTGATTTACTTTTTTTCCTCCCACAGAAATACAGGATCTCAGTCAGTTCAGCTGTGAACTGTCACATGAACTTTATCATCAAAGGTCTATTTAACTAAAAATGACTTACAGGAGCAATTTTGTCTACCAAATATTCAAGGAGATCAATGTTTTGCACTACAGGCACTTTGAAAATACCTATCCTGCTACCGAATCTGCTTATCTGAGGAAAGAGCTAAAAAAAAGACATTTCTCTAATCTCACACTAAATTAACATCCTCCCCCATTTATTACACTGTATGTAACATCTATTAGGTATCAGTTCTCCAGAGTCTTAGAACAGACTTCCCAATTTGACTGAAAACTCTACAGTGCTAATTTGGCACTCAACTTTCATATAATAAAAGTTAACTCTCATGATCTGATGCTACCTGAGCAAAGTTGTAATACATCTGTCTACTGTACTTGAGAACCTACTTTGGTTTCAGGTAGTCAGTTTTTGTCTGGAAATAATATTGTTCCTACATCTAACATGACTTTCCTTACAATACCTTCAGTACAGAACTGTATTATACAAAACACATCACTTTGGGATTCTTTTGTTCAAATTTTTCCTAACACAAGAAGAAAACCAAGTTATTTTGCTCAAAGAAATACAGCATTGTATTAGAGCAAGGAACAAGCCATTTTCTAAACATTTATCAAGCCTAGTGGGCTGGACTGCATTTGGAGCAGGAAATGCTCCCAGCCTTCTTGGTATAAGGATGGATTTGTGCAGCCAACAGCTGCCATTCTGAAAGGTGTTGCTCTTTTTGATAGCAACTTGTGTGATAAATATGCCAATTAATTACAGAAACCTGCAAGCTAATCCTCAAGCTGATACCATGCATAACCCACAATTGCTTAATAGTACTTTGGCTCAGTTCAGACAAGACTTTCTAAAGCCTCTTTCTCCTCCTCCTCAAAATAAGCTTGTAGTACACTGCTTTGGTAGTACAGACTGACTGTAGAGCCACAAGTGCCCTCCTCTGGATATCAAATGCTACTCCAGCTTATTTAAGGAACAGCACAGATGAGATTTGTGACCAGGTGTCTAAAATGCCCTGTGCTGAAGTGTTCTGCATTATCTGTCCTCTGGGTGAAAATGAAAGGACTTACGGAACTGTAAATTTGCTAGTGCAGGCTACACAGACTAATGAACTTCAGCCAAATAATTTAATAAAATAATACCATGGTGTAATTTAGTAGAGCTTTACTGTCATTTATAGCTAATTTCTCTGTGAATATATTCAACTAAGTCAGCACAGAAGATTGATCTCAAGTCCTGTTGTTTTCAAGTAGGATTTAGATTAAGAGTGTATCTATTCCTCTTCCCCTCACCTCCCCCCAGCTTGAAAATGAGTTTTCCTGTACAGATTGTCTTACAAACAATCTATACATAAAAAAGCCATTGGAATGTAAAAAACCCCAAACATTAATAGAGAGTTTATAATCTGCTATAAAAAGTTTATGGCCAATATTATCAGATGTAGATGCTTATTACCTAGCTACCAATCCATGATTAGATAAAGATTCCTGATTCTCAGCTGTGCTGAGCATTCACAGCTCTGAAACACATTAAAGCACATCTATAAATCAGTGCGTGTCTGAATATGGATTTAAAATGTTTACTATAAGTTTAGGCACCTGCATGTGACAATCTGGGCATATACTTGCACATACATTAAAGACTAAATTGGAGACTGTGCATTGCAGCACAATTTGCATTTTAATGATTACATAGCTATCAGAAGGAACATCAGATAGATGCTCTGTGCTCTAATCAGGAATATATAGAAAGACCTACAGAAAACAGAAACAAAATTAATCACTTCTGACCTGAAGCTTGTATTCAACTTTGGCCACCTAATAGTCAGAGAGCTTTCCATTTTGATGTGCAAGCTGAGAACAAGCATGTCTATGCAACCCCAAAATGTTCTTCATCCAAATTGCTTGTTATAGTTCACATAGTATGTCTTTCAGTAGATAAAACGATATTGGGAACAAGAAAACCCTAAAATAATGAGTTTAGTTTGTGCAACATGGTGACTATGTACTATTCAGACCCAAGACAGAACACACTGTGTAGCAGCCTCTCTCAGATGCACCTGTGCTAGAAAATCTATTGCCTGTTTCTGCTTCTCAGACTGAAGACAGGATCTAGCCTTATGAGTGAGTTTAAGACAGGAACATGCAAAGTCAGAAAGCAAAGGGTAAAAATCAAATTTGACAGTATTGCAGAGCAGTGCTGCTATTCTCTAAGTACTCTGTAATTTTTCTCTGCTCCAATATCAGCATGTCTTTCTTCAAGGTTAGAGTCCCAAAACCAACACATAATCAAAAAGTTCTTTCTCCATCAGCACTAGGTGATACAGGAACTACATCCTTTATTTCAGTGCCTCAAGAGCTCAAGCTCTGGGATTTCATTGCAGAGCAAGATGAGCAAACTGAATGCTATGTAAAATATATTTAAGCATTTTTAAAGTCTCAATCTAGATTTTTCCTGAAAGAAAGAAAATGGAAGAACAGCTTTTTTAGCTCAGTAGATCAACTGCTAGATTTTTTTTGCATATTTTTGATTGAATTCATCCAGCTAGTTCACTTCACTGCTGGTGACTTCACTGCTAGTTCATAGGCAGGAAATTCTTCTGGAGTTGTGGAAAGATGCAGAGCTGAAGGCTACCTTTCAGGTAAAACTGTCAGTTGCTCTAGGAAAAATCCTTGTACACAGCAAAAAACATTGCATTAAATAGTCATCCCATGCAAAAAGCAAACAGAAACAGCAAGAGAGCTATTATTTGTAGGATATCTTGGTTAACTTTCTAAAGCTAATAACAAATTAAGTAGATACTAAATAAAAGTGGTGCTCACACACTACAGTCAGAGATGCATTTTGAAATATTTCTTCTATTAATTTTTTCTCACAAAAAAGTGCAAGTATAGTCACTTTTCTAATTCACTTTTTACAGACAACTAAGCGCAGAAATTGATGCAAATGGACTCAAATGGTCATTCTTTTCTTTCCCTGCCTCACATTGGTTCTACTAACTTGTACTGGTGCCTGCTGGCAGGTAGTGGAACAGGAAGCACAGATGATGCCAGAAAGCACAAGGCACTAGCAGCTGTGGACATGATGGAAGGAAACACCAACCCACCTTCCTGCACAGACCACACAGAAGAAAGCCAGAGCCCTCATCATTGCCTGACACACAGCTTTCAGACCTGCACCTACTGACCATGACTGGCACACAACCATTTGCTTACTATCCCAGCATTGGGATGTGCTTTTAACATATCCAGTTACTTGTGTTTTAATGATTTTACCCCACCCCCCCAATCACACACAAGTCTGTGACCTCTCAGATCAAATAATTTTTTCATATTTTTAACCTCTTACTCTCCAAACTCACTTGATTGGTCTCTGTATTGTCTCCTAGTACATCTTTATTTGAAGGAGCTCATTAACATGCTGATTACATCATTTACTAATTACTAATGAAAATTTTGAATCAGATCAGACATAAAATTGATCTCTGGTGCCCCAGTACACACCTCTCACCCTTTACATCCCAATTCAATATGTTGCCATTTATCATTACCTTTTGTTTATAGCATTTCAGCCAGTTTTCAGTCCTGTGATATCCAAACCAATTAATGTTTCAAAGAGACTAGGCAAACCACTGTTTTATTAATTCCAACTATCACAAATACCTCATTAAGGTCTAACTACATTATATTTCCTGCTTTCTTCTATTTTCCTTTGCCAGCTATTTTTTAATTAAGTGATTTAAAAATTATGTTTGCCTAGTATTCTTTATTCTTTACTATTTATTACTCAGTAAACACAGGGGTTTTTGAAAAAGCTACATTTGTTTCAGTATGTTGCTAAGACTTTAAAGTTAGGATTCATACACAATGCTGTAATTTTCAGCCTCATGCTTTTGATCAGCAGCATATTTCTTCTATTTCATTGGCATCTTCTCACTTCTCCACAGCTTTCCATAAATCACTGCAGCTGGTGTGGTAAACCCTTTGGATCCCAGAAAGCAGATGCTTAGAATAGCTCATCTGCCCTTGCACACACGTATGCACACAAAATATTATAAGAACCCTTACTCTTTTGCCCAGTTGTGATTCTGCGCTGCAGTGTTACTTTTCTTGTCCTTATTTTACAAGCTTCTATATATCAATTCACTTTCCTTCCCTCATGTTGGGTCTAGGTTCCTACTTAAAGAGCTTTGGACAAAATACCATAAGAACAAATCCTCCTGCATTCAGGGAAGGGGGCTAGAAATGCTAGGAGCTTTTTCTGTGATTCAGATCTTGATGGAATAGTTACACTGTTATTTTCAGTGCAGAGACAGCACAGGCTTCCACATTTTTGTATCCTGACATTTCCAAGTTTTTTGGAGAAATTCCATGCTCTATGACTTATTGGTCATTAAGATAACCTTTTTCTAGATAGAGGTACATAGGTCTAAGTTTCCACAGGTTCTAGCCCTCACACTCTAACATTAAGCCTCTCTGAAGCACTCTGACTGAAGGAAATAGATTCACATTTTACATGCCAAAGCATAGTTTTTTTCTCAATTGTACATTGTAGGCTTAAAGCAAGTAGAAGAGCTCTAAATTTCAGATTCCCTGCCTTCCTGGTCATGAAGTTGTCTTCTATACAATTTAACCTCTGAAGCACTCATGTCCAACTATTACCATCATCCAGAGATCTTTGTAGCCAATTTGCCTGCAGTATAGTATCCTATAGTTTCCAGCTCTTATACAGCAAGTCTAGTGTTTTTTATTCTCACTCTTCACATCCTGTTATGTGCAACAGACACCCACTTCAGCTCTTCCTTCTTCGTGATTTCCTACCATCTATGCCAAAATAATTCATTTCCATCTCTTTAACCATTAGCTCCTCAAATTTATTAAACTACTGACCCTAACTGTTGGTTTAATGTTAACAGTTTAATGCAAGTGTTATGGTTTATACATGACTAAGTACTAGAGTTACCTTGTGACTGAAGACCTAAAAAATCATTCAGTAACAAGATCTGGAAATCTAATGTACCATAAATCCATGATCTTTATTTTCTTGAACCAATAAGCAGCACAAGCTGTTCCAACCTACCTTTAGCCTAATGCTGTGCACATTTCCATCACAAAATTCAGAAATGAACTTAGCCGAGCTACTCGTGGCTATCCATTCCAGAGTTCTATGCCGCACTTAATAGTAGTAATAGCTCATTTCCTTCCTCTCTGTGGTAATGGTTTTTCATACACAGTCACTTAAACTTCACTTTAAAATCCACAGCACAAATCATGTACCACAACTAAGGAGGAAAGAGAGCCCTTGCTTGGATTTATATTTAGTAAAGAAGTAACTACATTTTCAGAAGAGATCTGAAACAACTAGAGCTATTTTATACAGCCTTTAAAAACATTAAACATTTGAGGAAGAAGTTTTTCCTTTTTTTAAACCACGGAATAAGCATCTGTTATCTGTAACCAATAACTTGAACTTTGATATGAAACTGATATTACATTTTATCTTGAATTGGCTAGTGTGATTTATTTTCTATGCATAGAAAAGTAACTCTGATTAAAAAAACATGCACATCCTTAAATAAGCTTCATTAATTGCAGCTGTATCTAATTTTATTTGTGATCTTTCATGGATTAGTATTCAATTCCTGACACTGTAAAATGGATTCACTAGATAATATGCACCCTGCTCTGTAACAGGGACATCTCTGAAAGGCAAAACTCAGGACAGAGGGGAATCCAGCCACCTGGAAAATGGCATGCTAGAAAATTTCAGTCAATAGATCTCCCTCTTCAGTAACAAACTGTAATATATAGTATTACAATTATCATTAATAATTTATGAAATGACACCAATAGGATTTAAACCCAATTATTGCAAAAAAATCATTGAGGCTGTAGATGTATTATAAGTTTTTGCAACACAAGATACAAAGCACAAACATACTGTTTCCTACAAAGCAACACCGAAACTGAATAGAGGAGAGGAAAATAAAACCCAAGACAAAAAAACCCACTTCCCCATACAACTATAGAACAGTTGCTTTCAGAGAAAGCAAAAAAAAAAAAAAAAAAAATACAACAAAAAAAACCCACACACACCCTTTACACCGTGACTAACAATAACTTTGATTTTAGCACATCCCTAAAAAGTAGTAGTTTGATCCAAGATGGTCATCTGACTACTGTTACAGTTAAGTTAGATGCATTCTCAGCTGGTTGGAGGCAGAGGGCCCTAGCAGGTGCCCAAATGCAAGCATTTCATACCACTTTACATATACGTGCAGGGTTGTCATATACAACAGGAGATCACCGAAAAATCTGTGCCTCTCCAGAGCAACACTAGATCTTCATGTGCCAGCAACCAGCATCTAGTCTGATGCTGGTCCTCTAGTGTCTTCGTTCTACATGGCAAAAACCATTTCACTGTACATATATTAACCAAGCAATTTAGAGAAGGACTCTTAACACAGAAGGTCAAAGGCAGGTGCAGAAATAGCTGGAAAGCAATTTTAACACAGAAATAAGTGTGGAAGCTGACAGAAAGCATAGTGATTTGCAAAAGCAGGAAGACCACAGCATGCTAAAGCTGGGGCTCCATGGGAATCTTGTTTCCAAGGGCCTAAAACTAGATTAAAAACTACCCTTTGGCAGCATGCTTCAAAACACTGAAACAGTATTAACTCACTCAGCTAAAATCCTGGCCTGAAAGACTAAACTCCCTTTAGTCTTTTAAGCCTAGCACAGCTTCAGAAACTCAGCTTGAATTTAGTGATCAACTTAAAACCCCTGTTCAAACATGAATTCCTTCTAGTAGTTTATTAAAGGATTGTTCCTCTCAATGGAAGCACATAGAAGAGTAGAAAAGCTACCACTAAGTTACTGAAACGTAAATTCCATACACATTTCAAAATTCCTCCCCAATTATATTTTTCATCAACTTTTTCCTTCACATTTTGCTTCCATTGTGATCATAATTTGCCGTGCATCTGGCATTGACTGTTTTTCTCTTTAAGCCATTTATATCTCACCCACAACTGTCACCTGCTGCTTGCACATCTTGTCATCTCTTCAGAGCAAGGAGCAGGTATTCCTATCTTTACCAGCAACTGCTAGAGCATCACAGGAGCTACTGAAAGATGCATTAATAAAGACAGCATTAATAATTTAATCCGAGCTATTTTCTTGTAACTGCTCTTCAAAATCAGTTCACCCATCTACATTAGCACTTCCACCAATAAGTTGCCAAAATATTTAACTTACAAATTAACAAACATGTCTTGGCTGCACATATTTAAGTATTAAAAAAAGCTGAAAAGCAAGCCATATGCTGTCTATGCCCATTTCATATATACGCAGACATGAAGGCTCATTACATACATTATCAGCCTATAAGCATTTCTCACACTCAGTAAAGTTTCAGCCAGGAAAAACAGTAGCACGTAAGAACAGTCACCTGTATTCACAGATAAGAGGTTACAAATAAAAGACAGCATCAAAATAGCCTGGAACTTTCAAAATAATCAATAATAAACAACATTACAGAGATTTCTACCTCTTGCTACAACTAAAGAAATAGCCAGAGTGATACATTTTTGAATTACCAGCCAGGGAGTACAAGAAACTACTGTGAAGCAATATAATTTTTGACTGCATAGAGCAACAGAATAACACCATGTGCCCACACTAGAGGCTCAGTGCCCAAGGAAGTCTTCATTAGAAAAATACAGTAGAAGAATTTTTAATTTTTTTTTAATCTGATAGTTTGCTACTACTCATAGTATCTTCATACTACATAAAGGCCCAGTCCAGTATGGAAAAGTAATGTACAATTAGTGTATCAAAAGACTACTTTAACACAGGAAAAATGAAGTACTTTACACAGAAAATAACAATCTCTAAAACCAGTCAACATCTAAGGTTGCAGAAGCAAACAATATCTACTGACAACTTCAAAAAGAAATGAAGAAAAATCACGCACAACAGGCACATAAACAAAGATTAAGAGGCAAAAGCAGAGACTTACCCTCCAACATCTCTGAAACAGCAGCTCCAACAGGCTAAAGAAGAAGAATCTAATAGAAACAACTAAACTCAGGCACATTCCCTAAACAGCCCTTCTCCTTCTACTCAGAGCTGGCAAATACTGAGAAAAAATGACCCATTGCCCTGACTCAGCTGCACATTTTTATGCCCTAATGCTCTTAATTTGTTTCATCTGACAGATTAACTTATTTCATTGCAAACATGAAAATGCAATTACCAATAATTATTAATAAAAGCAATCATAGGTTTAGCAGCAGGTGTGTTAACTTAGCCAAGTAATAATACAATTCTTCAAAACAAAAGGGCAGAATTTACTTAATATAAGGAATAAAAATGATTCTTTCTTTGTGATTCTGCACTAGCTTTGGAAAACTTAAGATTGTTACATTCTAGCTTGTGTATTACCTTGTGTATTGTTTCGTAGGGTTGTTGGGTTTTGTACATTTGAAAGGGAAGAACTTTAAATGTCTGCATATGCACTAAACACTCAGGTCTCTAAAACCTAATGAAAGCATCATTTCCCAAAACATTTTTCAGTGGATAAAGTGGAAGAAATGTAGGAATACATGCAACTTATTTATCTAAAAGAATCAATCATAGGTGATCCCGAATTTTGGGGACACTTTATGAAAGATTATGACATAACTAAAATTAGTGAGGTTTCTCTTCTTTCGAAAGAATCAAATTAAACCTCCGTGCTTTCGATAATGGAGTGCAACGCTGCTTCTCTCAGAGATAAGAAATATTTTTAAAGGAGTAACAGCTTTCTGCCTAGTGAAGAGCAAAACATCAAAAATATATTTAGATACAAAACTCTGGTCTCTTAGCTGGGCTAAAAATTAGATGGTGAACTTTTTGTCTTTTGATATATGATGCACAATTAATTTTTTTGAAAAGTATTTCTGCCTACAGATAGTAGCTCAGTTCCACTCAAATACCGGTGGCTTATCATTACTGGAACTAAAGAGTACAGGACCGCTGTTCAAACCCTTCTCTCCCTTCTGCTGGCGTCTTAAATCTTTAAAAGTGGAAAATAGTAAGCTGCAGCACAAACCAGTCCTGCAGAATGCTAGAAGATATGCTGCTTTCTGCTGCAGGCAGTTTTATTCTCTTTTACAGGGTCTGTACATAACTAATCTCATTAAACTTTTTTGGATTATAAGCACTAACTCTGGTAGAAGTCTCAGGTCCAGGCCTTATAAGATACAAAAGACACATTAAATATCCATTATTCATCTAGGCAAGTGCCTAGAGGAAGGTGGCGCCTTATACTGTGAAGTTCTAGTTGTGTCCATGCCGTCGGTTTTATTTCGGTGCTCCAGATATACAAGAAGCTTTTGTAGACTGTGAATTTTAACATGTAGCAGTAGCAGTATGTCAGAGACATAATAATATGTCATAAGTAGTAATTGAAATTAGACTGCATCAGAAAGTTTCTAGTAAAACAGAATCTGTCGTTGAGCTGGTATGTTTGTCCTGGACCCTGAAAACTGCAGTCTTTCATGCCAGTATATTACGCTGGGGAAAATGTACTTTAACTTCTTCACTTTCATTTAAACAAGATACATTCAGAAAGAGATTCAAAGAAAAATAGCAAGCATTTGATAATTCCTAAAAGCTATCTAGAAAATGACTTAGTTGTTACTAGTTTTAGAATCTGGACAACCAAAATACAAAATATGGTATTTGATTCTGACGTTTCTAAATTCTTGAATGAAAAAGGAAAAAGCAGTGCCATTTGAGACTGCTTTCTCTAATGAAAAAAAGTGGTTTATTACAGTCTTATGCCACCTGGTTAGCAATTAGTAATTATAAATTATCAGAAATCACTGAGCCAATGTAAGATTATGATGTAGAACACAAACACGTGTAATATCCATAATTAAACAAAATAAAAGTTGAAACCAGCAGAATCATTAAATCATTCAACATTTGAATCAAATGAACACTAGAACTGCTCACTACATTGGTTGCCCGTGATGCTAGTCACGCACATTGCAGGCATTTTGCAAGAAATCATGCTTAATTCTACTCCTCCACAGAGATAAGAATACCACCCATACCTTTCAAGTACTTTAGCAATACACTGCAAAAAGACAGTATAGCACCATGAACAGGCCAATACCCTTTTGAATAAAATAGTCCTAGTATATAAAAATACAGCCTATTAGTACAAATTACCTACAATGTGTCAGAAGCTTTTAAACATTTAATATAATTAATTCTATTTTTTTCTCTTTTATAGTTACTAATTTTACCTCTACATTCTGGATCCTTTTGTGTGCTTTCCTCTTTCAGCAATACTTCGTTAAACTCATCCATCAATATAGTTCACCTATGCTATTACCCTTTCAGAATAATCATGCAGCACTACTGCCAGTGTAATTGGTGAATCTCTTTAAAGCTAATCTGCTTTTTTATCTGAAGCTTTTCTACCTGCAACATATAAGGAACTCTTGAAGGCATCAATATATATTGAATTATTCAAAAACACTTCCAAATCCTGGCAAAGTTTAAACAAAATAAAAATGATTTACAAAAGGGTAAGTACTTTACTTCTGCCATTTCTGCAATGGGAAATGAGGTTTCTCAGCGGATTTTTGTCATTTCAACACAAAGACCTGCAGAAGAGTGTCTTATTTTCTGGGGTCTCAGTACCCTGAATTCTGACACTAACTGTATGCTTGCTTGCTTTTCCCCAGAGAGCAACATTTCTTACCTGAAAAAATCCTCACAGCCTTAGTACCTAGACTGAGTTACTAAGAAAGAAGAAATAAGCCCAAGCTCATATCTGCTTGATAGACGGGAAAATTTTTTCCCTGTGAGATGAGTCCAGCAGCGAACGTGTTGCCCAGACAGGTTGTGCGAGACCTGACTGGAGGAAGCCCTGAGCAGTCTGCTCTGATCTCTGCTGAGCAGCTGGGCTACGTGGCCTCCTGAGGTCTCTGCCAACATGCATTATCCTCTGAGTCTATGATTCCATAACAAAAAAAAAGAAGAAAATACTGCTTTCTTTTTGATAATCTTTTATGCCTGTTATACTCTCACCAAAAAATTTCAACAGATAGTTTGTATAGTTACTCTCAGCAAACTTAAGACAGGATGGACACAACACTTACAGCTCAACTAGAGATATTAATGGGGTATTCAACGTATTCTGCTATTTCCTTATTTCGCTACCTCAATTCGAGCAATATATTTGGAGGAAATCTATTTATCTGCTTTACGCTGCAATATTGAATAAACTAGCAACACCAGAGTCCTCCTGATAATGCCAAGACTGGTGAAAAGCACAGCAATTATGCTTGTAGCTATCAGTCTGGAAACAAATCAAAAATAGTATACGTTGATCATTCTTTCATAGTTGTAGCAACTCTGCTGTAATACTTGCCTAAATAAAGGCTTAATCTAATACCCACCGGACACCAAAGGCCTGCCCTTCACAACTCTAATGTGTCCCAAACATGCTAGCTCTCCAGCGGTGCTATTCAACTAGGAGGCTGAAGGAGTCATTCGTTTCCTTCCCTATCTCCCTGGCTCGCAATGAGCACACAGTACCGCACATAGCGCACTGTACAGTTATTAAATACTATTGTAAAGACATGTCACATTATTGCTGAAACCTGCGCAAAGCAGAAAAACAAAGAACCCTCAATATTTGCACTTTGAAATTACACAGTATTTCAGTATCCAAGCTGCCACTTCGTAAGTGCAAAAGGGCTTGTGACTAGCACTTGCATATAATCACAGCCCAGGTCAAAAATATTACAGTAAATATGACAAGATGGATGATAAATGTGGTGTTACGATGCAAGGATTTACAGTCACGATGTGAATACATTATGTACAGTGACAAGTTTTATAATTTATTCATCATTTTAGAAATAGTATGAAAAATATAGAGGCACTTTAAGAATGAGATGAATGATATGTGCATCACTAAGCAGTCAAAGTATGTATTTACTGTGTGTTTTTGTGCGTTTTCCTGTCTTATTTTCTGCTGTGGGGCAGATTGCAGCACAGTAGCACTCTGGTTTCTTTTACTGACATTCCCAGTGTTGTCCTCTTGTTGAAGCACTCAGAAAAGTTGGGAATCTCTAAGCACAGATTTGCAATGTCTGTCACTGGCTGTCAGTTAATGTCACCGCTACCCTGGCAATTACTGGGAGAATCTACAAGGGGGCATTTGGTTGTTAGGAAGCATGACCAAGAGCCTCCTTAGTGAAATTATGTGGAAGGAAAAAATAAAGTGGAAGGAAAAAATAAACAGAAAATGTTAGGATTATAGTAAGTACTGGAAAAGTAAATTGTTTCTTTCTATCTTCCTTGCTGTCAAGATTGGGGCTGTGATAGTGGGTGCTACAAAATAGATGTAGCCTCTGTTAACCGGGTGAATTTAAATAATATTGAACGAAAATCATAGTTCTAGGAACAAAGGCTGCAGAACTGGAATCCAGGCTGAACAGAGAGAAGGGTGAAAGACAGCAGTGGAAAGCCTTGGTCAACACTGAACACAGGAACCAACATCATCCATGATACACTGCCATGAAAAGGACTAGCATGACCTTTGCATACAAGTATATATATATACTCTCAGGTCGACACTGCAATATATCTAGCTCTTCTGCATATAGGAAAAATCTAAATAGTCCTGGTGCTCACTTCTCAGGAAGGATGGTGAAGGATGGTGAACTACAGAGAGAGCAAGTCACAGTTAAAATTTGATTACCCAAGAACCTGCTTTATAATAGAAGATTTAAAGAGATCAGACTGATTCTTTTAACAAAAAGTATGAGGGACAACTTGAGTACAGCATAAAAGTATCTCCACAGAGAGAAAAAGCTAGGTAGTAAAGAGCTCTTTAATCCAGCTGAGAAAACATAACAAGAATCAAAGTTAAGGTGACACAAACTAAAATTAGAAATTAAGCACAGATTTCTACCAGAACCAATTAGCAAGTACATAAGTAAGAATATTATTTTTTTCTGTCCTATGACAGAAGAACTGGCAAGCTGGTAAAATGCAAACTTACAAAAATCTTTAGTTTCACTAGACATACCAAGTCAATGAATTTGAAATTATTAGCGGATTTCTATTGCCATAGAAAGGACTTCACTGAAAACAAGCTAGAGCCTGAGTTTGGGAGCTGATTCGGATCTGGAGTACTGCAGTTTTAGAATTCTCCAACTAGGTGAGCATCCATCTAGTTCTTTGATACTTTGCAGCTTAGCTACTTTCAAAAATGGAAATGTAAGCTTTTAACATCTTTTATAAAACACTGCCATTTAATGCCAGTCATTTTCTGCTCTGGATCTAACAAAGAAACCGTAACGAAATGTCTTACCAATAGCTGAACAAACTGAAAAAAAATACAGCCACGTTTTCAGTAACATTAGGCAGACAACATTAACAGATTATATTCTACACTAAAAATCATAACAAGAATAATAATTGAAGTTAATTGCCAAATCCAAAGTAATGTAATACACGCAAGCATTCTTGCTAAAAGAATTCTAGTCATTTTGCTAGGAAAATTACAGGCTTAAAATAAGCTGATGAACTAAAAGCACCATTCCTATATCAAAAAAAAAAGAACATCAGACTAAACAATTTTTGATTAGCTGGCTGTTTACTGTATGCTGAACATTAAAAGATGGATACTAACAAACACAAGCTTCGCTTACTAATCTTATTTTATCATTGAAGAATCCATTCATTAAACTAGAGCAATAAACCATTTTAGTTATGGCGAAATTCATTTTTTCTTTATTCATTTTATGCAAATATTATTGATCAAATTTATCTTCCTGATTAAGATAAGCTTGTTTGATCAGTAATTGTGGGAAAAACACTTTTCTTCTCCTTTCATGATATATGTATTATCTACATATGCCATCCTATTTAGTTTTTATCACTTTTCCTCTTTTTCCTATATATTCTCCATCTCCCTTAAATGAAACTGTGATTATCTATACACAGTCTAAAATCTATTGTTTTTAAATTAGGCAAAAAGACTTTCTTCCACTACAATGTATAAATTAATCTCTAAATTAATTTAACTCTGTTAGTTATTTTAATTCTATATTTTGCTTTCTTTTCACTTTTTCCAATAAATATGAATTTTACACTTCTACAGAGTTTGACTCTATGGCTACTCAGGCATATATATTCCACTGGATTTCTTGAGTTATACAGTCAATGAACTGTTTGACAAGCAAGTCAAACAGCTCCTGTTGCTCAGGTGTGCTGCCTTGCAGCTGCCTGGTCATGTGGAGCTTCTAACACTCCTGATATTCCAATAAGCCAATGGCGAACACCAGTCAAGATGTGACTTAGAAAAAAAAATACATATATTCTCATACCTAGAAAAAGAGCTGCAAAATTGTGGCCCTTTCTTGCTCATCTTTTCAATGACTGGCCCACAGTTTAACAGCCAAGGAACTATGCAAAAAAGAAAACACAGGAGAGTGAGAGATTGAGAAGCAAGGTGTATCATTTGTGAAATAATCTTTATTGCTGTTATTTGTCTAGTGCTAGTGAATTATATGAGAAGAGTCAAAAAGAAGCACAAAAACACAGTAAACTGTGAGAATCATTTCAGAAACTTTGATGTACAGCTATCATAAAAAATGTGTGCTGCATGTTGGAGGTTATGTTTGGTTTTAAAATTCCCCAGTGTGATTATGCACTTCAGAACTCTCGACTTTATTCATTTTGTTTCAGATTCCTGCCAGAAAGAATAAGGTTATCAAACAGTCTGATTTATAAAATATTTCAATAAGAATTGTAAAATTCAATTATTTTCTAACCTACAACTAAATTAAGGATATTAAAATGACTGAACAGAGTGAAAGAAAGGATCTTGCTATCTTTTTAAGTGAAAAGTTCCACTGATTAGTACTATGGAGCCAGTATTGATACTTCCATTAGACTCATAAGTTCACAGTTTTTGCAGGACCAGGAATCAGAGTGACACTTTTGAAACAGATAAGTTAGGAAATAGAATTACTGACAGCCCAAAACAGTCAAGGAGGTTAAAAACTAAAGAGCAGTAGGTCCTTCTCCAACAGATAAGAATTTTTCTCATGGGCTGGGAGTTTGGAAATTTTTGAACTTGGATGAATGCCACCGAAGTCTAGCTAACTATAGAAAGAAACAAACCAGTTGGTTCAATAATAACAATAATAATAATAATAATAATAATTTCTAGCAGATGACCAAATTTTCAACCACCTGGCAAATCACACTTATGTCCAAAGGGGGCAGATTGCTCATTAAAATGAGCCTGTTGATCAGTGCCCCGTTAAAGAAAGATCTTTTTGTTGACAGTGTCAAGGTTGATGCTTTCTCAAAGACATTCTCAGGTCTCCCACAATTTCTGTATCTCTGAAAAGTAAGCCTAATCATCAGCACCAGCTAAAACAGCTAAACAAAGTCAAAGAAAGGTGATTCTATCCTGAGATCATCTTCTTCTATACAGGAGCAGAATGTATATGAAAGGCGAGTGACCCAATGTTGTCTATTAGTGATATGAAAAGAACAACCCCATGGAAAGAGGAAAAGATACCAAGCTGCTGTGAAGAAATTTGCTCGTGATTCATGACTCACAGCAATGGTACTAACAGCATCAGGTCTTCTCCTCATTTCCACACTGACAATTACCCGCTTTTCGTCCATCAGTGGGGAACAGAGGCCATGTTTTAATTCATGGCTTCCTTAAAAGAGGAACTATGTTATACAAGTTCCTTCCTCCTTTCTTTCCTTGATACTGTACTCCCACTGTCTCAGGAAGGAAAACAGATTTGGCTTCCCACCTATGACAGTAAGAGCAATACATCCTACTTTATATCAGTGAATTGTTCAAGCCGTTTTTTTTTTCTTACTCTCCCAATTTTTTAGAAATCTGCTTCTAAAACTCATGCTCTAAATAGACTTACTGGCCATGCATATTCTCTTTGCCTAGGGTTTTAGCAGAGCTGTCTGGAAGAAGTTGCTCCTGGGACAAAACATATGAAGACATATGGGGGCTACTGACCTGCATGGGAGCAAGTTACCTGTACAGGGGCTTGGCTGGTTCTGGGACCTTCCCTGCTGCCTGAACACATGGAGATAGTGAAGATTTAGAAAACAGGGAACATGTTAGGTAGGTATGTGATGAACGGTATGTATATAGATATATACTGGGTAGCAATTCTGGTTTTAGAGACGGAGGGGTACAGCATAATAATGGAAGAGCTGCACTGTGCCTGCAAGAGCAGAATAAAATAAGAAAATGTGGAAGGTAGTTTTAAAGGCCAGTGCTGGTACCTGAGAGGCGGGGAATAGCAATCCCCTTCATTTGTCTCATTTGTCTAGAATTTTCGCAGTTGTAAATTAAGGACAATCTTAGATCTAAGCACCATCTGAGTGTACTGCAACAGAGCATATGAAAATGTAATTTCCCAAGGTAATCATGCCAAAGAAACAGTCTTCCTCTAAAAGTGGCAAAAATCAAAGAAGGCTGCAAACATTGTTCAAGGAAGTAAGAATAAACTGCTGAAGGAAAGTAATACAGTCCTAAGAAAACTGTAGGATTAGAAAGGCTTTCCTATGTTCAGAGTTTCAATTTGTTCTCTATTTTTTGAAGGCCATTCAGCTGCATTTTCTGCTTTCAATACATTTTGACTAGAAACATAAATCAGCTGACAGAAATAAACTCAAGTGAGCTGAGGCTTGGATTTTATAGCAATATTGATAAAAGCAGTGGGCATTCCTGCCAGAACGCTGGCATTTGGGCTGGAAGACAGTATTTTGAGAGTTTTCTCAGATTCTTCATACATCTAAAGATACATTGTTGTGCTGTAAGTAATAAATGTGAAGAGAGGAGAGGAAGAAAGGGTTCTCACTCTGGAAACTGCAAAATAACATTTTTTTTGTTAGAGCATTCAAGGGGGGTAACTTGCTGAATGCTGGGTAAGCATCAGAGCCACAGTAACTTTCAAGGAGTGATATAAGGGAAGGTTAAGCAATGCCTTTACAGATCTCTCTGGGTAGTCCCTATCGTGCACAAGGGGCTGTGGGGGAAAAGAAGTGTGGTGACATTTGGTGTTAGTGCAGCTGGCAAGACAGAGGTCGAATCCTGCAGTCTGATGAGTGAAGTTAAGACATGCACAGAAGGCCATCATTTAAAAAATTTGAAAGTACTTTAAACAAAAAGTGTGCAAGTATTTTGAATCAGAGGTTTTTGCTTGGTTCTTTTTAAACTGACTCTCTTTTATATAATTCTGTGCTGGAGTAGACATTTTAACTAACTATATGAAACGGATCTGGAAGCAACTCAGTCTATTGCTCCCCGCCAGGTCAGTATCAACGGCACCAAAATCGTTCTTGCAGGCCTTTGTGTAGCCCCTGCTCAAAAAGCTCCAACGCTGAACACTCCACAGCAGCTCTCTGCAGTCTAGCGCAGTACTTAGCTATTGTAACAGTCAGAAAAAGCTTTTAGAAAAAGCTTCCTAATGTCTACAAATCTCTTGTTGCAACATCGGGTCGTTACTTCGTGTCAGCAGATGAAGGCAACAGACCATTTCCCTCTTCTCCAGGCCAACCACAGGTCGTGTTTCCTAGAGTGATGGTCATTTACCAGGCCTTCCCTTCAGCTGAGTCCCTTCAGCTGGTCAATACTTTGTTTGAAGCGCATTAAACCAAATCAGGATACTAATTAAATAAGTTTTGTTTTGTTTTCTTCTCTCCTCAGAACAATATGAATTTGGTGCCTGGGGTTCCCTTCAATAAAACATCCCAGTCCTTTTTTTTCTCCGCAGCTTCTGCCTAGGAGGCCAGTTTCCGTCATTCACTGCTCGGCTGGTTATTCTTACTGAAGTGCAGTAATTTGCATTTGTCCTGCTTGAACTGCATCCTGCTTTTCAGACCAAATCACCCATTAACAAGGTTGTTTGAAACTTAAACCTCTCCTCTGATGCTGGAGACATATCCTCATCTGTTTTCACTTCATAAAAACGACTACATCGTCTTACACAATTCTGAGATGATTCTTCCTGGCTTTCTTTGGCTTAAAAGATACCATGCAAGAGTTCTTCGCTTTTCTGCACTGAGAAACAGTGTTCTACAATTGAAGCTAATGTATTTTGGCTGCTAGTGCAAGAAATAACACTAAACTTTTGATCAATATAATCTACCTTTTGCTACTTAATTGGAAGAATCCAAAATAGATAGAAATTCAGCTTTTAATGGAATAAAAATTTGCTTAACATTTCTAACCAGAGGAAAATTTAACATTCTTCCCTAGAATCATCTAGAAACTACATCTAGATTTTAAAGCAGCAGAATTTTAATGTAACAAGAAAAAATATAAAAGATTAGATGTACTTGAATAATAAATCAGATTTATATGGAGAGAAAAAGAGAGTAAGAGTGTGAAAGAACCTTGTCTCAATTGTCTAATATAAACATTTACATTTTGTGTAAGGATTAATGGATTAGGCTAATATAGCATAAAGGAAAAATTGCTGTTTATGACCTAGTGTTAAACAACACTAAATGGCTTAATCTGGTTTCCTCTGAGGGGAAAGCTGTATTTAGTAAGGGATTTAAGAGATATGTACAGTCATTTTTTTATTTAATTTCATTAGCACATGAACTATAACGGATTTTATGATTCTACACATGTATGTATAACCTAACCTCCTAACTGGCATTTGCACTCTACTTTTCCTTCCTGGGGGGAAAAGGAAAAAAATAAAATAAAAAAAATAAAAAGAGAGTACTCTGTGCCAACAGAAAATATGTTGAGACAAGAGACAATACGGTGAGATAATCTTCCCAATATTATGCCTGAATACAGTAACTGGATTCCTAATGACAAAGTGATGATATGTGAACACCAATTAACATGCGAATTAGCAAACTCCCATACTGAGAAAAAACAAAGTGCTTGCAGGCCATAAGCATATCCTGTGCTTCAGGCTATTTTCTGTCTATATCTTATCATTTCTGTGTGAGACAGCACTCAGGAAATAAAAAGGCAATATAATTTATGTTATGTTGGATAGAAAATTTACAAACCCTGTGCAGTACTCCAGATATATTTTCTCATGTAAAATAGAATTACTGATGTGTAACAGCTTATTAGCTGTTTTTTTAAGACAAACAAGCAAATTTTGTCCACAGAGTGGAACGTTCAGTTTACCTTTGAGCTTTGTCTACATAATCCTTACATTTTATGATGCATTTGTTGAATACAAAGTCTTGCTATGAAGCAAATATAAAAGAATTAGTTTGGAACTTGCAATGGTTTCAGCTAAATGGAAGCAAAATTCAGCTTATTTATTATATTATTCAGTAGAATTATTATGTATAAAAATAGTGATAAAGGGTAAAAGCAGCATACTGTAGAAAACATCATTCATGCACAATAAAAATGTGCTAAAAAAGCAAACCCACCAGAGATTTTTGCAAGAATACAAATAATAGTATTTTCCAAGAGGAAGAGATTTGGGCAAATATACACATTTGAGCACTTGATGCTTTATTTTAATTTTAGCAAAGCTCCAGGAACATCAATATCAAGATAGCTACACAGAAAAGATGATAACTTTGGTGTTATTGCAGCATTGCTCAATTCCAGGGCTTTTCTAAATGAGCTTTCTTGAATTTCCAATTTTTTATCTAATACTGGTTTACCAAGAAATTAAAAGGGACTACATGTTTGTACTACTCAAAGAGACTTTTAGATTATATATGATTTCAGGATTTTGGAGAGCAGAGAGAAATAAGTTTTAGATAAAACATCCACAAAAACTAGAAAAAATGGTCTGGATAGATGGCTTATTTCTTCTGTAAAATTTAAAGCAGATCCAATAAAATATACACCAAATAAACCCTCGTCCTTTATATGTTAGAATTTATGAGTTATACATAACATCTGAATGTTCAGAAAAGTAAAAGTAATAGCATTTTAGGCACAGCTGCTTAAGGAAAGAAGAAACAGTCTACAATCTTTCATTAGACCAGCTAATAATATGGAAAAATCGGACAGAGTGTGGCAAGTACACAGCAGATTTTATACTGTTTTCTATATATTTCTGTTCATTATATAACATATTCCAATAATTATCAACTTGTACCTTTGGGCCATCTGCATGGGACTGAACTGGGGCTCTGCAGAGCTCCCTTGAGTAGACTGCTGCAGCTGGAGCTGAAGAGCCAGATATCTGCAAGTTACATCTGTAACAACGTGCCTCCACCAGTCACTGGGACAGGTAGGAACTTGTGATTCTCACGAACCCAAGGATTATACTTGTAGGCTTGGTACAATAACAAATAAATATAGAGCAACTGCTTCCAATTTTTATGTACTCCAACTTCTTTCAAATGACTAAAAGATTATCTCTACACTTCATCTCACATTTAAAAATCATATGTAAGCATGGTATTTATTTTGGCTCTCATTCTCCTATTTATTTACTTTTTATTGAGTATTATCCATTTACCACAAAACAAAAAGGTCATGAAAGTAATCCTTTATATTCCTTTAAACAACCAATATAATCTACGTTTAGCTAAAGTCTAATGATACTTGTATAACAAGGCATAATAATTTCTTTCTTTTTTCAAAAAAAGAAAGAATTTAGTGTTCTTTTTTACTGGAAAGCAAATAATTTGTCAGTAAAAACATAAAGGGAACTTTTTCACTTGTGCCCCAAGAATGTTGCTTTTCTTCAGATTAGTTCAATGGTCCAGATAATAAATGAATAATACAATCACTACCATGCATGATATTTTCAATTGAGGAATTTATTACAACTCCTAAATTATATTTTCAGGCAGAAAATACAGTCCTCTGTATTTCTGCCCAGAATGTTATTAACATTTGAAAATGTTTTCTATTAGAGTCTAGAAAAACAGTAGTTTTTATATTTCAAATGAAACTGAAATTTTTGATGAAGGAGTGTCCTAGGTATCTATTCTTGAAACCTTTGAGCAACTAAAGTCCTTTGAGACTTATCAAGAAGTTGGGGTTCACAAGAAATGCAGCCAAATTCAAAATATGGTACCTTTTGTATACTATAGGCATATACCTGTGCATGATGTGCTATACCACTTCATTCAGCTGATTTTGGGGTGCCTATGCTATTTTCAGAAGTGCAATACATCTTTTCCACAAAAATTTCGCCAAAATTGAGAATAGTGGTTACTCTGTGCATACCTATTTACAACTCCGCAGCCCATTTGAAAATGTGTTTATGAAACTTGTAGACACTGCTTCCTTCTGTGAATGTTTCAGTCCCAGACTTTGAAATCACTCCGTTATTCCAGGCACTTGCAGCTTAATGTCTGAAGGAGCCATTGGATTGTTCTCAATGTCATAGGCTTATTTCACTCATTTACCTTGTTTATTTATATTAAGCTGGTAACATAAATTATAACTAATGACTTTGATAGTTAATGACTGCCTTAAGCATATCTTCTAGAAAGGCATTCAGTCTCAACCTGAGTGGTTATTGCTATGCCCTTCTCTGCTAGATCTAATCTGCCAAAGTTACTCTGCATTCCAGCAAGACCAATCTCAATCTTTTTTGTTGTTTTTACTGTTGAATTAAAGAGGCAAAGTTCCTTCAGACTTTCACTGGAGATATTTCTTTAAGGCATTGGGTTTCAAGACACCTAAACTTACGCAGATTTTGCTCATATACTTAAATCATAAAAACAGCCACAGCAGATCAAACCAATGAGTGATAACGATAGTGCCCTGGGAAGGATGCTTAGGGACACAGTATAAAGCCAGGACAAGTATTTGGGGCTATTTTCTTCAACTGGTATTCCTGGAGAAGTGAAACTAATTATATAAATCCCCTCTTTGATTCAGCTGCTTCTGTTCATGAGAGGAGTTTTATGCTGCAATTTTTTAGTAGCCTTTGGTGAGGGTTCTCACCTAAAGCATTTCAGACGGGTACGTCAGACCTGAGGTTGCCTTACATAGCGCTGCTCCAAGCCAGAAAGACAGATCTTGACAGACAGGATTCCCAGTGCTGTGGCTCTCCTCTGAACCATCCAATGTCTCCAGACACTTTTCTAAAAATGCAGTCATTAGAACAGCACGCGGTGTTACTTCCACCCAAAACCAACACCAAATCACCTGACACCCTCTGCTGAAGAAGCGTGGTTTTATGGGTAGAGCTGATACAGCTTAGGAAGCATCTCATGTACAGTCATTGTCTTTTACAATAGATATGGAAGATGAAAACTGTGATTAGCATGGAACAAAAGACAAATTTGCACATGGTTAGAAATACACAGGCTACTAATGATATTGCTGTCTTCCAAAAGCTTGGCTATTAGAGAGCTGTTCAAAAACTTTCATACCATATTCCAGCATAATTATTTGGACAAGGGTGCATGACAAGGCATAAATGATCTTTTTACATGTGAATGAAGACTTAGAGCTGGCTAGATTGTTTGGCTTCAACGTGGCTAAAATATAATTATTTCACTTGCAGAAAGATTCCTATTGTGTTTCTCATAACTGTGTGATGCTTTTCCAGTGCTCTACGTGGCATCTGCATGCAGAGCACTCCTAAACAGTGATTGTTGGTGTCATTTTCACACAGAGCCTGTACATGTATCACCAGCATGGATGAATTCACTTGTTTTGCTTGTTGGAAACTGGGAGGAAAAAAACATCTCTTTTCTATGTATTACGGATTGCAAGTTGCTCACTGCAAACAAGGAAAGAATATTTTTGATGACATGGCTGCAAAAGTGGTGACATTGCCCCTTATTTTTATGACTAGCCTACATTTTCTTCCTTCCACTATAAGCAATGATGAGCTATAACATATATGCCTATGCTTGATTTTCTGATTTGAAGCTGAAACGAAGTGTGATCTTCTCAGCTAAAACTAGCTGCAGGGAGGAGTATATCCGCCACATTTACCTGCTGTCAATCACCTTGTTTAAAGAAGACTCAGGGACCTCTAAAAGACAGAGAGAAGATGCATAAAGGAGAGATTACAGGTGACTGAGCCAGAGCAAGGCAACACCAGGGACTGCCTTCCCTTACAGACACCATAAAGCGAAAATAATAGAGTGTGAGACTTTCAGCAGAGCTGATTTATATCGCCAAAGGGAAGGGTCTCTGTGGCAGAGCCAGTGGGAGAGAGAGGGCCATGGCACCACTGGCACCTTCAGTTGATGAGGGTGTACGGTGAAGAAAGCAACCAGACAGCCACAAGGCCAAAGAGCACCAACCTGACTACTATATCACAGCACAAGACACAGGAATTTTCTTTCCCCACCTACCTACCTGCATAAATGTTTCTTCTGTTGTAGCACACTGCAATACATGGCTTTTTTTTTTTTTTTATTAAGTCTAGGAGATTAATATTCATCAAAAGATATCAGTAACATTTTCCTCATGTTTTCCTGAAACTAATGAGATTGTTCTGAGGAGTGTTCATAAGATCAAAAGCAAATCAAAAGAGTTTAATTCCACAACAACATACTTTTTAAAGCATCATTGCCAAAAAAGTAAAAAATTTTAAAAGCAGAAAAAAATGCAGGCCTATAAAAGCTATACACATGCATGGACACACATACGCTTTCTAATATACATACTACTTAGAAGAGGGTTGAGGAATCAGGAAAAGAATTGAATTCAAGAGAAAGAAGGCTTTGGTTCAACTAACATAGCAAAGGATATGTACAAACAGGCCATTAAAAATCTTTTTCTTAGGCTGTTTTTCAGAAGACTGACGAAAGGTCAAAGTTCTAACTCAAATAGAAGAGGTAAAAGGGCAATGCAATACAAAAATGAATAAAATCAAAGATTTTATACTCCAGATTACCTCTTTTTATGCATATCAGCTGTTGAAAAAAACTTTTGCTTATTACATATTTGTAAAATAGCATATGATCTTTCCTTCGAAGTGTGCAGATAAAGCAGATGTCTCGTGGATCTTGCCTGCTATAGAGGAAGATGAGAAGCAATTGTCTTTCCCAGAAGGAATTATTAAATTTCCTAAAATGTGTTGCAATATATTGGCTTTTGTATCAATTTCTATGCCAAACAAACCTCACGAGTGCAGGGACTCGAGCAAAAGGCATGCAAGGCAGCCGCTGACTTGGAGGCGCATCTCTATCACAGTCTTGTTCAAGCAGAGATGGGACGCTCCTGAAGGTGACCCCTTCAGCAGGATCTGCTTCTGCTGCACTGCTTCTTCAGCGAGAGGCACAGGCGGAGTTGCAAATATCCCATAGATGGAAAACTGGAGAAAGTCCCAGGCCTGGTATCCTGTGGATACCATATTTTGCCACCAAGTATTTTTCCTCTCTGACAGTTTGCTGCCCTGTTAGTTACCAAGCCTAATGAATGACAGTCTTTCAAAACGACTGCTCAAAATGACTAGCGTCAGCTCTAGGAGTCCAAAGCTCTTGACAAAACTACAACTCCCCTGAATCCTTCATGTTCTAAATCGCACCTAAACTCAGATTTGCAGTACTGCTTTCCTAGAGTCGATGAGTAACTATCTTATAACATATACAAATAAATCCTAATAAATCCTTTCTTTCCACATGACTCAAAAGATACAGAAATATATTTTTTCTGAGGCTGAGAGTCAAAGCAGATGACTAGAAACTGGTACTTTATTAAATCTACCCTTACAAACACAAACAGAAATACCTTCTTTACCAGGTTTTGCAATTATTTACCCACAAAATGAATCTGATCACAGCATATTCAGGGCAAAAAATTAAATTTTTAGGTGAAGCATAGCCAAGAATGTGAAGCGAAAGTAGGTCGCTTCCTGCATCATCCGCGCTGTTTGGGTTCCATGGAACACAAATCAAAATGCACTTGGAACTCAAAAGAGTCATTTTAAAAAAAGGAAAAGTTGAATTCCAGAGATTAATTCCTTCACACAACCTTGCCAGAACTGTTGGCACTTGGTTAGAAGCATCCATTTCCTCGTGATCCAGGGTAGTGCTCCCAAGAGCCCTGAGATGACTTAGCTGACACCAACATAGTGTCCTTGCCGCTTTGCCCTTGGCTGCTTTAAATGTTATATGCAATCAGTTTTGATAATGCAACATGCAAAAATGGGAAAATCAGCCCACTTTCTAACCTCTCAGGCCATAGCCAATTTACATTGGCTAATCTGAAATTCACATTTGCAACACAGCAAGCTCTCTCCGTCACCCAGCGAATATCCCAGCGAGACGTCTTGACACCAGCACAGGAAGCCCACGGTTTTGCATGGAAGACTATTTGTGCCTCTGCCGTTCCCCTGGAAATTCATCTTTTCTCCCCAATGACCAGTAACAAGCAGTCTCTTATTCTAGAAAAAAAATGAGTGCCTACATTCTTGAAAATAAGTAAACAAAAGAGTTTAAAATCTCAGAGGATAGACTGAAAAGCAAGGTTGTAATGTATGCAAACTGCATCCCTAGGTGCGTATTTTTAGGTGTATACTGATTGACTTGTCTCAGCGTTTAAAATTAAGTTGCCTTTAGGCAGTCAGGTCTCTTTCAAGAGTTACTGATGATGATATTATTAACCTTTGCTACTGAAATTCTGTTAGTAGCACCTGATTTATCCTGGTACACAGCGTTGCCATCTGATACCTATCCCTGGCCTGTGAAAATTCACAACTTTGGGATTTTCATTTGTTTGTTTTCAGATGAAGGCACCAATAAAAGCAAACTGCACATCAAAATGATCCAGATACAGGCTGCGTATGAGGAATGCATTACAATTTTTCCTTCTTTTAAAAAGCTATACTGTTTAAACGTACCCTTTTTCATGGCATAAGTTCTATTTTAGTTCACTCTGGATTAAAAATACCAGAAATTAAGCATATGGGTGGTTCTCCCTCCTCCTCTCTCCCCTTCCTATAAAACGTGCACAGAAGGTATATTTTAATACAAACGAGGATGGCGCGTACCGTTAGGCTGAACTGTGATATGACTTGTACCACTGCAATGACCTCGCCGTTAACCCCAGTCCGCTGCTGGTATCCAGGGTGCCCTCAGCTCTCCAGGAGAGGAGCAGCTGAATCCTCCACCTTCTGGCCAAGGGCCCCAGTGCAGCAACCGATACGCAGGATTTCTTTGCCACGTAGGAATACAGCATTTGCTTCTCTGCATTCAGATCAGATTTTTGCAGTCACTTCTGAGCAGGTATTTAGGACACAAACTGCATCAGTACTAAGATAGGGAGTCATCCGGTTTTTAAAAGGTCTGGTCTTGCTTACTCACAGTTGATAAGACGTTTTACAGGAACACATTTTTGACTTTTTACAGTTTCCAGCTGTAGCAAAGTTTATTCCTGCTGACAGCAAAAGTAATTGCTGTGTGCAGGAAAAAAAATGGTTGTTTAAAAAGTTTAACAGTTTTCTTGCTTCATTTTTGCAGTGTAAGAGTACATTTTAATCTGTTTCAGATGAACTCTTTCTCAAAGAGTAATTCTTTCCATTTCTGGCATAAAAGCATAAATGAGTGAATGCCAAATCACACTCCCAAGATAAGGGAAACTGGGCTTTCCTCTGATTGGAAGGAGATATTTAACTTTCTCATATCAATATTCTTTTTGTGGTGGAACTTTCTGTATTTTTTTGTCATTTACAAAAATTATTTGGGCAATTTTAGACCTCTTTATTTAAACCAGAAAACTAATAATAATAGCAATAATAAAAAGAATAAAGCCATCACCATAAACTTCTGCAATAAACAGGCAATAGGTGCATATATATAGCAGCCATGTGTCCCATGTCATGGATCCTTGGGACAAATTCTGGGATAATGTGAATAGTGGCAACTCGCCGCTTGCATCCACTCTGACAGTACTATAAGCGGAAGGGGCACTAAACGCTGTGGTTCCCCAGAACTCTCTTGTGAGTGGAGATCTGATTTAGGCTGTTCCAGCTATCATCTACCCACTACCAGTGAACTTACTACTTTTGCACTGCTGCTGATTCAGCTGTGTGGCTCACTGCGCTCCAGTCTGGCTTTTGGTTTAAAAATACTCCTGCCCCCTAAAATTAGAATTTCTGGCACCTTACCATTGCTCAAGCAGTTAAGGAAAATCAAGTTTGCTAAGTGCAACTTGCTAGCGGGTGAGGAAAGGCTGAGGGAAAAGCACAGATTTTTATTATGCTGACTTTCATGAGGCACTGGCAGATATCCTCATTTATTTCATGTTACTCTATTGACTTCTGCTATTTGGCTTGCATCCTGCCACGCTCTCCTGCTCTGCTCCTCCATAATAATGCCACTGGTTTTAAATGGGGAGAGGCATGTGAAGATGCAGGAAATGTTTACATATTTATGCTATAGAATATTTTGGCATTGTGACAAATTATTAAAATAGGCATAGTTTAAAATGTAGATGAGTTTTATTATGTACATATGCAATTAGAGATGTGATGACAGTGTTGTAGACTTTTGTTTTAAAGAAAAAGTACGGTGCCATTTTAGGACAACTGTTAAGTCCATTTATTTTCTTATTTTTAAGAGCTGACCTAAGCTATCTGCCCCACATATGGAAACAAGATTGGTATCTGTAATTACTAGGCTCTGCTAGTGCCATTACCTCTTTTTTAAAGGGTGAGGTAGCAAAAAAGTAATTTGACATTATGAGAAACAGGGTAGTACACCTGTATAATAGAAGAGGACAGGTTTTCCCTAAGATAATTTCCAAGAGAATACAGAGGCTATGGCTGCTAAGTGAGATGGGTCTCTACCACAGATTTAGGGGAAATTTTCATTGTCCAGGAAGGCAAATTTGGGAAATACTTCTATGAGAAAACAATAAAGCATATTGCATATTGATTCTGTGGTAATGTTCCATTACCACAGTAAGATAATATCTGTCTTAACACCATCCAGCTCAACATCAGTTGCTTTCACAGGTTCTGAGATTTTTCTCCTTCCATCACCTCCCATGCCAAAGAAAATGTTCACAGATACAAGTTTCCTACATATTTTCCAAGTAGTGATTTGAGTTTTCTAGCATCTAGAGAAATAAATTTCACCTAATACTTTTTTCAAACGCATTTAAATGTTGCACACACATGCCACACACACACGTGCTGTTTCCTGAGTGGTAATATTAATGCAAAATACTTGTTTTATCATATTTTTTGAAAATCACAGACCATAGCACTAAATCTGTGAATGCTAAAGATCTCAGAGACGCATGTGTAGTAGTGCAGACAGCTACACGACTAGTTCGATTCAGGTTGCAACAAGATCAGCATATGGTCACTATGCTCTCATTTGTTACTGCACCACTCAACCTTCCCTTTAGACCTGAAATCTTTACGTGCCACTTGGCTCTTCTGAAACTGTGATGGCACGCTGTGTGTCTCTATTACAAATAACAGCACTGCAGTTTGCTCATATGCCCAAAACTGAAATGAATTTTAGTCAATATAATCTATAATTTCTGTCATACCAGGTGCCAGGCTTTAATGCAGCTCTCCCAGGCGCTTCCTCTTTGCTCTGTTCATTATGCTGCAGTTTACTGCCTACCGGATACATTCCCTCGTTGATCAAGGTCCAGAAAAGACCAAATTCAATAGGACAGACAGCACCTTGGCAAAGGATGTCTTTTGTTTTATAACTGTCAGCAATATGCCGGAAATTTTATCACGGGACACAGAGACACTACTCACATACCCACAATTTTATTAAGCAATAGTGCAAGTGGTCTCGGTAGACTGAGTAGATGACATATTTACATGAACAGTGAATATTATCCACCTCATCTAAATTAATACTGAATGAAATAGGGAGCTTAACTAGGCAGAGGTCTGTTCTGGACAAATAGATCATTTTCCAATCACATATTCACTCGCAGCTCATAATGAGTTGGGGGAGAAACCAAGGGAGCTGGGAGATTAGTTCTAAAAATAGTACCCAGCTCCCCTGAAAGCAAGACAAGCTCGCAGAAACCAGAACATCAATGCTAGTATTGGAAAAATGGAGCACATACTAGCTAGCTTGTTCCTAGATATTTTTGCAACCACCTATTAAATAGGTGGCACTGTTGTGTTAGAACTAGAACTTATTGTTTCAGGAGAGATGAAAGTTACTTTTTAGTAAACATATGCATAACAGGTACTGTATCTGAAAGCCTAATAATGCACAAAGCCTGTGTGGTGTCTGCACCTCCAAAATAATCTGAGTTTTTGACAGTGTTATGTTACAACTAAGGGTAGATGCCATATATACCCCACAAACTGAAGTAATTCAGCTAAGCAATTTCTACAGAGTATTTGCCATCTGTTGGTGATGACTCAAGCACTACAAAACACAGATGGATCTAAGTCCCGTGTTTTCTCCCCCTCCCCTTTTTTTTGGCCTGAACTCTTCTAAACTTTGTAGGTCCTCAGGATTTTTTGTTTTGTTTTGTTTTGGGGGAGTGTATTTTTATAGTGAGTGTCACCTAGTTTGTCATTATTTACGGTTAATGAATTTTCAAACTACTGAAAGTAACTCAAAAATAAATGATGATGTGAGTTTCAGCTTTAAGGACAAGTAGTCTTCTTTGAAAAGCTTCCAGTCCCTTTGTAATGCATTCTGAAATGCTCTCCGCTGTATATTGGGGCATAGATCACTCAACTTCTTTCTTCACACATTTATTACCCAGTGAATGGGATTCACGACAGCCAGCCTGCTCAGTGGGGAGACTCCTGAATTAGCCAAGACAAATTATTGCAAAAAAAAAAAAAAAAAAAAAAAAAAAAAAAAAAAAAGAGTGCACTGAAATCCTACATATCTCCTGAAGCCTTACAACCTTGACAGATAGGAGTCTCTCTGTTAGACAGAAAATTGCATTCTTAAGTGCTTTCATGCACTGTGATGCCCAAACAATCACTCTGAGTACAGAAAATTGGCTCACTTTTTTCTTTAAAACAGAAGCAACCCCTCCAAGCTGTGCTGCAATCACCTTTTTATTGTTAAAAATATAAGCAGTTTAAGCTAGTAGGAAAAACCCTTTCCCATTTAAGGGAAGTCCTTAGTATTTTTACCCTGTCTGGACATTTATCAAGTGAAAGTCACTGTGGCTCCTACTCTGTGCTGAACTTGGCACTTGCAAAGAATTGGTAGTTTGCATGCCCTCACTGGGTCCCAGGCCTCGGGAGAATTATGTGCACCTAGGAAACACAAAACAGTGTGCCTAGATAGCAAGCACACAACAGCTTTCTTCACCAAGCAGGGTGATGTTGTGTAGCAACCGGTTAAGATGCAGCATCTTTCAATTAAGAAAGGATCTGGTGGCTTAGGAGTCAAATGGCAACCTTCATTCCTGGACTTGAAGGAGTCGTAGCTTCATGGTGATGTTACATATGGCTGCAACCAGATGTACCACACAACATAAAGTAGGTTTCTGTGAACTCTTTAAGCATACAGAGTATTTTAAAATAGAGACAACTGTATAACTTGCAAGCCATGTTCTCCAGGTTTCTTCTGAATGAAGAGAGAGGGGAAAAAAAGTGATTTCTCTACGGAGAGGCTCCTGAAACTTCCATGACAAAATGAGAAAAGACTTTGTAACTCAGTGCTTTTTCAGATTTGAATCCTTATTTTGGATCCTTCAGAATGATGAATCTTTAGAGGACATGGAAGCAACTCGGTTGGAAATGGATTTGCAAAGTTTACATAATGGCACAAGCTGAAGAAATTGCACATGAAAAGTCTCTTGTGATTCTCCTGCCATAACCCAACACAAATAATCTTGTTCTTGCGCTAGTCAGGAACTTGGGAAAGCAATATCACTCTCCAAAAGGTCAAGAGCCATTCCAATACAGTAATACTGGGACTCCCAAGATGTTTTCCCATTAGAGCGATTTCTCTTTGGAGGCTTCCATCATAGAAACAACCCAGCTTAAAGTAGTGTCACACAATGATCATCTCAGGAAGAAAAAAAAATGTGTTGCTAACCTTTATGTAAATCTCTTACAGCTATTTTTAAAGAACAAAATACAGTAGCAAAGCAAAATACAACACTATTTATCCCAAAAGCCACGGAGAACAGGAAGATGGAGTGCTCTTTCCTTTTAAACAAGCCTTCAGATTTTGATATATTTTCTATTTAAGGAGTACTGAGCTTAGCAAAGCTGCAGTGTACAATGTCGAAAAGCTCAGCCACAGGTTAGTACAGTTTCTCAGTAGCGATAGTAGAGGAATAATTTCTGAAATGTATATTGGGAGCACTGCTGTTGTCTTGACCTTTTTTTCTGTCTGTTGAACAACTATATCTTATGCACAGAATTGTCTCCAGCCTCCCCCACTACATGGCTAGTTTTTATATGTTTTGGGAGCCTTAGAGGGAACCTCACGATAACAACATGGAGAGAAAGGATTTGCATGTTTATTGCTTTAAAACCATTTTGGCTTGACCTTCCATGAAGCATGGTTTAAAGACTGAGTTCTCTGGGTGTGAATGCAAAGGTTAATTGTCTTTATTGGATATTGTTGGTAGGCCTCTAGTAAAAGATGCCTGTTTATTGGAGGACACCCATAGAGAAGGGCTGGAGAAAGCAGGTTTTATATTAAAAAGACAAATCTCTTAGTATCCACAGTAAGATGTCCATGTCCCAAGCTGGGACACAAGTAAGTTATGCTAAGAGTATGTTTGTTGTCGTAGAGTACTATATTTTTCATTATAGAATGACTAACTTAAAACAGAAATATAACCACCTACTTATGCTCATCAAAACTCCCCCCACACCAAGCATGAGTTTCCCTTGGATCCCCATTAAAAAAACCCAATAACTTACAGAACTCTTCTGCATATTAGTTCTCCTCTTTGATTTAAATTGTGAAGTGATTTACAAGCCCGTTCTGTTGAAGACCACAAAATTATTGGATCAACCTCATCTTTAAATTCTTGTGGTTTCCATCTTTGAGTTTCTTTATGAAATATTTCATAAATTACATAAATGTATTACACATTGGAAGACTTTGTCATCATATAACCTCATCTGCGGCCAGTTTCATTTAGCTGTTAAATAAGTAGTTCTATTTCACTAGAAAATGTAAAATCATAAACAGACTATAAACATTCTCTTGTGAGTTGAATAAAGAAATTCAGCTAGTATGTGCAAGATTATGCGGAAATAGTGTACAGTGTTTAATGTTTTTTTTTAATACTAAACACGATAATTTCAAGATACTTAAACACATTGTTAAAAATAACATCTTGGGTTTGTAATGAAAATTTTTCACTGAACCAGCATCTTCAAAGAGTAAGGAACAATTTCCAAAGATATTCTTATTCCATCATGCTAATAATATCACTGTTGTCATACTTTCAATTACAAACCAACTTTCCTCCAGGAAAATATCAGTGGTTTACTTACTGCATAAAATCCTATCTCCTACTAAGATCATATACAAATTGTGATTACTAAGCAAGTATATGAGAAATGGTCAAAAACGCATGAAAGGACTCGTATGTCAACCGACAACTGGAAAACTGCGAAGGCAAGAACTGTAATAACCCACTCTGCATCAACAAAAATCGCAAGTTAACAGGGGTCCAGCAAGCACAGAGGCCTCTCCACTGTTCTTTGTGAACCAAACCCAGATAATTTCAAGCGATTAAATACAAATGCCTCCAAATAAATTCTGCATGTATTAACTACAAAGTGTTTAAGTTAATTTGCAGTATTTTATACACAAATACAAATTACAAAGCTATATCAAAGGCATGATGTGCTCACAAGTATAATATTCATGTTGGTTCAAAATGTAAGGATAGACAAGTTCTTAAGCATGTGTGTGCACACACACGTTTTTAGGTAAGAACCACAACTTCGTAACACTGAACCTAAGACTGTAGTGCAACTACCAAAGAATGCTTTAGACTATGTTTTCAGTACTTCTCCTTTAAAACATGAACCTCACAGGCTTGTGAATTAAAAAGTCAGAGGAAAGTTCTTGTATGCATCTGAGACAGAAGATGAGAGAGATCAAAGGGAAAACAGAGCAGCTCAAAATCTCTGGTTGAGTACTCTTAGTACTGATCTGGTTCATCGGGAATTCGTGCTCAGACTGGTAAGGTGAAACATCTCTACCCTCATTAGCAGGTGTTGCACACAAGATTTTTGTTCCATTTGTCACAAAATGACCTTTCAAAATGTATATACAATTCATGACCATCATTACAATAAATAACACATACATTTCAAATTGATACTTAATGTCTGACCTGAGGCTTCTATGATCTTTATATATTGCATAATACATGTTTCCAAAATCAATATTACATGTTACCATCACAGCCAGCACATTTGACTTGTAATTTTAGTAAGGAATTTAGTGTTATTCTTTTTGGTGCTTACTTGCATTTGCTAGTCATGCTGGAGGAAACCCAGTATCATGAAAAACAATATCCACTCTATTTCCAAATTTCTTGGGAAGTTCTGCTCTGACACCCTCTACTCATATTTTACATTCTTCATATGCACCCTCCATGCTGTAGGTCCTGATGTGGGGAGAGATCACCAGACACATCAGGACCTACAGCTGCCAGCCCTGCACATACTGAGTTGGACCCTTCAGTCTGTCAAAGGGGTTGCTTTGGCCCAGGGGAATGGTGGAGGGAGCATGAAGATGAGCTCTCCAGGGGGCTAGTCAGCAACTGAGTAAGGCTTTGCACAACTTAGAGCAGTGCTGGAGCTGCTCTTCACAGTGCCCAAGCATTGCAGGGGCCTCAGCCGGGAGCTGCTGCAGTGCCCTGGAGCGTTGCCCCCACATCGTCCTGCTGGCAATGGCTGGCCGGTTCCCATCGTGGGAAAATCCAGCTCTACCAGCACAAGTATGATACACGGCTGCGTAGCATCGCTTTGGCTCCCCCTAAAAAGTCCTAGTGGGACAGGAGATTTCTTCTCCTCGAATTTTGTGCCTGGCAAGGAGATTTGGGTTCATTGGCCAAACCTGTAACACCCCCTGCTGGTGAGACAGGTAGAGCAACCAGCGAGGAGGAGCTTTAGGCAAAACTCCCCGTTTTACTCTGCTCGGCATCTCGCTAGTGGTCGAAACTGCTGCCCAGTACAGAGGCATCAATGAAACACTTGGGAAAGACAGGAAGAGCATAGTACCAAAATGGCTAGAGCGAAAAAGCTACCCAGATGCTAAGAATAGCATCTGCAGGAATGCATCCTTTTGAAGCTCTTCTCATTATGAATGAGGAAAGGGGGAAAAGAAGATAAAAGTGCTGATGCTGAGGAGCAGTACCAATGGGGATCACTTTTCAGCTATGCTGCTTTTCTCAAGGTCGCTCAGTCTGTACATGCTGCAACATTAGTCTTAATTGCAGCACAGATCACTGCGAGATTAATGAGAGCCCCTTCCTTCACATCAGCCCTGCGCCTGGATCCCCCACTCACGTCACGACACGTCTGTTCATCTTTAATGAAAATTCCTGCAAAGTGCAGTCCCCTTTTAGTACAAACACATTTCCAAAGCCTCTGAAAATAATCAGCAAAAATAAAACTTTTTTTTCCCTTAACTGGAGGACTCGGCTCTTGTCCTTCCCACACCAGCTTGCTGTGTAAATCATGGAAAGGCTGAGAAAGGAGTGCGAGGACCCCCCAGCTCAAGCAGGCAGCATTTGCAGCGTGACAGTACTGTGACTGCTATCAAGATAGTGGTTCTCAAGCAAGGAATTATTTTGTTCCTTCTCTGTCCTGCGCTTCTGTCACGTCAAATGCCTAAGCAGCTACACTTCGTGTCTACCTTTTCTTTGGGGGTTGTGGTAGTTGTGAGCAAGACTTTGGGGAGGTGAGGGCTCAGGTCTGTTTATTCCGTCGTGTCTTGAAGACGAAATGCTTTGAGATCCGGCCTGTGGGATGAAGGGGAGGCGTCCCCCACCGCGCTTCCGTACTTGCTGGAGTTTACCTTCCCAGCGGAGCGCACTGCTCAGTTGCGGGAAAGTCGGCAGCCTCCCTGGGTTTCTGCGCGCGGTGGCGGGGAGGAAGGCTACCTTCTCCCTCCTCTCCCCCATCCTTTCCTTAGCTTTGCCCGGCTCTCCGCCCGCAGCGGAGCCCTCCCGCCTGCCTCCTCTGCCGCCCAGAAACCCCCCACACCACCCAAAGCTCGCCGGGGAGTCTTCCTCCCCCCTCCTCTTCCTCTGCTGCCTTCCCTGTGCCGTAGCTCCCGCCCCACTGGCGCCCCCATCGCCCGAGCGCTCGGCCCCTTCCCCCGGGATAAAGATCCGCGTCTTTCTCGCAGCCGCGCTCCGCTCCGGGCCAGGGGCGCGCGGGCGCGCTCGGCCCCCCGGGCGGGAGGCAGTCAGAGCCGGGCAGGGGGCGGGCGGAGGTTGGGGGGGGGGGGGGGTCCCCGCACTTGCACCGTCCTGATGCAAAGTTTTATTGCTCAAACGGCCCCGGGGCCGGGGGCGACCCGGCGCCCCCCGCCCGCCCCGCGCCGCAGTCCACATCGGCGCGGCGCACAGCGAGCCGCGGGGCGAGGGGCGCACGGGGGGCGGGTGGCTGGGGGCGTCCGGGGGGTGCCCGGGGGGCGCCCGGGCTTCCCCGCGCCCCCGGCGGCAGCGACGCGCGGGCGAGGGAGCCTCGGCGGCAACTTCTGCTGGGTGGGAAAGCAGCCGAGCCGGGGGGCTTCCCCCCGCGGGGAGATTAATGGGCGCGCAGCGCTCTGCCCCAAGTGCTGATGTAACGGCGGGAGCACACGGGCCCTCATCATCATCACCACCACCACCACCACCATCATCATCCTCATCGTCACGACCGCGGCGGCGGCGGCGGAGGGGGAAGCCGCGCTCGTCTCAGCGAGCCGCCGCCGCGGTCCCCCGCGCTGCGCCCGGCTCCGCGCCCCCCGCCGCGGGCTGCGGGAGCGCCGCGCCCCGCGCAGCCCCCCCCCGGCCCCGCGGCCAAGCAGCGGCAGCGCGGAGGGCAGCACGGGCTCAGCACCACGGCGCCCGGCGGCTCGCCTACCTTGAGCTCCTCCGCGTCCAGGTTTGCTGATCTGTCCATAGAGCGAAACTAAGCGGAGCGGAGGGGAACGAGGGAAGTTGTGCCAAAAAATTAAAAAAAAAAGGGGGGGGGAGGGGAGAGGGAGGGACAGCGAAGAGAGGGGAAATCTAGTCTCTCAGCTTCCAACCTAAACTCAGCCTTGTCCTCCAAACCCTGGCGGCTCCCCTCAGTCTCATTCTCCGCGATCACGCCTCCACCGGTTAAAATAAATAAATAAATAAATAAATAAATAAATAAATAAATAAATAAATTCACTCTTAAAAAAAAAAAAAAAAAAAAAAAAAAGAACTCCCTTAAGGATTAAAGCGACAGGTGATCCTTCCCTGGTGAAAGAGATTCGCCTCCTCTGGCAATGAAAGGAAGAAACAGCAAAAATAAAAATCCACTCAGTTTAAGATTATTTCTTCTTCTGCAATAAGCTCAGAAACCAGCGAATCGCTGCATCCCGATAAAAAATACTGCTTCCCTGGACAGCATCATGCAGCAAATTTCAAGCAAATGTGTTCAAACTGAAGGGAAGAGTCTATGATAAAAGCCGTTCTCCGTCATGCCTACTCTGGCAGCTAATTTAGCACCCTGTGAGTGCAAGACATTAGCAATGAACAATTTCACTGGCAAGATAACAAAATCCCCCAAGTCCTGCATAGACTCAAAAATTGTTTTTGCAGCTAAAGGTATTCTCTTAACAAAAAAAAATAAAGATAAGAAAGTCAGTAGAGGACGGTCTTCTTTTGAAGGTTATGCTAAAAGTGTTGGGAGGAAAATAGGAGGTGGATCTCTGGCAGAAGAGAGAAGAGAAGAAAGGGAGAGAGGGAAAGAGAGATTTTTTTCCCCTTCTTTCCTGTTTTACTGTCCTTCACCACCAGGTGACTGACTTCACTTCTCGCTCCTCACGGCCAGCATGGGTTGGGGGGGGGGTTTCTCTCAGCTGTCAAAAAGCAACATTTCCTTTCCCGACAAAAGCAGCCCCTGGGTCTTAAAGCCGGCGGGCGCCGGCCGCGGAGCGCGGCCCCTCCGCGGGGGGGGGGGGGGGGGGGGCACCACAAGCCCTGGTGGAGCAGCATTTCCCTCGGCACGTGGATTAAGTCAGGGTCTCTCTTAGTGTGTTACTTTACTTTTTTTTCTTTTTTCTCTCTTCCCCCCCCCCCCCCCAAGGGTTCGCTGTCTTGTGGCTCTTTTGTGACTCCAGAGAGCGCCAAAAACAGATTTAAAAATTCAAATTCCTCCCCACAGGGGTTTTGATTGTGTCAAAAATCATTTCTCCTAAATCTGACCGCCATTTGTGATTTTGGAATACAGTACTGTGATTTCTGTTTTCCTGCCATCAGTCTTTTGGGGGCCTTATTTATTAACTCCTTGAAAAACCTCCTTCAAAACCATCACTTTCTTGTACTGTCACCTCGTTCTCTTAGGCGCTTTCTACACTACTTTAAAATATACTTGGTATTCTTGATAATTCAAAATAAGTAGGCAGATCTAACAGCTCTGAGTACATAGTGTATGTCTGGTTCAAAACAAATTTGTTTTTAGCTTCCAACACCTCAAGGTTAAGCCCTAGGTGATGGCCAGTAATAGCCATCCCTAAAGATTGAATATAGCCCTCATCTTCTAGAAAACTCTATAGATGCAAGGTAGACACAGGCAAATGACATTTCTCCTCTTAGCACAAATTGTGCATGACTTCCAGGTTCATTGTGAATGCACTGTAAATATCATTATCATCATTAATCTAGAACTGCAATTTGTAAAGATTAAAGGCTTGGTCTGGCGGGCCTGTGTGAGCCAATAGACTCATGTCCAAATAAAGACTGCCAAATGGGACACTAAATCAAGCTATTGTAGGACCTATAGAAGTTTGAAAGGGTATTTTTTCCCTGATAGAAAAATACTATTCCCCACTAAAACTGGAGAAATTTCTGAAAGAGACCATGCTGAAGGAAAACCTCTCTCAGAAGGCACTCCTAAGCCTCCCCAAAATTGTGTCAATACCCCGTCCTGGACAGAGTAATGGGTTGTCCCTCCATGTGATGCCTGCCAGGTGACAAAATACCCAGCACCTTGTTACTCTGGCCAGTGCTAGTGGGTAACCCCTGAGTGCTTCAGTAAATCCAGGCTTGTTTGCATGGTTTTAGGAGATCAACAAGTAGTTCCATTAAAATTTAGACTTTATAAAATTATGCGTCCTATAGTTCTGTGACCTTCTGGTGTCTTGTTGCTGTCCCACTGCAGACTTTTTTTTGATGGAGCACTCCTCAACTTGCTTTTTTTATTGGCACAAAATAAGTGGGGATGGGATACATTTGAGAATGCACTGCTGAATTTGGTAGAAATTGGCCAAGAACTATGGAAAAATGAGGTAAAATTAACAGGGTAATCACATACGCCTCATTTCCTAGGCAAAAAATCGATTTTGACAGTCCCCTGAGTAATATTTTAAAATGCATTTCACTCTTTATAGGTGATCTGCCCCAAAAAGTGATTTTAAGAGTGTTTTTGTGTTTTCAAATCAGGCAATCCAGAGTTAGGATGAGATTTACAGTTGCTTCCTCTATCTTAGTTTTTTACCTTACTTATAAACAGTAAGACATCTCTTTTCTCGTCCAAGGGCCCTGATTCAGAAGACAGTGAACGACAGATATTCCAAATTTTCAGCGTCCTTATTCATGTACGGCACTATGTCTTAGCTGTTGCATACAATGTGGAATTATTACTTTTCCTAGTTTTCTGTTTTATTCAGTACTGTAACAACTGTATTTTTCATAAGCATCAACAGGCAATTTTACTATTGAGGTAAATATTATTACTGCCATTTAATACAAGGAAAACTGAAACAAAGCCAAGAGGCTAGATCCAAAGAGGAACTAGCAAATCCTTAAGCAAATCAGAGTCTGAGCCCTGCGAATGAGCCCAGAGACTGGTGCTTGCAAATGAGTGGTTGGAAATGAAGAACACAAAGCAAGCAGCAATCTGCAGAGTCACAAAATAGAGACTTTGACTTTAGATTCTTTGTTCAGCAGGGCAATATTCAGTAGGCTCATGAAAGACTTCTGTTCTTTCGTGTATATCTCGCTGCCTTACCTATTATAACACCTTTATTCATGTATTCATCTGCTTCATTCATCTGCTAAACCTTCTAACATTTCTTTAGATAATAAGCCATTATGTAAAAAAATATCCAGTGCTGAGTCCTATTTCTTTCCTGTGCTCCAGTCTTCCTATGTCAGGCATTCCTGGTAGAAATCATGTGTCAGGATGTAATTAAAGGTTGTATGAAAATATGGAGTCTGAAGGGCAGGACAGCGAACACATGCAGGACTTGAGACCGGTCACCCAGGTCAGAGGAGGATTTTATGGAAGCTGGAAAAGTCTGATTCCTAGACTTCAAAAATTGAAACTCTGCAGTCATTCAAGAAGACAACAGAGGAGCATATTTTCCTAAATAAAGCCTGCAAGAATCTTTCCATAATCAAAAGGTATTAACAAGCTAATGTTGGGATTGCAGCCATCTCCCCCTGTGATATGTACACACAGTGAGCAAGTGTAGTTTAAATCCTGCACTGGTAGCAGTGAGAAGGTACTGCTTTTCAGGAAAAAAAAAAAAAAAAAAAAAAAAAAAAACTTTTTAAGTAAGCAAATTCCCATGCTAGACATCTATCACGATTTCTGTGTCTTTCCAAAAGCTGCAGAGACAGATCCATGTCCCAAACAACACAGCACAGAGTGCTTCGTCCTTTTGTCAGCTCATTTATTTTGTCTCCCAGAGGAGAGATTTTTTTTTTTCGATGAAGGAGTTTGCAAGATTGGGTTGCCCTGAAGAGCTCCATGTGTGGGTTTGTCTTGTCTAGTCACAGTACTACAGTCCCTACTTTGCTGAGTTGTTCTAGGTTCCTTGTACAGCCAACATGGGAAGAGAAACGTTTCCAAAGAACAACTTAGTTCATGAAGGTCTGAATCATCTTTGGAAGTGACTGTCTCCTCCTGACAGTACGGGGAGTTCCTGCAGTTGGACGGCTGAGTTTGGACCACGTGCTCAGTAAGTTAAGATAGATATAATTGAACCCATGCCAGACTTATACATATGCATCTGGAAAAAAGCTGTCAATCATAATGAAAGCATGGAAAGTGATGGAAACTTTCACAATGAAGCCAAAGGTTTTACTCTTTCTCTTCTCTCATCGTTGTAAGATGCACGGTATGATTTTTCCTAACCTACTGTTAGGAAGAAAAATAAATCAGAAGCCAATACTGCTCTTTTGATACATTTCATAGTTTTTACCCATTTGTAAAAAAAAAAAAAAAAAAAAAAAAAAAAAAAAAAAAAGTGGGGATTATAGACAGCTTGCCCGCATCAAAGAATATAAGTGCTAGTGCAGTTCTTAAACTGAAAGGCTACATTTTCCCAAATTGTAAAGGGAAATCCATATTTCTGAAAATGTCTTTTACAATGCTCCACAATGTGCAATTTTTGTTAAATAGCAGATGACAGGCTTACATAGGTATAGGTATGTTACATTATAGTTTAATTAGCTCTTAGCAAAAGTGTTCTGAGGAACATAAAATTGGACCTTCAGGCTGAACTCAATAAAACTCTGATCCTTTTTCCTTGCTTCAGAATCCATCACAAGCCAGAAAGAATACATTTTTGTTTGCCTAGCAAAGGCTTTTTAGGCCTAAGGTGCAAAGAGGCACACAAACCTTTGCTGTGCTCTAGGCCTTTGAAAGCTAAGAATAAGGAAGAATCACAATGTTATATTAAGAAAAACAGAGAAAAGAGCAAATAAATTCAAGTTTTACCAAGAGCTATTTTGCTTGGCTTTATTGTGTGGGCATATAAATGTGTTGGCAAAGAAAATGTCTAAGACTCACTCCAATTATTTTCCTATTTACTGCAGAAATACTTTTATATAGAACAAAAGAGCTGTGATATTTAAAGATATATTGTGATTGATCTCACTATTGCATTGACTTGGAATTGCTATCATCACAAATACAATAGAATACAGTTGCAGCACTGTACTGTATCTCAGGCTCAAATTTGCAGTTGCATGTTTTTTTCCATGCCAGCCTTCTGTATCATCCTAAAAAACTGCACATATCTCTGAAGTGTATGAATGAAATCTGAAGGCAAATAGAAAGCTGGGGAAATAATGGCAAATTTTAGATTGAATTGAGAAAGTTTCAAAAGATAGTAATTTGACTTGAATGAGCCCTGGAAAGCTTAGAAGCTAACTTCCTAAAACTTTGGGGCTTTCCTTTCTCTTCACTCCATCCAATCCTAATAAAATATTCTCCTTTTTCTCCATCTTTATGCTTTTTTTTTTCTCATTTTCCAGATAAAATTCCCTCTATGACGATTATCACTTAATTTGTTACACTACGCACGTCACTAACTACTTGCACGTAATGGCCTCTTTGAAAGCTCATAGAGGGGAAGTGGTTCTTAACTTTCTATTACAACTATTTTAGTTCATGCTCCCTGTTAGAAATTGAGGTTCAAAATACTTTTATCCAATTTACAGCTCTCTGATGCTGTAAGTTGTACAATAGTAATAGTTGGAAAAATTTGTGATAATTCCTGGTTTGAAAACTGGTATTCAGAGAGAAAAAAAAAAGTGATAGTATTAAAGAATGCATTTGCTTAAGTTAGAGCAAAAATAATATAGTATTTGTGCTGAAAAGATGCGTTTTCTACCAAATTGCTTCAAGAAACCAAATTTATGCATAGACTAGTCCAGCTGAGAGATCACATAGCTGGGAATACTACTTTTGCTCTTCCAGTGACCTGCTCTGTGACCTTATACCAGTCAATAACTCACTTCTCTTATTGCTTCAGTTTCCATAACTGTAATATGCAGGAAATTATACTTATCTATCTGTGTAAGTCTATGAATGAAAGAGTCTGAGCTGCAAAATATTATCATATAGTAATCCAAATTACAGACCACCAGTCTGGATATTCAAAAAGAAATGCGGTTCAAATTTTCAGCTCAACAAAGTATAACATTGCTATAGCTCAAAGAATTTAAGGGATTCTAATAAATATACACCCACTTTTAACTGTACATGGATTCCTGAATAACTAAGCTTCCTAGCAATATTATTTACTGATCTCTAGCAAGTAATACAGGCATCTTAATGAGTAAATATGTAAACAGATAATTAGGTTGAAAAATCTTTAAACTTTTAGCTATAATTAAAATGAACACCATTAACCAAGAATAAAATTCTCACTTCATGCAGGAAAGACACTAATTTTCTAGTGTTCTGCTTAGAAAAGTTGGCCATTTCCAAAGGAAAGAAATAGTTTCATAGTATGCGCAATTTCATCAGGCAAAAAATGCTTTTTACAACAATGGTATTCAGACTGTAAGCTCTTGAGGACAGGGACCTTTCTTTTTAATATCTAGAAAGTGTCATGCAAAGATACATGTATACATTAATATTTAACATACAAATATTAATAATACCTTTGTGCCAGAGCATATTTTCTTACAAAATCATGCTAGATTACGACTCTGAATGTAAACGTAACAGTTCTACAATTCTAACTAGAGCTATTCTGAAGAAATACCAAGAAATACCAGTGTGCTGTGTGTTTGTAAGCAAGCTGCACATATTTTTAACTCAGTTTTCTAAGGAAATGGGATTTGTGTGGCACGAGCCCCATTAATAACCTTTGAGCCTAATGACCAACTTCAACCAGTGTTAACAGAGTGGGGGGAGGTTTTAAACAGATCTTCCAACCCATTTGGGATAAGTAAGCAACTTACCCAAAGGACAAAGACTTTGTTAGTACCCTCACTAAAGGAACAGCTGTAGGGTAAAGTCAGTGAACCCTTACCAGATATCCAAAAGGCCACAGGAAGAAGAAAAATTTTGAATGAGCTAAGCCCAGGAAAAGCTTTAACCATAAATATGCCTTTATTAGACAGCACAGCAGCCCCTATTCAATCAAGCTTAGTGCCTCTTGCTGATCCTCCCACATCCAATAATGAACAGTCTCTGATTAAAAGCTTTTTTTGCAGTTAGGTAATTCACAGTTTATATCCCAAGTGGATTCTCTGGTGTCTAATTAGGGGTGAACTTGGGCTGCAACCTTAGTATAATTAAATTAAAATGTCAATCAACCACAGGATAAATCTAATGGAAACCAAGCTTAGCTAGATTCACTGCTCACAAGACTTCTACCGGCATAATATCCTATATAACTTCGCTATACTTATTACATTGATATAGTATATTCCCATAGATGTTATTATATCCATTTTTAATACTTTCAACAGACCTGCCTTTATCGGTAGAGCTTATAAACAATAATAAGTCAATTGTTTTAGAGGATGTATGAATATGACTCTGTTCCTCAATGCGAAAAACAAAAAATAAACATCTCTATTGCTAGACTGAACAGCAGCAGGCCACCTTCTGGACTTGAGGCAAATGGCAAGTAAGAGTTTGAGGTTCCCATACATGTCTTTGTGGGCAATACAGAAAGCACATAGCTCATTTATTTATGTGGATTCATTTATGGATCTAAGTTACTGTATATTTGCAGTGGCTGGAAGTTAATATTTGAACCCCCAGTTTGCTGAAATGGTGCAATCACAAAGTCTCATCCAGAGGGATCTTGTGCATTGCCTAGTCCTTTACATGCAGAATGAGGTACCAAAAAATTCTTCTATATCTTTTAGACAGCATTTTGTAAAATTTAAAATTAGGAACACAATATGACTTCTGGTCAAACTTACTCTGCATTTGGGGAAATATTTAAGAACAGAAGTACTATGCATATCTGGCACAATTCACCACTTTTTGGTTGTCCCTGAGGAACAACAGTTCGTCATGGAGCCTGCTGCTAGCCCTTCAAATGCATAAATTATTTCTCTTTTCAGTGCTGTGCATATCTGAGGGCATAATCAAGTCTTAGTGCTGGAGGGAGATACTTTTGTTCTAAGAAATGAGGTTTGGAGAGAAGCCATTTTGCCTAATCTCTGCGAGAAACTACTGTTTAACTTTTAAGGAAATGTTCTGCACTCTCTCAGCTCCTCTCAGGTTCCTGCACACATTAAGAATTTCTTTAATAACTTAAGACAGACAGATGCCCATATACTCATCTCAGTTTCTAACCAATGTTCAGTAAAGCTGCCACAAAGAAGAGCAATATTGTTCAGAGGGGTTCGGTTCACTGCAGGCTCATTTCCTCAGGCCACTGGTTCAAATCCAACCTAGCCATAATAAATGACTCACAATTTAGAGATGTATATGGCATGCTCAAAGACTAAAAAAACCTGATCATTAGCACCTACTGTCCCCATATGTGATTCTGTGATACATGTAACTGCACAGAAAAGGATCCTTTCCTGGTTGTGGCTGAGCAGCACAGTTCATTCCAGACTTTCTGCCTTTTGTATTCAGATGATATAAAGCCTCAATGACCAAAGAAAAATCAAAAACAAATATAAAATCTGTCTTACAGATAAACTGAAAGCAAATTAAAAATCTAGGATGGTTCAGGAGTGACTTAATGTACAGTAACTTTAATAGCATTCTAAAATTTGTTCAGAGTCAGTATTTGAGTAGGGCTGAACTAAGGCAGAAATAAAGAAATTTTAGGTGGCAGAAAGAGTGTAACTGCAATGGCTTAGTATGTGTCAAGAACTTCATCCAGAACTGCCAAGTCCACACATTCTACAAATGAAGGTTTATTTTAAGCTATTTTTAATACTTCTTCTGCATTCTTTCCCATCCAACTCAAAGGAAAATCAGATAATCAATGTTGGCGATTATCAAAATGGGAGTATTATAACTGACGATGAAACGTGACGAGTTATCTTTTTCAAGTGGGCTATGTTTAAATAAATTAAACACCTGTTCTTCTACCTGCTTTTTACGAGCCATTCATTCAGGCCCTAGGATGTGCAGTGTTTGTGTAAGGTTATCTCTGACAGCAAAGGTTGATAGCAGTATTTGTTCATTTTCTAAAGTAAATAGTACAAGCTTGATAGCACCAGTTAAATCCAGGAATGACAGTACATTAACTGTGCTATTGACTTCTCTACTGCTGCTAATATTTTTCCATAATCCTAGCCTACTTTTTCTCCCTTTTTTTCTAAGGGGTTAATCCTGCCTCTTTGTGTGAGGAATGTTGGCATGGGCTAGAACTTGCAAGAAACCCATTTGTGAGACATTTCTAAAGGATGTTTCTGTTCTAAGGGACAAAACTTTTCAAAAATACAAACAAATCCTCTTTGCAATGCAAGATGTGCTCTTGTCTAAACTATGTATGCACATGACCTGATTACAGATTTTTAAATCCTTCTCTACAGTCTTTATTTGCTACTCTATACTTCTTATATTGTATTTAAATTCAGTGCTCTAAAAGGCCAGGAAGATATTTTTTCCATTTTTTAGAACAACTAAATAAACTAATAATAATAATCAATAGATAGTGCTCTCAAATATTCTCTGACTTTATTCTCTGCAGATAAATATTAATTGTTTAAAGACAATCCATATGAAGACAATTTGCTTATCTTTTGTCATTAAATTACAGCTAGAGCTAAAATATATAAGAAAGTTATTTTTATATATAACACACACATCTCTTCTTCTAGAGCAATGCCTCAGAATATCAGATCTCAAATACAGCTAGTACTCCTAGGCATAAACCAGTAATGAAAATAGGCTTATGCTTAAACTGGTGAGGAATGTGTAAAGTATGGAGACACCCACTAGGGCACAATGAGTAATTTTCTGTTAATTTCTGCAGTTTAAAAAATAAAATCAGAAACCAACAACGTCCTTAGACATATACTGATTGGCACAGAGACTGTGAAGAGATCTGTACTCACAACCTGTACTCACATCTTCTTTCTGTCCTGTTCCTACTGGTGATAACTTAAAAAAATGGCTGACAATGTTAAGATTTTGATTTCAACAAAAATTCATTTTGCTCTTAGTAAAAAATCCTGTCTCTTTCAATGGGTTAAAATTGTAGCTATGCAAAAAATGTGGTAAAATAATTCTTTTGGGGGGGTGTCTCTTTCTGTTTCAAACCCCCAAAAAGCTTATTTTGCATCTATACCACTTTTCAATATCTGAGGCAACACTCTTCTAAAAATTGTCAGGTATCAGATGCAAATCAAAATGCTCATCTCAGAAAAAAACACAATGGCATTTTATTTATGTTCTGCTATAGTTCATTCCTCTTTCCAGATTTCAACATTTTTGCAAATGTATCTCTATATTAGATGACTGAACTATTAAATTACTCATAACAGTTCACAGTGAGTCAGCACATGTGATTTCCAACCTGTTCTATATTTCATAACTTGAAATCTAGACGTAAGTTGATACAGGACAAAAGGAAGAAGTGTATTAGCAGTCTAAACTCTTCTTTTCTGTAATTTTAAATTCATTTGGCTGTTTTCATGATAGATAGGTAAGTTAACTCCTCCCGAGCAGGGATACACCGTTAGCACGTGCCACCAGAGCCTCCTTTATACTGCTGGCCCACCTTGCAATTAGTTCTAGATATTCTCATGTCAGAAACCCGGCTGTAGTCTTTCAGAATAGCAGTCCAACATTAAAATAAAACGGAAGAAAAAGAAATATTCAAATCAGTATCTTGTTTTGGTTTGGTTTGTTTTTACTGAAAAATGTGAATATTTCCAATTTGCAGGGTCCTTTTCACCGAATGAAGGGAAGAACACAGTGGAAGCACAGCGGTGCTGAGTTGCAAGGACGTGGCTGTACGGACAGACGCGTCCTTCAGTCCGGCACAGCTGAGAGGTGGTGCCACCCACCCTCGCAGCCTGCAGCCCCCTGTGCTCCTTGTGAAGGCTCGGGTTCAAAGTCCTCTTTTGTCCGGGCAGATGCGAGGCCGTGCTACGTGGGCAAACGCGCTGCCGCCGAGATCTTGGGTGTCCCAGGGTCGGAGGCTGCCCAACTCTCTCAGTGAGGGCTGGCCTTTTTTAAAATTTTTGCCAAAAAAAAAAAATGCAGAAAAATTTCCTGTTGCGCCAGGGAAGGATTACTCAACCATGGCTTTCAAGCCTCGTAATTACTTCATCATCTAGGACCATGGATGAATTTTTAATAAAAATTTAAGCGTTTTTATATGAAATGGGTAGAGAGACTTGTGTCTTCACTGGCAGGGAGTAAAATGACAGCAATGTATATGCAGGAGAGCGCAGGGTACCGCCAGCTTCTCTAAAATGGTGCGTAGGATTTCATAGTTACTCCGCATCAACAAACTTGTTTCTTTCGGATTTGTACAACAATGACAAAAAGCCTCACGATGGGATAGGATTAAGAAAATAAGGATATTTTTCAAGATCTCTGCTTTTACTGTGTGTGGAATATTAAAGAAGTTTCCTGAAGAAACCATCACAAGGTTGGACCTGGCTGTAAGCCACATAATCGCAAAATTGAGTGGCTGCCAAAGGGACGCGTTCCTGTACTCTCCCCGGAGGATCCCGGGTGTTTGGCTGTGCCCGTGGTGGGATGTCCTCTCCTCTCCAGGAGACCCTGGCAGGGGAGGACGAGCCAGGGACGCTCTCCCATGCTGCGCGCTGAGAAAGGGGCTCCAGCCCTCGCTCTTGCCTGTGAGTATTGTGGGAAATGTAGTGTGGCAGGCGAAGAGCCATTTTGCATCTGCTTGGCTTGTTCGCGGGTCGCCGGGCTGGAAGGAGGGGTGTTCGGAGGAAGGGCGCTGCCTGCCTTGCGCGCTGCGTCCGAGAGCTGTGCTCTCGTTAACGAACAAGGAGCTTTTAGATGAGAAAGCGCCTTGGATAAAACGGGGTGTGCTGGGAAGCGTGTGTCACTGTCACCATCACCTAGCAGAGGTTACGCACTGATAGAGGGAACAAGGGAGCTGGCAGAAGCCTGCCTCGAGCTGTCAGTTCCAGGCTACAGGCTTTTATGTTCATTTGTAATGCAATCAATAAGGAATAGCTTAAATTGAGCTCTGGAAGCCTGATCCCATATTTTGCTAAATTTCTCTCTTAAATCTGTTTAAAATAAAAGGGAAGTTTCTATGGAAACCTTCCCTTTTATTCTACAGAAAATCTCCGAGTCTTCCAGGCGCGGTCTCTGCGGCGCGGGAGCCGGGCCGGCTGGATGCGTGCCAGCGAGAGCGGGAGCGCTGCAGCGGGCTCCCGGCGCGCCTGCAGCCCGGTCGGCCTCGCGGGCAGCCCGCGCCGGGCGCCGCGCTTCGGCTGAGCCTCCTCGGTCCCCTCGGCTAGCCTGGGGCGCCCGTGCCCCCTGCTCGTGCTCTGCCCGCTCCTGCAAGAGCTGGCGCTGCAAGAACATCTCCTGCCCGCCGGGAAGCCCAGGCGGCCACGCGTCCCGAGAGCAGGCGACAAGAACCTCTTCAGCCCTGCTAGGAGCTTAGGCAGCTCCCAGGACTGCAAATCACCTGCTTAGAGGTGGATCTCTCTGGGTGTGAAAACCCTTCCCTGCGTCTCTTTTTCTGAGTTACAAAGTCTGAGGGACTTTTCCCCAAATAGATATTAAAGAAAAAAAATGACTACATTGCTTTGCTTTTAAAATATTGTTGCCCTCATACTTACCACAGTGGCTAATATTTATGGTTTCTTTGCTTCCTTGAACACGGCAGGACTCCAAAAGCTGGGGGCAGCTCGCCTGCTTAGAGCACCAAAGTTTGCCTTCCAAAGAGCTCTCCTGTCCCAAACCTCAATTTGTGATTTTCTGAGGGTATTTTTGCCTGTTGGTGCACGTAGGCGCAGTGCTGCTGCATTCAAATCTCCCCCAGCCCTCTACTCCCATTACTCTGCTTCTGACCAGCGTTGCCCAGAGTCATCCAACCTGGGAGCTGCGCGGCGGCTTAAATTACCTGGCTGAAATAAGGCTATAACAGCTTCTTCAATTAATCTTGAGCTAACAGTGACTACTGGGCTCACCAGCTTTGCCCATCTTTCATTCAGTCTGAGCCATAATACATATGTGTGAAAAAAGCTATAAAATCTATTCAGAAAGGACGTGTATCAGCTATTATTATAAAGCTTCAGTAGAACGTTTGTAGAAAGACAGTAATATAATAATCAGAAGTAAACCATAGTTTCTCATAAGTTTGCTAAAATTCTGACAAGATAACAAACCATATAAGTATATAAGCATGTAAATTATTTTAGTGCTGTATTGTATTCAATTCCATATAATTCATTTTCAACAGAGTGCTTCCTTATATGACCTATTGAACACAATAATTCCATTTTGCACTCCTTTAATTTTTAAGTGAGGATAGGCAACATTATAGGCATGTATACAATTTTCAGGAAAAAAATAAGACATTCTTAGATCTGAAAAATAAACACAGAAAATTAGAAAAACTATATAGTGTGATATATAATTCCTCCTCTGGAATAAATTAGTGTAGATGAGGTTTGACAATGAAAAATAAAAGCAGTAATATCTCAACATTTTTCTAAATTTAAGTTCCCTAGGAAAAACAGCAGCAGTTGTTCAATATAATATGTCCTTTTCTCTACCTAGTGCAGCTGGTCGTTCCTCACCTCTTGAGGGAATGTTCTGCCAACAGAATAGCTCCTGTGAGTGCTCCTTATCCACTCCGGTGCGAAGTCAGCTGCCCTAAAATAACAAAAAGGAAAAGTCTCCTTCATGGAAAAAATGAATATTTTTATTTTCAATTTTTAAGTTTTAGGTTTTTAATGTAATAAAGCTTGAATGAAAAAAAATCTTACAAATCCATGTGACTACTTTAGGGACTCTTTCTTACTCCCTCCAATGACTCAATGCTCTTTGTATCCGTTCTGGAGTCTGCTGTTGCTTAGCTAATATAGGGATGGTTTAAAACAAGATTGTTCAACTTTTTTGATAATTATGGTCAGATTTTAGTATAGTGAGTTACTGAGGACCAGAGGACAAATAAACTTTATAATGTGATGAGTCATCTGGGGGACAGAGACAACTCACAGGCCAGAAGCTGGACAGCAGTGCTAAAATACTTTCAGGGCTACAGTACATTGTAGAGATACCCTGTGAATAAGCACTGAAAATTATGTATTCATTTATGCAATTAGCAAAAGATGCAGTTGTTCTTTCTGCATAAACACAACCAAAATTAAGTAAATAAATGGCAAATATTAAATCATTATTACTAGTAAACTGTTTGTTACTTTGACTGCATTATTTGTGCATGCTAGTCCCATGACTTTATGCTTTGATAAAGCTGCCAGAAATGTTATTCTTTAACCACATTGTCATCAAAAGTAATTTAAATTGTGGCATTTTTAATTAAAGATTATTTTATTTTTTCGTAAGAGAAAAAAATCCCATTGGACAATGGTCAGAAGCAAAAAAGAAATTGTTATGCTTGTCAGTCTCACATCACAGGTATATTTAATTAGTTCTTGTTATTCAGAGTCCCTAGATGAAAGATCAAAATAATCAATTTTGTAGCTAATGCCAAGATATAACACTGGGATTTGCCAGGACAAGTAAACTGTTTGAGAGTACATGTATGATGATACAAGGAGCCGGTTATCACCTGAACACAGGAAGTCTCAGAATTCCCTTTATCTCATTCGAATGCCCTCATGGCTTTATATTCACTCGAAACAATACAAGTGACTGAAGATGACTCTGTGGAATATGGCATCACATGGCTCACGATAACGCCCCTGCTACTCACATATAATTAGCTTGAGCAGCATTATCTTTTTCATTGATTCCCCACATCACCGAGAGAGGAAGAATTATATGGAGGGCGGCCTCTTGGGACATCTTTTGCTTCCCAGCACCTGTCAAACTCATAGAGAAATGCTGCAGCATCTGTGTGCGTGAAAGGATGAGCAAGATGAATTTTGCTTCCTTGGTCTCTACCTTCACTCTTATGCTTAGGATCTTCTGAGTGCTCGTTCCTCTGTTGTTACAGAAATGAAGAGAGAGTTCAACTTCCAAATGCAAAAAATCTGAGTTTTTATTATTGCAATGATTTCAGATAGTGTAAAGATAAAGTTTGATGGACTTGGACTTGAAAAATGTCATCCACATAAAACGAAAATAGATTTCCTTCATATCCAGTGGAAAGGCTTTCATTTGCTCTCAGTCATCCTTTCTTCAGTAGGGAAGTGATAAGAATAACACAGAGGACTGAACAGGCAGTCTTTACTGCAGGCAAAGGGCTGAAGCCAGATACTCCCCTACATTGCAGCTACTCTTTTCTCAGCTTCCTCTTCAGACTTTCCTCCGCATTTCCTTACCAGCCTGTTCTCCACCTTAGCCAGCTCCTGCAGCTTTCCCTGCGCCAAAAAGCCCTCAGATCTTCCGGCTCTATTTTACAGGTGTCTCTCCAGCATCCTACTCACCTTTTGGCCCTTCAAAATCCTGCCTGCGCTGCCCTCCCAGCCTCTACAAATTTCTGCCTCTGTGTGATTAGACAACAATTCTATAGCAAATATCATCTCTCGGCTGTAGTCCCTTTGTAAGGCCATTTTACAAAAAGGCTTTTCATGTGCATACAGTTAATGGATAATGGGCCGTTATCAAGATGCTGTGATTTTGTTCATAGGTTTTCTTCCAGCAGCAAAAGTCTTCACTGTTGTTATCCTGCACATTTCTAGAGCATTTGCATAGAACAATTAAGACCCTATTGGAATAGGCTATTATTGTACCTAATGGGTATGTAATAGGTGTTTAGGCACCTGTTATGCTTCCAAGTTCAAAAGAACAAAATATTCAGGCTACTTACCTAGACCAAACAAACAAAAAAGAGGGAAGAGTCATGATGACCAGGACTAATTAGACCCACAGTGTGGGACCGCCCACACTGTGGGCTCAAACACGTTGTCCTGGACAAAAGACATACAGGATTTGTATCTGGATTTTCCTCTGAAGAGGTTCCTGTTTCTTCTTTCCAAGCCAAATCTGCAGGAATTTATGCATTTTCCCTGCTTGGTTGGAAGCACACTCCTAGACCTACTCCTTGTGTGACAGGGCCTGACACAAGGAGTAAGTGACCGCAGCAGAAAACATCACAGGCTTCTCTGAGAAATTAAATTAAAAGAAAAAAAATCCTTTCTCCTAATGTCAAAGCAACTGTCTGCCTCATTTATTTTAGCATAGCCTCTCAGAAGGAGATTTTCTCCAAGGATATCACCCAGGGAAAAGTTCTTTAAAAAAACACGAACGGACAAAACCATATTCACCATTACTCTGATCATAGCAAAAATCGAAAGAATGACTTCATTATTCCAAGCACAAAAGAAACCTACTGCTCCCACTCCTGTCTCCTATTCCTGCCACCGCTTTTCTTCTCACTATGATCACACTGAGGAAACTCCCCATATGATGTGGCTGGTACACCTGCTACCAAGCCATCCTTAGAGAGGTGCTGCTAGAGCAGGGTGATTTTGAACAAACTTTCAAGAGCATCCTATTACACATTAAAACATTGTATTTCTTAAATGACTGTGCCTTTTCTAGCTCCTGTGGAATATACAGTCAAAAAGGAGTGTCTTAAAAGTTTGTAATGACATACTCACTTTCTAATATTCACCAGATTTTATATCTAAATGCAAAAGCACAAGCACTCTACTTTAAAACAAGAACTTAAAACATACTACAAGATTAATTAGTCACATTCCCAATGCATTCACACTTTAAACATTCTTAAACTTGAATAGGTTTTAGCTCTGGAACAGCACTTGCTGCTATTCACTCCGTCTCATCCTCGCAACCTTCCTGGTCATCTAGATTTGAAGTAGCTGCCAGGAAACAGGCTGGAATTCAGTGAGTCAAACAGCCGCCACTGCCCTGGAGAGCAAATAAACCACAGGCCCTTGGCAACTGTTAGATAGCTTCAAGGCAGCATTTTCACTGGCAAAAAAAACCCCAAGCCCAGCAAACCCCCAACAATGTCTTTTAAAGCTGCAAAATCAAAACAGCAGAACATAAACCCTGACACTTTTCAAAGATTTTTCCTTTTGTTTGTTTGTTTGTTTGTTTGTTTGTTTTGCAGATTAATTTTAATTAAGCCCAGGCAAGGAATCTGCACTTTCAGCTCACAGGTGGAAATTCAAGCTGTCCCTTCTCCATGCTTGGCAGGAGCTTCCTGCTACCCAAGAGTGGCAATGTCTATGTTCTGACACTGTCTTTGCTGGAACTAAGAAACAGCTGTGGTGTTTTTTCTTGGAAAAAGCACTAAATTAATCATGGCTATGGGCTCAGTCTCATTATGGGCAGAATGGAGGTAACCTTTTGCTTAAGCTGTGCTTGAAACAACCTCTATATGGTTTTCTAGCACATCATCCTTGTAGAAAACCATAGTTCTAGTGATAAAATATTTAAACTGGTTCTCAAAGGGAGTCTAATTCTACCTCCCCACAAAAGCTCTTCAGCAATTTCAGCTATTCTGTTAAATCTCCACAGAATAGACTGTTTTTTACTGTCTTTCGGTGGTGAAACTCTACACCATGCTTTCCTGATGCAAACCGAATCCTGGCAGCAGAATGCATGAGTTTAAACTGAAAGGTGAAGAAAAAAGTCTGTGTGTCTAATGTTCTGCTAACAGCTCTTTTGGCAGCTTGCAACCCAAATACTGTAAGCCAAGAAATAAACCAAATCAAAACAGAGCCCAACCAACCAACCAAGCAGCAGCAACGACATACGTTTCCAGAAATATTTCTGGTTTTCCCTTCGGGCCCCCTTCTTCCCGAGGAAAGGGCCACGTACCAATTCCCCCGGGGCAGATTAATGCACCCTGGCAGGGTGCTGGGGCTGTGACACTGGCGTTGCACCCTGCCACGGTGGGGGGCTCTCAGACCCGTCCCCCTCACTGCCGGCTGGTGGCAGGGTGCAGATGGGAGATGGCTCATCTTCTAAGGTGGAAACTTCGGGGGGGGGTAAGCCTTTTGTCGTCACACCAAGGAGATCAAAGCTCAGGAACTGCTATGCTCTATTAGCTGAAGAAGTGCTCTCACTCTATATTAAGATATTAGAAAATAGCTCTTAAGTGTTATACAATTGCAGCTAAAGACGGAGCTTGAACGAATGATAACTTAGAAATCTTTAAGTTGACTGGTTTCTGGCTTCTGGTCACACCAAAATTATTGTGAAAGGTCAAAGGCATAGTAACACAGAAATTAAAAGGTACAACAAAAAAACCCTCTTTTGTTGGTACATCAAATCATTTTTTTGTGTTATTCACTTAGTATATGCTAGGAAGAGTACTGTGACATTGTATCCAAGAAAAATAACCTTGAAGAAAGATCCAAAGCATTATCTCTTAAGCTAATTTTTTATTAATTTTTCATCTACTTTATACATTTATTTATAGGCATCTTGTAAACATTTTTGTCAGGCATTTAACTGTACTGCATATATGCATTGATTTTGTTAAAATGAACCAACACATTGACTTATTACTGTATTCAATTTTAACAACATGTACATTTAAAATTCTAGCAAACAACTCAGCTTAACTGATAAGAATATTGTGTATTTTATTTTATATTATAATTATCAGAGCTTCTTATTTCTAAGTTATAGGAATACTTCCCTAAATTAACTTCTCTTTCAAGTATTCCCTTATAGCAGTCAGAATTCATAGACTTACGTTTTTCCTTCTTCAATACTTCATAATAAAATATCTAGTATGGCCAACAGATTGAATGTCTCTGGTTTCAAGATATAAGCAGACTTAGGCAGAAGTGAAAAGCCTAAAAAATAGCCCTAACTAATGAGCTCTTTCTATCATATCCCTAAAGATCACACAATTGCAATAATCAAAATAATCACATATCATGTGATGTTAATAAAACATGCAGTAATATGTCTTATTGTCAACCTGTCTTTACTATTCCCTTTTAATATAGTCATGCACTTTCTGTTCATCTACATGTACTGTGCACATTACAGTCTAGAATAAATATGCTACGATCACTATATCACGCATCTTTCCGTTAATAATAATCATTTACTGAAGATGATGTAAATAAATAAATAAATAGAAATGAAATCCTACCAATTCAGCCAGCTTTATTGCCTTTATAGAAACTTCAGAAGGTTCTTCTTGCTGATACTCTTTGAAAATTAATGTTCTTAGAACTGTATTTTTGCTCTATATTTGCAGATAGATAACAGATTAATAGATAACAGATGTGTTATCTATTAATAAAAGGGCTAGGAAAGAGAAGCCAGTATTTGTGGGACTGAAGGACAGAAGAGAGAGAAGCACGTGGGTACAAAAATCTACTTAACAAACACAGGGAAGAAAAATCCGTTGAGGGCCATTAAATACAAAGATGCCATCTTTTGCTCAGGAAACCCAAGATCCAAAAATTGCTGGAGCCTGGGGAGGTATTGCTCTACTTTGCCCCCATTCTTAACCTTTTTCTCCAAACATGCACTCTTGGCTTCTACTACAACCAGGAAACTAAAGGATTGATGCTAATGGATAGAATGAAGACTGCCTGAGATTATATGTTTTCCTGCTCATCGCTTATCCAAAATGATCTTTAAAATGAAGTAAGCAATCAAACAAGGAATCTACTGTGCTGAAACAGCAAAGTAAAAGAAGCTCTTATAAATAATAAAAAAATCACAAAAATTAAAGCCATGTCCTAAAAGAAGAAGAATATGAAATAGCATAAAATATTTAATCCATTAATACATATTTATTTTACTAAAAGTAAAACTCTAATAATGCAGCATAAAAGTGATTTCAAAGAACATCTTGTCAGAGGCATAAAAGTTACTAAGGAAAAAACTTTTTCAAATACATCACAAGCAGGATTCCAACCAGAAATAAAGGCTAATAGACAACTGAGATATAAACAACTGATCTTAAGAAAGACAAGACCATAGTATAAAAGCTAAATTAATTCTTTTCACTGGTACACAAAGAATGAAGAGGAGAAGGAGGGAGCAACTGTCTTACATTGAAGTGTCAGATGTCAGAATAATTCAATAGAATGCATTGTAGCAAATCACTGGTACAATACATCTGTTAACCAGGGAGAGCTAAGGAATTTCAGATATTAAATTGCTGAAATATTCAAGCTGGTAAGCAATCCATCAGTCAAATCAGCCTCACTGAGGGACAGCAAGAAACATCCAGACATTTCTAGACAAAATAGGTGCTTGATTTCAAAACTGAGTAAATACTGTAAGAAAGATAGAATTGTTGGATAGTAGAGTAAATAAAATAAAATGGAAAAGGCCAATGTGCTCTATGTAAAGGGAATGTGATTTGCAACATAATTTTTGCTTCACAAATCTGCTAGAGTTCCTTGAGGGAGTCAGTGGGGTGGGTGAGAGATATGTTTAGACTAGCATGCTAAAATCTACAGCTGACTAAGAACTGTGGAAATATCTTATAATATTAACTCTGTAAATGGCAATAAAATGGCAGATGAAATTCAATGTCGATGAGTGCCAAATAATGCATTTGGAGGCAGAAACAATAACCCTACTATAGGTGCACAATAATGAGCTCTGAAAGATCTCTAGCCATTACGAGCAGCTTTCTGAAAGCATCAGTTCAGTATTCAGAGGCAGTTAGAGTGGTAAATAGAACTTTAGAAATATTAGGAAAGTAACAGAGAATAGAAATTGTCATTATGACACTGTATAAAGTCTGGTGAGCCTACATCTTGAGTTCTGGATGTCATTCTGCTCATTCCCACGAAAAAGATACAGCAGAAGTAGGGAAGTTTCAGGGGGGAAGATATGTCAGATCAAAAGTATGGGGATTAAAAATACTCTTTACTTTGGAAAAGAGATGACTGATAGGAGGAGGATACTGTATGATTACGTAAAATCTTGAACAGCACAGATAATGAAACCCAAGAAAGTTTATTCTTTATTTCTCATAAAAAAATCTGAGGGAACAGGTTTAAAAAAGTAAAGAGAAGGCCTTGTTCATAGTCAATAAATACAATGCAGTAACACTTACTGTGGAATGATAAAGCTCAAAAATATAAACACATCTAAAAAGGAATTAAGAAATTCATAGACAATAGTGCTCATGAGAACTGATAAAAGCAAAAGTCCAGAGGAAATCTCAAGCCCAAGAACTCATTAAACTGCTGGTTACCAACAACTGAATGACTTTACCTGGAAAAGTACAACTTTCGTGTACTCACCCGGTTTACTTTCTCTCTTGACTCATCCACTACAGGTCATTCCTGGTCCTCGGTTAGAGCCTGAGTCTTGGTTGTTGGGTCGGTGGAGAAGAGATGTTCTGTGAGCGTTCGTATTCTTTTTTTTTTCGAATCTGTGTCTCCAGCTGTACTTTCTTGTTAATTCTCAGCCTGTAAATGCTACTCATCGTAAGAAAGATGCACCCGTAGATGGGAATTTTCAAAAGGATTGTAGCAATTGAACACAAAGGTTCTCTCTGCATGAAACTTGAGGAATCAGTAGTGTCTTTTCTATAAATCAGTCACAGGACTCTGAGATGGCAGTTTACTTACTGTATGAAGTATCTAGTTTGGACAGCAATTTTTTTAAAATAAACATTTAAGACAGAAAGCTTTGTAATTCTTTTAAATAGGCCTCTTGTGAAGCATCTGAAACAGAATTTGTTTTGACAGATAATTTACTGATCACATTATCTAAAGCTTATCCTATTCCCCACTGAGTTTTCTTTCAGAAATGGTGTGAAATGAGCCACTGAAAAAACACACTCTTCATTTGTCCAGCTGAACATATTAAATAAATAAGAATACATTGAAATAGTATGACTTTAACTAACCTGGGAAAACTCCATCCATTAACAAAAATGTTGGTGGTTATAAAGCAACATTCTGTGTTCATGTGCGGAAGGATTTTTTCCCCAGACCTGTTGTGATATATTAGTACGAATTACTAAATGACTGTCATGTACTGCCTTAGAGATAGCTGTATTTTAGTGCTGACTTGGGAACTTTTGAAAATTCTGAGCTGGATCATACTTTCTGAATGCAAATGTACTACTGCACACTGGAAGAAAAGGAGGTGGTTATTAAATCTGTTCTTGCATCTTCATGTTTAATGTTATCAGTAATTTCAAGAGAACAAAAAACGGCTAATACAGCTTGAAAGCCTCGCACAAAAGTTGGGGAATAGTAAATGTAATTTATCATTGATGATGACAAGTAATTGCTGAAAGCACCTTGATCATTTCTTCAGCCAGGTACAAGCAAACAAAGTATTTTAATCTCACCAGGTATATGGTTGCCCATCAAGGACAGAAAAACAAAAGCATTCAGTTGCGAAGCAATATAAGGAAGCAGTGAAAGAAATTGTAGGCTATAGCAAGAAGGAGGGGAAGTAAGGTTACCTACGCAGGAACTAACCATCCAATACCCCTTCCTTCCCCCAAAGGGCCAGAGCAATTTTGGAATGTAGAAATAGGAAGGTTTCAAAGATGATAGAGATTTTGATGCCAATCTAGCAATTATTAGAGCAGTGGTTCATTTTGAAACCATTTTTAATGGTAAACAAAGCTCCACATGTTTTAATCTTCATGGATAGCATTACTGGAAGAGTTTTTATTCTTCAGGCCAGAAGAAAAAAGAATTAGTACAGGGTTTGGCTAGGCTGTAAAATGTGCACAGTCCTGGTCTGAACGTGAAGACTGTGTAGATAAGTGGCCGTGATGCTGTTGCATGATGGAGGATTGGGCTAACTCAGCCAGCAGCAAATTTCAGGGGAGCATATGAACTTTTTATATATTTCGTATGTACGTGTGTGTGTGTGTACGTATATACGTATGCATATGTATATGAAATGTCCATGCTTTTATGGATAGAGACCATGTCCATAGTACCGATCTATACAAATTGGATTGACATGGATATTTATTGTTTCTTTCATGTTACAAAATGGTAAAATATTACAGAAACATGAGAAATATATTACAGAAACATGAATATGTAAAAATATAAATATATGCTATCAAAAGGAAGTATCAGGAGTTCTTTATGCATTGAACAACATATAAACCCAATCTTTACTAACACTGCCTCACTTTTCTACATGTTTTGTCTTCTCAGCATCAGTCATCAGTAAAGCCAACTGCTATTGGTGAAGCAAAATCACTGCTGTGAACTTCTCTCCAGTGGAGTTCCCATCAGTGGCAGCTATTGATTCAGAACAGCGTGCTGTGACTAATGCAGCAGTATCCGGTAGCTTTCTTTCCTTTTTTTGTGCTTCACTTTGGCTTAACTGCTCTTCAAACCAGCTTCCCTATTATAACTAAAATTATTTTAATTTTAACTGGAAGAAAATTAGCAATTCAACCAACTGGACTGCAGTCTTCTAAAGTAGTATTATCTCCTTCTTGCCTTTTGATAATGAAAGCTTTTAGATGTAAAATCTCCAATTGTTATAAATGAGAAAAAGGAAATCTTTGAAGTTGTTGGTATCACTGTAGACTCTTGACTATGAAATGACAACATAATATCTGAATACAGTAGTTCGCAATTCAGCATCATAAATCATAGCTACTTAGAGTGGACCCGATCAGTGTGTTTGAGATTTCATTTGCTGAAGCTCTGAAGAGAGTTAATTCTGTAAAGCTAGATAATATATAAAATACAGAAACTAATAGGATAATTGATTTTAGTGTAGCAAAATATCTGTTTATTTCTGTTTATTATTATCTTTACCTATATATTCACAGTTACAGGCTCAGCTGCCATTATATGGAATATATGCTTGGTTTGATCACAAGGAAGAGAAGAAAAAACAGTAAAGTCTCTTCAACTTTTTATTACCACATGCTATTTACCAAAATAAAATCATGTTCTTCTTTGCCTACTGACTCCTTAGCACCCCAGTTGAGCTGAGTCAGCCTCAGTAAAGTCTTTTTATAATACTTTTTCCAGACCTTTGTCCTGAGCTGAACAGGATACCGAGCCATATTCATGTTACTGTTTTTCAGCCCTGTAGAAAAGTTGATCTACTGGGGTCTGAGTTCTTTATTCTGATCTATATTTAACATTAACCCAATGATTATTCCATTCTCATTCATTCCCCCGTGTTCACTTAATGATTTTACTGATTAAAATGAACTTCCTGAATAAATGACTTGCTATGGCTAGAAACAGAAGCTGTTTGTCATATTTTACCCATTGGATTGAATATGTTCCCTTAAACAGTTCTTAAAATATCATTCTGAGATCTTCAGTGTTTTCTACTTTAATGTACTTTAAAGTTACAACTGTAGGAAAATAATTAAAGACAGATTCTTTGTATCCTGAAATTTCCTGGGGTTTTGAATGTTTTGAGGCTTTCCCTGACTGAAAAAGTGAATCTAATGAATTTGGGGTTCACAAATTTTACCTGAAAGAACACTGAATGCTAACATCACAAAATGATCTCCACAACTGATTAAATTTAGTCAGTATCAGAATAAATATATATTCATAAATAGATAATAAACATATTTGCACTATCAATCTACATCATAATCAGTAGTTAGAGAAAAAAGAAATCATAAAAAATGTTTTTAATTATGATGTCAGCAGGCAGGCAAAAGGCAAGAAGCTGGCCAGATATACACAGCCAGATATATTAAGAAAATTTAATTGCATTGTGTATGTTGATAGCATTGTATATGTTTCATGTGCTAAGTGTGCAAGATTAGATTTCTGTGTTGCCTGGATACAGCGATTTTACTCCTAGCAATGATACAATGGGTTTCAGATTATTATGAAAAAAATAAATTCAGGAAAGTATATTTTCCCTTGTTGACATATTGGTTACACAAGCACACCCCTGCTTGCCTTCATTAGTTCCAGGCTTAAAGCCAACACAAGATTTACTTCCTACTCAGTGCTGCTATTATTTATTATTTTTTCCAACTTGTCCATTTTAATTTATAGCCAGTAAAGCTTAGCCTCAGACACTGTATAAGTCCCCCTTACACACTTACCTACCTACATAAACGTTTTGATGAAGCTACATGACAGATTCAACAGACATTCCTGGTGCAGTTTAAGTGACCTAATTCCAACCTGCATTGCTACAGTTCAACAAAATGGCACTTTCAGGAAAAAAATAGATTCACACCCCTATTCATTTCTGGGCGTTTTCTGTTTGTGGATAAAATCCACAACAAATGCAAGTGTTTGTTCATTAGTGTTTTATTTTGGATCAGCGGTACACTTTTGAAGAGACTCCTGGCTGACTCCAGTCAGCGCCCATAGGGCTCCACTGTCTTTCCAGTCGTCTCCTCTGGCAATCTGTGTTTTATGCAGCCCTTTCAGGTGGCAAGAAACCACGTGGCACAAGCACCCTTCGGCACTCAGAACTGCTAATGGTCATTCAGGCCTTAGGGTCAGGCTAGAGCTGGCCTAAAATAAATTCCTGGAAAGCATGTGCTGTGTACATCAGTCCTCAGCACTGTGCTTTTTGTTCTTCCCATCCACTCCCACCGGGCAGTATTTTGTGTTCTTGTAGCCATAGCCTGATAGGTCTGCAGGCACCATGCACAGGACCTGACCCAGTCCCGTGTTACAGCAAAGAGTCCAGAATTCATTCTACTAGGGACGCACGCACATGCACAGGGCAGTAGGCTGGTAGTTAGCACAGTTCAGATGAAGCCATGGTCCGAGTACCCATTCCCGTTTTGAGAATTGGTTCTGCGCCTTTACAGTGCCGGATTAACAGCACGCGGAAAAATAAGCAAGGGACCCAACAAGGAGCTCGCGCCCAGGAGCGCACTTCAGCCAGGGTAGCTGCAGAGCAAAGATCCGGCTTGTTCTAACTCTCCCAGTTAGGTCCGGACTCCTTACTGCAAACGGGAAGAGCTTCGACACGCTGCGGAGGGGAACAACCCGCCACCATTCGGCGTGAGCGTTTCCAACACGGGCTCTCCTCGCCCAGCCTTCGACAGCGACCAACTCTGCCGTGCCTCCCTGCACGCTGCCGCTGGCTGCTTGGGTACCAGCGACACCTGACTGTGCTGCGTAACCTCTGCTTTCAACGATAAACACTGAAAGGTTTTAGAAATTAATCTGTAAAGCATGTCCTCTGATCAGCAAAGAGTGCTGGCTTAACTCTGGACACTTTCTCTTCCACAGAGAGTCACAGCTGTAGACTTTCCCATCTATTTCCCGTTGTTTTGCATCACTTGGGCTCCCTTCATATAAGATAAACAGCAACAACAGAATTAGAATCTCTGAACATGCCCCTTTTAAGTCAGATATAGTCATTACGTGAGATAAGCACAAGATAGTAATAAGTCTATTGCAACAATCTGAGGGATGATCATATCAAGGATTTACAGACTATTTTCAGGAATACATAAAGACAATGCATCTCTTCCAATGCAGTGGAATACTTTGGATTTCCTTGAAATTCCCTGAAGCCCAAAGTTTCCCTTTCTGAACCTCAAAAATAAGTAATAAAGCCGAAATATAAAATATGAATAAGACCGTTCAACATATTGGGCAATAATTTCTCAGGGCACTACCTATACCATGGGACTTATCTGCTCTGACCTATATCCATGAATGATACTCAAATAAAAGAAGCAGTAAAAAGTAATTTAATGAAGGTTATAGATAATCATAAAAATCAAATTTAAAAGGAATGTGACAGATATGAAATAAGGCAGACACACATACTGTCAATCTGCTAAACATATTTGCTGTGGTGTAAGTTCCCAGAATCCAAGGAATATGCTGCTGAAAAAAGACCTTGACTTCAATGTCTTTCTACATTAATAAAATAATAACAATCAATATGCCTTTTTGATTTAATTACAGTCAGATGAGTGAAAAATGGACTGAAAAAACAGGCATAAGTATAAAAATTCTTTTGTTGTGCTGACTTTCTGCAGTACATAGGGATGCTGTTGCCTAAGAGTAACTGATGGTTAATTGATAATCAATATTTTATGGTGACTGTTCTTGCATCCTTCCAACCATAATAATCCCAAAGTTCTGATACAGCAATAGGAATATCTGTGTATTTCATAGCACTTAGTCAAATATACCTTGCATAGTCATACAAATACAGTAGGAGAGAGTGAGTATTAATAACTAAAATATGATGTTAAATAATTATCACATTTCTATGAGAGGAGGAGTATCAGCTGAGAGTCTGACTTGAAAAAAAGTAAGTAAATAATCCATCTGAGATTGGAATGGCTGGAAGTTGGAAAAACTATTCCTGTATTTCCTTTCTATTTGATGTCCGGCTTTCTGAAAGTAGATAGATATCAGCCGAGGTGAGCTAATCCTACTTGTATGCCCTTTTCATGGCTGATCAAACCTGTGTACTGTAAACTTCCATGCTCCGGTCTACACGATAGAACAAGAGAATCCCACTTCTGGGACCGCTGGCTGACACGTGCAGAGCCGTTCCCAACACTGCAAGCCTTCAGCAAAAAGCTTTTCTCCTCTCAGAGACTTCAGTCCCAGCCTTAAAAATAGACACATAAGTATCTACATCTGCTTATCAGTAAAATAAGACCTCTTATCTCCAGAATGTGCAAATGGTCAAAGGAAATGCATTATTAAAATCAAATAATAAATGAACTACATTTAATTTCATGGGTGTGTATATTAAATTATTAAACACGTGTTTAATCTTCTTTATAGAAGTGAGTGGCATATTGTCACTTTCTCCTGTGAAGTAAACAATTGGAAGATCTAAGACTTTCAATTAAACTTCGATTTTTTAAAGAAAAACCATCTTTTAGATCATGGCAAAAAAAAGAGATTGATCAACCCATTCTACAAAATCACATATTGAAATGAAAATGCAGATGTACTGTAGTTTATAAACAATATTATTTCTTGTAACCGAACCTTCCCCATCTCATCAAAAAACTCCTCTAAATTAAAGACCAGTTTAAGAAATGGTACAACATGACAGTAACATTTTTATTGGCTATTCTATTATTATGTTAATTGGAGCATGTAAAGGAGAAAAATCAGAAGAAACTATCATGTTCTCTGCATAGCACCAGAGATCTCCAAATGGCAGATGCTTTCAAGAACTAGTTAATTATTACATAGTATCTTGCATCTAGAAAAAATCCTCCATTGACAAACATTATGGTAGTAAAATACAGTGTCAATAAGTAGGAAATAGAAGAATTAAGGCTGACTTGGAAATCTTAGTCAGACTTTTCTTCATATGTACCACTGATGTGGTTTGATAAATGCACCACAAACTAGAGGTGACAGAGAACTTGAAATACTCTGAATGTTTCAAAATAATGCAGGCACTTCCCCCCTTAGTAGACTGCAGTGCTTGACTTAAGCTATGTATAGACCAAACAGAACATGAGAGATTTGCGGCTACACGTAATTGCTGAACTCCTGACTCTCAGTGGGGAGCCAAACTAAGACCACATAAATAAGAATATAGACAAAATTACCTTCTTGTTCCCAAATCCTTGGTCCTGAGCATGTACTTTTCAGGGCCACAAGTTCTCAGAACGGGGGAGCAACCTGGTTGCACGTTCCTAATCGTGGTGCTGCACACGTTCCTCATGATCTTCCTAAAGGTCACACTATAAATCAAACCAAGATCCTGGACCTGAAGAGGAACTTGTCAGGTGATATGACTCTGTTTTAGTTAAAAAAAAAAAAAAAAAAAAAAAAAAGAAGAAGGAAGAAGAATAAGAAAAGAAAATTATTGGAATGGTCACTTCTGGTCTTAAAATTCATGAAATTCTTGTCACACTGAACTTAAAAAGAGAAGTATAGGAATCTTTTTATTTAGGTTTTCTAGTTATGCCTAAAATCATGATATCTGAACATCTAAATGATCACTTTTAAACACCATAGGTGAAAATGATTTATACATAATATTTCTTCACCTCACAGTAAGAACACTTTTAAGGAGCGGTGAAGTATTCTCCATTTCTCCACCTTCCTTTTCCCTTTGTCTCTTTTCTCTCTCCTTCCTTTTTATCCTTCCATTTTGAAATGTCAGTGAGGGCGAGCTAAGCCAAGGAAGTGAGATTTTTCACTTTACTCTGCAGCCAGGGAGATTTGTGGTCATCCTAATCACCGCCGGTAATTAGTTCAAAAGCTAGGTCTGGCCACGGAGGAATCATCTCCTGCTCTTGAGGGCTCCACGCTGGAGACTGACAGCTCCTTCACTCCTAAAGAACACAGCTGCCAGGGCATAGCATCATTGCAAGAAATACCAACAACCCCTAAATGAACCAGACAAATAAAACATACTCTCTAGCACGTCTGGAGGTAATACCTTGGATAGCTCTAAATCAGAATTTAGTTTAAGATGTATGTGTTCACACAGAATAGAGTCCAGTGTGTTCTCTTTTAGCACATTAATTCTGAAGTACGTGCTAATAGAAATAAATGAACAGCTACAAGAGCCTTTTTGTGTGACTTTTTTTTTTAATCGATGAAATATGCAGCTATGAGTTGGAAGAGATACATACTTACATGGCCCAAATCCTTGAGTAAGAACATGCTATTTTTACATCCTCATTTCCTGACTGCAGCTGCACCTTCAAGCCAAAAGCAGAAAGCCTGTAAAATAAGTCTAGAGTTTAGCTCTTAAATCCCTATCTTAGAGCCTAATAAAGAGCCATTTGGGGGGAAGGGGTCTTTTTAAGTTTTGAGCTAGTGGAAGTATTATATTTTGGGGACACAGAATGTTACTTTACATGCCTGAATTTGGACCTAAAAACCAAACACTGAGCATACTTCTTTAAAATCTTTGTTTAGATATGAATTTCTTTAGATTTCTTCTCTGGGTTTAGGATCATAGATATTGCTTCATTTTAACTCTAAAATATTAGATTGGTTTTAGTATTTTTGAGATGCCTTCTGTATAAGGACACATTACAACCAAATTAGAGGTTGAACTGAACAACCTCTGCTCCCCAACCTTTACTGCTACAAATGATCAAAGCAAATACTCGACATGCTTCATTTTCCCTAATTTCTATGATCTTAAACAAAGCACCGCTTAACATTTTCGAGGCCATTTGTCTCTGAGTACTCGTTATTGCTGTGCATGGGGAGCGCAATTTTTGACGCTCCGTTCCCCGTGCCCCGTCCGTCACCCTTTCAGCCCTCCGCGCGGCAGCCCCAGGCCCCAGCTGCAGCCAACGTCCGCGGCGGCGGCGGCCGCTTGGCAGCCTCGCAGGCAGCTGGCGACACCGACCGCAGCTGCCACGGCGCGGGCGAACCCCTCCAGCTCCTCTTTGCAGCAGGAGACTTGCTGCGCTGGCCTGCATCTCCATTCAAGAGGCTGCAAAAAAAAAAAAAAAAAAAAAAAGGAAACCCTTAGAAAATTTTTGATTGCTACAATAAAAATGGGGTCGCTGCCCAGTCATAATAATTTCCTTACAATGTCCAAGCTTCCAAGACTTAGCCCTCCTTGAGTGTGAAACTTTCTTTGCTCGGTCGTCTGGCAAGCAGGCTGTCTGCCAAGCCAAAAAAAACGTCGTTTTTGTGCACTCTCACACATGACCCATATATCTGTGACTGGGTTTTCAATTACGCCCCAAGGAGCTGCGCGATTCCTGCAGTTTGCTGCTGCCTGGAGGAGTTCAGATTAAGCTGGAAGAACATGTCTACTTCCAATTGCATTGTACCTGGTTGGAATAGCTTTCAGATGTCATCTGGCACCCTGGACAGAGCAATCGGACTAGAAGCCAGCTTTAAATATAAATAAACGCCTACATGGGGGGTTGTTTCTGTTTCAGTCATGGTTTACTCAAGCAAAAGAGCATTGATATAAATAAAATATGACTTCCTTTCTCGGTAAACCATGTCCACATTGTTTTATTGCTTTTAATCAGATCGTACAAACACAACTGATTTTATTTTTATTTCACCACTTTCCTCATTTTAAAATGATTCTATCAATTCATGGATGTCTAAAAGCTTTAGCATTTTACAAGCTCTACTGTATTTCTATTTACTGTAGTCATTTGCAAATTCAAGCAATTTTAGCAAATACTAGAACTCTTAAGTCTTTAGGATCTTGGACATTCAGATTTAATCATCAAACTTCTGGCTACCTAATAGCTGTGATAAGGTCCATAGTATTTTCAAGAATGATAATAGACATTCCATTAAAAGTTATTTCCTCAGCATTCAAGAGACATTGAGAGTAACAGATGACATTTAATAAGAATTTTCCTCCTACTTTATCTGTCTTGCTTGTTAAATGCAAATCCTGTGCTGATGCTACGACGTTGAATACACACTCCCAGAGTACTTTTCTAAGTAAATATTTACTTAGTAAATATTACTATGTTCTAAGAGCACAGCTTACAATTCAAATCATAGACTAGATACACACTGATTCTTAGAAAGAAGAAAGAATTTTCATGTAAGATTGTAAACACACACTGTTAACGATTTAGCTCTCTACAAATATGATCCATGTGCAAGTGCCTCCAGCTGAGCACACTGGGAAACAGCCCAGATGGACTGTGCAACCATTTGGCAAAAACCCGCACGCTTCCTCAAATAGACCTCTTAAATGGCACCACATAAAAAGTCCCACTTGGATTTATCTCCAGTTTCACACATAAAGTGCTGCTGGGAAGGGAGGAGGAAGTTCATCTTGATGAGTGTCTGTAACCTACTGTTTCGTCCTCATGGATTTTAACAAGTCTGGTCTCTGGGTTCAGTCAAGCATGTGCATCCTTGCATTTTGAACATGGCTCCAGAGGTGCTTCCAGACGCTCGTTCAACCCTGTGGATCCATGCAACCTGCCTCTAGTGTGTAACCCAAGACACACACTAGACACACTTTGCAAGATCTTTTGCAAAGAAAACAACTGTGGAGCTACACTATTTGCAGGATCAAACCATGTCTATTCCTAAACTTGCAAAATTGAGCGGAGAATCATACAAGACCAAGTAGTTCCACCTACCCGATTTCCTTCCGTCTGACTATATTAGATACCTATAACAAGGATTAACTGTCCAAACTGGCTATCACTTTTAGGCATTTTGTCCATAAACACTCAGTAATAGCAAAAAAGAAATCTTTCAAGGCTGAAAAGAAGCTATTTGACCTGAAATAAAAATTCAAAATCAGAAGAAAGTTTATAAAAACATATCCTGGCAAATTAAAGCAGTCCTCCATCCCTCATCTAGAACTTAACTTCCTGCTATATTTTTCACTAAAAATTCAAACAAACATTATTGAAATTATTATGATGAATAAGGCAATTATATCCTCTCCTGCATAGAAGTAGGTCTTTTCAGTCTTTTTTTAGTCTAAAATAATTTCTCTCAAGATCTTTTCTTCTTTGTAGAGAAAATATTGGTTATGTATTTTTGTCATATTTTTGAAAGATTTTCTTTAAATTTCCATGTATCACAGTCTTACTCTCCTTTTCTCTCTTGAAACATCTCCAGGGTTTGTGCTCTCTCTCTTCTTCTGTGTTTTTTTTTTTTTTTTTTTTTTTTTTTTTTGAGGGGGAAAAGGTGGGTGTTTTTTCCTGCTTACATTTTTTATTTCTGTGGATTTACTCCACCCTCTTTTTTTCTTTTCGCTCTCTACTTCCTTGCTTTAACCATCATTAAATAAACTGTTGCATGTTTTAAGTAGATGCCTTCCTCTTGAGTCGTGTCTGAAAAATGCCTTATGACAGAGTGCCTTAACTGGTGAGTCTGGAGACAGGAGCATCTATGGTCAGAAGAACAGTAACTTTATATTTTAGACAGACATGTGCAGTGTGAAGTCTATAAGCAAGTCCTGAAGAACCACAGGTCTCCTGCCACCCTGCACTGTCTGGGAAGGGGACTCGCCTCGTGGGGGAGAGCAGAGGGCACTTCTGCAATCACTTCTCTCCACTCACTGCCTAATAAAGAGGCTGCTTGTCAGACAGATGAAAATATGAAGGGGAAGGGGAATTTTCCTGAGGTCAGTCTCTATACTAGTTGATATAGCAATAGTAGGAAGTGATGGGAGGAGAGGTGAGGTTTTTTTCTTTTCTTTTCTCTCTCTCTTTTTTTTTTTCTTTGCTTCTTTTACGGAAGGGAGGGAAAAAAAGAAGTGTGTTCAAATGTTATTACCTAAGCAGAATGTTGTGACCTAAAGCTAAATCTAGCAAAATAGTAGAGCTAATTGCTCTTGAGAAAATTTCCAGGGGAGCTCAGATAACCACAGGCAGTTCTTTGACTTACTAATTCTTCATCTTCATGGGAGGACATTATTCAAGCGTACAGGTAGGAGACTCTGGCCTGAGGTTTACTGAACAGAACATGAGAAACTACTGAATAGGAATTACTGGACATAACATATAACAAAGTGAGACACTGACAAAAGCTACAGATGGCACCATAAGGAATGGCCTGGATTCACAAACTGTTCCAACTCCAGGAGGAGGAGCTATGTGAGAAACACCCAATCTTCACAGGTAATTAGAGGGGAATAGAGAGGACCTTTCTGGAATACAACATTGCATGGCCGGCTGTACCCAAATAAGTGTATCACTAATACTAAAATACGTTATCAAGATAGTAGTATCAGTTAATGAGTAATAATACTATATAAGGCTGTGATTACCTATGTAACAGTATCAGAAACACCAATTTTGGTCTAAATTTAGCAAAATTGGAATCAACAGGGAAAAGCTAGTGAGGGGCAGACTCCTCCTTTGGAAAGAAACAAGGGCAGAAAAGGGAACGGGGAAGAGCAAATGTAGGAAAATGGGAGAAGAGGGGACAAAAGAGTCTGATTCACTGCAGTCAATCATAAGCATGCCTCTATCAGCATACTCCTAATGGTGCAGTACACCATATGCATGCGTAACCATGTACATACATACACACACACACGTATAGAAATATTTACACCCTGTAAACACAAAGTTAACTCCTCTCTTTTTGTCAAAGTCTTGCAAGATGGAAACAGAGGCAGATGACTTGAAATCTTTGAGAAGGAATTCTGCTCTATGAAGCATCAAGAACAAAATACTAGATAGAAAGCTTGTCTCCCAATGCAGTGTGGTCTGTGTGAGAGCCAATGATTTAGAAATAGGAGAATTAGAATTGAAAGTTTGCCAACCTGTCATGTTTAGCCTAAATAGATAGTTGATGTTAGAGAACATGTCTTGGAAATAAGTTTTTATATGCAGCTTCAACTTTTTACTGATTTATGTACTGTATAAGATGTGTATGCTACCAGTGGAAGGGGACTTGTCTTTTTATCTGTATGTTGATATACATAGGCACACAAACACAGTCAGTCACAGGTACACTATAAGAAGCTTTCAGTAGCCATTTATATTAAATACATTTCCAGTTACAAGCTTTAAAATGGATTTTTAAAGTTGTCTAAGTTTTCATCTGTTGTCATGAAAAAGGAAGTTGAAAATATTTAATATTTAAAAATTCTAATTATGTACCTATAGCTATTGATATCAAGGAAAGGCAGAAGATAATCTTTGTACCTTTAATCCATATGGATATTATTGTACATAGAAAAAAATGCTTCCTTTAATCTTGCTTCCTAACGTCAAGGGCTTAAAGATTATTTGTTGAAATATCAGGTAATTTTAACCAGGTCTGAAGATAAGTTAATCAAAATTGTAACCCTCAATCTTGGCTATATTTGAGAATCTTGAATAATGAAATTACACTTCCTGTTTCTAATTTATTCCATCTGAAATGCAGTGGAAAGACTAAAGGATTAGTTACTTGCTGTAAAGTAGGGAATCCCTATCAGCTGTACCCTCAGATTAAGCTTGATACAACACAGCTGGAACTCTCTTTACCTTTTATTCAGTGTTATAAATCATATAAACTCCTCTTTACTTGCAAGGCTTGCTCCTGCCCTCTCAAATTGTGGTTAATTTCTATTGCTTGAAAGCTAATCATATTCATTTAAAAGAAAATAGAAAAACTTGGACTGCATAGATCCCTGCAGTTTTCATATAATGAAGTTTTCATGAACTGGAGCTTGTGATATCTGCTTCTGCTCAATGCAATACTGGGGCAGAAAATAAGATTCTTCAGGGAGATAAATTTAACTTAAGATAGACCATGTACCAATAAGAGTTGATAAACTTCAAAGTATTTTTACATTTCATGAATTCAACTGTTTTTTAAAATTGTCATCACCTTTTTTTACTGAATTAGTTACCTTCAAAATTGGTGATTGACAGCAGCTCTCTCTTCTCTAGAGTTCATCTCCATGTAAGAGCTATTTCGAAGGCATTGTGTTACCTTAGTTTCACATGAGGTCTACCTGAGGCCACAGTGAAGTCAGCAGTAATGAAACCTTTTTTAATCCTAATGCACCTGTTTAATCCTGAACACTGACCTGGATCATCCATAAAATTGAATAATCAGGTTTTCTAATTATTCTAACTATTCAATTCATTTGTAGAAGCCAATCAGTTTCAGACAACACCTCTGTGCTGTTCAGCTGACCTAGTACTATTGGTTCGTTTAACATAAGATCACTTAGTTTATCATTATAGATTTTCTCATGTCCTTGACTATAGAAAAATTGAAGCTTTTCTTATATCGGTACAAAAGACAATGTTAGCTAAAGAGTCTTTGTATTTCCTTAACATATAACTAGTCTGATGTTAAAGCAAAGTGCTTCCAGAGAAGAAACTTGCAAAAGTTTTGAATATTGCCTCATTAATAATCGAATATTTCATTTTATTGAAGTCACATTGAACACTGGATATCACCAGATGTCACTGGAGATATCTGAGTACCTCTACATCTGAAGCAGGGGTAGAGACTGGAGAAACATATGCAGATTTATTTGCTGAGCAACTTTGTGTCTTTCATTAAAACTCAGATACTTAAGCATTATAAAACATATATACATGAACATGCATACATTCATGCACATGCTTACATGTATGCATACAAGAATACGCTTTCTTATTTTGCACCTGGTGTTTGTATCAAAGTTAAATGATTTGTAGTATGACACATCAAAACTGTTGAAACTTTTGACTGAATATGAAAAAGATCACAAACTGACAAATTTGTTCCATGTTGTCATTAGAGATGCAGAATATTATTTCAGATTCATAAGGATATGGCATAAAGATAACAGCAGTCTCTCTGAGACCCACTCTTCTAGAAAAGAAAGATTAGGGCATAGTTATTTCCAAGATACTTTCTTTTGACCTTTTCTTTGTAAGTTATAGTAAAAAAGGTTGTATAATTTAACTTTTCCACCACTCAGTTTCTTAACATCAATTGAAAAGAAATAAAATCATGTCTTTTTCAAGAATTAGCATCTGTAATAGCTGTATTAATGCTTGACTTGTGTTCCTTGGGTGTAAAGCATGGGAAAGGGTAGACTACACTATTACACTCACCTTTCAGATTTTAAGAGTTATGTTTCTCTAAACCGCAAGTGAAAATACATCTAATGATCTCATTCAATTTCCGTGTGACATTCTTTTCGCAGTGAAGAACTGTTACAAAATGTAGCGCATTACTTACAACTGGCAGTCTCTGGTTAGAAAAGGCTCAGGGCTGTCATCAGAACAGGAGATGAAGGTCAGGACTGAAACACATTCATTCATAAGGACGCGATAGGAAGCTTGAGCTTCGTTTGCTGAGGGCTTTGTGTCACTGACTCTGTCCATTGTGGACACAAGTGTTCAGCCTGTGTCAATGAGAATGCAGTGTAAGAAATGAAAATACAATGTGCTTTATATCCAGGGAGAGCGCGCCTTCGTTTTCAAGAGTGCTAGATTCATTCCAACAATGAGAACACATAGAAATAAACTAGCAAAGCATTGTTTTTTTAAATCTATTTCATTTTCTCTCAGAGCTATTCGTATCAGTATCACCTAGGATACCCTGGAAAGATGCATCTGCTCACAGTTCTGGCTAAGCTCAGGTGGGAAAAGTTGCAGAAATTTGGAGGCAGGGATAATGGCTCAGGCTAATATCAGCTTTCTTTGCTTTTTTTTAATTTTTTTTTCTTTTAGGTCATTTACTACCTTTATTCTCTCAAGTCCCCACCAGAGTTTCAGATTTAAAGGAGCAGGTGATACCACATATGGAGTAGTGCTCTATCAGTTAAGTTCCATAAAACACCTTCATAAAGAAAACTCTGTATTTCAGAGAATTTAAGTGTGTTTCATGAGTTTCAAGACATAGTGTATGGTCAAAGTTAACTGTTCAAACTTTTTTTTTTTTTTTTTTTTTTTTCTCCAGAAGGACATATTACAATGGTTAGCACGGGAAGTGTACGTTACTATTTTGTTGCTTACTTCAGTGGAGTGAAATTTGAAGGCAAACTACTGTAAAAAGCTAAATGTTTTTTTTCTGTCTTACCTTCCCTAATTGAAGCCAGAGTCCATGTGGAGCTGAGTTTGGACTGAAATTCATGAAGCTGAGATCCCTACTTGTCATTCGTGACTACTGGTGTTCAAAAATGTTCATCTCCAGGTAAGTAATCAATTTTTCTAATAATCTATCACTTCTCTGAGTTAATGTAGAAAAGAAAATACTTCAATATTTTTCAGATGAAGAATAGAAATAAGCCCCACTTTTGTTCTTGCTGTTAGTTGTTGGAGTTTCTTTTATGAAGAATCCACTGGAATCCACTAAGATTAAATTTAAAACCTTAGTTTGCTCCTAAGCTCTTGCTTTTTTAAATAACTTTAACAAAACAACATGGAAATATGAGATCTGTTAGAAAAATACTCTAATAAAAGAAAGATGACAACAAGCTCCCTTTAAAAGGTATCCAAACATGCCAAATTAATACATTACTTTTAATTATTACTCATTTTTTTTATTTTTTTCATAATTATTTTTTTCAAATACTCCCTTTTATTTTGATAATAAGCATAAACCTATAGGCTCTGCAGATAAGAGGTGGTTATGTCTTAGACACCTCATTTTGACAAAAGCACTGTATGTCTTCTGTTGCTTAGTAACAATATGTTACTGCTGAATGACCAAAGCCCAGCCTAGATTTTAATATAAATTTAATATAATCTTAACATTTTCAACCTCTATTTGCTTTCAATAACAGGTTGTGGCTCCATATTATCTTAAAAATAATATATCTTACTGTTCATTCAGTTCAGGCTGCTCTTTAACAATGTCTTCCTTCTTTTCCAAGTAAGGTTAAATCCTGATTAGGATAAGCTTTGTAGCCTAAGCAGTCACCATTTCCAGGACAGAGATGAGCATTGTGCAACCATTATGCTGGTTTCACCGTATGATATATATGTACATTTTTTTGTCTGTTTACATAACGAGCATGTAAACATATATTAACTGCATCTTTAAATTCAAACAACACCATCACTTATTCTAAAGTGACTAAATAGAGCCTTTCATTCACTCTGTTAAGTGGTGAAGATTTGTTAGACTCCTGTGGTAGTAAATCCTGAGAGGGACAAATTATTCTCTGGTAGTGAGATTTTCGGTGGAGGGTGTTTTCATTTTTCTTCATCTTCATTAAGTATTTTGTCAGTACACTCCTACACAAATGTAGTTGCAATAACTATAAATATACAGAAAGCACACAAATTATATAAACTAAAGCAAGACAACAAAAGCAAACTTTAAAAACACAATCAAAACATCTCCTGTTCTCCTCATTTCCCAGTTACGAGATTGTACTGTGTATTTCTACAACACATCAAGTCCTACAAATATATCCACATGCAACTTTACTGAGATAACAAAACCAATCTACTATAATAGAACTCGCTAAAGCACAGAATCACATGTACGTACAAGATGATACATCTGGGGACATACATTCTCACAAGTTCTTATAAGAAGTTGATTTTTCAGAAAAATCTGACACTTTCACCAAAGTTTTATGGCTAGAGTCCAAAGCAACAGAATTCCAGCCATAACCATAAAAGACTGCCAGTCTATAAGGAAAAATAAAGATAAGGAAGAAAAAGATGAAAAATTTTCATGAGGAATTACTTGTCACAAAGAGCTCTATAGAGAAAAGATAGTCCTTTGTGAAAAATGGAATTTATACCCCATAAAGAGTACTTAGTCTTTGAAAAGACTTTTTTTTATCCTGCAATATGACAATGCTGGCTACCAAAGAAAATTTGCTACAAAAAGTTTAATGAAGACAATGAAATGGGCTTTTGTGAAAAAATTATTCCAATTATTTTTTTTTCAAAATGTCAGTGTGCTTAATATTTCGCAATGTCGTTTTGGTTTGAATTTTCACACACAAAATGTTTAGCTGAAAAGTGCATTCTTAATATTAAAAAACAATTTTAAAAAAATATTTTTGTCAGGAAAAAAATGGTGATTTTGAAAATTTTCAAATAGCCCTAGAGAATTATCTGACCCTGGAAAAATGCAAGAGCATTGTTGAGTTCTGTGGAAGATCTGACTGCTCTAAATACTTCACACTCATCCCTGTAGAGCTAATTAAATGGTACTTTATGTTGATATAGACTGTGACAATCAAATTATGTGAATCATAAATCCTATAGGTTTAATCATATTAATAACCATGGTCTCCAGGTGGTAATATTCTGCAATGTATACTTACACCAAGATTTTTGACAAAACTTTTCCGGAAACACATTCTGCATGCTAACCCTGATATTCTCTTGGTTGAACCTTAATTGTGTGGTCCACCCACTCTGCACTTCCAACCATTATTATTTCAGTGGCAGTAAATATGTGGGCACCATTTATGTGAGAAACAAAGAAAACTCATTTCTCAAGAACTGACACCTATTATGAAGCACAAAGAAATTCCTAGGAGCTAGGTATTTGAAACACAGGGAGCATCTAACCTTGTCTGGCTGTAATAACCTCTCCATGTGAACAGATCCTCCTGTATTCATTTAGGAACAACCAGAGCTGACACACCACACTTTGTGACCCCAAGAAAAAAAAAAAATACAGTAGGCTTCCTGGGAGGAAATGATCACCTCTGCTTTTTCCCTCTGCTGAATTACGAGTGATGTTAAAGTGCACTTGGATGATGTAGTCAATCCCCTAGCTATTTAATTAGTTATTTAATTAAACTAATACTTGGCCATTGAGAGTAGGTGACTGCTAATTTATTAGAATCCAGGAATGGACTGTATGCTGTTTTTTATCAACATTTAAATAAGTACCGATTTTACTACATGTAATAAAAGGTCACTATCTTACCTACATAGCTTCGTTCTAAGCAGAGAGGAGTAAGAATAAATACAAAGCTAGTATTATATTCTGTTTTGTAGATGGAAAATGAAGATTGTGGTAGTGTTCTCTCTCTAATCTACCCTGGGTGGTACTAATAAGAATGTATTTGATCTATTTACAATCACACACTTCACTGAAATTGGTAGCTTGCTAGATCAACTCTCTTTCAGGTTAAATTAAGGAATAATTAAGTACCTTCTTATCTGCAGATAGCTGAAACAACAGAAGTTAGTGATAAAGACACTGGTCTTCAAAGAGAGAAAAGATACTCAGAACTCAGAAAAGTAAAGCTTTTTCTCGAGCAGTGAACAAATGCAACGATAAATGGAATTTATTCCAACTCTGCCCGAGGATGTAGGAAATATTTTGTAAAATTTAAAAGAAAAAAAGAAGAGAAGAAAAGATAGTCACCAAAAATATGTTCCAGACTGTATAAATCTAGTTTGTCGTCTGGTCCGGAACAGATCCTAATCATTAGCTGATCACTTAGATAAAGGCAGTTATTTTACACTTATCATGGGAGAATAATCTTTTGCCTCACGCTGTACACCATGCCATGTCAGATAGGTGACAGACAATTGTCTTCTAATTTTCTAGTACTTCATAGTACTCTTAAGCTCCTCTGCGAGAAGGAATGTTCTTTCAGTTAAAGCCGACATTTTGAGGTGCCAATATCCATTATGTTACATAAACTCAAAAATTTCACTCATGGCAGAGGTTCACTGGCAGAAGGAAGCACAGAAGGGTTGTCATGTATACCCACTAAAACCTCAAAGTTGGCCACCCAAGAAATTCCTGTTCTGCTTTTTCCACATGATCTTTGACAGACCTCTTGCTTACCCTAAAGCACAACACAAAGACAGGAATTTAAGTTTTGTTTCAAAAATGCTCAAATTTTTCAAAGTGTAGGATGGAAAGAACATTTTCTACTCTTCAGTTCAAGATCACTTAAAGGAATACACACTACGTGTAAGCATTTATGGGACTGACCCCACGTATAAAATACCAGCGGACAAGTCATGTGAAAAAAAGCAAGCACAAGAACCATTAAAGTTTTATGCTGTTTAACACACTGTGAAAGAGGATAGCACATAAGCGTCTAAGCAACATTCCCAGTTTAACTTTAATTTGATGCAATTCTTGTTTCACCTGAATGGACTGCAGAGCTACATGTGTCTCACTGGGAACAGATAAATGTTCCAAGCTACAGCTAGAGGCTTGCAGAAAAGCATTTAAAAAAGATGAGAATTTCTGAAAGTTCTTCATAAGCTCGTAATATTTCTAAGATTAAATATGTTCTCTGAACCACATAGACCACAGTGTAGGTCCATAATTTTAAGATCAATTTCTGACCAATTCTGGTTTTAATATTTACTTTCAGAGATTTACACTAATGTAACTGTAGATTTCTTTAGCAAAGAAGACAGTGTCTTCATGATGCACCATCTCATATAGCTTATTCTCATTACAGCTTTTTAAGTTTCATTTGCCTTTAACAATGTGTAAATTAGATTATGTTTAAATCAGTAAGACTGCTTATTGATCAGCCAATTCATCCGAGCTAGATTGTAATACCTTTATTGCATTTCTAAATAAATATTTCCAGTATTTTCATTACAAAAATCTATGTAATGCATAATAAAATTCACAAACCTCTTCTTTCTTTTCACAGAATGAAAGTATAACCCTTAGGTCCTTGATCATGTCAGCACTCCATAATCCCAATTAAATAATGCAGCACCATTCCCATTAGTAAGGCTTTGTCCCGTTTTCATAAGCTGGAATCTATAATTATACAAATGTGTTGAACAAGGGTTCTTTTTCTCCCTAAATATGATTATACTATGGGCTGTTCTTTTTATTGTTTAAAAATGTCTTTAGCCAATAACTTTTGTAATTGATTTTATACATATATCTGCATATGTTAATTTAAGTACTTCTTGCAGCCACTGTCTGCCTAGCTGCAGTAACTCAGCTCTTGGTCATAAAATATAAGGAATATAAACAATGGAATTAAAGCAATTGAAAGTGAAGTGCTTAGGTGAACTGAACAGCATTCTACCTCAAAGGGTTACCTGGAATTCTTTTCCTGTTGAAGCAGATCTTTAGATAATTGAATCTTTTAATAATCTTTAGTTGAACTGCTGAAATGTGAGAACCAATAACTCTTCATTTATTCTATTTGTATGTGCATGCATATTTAAAAACAACTGTGGCATTTCCTACTAAATTTTACTTGGCTGCCTGTTTATTGATATTGCTCTCAGGATAAAATGGAAATTCTGTTTTGTTTATGCAGCTGAAGCAAATCAGTTTTGATTTTCTAGAAAAAATATTTTAAAATTCCACATGTAAATTTTCAGATGAAGAAAATTTAAGATGAGTTCTATCAGCTTATAAAAAAGGATTCTATGGCAGTTATTTGCCACAGAGGATTCAGTGACCCAGAATTCCCTTTTATTCTTGTGCATCTTGATGGATGTTCCAGTACAAAACTTCTTTCTTTCTAAAGTTAAAATCTTTCCATCTGATGAAGTAAGTGTTCTTGATAGTGCTTATTATTAGTGTTTTTCTCAAATTTTCAGTGTATAAACATTTTACTCAGTCCTACTGCCCTTATTCTCAGAAAGTTTCTACAGAATCAAGCACACAGTAAGATCCTAACTGACCAATAGGCCCTCAAGTGCCTAATTTCATTTTGGAGAAGTCCTGTTGATTTCAGTAAATGATTTGAACATACAAAATTACCTGCAACCTCAGGTACGTGTAGAAACTGTGATGAAGGGAAAGCAACATAGCTTAAGAACATTCCCTGCATTGCCCCTACAATTAAATTCTATACATAATTTATAGTAGTCTACTAGCATAACTTATCTAGTCTAGTCTATTAATTTCTCTAATATATATAGTGAATACATACGTATATGTAAGTATATAGTGTATCATAGCATCACAAAATGACTCAAACTGGAAGGGACCTTTGGAGGTTTCTAGCCCAATCCCTTACTCAAGCAGGGCTAGCTGTGGGATCAGAACAGGTTGCTCCAGGCTTGATCATATCTATTCTTGAAAACCTCCAAGGATGGAGACTGCACAGCCTCTCTGGGCTCCACTGCTGCACTGCTGGACTGTCCTCATGGAGAAAGAGTTCTTTCTTATACCGAGTCTGATTTGCTCTTTTTTTCAATTTCTGTTCGTTGCTACCATTGCACTGTTTGTTGTCCACGCACCCTCTTCTTCATGCCCTCCCCATATCTGCTGTGGGGGGAGGGCTGCAGTTGGGACCTCCCAAAGCCGTCTCTTCTCCAGGCTGCCCCTGTCCATACAGCCCGGGAGGTTTTGCTCTCCCTGCGGCCGCGGTGCACTGCTCGCTCATGCTCAGCTCACAGCCCACCAGAACCCCAAGGTCTTTCTGCAGGGCTGCTCCCCAGCCCAGCAGTCCCCAGCCCCTACGGCTGAAAGGGCTTGTTTCCATTCAGGAGCAGGACTTTGGATTTCTCTTTACTGAATTTCATAGCGGTCCTGTTGGCTTATTCCTCCAGCTTGTCTAGGCCTTCTGAATGACAGTCCCTACCCACAAGCCTATCAAATGTTCCTGCCAATTTGATGTTGTTTACATATCATGTGTGTATATAGTGTGTATATATACATACATATATACACTTACATACATGTCAGTCTTCCCATCAGTCTATCAGGTATAATATTCTATACATAACATTTAGAACATAATTGTGCATGTAAGTTATAGAGCTCTAATTACATGTGTCTGTCACCTTATGTTCTCTCTGATCTTGCAAGGAATATCAGTTAAGTTTTGACTTAGGATTTATGTAGGCTCAGGGTTTTGTGCTTTAATAATATCTTAAGTATATTTACAAAAATACTTAGACACCAAATATAGTACCTTTTTTTTCCAGGTCTGATTAAGATGTATTTAAACACCTGTTGGAGTATAAGGGAGTCTAAATTAAACTAGAACTCAAAGTAAATATGAATCATGATCTCAAAAGTCAGGTGCAAGTTCAGTTTATTAATAGTGTCCTCTAAATGTTTTATTTTTTACTGCACATCCTGCATGTATTTTATTCTACAAAATTCTGGTTTTATCAGAATTGTTGGAATGATAATTGGCACATCATTAAATAGGGAAAACTTTAAAGCTATGAGACAGCAAGCCATAGTCAGATCTTTAGAGATAAGTAAGAGACCTGCAAGACTCTTGACAAGCCAATTCAGATTTTCACAAACATTCATTAAAGTTCAGTAGGCCATTAGGAATTTCTTGAACTGGGTGAGAGATTGAAAAATTCCTTGAAATTTCTTAAACCTGAGTTTCTTTGGGGAATCCTGAAACACGTACTGCCTTGTAGAAAATAAATCACAAGTGCAGATTTTCACTCTTACTAAAAGATCTGTAGCTGTACAGTCAAAGAGTATATTATTACTTTAGACAGCTACTGGCAAAGATGAGCTTCCCAAATCAGCATACACATGTGTCCTGATTTTAAAGAAACTTTCTTCCAGTCTGTTCCCAAATGCTTAAGAAACATCCAGGAGCCCTAATAAGTTCATCCAATAGGTTTACTCATATAAATAGGTACAGTTACTCTTAGCAAAGTTTTTAATATTCTACAAGCATATTTTTCTTATTTGATCACATTCTGAAGTCTCCTTGTCCTCTCTTATCTGCAGTGATTTTAAGAAAGGAAAGGGTTTCTGGTTAAACACTGTAAAGCTGGAAATCTAGCTAACTTCTGCAAAGTTGTCTGAAGGCTTTTTATCATCTGCAGATGACCTGGATTTTCAGTGATTCTGTGCATTTTCTTCCATCAAGGAACTACTTCTTTTCTTCTCTTAGTATCCTTGAACAACCCTGAGTAGAAGACAAAACGATATATTTATCTTCCTCATTCTCTTTCCCCTCAGCTGAACTGTCAAATCATAGCTCTTGTCCTTTATATTGTGTTTTTTGACTTTGTGCAACCCAAAGGAAAAGAATCAGTAGGAAGGGGACAGAGACTTTCCAGAGTTTGCACAAGGAGTCAGTAAAATGAAACCAGACATCCAGTCAAATATTGAGTTAAGAAGAAAGGTTATAAACATGTTGTTAAAGAAAGCTGTGTAGAACCAATAAATGATCAAAGCAACATTTAGAGATCTGTCTACGGATAGAGACAGCTCTGCCAAACTGTACCACAAGCTTAATATTTCTGTTTCACAAGCAAATAAAAACCATTCAGCTATTGACTGAAAGATGTTCCCCTAGCTGTAGAGTTCCCAGACAGTCTATCAGCTGGCAGGCTGCTGAGCATTTTGAAGATGAATGCAATGAGGTCATTCATCTCAAACTCTGAAGAGTCTGGATGACACACACCATATGCTATGATCATGCCATGGAGACTACACATCAGAAGACTGTGTGTTGGTATGTAATGTAGTACAGAAACATCTCATGTTTGGGTGGAAGCCTATATTTAATATGGGAGCAACAATATGCCATAGATTTTATGCAAAATGCTAACTGATTTACTAATGGCTCCTCTTTAAAGAAGACCAAGGGTAATCTAAATAGCACACATATTTTTTTTGCTGTTTCTTGGTGTTACTTTATTACTGAATAAGAAGAATACATGGCATTCTATCTTTATATAAGAAACATAAGTATCTGCATGTCATGATAAAAAATTCCAGAAAAGAACCAGCCTGTATCTCAGCAGAGTTAAATGATGCTGAAAGAAGAAAGAGCTACAGAACTATAATTGTTATTTTGCCATTTCTCTTTTGTAGTTTCACTAAATTGCATTTAAAATATAATCCAGCTGCTTCATTTTTTTTACCTCTTTTCCACAACTCGGTACTTAAATACTGAGTTCTTCATTATTTAACTTTTTTTTTTCTTTTAATAAGTTTTCTTCAGTCTTACATACACTTTCTGGATTTTTCCTTGAGCTTTTCCTATCAAGTTGAAGTTTCTGGAAGACTTGATTTATTTTAGCACTTTCCAAATCCATTGCATTGTATTTCTGTTCTTTTTTCATGACTTCACTCTTTATGCCTAATCAGTCTATCAGGCCATCATAGGTATTTTTAAATAGCTGGTATCTAGGCACCCTAGTACTACTAAAGATATTAGAGAGTGCTCTAAAATCTCACTGCGAAGAGAACTACCAACTCATCAGTAGTGCTGGCAAAGAATCAGTCATTTAAGTTCTTATGCACTCCAGACCTGCAGGGCTTGAACTGCCTCACAATTAAATGAAGCAGAAAGCAGTGATCAGACATAATTCCTTTTTTTTTTTTTTTTTTTTTTTTTTTTTTTTTTTTTTGCTGGCCCTTCTGTAAAGATGGAGATAACAGACATTCTGCATCTTTGAGTCCACACAAGCACAGTGGATACTGGGGAGATGTGTGGAGAATCTAACCATCCTACCGAACTTGGAAAGTTGGTCAGTGAGGATGCTACATAGTCTCATTTTCTCACCCCAGGCCAAGTCTGGACTAGGGGAAAATTGCTGCCCTGTTCTGCTCCCAGGGGAGCTCCTTCTCACTGTAGTACTCATTCCAGAGCTGAGAAAGCTCAGTACAGCTTGAAATTTTACACTTCTGTGTAAAGCTATGGTAGCTCAAGAAGGGAAATACATAATGCTGAACAAAATGGAGAAGCTCTAGTTTTTGTATCATGCTTACTACCACCTTTTCCATGGAAAGTGGTCAAAAGTATTTATAATTTGTCATCAAAGAAACTGCCTTACACAAAATCAATCCTGTTCATTCCTTTCCTTTTGTTCCCAGGACTCCATTTGCAAAACTTCCTGATAATATTTACTACCTAGCAGACCCCAGGAAGGATGATATTTCTTTCTTTTTTGACTACTTTTAAGTACTTCACAAGAATAGCACTACCCATCCTCAGTCTCTCAGATGAACTTAAAGCTCTCAGAAGCTGCTGTGGTGATGCTAAGACCCTGAAGCTTGAACTGGGTAGATTTCTTTTCTAAACCTGAGGCAACTACTGCTTCTCATCTCCTTTCTTCCACCTTGCAAAACAGATGAGATGGAAAAAGGCATCATGGGCTTGAGGTGATATCAGTGAGTAATTGTTACCTGACAAAATATCAGTCAACAGCCAACTCGTGCTGGTAAGAGACTGAGAAAGAGACAACCTGGCAGAACGTTTGTGCTGGGAGAGCTCTGCTACTGTTGCCTGTATGTTTTTTTCACCAGGGATGCAGGCTTCTCTGCACAGCCAAAGAGTTGGCTTTAAAGCGTGAAATCAGACCCTCGTCGCAAGGGTGAGTGTGAGTTCACACACTGAAGCACCTCAAAACACCATCGATTCATCCAATGAAAAGACATAAGGAAGATAACATCTGACACAAAGAGGTTTCCAACACCATGTCAAATTATATTTTGACCACATACACTAAGAAAGATTGAGTCAAATAATTTTAAGCAAATGTCACTACTAGTTTCTTCAAAATTTTCGAACTCTCTTAAATCTCGCCACCATGTACCTTATTACATTCTCAGACTGAGAGAGAGAAAACAAGATTTCTCTCCTTTTCTGCTCTTATTCAGTTTTTCAGCTTTGAATGAAGTTGTTATCGAACAGAATTAGTTGAAAACTGAACTAAAGAATATATTCTCTGTGCAGCTGCAGAAGGGTCAATATCTGTCAAAAGATGGCTCAGCGCTTCAGTAAAATAATTCCAGGTCTTAAGCCAAGCTTCTTCTGCCTTATTGTTTTCAGCATTTAGAGCAAATATTTACTGGTTTTTTTTTCTTATTTTTACTCTTTTAAATCCATAAGGGCCATGTCTATCTTCCCTGATTCTGTCTTGTCCATTGTCTTTTAGAAATGTTTGTATTGGCACCTGGAAGTATGTTAACAATGAAGCAGAGTGACCAGCCAGTGGACCAGTGCTTTGGCTCACTTGCTGACCTTGCTTTTTGTAGCAGTGTAAATGTAACTATACTGAAATAAGAGCGTGTTCTGAAACAGTGTTCTTTAATAACAGTCTGATGTGCAATCATGGAAGGAAGGACTAGGACTGTCAATGATTTCCTGATTTCTGGCTGACTTGTATGGAAAAGTTTGGATAGCCACCAACCAGTACATTCAAAGTATTTACATCACCTACCCCTGGCCCTTCAACCCTGGACTAGCCGATGCTGTACATCTGTGGTAGTGCCTACCGTCAGCCTTTGAATTCTCATATGTTGGACATAAATCTGCCTCATTCAGCAGACATAACATCCACTTTCTTCCTGTCCTGTGTAGGTGTCATCTTGATTTGGGATAGGCTGTCAACATTAATGATTAGCTTTGCACTGTTGTAGAAAGTATTACTTCTCATTATATCTTGCATAGTGGCTGCACTATTTCAAGAACTAGCACATCTGGAGAAGTGACTTGCTGGGACTCAGTCTAAAATGCTCAAAGTGTGCACAGAGGTTGTAATTTGCTTTGCTTGTTCAAAATGTGATTTGGCCACACGATACCTTGTCAAATATCTCAGAGAAGTTCTCATTCACTAGTGCTTGTTCTCTGGAGTTCAGTTAATTAACCTGGTTACTCACTGCGATTTCACAGTCTGAAACAATCCAGGTACTGTTGCTGCTGGTTTTAAGCTGATGCAGAAACTGGTCTGTCTATCACCTTGCAATTCTGTACTTGCCTAAAGATAAAGGCAAATGTGGCAAATAATCCATATACACATTTGTTTTTGTACATGAGGTTACTCTAAACATGCCGAAGACATGCCTAAGCTGTCAGCTCTACAGGTCACCCTCATTCAAAAGTTACTCAAGCTGCCTTTTTGTACTTATGTCATGACGTACTGTCTGCAAAAAAGCACTTTGGGTGGTACTTCTTGCTCCTTCCTAATTCGTATTAAAGCATACAGATTTTGGAGGTCTGTCTTCAAAACTGTTTCCATCCAATTCTGTTTGTGCTGCTCTCAGTGAAGGGTAAGTTATGAGCTGCATATGTTTATTTCACTTAGATGTTTATATCAGGCAAATCGGCCAGTGTACAGGGAGATATAAAATAAAGTGGACAGAATGGAAAATTGTAATTGGAGCCATCATGTACAGCAGATGACATCCATTGTGTCAGTGATTTTTTGCTATCCTGGGAAGGTCAGGCCGTGCTCAATTAACAGTAAAACCTCTGTTCTGAACAAGTTAGGAATAAACACTTTTTTTAGAGGTACAGGAGGGAGAAGAGAAAGGTTCGATGTGTATAAAAGCCTCAGAAGGCTACAGAAAGAAAAATGATTATTAAAGCTAACCTGCTTCTCTAGCAAAGAGATAAATACAACTTTATAATATTAGGAAGCCTTAATATATCCAGACAGAAAACTCTTATTGTTTGAAATATCCACATACTAACAGCCCCTGTAAAAAGTATACCAGTCCTTTAGGTAGGTGGCACTGAAAAGACCAGCAGATGAAGAGGTACCTTCCAGTGACAACCAGGAAAGCTCTCTGATGTGCTACAAACCCAGATAAATTATTTAGGATTCTCTATTAGAGGTACACAGTATGATTCATAATGCCATTATCAAAGGCAATGAAATAGACTTTTGCCTTGGAAAAGACTATTTCAGCCACCCACTGAGGAGATCTGCTCAATGCTTATTAGTTTCTCTTTGCACTGTTCCAATTACATACCATTTTGTTTTCTCTTTTCGTGACAAACTCTCTCTTCAAATTAGGGCAATATTAGCATACTCTTCATCTAACTAGTTATATTTAAATAGGTTTTGAGTTATATTTAAATAGGTTTTGAAACTTGGGGTTTTCCCCCTTTTTGAGCTTTTGCCCTCTGCCTCTAGGTTTTTTTTGTGACTGGTGACTTACTTTCTTAACCATGTACTTACTTATATCTCCACCTTTCTCCCCAGTTGCAATTAAGAAGGTTTAGACAGAAGCTACATAACGCTGTTGGTGGGCATGACTGAAATACAGAAGTATCAAAGCATGTTTCTAAATGCAGCAGGATGGTGGAAACAGGAGGGGAAAGAATCAGGCAAGGTCCTGAAGGCCTTAAATGGATGTATTTTGGGGCACAGGGGCAGAAATAGCGAGCTCTTTATAATGTCTCAGAGGTGGTACAAAAGTAGTGTGTCTTGTCAAGCTTACAAAAAGACGTGTGTTCTAGCTTTCTTACATCAAGGCTGTAAGGCCGATGGGAACACTGAATTTCAAGTGCTCTGAGTAAGTCTGTGGCAATTTCTCCTGTTATAAAGCACAGGGAGAGGAGTGTGGGACTGTGAGTTGCCAGCTTGATGCTGATCTCTTCAGCTGAGACTCTGAGGTTAAAGGTTTTTATGGAGCTGGTAAATGACTGTAGACTTGAATGCAATCTTAAGGTTTAGAGTTTTTCAAGATCTGTGCTAGATGTTTGATCAGTAAATCCTTTGCAGCATTTTATTCTTTCATGCACAGAACATAGTAGAAATTGTAGTATCTTATTTTGAGTTTTCATATATTTGTCTAATTCTGATATCACTGGAATTCTTTTATCCTTCTGATGTTAAAAGCTGGATATTTAACCAAGGCAAATATGTAATTACTTTGTCATGGCTATATATTTCTTCTTAGCCTTTAATGAAATATGTTCGTATCTTTAACTTGCATCTTCGTTAGTGCAGTTCCATTAAGTTTTGCAGTTTAGCTATTTCCTAACTCCTGCTAGAAACGGTTTGCTCATTTATACAACAAACAGAGCAAGCTGCTACACATTTGCAGTTAGGAAAAAAGACATTGTAGTTTGATGGTATGTATCATCCCACAGAGAGGGGGATTGGGAATCAAGAATCTGGACATGTGCATCCATGCATGAATGCCTGCACATGCTTATTACCTCAAGTACTGTACACGCAGAGGTGATGGGAACTTTAACTTCAGGACCTGATGTGCTGAGTTTTTAAATACTGAAAATGTATATTCAGACTAACCACCACAAAATGTTTCATAAAGCTGAGTCAAGAGTTCATATTCTAAGTTTTATTTAGAATAGGTTAAAATATAAATCCTTACATTTCCATTTCCTCTCTAATGTACTTAAAGCATCAATTTTTCAAGCAAGAAGTTTCATACATTTTATTACAACTTCTGAATATATGCTTCATTTCAGCAGTCCTATGAACTGTCAGAAATTGAGGAAAACTGGGCACAGCACAACTTCAAATAAAACTCAAAAATTCCAAATTAATTGCTGTCTCTTGGCTATGTCCAAGTCTTGAGAGGTCTGAGATGAGCTGTATCTTAAGATTTTGCTGATCTTGTCTCTCCTGGAATACACCATGATTAATGAACATTGTGATGAAGTAAATCTTTATTAAAGGTAACAGTTAAGGAATTAACAGAACCAACAGCCAAGAACCATACTGAAAGGTAGAAAAAATGAACCTCTAAGACTAAGCATTCTTATAAATTAAGTATAAAAGGGAATGAGTCATTAGAAAATAATCAGTTTTAGATTCTTGCCTTATTATTCATAATCACACAACCATTGTTTTGTCCTGGCTGTATTAGCCCCCTATCAAGGCTGGAGTAGTTGCTACAGAATTATCTTCCCAGATGACCAAAAAATAAAAAAGCTTTAATAATTTGGAAGAAAAACTGAAAACAGACGGAGCAATACATGGCTTATGATGCACACCAACTGCCTCGCCATTTCAGTGCCCTCAGTGCATTTCAGTGTGGTTGCTGTATATAGTATCCACTGTCCCAGGGAAATTTCTGTGTGAACCCACTCTTCATAGATATACTTTCATTGTTTATGTTACAGTAGTGTCTAGTTGCCTTCTCTGAGATGAGAGTGCTGTAATTTCCCCTAATTACATGAGAAATAGCTTCCAGTTTTGGAAGGTTACAATCTAAATGGAATAGATGATAGACAAAGGGTAGAAGAAAGGAAGTTTTGTTAGACCTATTAAAGATAGAAACTGAGGCACAGATGGAGGAGGTGTGGGAATAATATTTTGGGGGGTGGGAGGGGAGAGAGAAGAAGGAAAAAAATCCATTTAAACTGACCAAAAATAAATTTCTTTTCTGGTGAAAAAAAATATTTATTTTATATGTATGTTTCATTCAACATGAAAAAGTCATCTTTTTTGAGACCACGGAAAGACACTAAATTTACCAAATGTTACTGCATTTCTAAGGAAGATGTGTTGCTCTCTTCCACACTTTCTCTTCATAATTGTAGAACTCTCCTAGGATGAATTTTCTCTTTGCCTTAGCTCCATCTTACCAACCAAGTTCCCAATCACAATATGCCTCAGTTGCCTTAGGAAGAATGAAATAGATAATTCTCTTTTTTTTTCTGCTGACTTTAGTTTCTCTTTGTATAAAGATCTAAAATACTGGAGCTAGGGCTAGAACTCCACTATTTCCAGTCAGCATTATAATTATTCTTTCCTGTCTTCGCTGGATATTTAAGTATTCCATGTGTGACAGAATGGCTTCAGTGAGAAGTAGTCGGAAGCCATCTACACCAAGGTATTATGCCGTACCTTAGAGAATAAAAAGATGTGTTTCAAGTTCCCCAGATGAGAAGGGAATGAAGAGAGGCCCCACTAACTCCCAGGAAATTATATGTTATGTAAACGTTGTCATTTCATGTCTGATAGGTTAGGAAAAGTAGGCTTTACTTCCTTTTACTTTCAACAAAAAGGTTTCAGAATTGTCAGAAAAATCCATTTTGATGTTTGGGAAAATTTTCAACGATTCCATCTACTCCTAATGGCTACTTTTGATTAAAAACATTCAGAAATTTTAAGGAGAAATAAGACGATTTGCTGAAAGTTATATGTGAGGCTTCTGGTAGGGACAGAAGCTGAACCTGGGTTTTCTGTGTTCTAACCATATCAGTTGTCCACTGGTAACTGAATTCAAGGTGCAGAAAATGTGGAATATATCAACCAAAAAATTCTGTAATTTTATGAGGTTATTGTTAATTCAGGCTCTTCACAAACACCATTTTCATTTTCAATATCTTGTTTTCTGCTTCATTTGGATCTTTCATGTCAGAGAATCATGTTTGACTCTAAAGCCAAAATGCAAGATGACTGATGAAAGAATAAAGATCTATTTTAATGTCAGGGTCTTGAATGACAGGAAATTTTGTTTCCAGGGAAACTGCAGATTCTAGTTTGGTACAGGCTACACCACAAAGAAGCAGATGCAAAAACCAAATTGTCTTTAGACATGAAAAATCCATGTGCAAGACTCCTTTGTTTAGTAGTCTTCTCTTTCCCACAATGGAATGAAAATGAAGCTATTTTCTTTCTTCCCATATATATCAACCAACTAAGAAAAAAATAGTTATCTAGTGACAAAACATAAGGAAATGAGAATTCAAGTATTACTGCAATCCACGAAAGATAAAACTAAAAACTGAAACTATTTCTAGGAATCCCAGTGAGGCCCATTTTACTCTATTAAAACAATGAAAATTTAGAATATCTTCATCAGTTTGACTGGAATCACATTTTTGCTTTTAGTCACAGATATTCATAAGTTAGGAAAGAGTGATGAAAGAACCAGTAAGAACTTGTGTCATTCCACTTAACTTTACTGTTATTCTCACTCACATCAGCTGAAAAGTAGACACCTAGAGTATAGCATAATACCACCAAGCCAAATGCATAAACCTAAGGAAATAAAATATTTTTATTTTCAGAGACTTTTCTTTACAAAAAGAAAGGGAAAATGAATTCTCATAGCAGACTCTTTCTACTGACAGTACATTTCTTCATGCATAAACTGTCACCATACCTTCTTTAAATTGCTGATGAATTGTTTATTTCTGTGAGTATATTCACTTTTATTATGTTTAGTCACATACTTTTGACTAATAATTTTTAGCTTTTGAATTTTGACAATACATTAATTTCCCAAAACTCATTCAGTTAACATGGGATTACAGCAGTAATTAAGGAAAAGATGATTCAGTGCCTTCATTTTTGGTAGGATTATACAGTGCACTTTCCTTTTATAGGAAAATTCCTATTTTCCCTAACCTCTATCATGTCCTCCAGATTATTAATACTTCGGACTTGATGAATCAAACTCTCCGATACTGGAAATGATCATTATTGAATGACTATTAATGGAGCAGTGCAGATTTACACCACTTCTGGAATCAGCTATAAAATCCCAGTCAGATAAACCTTCTTGGAATACTCAAATATTCTTGTATTCTTCTAAGTTTAAATAAAATCTGCTGTATTATGCATAGAAAAACTACTACATAAATCACATGATTTCTAAAGTCTACCACTTTTAATATGAACTTCACATTCCCCTAATGACTGCTTCAACACGATCAGCATGTTTTACTCTTTCTGTTCTCTGTTTGCCATACTTGCATGCAAGCTTTGTTTCAAGCGTGCTTTGATGGTAACTATTACTTTTATTAACTCAGAACAGAGAACAACTATGCATAACAAGATTTAACCTTGTGCACAAGCAGTAACTAATGAGGGAAGGTCTTCAGAAGCTCCTGTCCTTACAGCTAAATGTCTGCCCTCTAAGCTTCTGACATTTTAGTGATAGATACCAAGTCCACTTATCATTCAAGCCAAGAACCTTCATCATTACTAGCACTGGGAATAAACATTCATCATCTGGGCTTTATTGTCTGCAAGAGCTGCTTTTATGTGCTTAGTTTTAGAGCCCTCTTTAAAACAATTTGGCTTGCATTGCAAAGTAAGTGAGAAAAAGCATTACCTTTCCTATTAGATGGCAAGGGCCATATTTTGAAATCTGGCATCTAAGCCGTACTTCTCATAGGCCTCACTGATAAAGATGTAAATACTCTTCTAAAGGTGACGTGCTCTTGCAGCAAATTGAGCAGAAGTCACTGCATAACAAATAGCAATTACAATGAAGTCCTTGATGTTGGGGTAGTTATGGCTGGAATGTATGTAGTGCCCTGAATACCTTTAGGAAAGATACCAATCTTCAACCTGTGCCTTTCTTCCTGAAATATAGTCAGTAAATTAAAAAAAAATGTTATAAAGAATTAAAATGTGATTTCATTCTACACCTTGAATGATTCTTTGGGCTAAAGAATGAAACTGCACCCTAAATAGCCTGATGATTTGGGCCCGCTGATATGAGTCCATATGACCAGGTTTAAATCACTATTCCAAAAATTGTTAATTGAGATCATGAGCACACATCTCCTATATCATAAGTAGGTGTTATTTGTCTATCCAAGGATTGCACTTCTTTTTATGAAATTCCTGCAAAAACATCCTATATGAAATACCATCTTCAATAGATAACAACTGGCATAGAAATAACTATACCAAGCTGTTGCTGCCTTCTATATTTCTACTGGCGCTGCCAGTGGCTTTCACTGTATTGGCTGATTAATGGAACTTCTTTTTTCTACATAAAGTTTCCAACCCAGACAGTTAAAAAACAGAATGAGGAGAGACAGAAAGCCTCAAGGTCTTAAAAATGTAGAACCAGATTTTAAGAGGAAGAGTTTAACATGATGCTCCATTAAAGTCCTATGGAACAGCACATAGATAACTTCTGGGACATGCTACACATCCTAAAAAAAGTCATTATGTGACAGAGATTATTAATTTCAAAAGACACATTTGCTGATTTCCTTGTTCCTTTCCCTATTAGCTCAGTGCATCTTTCCAGCTTGGCACTAAAGAACAAAGATAATGTTTTAAAAAGTGTTTCGAAGGGCCTAGTTGATTTCTGGGCTCAATCAGCAGCCCAGGTGGGACCTAATATCAGGCTGTGTGGTGGGTAACCTTGTACAACACAGAATCCCCAACACAATTTTATGTGAGTAGAAATCCCAATTTTCTTTCCTGTGAGCACTGTTCTTTGCTACAATTTTAAATGCTTCTTAAAAAAAAAAAGACCTGCCATTCATATTAATTTTATTGACATTTGCTGTAGCTATAAAGGAAACAGTTAAAGAGATGGAGGCGTTCTTCTGAATTACTGTCAGCTATGAAAAATGTGGTAAAGCTTGTGAAACTGTTCCCTTTAGTGACTTCAAGACCTGCTTCTGAGAGAATGAAGTGTATCTTATCCAGCCCAAAATGGGAAATAATTTCTGTGTAAAATGCTTTGAGAGGAGATACATACCATGATGGGTAGTATGATTCAATAATTTCTTAATTATGTAGAGGTAAAATGTATGAAAGTACATGAGAAGAGTAGATAGAAATTGCTATCAATCTATGTTGCAGATTTAATTTAAAGTACAAGCCAGATCTTTATGAGAGCGAGATGTCCATTTTACTGCAGCTAGAAGGCAGGTAGCCCATTTATTGTAACAGTATTCAAAAGCTTGCTAAGGACCGTTTCAGTGATTAAAATTGCTTCAACAGTCTCCAAGTTACTCTATTTTATTCTCAACTGCAAAGATCCTCACCTGAGTTTCTCTCAAAGCAGTCAGTGGAGCGCCAGGCCATAATGTTCATTCCTCATGTACATGCGAACATAATGCAATCCACTCCCTGCCCAGGGGGAAAGTACATCAGTCACGCTACTCCTGCCTGTGACGCCTACTCGTTCTTGTCTACCAGTGTCCTCTACAGATTGTCTCCATCTGACTGTGGAGAGCTGCTTTGAACTATCTGAGTCTTACAAAGTGGTTTTATGGGCCAACTAAGCTATAGTCCAGCACTGCTAACAGAGAAGGATTGTACAGGCAGCTGCGTGTGATGATAAAAAGGAGTTCTCTAATCATGAAAATAAGATCCACCAAAATGTAGGTTGAAGGTGATAGTAAGTATATGGCTTAATGTTTCATATTTCAATGCTACAAAGCAGTAGGTTTTTTTACTGAAGCATTTTTAAATTTTTCATATACTATGATAGTTGTGCCTTATATCTCCTCCTTAACAAAGAAACTTCTCTTACAAATGGAGTCCCTAGGGTTTTGAGGAAAAGTTTCCACCTTTCATTTAAGAAGTCAGAAAGGAAATGGCACAATGTTTATAAGCCAAGGGGAAGAAGTATGTGCTAATCTCATTCCTCCAACTGTCTGCCTTAATGCTGCAATAGATTCTGAGAATAAAGCACCTGAAGTATGCCTAGAAGTGATACTTAAGAAAAAAGAGTTGAGGTTCACTGACTGGAAATTTCAACAGTTAACATTTCCCCCGTTTGGCAATGTCATTATCAAACTGGCAACATGCCCTGGCAGAAAGTGTTTTCAAAAGTTCCTGAGCAGAAGAATAACTAGCAGAATGAATAATGTACAAAAGGAAAATGTATGATATCTTCCTGTGAATATTGACAAAATGCTAAGTATAGAAATATTTTAACCTTTCTTTTCTTTTTTTCTATGTAAGGAAAATTTGCTATAGCAATATTTTTGTGAATTTGTATCAGAATGCCACCACTTTAAACAGAAGTCTACATGGATGTACATAAGGTACATGATTCCTCCTAGATCATAGTTCATATTTTTGTGAAGGCAACTAGGTTCTTTTTTGTTTGGACATTTTTAAATAGTGTCTTTACACACATATAGAGAGACCAAAAAAGCAGGCCAGAAGTTTACTTCTGGCTATATGGCCCTTTCTTGTCAACAGGAGAATGAGAATGATATAGCTAATATAGCTACCTATCTTCTCATTGCAACAAATGTGAAAATACAACTTTATCACAGAAGAGACAGAATTGATCAGACAATGTGAAAAATACTATTTATGAATGCCTGCTGCAAAGTTCCTTTCCCTGACGTTGTTTCTATCTGTAGCTTGGTGAAAATTAGGACAATTCACTTGCAAAAGTATGAACTCTCGTTTGAATAGATATAATTACAGCATTATTCTGCATATCTATTTGTAAATGAAAGATTTTTTTTCCCCCCCTGAGGATCTATTACCTGAATAAATGCTCACAAGTTTATACAAGTATGAGCTTTCAGGCAAGAACTGTTCACACAGTCTTCCTATGGTATCTGTAGATGTAGGACCAAGGAACAAATGAGAAAATGTTTACTTTAAATGAACGCTAGTGAACAACACGGCTTGGATAGAAAAAAATGTTTTATTTATAAAGCAACTGTATATGTGCACAACCTACAGAACATAGAGTAAGACAGTTAGAAGATAGCAAGCTACTGAGATAGAGTAAATGATCTCCTAGAGGTACCAGCAGTTCTCTACCTGCCCTTGCCAAAGGTCTCGTTATGACAAAATTAATCAAATGAGATAAACAACATACATCTATGCCTTTACACTAGAAAGACAGTATTTGCATGGCACCCAAACTGCTCATAATGGTAACAAGAAGTATGCTAAGAGTTTATGCTAAGGGAATTCTAGAAAGATAATATATGAGACATAATTTAATCATTTCAAGAACCCCGGTGGATGGCTCAGTCATTCACAAGTAAGACTTCATACATACAGGCACAATCACAGATGTATCAACACAAATGTAGGGTACCTAGCAAACTCCTGGTCCTGAGTTTATACAACCTTATTCCTGATTATACCTCACCATTACTTTGTTATCAATTTCCACAAAAGTAATTTAATATTTTCTACTGGAAGTAGGATAAGTAGGATATTAAATCTACTTGGCTGTGATGCAATAGTATTTGACTAGATTTAATGTGTCTTCTGTGTTCCGCATCTTTCAAATTTGGTACACTCACAGTATCATATTCTTTCACATAGACTCAGAACTCTGTATTTACAGTATTGAAGATACATATTCCCTACTTCTTTAAATATTCTTTTTTGACAGTTCTTTACACTGAACTTCTGATTTTCATTGCTGTTGCAGAGTTTATCTTCTATTGCCTACATTAGACATTCTGGACATGGAAAAATTGACCACCATCCAGTTATCTCATTACATCATCTGCTAATGGTCTGTCTTGATTATACTGTAATTTCACGCAGCATCGGCTTTCCTGTATGAGATTTTTCTGTTGTAGCAACTCATTTCACAATTATTCCTATATTTTCCCATGTGAAAATCCCATGTGAAAAGAATACAGAGGGAGGAGAGTGGGATAACTAGCTGCAAGATTTATTGTTGTATACATATGAAATTCATATTCAGCAGAACATTGCCTTTAGCATAAGGTACATTTGCATCGCCCTTCAGTAAATCACCTCCTACATATTAGTAGAACTGGAATGCTTACTATGTTGTTATTAATTTGACTAATCAAAGAGTCAAGCACATTTTTGGATCAAAATCTTCTTGGGATATTTCTGAGCTTTCAGTCCAAAACAGACCTTTGCTGTGATCATTATTCCTACATCTTGCCCTTTGTATAGTTTCTCCTTTCCGTGACCAGTCTTCTTATGGTAGCTGTTAAGAGCTTTTAGAGACCTATTTGTTCATACACCTTTATGGATTTTATACTGATTTGTACATCAGTCCCTAATTTAAACTTACTATGGTGGTATTTCTTCCATCTTGTAATCTCTATAAACATTTGGTCAAAACCTTGCTGAGCTGTTGCAGCTAAAAGCATTGCTGCTGCTGAGCTAGCATTAGAGTTTGCTTCCACACAAATATTGTTTGTTCTCTATTCAAGCTTCTCATTGATCCTATGAATTTTTCTGAGTTTTTCATATTGCCTTTAACATATTCTGACTTTTTTTCCACTTTTCTGGATGTTTAACTACTTAGCTGTTCTCCCACAATTTCAGAGCACCACTTTCTTTTCCATTTTCTTTTAGACATGTAAGTTGGCTGTGGGGTGACCAAATATACTGTTGCTTTTGTGGTAAACCAAAGCCTATTTAAAAATTGTGTGTATTTTTTATTCGTACTTAAATATGAATAGAACTTGTGAACTGTTTCATGTGTTCTAGAAACATGTACTGTTACAGTTAAATAAAACTCATCAATAATTCTTGGATTTTGGAGAGTCTTTCAAATATTGTGCTGGCTCAAATAATTTTATACATATCATAAACACATAGAGGTAGCATTTTTTTACTTTATCATTAAACTCAGGTGTTCTGACATCTTCTGTTTAATTACAAAATTGTGCAAGTCACAGACACTTTTTATCTTTCATGCTGATGTTAATTTTTATCGCTTCAGCTGACGCATCATACTAAATGTCTCTACCTTTTTCTCCAATAACATTAGGCAGGTAACAAAATCTCTCTCTGCATGTCTGGATTTCAGGAGTCATTCTGTACGCTGTTGGAGTAATTTCTACTTCCTTAGAAGATGTGCTCCCGTGGTTCATTCCTAACAGTCAGGTTTTAGCAGACTTGGGTTACTTTTGCATTTTTAAATGATTGTGTAATGCTTTGGCTTTTTTGTTTGGATATTGTGATAATTTAGGTACTGTGTCTTTTAATTCCTCTTAAGATTATGATCTCTGTTTTCCTTATAAGGAAAAAGCCACATATTGATCTTTCTTTGCCTTCTATTCTTTTGTTTTCTATTTGAACTAAAATTATGAAGCAGTTCTGACAACAGATAACAACAAGTCAATGACTTAATGTTAAGTTAAGCTAGATAGTACCTCCTATTAACAGTTCTTGGAAAAAGCAGGGAAAATCACTTTAGAGAAGTTTCCCACTAAATGCCTGTCACTTACTGAGGGCAGCTTGTTAATGAATGACATCAGAGCTGGAATATGAAGTAAAAGGCCAGGAACTGTGCATTTGCTATTTTCAGCAGCTTCAGCAGAAGAGCCACCTGAATCGCCGTCAGGACAAAGGTGGTAATTTCTCTCCTTCTGAAAAATTATTAAGGATTCTTGAGAAGGATTGTGTCAAAGAAAAAGGTCTACATACTCCAAGCTGGTATGACTGTGCCTGACCACAAACTAGAATTCCCAAACAGACAACCGAGAGTTGAGCTCCTGAGTCTTCTGACAGCAATTTCGTGCATGGGTAAAAAAAATGGCATTCCCAAGCAAGGACCTAATCTCTTCATTTTTTTTTAACCACGATATCCATTTTCATATAAGAACCTGATATTACCTTATCTCTTAACTTCATAGTAACAAATATAATTTTTTTTATTTTCTTTACAAGAACAAATTTGAAATAATGAATATTTAGAGCAGATTTGGTCTACAGAGCCCAAATTACCATTTTCTTAAACTGTACATGAATGGAATTTGGTTATTGTTTTTAATTACCACATCTTTAAAATAATCAGTTTAAAATAATTACACACAGTGATTTCATCTCCTTAGACTTGATACTTATGTCATGCACTTACTTTATTATACAAAGCTTATCATTTCTAGATACTGATGGTTTTAATATTATTAGAGTACTTGTTTGGAGATCTCTTCTGATATTAAATATATCTTATTTAAATTTAATTAGAATCAAATTCTAATTAAAACATGGATACGTCATCTCAGAAACAAAACTCTTTCACAAGGCAGTTTGTGGGAAAAATTTTGCACACTGTACGCTTGCCCTAAGCATTTGCTACAACCAGGCAATTTTTCTCTTATGATATGTAATATATAACTTGCATTTTTTTAAAAAGAAGGGAGTCCAGAGCCCCCCAGAGTGCATCCTAATGAAATATAAACACTTACTGTTGTTAAATTTATGGTGGAACTTAGAATAGGTGTAAGGGAATTGACATTTTTAGCAGAAGTATAAAAATGTTATGTAGTTATAGCAAAGGAATTTTGAACAATCATATGCTATTTTGACTTTGTATACCCAAATTGCCTGTGAAGTGTGACTGTACTTTATGCATTGATTCTTCAGTAAAGGGAAAGGAAGATTTTAAACAATACAGGCAAAGGTGACAATACACACAGATGCAGTAGAGTACAGGTTACATGTTGCATTTTTATATTACAGAGAATCAGGCACAAGCAAGAAAAAGAGCTGAGTGAAAATATAGCATATCTTTTTCATGTTGTTTGTTGATGAATATTAAAAAAGACAGAAACCTTGACTAGAAGATAATGAAAATGAATGATTATGTGTGTTACCAAAAGTAAACACATCATGAGCCATATTGCTCAAGATTTTTATAGTCCACTTAGAGCTCAAGTAAGAACATCCATTACAATAACATCAAATAAGCACTTTTGACCTTTGATATTTAACAATACATATCAGATAAACATATCTTCAAGATGCTTGAAAAGCATCTATTTATTTGGAAAAGGATATAAAAAATGCCTTTCTGCCTTAGTGCTTAGTAGAAGTTAACAACAGTTCAAATCAAAATGCCTTTTTAAGGATGATTTGCTAAGTAATGTAAAGAAGCTATTTAAATCCTTACTGGTCTACACAAAGAAATGCTCATGGAATCAAGAGGCTGCTTCTTTTGAACCTGATGAATTAACATTCACATTTTAAAAGTGTCAGCTTACAGTTCTTTCCTATGCAAAATATAACTTTGAAAATGCAGGCTAGCCTAAGTTAAAAGCACAGGCAGAAAGCAAATTATTACCTTTCCATGAAATTAACATGATTTTCCTGCTTTCCCCACTAACAGCCATTTCCTTTAGGGCTGACATTTAAGAGCTCTGAAGCCCATATTTATATTATTGAGTTTGAAATCTTATTTCAACTATCTGTAGTTCCATGAAGGCATAGAGAAATGAAAAATGAATCAGCAGAAGCTTTATTAGCTTTTTTTTTTTTCTTTTTTAGTTTCCTTCCTAGGGGGATAGGCTGTTGAAAGGAGACTTAATACATTGTTGGGAGAAGCTTCACTCTTCCAGAAAAGAAGAGTTAAGTAGTAGTTGATACTGGTAGCTTAGTGTCACAGATTCCAACCAGCCTGAAGCTTCTCTGAAAGATTTAGCTCCTGAGATCATATGTGGTTAAATTAGAATTTTACATTACATAACAGGATTCTAGGTGAATAAAGAGAACTATAAAATGTGACCCTACATGGTCAAGGAAGAGAAAACAAATTTGTCTCCCTCACAAATCTTCTATTTAAATCTCTTAATTTTTAGTACTAGTCTTAATATTTTTAAATGACTGAGATATACAATGTCCTTTTCATTTTCTCCTTGGCCTCTCATAGCTAAATCTGTTATAAAGAGAAGTATTCAGAATATGGAGCAGTTAAATCAGGGCATTAGGTATATAACTGCATACTCAAGATTGCTACAACACCAAGAATTACTTCCTGTTTACATGTGAATGCCAAAGTGAGTTTGGTGTATTGCAAGTTTCAGTACTACAGTTGCATTGCTGAGCTGGAAAACACATCTTGGTGGACCTAGAAATGAGTGGTGTAGTGAGGGAGAGCAAACATCTCATAGCAGCCTCGAGGGGCGGGTCTACCTGCCTCCTGCACTCTGCTGGTCTTTGAGAAGCTGGCTAAAAGCTTCATCTACGCTGTCCATAATCACATGGGAAGGGATAGAGTGCGAGTCGGGTGTTTTCTTGTGCTCAGTAGTCATGAAATGAGTACTTTCTGAACAAGAATAAAGGAAGCAGATGGCATGAAGAAGTAGAAAATCATGTGGAAAGCCTGCAACAGAAGGAGGAAAAAGAAACTAGAGTTAGGAAGGAAGTGAAATGTTTATCTAATGGAAATTAGTGAGAGCCAATTCTATAGAAATTATCATCTGATAGAGTTTATGGAAGAGAAGACCCAATTACTAGGGATTCATCTAGAGGTATCAGTTAGTTTCAGGAGTGGCACAGGAGAAGAAAAAGGAAACTATGCTATTCAGATCTACAATACAAGGTCTATAAGGACCTACCGAATGTGAGCCAATGTAATATAGTTGGAGTTTCTTTATTAATAATAACTAGTCATCTAAAGAGGCTTCAGAGAGTGGAACGATGCAGGAGTAAGAATTTAGGTGTAGCACAGGAGCTGAGAAGGAACATTGACTGAGCATGGAATTCATTGATCATCCTTTATGCTGGGATAAATTAAATTACAGGAGAAAAATGCATATGCCCAGCGAGGGTAGATGCTCAAAAAAAGTGACAGCTTAGGTGATTTTCAGTCACATTTTTCCAAGTCCTGTCAAAGATGATTACAGACTGACAAGTTCAAGGATTAGTGTTGTAAGGAATATGTGACTTCTGGGACTGCTGATGAAACAAAGAAAACTTTTTTGATGAATTGATTCTACCTCACTTATTAGTCATTTAGGACAGAAGCTGGCATGAAAGAATAATTTTACTAAAGAATAGAGAGAGTGGGATAAGATTAATTAATGATTTCCATTTTGGGCTGTAACGATCAAGATAAGGGAAAACAAATAAATGAGGATGCACTGAGGAATTCAGAAATGAAAATGGAGAAGTGTAAAACCTGTTACAGTAATGTGGATAACCAATGGCATAATGAAAAGACATTAAAACTAAGATGGTAAATAAAATTTGAAATATAAATAAAGGTAAAATTTTTGGTGTCTCATTGGATGATAATGATAAAAAAGATTCTAGATAACATGGGCAGTTTAAGATCAGTTTGGGCCAAAGTCACTTTGTAGATGAATAATTAAAGGTTCTGTGATATCAGAGATTGGTAGGAATTGCATGAGTTTTTGTGGCATTGAGTTCACATGTATATGGAAATTTATTTATCAAAGACATAGCCAGTGCTTGCACTTGTCAATATGTATGGAAAACAAGTCACAAGACTGGACAAAAACCTCAGAGTTTTATTGCTCAAATTAACAAGAAAAGATTGCTAATCACAGGAAACGAAAAGATTTAGTCTTAAAAATGAAAGTTCAAAAGGAAATATTTTTAATTATTCATGAGCCTACATGATTGAAAAGTAGTAAATATGGTTCTTTTATGTGGTGGAGGGCATGAAAAAGAAGCTAACGTGGAAGATTATAGTCTAAACAGCTAGATCCTGCATGGAATAATACAGAGTAAATATTGAAGGCTTACTTCAGTGTGGAAGTAAAAAACTAGAAAAAATACAATATAGTTTATCAAAGATAGTTCATATTAGAAATGAGAGTGATCTTTGACTTTGATAGAACAATTAAGTTTTCCAGGACATTGAGAGACTTTATACTGTCTCTTTAATATCTACTTAGTATAAGGTTTTGACGTGATACCACATAGATACATATATATAAACTACTAATTTTATTAAAGGCCTGAAACACAGTAAATTATTGCAGATGTGCAACTGATAATATGTTATAGAGTGGATGTCTGTAGTCCATTGAAGGCCTAATGAGGACCAATGCAAGACAGACGTAATATCATGCAGTGAAGCTGCACAGACCAGGAAATGGCCAAATATAGCATATAAAGACTTGGCATTTGACCATGAAAACATGCTGAGTCTTTGGATAATCAAAATATCTATTAAAATACATAATAGATGCATGACAGAAGATAGTATCAAATAAGAAAACGTATGGATATAAAGGACAGTCACAACTTGCAATCCTTGGGAGTCTTGCTGAACTTGCTAAAAGCAAACAGCTATGTGCTGTTTGATCATTGCTACACAATGTTATGCTTGTTATTCACCAGACTGTGGGATAAAGGACACTGAGCAACAGCTTTGGTACATAACAAAGCTTTGTGCCTGGACAAGGTTGAATGAGAGTCATTTTTGGACTGACACTAAACATAGCTTCTGAGCAGTCAGTTGTGATCACTGAACAAGGAGTCTCTGCAGCACTAGTAATGACCAGTGAGCCAAAATGGCCAGAGGCCAATAGAAGAGGGAACCTGAAAGAAGCAAAAAGAGATCTTTCCAGTAGTGATAGCATTTTTAATCTAAAATTCTGTATACAGTTTCAATTCATTCGTGCAAGAGGGAATTTCAGCTGCTATAGAGATGGGCTAATAGGACGACCAGAGAACGGGCTGTCTAGAACGTAAGAGTAAACACAGAGGCTGGCTTATTTAGCCTAGCAAAACAAAGGTTTGGAAGCTAAGATTGCTCTCACTGAATGTCCCAAGGAACTTTTTTAAAGTTCAAATGAACAAATACAAAATATGGAAAAGTAGCTGTAAACTTGCAAAAACTAACTTCATCTGGAAACCGTCAGTGCTGTGACCTTCCAAAACAACTTTAAGTAGGATTGGAGTGGAGACATGCCATTTAATGAGCTTTGAAGTAGACTTCAATAAATGCAAAAAAAAAAAAAAAAAAAAAAAAAGATTAGATATATTAGTGACAGCAGGATAAGCCAGAAAGTTTCTTCTACTTTTGTGTTCTCTGCTTTTATGCAAGCACTGTTTTATATTACTTTTCTCATCACATAATCAGAGAATAACACAATCACAGAATAATTGGGGTTGGAAGGGACCTTTGGAGATCATCTGCTGCACCCCTCCTGCTCAAATAGGGTCACCTACAGAAGGTTGATCAGGACCATGTCCAGAAGTGTTTTTAATATCTCCAAGGACTGAGGCTCCACAACTTCGTGGGGCGACCTATTCCTGTGTTCAGCCACTCACAGTGAAGGGGTGTTTTCTTCTATTCAAGTCCCTCATCGAGGTCATTAATGAAAATGTTAAACAGTATTGGCCCAAGTATTGACCCCTGAGAGACACCACTAATGACCGGACTTTGTGCTGCTGATTACAACCTCTGAGCTCAGCAGTTCAGCCAATTTTCAATCCACCTTAGTGACCACTTATCTATCTTCATCAGTTTCTCTATGATGGTGTTATAGGAAACAGGATCAAAAGTCTTACTAAAGACAAGGTAAACAACATCCACTGCTCTCCCCTTTTCCACCAAGGCAGTAATCTCATCATGGAAGGCTATCAAGTTGGTTAAGTATGATTTCCCTTTCATAAATCCATGCTGACAATTCCTGGTCACCTTTCGGTCCCTCACATGTCTGGAAGCATTTTTTAGGATTAGTTGCTCCATCATCTTCCCAGGAACCAAAGTGAAGCTGATCAGCCCGTATTTCCCTAGATCCCCCTTCTTGCCCTTCTTAGAGTTGACATTTGCCTTTTTTCCAGTTCTCAGGAATCTCTCCTGATCTCCACAGCCTTTCAAAGATAATTAAGAGTGGCCTCACCATGACATTGGCCAGTTCCCTTAGCACTCACAGGTACATCATCTCATGCCCACAGATATCTGCATGTCCAGTTTGTTTAAGTGTTCCCTCACCTGATCCTCTTCTACCAGAGGTAAGTCTTCCTTGCTCCAGACTCCCACATTGTTCTCAGTCGACTGGGATTCCTGAAGGCTGGCCTAGCTGGTAAAGACTGAAGTGAAGAAGGAAGTCAGTACCTCTGTCTTTTCTCTGTCCTTTGTCAGCTGGGCTCCTGCTCCATTTAGTAGCTGGTCTACATTTTCCCTAACCTTCCTTTTATTGCTTATGTACTTGTAGAAACCTTTCTTGTTGCCTTTCACATCCTCTGTCAGGATGTGAAGATCCTGACAGATCCAGATCAACCAGTATCTTCTAACCCTATCCCTGCATGCTTGAACAACATCCATATTTCTCCTGGGTCACCTGTCACTGCTTCCCCTTCTTATATCCTTATTCTTTGCAAGTAAATAATTAGCTTCATTCATACTGTGCCTAAAATACTTATTTTTTGTTTAAAATGTGAAGCAGATCCTGACCATTGCAGCTTTACTTCTCTGACAACATGGAAATAACTGTTGTCCCTTTCCAGTTGCCCAAACTGTGATGTGCCATTTAAAAGAGTCACCAGTAAAACCAAAGAGACAGGAGAGAGAAACGCAACAAGCTCTAGCAAATCCTAGCTCCTTAGGATATGTTACTACATGGAGGACCTGGAGCTGCTATCATACCATTCTGTACTCCACCCTAAAACTGAATTGAGCACAACGGAAAGCTAGGGCCTAGTGCAAATTTTATCTTTAGAAGACCACAAAGAATCAGAGGCTACAGACAAAGTCTATTATGATTTCTGTGATGTTGTCAGATGAGTTTTACCATGCTGTATTTATCATAGTCACTCACTGGATGTGGAGACTATTAATGTATATTTATTGACATATCTGTGTAAAAAGTTCACTATCATATTGCTCATCTACTCGAAATGACTAGTGACAACACATGATGCTATTAAGATTAACAACCTCCTGATTAATACTAGGGAGCACATCTGCAATCAAATGTTTTATATCAATGAGGCATGTGGAGAACATTTTGTATATGATTTCAGCAGATCATGGAGTGGTGCCATTACTGAAATAAAATTACCCGTTCTTCAGTTAGAGCTCTGTTGTAGTGTTTCAGAAAGTTTCATCATATATAAAACAGTATTTCTCATGTCTTAAAATAGATGTTTGTAATATGATTCAGAATTTGCACATTGGCAGCCTACCTTGACCACACTGTGAAACACAATGCAACACAACACGATCTCTGTGCCATGACTGCAGGAGCAGAACTGCTGAAGAAGGTCAGTGGACATTTTGCCCATTATTCAGATGAAGACACAGATGTAGAATAAACAACTGCTGTGTTGCTCTGGAAAATGAAAATCGTCATTAATACAGTAAAAGACAGTGGGAGTTTTGCTGGTTTTGCTATTTCTGACTTTGTCTTTAGAGACAAGTATTTCATACTGTCTTTAAGCATAGTTTGCAAAAAAAGTGGCTTTGTAAAGCAATTTAATTGACTTTTCACAAATAGAAAAGTTTCTATTCCATTTTTTGAAACATGCACAATTTCCTTTTTAATTTATTCTTATAATTATGGCAATTTCCTAGTTTTGAAGCAATTAATGATCATTTTTTCATTATTAATTGGATCATCAGTTTAGCTTTAACCTTATCCTACTCTCCTCAAACACTTAGGAAAATGCCTTTGAGTCATGAAGGTACACAGTTTTGTAATATTTTATGGGACACAGAGGCAGATTTTAGAAGCAAGAGATACTTTAACAAGAAATATCTTAAAGAGTGCAGATGCCATGCAATCTGTTCTGGCTGCATTCATGATCTCAATTACTGCAACTGGTTCTTTTCTATATGCACATAAGGGACATACCGAGTTATTATAGGGGTATTTAATAAAATGAAATGTCTGTATATATGTAAAGAAGTAGGCAATAGATCAAAATAGAAGTATCTAACTCTGAAGAATAAGCATCATTGTTCCTGGGGTTAACAAAACCAGTAGCTCCCAAGACAGCTCTGTGCATGCAAATCTTTGCAAGTGTCTCACCAAAATCCCTGCCATAAGCTCTCCAACCCGCAGGGGTTTTGTTGCCTGGCTACCAGGGATCCAGGGCCCAGCCTTGATGTGTCCCAGCTGTGTAACCTGGGTTCAGACTGCACAGAAAGAGCCATAAGAAAGTCTGTAGGGAGGATAAAATGCAAAAGTAATCCTACCGAGGAAGAGCTGCTGAAACGGGATCATTAGTAAATTAACAGGGAAAATAGCAACAAGGACTAGTAGAAAGTCCCCAAGGAAAACAAGTAAACTGGTTATTTTTATTGGGAAGCATCGGGTCGAGCCATCACTGGAAAACAGGTAAGCTGGTGGGAGATGGCAGCTCAGTAACACTGAGCTATGTCTCTGGGAGCTGCAGAGGCCGATCCTTCCCCTCCACATGGGCACTTGCCTGTCCAGAAAAGGCCTTTGGTGTGCTGTACCAAAGAAGGTATCATCAAGATAATGCTTGGACAAACAGCTCCCTAAATCTAGCTATGTTTTGTGTGTGTTAGCCAGTAAAAATGGCTTTACACTTTAAAGCTATTTGTACCCCACCTGCAGAGTGCCTTTGCACCTGGACAAACCAACACCAAAGAGGGGCCGCAGCAACAGGAAGAACATCCTGAAGGCTCTACAGTGACCTCTGCTAAGGCGTAACTCCTCAGAGCACACGTGGCTTTCCATTCATCAGGCAGGATCCCACTTAAACAAAATCAGTAGGCCTTTTCTCACTATGCCTTACTGAAGTCTGGATCCTCAGAGCAACGAGCACTTTGTATAGTCACAACCCAGCTGATGTCACTCCGCAGGCTGACACTGTGCCTACCACCCACACTCTAAGGACTTTTCTGCATGAGCTAAACGGTAAGAGCACTGCAAACTGCACTGTCATTTCAAATGACAGGAGTGACGGTTTTCCAGGACTGAGCAAGTAGTGCCGTTTCTCATCTAGAAGAAGGAGGCAGCTGGAAAAGTGTGATTTCATTTAGCACATCAACACAAAGTGCTGGGACTCTTCATGAAAGTTTTAAATGAAGCATAAGGAAAAATGAAATATATATATGTGTGTGTATACAGTTTTTTAGAGCAACAATGATTGAGCACTGGATATTTTTCTGAAAGGCAAAGAAATGGCAAGAAATTTGTCTGCAGCAGAATAAACTAATAATTGAATCTAGGTTTGGGAGCTTAGATTAAGAAGTGGTTGCAACTTTGCCTTGCTTATTACAAACAAACTACTGTGGTCTGCTGTAAAGCAGTATAGTCATGACGTATTTTAATTTATAATGCATAGCTGTGATTTCATGTTGACCTTAACCTTGGCATTTGGCTTTAGCATTTTATTTCCCTCCCTTGTTGCATTAATGATGAAGCCTTTCTCCCTCTGTAATTATCATTGATAATTGATTGCACACCCAGAAGAATACTAGAATACTTTTTTCTTTTCTTTTTCTTTCTCTTTTTTTTTTTTTTTTTTTTTTTTTTTTTTTTTTTTGGACACTGAGTGGAGCTGGAGGCTTTATTTTTTGCCTGTCTGATTAATGTAATTATAATATATATATCTGCCTCATTAACATAGCAGACCATCTACTTTATTGTCACATTTGAAAATGTCAATTTCCAATTCAATCTTAAGATCCTTCTAGCATAATATTTTCTCTTTATGAACAGATATAATTAATCAGAAGTGTCACAGTAAGTAATAATATCTTCCACTGTTCTGTCTTCTCTACTGGCATGATATATTCTCTTCTGCCTTATTTACCCATGTAGAATATAACCTTTTTTGTAAAGAAAAAGAATAAAAATATACATCTATAAACACTTTTTATTCTTTTTCTTAAAAAAAAAAAGTTTCAAATGTTGTTAATTTTGAGGAAAGGACCTTTGTATATTTTTTCTCATGCATCTGAAGACAAATATGTCCTATTCAAAAACCATAAGGACACCCACAACCACATCAGGCTAACCAGCCAAAATATGGATTTGCACAGACAATGTCACTTGCACAAAGTGATGACATGATGTAAAATATTTGTGATTACAGCTGCTTACAGCAGATACTACCAAGGAATTTCAGATTGTGGCATATAACCAGATCAGTGATTAGGTTTTGGTCATGGCTCTGCTTTTTGTTTACTGCTTGAGATGCCACGACTCATGCTTGGCCCCACTGTATGCCACACCGTAGCCCAGCAGGGAGAAAGGACCACAGCAGAGCCATTCCCATCCAGCACCTGTCCTTATCACAGGTGAAAATAATGGGGAAACAGGCTGGCTGGCTGCACAGAATCACTGCGCATGCCTTCTGCCTTCCCCTTTCCCTTTCAGAGAGCCTTAAAAAGCAGAGACCTGTGCCTTGGTAAGGGCTTGCCTATGAAGTGCCAGAGCAGTAAGAGTTAGAGGTAATCTATTCTTCTCTGCAATGTGCTGCTGTTGTCTCTTCCCCATCGTGAGGCACAAATCTAATCACTTCAGTGTAGAAATCTAAATACAGGTGCAGTACAGGAAATCCATGTTCTGTTCCTTTTATAGAAAAGATTCAATTGTTTCTTAAAAGGTCCTTGCCCTCAAGGACTGCAACATCATGGCTTGGGGATCACAAATCGAAAGTCTGGGAATTTATTTATTTTTATTTCATTGGCTTACAGGACTATTAGCTATCACAATACTCTATGTAGCTTTTGGCATCATGTTTTGGTGAGTTAAAGATTTTTCTTCAGATTTCTTCACACAAGAAAATGCATGATAACATAAAAACACCTTAGTGTTTTCCTTATTCTTTTGACTATATTATTGATTTTAAAGTATGTGTCCTTATTTATAAAGTATCTGGCAATGCTGGGCCTGAATTCTTTAAATTTTCTTTTATTTCTTTTCCTATTGGCATGATTTTTAGGTCAGAATCTTCTTATTCATGGTTTTTTCCAATTTATTATTTAGAGACTGTGGGTGTCTGAGCTTTTAGTGTGAATATCTCACAATAAAATCATATTCCTATTTATATTTGGAAAGCTCACTGTGAATTTGGCTTTCAAAGCAGAATTCTAAAGATGCATTTTCTGTATAGCTTTTATCTGCTTGGGATGCAAAATCCCTGGGAATCTGAGAATGGCACTTTATAAATGAGATTTACTATTATTGCTGTGTTCACCACAGCAAAAGCTATTGTTAGTGACAATTGAGTTGCAGCCTTATAGCTCCCTGTCCACTGTTGTAACTTTCCAAAATTCTCCTTTTGGGCTCAAACAACCTATGTTTAGGTTAGGCTGGAAATTTTGTTTGGTTGACTGAAGTTGGTTCAGCTATTTCTCTGTTAACAAAACATGTTTTTCAATACAAGAATTTGTATAGAAACAAAACAGGATCTATTTACAAAATAAGATCTCTTTTACAAAACTGACTTTTGTTATAACACAAATAACTTGAATAAGTTGATATATGAAGGTCAGATTTTTAGCTGCTGTAAATGTTGTAGTTTCATACACCTAAATGAAGCTTTGCCTGTTTATAAACGATAGTCCTGAAATGTCTCCCACATGGTATATCTCAATGAGGAGCTATTATTCATAATGGGCTGATCCAAAGTGGTGAGTGGGAGTTAGTGGGATGTGTATATGTGATTTTGAATGCCAAATGCTACTCAGAAACTTAAATCACATAGAGTATTGATTTTTTGAAAAGTTTGTTAAGAGTCTATTTACAGTTCAAGGGTAGCTTCAAATTAGAATTTTTAAAATGGAGTTTTCTCTCATTCCATTATTACTTAACACTAGACAGCAAGAAATTCAAAGAGTATATTATACTATAAAATTCTATACAAAACCATTTAGTGCATTGAAATAGAGCCTTTAGGTTTATGATTTACTTTGTAATGAAGTAGCATTGTTTCTTATGGCTGTGATTATCTGGGAGGCTGTTACCTTTATAACTCTTATATGACTTACTGTACTCCAATTGTATGTTGCTGTAGCCTGCCTGAGTATCTGGAGAGAGATTATAAAGCTTTGTTAAGAAAACTGAAAGACAGAGTAATCTGCTGACTTATATCAGTGTTACATATCCTGTTTCATACAACTTAAGAATGGCTGGAACATCGTTTGAGGGAGAAATTGCTTAACTGCCTATATTCAGCATAGGAGCCTTGGTGTAATATAGCAAACATTTTCCTTCATGATAAAATAATTCTTTAAAAATAGTTCAGTTGACCTAAAATTACTCAATAATTTCTTCTGTGAAAATGTAGGACAGAATAGATTAGTAAAACTTGAAAGAAAGTGATACAGATGCTGTTTCTTTCTCTTTCCACCTACTGGTTAGGGCATTCTTCTAGGATGATGGAGGCACAAAATATATTTTTTCTTCTGCTTGAAAGGATTAAGCTCATATTGTACCAAGAAGTCCTTCCCACAATACTGTGATATATTATGAAGTGTGTTATGCTCAGTTAACTGTGACCTTGTAAATATTAGATATCTGATGAGAAAAGAAGACTAACTCTAGAAGCTGATGAGTTTAAGGCTGTTTCAGTCATTCCCTTAGGTTTGCTCGACAAAGTCTTCTATGCCTAGTGGAACAGTATTAACTGCAGATATTGAGGGAATGATGCCTTGAAATATCTTATAGCCTGGTGATTTGGTCTAAAACATCAAAATCTTATTCAAGACAATAATTTGATTTAAATATGCCCCCAACCTAAGGTATGGGGGCACATTTAACACTAAAAACCTAAGGTATTGTGCTCTCAATCATTGATTATTTAAGTAGAAAAGCATCACCTGGAGAAACTGAAGCCAGCTTATTCCAGCATACTTTATAAGGACATTTTGGAGGGAGATGAAATCCCACGACTCAGAGGGCAGCACTGACTCCGTGTGAGCTGTCATGGGGGTGGGGAGAGTTGACAGTTTATACATATATATAACGGGGTTTGGAGTAAGAGAGAGGAGGCTTGTCACTAGTATCACTATAAAATCCTTCAGTTCTGCAAATAGTGTTCAATTAGGCTCTTTTTGCAACTGACATTCTTAATAAATATTTTCAAAATTGAAATAAAATTATGTTTCACAGTACAGAAAATACTTTATTCCATCTAATTATTATGATCTCTTGCTTGCCATTTCCAAATTTTAGGACTATGATAAGCATTTCTTTTTCCTGTTGCCTGCTGCTGTGCCAGCTTCCATCAAGTGCAGAACGCATGGATTCGGGGGAAGCGGCTGAAGTGAAAGGCGTTTTGCACATTGTTAATACTCACTTATTCGGTTCCCAGCTCCCATGTGGAGATGGTACCAGCCGAGTGTGCTGGGGAAGGGAAGCTTCCCAAGGGAGGGTGAATCTGACAGAAAAAAAGAGGTTAGGTGCTCCCCCGGTGAGCTGCAAGCCTCTAGTACAGTAGAGACTTCGAAAGTGAAGAGAGAGAAAGGGGCAAATGTGGAAATTATGTCACTTTCTTGTAGAGTTGTGTTTCGACTGCATGGCCACAATGTAAGACATCACTGAAAAGTTGCCAGACTAAGGAAGGCCTAGAAAAAAAGGACTATCCTTTAGGGATATAGAAAATTCTCTGCAGGGAGAGCATGTTTGTGATGCATTTTAATCTTTATTGCTTAACTCCTCACAAGATTTCCTGCTTTAAAAGATGTTTTAAAAACTCTTTTAGTTCTTGCTCAAGTAAAAACAGGATTTTGAGTTTAAAAAATGCTTGCAGCCTAAGTACAGCCAGTCAAAGCAATGGCAAATTGATATGTCATTGCAAGGGCAAAACAACACAGTACATATTTGCTACATCCCAATTTTATTAATCTCAAGGCTATCTTAAAGGACACATAAGGGAACCAGGCACAATCTGAACCCGCTTACTTTTTCTAAAGAGGAAGAAGCTGGCAGGCTAAAAGTCCCCTAGAAGAATGAAGAGTCCATAAGTAGTTTGGGACTGAGCTGCCAGAGTGGAGCTAGCTAGGCTGAAAAGAACATGAAAAGGTGTAAATAGTACAAGTGTGCCAGCAGTCTGCCCTCTTGACTCTAAACATTTTGTACCTTTGAGGAATGGATAGAATGTGCTGTGTTCAGAAAAAGCGCTTTTAGTTCCTTCAATCCACTTTTGTCAGAAGCTCCTGAAAGGAAGCCCTTGTTGGGAACCCTTGAACCTCCTATATTAGTTGAAATTGGTACCCAGAAGGAACACAGGTCTTGGTTCGAGAGGTAGAACTGCAGCATACTTGGCTAAAAGCTAAAGGCTGCATACCTGAGTGGGTGCACTCAGTGAGACCTTGAAGGAAGGGGCCCTCACAGCTTTTTTTAGCCTAGTAACCATAGCTTTCCCAAATGCTTTCTGCTAATGGAGAGTCCAAAACATCATATCTGTTTAGTATCTTGCCCCATATTCTGTAGATACCACTGCTGCTTTTATTTCAGGAATGGAGAAACCAAAGACGAGTGTGGTACTACAAGAAGTTTTCATCTGCATTATTTCTTCAAACCTTCCTTAATCTGAAAGGGATCCGAAAATCTGAACAGAAAGCCAGATATTAGGATTGCTTGTAAACTGCACCACAAAATGACACACACGGGGCAAGGCTGCAGGGAAAAACAGGACTATATAGCGGAAAACAGGGGAGAGGTAACATAACTTCTTGTACAAACCAAATCACAAAAGACAAATCACAAGCAGACAGACTGATCATAAATGGATCTCATGGACCTACAAAGACATATAAGCATCAAGGAGGGAGGGGGGGGGAAACTGCTTTTCTTTTTCTCTTTTTTTTCCCCTGACCTGTGCCTTCTTGAATTGTGCTTTTAATCATAATCAGTAGTGTATCACAACCTCTGAGCAAAATCAGTTCTCAAGGGTTTGTTAGCATCCATCTAACAGTGAGTGTCTGATGTGTTTTAATTATAAACCAGAAAGCTTGCTCTTTTTGAGGGATAATGGGAGAGAGTACCTGTAAATTGTATGTGAAGGTTCACTATTGACATTTCGTGCTTACCTAGGAGAAAAACAATTGCAATTTGGGTTCACGGTCTTGGGAGGAAATGCTGGAGAGGTCATATCATCAGCACCTGGAGCATGCAGGAACCCTCTGGTAGCATTTCTGTGCCTGTTGGACCCATGCCAACAGACTTTGTCTCAGCAGGGTGAAGGCCCATAACCCTGCAGTTGTGCAGGATGAGCAAGGGGTCTGTCAGACGCAATGTAAACATACAGCACTAAGCGGCATACGATGGAAAGATTTCTTCAGACCTGTGCCAAAAGAGAAATCCTCAGTGTTCAATCTAGGTACCACACTGACTTTTACCTCTCCTAGCCCACTCTGTGAGAATGCTGTCCACAGCTGTGGCTGTAGTGGCAGCCAACCATCAGGTGAAGGCATACGACCACACTGAGATGGAGCTATTGGTCACCTTTTAGCCACAGTCACCTGAATTAAAATCCAATAAAATCTCAGTTCTCACAAACATTCCTCCTTGATAATTGTGCTGCAACATGCAGCCACCTGCTTCAACAGCTGGGAAAAGCAACAGTCCTTTTCCATGCCTATCTGCAAATATCTAGTGTATCAACCTTCTCTAGTTGTTTTAAGCAAATCATCTAGGTGTGTTCATGTATAAATATACACATTTACGTAACAGTATATGATTCAAAGGGTAGCCTTCCTTTAAAAATACTATTGGATACAGAAGGGAATACTACATTAATTATCATAGTTATATTTTATATGCCTATATACAGCTAAAGACACTAAGATTTTTGGTGGATGAAAAAGTAATATACATATATATATTTATTTATTTATTACTAATGGTAGAATGGCTTGGATGATAGGCACTAAAGAGGGCTCTTGATGAGGAAAGTACCAAGTGGGAGGAGGAAGACAGGAAGAAATGAGCAACATTTCCATGATGTTTGAGAGGAGTAAATGACATTCCATTTACTAGGGATTCTTTTCCCTGTTCAAATAGATGCTGTTGTCATTTGGCAACGTACCCCTTCATAAGGTCAATACTAAAACATTAGGATTATTGCTCTTGATTTGCACTGATATTGTTTTTTACCTAAATAAACCTATGGCCTCTTCTTCCAGTCAGTGTGCCACTAACTTAATTAATTTTGAAAGTGGAAGAGGGTGTTGGAGAGAGCTGATACTAATGAGCTGTACTAACAACATTAGCAACTGAATGAAACTACTCATTAAAAATAAGCGTAGGATTCACTGCATGGTTTGGAACAACTGCAATGAGTAAATCCAGACTAACCTAGAATTTCGTGATATATGCCTATACATATATAGCCAGTGTACCACAGAAAACATTCTGATCCTAACCTGAGCTGTGTAACTTGGTTTTACTCCTTAAAAAAATCTGTAAAAGTCAAACTTCTGCCTATAAGTGACCTCTCCATTTTGAAAGCTAACATTTCACTTTTAGCTAAGAAAGGCATTCCAGGTAAAATTTGTAGTTTGATGGATCCACCCTTTAGGGATTACCTCATCTGTGTATAATTTTATTTCCTTCTCTGGTTTTATAGCAGAAGCAACTAAGTATCCCAGTTAGATGCTCATTTTGCTAGGTACTATGTGGTCATGGACACCCATGAAAAGAGCTCACATTTTTCTAACTATCAGCAACAGCATAATGTGGAGAAGAAGAGAAGGAAACAAAATGATGCAAATCAAGGATAGAAAAAAAAAAAAAAAAAAAAAAGGACAAATCATTTGCAGTGTTTGAGTTCAACTTAAGGGTAGCTGTCCTAACATCTTCAAAATAGGGAAGCTGGGGATCCTACTACTACTAATATGAATTTAAACAGCTGTCCAAATACATCATGGCCATGTCTTCTATTTTTTTCAGTTTGAATATATTATGAGTTTGCAAAATAGACTACTGCCTCTTTGATATTCTTTATTGAACTGTTGCTGTTCTATATGACTTTATTTCTTACATATCCATATGACTTTCTTCACTATGCTCTCCTTTTGGGATGATAAGGTATGTTTTAAGGTTGGCATCAGTTTTAAAGACTTCCCCCAAGCTTTTTAGCAGTGACCCAGAATGAGATTCCTCTTCTTATTATTCATTACCCGCAGCCAGAAATTTGTTCTCTTAGTATTATTTCTTCCAGCAAATATTAACCCTATTTATCAAGCTGCAGGAAATATTTGGTCAAGCTGAGCATGAATTAACTTTCAGTAGTTTGGAGAGACTCTAGTAAGGAAACTAATTTCTTCATTATCCTGAGCAGAGTATGAAAGGATAGATCATCAAAATGAAAGGCACTAGGCCAAATGCTGCTTTTATTACCACTCCTGTGAACCCAGAGTATTTGCAGTGTAACCAAGAGCAGTGTTTGACCCAGTCCTTCTCCCTGCTGAGTGACAGACACATTCACAGCTGAAGTCATGGTACAGTACTAATAGCTAAAAAAAGTTTTCCTTCTACACTTAGCTGGGAAATAATTTTCATAGGCATCAGGGAAGAAGGCTGTGTAGTGACAAAAGAAGATGCAGATACTAAAGAAATCTTTTGCCTAGGTAAATTGTTCATCATTTCAACCTGCTATATCACAAAAAGGAAAGACTGCCAAATTCCAGAAGAGAAGCAAAGACGAGAGATCCATCTGTCTAACTACTATGCTGAAGAGGAAATTTAAATCTTGCCTGGAAGGGCAAGTATATCTCACTGAGTCTCTCTGACCTTAGGAAAGCTTATTTGGACAGCATTAATGTAGAAACCCCCTCTCAGATAATATATATACAGATTTAGACAGCTGCACCAAAAGTTAGCTTGCATACAGACAAAACAAATCCTTTACAATTCTCTCAGCAGAAAGAATCTACCCCCCCCCCCCCGCCAAAGTGGTACAATTCCATTGAAGTGTATATACACATAAGGTTGACTAAAGTATAAAACCATATTCTTCTTGCTTTTCTCTGTGATTATTATATTTAGCATGTGAATGAACATTTAAATGTTTATTACTGTGGAGTGCTATTGGTATTTATTCAAGTTGAATATATCTTCATTTTGCTAATGCAGTAAAATGTCTTGCTCTTTTTAAATAAAACTTAAATATGACTGAGATATATCCAGAGCCCATAATAAAATCTGACTTGCTACAGGAGTGGTAGGTATTCTCAAGAATAGAGGCTAGTATGAGACAAAAGTGTGCTTGTCATGACTTAGATGATGAAGGTATCAGAAAAACACCTCAGTTAACATCATGAAAATAAATGTACAAGTAAATTTTAAAGCCTTGAAGTGGGGTGTAAGGAGAATTAAGCTGTCACAACACAGCTTCAAAAAGCTCAGGTGTGAAGAGATAAGTAAATTACTTATCTCAACAAAAATGAGGTAATAAAGATAACATTGATCAACACATGATTGTCTGCAGAAGGAAAATGTAAATACAGCCTTACACAGCTTGATAAAGTTTGGACTGACTTAGGCATATATATGCAAAAGAGAAGAGCAACTTTTATTCTACAAATGAAATAATTCCTACAACAACCTCAATTCTGTGTGTGCAATGGTCAAAATTAAGTTGGATGCCAACAGCTATTCAGTGTGTTATGTAAGGCATTCAGGTATTTCCTGTTCTAAGCAGTATAAATTGTCATATTCATTTGGTAGCTAATGGTCTCAATGGGACTTCTGGAAAGAAAGAAAAAGAAAACTAATTACACGTTATATAATCCCTTGCCACACCAGAAATCTTCAACAGGACCTTTATCCTCTGGTCTTAGTCATCCAACTAGGCAATTGCCAGGCTACAGTTCTAGCAGTAGTTAATCTGCTTTCAATACTGGACCACCTCCTTTGCCTTGGCCCTAAAGAGGAAAAGAATAATGACAAATTGTTATTGTTTGTTACTTGTGCAACATACCTGCTATCTCTACTCTGACATTCATGGCTAAAAATTATCACATAGTTACAATTTTACCATCTGCAGAAGGATACCATTACAAAGATGTATTTGCTAAATCTTAGCAGATGGGAGAAGTCACAACTTTTCTAAGTATTAAACTAAGCTTGCAAACCACCATGTGGCAAGGTTTTGTAGATACTGTATTTTTGCTTGATTTATTCTTGTATGTGATAAGATGCATCATCTCTGCTTTAATGCAGTCAGATCAATTGAAACACATGTTGTCACTGTGGTAAATAAGTCATTGTTAAGTATAAAAATTATTTTAAAACTCTGTCCCTACTTCACTGAGCACCCATTGATAACTCTCAAATGGAAATGATTCTAGTAAAATAGAAGAGATAGACAGTCAAAGATACATGAGAAAAAACATTTGTACGTAAGTTTATTATTCGTCTGCTGATCAGTGCTACCACCTTAAAATGAAGAGATTTCTGTACCAAATTGTATTTTCTAGTGTAAATTTGGAGTAAATCAAAGCTGTTAGAACCAGTCTAAAACCTATCTTCAGATTATGTGAATCCACACACTCTTTGGCCCTCTAAACTGTAGCTCCAATTTCTGTATATAATAAAATGCAGTGTATTCTGGAAGCAGGCGGAAAGAACTAGAATAAAGGTTGAATAATCTATTGGTACATCAGAAATCATCAATATGACCTTTATTTTATAGTCTAAGTCATCCCACTTGATCTTTGTTATTCTAATATATAGCACAGATTAATTTTGCTAATGATTTCTACTAATGGTGAAATTGTTACTAACTGTGTGTAAGAAAGAACGTATCCAATCCAATATAGCTCTGCATAATACCGTACATAATTTTTAGCAATTTTTTTTAGCAGATGGTAATCTGCAGCTAGCATTTTAAATTTTTTTTTTTTTTTTTTTTTTTTTTTGTTTTGTTTCAAACACCTATAGTACCTAAAGTAAGTTCTGAATTTTGGTCTGTTGTTAAATGAGTAACTTCTGTCTATTCTAATACAGTTTGATATAAACCTGGAGGAGGTTTATCTGAGCACTTTGTGTGATGAATTTAAAGCTGATATCATGCACCAGCAATGCAATCTCCTATGAGTGTGAAATAAGAATCAGATTCTGTCAAAATAGATTTTTTTCTGAAATTCAGGATATATTTTCACCAAGGCTTGCAATACCAGAAACTCTATGAATGTTGTCTGGCTTCATTTTAAAGGCCATAAAATACATTTATCACCCTTAACATCTTTTATACCTCTGCGATTAAATAATATTGTTCATGTTTTTCAGGCGCTCCCCATATGAAATCCAGGGAGGTATAATGAATACTACCTAAAAGGGCAGAATTGCAAGATTATTGGAATGAATGCTGTATGAACCATACAGTTGAAAGGTGAGTGAATAAAATTTTCATCAATAGTATTCATAATTATCTTAGCTTTGTTACTTTAGGAAAGAGCAAACTATTGAAATATGGCTTTGTTTTGAATCAGCATTTAAGTCAAATATATTGACTTCAGGAAGCATGGATGCAATACTTATTTCTCAACAGAATAAGCTGGGCACAGCAGATTAATGCAATTATCAGTCTGTCATGGCTCTCTAATTCTCTTCTGTGGTCCAAACTGGGGCAGTCTAGAGACAGACATAACTTTTAACAAATGCCTTATAGTTTGGTAAAGAATTGGATGGCCAGTTCTATTTCCAGTCTCTTCCATATCCTCTCTACCATGAGCCACAGGAAATAAAAAAATAACCCCCCTTCAAAAAAAAAAAAAAATAAAAAAAAAAAAAAAAAAAAAGAGAGAGAGAGAATCTTTTTAGTTGCACGTGTCTTTTAAGAGCACTTATCTTAGTGGGAGAAGTTCCAGAAATGTTCCAAAATCTCATATAGGAAGATGTTCCCAACTCCTGAAATAAAAACATTTGATCAAACACCCATCAAGAAACATTAACAATATCCTATTTCTGCTTAAAGGCTCCTCTTCCAACACACACAAGGTAACAAAAGAGGCTATATATAAGTATAAAGTATCTTATACTATAAAAGGATAAGATTTGGACAAAACGTTACAGTATCCAAAGTTAGCAGATGTTCTATTTGTAAAGTAAAATTGAAAATAGTGAAATAGTCTGGCTAGCGTTCCTGTGTGACATGCATTATAGTTCTGAATTTGTTTATAAATAGGAAGTGGCCTCCTGCACAGCTCTGTCTGGGGTTTTGTTTGTCAAGCTCATTGTTAGAAGCCTTTGCAAAGTTACTCTTTTCTGTTTAAGTATATTTGTTTTTTTCCAAAAATTGTTTTTGATTTTATATATTACTTCTCCTCTCCATTGTTAATGTTTCCTTCGTATTTATTGAAAACAATCCAGTGTCATTCCAACCTCTATTTTTCCTAGGCTAAGCAAGCTTAGTCCTCTCTTTAGCAGTTCAATAGTCCTTTTCAGCAGCTGTTCTGGTACAAATTCATCTCTTTTGAATATAGGTGACCAGATTTATAAATGATATTCCAGATCTGGCCTCGGCAGGTCCTTGTACAAGGCAATAATATTTACTTCTAATAGAACGATCTTACAGTGTATAGTCTCTACACTGTCTTCATTGAGTATCACTTTGATACCTACTAGTCATCCTGCAGTCATTTACAAATGACTTGTAAAACTTGTAACATTTGTAAATTGATTGCAAACTGGCTGAATAAAGGATGTTTTTTTCTCCTGCCCTGTTGTTTCCAGGTAACAGCTGCTCTCTGGTAGAAGCCAATAACAAGACTATTTGCTATGCTGCAAGAACTTTGATTTTGTAATACCAAATCCCCTTCTATTTCTACCACTGAACTTTGGGGTTACTAAGTTTTTCCTGTCACATACTCTAATTCAGAGTATTGATGACATCTCCGAACACCAGCAACTTATCAGTAAATTACAGATATGCACCTCTTTGTTTTATGTTACTGAACAAGATCAGTCTCAGAACCAATCCTTGTGTAACTCCACTCATTGCCTCCTTATAGCCTGACTCCTCCTGTTTACATACATCCCATACTCACCTCCAAGGTCCTACTTCCTTAACAAGTCCACAGTTGCAGTTTATAGTTTCTCCACTTCCCAAGCTAGCCAGACATTTCCCATGCATGTATGTAAATGACTTGTTTATACAGATTAAATATACTATATTTCTTTTTTTTCCTCATAGGCAATTATTTTATCGAAAAGATAACACACTTGTCTATCATGACTCACTATTGGTCAACAAATGTTGCATTTCACTTCATTTCCCATTTGCTTATATAACTAATTATCTTTTTTTCAAACATTTGATAGAAAGTCTTTAATACTGCAAGGTCAAACTTTCTACCTTCCTATTCTCCAGATTACTTTTTCTGCCTTACTATTACCCAGTCACGTGAAATCATTCCTAACTTGATGGCTTTATTAAAAATATTTTTTGCTCGTAAGTTCTGGCAGGGTTCGAGGAGGGAATTATATTTTTACCCTGTCATGTTCAGCCTTGAGAGCACTAAAGTCTGAGGTTTCTTTCCACTTGACTGTAAGCAATGAAGTTACTTTTAGCTATCAGTGTTTGTCTACCTTGCCTAAAAGCATATTCCTTATTGAAAGCTAAGATATAATATTGTTTTTGGCTCTTGAGCAAAAGCTACACTATGTTTAAGCTTTAACCTTTCCTTATTTCACAGTGAACACATTTTTTCTTGTTCTTTTTGTTTAAATAATTGAAAAATATATTAATATTTTGAAAGATCTAATTGCCTTTTTGGTTCTTAAGCTCTCCATTTCCTTTCTGTGATGAACTATCTTTTTGACTTTGTAGTATCTGCCATTCCTAATGCACTTTCAAATAAATTAGGTCTGGAGGCTTTTCTTGCACATTTTTCCTACTTTGTTAAGAACACAGTTTCTGGAAAAGATGTGTGCCTAAAAGCTTGTGTGCTAGGGTCTCTAATTTTTCAGTCTAGATGACATCATTCATTAATTTCTTTAATTTCTCAAAATTTTCTGTTTTGAAGTCAGTATTAGGTTGCAAACTGAACTTTTATTTTTACTTGATCTAATCAACTCACTCACCTGATTTTGTTTTGTACTTATTTTTTCTTCTGTAAGGACTTTTTTAAATATAAAGATAAAATCTGAAGTAGTCTAATGTCCAGCTGGTTTGGTGAAGAATTGCAGCAGATGCCACATCTCAGAATACCTAGTGACCTTTGTTTTCCAGAGTCTGTTTGGACAGTACATTTGCAATAGTGAGAAATGTCCTGGTAATATATATGGCTCTAAATCCAGAATAATAGAAAAACACACACACGAGAGAACAGATTTAATTTTTTTTTCTGTTCAGGATTCACTGTCACAGAGCAACATTTGTGGAGGGAGAAAAGGAGAAAGAGCCTAAGAACACTCTTTTAATCGACAATATTACTGTCACAGTAATTAATAGATAAGAATAACTGCAAGAATAGCAATGGGATTTTTTTTGGGGGGGGAGGGGGGAGGAATGCTAAATTCTTAACTGAAGTCCTCATTCAACAATTCAACACAGATTCTTCCTGAAGAGAAAAATGATACTGTTTTCTGAAGGAAACTACACATTGGAAGTAGAGAAAAATACTGACGAGTCTGCTGTCAGAAGTTGTAGTTTTGCCAAAACCAAAATGTTTTCATGGAAGTATTCCAATATCTGACCAACTCATATACACTTACTTGAGAAGCTGAAGGGTCTGGTCTTTCTGCATACTAAGCAGCATTGGTCTCCAAAGATTTTAATGGGAGTGGAAGATCCTACAGAATTTCATCCTAAAGTGACTATTTACCTCTCTGTACTATCAACAGAGTAAAATTCCAGTGGTGAATAAGTCTCTGAAGATCAACAAAAAGAAAAGAAGAAGCTCTGCCAAAGTAGGAACAGAAGATAGATACCATCTCATGAATTCCTGGTCCAGCAGAATTCCAGAGAAGAATAGTGAATCCAGTAATAAGCATCTGAAAAATGAAATTGGAACAGTACTTTAAAAAGAAAATGAATAAAAATCAGTAGTGGTGAGGAGACAGTGTATTATTTGAAAATATTTTAATATTATTCTTTCCTATAATTCATCAGATGCTTTCAAGGCATCCTATAAATTGAGTAAGTAGTTGTTTTCTGGAGCAATGAATAACCGTGATACCATCTCTAACATTGTACGGAACATACTGGCTCTTAAAATAGTGGCTTCTGTAAAAGTGGGATTTGGATCATTACACTGTGATTTAGTAGAATCTTACTCCACGAGTATTCCTGCTTGGCCAGATGGTGAACCATTTATTAGCATTCTCGTTCAGTACCTCACACGTGTTGTCCCACCTAAAGGTTTCAAAACGGTAGCATTGTGTCAGTTTTGCTGCCAGTGCAATATGAAATTAATCTATAAAAGTAGTGATATAAAAATCTGATTTAGTGTGGCATGGCTGAATGTTCTGAACAATTTAGAGTCTGAGATAAAGTCTTTGAAGTCCAGAAAAACACTTCTGGCAGCCTCACTGGGTCCTTTGTGTAGGCTGAGTGAACAGCCCAGGTGTCCTGACTCACTACTGCACACTTACCTACCCAGATCATATTACTGCTGCGTGGACATACTGTGTGCACAAATTGCCAATGCAATTAATTCCACAGCATTGTTGTCCAGCCTAATATAAACATTGCTATATATCCACCACATTTGCATCATTATCTGTAACAGAAAAAATCTATATGACAGAAATGTTGCATCTTGGCATCTGCTGTCCTACAAAATTGCCCATTTTATCTATAGGAGGGGTCAGGCTCAAATCCAGTATATTTTCAATTGCTTTACATTTGTTAACTGTTTCTTCTGCACTAGGGAGACCTTATTTAAATATTAAATGAATGAAAATAATTGGGGTGATCAAATTCTTCCATTTTCTCTTTTTCCACCTCCCACCAAATCTATTTTGTTACCCAGTAAAATGGATTATCATTATTGCTATGTAGTGCATATTAGCTGATGAAAATGAGCAGACTATATAGCTTAACAATGCATAGTGGTCTTATGAGGATATTTTATTTTATTTTAGAATGCCTTTTATGACAGCATACTCTGGCAGAGCATATTGATTATGTAACTGATAATGTCACATTGTAAAACACTGAGATTCTTGGTACTTTGTAAGGAATTAGCACTAAAACCGAATTGGACTTCACATATCTGAATATAGTCTTATTGTAAAAACTTCAGAGTCCTAATATCACCTATTTTTTGGGATAACTATGTAGCATACTGTACCTAACTTTGTAGACAGACGAAAAGATGAAAGTGAGGTCTAATCAGACATCCCTAGCTTTCTGGTAATAATGATTTTTTTTTTTTTAATTCTGATGTCATGTATGAATTCACTGTACTGAAAGAAAGCTTTTATGCTGCTTCAGTTCATTACCCTGTAGTGATCTTATCATATGAATGTTATTCACTTTCTTTGATAATTAATATTGATTGGATATAAGCCTATGAAATAGTAAAATGGCCTTCATTCCTAACCAGAGGAAAAATTACTTAGAAATTTGATAGATATTTCTTTGCACAACTTGTCTAATGGTGCACCTCTCTTGCCCACAGGCAGTTCTTACTGTAGTTAGACAAAGCAACTAGCTCTATGGATGCGGAGACACAACTTCATTTGCCTGCTAATGCTTCCACCTGAGACTTTTCAAGCTACTTTCCTTGAAGGAAGACATAAGAACATGAATGTGTTTTTCTGAAACCCAGAAAGACTTTTGTAGACTCATTATTTGATTATTTACATTTTTTTCTCCTAATGCTATTCTGTCAAGTATGTTACATCCTATTAATGGGAGCCCAAAATTGATTTTGGAGTTCTTGCTTTTCAAGAATGCCCTAATAAGGCTATCTTTAGAAAAAGTTTGTTCTTCCTCAAAGTAGAGGAGGGCCTGAATAAAATTCCACCTCTGAAGATTTCTGAATTGTCTTAGCATTAAGATGTGACTTCTAACTTTTTATCTCTGTTTCATCATGACACTGTAGGAAAGTGTATGACTCAGATCATGCAAAACAACTATCTGAATACACCAGTGATAGAGTATTTCATATTACAGATTAAAAAAATATAGAAAATAAAGAAATTTTACCAAATACTATGATTTAAGGCATAAAGTGATTAGTACTAGTGAAACACTTTATCATTTTCAATTGTGCAATTTGCAATATTTTCTTGCTTTTATATCAGAAAATCCTCTAGCTAAGTACATTTAGAAACCAAGGCATGCATCTAAGGAGTTCTTATGACTTTATGAGCCTAACATCAAAAGACATGACTTTAGAAGTAGAGAAGAAGGAGGTCCTACTGCTATTTCTGTTCTGCTAAGCACATATTTGAAGCAAGCTCTTAGAATACTGTCTCACTTTATTTAAATATCAGAGAATGGTGGAGCAACCAGCTAAGCAGAGCTTACATTTTCCCTGTGAAAAACCTCCATTAAAATACATTTAAGCAGACAAAAATATAGAGCCAATGAAAGTTAATTAATACAAAATACATTTTAGTAATTGTGTTTGCTACCTGTGATTATTTCCTGAAAAGAACACCATCATTTGGTGTTCTTGGAAAGATGGAAATGGAAATGGAAAGATGTGTTTTATATTAACATAGAAAGAAATTTAAGAAAATCCATTCACGTTCTTGTATCTTCCTTCAGGGAAAGCAGCTTGAAAAGATTCAGGTAGAAGCATTAGTGGGCAAATGAAATTGAGTACTGGCACCATTAGAACTAGTTGTCTCCTCTAACTACAGTAAGAACTCTAAGAAAGAGATCTAGTGAGTATCTTGCATATTTGGAGTGACATTTACATTCCTAACACTGGAGTATATCTGTCAGTTGTTATGTATGACACTGTAAAGATTTTTTTTGCCTTTGATAACATGTTTATTTCTGCTTTTCCCACACATATAGATTACCTGAGAGACCGAACCAAGCATTAGGTAGGTAGAAAACGATGCTGAGAAGATGTAGAATACATTGATGACAAAGAGAAAGGAAGATAACTTAAATAATACAGCAGCATATAGCACTGATACTTTTTTTTTTTTTTTTTTTTTTTTTTTTTGAGCAGGTAACAGTGATAGATAGATAGTAGAACATCTGGCTGGCCTAGGTTTCCAGAGGCACTGTGCAAATAGCTGACATAACTGCAGGTGCTGTGGCTCTGGCTGCTGTTAAAGTCAGCAAACACCAGCAGCTTCCACAGAGTATTCCAAATTGTCAATTCAAACATTGTCATCAGCAGAAATATTTTTTGTGTTCATTTTACTGGATTATATGCATGCTATTCTCTTTTACTCTGACAGCAAATTGGCTAATCTGCCAAGAGAAATATTCACACATGGGAGGAAGGAAAGAATAAGAGCTGCCTGTCAGATGGTCATGTGAGAGCAAAGAGTCCACAAGGCTATAACTCACATCAGAAGATAGGTGCCCTCTTGGACTTTTGCTATATTGGTCATGATCCTGCAGAGTACATTTAAAATACTGATTCAAAAAGTCTTATATGAGGACCACTATATTGTTTTTATGAAAAACAGTTCCACATCAAAAAGAAGGGGTCAATGTATTATCTACAGAAATGTAATTCTAAATTCAATCATATACTTTACAGCTAGAATGGATGTTAACAACATCCATTATAAGTTAGCAAACACCATAGAATGTCATAAAGTCATTTATATTATCTCAGCATCACCTGGATGAGCTAACATATGGTTTAGAAAGATATCCTGTTATCTTGACTTAAATACTCCATGACATTGATAATCTACCTCCTCTACAGATGAAATGTTCCCAGATATTAATTATCCTTACTGTTAAAATGTGCATCTTATTTCTACTCTTGATTTTTTTATCTTTACCTTGATTCTCGCTATACTTGTCTATAATGGAGCAAACAGCTAGATCTTCTTCCAAGCTCTCCAAACCCAAATATTCCTCCACCCTTGGAAAGGCTAAATTGAATTTGTAACTTCGCATACCTCTATCATATAGATTTAAGACTAATAAATAACTCTCATTTGCAAATTCTATCTAGTGGAAAAGCACCCACCCAATCTCATATGCAGAAATAAGAAATGTGACAAATGCAAGGTCACAGACACATGATATTCCTACAAGAATCCCAAGTTCCTGACTAAGGTGAGCACATGATATGTATACTTACAGCCACATTTCATTGTTGGAGAATTCAGAGAAATGTGGGACTGTGATTTAATGAGCATTAGTGTTTTGCTGACAGGACTATGAATCTATCTATTAGGAATCTGAGACTAACCTAATGAAGGAAGAAACAATTGGCCATTATTTGGGATACTATAGATTAAATGCTTTTCCACAGCTGACTTTGTTTTTCACAGTTGTAGCTGTTTGCATAGCTACTCCTCTGCCATCCTTGTTTATTTGTCCTCTGAATCCAGATATAGAGAACATTATCAGAGTACCTCTGTGCAATGATGTGATTGCATATATATTGATTGGTACTGGAAACTGTGAGGCTGAAAACTAGACTTCTCACTTTAAACACTAGATCATCTAGGGAAAATATTTAAAGACACACAAAATGAAGTATAATGAAGCAGCAATTTGGAAAAGCTGGGCTTCCAAGTGGAGCCATTTCTCCACAGAAGTGTTGAAGGGGGGCAGGTTTAGCTCAGTTAGTTAGTGTGTGGTACTGCTAATGCCAAGGTCATGGGCTCAATCCCCATATGGGGCTAACATGAGGACTGGACCAGATGATCTCCAGAGGTCCTCTTCAAACTTACCATTCTATGAAGTATTTATGCTGAGCTTCATGAGTGCAAACAGACCTAGTGTGAGAGGAAATCCTTGGCTCTTTGAAATCAATGGGGTTTGAAGACAGATACCGGCCAGATCAGATTTTTAAAGTAAATTTAAAAGAGCTCTTAGTGCCTATAAGCTGCTGATAAAACTAAGACAAAGAAGTCCTGAAGGAACATCTATGTTTGCAGAGGAAAAAAGTGCAAAATTTATCTTTTATCATTTGAATTTGAATTTATAAAGCCATTCTTAGGAAGAGTGTTTGTAGTGATGAAAGAGTGTGGGAGCTTCAATTACTGGAGTTTAGTACAATATAGGAAGTTAAAAAGCTCAGCAATACTAAAATTAGTCATCTGACAAAAGTATTTTTATCCCACTGTTTTACTATTCAGGCACTCTTCTGAGAACAAGTTTGTCCTGAGAAGTAGAAGATAAGGCTATGAATCAACTTGCAATTTTTTTTTAGCCAATGAAAATATTGACTGAGCTATCACTCTTGGATTTTATACTCCAAATATACTTGCATTCCAAATCAACTGTTATTAAGTAAAGAGCTTATTGAACTCATAGCTAAACAAAGGAATCTGCTCAGCATACATATCTACAGAATTTATAGGCTTGCAGCAGGATTAGTGAAATACCATTATTTGTTTCATCATCATTTTGTGCCATGCAGAAAACTATTCTTTTTAAAGAGTTATTCATGTCTATATAGTCTCAAAAAAGAATATTTTCTGTCACTTGCATAAGCTGATATGACATTATTCAAATGTAAAATTTCAAATATTAAAGCCTATAACAAACAAAAACAATTCTTAATTAAAAGGTAAGTACCTGACCACTTCAATTAAGTCTTTCTTTGCTATCTGAATGAGAGCATCTACAGTGATATAGGGTTTTATTGTTTTTTAAATACAAGCATGATGTTATGAAAGTGAGTATTGAATTCTGCCTCACTGATATGCTGAAAGCTGAAAATTAGGATAAGTCTTCCTACCAAGAATTGTAAATCTACATGGGGTATTTGGAAAGTTGGTTGCTGGCTCAAGTATCCTATCATAAAACAGTTTTCAATTCAGTACACTGACACTTTAATTTGTCTGTTCTTTACTGCTCAGGATTAAGGAAGGGGCATCATTCCAAGCTACTTCTCCAATATCATTTAGAAGCAACATGCCTTTTGACCTCTGAGTTAAACTGCAAATCTCTTTGCATGCACAGTATTTTGCAATGCTGAATTATTCCTTACATTAAACCCCAGCTGGTTTATTTTGCCACTGAGAAAACACAAGCACTTGTTCAGCAAAAAGGAAATTACCATGAAATAAATTACTGCTTTTTTTCAAGGAAATCAAAGGTTTAGGGAACACCTTGATCTAGTGTAGAACCGTACTGTTATTCTAGAACCTGCTAGTCAGCTCAGCACAAAGCATCTTCATTTATTCTTCATTTATTTTTACACATAACAAAGAATATCAAGGTCAAAGCTTCTTTCAGGAATGAAATGACGTGGAATTGTTCAGAATTTCTCACAGCCACATTGAATATAATGTATTATACCTACTCTTGGTGTTCTGATCAAAGACATTCTTGAAACATCTGTTCAACATTCTTCTCTTTGGAGAAGAACCTCAGTCCTATGAAAAGACTATTGTAATCAAGCCTTAGTACCCACATAGGAGATTTCCCAACTCAAAAGAATGTAATTTATCCTCACAGAAAAGTCCTATAAAACTTTAATGGTAGTATCACAGTCACGGCTTGGTCTTCATCATACTAGAGTCAATACCAAAATTGTAGTTATTTTTCAAGACTATAAGAATAAATGCAGGAGTCTATAACTATTTCTCTAAGTAACTTGGGGGAAAAGAATAATAGCAGTGAATGACAATGTTTTCCTTCCAGAGTTTTGAAACAGACTGCAGAGTGGGGTACACGATTCTCTCCCTCCGGTCTTTCCAAAGGGGAGAACATCATCCTTGCCCTTCTCTGCCTTCTCATCATTCAGGAACTAAATGATGCACAATTGTTGAGTTCAGTTAATCTTTCACAGCCATGTGTAAGACAATCAGTCATACCTACCTTAATGTCTAAACACTGATCTCTTAACAAAAGGGGTGATAGGGAATATGACCTTCCTAACAGTTTATATAGAGAGAGTTTTTATGAAGAAAAAGCTATTTTTTAAGGTCACATATATACCTGAGGCTGTAAATAGGTTCCTGTAAAAGAGACAAGGAAGCGGATTTCTAGTGCAGCTCCTGTTTGATGTTCACCACCCATGTGCATGTTGTTAGTCTATATTAAGTAGGGCTGCTTTTAGTGAAAGCTGTGACTGTAATGGAGGAGCTCAGGCTTGCTTAAAAAAACATCTATCTCTCCATCCAATTTTCTAGTCTGCAGTATACAGATTCTCTCCTATGTTCCAGCTCTGTGCAATTTATGTATGGTCCCAAGAGACTTCCCATAGCCGAACTCAATATGCATATTTTTGTTGCCTGTCTGTTTAGTTTGGAGCTATTCTAAAAAATATCCATGCATTTATGCATGTGAAAACAGCAGCAGTCACTGTTAATAAAACTACAGATAGAGGAGGGGAAAAGGGATTTCTTAAGTGCAGAACAGCAGCAGAGTCAACCTTGAACAAGTTGATACTCAAAAGTTTGATAAAGATTCAACATCCATTGCAGAAGTCTGCTGGAGATAAGTGCAAGAATCTAGGTGAACTCAGAGATACTACAATCAAATGCAACCTTATCTGGTGCTTATGAAAGTAATACTAGCTATGGCTTGATCTGGCACAAATGCAGTTATACAAACTTTATTTGGTTTTAAAAAATGCTTGAAATGATATTCCATGTTGCTGTGGACTCAGACATCTAAGCTACATGTAGTCCTGAGCTGGTAAAATCCACATAGTGGTGTACTATGTCCTGCAGAGTTGGTGGGTTGGATTGGCACTAGATTCATTCTTCATTTTTTTGTATTCCCTGGAGCAGATACCCAATTTAGGAGCTCTTCAAAAAGCAGTAAGTAACTTAAAATTCTTGTGTTAACCCTTACTGTAAGCCCTTTAATGGCAATAGATCTGGATCTATATTTAGTTATTTCTAAACTTTTCTGACACATTTAATAGGGACTGACAGGTAGAGCAGTTTATACATACATCCAGGAACATATCTACAGCCACAGAATGGTTTGGGTGTTTTTTTTTCTTGATTGAAACATTCAGTTGTTCCAAAAGCTTCATTGTAAGATACTGAACACTTACCCTGGTGGTCATAGGCTGAGGTAGGTATGGATCTGTTGACTTGAGATTGCAGGAGATGTGACAAGGTGATTGAGGACCGTCATGCAGAAGGAAAGGTTGCATTTCTTCTTCTTTGTATAATCTATTAAATTGGATGTCCTCTATAGATTCTTTTACTGAACACTATGGATTAAGAAAAAAGTCTAAATTACAGATGTGGTCCAAATTAATGGCACACTGAAAAACTTCTCTATACTGGGGTCCTATCTCTTGATACGATACAATCAGTCTGGGATGTCTCTCATGTATAAACTGCAATAATGGGTAAACACCAGTCACTCCAAAAGACACAGTTTCAAGCAGGTAGTAGTAAAGATCTTAATTGTCCTCTGTATAGCTATATTGCCATTTTTTATCATCAATTAATTATACTTCATGGAAGAGAGAGAATTAAAATCAAAGATAGTAGAGAAGACTTCTCACTCTGAAGCTCCAGTGAAAGCCTTTACATATGAAATGAGGTATTGCAAAAGATGCATTTTATCTCATCAGTTGAACTCATTCAAACTGCTTATGATTATGCCTTATTGAATGCATTGTTCTATAACAAAACCAAAGTAAAAATCTGTTGTAATCTGTCAATATTCAGATAAAGCTAACAGAGGAATTATCTTCTGCTTACTAGTAAGAATGGGGGACTCCACAGAAGCACTTGCTTTATCAGTCTTATTCTTTCCCCTAAAATTAACCCCAGTATTTCATCTAACATAACCATTTTATCATTCATCCAGATTAGCAGGTAAACATAACAGGCTCTATGGCCATCTTCACCTTCTGTAGGTGTTGCACCTCTATCTGACAAGGAAGTAGTATAGATTACTACACCAAGGGATGCATTTCTGATTAAGACAAAATATTTTTTCCATCAGTCTTTGAAACGCCACTGGAGCTTTACATAAATTAACTGGACAATGCTAGTAAACTAGCATGCCTTATGGAGCATAGAAAAGACAATTGGCTTCTGGACTCTGGGAAGCCAAGAGAATCTGCAAGTATCACTTGGTAAGTCGAGTTTAGTTACATATTGGCCGCTATCCAAGCCCAGCAGCATTTCATTAACTGAGGTATTGGATGTGCATCTGAACCAGATATCACATTCAGCTTCCAGAAATCGATTTAAAAAGATCAGATATGCTGATAAGGTTCCGGAACTAATGTAATTACACTATAGCGTTGTCTATCTGTAGCATCTTCCATAATTTGCCTTTTGCAAAAATTGCCGTAATTGTTCAAGATCTGAGTCATTTGTAAAACTCTTCTAGGTTTCAGGTGTTTCAACTATAGAAGTAATCATATCCAAAATCTTTTAATTGGCCATCCAACTTCTTGCTGCCCAAGAGCTAACTATAACCAAATGGTATTTCTGGTTCTTTCATCAGACTTCTGACATTCCAGGTGCTTCTGAAACAAGCTGCTTGCAATATGCCTTCTATGTCTACCACTGTTTCAGGATGGTAACATGATTAATCTGATTCTTTGTCATTTTCTCACTAGCAAATTTCTTTGCTAACTTTCCTATAACTTTGGACCAAGAATACATTTTCCTAGGAAAAACAATATCCAATTGCTAATTTCTGTATCAATAACACGCTAATCTCAATAAAGAATTTCTCTGAATACTGAGGCTGATTGTAGAGTCTTCCTGAGAAAGAACCGAAAATGTTTTAAATTTTTTTCTGCTTTAGCACATGTAGTATCACCTTCTGACTTGTAGTCCCATGCTTCTCCAGGATTCCTGGAGGGTGGATCAGCAGTCCCTGTGGATGTTTTCCAGAGAGTAACTTAAAGGTTGAAAAACCTGTAATATCCTCCAAAGGCTGAAGACCTCAACCAATTCCATGATCATCTAATTTTTAAATGTTTCCTTTAGTATATATCTGCTATAGATTGATACAGTATCATAGGCAAAAAATAGCTTCAATATCGTGAACACTAACAAGCAGCAGAAAATTGGGAGAGTGTCTGTGTGTGTGTGTGCGTGCGCACGAACATTCAAAATTAAAAACCAACCTCCCCTGACCCCAATGTTAGAGGAACATGATGTAGCGGCAGCATGATAGAGGGAAAGGGGATATGAGAACAGTCTTCGCAATGGTGTTGCATGCACTTGTGGCATCAGCTACTCCAGAGCTATCAATCATCTGAGTAGCACACATATACCCAGGATTGTCTACTCACACCGAGGGCCACCATTTCAGCCTGAGGCGTCATTAACGGACCGGTAGTGATTACAGCAGGCTCCAGCTGAGTGTAACCAAACCTGTAACTCTTTCTACTAAATCCAATCAGGGAGCAAGGTACAATAAATTGGACAGTCGGAACCAACTTTTGTAAATCTAAATCCATGATCACTCCGTAGGCATTTAGTTTTCCAGATGTACTCAGTCCTTTGCTTGTCTGGTGAAACAGCATAGTAATTACTTCTGTTCCTTACACAGCAGAAAGTAAACAGTTTAAGCAAATTGAAATTAAAGTATTATTTCTGTAGCAGGAATACCTTCATAGAGGTAAAGAAAGGAAATGAATATTTAGCTATAAATTCATAATCAGACATAGTCTGAATTCCATGTGTATCCATGGGGATAAGCTTTAAAAAGCAAAATACTAGCTTGCTTGAAGTGCATTATACATTATGATATACTCCATAATTACTGGATGATTGCTGTCTGCTGCTAGTGCTAAAGCTGGATGTTGTAGTTCATGGAATTTGGACACTTTCAAAAATCTCAGTTTTTTAAATGAAGGGAAAATCATGTAATTAGAAAAGTACTTGTATAACAATGGCATCTTCTTACTCAAGACTTGCTCTTCAAGGGTTTTTCAAACTTCTATTGGATTGCTTCAATAAGAAAAATAAACAGTTATTACTCTCTACACCTGGTAACACTACAGTGCCAAAACAGCTACAGGGCTGACATAAATAGCTGGATAATGGGCTAGGGAGGGTTTTCCATCTCATACATCTTCAATAGAAGTGTTAGCTAAATTCCAATAACGGTGTCAAAATCTGCCTTCAATTACACCTGTGAAACCTAATGGAGGGAATAGTGTGTACAAAGAGAATTTGTCCTTGTAGAATCTTTATCACCAGTAAATATATGTCAGACTGAAAGGATATATCACGTCTGAGATCTCAGGCTGAACATGCAGGGCTGCAGCTGGAAAAAATTTAATTTTTTACTGAGAACCTGAGTAAATTTGATATCAAGTCACTGTATAATAAAGTTCTATCTGCTGTTGTTGTAATGACAGAAATCGAGACTATTCTACAACTTGGGAAAAAAAAGATAGCTCTGTTGTGTTATGTTCATTGTATTTGAGCTCAAGTTAAACTATGTAATTTTAAGAAAAACAGTTATTTCATGTATGTGTCATGAACCTAGCTCACATATCTCAAAATCTACATTTTCTGAGCTGTTATATCATCACTTCAGGACTAGCTTCTCTGATGACAGGGAATGAAATTTACTGTTTTTGAAAAATGGCAGATAACAGGCTGAATATATTTTGTAGCCCCTCTGAAATATATATCTGAAGAGTATATTTTAGAAATTCATATAGATAAAAATGAAGAGACCTCTGTGCTGCCATGAAATAAGAAACTATATTGTAAATCTAAGATACCATTTTCATAACCAAGGTGAGATTTCTTAAAAACGCTGGAACCTTGGAAAAGAAGGAATATTTGCCTGCTGAATCAGGCTTAAAGTAGAAAAAAAAGGCTTCTGTAGAATACGACCAGCTTTCGCTATCGAACATCGCTGGAATATTTGACTTCAAAGCTACCTACAGAAAGTATTTTTGAAGTCATAACTTTTTGCATGCAACTCCCAAGATAATACTACAGGAGGACTTTGGTAACTTGCAGTTTTAGTAAAAGTTTTGATGTAGCAGCTGTATTTTTTTTAAAGCCTCTACATTGTGGATTCCAATGATTTTAGAATATTTTTAGCATGTACTTAAAAATATATCATTCTCAAGTCTTACTCACTATGTTTCAAAGATCTTATAAATCTAAACCCCAGGTGTTTAAAGTATAATTAAAAGATATCCATATACTATTTTTAGAAAAACATGATTTTTGAGGGGAACGGGAAAGTTGAACATACAGATCCTTCCATTTCATAAAGTTGGCTTTACAGAAACATCTATACTTATTGCCTATACAAAAGCCATGTAGAAAGAGCTAGTTATACGCAGTAACAGAACCAAAGAACAAAAGAAAAAATTTGCAGGACATAAGAAAAGCATTATAATGATAGAGACTAAGTATTGAATCATAAGCACAGAAATACCATACAAGAGTAACTTAAAGAGAAAAACATTCACAAGTGAACAATCCTATGGAGTCAATCACACTGCAAGCAAGAGAAAAGTGTACAGAGATAGGAGTGTGTTTGGGTGCTAGCTTTCCCTATGAAGCCCTCTGTCCAGCCCTAAAAGCTGCATGTAGCACTTCTACCAAGGGGTAGCTATACCTATGCTCAAGGCCAACCCTGACATAACACAGTCCTGCGACCCTGCATGGTACTCCTGAGAAACCAAAATGTGAGAAGGAGCTGCAAGAAGCTTTGTGTGGAGCCTCCACTCACACTCACTGGCTCGGGAGTTGCACTTAAACCCTTGTCCTGGTCCATGCTTCCCACCTTGGAGATGTGCCTGTGCTTGGTCTTGTACCTTTGGTTAATCCTGTCCCTGGCTTGCCCTCAGACTTGCCCTGTTACCATAGGCTTTTCTAGCAATTGCTGGCTGTAGCTGATTCTGACTGCTATTGCTACAACTGCTTTTTGTATTTAAGCTCGTTACGGCTGTAGCCTTTGTCAGTGCACCTACCTCACAGTCATTCTCAGTTCCTGGCTTATCTTTTTTTGTGGAATAAACCTACTTTTGTTGCTTCCTGGTACTTTCCTGAAGTGTTTTGGACATGTACAAGCAGCACAGTTGATAGAGAGCCAACTGAGTTGTCAAATGACTAAGGAAGTGCTGAAGCTATAGTAGAACTTTTTGATTTCCAAGTTGTAAGTAACACAAATGTTAACAAACAAGGTATCTGATGTCTGTAAGACATCCTGCAAGACAAAAAAATCCATAAACATTAACATCAAAGAACTAGAATTTCAGCAACATCTTTGTTTTCATGCAAAAAACCCTTATTATAAGCAATCAAATGAGGTAACATAAAAGTGAATTCATAATAGCTAATTCATGTTAAGAATTATTTAGGATTGCATACAGGTTTATAGAACTACATAGGTCTATAAGGTTTATCTATAGACATAGAAGACAAAGGGATTATCTGTTAACTTACATCATTATTACACATTTAAATATTTAATGGCACTTCGAATATGCTTTTTGCAGGTATAATGTTACTGTCTGAATGGAACACACTTGTGTATAAAACCTCTTAAAGATATTAGCATTTCAATATATGTCCCTCAGGAGACAGACTTTCTGTCACTAGTAGAAGAGCCAGAATGCCTGACATTTTTTCTTCTATAGGTTTTTTCTTGTAATCAATGCCTGGAAATGCTTTAAACATTAGAGCAACATTGAGTGTTGTTGACTGTTGATAGACTCTTAATTGTTATATTTGACCTGTGTAGTTTATGTTGATAAATGCAGCAGTAAGTACTCAGTACAATTTAGAAATTACTTCTTTTTCTATTATGTTGGGTGGGGATTTTATGTGTAGCTATGTATCAGTTTTTATGTATTTATTCCTGCAAGTCCTATTTTTCTAAGTGGAAAAAATGCTCAGAACCAAGAAGTGCCTTGTGTTAGAGTTCTGCCTGGCAGAACTGTGCCTGGCAGTAAGCTTATTAAAATCTGATAAATAGATCATACAATCAACTGCTTATATTACCCGTAAGCAGGCATGAAAATCAAAGGAAGCAGAAAGTCTGAACAAGCTGTCTATAGTCTCTGCAAATATTCTTGTGTTATACTTAAGCTGAATTTTGCTTCTGGTTAAGAAACTGTAGGAATGAGTCATCATTAAAGCTGCAGAAAGCAAGCTGAGCAAGCCATTGCAGTATTAGCCTATACTCACCCAGCTGAAACCACAGCTACTACAGCTTTTGACATTTTTTCCATTCGTGTCTATTACTCTTCAACAGGATACCATTGTTTGCTTGAATATTGCTGTATATGCACATTAGTGATTACGCACTATCATGCTCTATTTCTAAATTTTCTTTTAGATTAAAAAAAGAAAAAAACCCTCAGGCCTTGTAGATGCCTGCCTTTCAACCTATACAAAGCTTAGATTAACTATGCCTAGAAATTCATCTCTTCTCTAATATGTGTTTCTTAAAGTTTGTTAACAAACATATGTTGGTTAAGAGTATAAGTTCACCACCTTTTTTCACTAAGTAGTACTTATAGTACTTCTCAAATATTTCATTTTACTATAATATTAGATAAAAGGAATGTGTCTAAAACCAAAATTGCTGAGTGGGTCACACAATAATCTTAGAATTTATAACTTTTACAGAAAGAAGCTTTTATGGAGTAAGAGAAAAAGAGCTATACTGTATCCAACAGTTGGACAAAACCTGCAAGTCTTCATGAGACAGGTGGTTAGGCAGACTGGTTTTATGTTATTACTATTAATAATTCTTTATAAAAATACAATTACATTAAAAGTGTTAACTGAAAAATAAATGCAAGGCTGAAAGAATGAATATATTCAACTGTCTAAATTCATCACAGCTTTTCTGCTTTTCTGACAAGGGTAATGACTGTGCTAGGTAAATTTGGGCAGTGAAAATGGCCATCCTCAGTTTATATTTGCATCTAGAAAGAAGGATTCTGGATTTTCACATATTGAGTTTTCTCAGTACTCTTTATTTATTTTTTGGGGGGGCGGGGGAGGGGGTGGCTTGTCCTTATGTGCCTCTTGCAGAACTGAGCATGCTTCAGTGCACAGGACTCATCTTTCCCATACTAGGAGAACCTTGTAAATTAGGCTGAAGGAAGGCTTCAATTGCAAATACTTCGAGCTCAATGACCCCTGGGCTAGGATTTTGGCTAGAGAAGCTGAGAATAGCTGTTTTTCTCCTTTTATGTACTCATTCTGACTGCTATAGCAGAAACTCAGCTTATTACCAGACTGGCATATTAGCCCAGGCTTGAACTCATACAAGCCCAAAACTGTTATTGCACACCCTACATATACTTTCCATCTCACTTTAGGAACAAATTAGTCATCTATGGGGAGATTCTTCCTACGGAAGAATCCATAGTGGTGCCTTGCACTTCAGTCAGGAAGCATGAGCATGATCAATTCTCTAGGATGGATCATGGAAAGACTGGAGTGTTACCATTGATCAGGCTCTTCTGCTATTCACCTGCTATTCACTCATTTGCCTTTCCTTAGACAGCTTTTCTAAGTCCTTATCCAAGGAGATGGCTTCCTAAAGAATTACATCAAGTTAGGTAAAACTAGAACATTCAGTGTATGTGTCCTGGCTCTAGCTAACAGTACACTACTGTTTGTTACCACTAGTTCAAACTCTGTAAATTGGAGCAAGAAATCTACAGGACTAAATCATGCCATTAGTATCTGTTGCCCACTTTGATATATTGCATTCTCTGCCATCTGGATTGGAAGTATCTCACATTACTAGAGTAGGAACCACAGCCCTGCTTGTTGCTCTCTTCTAGAAGTGGTAAGTTTGAAGTGTCTGAATGGTCCTGAGCTTGTTCTTCTGCTTTTTCTCAACACCAGCAGTCAAAGGAGGCAACGTACTTGAACAAAAAGTATAGCATGGGTATTAAGGAGCCAAAATAGACACACTGAATACGATGCAGACACACAAGTTGAGGTGTGTGTGTGTTAGACTGACAGTAGTGAAACATAAATTTGTAAAGGCTCATTGAAGTTTGTTCTTGCAAAGATGAAGGGGATCTAAACTAACATTGACCGGGGTACTCAGCTGGACTGGCAAACTGAGCCCAGGCTTGAGCACACCTACCTTGAGAGACAGCTCAAGCGTAGCCAGTCAGATAATCCACAATACGTACCTGAAGGAAATCAGCAGAGTAACGATGTACTGTCTATCAGAATCCTGGAGGTTTTTTCTATTGAGTGATACAATAGCAGGTAACATAGCCTCATGATACTTTGATTTACTCTGCATCTTTTCCTAAGTGTCACTTTTCTCAGAGCAACAGAGATGAAGATGTGGTTCATTTATATTTTTTTTTGCCTCAAACAGAAGGAAAAATGAGCTGGCTTGGGCAGAATGTTTTTTCTATTACTACAACACTAAAACGCAATATAGACTTAAAACTGTCTTTTTCCTTTAGGAAGTCTTTGGTGTACCGTATTTCCTTCCATTACTACAATAGAAAGTCTGCTAATCTAGTACAATGCAAATATTGCAGTAATAAACTTATTTTTTTCTCACATAAAACAGGTTATAGTACACTAACTTCTACAACATACACAAGAAAACATAGATGCTATGTATTCTCCACATCTCCTTTCAGGAAGTGAATCAGTAGTCAGTCCTGCTAAACTATGTATTTCACAGAAGTCAGTGCTAAAGAAAGGTACCAGACTTGCAGCTGCAGAGACTGGAGTCGTTTGCTTACTACAGACTAGGTAGATTGCTCTCATAGCAGCTGTGCATGCATCTCCAGATCATTCACTGTATGTGCAGTACTTGAATACAAAAGTGTTCATATCTAATTGCATCCCTCTGACCCAGGCATCCCTCAAATAATTTAGTATGAAGCCCCTGGTAGCAGTGTGTTCCATGATGAAACAACCTTTAAAACAGCGGGTACTTCAGAAAATTAACAGCCAAAGGGCTTTATATTGTACAAGATTGCTTCAAAGACAGCTCCAAAGTTTTTAAAGTTGTTCTCTGTGGCAGGCATTTTTCTCTTTATCTCTGTGATATTCAGTATGAAAAGCACTAGCTAGCACACTGTTTCTCCCACTAGCAGAAGTAATTGAAAAAATATTAACAGCTAACAATATAATATGTAACCCTGTTCTGTTCTGTAATCAACACTGAAACATACCACATAACTAAAAGCAGGGGAATGGAAACTCTAAAAGATGAGGACAAAAAAAGGTCTTGCTCGTGTTATAAAATCCTTTTCATTATTGCTCTATACTGCACACAGTTCATACTAATCCTTAATATCAATTTAAAAACACATCCTTCCAGGCTTATCTCCCAAACTGCACAGATGTCATCTCATAAAGCAGCTCTATAGCTGTTAATTTTTTTCTCATGATTAAAACATGATTAGCATATAGAGAGCAACAGAACACTGAAAACATTCTGAAAATGTATGTGTAAGACAGTGTTTCCCATTCTGGTTGACCCATACTACGTGGTTCAAAGTAGGAAGGAAACTCCTTACTGAGTTCTGTGGGATGCTTCATAAAACTTTTAGGAGGGATTTTGTAATATTCTAGCAAATTTCCTCCTAATATCAACATGGATAAGATTTGACAGGTGGATCTAGTAATAGCTATTTTCTTTCATTTTCAAGAATTACTGAATATTTATCTATGCTTTGAATTCTAAGTGACTAGTTAATAGGATACTAAAGCACTTACCATTACTTAGAAATAAGAATTAAGTATTTCTCTGCAATAAGAGGAACATATTAACTAAATCAACAAAAGTTTGATTTTACAAGTAATCTTAAGTATCACACTTGGAGCTTTGTGGTTTTTCTATAGAACTTTCCAACTTTTTCCTCTGTACTGTGACTTTCTCATTTCTCAGGGAACATTTTTTTTTCTCAAGGAAGTTTTTTTGTTATCATATTATAGCACTGCCCTATGAGAATTTGACTCAGCTGTTCTTCTGATTTTTCACTTTTCCAAATGGAAAGACTTGCTGATAACTGTAGGGCCACTTCATTGCTGAGAAATAATAGCTGCCACAAGGCAAAAGTGAAATAAGGAGCATTAGGTAAAGGCTTGATTAGGATCTGAGGCTTGGAAAGGGAAATAATAACCATGTAAGGTTAAGATTATGTAGGAAATATCCTAAGGAGAGAGAAATAAATTGAAGAGTTTAAGTTTAAATGTTTTAAGATTTGGGATTTTGAAAATCTAAAGCTGAACAAGAATTTTGGGGTACTCCTTCAAGATAACCTTCACATGATGTTAGAACAGCAAAAATGTTTCAAGTAAAATGAGGGAGTAGAGCCCAAGAATAGATGAAGGAAGAATGAAAGACAAGCCTTCAGAAAACTAGAGGCTTTCAGAAAATTCTGAGATGAAAGATTTGAGTTTATACTGAGCTCTGTGAGTTCGTAGTCCTTCCAGAGTTTAAACTGGGTTTAAGATGCTGCTCAGACACATCTCTAGCTAAAGGTGCTGCAAACTGATGAGTGACTAACAGACACAAAGAAAAACCTGAGATAAAGGCATGATCCTATGTTGGGTTTGAAGAATCCTGCTGTTTGGTGATACTTGAAAGAAATGATCAATGTGATATGCTTGGTCTGTTTTGTCTAGTAAAGTGAAGTAAAGATAACTTACTTCACAAAAATACAGGTTTTCTCTCCTGACTCTGGAAAGATCAAAGCTTATTTTCATGTCAATGTATCTAAGTGAAATGTTTGAGTAAAGCTTTCCAAAGGAAGATCTCAGCTCAAATATTGATGTTATTCAAGGCCTTAGCTTATTGAATTCATTCTCTTTTAATATCCACTGGATGGAATGAAAGTGTAGCTAAAACTATCTGTTAGTGTTTAACACTGTTAATTGTCTTTCAGCACAGTATTTTGGCAAAATTTGACCTGTAATTGAACATAGTTTTGACTGTCCTCCACTTTGCAAGAGTTTCTACTCATTTAAATCTAGTACAACAGTGTTCCTCAAACTGAGGTATGATGCGATAGGGAACACAAAAAAAGTGAAATACACTGCAACGTGCTCTAATTCAGATGTCACTGCTACGTAGCACAAAGTTGTTCAAATTGACTGGAGTAAGGTGTGGGTCAAAAGTGTTAAGGGACACTTAATCATAGTACACATTTCCTCATGTTCACTTTAATTTCACAGATTATCTCTGCCCCTATTCCAGTATCTTCTGATAGTGGTACTTCTAATGCAAGTAAGAATAATATTCATATATTCATCTAATAATGGTCATTACCTTATAAGTTGGACTAAGGTGTAAGAAAACATGCAGTCTAGAATTCTGCTATTGTCAACACTAATTCTGAGGCTTATAGGAACACTTACTTACTACGAGAAAAAACTGAGATACTGCAAAAATCTGAAGTGAATTGTTGGGTGCTGAAGAAGAGTACACAGCTCCTCTATAAACATGAATAATAAATACTTTTTGTGATTCAAAAGAATTTTTCTCTATCTGAGAGACAGGCTTAATGGAATTTGTCAAATAAAGGACATTAAAAAGTCTTTTGACTATTTTTTCTAGATGCTTATCTTGGCTGGAAATACATGAACTTCTGATAACTTTACCTCTTCAATTTCAGAGAATATAAGAATTGTTATGTATGTGCTAGTAGAGTCAGCTCTGAATTGCTTTTTGTACTTGGAGGTATATTTGCACGCATTAGATTTCCAATTCTAAATGTGGGGTCATATGAACTCCAAATTCAAGGTCTTAGTTTCAATTAAATAACTGCTACAGTTTGTGATGAACACTTAAGAGTATCTGGTACTTGCCAGTAAGCAGTATATATGATAAAATATGACAAAAATGTTAGTAACTGAGGATGTAAAAGTGCCTGTATAAAAGTCTATAGAAAAAAAATACTTCAGTGTAATGCAGAATTTCAGTACTAGTAATAATACTCAGTCCACAGATGCAATTAAAAACTTAGTGAAGAATAAGAGTTTATTTTAAAAAATGTGGAAGAACTATGCACTGAAAGTACATGACAAGAATATTTGAACATCCAATGTAACATGAAGTGTTCTGAAAGCTTATTTGATTGCTGTAGTGGCCTGCTGGCTGTCTTAGCATGATGGCATAGATGTGCTGGACAGATATAATAGAAAACTACAGTCATAATTTTCTTGTAACAAGAATGAAAACCCCATTGAAGTGAATGAATTTCCTGAGAATAGGATTTGGGTTCACTTTCAGACTTTTGTTCTCCCAAATTATCTTTGGTTATTAAAAAAACTCTTAAATATTTTTAAAACTCATTTAGGGTTTCTATATTCATCTTGCTTTTCCTAATACAAAGGGGAGATGTAGAAAAATATTTTTTCTATGTTGTGCTATCTAAAAATTGGGTGAAAGGCAGTAGCATTGAGATAGTGAAAAGGGGTTACAATCTTGAGGGTTTTTTGTAATGTAAATCAGTAGAGGAGAGAAATAAATTGTTCTACATTCCTTTTCTTCAAGGACTTCCTTCCATCTCTTAGGAAGAAAGACATAGGAGATTATTGTGCTATAAAACCCATGAACTGCAATCCGTTTCCTGAAAGTCTCTTCACTGCACAAAAACAATGATCAGACTGTCTTTCTCTGCCAAGCACCAACTCCCTCACCAGACTTCTTTGTAGATGTTCAGTTCCTCATTGTTCGCAGAGCTTAGCTCTCTTTTTCCCTCTTCCCCTCTCGACTCCAGCCACTCAGCAGGACTGATGAAGCTATTGCTAATGCCTGTCTGGGGCATTAGCTGGCATTAAATGGAATTAGAGCCCACCACCCTTCCGAAGGACTCTGATACAAAAGTCAGTGCTTGAAGAGAAGTTGTAGGCTGGGATATCCTACATCACTTGGCTTTCTCCCTTCTATTTTCAGACAGGCATATCCCCATTTTGAAGAACTGAGCCACTGATACCACTTGTTTCTCTCCAGGTGGACCTAAACGATTAGGACCTTCTCCAGTTACGAGACAACTGATGGATGCTGTGTGAAAGGTGAGGACCTCTGTGGCACCCCCTCACTGAAGTTGGGAGCTGCAAGACTCTGCTACCAGAGTCAAACTCCTGCTGATCTCAAAACTCAGCCCAGCTGCAACCTAAAGAAGTCGTTTGCAACCATCCTCTGGCTTTTCCCCTTCTCTGCTACCAAGTAATACCTAGAGATGACATCCAGATCTTTCTTTTACACTAGGTAGCTAGCTTTAAGACTTCTTTCAGTAAGTGACAAAGTCTGACCTGAACTCATCTGGATAAGAATAAAAACAGGCAGGTTGTCTTGCATCATAGCTCACTGAATATTAGATGAGATGTATTTGGTAAGTTTTATTTTTCATATTTTGGGTGGTTGAGGAACTGTTAAATAAATGCTAAGTGTTAGGTCAAGATGAGTCCTGAGCTGCAGATCTATATGATTAGTAACAACCTTATAACACTGATCCTTATGGAAGAGGCACTGTAGAAAAAGATTGAAGGAAGAAACGTTTATCTAAGGGATGGATAAATAAGAAAGAGGACAGGCATTACCTGAAGAACTCAGACAACTAACTTGCCATTTCAAAGTGACTTTTTTTGCTAGTATAAATGGATTTCTATGTACAGATCTCCCTTCACCAATCTATATGGTACATAAGCAGGAACATTAAGTAACTGTTTAGTGTCTCTTTGCCTAATTTTAGTGCTAGATACATGTTTAATGATGATAGAGCCCACTGATTGCAAAGACCCTATCAAATTTACACTTTAATTCTATCTCATAAAACTAGAACTTTGGTAACTATTTGAGAAAGACTATCCTTAACATAGGAAAAAAAGCAAACCTCAGATGAAAAAATTCATCCTAATGAAATAAGTTTAGAGTACTTTTTTTCATATTTTCTTTCATGTTCTATACCGTCAGCAAATGCTGACAGGCTTTTTCGAGGCTCTAGTGATATTCTTGAACCTGGCAGCTATCCATCCCCTCATAGATCTTTGCTCTCTAAAGCATCTCATCAGCCATCTACTTGGAAGGCTTGGTTTCAGTACACTCCAGATTTCAGTAATTCCAAATATACTTACCCTGCTGAAATGTAAATTGTTTCATCTCAAAAGTTTCCCACATACATTCTCGTGAGTAGTGTGAAAAATTTCCATCAAGAAGGAAAAGACAATTCCTTACTTTCTTTTTATTTAAACCATTGTCATCTGTCTAGCTGACGGGGTGAATAACAGTGAATGTCTTCTGAAGTACATCAGTTCCAAAAGGAAATGTTTATGGCATCAGTTAATTGCCTATGCCTCTTTTCTAAGGCAAAAGGTTCAATTTACTTCTCTCCCCCTCCTCCCCCTACTGTGAAATACTAGGCAATGACAGTGGAGTTGCAAAAATCCACACTATTGACAGTTATCACAGTATCTGCTAGCATGTGGACATAATTTAATGAATTTGATTCCTCTGTCTCACTACTGTAAAGAAGCTTTATTTTAAATTTCAGCTTATTGGTCAAGAAATACAGGGGAAGAAGAGCAGTGTCATTCCTGAGATCAAAGAGAATCCATATGGATGCTAATCCTGGAATTTCCAGAGACTGAATATAGGTCCTTAATGACTGCATTAGTTGTTGTTGGAAAGGCTGCAAATAACTATTTCTAAGGCTACTTTCAAGCTCTCTACAGTCTAACATAGATGGAGGAGATACTTCATGTTGTTAAGTTTGGTTCAGCACCTTCAGTGGAGCATTGCAAAGGGGGCAGCTGATTGCCACCTGAAAATTTACTGCTGCACTTCCTAGACTTCTATCAGCATACATAGACAACTAGAACTTACAAACTGTGCAGCACGCTTTTTAGAATTGCCATACGCCTGGGCTTTCCCAAGCACTTTTTATGATGCAGGATTGCTTACGCTCACCTTAAACCTGTATTTGGGGTTTCTGGATATGTAGATGCTCCTCTGGCTTCAAGTAGCTTCTGCACATCCAGGAAACTCTGGACATGTTCACCATTTGTGGCTCAGTGCTAGGGCACATATACATTAAAGGAGATGCTTTAGAGAACTGTCACGCTTGCTATAGCATTACTGCAAAATAGCTGGTCAGGAGATTGATACAGCAGGCACAGCACTGTTGCTCTGCACATTTGTAGTACAACTGACAGTCTCAAAGCCTTCAATTGACTGCAGTGCTGATAAAACTGATGGTATGTACCTGCAAAACTGAGAAGGGATTAAGCCATATTCCAGCATTTAAAGGCTACTGCAGAGGGGCACGAGAGAACAAACAATTCTCCACGTCTGTGGTGCACAGGATGTAAATGAACGGACTTAAACACCAGCAGGATTCCCATTAGACACTAGTTAGATTTTAGCATATGTAACAATTACAAAGCTCAGGCATAGATGGCTTAGGGAAACTGGAATCTTCATCAGTGGAAATATTTAACGACAAGTTAAACAAGTACCTTTCAGAAGATACAGACGATCCTGCTTTAGAAAGGACACTGGGCTAGATGGTCTCCCCAGGTCCCTTCTAAGTTTATTTCCCTAGGATTCTATGTACAGTAAGCCTGAAATGTCCCCAAAGTTTCCAATTACCATGCATGAATAGACCATCTGTGCAAGGCAAGCTCAATATGTCTGCTTCCTAAGAGCACTGCACTTACTGAAACAAATGTAACAGTTCTACTCATTTATACAAAAGTCTGTTCAGAGCCATTGTGTAGGGAAAAAAGTTTGGTAGAGACACCAGTCCTAAAATGTCTTCCTCATTATTTACTGAGTGTCTCCTGTTTGAATTTCAGTAACATCTGATAATCCTGAGATCAGTGGAAGCTGAAGATATCCAACATCCTGTAACTAAACACTGTTAAAGACACAGTGTTATGTCTTTACTTGGACATCATCATAGGATCTCATCCCATGGGAGTTTAAGGACATACATACCTAATGGATTTAATTATATAAAACAGTATTTGCATTAGTGTATTCAGAATCAATTTTGTAACAAGAATTCTTGATATTTTATTGAAGTAGTTATTATTGTTTGAGAAATACATCAAACCAGTTTCTTTTTCTTCATGAAAGGAGAAAACACAGCTAAAGCTGAATTACACTAGCTATTGGGTGGTATTTGTGTCTGCGACTGCAGTGTTAATATGATAGGCAGTCATTGGGAACAGCTAAATAGAACCTAGAATCAAAGTCTTTAAACATTTTGAAATTCCTCAGCTTCAGAGAGGTGATTTTCAAAGTTTAAAAATGCTCTTACATAAACCACTCCTCTTGGAAGGTTATGTGGGAAACAACCACAAGAAGTTACAACCAATTACACCAACTGATATTTCAGAGCCAGTGAATCAAATCTTAAAGCACCCAAGATCACTTCTGAAGCTTTCCTAAACTGATAAGCACTCCTCCAGTTTATATTATTTCTGCACGGACATATGAATATTGTAATAACTTCTGAGGTTTGCACAGGGTACACATGGAAAATTCTTTCACTACATACAGACTCATTTTAAAACCTACTTTATAAAAATGCAATATATAGCATAATCTGTCTATTCAGAGTTTGGAATCTTGTATAGCGGCTCAATGTCTTTAAAATGAAGAATATAAAGTAAATGACAAAAATGTCTCTCACTGTCTTTCCTTGGTTTGTTGCTGTTGCTACTGATTTACCATTTTATTATAAAGGTAGCTACTAGCCCTGTTTAGAATTAGGTAAATTCACACCCTGAGAGGGTGTCTTGTTTTGTGCTCATCCTTCAGGGGGTTTTGTGGCCTTTGTGTGCCTCTCTTACTTGCGAATGAATAACACTCTAATATAGGTCAGGAGATGGGTTGAGTGTAATACAGTATAGAATTCAGGCCTAAAATGATGAGGAAGATGGAAGATACACACAGAAAGAATAAGCAGAGGAAGGTTTGGCAAAACCATCTCATATTAGTTGTATTTTATATTTGCAGCTGATCTTGTTAAAGTTCCAGCACTCTAAATTAAACTGTCTCTGCTGAACCAACAGACCGGGAAAGAAAGCTATCAAAAAAACCAAAATAATACCCAATTTTCACTAAAATAATGAAGGCTCATTAAAATAATGAAGGTTATCAGCTCTATTCCTCAGGCCTTGGGGAATGGAGAGGGGATTTATTCACAAGAATATTCTGAGAATCAGTTTTTTGAATTAAATGTTTAGTTTAAACATTTGACATATTGGCACATTCCAAAATGTTGTTAAAAAAGTTAAAAATCTATATTTTAAAATCAGCATCGCAGGTAAATTGTGCTGCATTTAAGAAATTCATAACTTTTTGAATACCATAATCCAAAATTCCAAATCTCTTTTCTACAAAAGAAAAATGTATGACAAAGTTCAAAAGGCTGAGATCTGAATGGGAATATCCAGATGCAGAAGCAGTGAAGGCATGTTAAAAGGATAATATTGGTATGGGTTCATAGCATCTTTATCAGAAGATACTGAACATCACTGTACATCTACATGCAGCATCCAAGACACTTGGACACATTAGCTACTTGTTGCAAATGAAAGCTCTTAAAACAGGTCCTGGGTTCCCCTCTAGAGGGTAAGGAGCTCTATGGTGAGGTATCTTTTGGAACAGTTAAACTGAAAACACCTCTCTTTTTATTAATTTTATGTCTTCCAATTTGGAGGAAGTGGCAAGAAAACATGTTGACTTTGTCCATTTAGACAGCAAGTACCTGGCTGGAAGATGGGATAAAAAGAGTCGAGAACGGAAGAGGGATGGAGTTTACATAAGATACATTTGCAATTGCAGGGACAGATTCTTAGATAATATAAATCTCTGTAGTTCCACTGAACAAGACTGTTTCACACCCCATTGCAAATTGTACATGGTATCGTCAGTAAGGCTTCTGTGAGTTCTTAGAAAGAATATTTTGCTGGCATCTCTGGTGCCACAGTAACTCCTCATTATAACCCCATTAAGAACTCCATTTAGAAAAAATCATGAGAAGTATGCCTAATGGTACTTAGCTCAGTAGTCTGTGTTGACTCCAGCCACAGAACTCTCTCTGATATTTCTAATGTAATGTAAGGACTATGGCTCTTTGATATATTGATGAGTTGCTGTTTACCTATTACTCTCCATGTTTTATATAGGTTCCAATTGCTTGTGAATCCTACAGAATGAAAGTCAAATACAAATGACATAATTAAAACCATAAAATACAACAATTAGTGCTATATTCACAAATACTGTTTTTTGATATCAGTGATGCAAAGCATCATAAACCCAACTTAACGGTCTCATTAATTGTTCACATCAGTGAGTAGTATGAAGCTGCAAGAGGATATTGCTGAATCCTCCTCAGTATTTTTAAAATATTCCATGAATGCTTTATTTTCTTGATATCTTGTAGGTTTTAGAGTGCAGAAGACAGAACTTTTTTGCAGCAGCAGGCCAAAGGATAATATGAGGTAGTTGCAGTCTATAAACTTGCAATGGCCAGATGAGAAATCTATGTCACTCCTATGTATGATTAAAGTATTTGATCTATATTTGTATTCAGAAACTGCCTATTTTAGGATGACATCAGTAGTTGCAAATTAGTAATCAAGCCAGATAAATCTGTAGGAAAAAATGGAAGATTAAGGACATAGTGAACAACTCATATATCTCTGCCAGTCATAACAGCTGTTAGCAATGTCTGTTCGATGCTTTCATCAGTTTTCTTTCATCCTGTGACTAACATGATAGCTGAAAAGAAATGTACAGGCTTTTAAAATTTCTTTTAGATTTAATTTCATAGGAATGCTTACTTTAGAAAAGAGGTGAGTAAGAGGGCATGTAAAAGGTACACCAAATAAAGACAAAAATGGGGAGGTAAATGATACTGTCAGACCCTTTTTCACAATCTAAGAATATTAAAAGAAACTAGAAGACAATACACTGCAGAACTAAGTATATTTGAAGGAAAATACTAAATTAGAGTTACTGCAGATGGCATAAACTTGATCACTTATTTACTGAAAATATGACAAAGTTTCTCATTGGCTTTAATGAGTTTTAGTCTCTTTGTGAGATAAATTTGAAAGCTGAAACAGGGAATATGAAAGGAACTTTTGCCTAGTGGGAAAAGAGTAGGCCTCATTCCACTGGGGGCTGGCTTTGCTGTATAGTCAGGGAATACTTTGCATTGTGAGGGAGCAGCTCAGAGCTGAGTACAAACTATCTTTGATTGCATCTGAGAATGGAGAAAGGCTTCTAGATTACTACCAAAAGACAGGTCTTTTTGTCACTAACATTAATGTCCAAAAATACAGAGCCAGAACTTATGTTACAAGATATGCACCTAAGGCTAAAAAAGGATTCAATCTGGTATGTAAAAGATCATCTGGCAAATCTGAGGAAGTAATGCTAAATGGTACTTACCTGAACAGATGCAAAAAGTCCACTGGGGCAGGCTGGGAAGATAGTTATAGTGGTGGAAACTTTTATTTTCTTCAGCAAAATGTTTTTGATCCATAGGAGGAAAGAATGCAGCAAAGAAGATGAACAAATGGCTCAAAGATTACTACATTTTCAAGGGAGATTCAGCAATGTTTGAGCACTCATCCCGAATAGAGAAGGGATTCCCGCTCTCCTCCTTTCACTATCTAGGGAAGCAATATTTTTTCAGACTGAAATTGGGCTGAACAGCTAAGAAAAACAAAATTAAGAAATGAAGGCATGTACCTCCTCACTTGATTATAAAACATGCAGAGAGTAGCTGAAAAATTGGGATATGGCAGTAAGTAAAACAGATCATTGAATTATAGAATCAGTAAGGTTGGAAGGAACCTCTGGAGATCATCTAGTTCAACCTGCCTGCTCAGCAGGGGCACCTAGAGCACAGTACACAGGGTTGCATCCAGGCAGGCCTTGAGTATCTCCAGAGAAGGAAACTCCACAACCTCTCTGGGCAACCTGGTCCAGTGCTCTGTCACTCTCACAGGGAAGAAATTGCCCCTCACAATTAGGCGGAACTTCCTGTGGTTCAGTTTCTGCCCATTGCCTCTTGTCCCGTCACATCGGACAACTGAAAAGAGTTTGTCTCCGTCCCCTTGACACCCTCTCTTCAGGTACTTATACACATTGATAAGATCCCCCCTCAGTCTTCTCTTCCCCAGGCTGAAGAGGCCCAGCTCTTGTAGCCGTTCCTCATAGGGCAGGTGCTCCACCCCTCTGATCATCTTCATGGCCCTACGCTGGACTCCCTCCAGTAGCTCCACGTCTCTCTTGTACTGGGGAGCCCAGAACTGGACACAGTACTCGAGATGAGGCCTCCCCAGGGCTGAGTAGAGGGGCAGGATCACCTCCCTCCACCTGCTGGCAACACTCTTCCCAATGCACCCCAGGAGACCATTGGCTTTCTTGGCCACAAGGGCACATTGCTGGCTCATGGTCAACTTGTCGTCCACCAGCACTCCCAGGTCAAAGATGCTCAGTTACAGGTCAGAAGTTCAGGTAAGTAATGTAATTAACAAAAGTCTTGGATGGGACAATAAACAGCAAGTAATAACTGAAAGGCTTGTGCAGATCAGGACCCCAGGCACCAAAAGAGTGAAACCAAAATTATTAGTGTAGAACCTAAAAGTAGTTATTAACACAGCAATCATTGTACAGCACAGCCACTGAGGGACAAATTGTTCAGGAAAGACAGATATAAAAGTAAAGATGATGAATATCACTGCATGTGGTGCTGTATTAGATGCAAAGAAATAAGAGGGGAAAATCTAATAATCTGCTTGGAGACAAACACCATTTTTGGATAGGTTAATAAAACAGCTTGTATTGGGATAGTACCATAATAGAGTCCCTGGAACAGATTTGGATAGAAAGAGATGATGTAGGAATAAATCAGGAGAATTAGTACAGAAGAGTGTCTTTACTGAAGACCTTAATTTCCTAGTAGTAGACCTGAGAGCATAGTTACAGTTCCAAATATTCTTGAAACTCAGAGCTGATAGTTTTTCATCAACTTATCACTAAAAAAAGGTGATGACAGAAGTGATTTTGGTAAGAAATGAAAATGCTAAGAAATGAAAAGACTGGTCACACGGGGTAAAAAAAGCCTATATCAATATCATAAATTTATTCTAGTTATGTTAAGTAGAAGACACAGAGTTCTGTGATAACTTTTGGATTTCAGAAGATCGCACCTGGTAAGTGAAAGGAACTGGTTAGTATCTGGACTAAAGGCTTAAGGGCTCGAATATAAGAGGTTCAGTATTTCCTAAAATCAAAGAAATTTCCTTGCTAAGGAAGTAAAAATGTTATCACATACTTAAATAGATTCAAAATCCTTTTACAGTGCGTATTAGGAATAAACAATGCATTTAGAAAAAGTGGGACAAAAAGATTGATTTAAAAGAAGTTTATGTTAGAAGTCAAGAAGCATAGGGATAAAATGAATATAGCCTAAAGTAGGACTCAGCTTGGTCTTAAATATTAAAAACAAATAGTAAATATTACATGTCCTATATACATAAAAGAAAAACAAAGAAAGAGTAATTGTATGTAGTATTCAGTGCTGATGATATTGATACAGTAGATGATTTAGATACAGCTCAAAAGACAAAATGAAACCTTCATCACTTTTTATTAACATGGGAAAACACTGTTGAATAAAAGGGAAGACTGGGCTACTAGAAACGAGGATATAGAAATTACCACTACCACACTGAAGTTGAAATCATTCTCCAAGTTTAATATATTGATATTGTGAGGAAGCAATAAACTCTTATCAGGAAATTCTTGGGGGAAAAACACCCCAAAAAAGGGCAAATGAAGCATGTGATTCTGTAGCAAGGGAATTCCCATCGACTAAAACCCCTTTTTTAGTCAATGTTCGTGTGCCCCATGTCTTATTATGTATGCAGATAGCTAAAATGAAGCTGTCAGTTTCACATTTTTTTTTCAAATAATTCTTGCAGAAAAGATGAAAGTCTCCTTCCTGATGAAACTTTCAGGCATCAGTAGAAAGGAAATTGGTGGCAATACAGAAAACACTGGAGATATTGTACAGAACGTTCTCAAAGAATGGATGAAAGTCAGTGGTGTAAAATACAAGGAACTATTAGGCATTAATAATTCCTGTTTCCTGTACCTCACTAGAGAGAAATAACCAACACATGGAAACCCAAACTACTGGTGCTGAAAACGGAGAGGAAGAGGGAGGGCTGAAGAAGCACCTAGTAATACAGTAGAGTAGGCATTTCCAGTAGTGACAGGGAAGAGACAGAAGTCTGTTCTGCTCAAGGAAACAAAGGTTGAGGGGATGAGATTTCTCTCCATAAGTAAATTAGGCAAAGAGATACAGATTAGGAGAGAGAGCTACCTAAGTTAAATGATAATGTTGGTAAAGAATGGGAGGATTTAAACAGGTCTCAATAAGATTCACCTAGAAAATGTGAGTGTTTAAGTTTTGTAGGAGTGATGGTCTGAATGAGACTTTCAACGAAAGCAGCAGCAGCTAAAAAACCATCCGATACAGCATGATCTAAGAAATGAGTCTAAGAAGTCAACTGCATAATATAATGGCCTGTGACATCTTGGGACTAGACCTGATGACTGGGTAGGCCCCTTCTAGGCAAATGACAGTGTAATTTATTCTAATTTTTCCAAACCTTTTTCCTACGCAATTCTTCCCTCCACTGGGACTTTTCAAAGACTTTCAAATGCAAGTGAGTTCTCCGTTGTCACCTCTGTTTTGGCAAACTTCAAGGTATTCCTTTATCTTAGGTATAATTTCTTCACAAAATTACACCTAATATTCAAACACACAAAACAAAAATCAACAAACTGAAGAAGCAAGAAAAAATAATCTGGATTGTACACATATCTTATCTCCAAATCTGCTTTAAGCCTTGTTCATCACTCCTTTTCAGTAATTTTCAGGATATGCTATCTGACATTATTGCAGAAAGGATGAAAGGCATTCAAGGCATCATAAGGGAAAACCAAAACAAAAACCAACAACAGAAATCAGAGAGAAGACTAAATTCTTTGCTGTAGCAATCAGTTTTATTTCAAAACTAGTTCACCTGTAGTTCCTGCTGTGCTTTTTTAGCAAAAGTATTGGTGCCTGGGTCTCTGTCTGGCCTTTACTATAATTAGTGCTAAAGTTTTGTTCAAAGTACCTCTGAACAAGTTGTCATCTTTCATTGCTGCTTCAGTCTTCAGCAAAGCTAAGCTTCTCTTCAAAGTATAAAACATCAAATGAGTCTCAGCATTTTCAGAAATAAACCTTAGTTTGATGCTCTCTGTGTCTTCCTCCCCGTGACCTAAGCACTCTCATGGTTCAGTGGAATTTAATTCCCTCCTCTGGGAACTCCTGCCAAGGACTGGGAATACTGCATGGTTTTTGATTTCTTATGCTGCAGAGATACAAGCCATAAAATTTCAAAGACCCTCCAGATAATTTTATCAAAGAAAATGACATCACTCAGCAGTCCTGAAGTTCTACTTCAGAGCAGATGGGGGCAGGAAGAGTTAAAGAATTCAAGTCTCCAGTATAAACTCTGAAAGTATTTCAGTTATTTAGGTTTTAAATCTCAAATATTGTAAGCACCATAACTTTTCTATCTGTGAACTGTCTACACAGAATTTTTTTCCCTATACTTGTTAGGAATGTAGGAAACTTTAGAGGCAAAGAAATGGAACAAATTTTCTGACATAACATACCTACATATCTCTGCAAATACATGAATTTTTATGGTCATATGCTGACATGTAACTCACTACACATCATTGCAAGCTAGCAGATCAAGCATTTACGAGAGGATCCCTACACCAGTAAGATTTTCTTAGGTTTGCATGAAGTCCTTCATCTGGTAGATGAGCTCAATATCCACGCTGCAATTAGTTAAAAATGGTATTGTGAGTGATATTGTCTCACAGTTTACTAGGATACATCTTGCACTGATATTCAGAATTCATTACCAACTGATTGCTAAGAATGTTTTTTTGTCCCACTTACTAATCAGCATATTTTCCTCAAAATTCAGATTTTGTTCTTGCATTTGATTTGATTTTCTATTCAAACGTAACTTTAAGTCTTTTCAAAAGAAAAACATTCATTACTAATAATGACTGTTTATTGTTTGGTCTTTTTTGACTTGTGTCAGGTCTTAAACATACTTCTGCAAACTGGTAAATCAAGATTGCATTTTCTGTCATTTCCTGGAAGACAAATGGCCCATTATGTTTATGGTAGAAATCATAGCATTAGTCTTAGGAAAGTCTATAGGGAAATTTCATTATGCAGACTTATGTTCCAGTCATTAGTTTTCTTGCATTACTATCACATGTCAGAGAAGTGCAAGAACTTTCAGAAGTTTCTTTTCAGTTCACCCCATTAGTGATTATACATGTCCTGAAGCATGAAAATGTCAATAGATTATCTTTTCATCTTCTCTAACTAAACTGTGGAAGATCTTCTGGTGGATTCTGAACTTTCACAAAGAATGCAATTCAAATAGAATGTTTATTTTAAAAAAGGAGATTCTACAACAGATTCATTATACACTCTACAAATAAAGCATTTCCTTTTTTAACTTTCACTTGTCTGTCTTGTTGGAGCATGGTTGATTTTGAATGACAAAAGAAAGTGAATTTTATTTTACAGTTAACCTTAAAATGCTGCTTATGTAATTTTATTCATCCTTCTCTTGTTTACCTATTCTTATCTTTAAGAGGTAAGAGTATTTTCAGGTAAGCCATACAACTTGACTTTCAGTTTGTCATTCTCTCTTTGAAATGGTCTTGTGAAACGAAAGTAACGCCTTTGTTTCTGGATACTGGGCTTTGACAACATCGATTTCAAGAACTTCTGTCATCTTCTTTTTCCTTACCTTCCCTGCTTTTGTTACTGCTCTTGCAACTTGTCAGGTTGTCAGCTTTGACAAACCAGAAGATTGTGTAACCATGTTCAGTCTGGATCAAAACTCTCTTAATATTCCTTTCCTCCTTCTCCTTTTTTTTCCTCTATATGCATATTTAAGCATATTCAATCCACAGGGAATCTTGTAAACAGCAAAGGGAGCAGTGAGCTGTAACACAGCTTGCCAAGGCAGGAACTCCATAAACCACGCTGTTTTCAGAAACTGCATCTTCAGACTGAGATTTCTTCTCTTAGAGACTATTTACAGGCTTGATTTTTTCCAAAGAGGCAGGAAGAAAGTTTCATTGCTCCTGGTCATCTGACAGGTATATGCTCATGTGTTTGCATTCACTCCCTTTCAGGAAAAGCTTCAGTTCTGATTTTTAAATTATGCTGGAATAGGTGCAGTTGTTGCAGTTCTTGTTAGCTATAAACGTTGCTTTAACTTGCAGAAGACAAAATGGAGTTTTCCATTGTATAACTTCACCACTTCTCAGTTCATATTAACTGCAGATCAGCCTCTTACTTCCCTAGCAGCCTTTCAAAAACAGTTGTGCAATCTTGGTTCCAGATTAGCTGGGGTAAGGTGGTGGTGCAGTTGTTTCTCAGTTTTAAATAGAGCAACCAAGAAGCTAAGCTGCAGGAAGTAATGCAATAGAAATGTCTGATAATAAGACCTAATTTATATATATTGATCTGCTCAAATGCCCATATATAAGCCACAGGAAGACCTGCATGCTTCAACACAGCTTCATATTTTACTCCTTTTTTACATCCTTTGCTTAAGACTTTGCAGATGAAGCAGCAAATTCTTGGTGCTGAGACAAGTTTTAACTGTTACAAAGGTTATAAACAGATGAAGTCTTTTTGCCAGAACTGCGATGTTCTATGGAGGAAAAATACAATTATTTTACCAGATACTTGGTTTCTTTAGATTTGCTCCTTGTTCAGCCTTTCTGCTGCAGTGTCAAGCAGTCCTTGGCCCACTGTTTAAAACCAAGATATGCACTTTCTGCTTCAATACCATTGCTGCTCATCCTGATCTTGTTGCCGAACTAATCTTGCCTTTAAATTGTAAGCACTAAAATATAATCTATGATAGCTTTAGACATGCCCAGAAATCATCTTGGGTTTGTAACCACAATATCTGCACACAGAGAGTATTTTCTCATGTTGTGTAGCTCCAAAGATGTTAGTTTAAAGCAGCACTGCCCACCGAAATGGGTGACATTAAGGGTGATCTTTTTTGTGCTAAGGACAGTTTATATTATTCTAGCAATCTCATTTTGCTAGAGGTCTTTTTTTTTCTTTTACCACTGTCAGTCTCATCTGAAGCTGCATTACTAGAGGTGAGAATTAGTCACTAGAGAAACGAACTGGATAGAGAAATCAGATTTTGACATTCAAACTAGATATCTGAACTTTCAAGTTCAGCTTGATACAAGGAAGGAATGTGAAGCACTGACACATGGGTTTCTCCGCATATGTTCTAGGAATTCTGTTTGCAACATCTGCCCATTCAGCTGAGTATAAGTAGTTCAACTATATAGCACATCCACAAATCTTGCCAGCTGTGTAGATGTTGCACAAATGATCTCAAGCTGTGCAATCAGTCCAACTTGCTCAGGATGCACTAGGTATATTATCTCCAAACACTTCCAGTTCATGCATATTTGGTCTGACTTTTTCATAAGGTATTAGACTCACCATATATGTGCTAAACACTACCTGTATACATACGCTTGTTCAGGAAAGTCCCAGTAAGAAATAAGGCAGTCTTTTTTGAAAGTTATCTGGCCTCTTTTCAGTAAAACTCTAATGTGGACAATAAAAACAGTTTATAAAAACCATAATTTTCCCCTGTAAGTTATAATGCGAGTGTTAGCTATACATATAAAATGACCATTATTCTGCCAAGCATTTTGTGGAGTGGGAAAAAATGAAAATGACATTATTAACCAATAGAAGTGTATTTAAAACTGAAATTTTTGTGCTTAAAGTTTGTCACTATGAGTTACCTTGTTCGGAAGTGATAAAGGTAGGGACATTCATAACAAGAAATTGGTCATTATTTAATTGAATACTTAATCCATTATAGAATACATGGCCAGTTAAGCAGTTGCTATCCTGTGAACAAAATGTCTGGTTTAACATCATGGATTATTTGGTTAACCAAACACTTTATTGTTATTCATATTTAAGGGGCATATTTAAGAGTTGAAAATTATATATAATTGTTGTTTATCATAGAAATTGAGCTTAATTGCCCTTTAAAAAGTTGTTATGAAAGATTTCTAAGCATTTTGTTCTAGAACTGTTCTTTAGCAAAATGATTTAGTATCTTTTTACTGTCTATTCCTAATGGCCACTAGGATAGCTTAAAAAGCACAGGATAAAGTTAGAAATTTAGGTTGAACTCTATTCAACCCTGGACCTCACAGTTGACTGAAACACTGGAGTTAGTCACAGGTTTATCTGCCCAGCAGTAACTTTTATACAACCATACACATAGATACAGATCTACTGTCTCTCAGAAATTACTCCATTTCTGTTTCATTTCTCATTCACATTTCAAACTTATCATAAATAAGAGATTTACAACATATTAAATCAGACATTTGGCATCATGTTCATTTGAATACCCAGAAGTGAAGGACGTATCTTCTGAATTCTGCAAGAACTGGTAATTTTCTTACAAAATTACAAAGTTACAAATAGAATTTTAAACAAAAAAAATTAATCAAAATATTTTAGTATGGGAGAAAAATTAATCCTTAACAGAGGAAAAACCCAGGTTTTATTCTATTAATCTGACTGAACTTTTAAAGGAAAGACAACTTAAGAAGGAACCTTCTCATTTGGAACTTCACTTGTACTTCTTTGCCTTTTCATTTTGTATGAAAGACTACACGGGTTGAATAACCATGTACTCATTTAGCATGATGTCAAAACTTTACCATTTACTATACCATTATTGCTCAGTTTTTAATAACTATGTTATTCCTAACAATAGACTGCTCTTAAACAACTTCCTTTTTATCAACTCATTTTTCTAATAAATGATTTAGTCTGCATTTGATGCAACTTATTACTTTGAGCTATTAACCCTACTAATTTAAAATAAAAGTAGTCTGTAGTCAGTAATTACTTTAATTGGCCTCTTCCCTAGTTGAGATGTCATTTGGACACATTGGAGTCCGTGAGAACTTTTCTACTGACTTCAGCATTTGGTACCTGACCTTCTGGGAACAACAGGATAACAAATATAGCATGCTTCTGCTTTCTTTGAATGAGGAAGACCTATTATCTGAAACAAGTGTTTTGAATTAACTATGTGAATAGAGAGCGTACCAAAGGCACTGTGGAGATTCTTCCAAAAAAAATCTTCAGTCCTAAATTTGTAAGATCCAAGATCTTCATTACAGTCTGCAATGTATCATAACTATCCTTGAATTAGGTGGTGTAGATTTACCGGTGACAATAGAGCTCAATGGAAACCAGCTTCTCTGTTTTCAGAAGGACAAATTAGCTCATACAGATTTCTCTGTTGTATGTTCAGACTTCAAGTCCTCAGCCTACTTCTTTTAGTTTCCGTACCTGTTAGTCTACTACAAGGGACAGCATAGGCATACTTTCAACTTCTCTATAAAGTCTGTCAATGATGTGGTTTAAGATTCTAAGCAAGCTTCAAAAACTAGGCCAATGTCTGATAGGTAGTTCTGGGTCTTCTGATTCAAATACTGTTCTATTTCTATCACTTCCTGTTAAAGAACAGGAATTACCATTTGATGTTTTCATCCATGTTAGCAGATAATGAAACTGCAGCCTATCTTGCAAGCAAATATCCCACATTATCAAATAATCAGTGTAAATTGTGGATAGTTGGAAATTTAGGTGAAAATAGAAGAAAAACTGGAGCACAGTAGGAGTCAGGAAAAGATTTTGAATCAGGATGAGATTTTATTCAGAGTGTAATGAAAATCAGACTTCGGAGAAAAGAGGGCCTAGTATAGGTACTAAGAAAATGCATGCCATGGTTTCATTCTGTGTCCACAAAATTGGAAACAGTAGTCATATAGGGAACATAAGCAGATAACTTACCACAGGATGAACTTTGGTCTCAAATGCTCCCCATAACCCAGATAAGTGAGAATGTGTTATGATTGTAAATGAAATGAGTAAAACAAGTATTTCTTTTTTTGTGTGTAAGGAACAAATGAAAACTGTAGAATAATGTTATCAATGTGGTGAATGTATCTGGCAATACCTAAGCTGTCTATGGTGTTCCCTGTACCAACCATTATAGGAATTAAAAAAAAAAAAAAAAGTCACTAATGTTGTACTACTACATTTTCTTGAAAATAGGATTTTTTTTGTTTCTTTGGTAACACTGAAATATCACTAAGGTTGCCTAAATGTATCCCCATGACTCAAGGTCTGATGAGAGGGAAAGGATTTGGGAGTGGTGGTTGTCATATTAAATATTTCTTTATAGAAATGCTGTGGTCAGGCCTCCTCTTCCCTTTCTCTCCATTCTTTTTGCCCACACCCCAAAAAATCAATACTTGTTGAAAGTGAATGCTGGTCATTGTCACTGTGACCATAGTTAGCGAAACCATGACAACAGCAGTGAACAGGAATAGCACTGTGGGTGGTAAAAAATAGTCTTTCTTTTTTTTTAAACAATATGGTGAGTCATTTAAAGCAGAAAATAGGTTGTATTATATTCACAGTGCAAAAGGATATATTTGATAGGATTAGATGCCTGGAATGGTGTTACCGGTGTTAGTTAACATGACACTTTGTATTGCATGTGACAGAAGCAAAGAGCCCATATGCAGAAACCCTTTCTTGGCAGTACCACCTTATCATATCACAGAGCTCAGTGAGAAAATCCAAACCTAGAGTGAAAAGAACCCTTCTATCTTAATGTTTATCTAGAGATGTAGAAATTAGGGAGACAGGCTTTAGTTCAAAGAGAAATCCCCTGTCACTGGAAAAGAATTGAAATTTGCCATAAAATATCTAGGGGAAGCAGAGAAATACCCATGTTGGACTGAAACTGTTGTATCTGCTGGGAAGCTCCTGAGTTGTTTGAAGACTATAAAGGGTTTATTGAGCTGTGGCACATAACAGAAGAGGGTGCTTAGCAGGCTGTCAACACACCTAACGTACACTTGGAAAGAAATAGCTTTCTGCTTTTCCACACTCAGAGCTTTCTTTGACTTTTCACAGATATTACTCAATGGGCACTTATGCCCTGAGCTCGAATATGAAGATATTTGTGTGGTTTTGTGTCATCATGAACAAAGGTAGCCTGATGTGCAAAGATGTTTTTAACAATATGGAGGTCCAACCAACCTTTCACCGTGGCAGTCATTAAAAGATTTAGGTGAGCTTGCCTACAAGTCATTAGTAGTACACACCATCCAAATGATTTACAGTACTTGCTACTCTGCAGGAGTTGGCATTCATAAGAAGCATAAACATAATGAGCTCATAAACAACCTCACCTTTTAAAGTTGTCCTGCCCTGAGTGTACTTAGGTGTATACAACAAGACAGTAGGTGAAGGCAAACTTTTGTGTACATTATCTCTAAAACAGAAGTGCAAAGTAACAGACATTTGAGCTGAAAGGCCCAATAGAATTAGCTTGCATCTAGATGAAATGTAACTCACAAATGTCCATAGTTTTTTTTAATACTTAGACCACTGCATCCAAAAATGAGCCTTAATACTTTAGGCTTCATTAGTTCAGGTTGGTTCTAGGTCTCTGTTAGTTCAGATTAGTACTTCTTTATACCTTGCTTCATTTTGAGGCATATGTGCCTTCAATACACACTCAGTGTACACAGGGTGGAAACTAATAACTGTTTAGCTATTGAACTATAAAGTCACTACTTAAATTAGTTTATATTAACCTCAAACAAATCCTAAGAGCTAACAATCTCATATTTGGAGATGACAGCTGAACAGACCTTCTCTTTAATACATGTTTTTTCTGTTGGTTTCATTTTAGAAAATTAATGAAGTAGCTGCATGAACAGGAGACCATCAAAAACACTAATTTCTTTATCACTCATCTTTGTAAGAAAGATGGATCTTTTTTTTCGTTTTATCATGAGCCAATTACAGTACTTCCATAGTAACCATAAAAGGAGCTCTACAACGACTTGCTTAATTACATACAAACTATTACCTTTTTACTAGGCTAGAATATCCTCAAAATGTAAACTATTATTTCTATTATATCTTTATAAAGGAAATATCCAATATAGTACTAAAGAATGGACAGTAAGAGGACATCATTAAAAACCTCCAAAGCAAAAGCTGTATCTTTTAAATTACTTTAGGAGTAGTTCATAGAAGGGAGATACTTTTTGATTCACCTGCACTTCAGAGGTGCATTTGGACAATGCATTCAAAAAGGGTCAGCCTAGTGGTTTTGGAGGAGGAAAAAGGCACTAATAATTCCCACTTGCGTTCTCACAGCAGCCCAATGATTGGACCATTATTGTCTGTGTGCTTTGTTTCATAAGCAAAAATATGTACAAACCTGAGTCAGCAGTATCTCTTAATGTAGAAATAGGGATCGTACAGCTTTACTGAGAAGGCTTGACAATTCAAAAAATCAGATCAATCTTTTTAGGGCTCCTGCATTCTCTCTGGTAATTGAAGTGATCATTCTAAGAGCTACAGGTTCTCTTTGCCACTGGCAAGTACCTTCAAAGATGTTGCAAATCCAGGAAGGATGTTGTTCTTGCAAGGCAGATGTATATTACCTCACAAGGGGCCACACCATACCCAGAAATTATGCAGGTGTATGCAGAGAAAGAGGGCAATCAACTTTTTCTCTTCATCCAGACCCTATGAGGCTTACGTAAGGACACTGCATAATCGTAGCCTTTGGATGTAGTAGAGCACAGGGATTTCTCCTTTGCTTCTTTCTCAGGAGTGTGAGACTGCCCAAAAAGGAAAGCAGGAGAAGAATGCTTCTTTGAAGCCATCTATGTCAATTTGAAATATATAGAGGAGAGAAAATAGGTGATGCACTGTAGAGATCAATTACCCAAATAGCATTCAAATGCCTGTGCTTTATAGCCAAACACAATTAAGAAGGTACCTTACATGCAAATTATCAAAACACACTTGATTTACTCATTTGCCCTCAAGGCATTACTGAGGAAAAACCCTAAGTTAATAGTAATTACCTCTAGAAACAAACTAAACAACGTTTCAGCTTGTTCCCAAGGGCATATTCCATGCATCAGTTTCCCACTTGTGAAGTCTTTAAAACTAGTCATTAACATACAATTTAGATATAGGTAGTGAACCCTTAATTCTGGTCATGTAGAGTTATACATCCAAATTTAGCTATGAATTAGTGAATTTAGCTAAATTTAGCATCTAGCAGATGCTTCTGAAATTAAGAATTCTGGAGTTTACTACACAGACACAGGAACAATCTTTTGTACTTTTAGTAAATCTTTTTACTTTTAGTAAATTTCACTAAAATTTGTCTACTTGTACTTTAAACTCGGAAACACTATTTCAATAAAATGTTTCAAAATCCATTTAAAGAAACTCAGTTTATCCAGATATTATGTAAAATAGAGTCCTAATGAGGAATGTTAAGGACTTGCGTTCATCTTTTGTTTTAGAAGTATTAATATTACAAAAAGTCTCTGTGGAGGACTTGTTCTTAATTAGACTGTTGTCTACTCTTCATTTAGGATGATCCTGGTCTAGCAATAGCTATAGCTCTAGAAAGATTCCCATTGATTCCACAGAGTTTACTAAGCACATGCAAGCTATTATGCATCTGCTAGCTTTATTTTGAAATCATATGGGAATATATAAACGAAACAGCATTTTCTAGGTGTTTGGTTATATCACTAACTATATTTTTAGGTCCTGCAAATAGTTAAATACTGAGAACACTATAGTAATATTTCCTGCATTTGCTAATACAGTAAATGACTTTAAAATAAATATTGCAAATATATAAAGATTATCTATTTTTGAGGTTTCCTTAATATAAGCATGCAGGGGAAAGGAACTAATTGTTCTAACAAGGATAGTTTAGCTTGATAAGCATTTAAAGTTCAATGACAGAAGACTCCTGGTGTAATCTTTCTCAGAGGTGACTTCAGGAGGGAAAAAAAGCCAAAAGGATTAGTATTCTGCATTTTGTTTTGATTTGAAGCTTTCTACAGGTTGTGGTTTACAAAGACTCTGATGTCTAATTCTGTCTGTGTATATATTGCTGTATAATTTTTAACTTGGCTCTTTGCATTGTGTCTGAGCAGTGACATGGTTAACACTGCACAAGGTTTGGCTCATACTTCAACTAAAGCAAAGAGGCACCACTTCAAGTTCCACAGAATCTCTTCTCTGTCTTAAAAACAAATTTCTTCTGAAGAGAATAAATCATACATGGAAATACTTTACAGTAATTAATATTTACACCCCTACCTCGATTTTTCTTGTTGTTTAGGTTTCAGCTGAATATTCTTGTCCCAGCCAAGACAAAGACTCCATTATTCAAAGTGATTTAGCTGGAAATCTATAAACTCTTAAAGGGAAAGAGAAAATAAGTAATATTACCTGGGATGAACACAGCCACAAAGCAACCGATAAGCTGCAAAGATCACAAAAAAGATCACCAGGAAATAAATCTAGATCTCCCGAGTTTCAATCCTTTGATATAGCTGCAATCTTTACTACTTTCTCTCTGAAATCATAGGTTCCTTTAAATTGTTTTAAATACTTTTTTCCCCTATGTTCTTTTCTGCCTCTGAAAATATCTGTGCTGCAGAAGCTCTGTACCATACTGTCCAGAATGTTTGTGTTATAATCTTCTCCAAAACTCTAAGAATAAAAAGTAAACAAGCTTTGCTGTTTGCTTCAGGTTTTCAAACTATCATAAACGTAAAGGCCAGGGACAAATACCGTCATGCAAATTTTGACTTTTGCTAGTTTGTGTCATTCATCTTCTTTTCTGCAAAATGCTGCACATTTGTCTGCTCATAGAACTAACTTTTAGCCATTAAGGAAACATGTAAACAATGTTGAGACCCTTTTGCATCGAAAAGAAGAGTTGTTCCACAGCTCCATATTTTTCTTATGATTGGCAAAGATGCTCTTTTCTAGTACTACTTCTACCACTATTATATTTCACTGTAACAGAAGATACACAATTATGGTCTTATTATCCACTAAAAAATAGTTTTGAAGTGTTTCTTTAGTTTTATATGGCTAAATAACACAAGTAATTGGATCAATTTTTATATTTTATTAAGTAAATGAGATCTAGAGGTTATAGAGCAGCACAGAGTTAACTTCTCTCAACTTGAGGCATGCCTGAAATTAATTTGTAGTCTTAGCTCTAAATCTTGGGTCTAAGTTGAATACTTTTGCTTGATATGCAATAACAAATCTAAATGAGCTGTTGTCAAACATATTTTCAATGTTTGGGAAAAACAAAACTAATTCAAGTCTCAGTGTTATTAACACAAACATGAAATGTTACTATGGTTTTAAAATATTTATTTGTGTTTATTCCTGCAAAGTAAATTTCATTAATATGACATCTGCCATGTATCTGCAAGAGACTTCAGACATGAATAGAAAGATTATCTGCTTCATTCTGGTGATTTGTTTTGTTGAAGCTACTATAGATTGCACAAGCTTCTTTGAATCCTAAGCTTCCAATGGCTTAAAAGCAAGTGCATTAAAATGGGTAGTTCTAATTAACTACTAATTAGTTTGGCATTCTGTAATATGGGGGAGCACAGCCTGCTGGGTTAGGTGGGAGCCAGGCATTGCTCATGTCAGCCTCCTGATGCAAAATACATGCATATATTACAGGTTGGTCATTTACAATCTGTAAGGTACTCCTGGGATCTTGAAAAGCTGCGTAATGGTCATTTTGAAAGGATCTGGCTATTTATAGTCCTTTACATTCTTCTACTGAAAAAAAATATTTTATGCTATAGCGGTTGGGATTTGCATAGAGGAGTAGAAGAAATCATGTGGCTAAACAGCATGATATGTGTGGTGACTACTCACCTACTGGTTATCCGCTTGCTAACCTGATGAAGTGTACAAGTGACCTACTGTAGATATGCAAGAAGCACTATGCTTTATAGCATTGGGCTACTGCCTCTCAATTTCGTCCTTTCTTACTACTTCAAGACTACCCCAATTTATGCACCATCCTTTGAGCTGATTATATTACACTAATTACATAGCTCTGTTAGCCATAATATTCTAATCAGACTTTTGAATGTAGAGTTCAACACTCAGGGAAGTAGATGCATATTAGGTGATTCATAATGATGCAGATACCATTCAGCTTTGTAGCTGCAATAGTTGCGATTTGTAGGCTTTGGATGGATAGCACCTTTTTGCGCATTTAAGGCCAGAAGGGACCATCAGATCATCCAATTTGACCTTATGTGTGATATTTGAGTTTCAGCCAGTTGATGCCAACAACATATTTTCTAGAAAGATATTTGATACTGTAGCAAAACATCAACAGTCAGGCTTCACCTTTTGCCTTCAGTTTGATTCAGTGCTCAAATACCCCTTCTGATAAAAATGCATGTCTTATTTCTACCTTGACTGTGTCTGACTTACAGGTATCAGAGTTTATTAATGCCTTTCTTTGAGCTAGAAAGACATTTAATACCAGATATTTGCTCCTCAAGGAAATATTATGCATTGTGTCAAGTCACCTTTCAATCTTCTTTTTGACATGCTAAACAGATTAAGTTTAAGTCTCTTCCTCTAAGGCATTTTCTCAGCACTCAGTAATTTTTGGTTCTTTTCTACACCTTCTCCAGTTTTAAAAAATGGGGACAGCAGCACAGCACGTAGTATTCCAACACTGCTCTCAACAATATCACCCTGAGATGAAGTCCCCTTCTCTTTGTTTACAACCAAGGATCAGATTACTCTGAGGTTATAGTAAACTGATTTTCTCTTGTAAATCCTTTCCAGGGTCCCCTTGACTGACTGAGGACTGTAATTCTTATTAGAAGTATAAAGCAAAATTTTCTTGAATATCTTCAGCCTGCTACATCATCTAAGTGATCTGATGGGACTGTTTTGTTAACATCACTTACCACTCTTCAGGTTTTGTCAGCAGTGTATCTAAAGAGTTTTTTCTAAAACTGTTATAACATTGAATAGTAGTATTGGGCTGTTCTCTGCAGAGCCCCATTTAGAAGCACCTTGAGATGATACTGATTCTTTACTAATAACTGTTCTGATATGATACGTAGCTTTTCTAAATTCATGTAATGTTCTTTATTGAAGCTACATAAGATTAACTTGTTTAAAAAATATATATGCTAGGTCAAAAACTGGTCAGTTAGTTACCTTTATCCACCCAAACTGTAATCTCATAAAAATCAAACATAATCTATGTGAATGTATTATATCTACAATAATCCCAAAATATCCAATGATTCTGATGGATTTAGAAACAACTGTCATTGCTACCTGTCTCAATTTCACTAGGACATCTACAATTTCATGGTTGTCATCCCAAATTTTGTCATGTGCATCTTTGGCATGAAAACTGACCATTTTTTCCTCCTGTATACTGTGTAATACTGTATCATCCATAGCTTCCAAGCAGAGTAAAAACAATTTTGCTTGATTTCCTTGTACTGCTAGCTACTGTGATATTCAGTACAGATAAGAGTTCAACAGTGTCAGAAGAAGATAAAAGGGGAAAAAATTACAAACAAAACCAATGCACAAGTGTAGCATGTGTTTGTGTATCACCACAGTTCCTAGTCAAGCTTCTGTTCAAGAAATAACTAGACAGATTTAGAAAACTGCTGAGTTTACTTTGTTCATTTTTAATGTTACATATTCAAACAAAAATATGTCAAAAGAATATGGAGTTTTCTGTGTGAAACAAGCACATAAGCTGGGAAATGCCAGCTGAAGAACCTCACCAATATTGTTGTTTCCAGAACTCTGCCACATTTAGATTCAAAGCCCTTCCAATGTAATCTACCAGTAATTACTTATTTTATCAGGAATGAAACAACAGAAAGATGAATATAGCATAAATAAGGGGTAGGTGGACAGACTCCCCAGAACATACACCAGGTTCTGGTATTGACTGACTTCCAGGAGGGGTGTGGAGGAGGTGAGAAGGCATGAGCAAGACTGATTTGAAGATTCAACAACATAGCAGTGCAAAGTACCAAGAGCTTTATTTAAGCCAGGACTATCCAGCATCATATAGAAGACTTCAAAATCTGAAAATAGAATCTAATTTCTTCAGTTGCCATATGTTAAGGGAATTAAGAAGACAAATCTTCAGCCTTCTCTTAGGTAATTTTGCTGTTTTTCTGTTATTGCCTAACTGCTACTGTATTCTGTGATTGTTGTGATTATCACCATAGCAGTTACATCACAGTGGAATAGAAAGAAATGATCCCAACATTTCTTCAGTTAAGCCTCAGCATAGGCTTAACTACTATTATTCTAAAACTGTTTTTGCAGATTCGAGATTTTTCAATAAAGCCCACAAGATTAAGATGCTTACACCTCACAGAACTGCCATAACAATTGGGCATCCAGTTCTATGAGTTCGTTAGGAAATTCTAGTTTGTTTCTTTCAACTTAAAGATTACATTTTTTATATTTTTGAATAGTGGTGCAATCCAAAAATTACAGACGTTATTCTGTGTTTCAATAGGAAAAAACACAGAAATCTGAGTATGCTTTCATTGAAGCTCAGTTATCTACAGTAATAGAGAGAGGCCAGATTGGTAAATGGTGCTATGTCCTTCTTAACCTGTACCATTCAGGTGTGACATCATTACAAATATACTCTTCAGTTTAATGTAGGCATAATAATGAAAGGCCTTCAAGAACGAATGGTTTGAGACTGACCGACTCCACAGACAAATAATGTGCAATACGCCTGTCATAGATATTATGTCAACATAATCAAACTGGGAAATGTAACTAATCTAGCATTCCAAGTAATTTTAAGTGTGCATAATTTTAATTTACACCTCTGAAAAAGCACGGTAACAGCCTATTAAACAGGGATGGCAAGGATTTACCCTTTGCATTGGTTTAAATGTCTTTGCAAGGTGCTGTCAACGGAGAGTTACATATCTTTCTTTCCCTAAGTATCCTTTCAGGATGTTGCTAATTCATCTGTGACAGGTATGATTCATCAACATACTTCTTAAGAGCAAAAATATTTGAGTGAGGTTGGTGCTGATCATTAGAAATTTGCACTGATATTACTGAACATGATCCAACTTGGTAATCAACTTGCATTATCTGTCAGCTAAGGATAAGATAAAAGTGGAGACCTTGAAACTAAATTTGTTAAAATTTAAGTGCCTATCTTCTGGAGTGAAATGAACTTCAAGTATGTTAGTTAAGGACAGAACAGCTGTTTTAGAAGGACACAGAAATGAATACATCTGATGGTTCACGTGTATTCACGCACCTACTATACATAGGCTAATCCCAGACTAAGTGGAGGCAGTGTGTATACGTGTGTGTATACATGTGTGTATGTGTGTGTGTGTGTGTGTGTGTGAGAGAGAGAGAGAGAGAGAGAGAGAGAAACAGAATGTTATTTGTTAAGATAATGCAAAGACATTATTATTATGAAGCAGAATACAATATCTCAAATAGTTTTTTAAAAAATATATTCCTTCCCATTACTCTCTGTCTTAAAGGTGAATAAATCCATTGTGCCTGAAAAAAGATCAGGTAATATATTCTCAGGCCTGCTTGAATATTGAGGAATTTAAATATGTGTGCTTTTCCCTTTAAACATATTTGTGCCGGAAGTATTCTATATTGGATTCTTCTTTTTTGTAAATGACATAACTACCTGTAACAAATTAGAATTTCCAATTTTTTACAAGATAAATACAAGTTTGCCAAAGGAAGGTTTTCTAATTAATCTGCCAATGTATGGTGATTATTTCTTCTATTGTCTACATATTTAAGGGACTGCAGTTTTATTACCTGCTGGGAAAAGACTTGAAGTTCATTGCAACTAACTTTCAGATTCCGTAGGTGTTACAACTTTCCATTATCTTCTCAAAGTAGTATGCTACTACTGACAGCAAAAACTTCTAAGAGGAAGGTCAAATATTTTGAAAGACAATCAGTGCAGGTGAAAGTATGTAACAGTCAGGTTGGACATGTCTGATAAGCTTGGAAAAGACTGCTCTTGTGCTTCTTATCAGGTGCTTCTTATCTGCAACCTATTCTGCAGCGCACAGGTAAAGGAAAGAGCAAATGCTCTTCAAGTAGAACTTGGAGGTGGAACATTCCGTATTCAACTCAAAGGAAAAAGCTCATTAATGATGTAGGGTGAGGCTCTCCATGCTGAATGCAGGTCTCAGCCTTTGCAGCTTTCCCATGCAGATAGTTGGGATAATTGAGCCTATTGAGCTGATCTTTTAGTGAGATACCTTTTATGTTTTATTTTTACATGTTCATGGAATAACTGTATCTGAAATAACAATCAATGCAGTTACACTATTCTACACACAAAATAAACTTTAGGTGCTGTTTTACCACATTTCAGGACAAATTTTAGTTGCACTCATATTTCTGGTGTTCCCCAGGGGATTGCTGTTCTAACATTTTATTTATACGAATTTTTATTCTAAGCTCTTGCCCTTACTGCCTCCTACCTTCATAGTAAAAAGACAGCACTTTCTTTCGGCTGATGGGCCATCCAGCTTTGTACTTTCACATGTGTGTGTATATATATATTTTTATATATATATATTTGTGTGTATATATATAATATGTATATGATACTTTCTAACACAGTTGTTAGAAAGTATATCCATGACCTGCACTGAAAATTGTCTTTCCATACAATCGGTCTCACAGCCAGTGATGTTCAGACTTTTTCCAGATGGGTGTCTGCCCAGTATTAACCATATGATGTCTCAAGGGCAGATGTCATATTTGAGGGCAACTTCAAGGTGTACTATGTATTCCTTCCCCTTTTACATTTCTGGAAGAGTCAAACTTGGTTTACTGTGAGCTCTAAAGAGGCTTTAGACCACTTAATAACCATCTGCCAAAGCACAGTGCCACCCTGCTCCTTAGCACAATTGCATGGCTTCTGTTTTTCTCCTCCAAGGAGCTCTGCTGTTGTGCTGGGAATAGAAGAAGTATCAGCCACATAGCCAAGGTCTGAGCCCCAATCAGTAATATGAATCCTAAGGCAGAGCCAATATACCTATTTATAGTGAGGCTCCATCTAACTCTAGGCAGAAGCGTGCTTGAAGTTCAACTGCCAGATAATGTAAGTGAGACTTTTAAATTCATTTAAAGTATCTCACTAGCTTGAGCTTGTATCCTGTTTGGATGTAAGGTAAGTTTAGAGTGAAGTGTAGGTTCAGGCCAGTGCAATCTATACACTGTAGCTAGAGGTAATTCCATCCGGTATGATGATGTTCTTGGTTATGTTTGTTCTCATCTCCTGTTTTATTTCTTTTTTTCTCCATAATGACAAACTGGTAAGCTCTTCTGAAAGTTAATCCCTTGTTAGCTTTGTTGCTTGTACGCTAATCTCCTGTTAGCTTTGCTGCTTGTATTCCTGGAGCTGATTTGCATTCCTTAATCCAGAGCTGAATCTCTTGGCTCTAAGTACTTACTTTTGTATGGTATATATTTTTAAAATAATTAGCTCCACAATACTCCACACAGAACTTAACATGGATTGAAAACATCTTATATAAACAGATGTTTAAATGGACTTTTAAACTACCTTAGATTTTTTCTTCCGATATATCTTTCCATCACGGATAGGCAAACCTATGTTTATGTTTCTTAAAATTAATGTTCAGCTCTAATTCTACCATAGTATTTTGGAGAAGCTTACTTTAGTGACTGTAAATGCAGTGGAGCAAAATTATAGGCCTTACTCCATCTGCCCTTTGCATCCAATTCTAGTTTGAAACACTCTCCAGAATAGTCAGACCATCAAACCATTGTAAAGCTGTTGCAATCAAATACCTAAGAATTCTCCTTCACTCCAGATTCCCAGTTTTAGTTATTTTGTGGCGCTATCAACTTTTAACATAGCATTGTTGCTTACAGTCATGTTTAATTTCTAATATGAGCTACTAAATCAGCCACTGTACTAATTTGTGTAATGAATGATTCTAAGTTATGTTATAAAAACATTATAAATTTAAATAAATGCATAGTCTGAGATGACAAACACTACTTTACCAGTTGTTTACATTCTGTTAACACATCTGACTGAACAAATGTATTAAGACTAACTGAACGCCACTTGACTGGAACTACATTTCAAAGATGTCTTTACATGGTAAAAGTGAATTCATGTCAGGCAAAACTCCATAGCACAGGACACAAGATTGAAGAACTTACATCAGTTATCAGGACTAGCAGCTACCATAAGCCCTAACATGACTTTACATGCTCAAGAAATTTTACTGAGTAAAGCTACAATCCAATCACCAACCACTTTGAGAAGGCAAACTTGCGTGCAGGGCCTAAGGGATATGCTGTAAAGGTAGTGTTGTCAGATTGCCATAAGGTTTTTTCTTTTTATTATATTTCTGTCTTTTGTTTCTCCCAGGATTTTTTTTTGTCTAGTTATTCAGCTCATTAATGCATTTTTTATGGCCAGTCATCATTTCTTAATGTTCACTTTCATCTGTGGTTGCACGCTCAGCTGTATGCAGTGCACATATGCTCTTACAATGCAATGTTGATTTGGCTCTGATAAGTTTTGCAAAGAAAAATGACCAAAAAGGTTTTACAAATGCAGATGATAACAGCTGTCAACAAATATTAACATGTCATGAGACCAGAGATAACAGCGTAGTAGCACATAGAGCAGATTAGCTTATTGGACTTGGAAGAAAATAATAAACTATGCTTTTCAGATTTCTTTATGTGTACTAGAAAATATATTACTGAAAGAGAATATAATTTGTGGTGATTAAAATAATTAGACTACTGGGATTCATCTTTCAAGAGGTTCTTTCCTTTTCAAGCTTATATAACCCTAAATTGTGACTAAGCCATCCTATTAATATAGCACTGAAAAGCACTTTCATTTTGGTTTTTTTTGAATGTCCCCTAATTGGGAGAGATGAATCAATCCAAGACTAATTTTAAAAAGCTTACTAAAGAGTAATTTTTTTCATTTGCCAGATGATAATGACACACAAGCATGACTTGATAGTTATCCTAAGCTCAGTCGAAAAATAAACAGCTAGCTGTTTGTTTAAAAATTAAGTCTCAGTCCTTGCTTATGCAGTGCAAGGTTACTGCAACACTATTGTGCACTGCTGTATTTTTGCTCATTGATTTGTTTCACAGTGTATGGTGACACACTCATCTGCTGACATAAGATTCATTGCCCATCTTTTAATTAAATTGTTGAAGAATGATGGAGAGCACTTGGTTGTGAGAATACTGATTATATTTTTCTTCTATTTGACTAATTTCAGTCCCCTTCTAAAAGTTTGGGGATGTAAAAGCTGATTTGAAGCCTATGAACTTTCAATATATAATATCTCTTTTGGTTTTAATCCCAATGTCCTTTTATTTGCACAGTTAGAACTTTCTTTTTATAAACTCTTTAGATGATAGAAACCTATCCAGATCATACACTAATTTATATATAAGGAGAAATAATGAACATAAGGCGTAGTCATTCTGGTACTAGGCACTATAAGGCATAGGCATTCTGGTACTATATCGCCAGGCATAATTGTATCAGTAAAGTAATTTTATCTGTTGATATCAATTAAACAATTGTGATAGTGTAAATGATAAACACAGAATGTGTTATTCTTCCCTATACTAATTTTTACCATGTAAATAGTAATCATCTCACAGATTTAAGCATGTTGCTTTTGAAGGACTGGTTCCTCATGATCACTTTCACGCTCTGTTCTGGTCACATCAAGTCTTTCTGTTGTGTCTGAGTTTTGGAAAATGAAGGAACAGAAGTCATTGCTTCATGCAAGTTCTGTTTATTCTCCATCCTCTGAATAAAATTATTTTTATCACAGATTATCCTCTGGATCCTAGAAATTATTAAGTATTGTGTATTGCCCTTTAGCATTTATCATGTGGCATATTATTCTTCCATTTATGATAGTAGGTGCTAGAGCTCAGGCATCACAGTATGTATGAACTGCAATTGTTTGACAAGAAATGTATAAGCAATACTCAGTGATCAAACTTACCTAACAAGTTTTGTAGTCTGAGGCAAATTTTTAGGAAATTATGACTGCAACCTGAGAAAGCGACAGCCATTCTGATAATGGTTAATCAACCATGCATTTTTACGTATTTCTGGTAAGTCTGTGTCAAGAATTACTTGTTTTGACATGTTTCAGACAGTTTTTACAAATAAAATTCAGCAAGTCATTTTACTTTCCATGAATATCTTTGAGCTGAAAGACAAACATTCTTTCAACTTCTTTACTGTTGACTTTTTCTTAAACTGCAGGTTTTTTCAGTGTTTGAAAAAAGATTTAAAATAGTCATTAATGAAATAAAACAAAACTCAACGTAACCCCTTTATCTTATACTATAAAATCATAGATTATTAATACAAAGAGTATTCTAATAAACATGCTTCCAATTGTCTGTAGACGCCCTTGAACTTCATTGCTAGTTCCTGAAACAAACTGTAACTTTGGACTGAGCTTTAGTTTATCTGTAAGAATGGTGTTCAGCCTTGATTTCAAATGATAGAGAATATCTAGAGAAGCTTTTCCAATAGCTCACTACTGTTACTGTTGACATTTTGAACCTTATTTTCAGTTTGAATGAATCTAAGTTCGGTTTCTAACCACTGATTCCTTTTACGTCTTTTTCACACATATCAGACAGCTCTCTACTATCAGACATCTTTTCTCTATGCTACTTGTTGACTGTAATCATGTCACGCTGTACACTTCTCTTGATTTAAATAAACTTCCTTAGTCTTTACTGTAAGGTAACTTTGAGCTTAAGTTATTGTTGTGAATAATTATCCTTTATACATTATTTTGGTTTAACAGGATTTCATGAAGTGTAGGTACAATACATAGACATAATATTCCAACTTTGGACTCACTAGTTTCAATACCAAAGCAGTAATACTATCCTAGTTCAATTTTATATCTCTGCCTATGCACAGAATTGTGTTAGAGACCTGAGCTACCACATGGCAATGAGAGGTCATAATAAATGAGTTACTAATGTAACTCCTACCTCACACATAATAGCCACTTTTTCATTCTGTAAGCGTTCCCTAAATTCTTTGTTTTGTCTTGACTTTCATTTACTGTTATTAGAATCATGTTACTAATGTTAATAAATTAACATAAGCAATATGTTTTTAAAATGCAACAGGATGCAAAATTAAGCTTCAAAAGCACCAGGATTTCACTCCATCTTGTGAAGCTCATTCTGTCAGTGGCAGCAGCTGTAACTAAACTCAAAAAACTTAGAGCCTATTATAAACCATATCTAGCAGGGTTTGCTTAATCCCATAAGCATTTGAGCCCTGCTTTGACAGCGCTGTTAACATAACACAAACAAAGTACCGGGTCACAGCATTGCAGATAAGAGCTGAATCATATGTAGGGTGTTATGACTATAGTTTACAATAAGCTGTTTGAGATGTATGGTTTACAATTTTGGGTAAGAGGTCAAAGGACATACTAAAGTCGGATGGGGAAAGGGTGAGGCAAAAGGTTGTCCTTATTAACTAACCACAAGGAAGTTGATGTATGACTGACAACAGTGGTTTTTGAAGCTTTTAATATACACAGCTTATTGAAGCATGTTAGTTGTCATGTTAGGAAGGGATTAGTCTCATGAAGTTTTCAAGATGCAGGTTGGCAGTTCTCATTAGTAATATTTTTACCCCCCCCCCAACCCATATCTGGGAAGCAAAGAGATGTAGTTCATCAGTCTGATGTCTTTACAAGCTTTAAGGGGAGTGAAGAAGATTCTTTTCACTGTTCACAAGGGTTCTGATACTGTATTCCCTCTTCACTCCAATACAGACATATAGGTAAAATTTAAAACACATAGAATAAATGTTAAATTTTTAACTACATGTAGGAGAGAAGACTGCCTTGTGATGACTTAAAAAACTCATTCATTGAAAAACTCTTTTTCATATGAGTGTTAAATAGTTCGCAGCACTCAAAATTCTTTAAATGATGATGAAAACAAAGTGCTTCTGGGAGAGATTCACAGCCTGCAAAATGAAATGCCGTCCACCAAAGCAATATCTACTAAAGTCATCTATTTTGGAGAGTCTCTCCTGAAGACTTTCAAGAGGGTGACTAAGGCCTGTCTGCAGTGGAATTAATCAGCTGTTAAACAAATAAATACATATCAACTTTCCTATATTTCCTATATTAAGTATAAAGTAGGAGATACGTCACTAGTTTAAAATATGTGCTCTTTCAGGAACATTAGCATTAAAAATAATAGTTAAAAGTGTAGGAAATTCAGTGTTACCCTCCATCTACAGTAACCTAAAATTACTTTCTGTGATGCATATATATCAATATGGATGCAAAAGAAATCATTAAGAAAATTATAATATTTACTCTGATTATTATAGATTGTTAAAATGTTTCCATTAGCTTTGCTTAGTATCAGGAGATGTTTAAAATTATACTCATATGCCTGATGCTTGGAAAATATCATAATTTACATATTTATGTTGTTGTTGCTTACTTTATTAAATGAAATGCTCAAGATAGTTAAACTTACAAAATTCTTTTCCACTGAAGTGTCATGTGTAAAAATCTTGTTCAATATGCATGTTTATTTTTGCTATGTGAGAAAGATACATCCTACTGTAAGTTACTATACTTTGTTTTTGTCTTGCTAGAACCTTTTGATATTTCTAAATCACAGGGAAAGCTAATGAAAACTATATTCTCAGGAACTGTTGGATAACATAATAAATAGCAAAAAGGAGTTTTGTAACAGAGCAGAATTCTCTTTAACAACATGAAAATGTTCTTTTTTTTCCCAGGATTTTAAAGAAGTCCATGCATTTCCCTTGGTCTATTCACCCCCCACAAACTGAGTCTAGGACCTTTTGTCATATTTTCTTTCATCTCAGTCTTTTTAGAGAAAAAAATTACTTTTCTAGTCAGGCAAAAGAAGTTTGAGAATGCTGAGAACAAAAAACTAAAACTGTGTGGTCTCAGTGTTCACTTAAAAGTATGCGTACATAAATGCAGCTAAGAACGCACATGAATCCTTTCTTCATATCACTCCTTAAGAGATTATTTACAAGTAAGTGAAATATTGCTTTCAGCTGAGTAACTCTGTAATGGCTTATTTAAAATAACTAAATATTGATTTGTTTCACCTAATACTCTTATCACCTTTATCCATTTATAAATTAATTATCCAAAATAAACCAAACAATATTCAGCAGTCCTTAAATGGTATTCTTTTGACTAATCAAAAGTTAATTTGTATTTCCATGAAAAGTACAAAATCAGAACAAACTAGTGTTTACTAGAAATATTTAGTATTTTATAGTATGAAAGCATTTCCATATTTCATTACAATTATTAACTGAACAGATTAAACCTTACTGTATGCAATAAAAATACTTGTTATTGATGTGGAAATGAAACACATTTGCCTTCTCTCTCCTGGAGAAGAAATATCATTCTCAAAGATGTCATTTTTATCTAAACCTTTCCATAGTGAGAGATGTAAAAGAGATTGTGACGGAAATAACCAGCTGTACTGCTTGACCTGTCTTTTCATATTACTCTTTCATGAATGAAACATTCAAACTTAATACTAGTAAGTATTTTGCAAATCCTTAATTTTTATGATCCTCAAGACATAGTAAAAACTAACTGTGATCTTGATGTGCTGGATTAGCATCAGCAATGATAGTTATGAAGACAATTATTGAAATGGGGCCTGTAATTTTTCAAAATTATGACCTTTCAATAGTTTTTGTAAGAAGTTTCTCGCACTCCATTTCTCAGAATATTCCTGTCTTCCTCACCAGTCCTGTAGCAATTATAACCTTATGTTTGCATCTGCAGAAATCAAAAGTCATTTTTGTGTGGCAAGAGAAATCTGCTATTCTAGGCAGCCAGTAGCAAATGCAAAGTTCAGTGTTCTCAGGAGAATATTGTACTGATTGTACTTCAAAATGCAGACTACTTTCCATTCATTCACCCAAAGTATTAAATTTGTAACACCACATCCATGGATGGTGTTTTTCTCTCCAAACCTCTACCACCTAACAATTTATCTAGTCTGAAATACTAATCCTAAACATCCTAAAATTTTAAACATCCTAGATATCCTAGACATCCTAAATACTGGTACCTACGATAGCTGATATCTTTGACTAGTTAAAAAGGTTTTACTCAAACATAATTAGGTGACATGAATCCATCTTGTATCTCCAGTGAGGATCACTTTGACATTCGCATCAAACATTTACTTTGGCCTCAATTGCAGACTGAGGTATTAAAATGCATAAGCAATTTCATATTCCTTAAAGATTTATTTTTTATTTCCTTTCTGCTTTATAATCAAATGCCAAAATCAGAGTTTTTGTACTAGGGAAAGAACGGATTACGGCACCACTTCTTTGCTTCTTACATTTTAAGAATTACAGGTGTCTACAGGCATAGTTTATAAGTTTTATTATGCTACTATTTGCCAACAACAGAAAATATCAAAAAGCTTTCTAGCCCAGATGTTCATGAGCAAGAACTAGAGTTGACTCATAAATCAATAGCTTCATCCTCATTCTACTAATTATTTAAGCAATTCAGTATGCAGACTTACTCAAAACAAAATAAAATGTACGTTTTTAATTTGAAAACTGTATGAATTTGCAAATTTTATAGTGTAAAGTTAAGACCCTGTTGGTTATTTGCACATGATTTTGTGATTTTGTTGTCCATTGGGGAACTGTAATATTTCTTTTGAGTTTTTCTGCTTTTCACTTTCCTAACTCAGTTTTTCACAAGCATATATAGCTGTTTTGTTTGTGACTTTCCTTTATGATATTATGGATGATACATCATCGCTTATAAATACAGTAACTTGTAGGATAACATTAACCAAAACCCCCCTAAACAAAAACAAACAAACAAACAAACAAACAAACAAAAAGGAGAGAGAGAGAGTTAGGTAAGGAATCAACCAAAATCCAAACCAACTCAAAATACAACTCTAAAGATCTGATTTCACATTTATTCATAATAAAATTTTATCCTGATTTACTCTTCAAACACATACATATACATAGAGATGGGGAGGGAGAGGCAGAAGGAGAGATGGAGATGGAGGAAGAGGAGGGGAGAGAGATGGAGGGAGAGAGCAAGTTGGAGGTAGAGAGAGCACCTGCACGCTACAATGATACTTTCTTGATAGATCAAAGAGAAGACTGTTTACAAATTCTTTAATGCATGAACTGATTTATCAGCACAATGTGCTATTTACCAGCCTGCAACATTTTTTCCACACTCCTTTCTTTTTAAAACATTTATTTTCAGAGTCTCAAAGATACTTGCACCGTATTTCTTAGTGCCTGACAGTTCAAACAGTCCTGTGAAGCCTGTCATCCCTGTTGCTTATATCCCTACCTCCCTGTTCTTTAGCTGTACTATAACAGTCTGAGAGTTAACAAGTGTCAGGATCCCAGGCTATGGTTACTTGGGCTTTATCAATATGGGTGCAAATCAACAAATTGGCAAGGCAATCTGAGCCTAAACCTGCTTCTAAATATAGGAACCCTTTCTACTGATATAGATATCTTATAAAACAATATAATTACATACATAGATATATTTTTATAAAGAAAATTATTGTTTATGCTTAGATTGCTTTATTAGATTTCCTGAATAAATGGATTATCCCATTCTGGATGCGTGAGTCTGTTTAGCCAAGATAATGTACAGTATGTTCATCATAATAATGTGAAATTAATTTATGAACAAAGTAAAATGAATGTATATAAAAAAAACAGATATTCAAATGTTGGTGTACATGTAAACGATTGTGTTGTTTAATTCCCTTTAGTAATTTTTTTGCATAATACTTTTTGAAATCTTAGTTGAAGTTAATGAAATAGGACAATGATGGAAAACCTTACATCACTTAAATTTATATATATTTAAAATAAGTCTGTTAAAGTTTAATGTAATGAAAAATACCAAAATGAAGAAGTACTCGAGAAAGTTTTATAGTCAATCTGGTTTCATGTCACTTGTCCATTATACAGTAAAAGAGGTATAAAGCATGCTAAAAAAATTCATGTGCAATAGTCAGCACAGCATGCTTTGCTGCATGTACTAGCCTGTCTTCTTGAGGAAATTCTGTGCCTCATGGAGGAAGAACAGGTTCTGAAAAAAATTATTAAGGTGGTTTCAGTTCAAGAAGCCATTTTCACTATTCCCAACCCGGGCCACTATTGTCCAAGATCCCACTTATTTATTTATTTGGGAATTTTTTTTAAGAGAAGAGAATGACAGATAACCAGACAATTTTACTTTCTTTACTCAGACTGACCAAGGTTCAGAACAGTAGACTCAGCAATGGCTGCACTTATGCAGACCATACCCTATAAGCACATTTTTTCTAGTGGCAAGCATTAGGATCTGTGTGATAACAAAACCCAGGAGCCTCAATGTCTTGAAAAATGCATCAGGTAAGAGGTAATACTCCTACTGATTTCCAAATATGGCAATAGCTGCTGCCTCAAACAGACACTTAATGGCAGCAATTGATTAATGGCAGTTTACCTCTTTGAGACCAGAATCTCCCAGCTTCTCTAAGTTTGTTTTGCATGCTTTATCTTTAATATGAGAAAGAAAAAATATAAGCCACTACATCATCCTTCAGCCCTGACTTGGATGTGATGTGGCTCATTGGTTCAGGAGATATCAGTGGGGCATGAATGAAAAAAAAAAGCACTTGGAAGGCTGACAATGGAAAGCCAGAAGAAAAGATACAGTTCTGTTTGACAGTAGGGGTAAATCCATCTTTGAAAATTAAAGTTTACAACTTCTGACCTTTGATTGTTAAATGACCGTATAAAAGCAGTAAAAAAATAATCTTTTTAAACAACTGTGTTTGTCCAGAAAATTGTAATCCTTTCTCTCAAAAGTGGTCCCTTCTACTGCCTTTGTCACCTTATGCCTGTCTCATATGTTAAAGAAGGCTGCACTGGGGCTGTCTAGAGTTAATCACTTTGCATTAGTAGCTAAATTTACTGAAGCCTGAGACTACCAGTAAGGCTGCAGTCAAGGTAGCAGCCAAGGTCACAACTGGATCCTGCTTTTACGGAACAAAGAAATATTTTAACCTTCATGTATAACTACTGCAGAGATAACTTAGAGAAACTCCTCCTAGCAACCGGAGCGCCAACAGACCACAAGAAAATGAGTGAAAGAAATTGTCGGATTGGTTAACAGGAGTCAGACTATGCGGAAGAGGAGCTTTGTGATCAGGCTGTAGTGTGATAAATAGAAGAAGGAACAGGCGGGAGGGGTCCTTCTTCAGAGGCCCCCAGCCCGAGCTGTAATTACTGCACATGTACCATTAAAATTTATTTCACTTTGATTTGGCTTTCAACTTCTGTCTCAGTGGGAACCTAGGGTCAGACCCTATTATGATGGCCAGTGAGCCTAATTTTCCATAACATAATACCCTACACATCCATCTTTTAATGAACAGGATCATCATAATATGGATCAAGCTCCATGTCCACTACCTCTACACATTTCAAACACAGGAATTATAAAATTCTGAATCTCTTGTAGAAAATTCTGACATGGCAATTTTATTTTGGTCCCAAATCACAATGAAGTTCACATTTTTTTCACAGCATGTAAATTTTAATTAAGAAATGTCTAAAAATTTAGTATTGTTGGTTTTAAGGAAACATGTAAACATTCCCAAAACTAAGATCTTTCACCATAGTTTAATAAAATGATCAAACTGCTTTGTTTCCAGTCAGTTCAATATTAAATTGTACTTATCAATAGGATTCCTTTTTCCATAGGAGCTGTAGCATAAAGCCTAATGGGCCATTTTTCTCATTAGCCTATGGTAGCCTGATTGTACTCAAATAAGTTCAAATATTTGAACTCAAATAAGTAGCAGATGATACCTGACAACCTGACAACCAGAGACATATTTTTTTAATACAGCTGGACATGGCTGCCTCACTCATATAACTCTTCTGTCAGAACTTGACTGGCTGTAACAAGTTCAAGTCTAAATTTAAAGGCATTACTTTTAAAAACAAAAGAAGAAAAAAACTTCATACTGCCTTGAGTCTCCATCTGGAAACCTGGGAAAATTACGTTAAGCTTTCTGGTTCTGAATGAGCTGATTTTCTCTGCTCACAAATACAAAATGAATAGCAAGCAAACAATACTCATATTACAGGGGGAAAAAGAAAATATTAACAAAGTAAGCAAACAAGAGAAGAATAACTAATTTCTAAAGCATTTACTGAAAGGCTTTTAAACAACTTACATTTTTTTCTCTAGGGAACTCTTAGGCTAGCGTTTCTCCTCACAAAATTACCTCTATTCACTCTTTAATGTTTTTGCAGTGCTTCTGGGTGGCAAGGTCTGATTTGAGCTAATCTGATCTGCTGGTTTGTCATGTTTCTGTTAGCTGCTCCTTACTTTGCCAGATACTTCCCCTGTCCAAACCTTACAGCACTCCTGTCTCCAGAGCCCCGCACTGCGCAGCCACCTGCTCTTCTAACCTGCTTTTGCTTGCTATTGTTTTAGGCCCCTTCACTCCACTGTTTGCTCCTGCACTCATCCTGTCTGCTAACTGAGCCTCATGCTGCTTTTTGCTCTGATAATCACTTTAGTCAACTCCAACAGCTCTGCTGTGTTTATTCTATCACCTCTCAAAAGGATTTCTGTAGTATTCAAAAATGACCATAATCTTCTAGCTCACAGTGGCTTTTAAACAGATTCTTCTCTTCCTACACATCTTACAGTAAAGTCTAAGTTCACAAGAAATGCAAAAGCCACCTTCTCTGTCTCTTAAACCTTAAGATGACTTTTACCTAATGTCTCCTGCTCTTCTTGTCCCAGCCTTGGTCCTTTGTGCCATAATATCAAAAGTAGCTCCTTTTTCTAAGGCTAGGGCACTCATCCCAGGCACATTCAGACAGAATTATCTGGCTCAGATACATGTATGCTATTATAAATACAAATTTTCTTCATAATATCCTTTCTGACAGAACTAATGCACAGTGACACAACTAATGCAAAAACATCATACTCAGGCCTGCACATGCAACCCTTCTCCATTTATCTCCCCTTCTCCAGCACCTTCCTTCTCTTTGTCCAGCCTCTTCCCCCTTCTCTGTAATTTCACGGCATATAGAGAAGGGATGCTTTCCCCTCACTTAAGGCCTATCAAACACACATCCATAATAGGTCACAATACAGCTATGTCACTATACAGCAGCTACACTTGTATATAATGAGGCTACTTCTATCACCATAGACTCCAGGCAACCTCTGAGTGTAATATATATTGAAAATTCTCAATTCAACATATATTGAAAATTCTGCAATACATTGCAGGCTCATGGGGTCACTTGTATTGTATGGTCTAATTATTGCATCAGCTGTGTGAAGTTTTCTTTACTCAGTGAGCTAGAAAAAAAATACTTGAGAATATAAATGTTTTGATTTGTATGTAACTTTGGTTAGATATCTGAACAGAATAAGAGGTAAAGCGGTCAATGCTTCTGGTTCATGCCCCTGGGCAGGAATTCAGGTGACTGAAAATGGAGATTTTTGATTCAAAGTAAAGGTAATGTTTTTGACAGTTAGAGTTGAATTGCACTGAAACAATTTCTTAGTCTTTCCAAGGAAACAGGAGTTCCCAGGGGTTCTCACATTCTTAGTAATTTTATGTGAGGCTCTGGAAGAGACCAGCAGAAACAAGGATCCAGTGAATTCATCTTCTAGATTTAGGAAGAGATTTTTTAATGAAATGTTGTCTCTTCTAGCACACAGATTAATACATATATCCCCTATATATCTCAGTGCAAAATTTCTGTTGAATTCTTAGCTCCTGATACACAAAAGAAAAAGGCATAACTTAATTTAAAACAGATATTTCTGATAGATATATCCTGTCTCTATACAGAGTAGAGATCTGCGGTGGGAACCCCTGTAATCTGTTATACCAATGGCTCTGTTTTTATTTTATTCTCTGTTTTTTATTCTCTTCCTCCTCATCAGGGGGAGAAGGGGAGGGACATGGGCTGACTTCTGTCCCATACCATGGTATCATACTATATTCACTAGGTAACTTAGGTTATTATAGGGTTAATTACAGAAATAACAGAGGTGGTGGCTAGTGTGGTGTAGAGGTACTGACAGTGGAAAGACAAAGACACTGTCACAATCACATTGAAGCATTGTTTCTGATAGTACCACTGTTCCTAAACTAAATAGTAGAAGATACACTGTCTTGGAAGTATGGGCTTCTCAAGTATATGGCTCCATCTTGCTTTCCTGTAAGTTGCTGCCACTGTTGCTTTTTAGCTACATCCTAATGAGTGGTTCATTTAAAAACAGACTGGGGTTTTCAGGGTGATATAAAAAGACTAGTTCATTTAAAAGTAATGTTTTCATCCAAATAAAATCCACCAGAGGTTAGTGGAGCCTTAGAGATTAACGATAGCACAAGGAATTTCAAAACCAAAATAGGATACATCTCTTCTTTGTTCCAAAGAAAGCAGACAGAAAAGATGAAGCATGGTGGCTTCTCCATGCCTTTCTTCCCCAGCTGATGATATGGAACATGGGTTTGCATGTTCCACAGATATTGGACCCTACAAACCCTTAAACACATATGAAAAGAAATTCTATCACTTCCATTCTTCCTACATTCAGCTTGCTATCCATGTGAGCCTCTCCCTATGTCCTTTTTCTTCTTCCATTTCCTTCTGTTCCAGTTTTCTTTTGAACTCTCTTTCCCATTTGCAAATGCTATACCTTGACCAGCTCTCACTCTTTTCCTTATTTCAAATACTCCAGTCCATAATTCTTTGCAAACATCTGTGTGAGTAATTTTTCTCCTTTATATTATTTTTGTGCCTTTTTTATACTTGTTTTGAGGATTTTTTTCAAACTTTGCAATTTCAAATATGAAGGGTTGAATCAGGAAGTTTTTCTTTCCACTCCAAAGACTTCTGCTATGAATGGGATTCAGATTTATGACTGCAGGTTAGATTCAGTGTTTAAAAAGAGTTTCTGGAACTAACTAGTCATCTGAAAAAAAGTAGGGAACTTTTGGGTCACTGTGTTCATAAGGTGACAGTACAATCCATTTCAACAGCAAGGCTCTCAGTTGCTTAGGTAGTCCCTCTCCTTCATAACTTTCTGTTTAACTTTCTATGGGATACAGTGATTGTCAAATATCAAATAGAGTAAATTTTGGGTAACTGAGACTAGGAATAAGATCTGTTATTTGTCTAAAATAAGATCAACAGACTGTATGCAGACTTCTTGTTCTGATGAATTACAGCAGGTGTGGTGTCTGAATGAGAAAAGTCTAGGTCGAGGGCTGCTGGGCCAACCACCCTATATACCTGAGAAGTGGGGCTCAGACTGCCCACCGTATGTTATGATTTTCCAATGACAACGAGGATCTAATGGATAATAGGTGGTCTGACCTCTCTCAAACTTAGAGGCTTTTATCACACTTAAGTATTTGGTAGTTGCTTTGAATATGATATACTGTTCCCATGAATGTAACTTGACTTTTCTCAAAGGCACATTACAGATGTAACAGAAGCAAAAGGAACATGACAGATTTTTTGATGTTTTAAACATACAATACTAAGACCTCTCAAGTATCATCATCAAACTACTATCTGATATTATCATCAAAATATCATCTAAAAATCTGTGAAATTATCTGCCCAAAATAAACACATACTTATGAATCCAGCCTCTCAGTCCCTCAGTTTTCTATTTTACTATGGTGTTATGATTATAAAATTCATAGTATTTTTGAGTGACACAGAAAAATCTCTAAAGAGATCAGTAATTCTGTCTTTGGAGTCTTCAGTGCAGATGTGTGTGAATAAGTTATGTAGCCTAAGTTGGGTATACAGAATCCTAGAAAAGTATCTGCTCACTTACTTAGCATTACCTATCCTGTGCACTGCACAATGTATACTTTTGTGGAAAAAGACATGTGATCACCTATTTGAAGACTGTATCATGCATGAGAGTACCAAATTAAGGCTGCACGGTTACTGCTCTGGGAATTAAATTCAAATTAATTGTACTGGTAATTCACATTAACGTTATTTTCTGCAAGGAAAACATTTTGTGTGAACAGTGAAATGTGAAAAGTGCATGCAAACATGTGGAAAATTTTCCTTTTTATGAAGTACATCACCATGATTCATGACTCCACTTACTGCTTCTGGCAGCAGCAGGCAGCAGCTGGTTCTTCTAGGGATGAGAATTGTGACCAGCAGGATAAAGCTTCTCGCAGCAACCCGGGGTGGGCAGAAGCCTCCGCACACAGGGCCACCCCTGCTTATGGGGCTGCAACTGTCACCCTGCTCACGACAAAGCAGGCCGCATGTCTCCACCGTACACCTCCTGCGTGTAGGGCCGCGCGTTGACGCCCGAGAGGTGCCCAGCAGCCGCCGGGCCCAAGCGCTGCCTCGACGCCGCCGCCGCCGCCCGCCGCCGCCTTTGCGGCCCCACCGCCGAAATGGCGTCGAGGCGCCGCGGGCAGCACGCGGCGAGGCCGCCGCGAGAAGAACTACATCTCCCAAGAGCCGCCGCGCCCCAGGGCGCCTCCGATTGGCCGCGCCCGAGCCCAATCGGCGCGGAGGAGGTGGGCCGCGGTGCCGCAGGTGCTCTGCGGCGGGGGGAACATGGCGCTGGGTGAGAGGGCGCCGCGGCGGCTGCTGCACCTGCCGGCCGGGAGCTGCCTCCCCCGCCTGCTGCTGCTGCTCCTCCTCTGCGGGCAGCTCGGGGGAGGACAGAAGAAGAAGGAGGTAGAAACGTTTCCTTCTTTCGCCGCCGCGCCCGGCCGAGGGGCCGCGGCTGCCCGCCCGCGCTCGCCTCCCCGCTCCGCTGCGGCCGTTGACGCCAGTGGCGCCGTTCGCGCCGCGGCCGCCTGCGCGGCGGCTCCTCTCCCCGCCGGGGGGCGCCGGGGGGCGGCGGCGGCGGCGCCGGGGGGCGGCGCGGTGCCGTGCCGTGCCGTGCCGGGGGCGCCCGGCTGGGGCGGTAGAGCCGCGCCGCCAGCCTGGGCCGTGCTGCCCGCGGCGGGCGTCGAAGGGGAGCTCGGCTGAAGCCAGCGAGTGTGAGGAATAACGTTAAGCGGCGGCACCGCGGGCGGTGCCGGCTGAGATAGAGTCAGCAAGTAACGCTGAGGTGGTCGCAGCGGGTGCCTGCGCGCCGAGCCTGGCCGCGGCTCTCGGTGCCAGTGCCGTGTCCCGGGTGTGTTCCGCGGGAGCGAGGAGGGAAGGGCAGCTCTGCTGGCGCTTCAGCAGCAGCAGCGTGTTTTCAACAGCTTTGCACATTTCCATGTTTAAATACCAGCAAATTGCTCTTCCAAGTGGTTGTTAAAATCTGAAGAGGGGAAAACATTAAATGTTACTAGAGATTATTATATATTTTTTTCTTCCTAGCTTGCACTCAGATACAACTTAAGTGCTTGTACACCCACTGCTAGACTAGAATCTGTATAGTTTAACTTAAATTAGGGAAGGAGAGAACTTCTTAAGGGCTGATGAATAAGCACACGCTCTTGTAGTACTTCATTTCTTGTTAATATATATTTTTAATCTGCTTTCAGTGTTGCCAGAGAACTTGTGCTTCGTGGTGGTGGAGGAGTAGGGAAAGAGTTCAGCACTTCAGCTGAACAAGTCAGCTGTTTGAATTAAGCTACTCAAAAAGAGAGGAGACTGGTCAGAAACTTTTCTTTGTGGTTTCGATTTCATTTGAAGAAATAGATGGTCTATTAAGGCTTGTAGGCCAAGGAAGTAAAAGCAGAGTTGGTCTGTAAAATCCTTTTTTTCACATGTCTAAACGGTGGTCTGACTTTCTGCTTTTATCAAGTTAAATAAGTCGTGATTGTTGAAATAAAGCACTTGTGTATCATTGTAGAAAAAGAACACCTTAACTTTAGATGCTCTTTTTTTTTTCTCCATATGCAATAATTTTATGCATCTGGAAACAGTAGGCAGCAATGTGTTGCTCTTCTACTGCTATAATTAACCTTTTTCCCCCAAAAAACTTTAACGTATTAACTTTCTGTTTTTTAATGTTTATTTCTTGACACACTTGATTCTCTTGCTGGTATTGCAATTTCTGTCGGCACTTTTCTGTGGTATGGCAGCTGTGCTAGCAAGATAGCTGAAATAATCTTTTTTCTTCTTAAATGGAACCCTTCCCTGGTAATCAATAATAGGAAATTAAAATGAACATCTACAGATGCTTTCTGTACTGTTTTCTAGTTGTACTGCAGAGAGAGTGCCTAGCCATTCAAGCTGGTATTTCTCTGCTCTGAAAAGCTTCTTTCTCAGTTTTTTCATTTTATCTGATGTGATTTATTAACTAACAATTTTCAGTCTTCTGCATCCTTTTACTTCCATTTTTTGTTCACATTTTATATTTTTCTATTAATTCTGTGAACTAAATATTGCTCATACAGTTAGAACACTTATGGGTTGTATGCAGACTTACTGTATCTGCAACTATGTAATACAGAAACTAGTGTGACATTAAGTGGAGTCTCCTCTGTAAATGCAAGTTTAGGAGAGCACATTATAGTGATTTTTTTCAGGGTTTTATTCACTGTAGCATACATCACGGATGTCTATGTGTGCATGTCTGTATTATGTATGTTACAACTGAAGCCTGCTTCTTTTCTAATCTCATATTTAAAACTTGTTATAGTTTGTCTCATATATGTTTGTGTGTGTGAAAGGTGAAATTTGAACTTCCTTAGAGTAAGGAGTTTGAAAATAACATTTTAAAATATTATGAGGAAGACTGTATGAATTCAGAAAGCACAGAGTCTTGTACTGTGGGAGGTTCCTTCTCAGAGTGCTGTCCAGAAGCGTAGTGGGAGAAGAGGAAAATGGTAGAAGTAAAATGAATGTGATTTCTTCTATGTAAATACTGAGAAGATTGTCATAGTTTTTATGGAAGTCAGAAAAAGAGCTGAACATACAGTGAAATGTTTAAAAATGAGCACTACCATGGGACAGTTAATAGGATTAAAGTGTATATTTCAGAAGATAAAGAGAAGTCATATCTCAATTTATTCTTTTTGACTTGCTTTGTATGTGTATGTGGGTGGAAATGCTATGGAAGGAGAGGTTAAGAACTAGAGAAAGAAAACACCTTTCCTAATCAACTTTTTTGAGAACATGGAATACTTAAAAAGACCTTCAAATTGAAATACTCAAAAATGAGAAGGACTTGAGGTGTTGGAATAGGGACTTTCAACAAAGGAAGTAACAGTAAAGGCAGAGATTTGTATATTTATTTTTTCTTTTAAAGCATTGGCTGCATAGAAAAATACGCATGAAGCGCAAATCATGAGTGCTGTCTGTTTGGATCAGTTAAATGAGTCTGGAAGATGGAAATAATGGCTTCGTGGAAAAGAGGATTGAGTTCAGATGCTTTTAAAGAAATTTTTGGCTAGTAGAGAGAGGTGAATGGAGAAAACTAGGGAAATTTTTTTTCTGGCACAGATTCATTGTATTGATACTGAAATACTAGGTTATAATTGTTTTTAGAGAGGAAAATATAAATTCTTAAGTTACTGAAATGTTTTGACCTATTCAGCAAAATATTTTTAATGATAACTTAAGAATCTTCCTTCTGTAGCAAACTAGTGAAAGCAGCTGAGTTCCAGCTTAAATTTGATTAAGTTTCTAAGAATTCAACAAATCATTAGAGATTTAAATTATTTGGTAACAAATCATCTGGTATGATCTAAGTTATAATTCTAGAATGGCAATATGAATATATATATAAATATGTAAACGTTCCTATGCTTTTCTTTAATCTTATTGTTCACTTTTCTATATTGTGGACACCCATGAAAGCCTTTAGTGCTGAGGAAATGAGCAGAAAACATTGGACCTTTTCCTCAAAAACACCAAGGTTAAAATGCAATAATTTGGAAATTAGTAAGAGGAAGAGCAACACTAATTTTTTCTCCTGATTTACAATTAAGAGGTAACTGAATTTGGAAAGATTGCTTTTGATTTTAATTCTGATGCTCTGCAGTATCTTTATTTAAAAAGCAAACAAAACTTTCCTGCTTGTGTAAACAGCAGCAAATTATTGAAGAAGTATTCCTTTTCTGGAAACCATATTCTAAACTTGAAAAATAACTTACTGTTTCCACTGTCTCTGAGATAATGTAATTTTATTTATATTTGGGCGTTTTCTGTACCATCAATTTCTAAGACATGTTTCCAATCCTTTTGATGTTTTATTTCTGTTTATATATGTTTATTTAAAACTATTAAAAACTGAAAGGAATCAGAGGGAGAATATTGTACTTCAAAATATGCAATATCACAATTGGCTTTTTATAATAAATTACTTCACAGAGGCAATTTACATTTCATATTGCTTCATTTGTTGTTATTCATCATAATTATGTCCAAATAGATAAATAAGAATTTTTTTTTGAGTAAAGCATGTAGATGGAAAATGTTCCTTTTACAATGTTAAGAGGACTTCAGATATAGGGTAAGGTTTATTTTTGAGCTTTTGGGTGGACAGTTCAGAAGCTCCGTTAAACCACTGAAATGTAATCAGAGTAGCTACTTCTCTGTGGGCAAGTTAGCTATTCTAGTTTAGGCATGGGGAAGCTATGCATGCTGACTTGTATCAACTTCTTTCTAGTGCAAGTATCTTGTTAGGCTTAAATCTACTCAACAGCATCGTTATACCTTAACGTTATCTTCTTTTAATCTTATTCCATAGTAACTCAGTTGCTTCAGTAATAACTTATTTTACCTGAGTAATTTTGAAGTATTTAAAGACAGTTATCCCTTCCACTGACCTCTGCTTTTCCCTTCTTACTCCCCTCACCCCTTTCCCAACTGGATATAGAAGTTATCATAACTGTGACAAATTATGGAATACTGTCCTTCCAACGCTGTCGTTAGACGTTGAGATTCTCTATCCCAATATTTTTATTGTTCCTGACAGGTATCTATCTGAATTGCCCTTAAAAGCCTTCAGTGCTGGCGATTCTACAACCTCCGTAGGTAACCTGTTACAGTGCTTTATTAGCACTGTAATTTATTGCTAGAAGGATTTTTTTTTTCTAAAGGTCTATCTCAGATTTTTTTGTGTTGAATCCCCACGTTTTTGAGACAGTTATTTCTTGTCCTCACTGTGGCCATGGAGAATAGATTGTTCTTTGATGCATATCTTCTCCACTTAAGAAATAAAGATTCCATTTGACAATTCTATTTTTTTTCCCTGAAGAGTGGAACTAACCCCCATCCCCCTTAGGCTTTGAGTACTGAATGTAATAAATTTCTTGGGATAATTTTCAATCCTGAACACGATTTTCTATTTTTTTAATCAGAAATCAACTGGGATAGATAAGAAGGAACCTCTGTTGCTACATCATGTGTTCTTGTTTTCCTTTGGATTTGCATGTTGAACTCTTCCTGTGTTTTTTTGTTTTTTTTTTCTTCCAAATTCTTGATGATTGTTGCTATATTCCTTCCCTCCCTTCCTGACAGCTGGGATAGTGCATTCTGTTTTAAAATTCCTTTCTTGATCTAATTTGTTCTTGTACTGTAAATGTAGTAATTCTCATCTTTACAGATCTAGATCTGCAAATGTGCAGCAAGATCTTCTACCTTTAGACCCTGCTTCTCCAAAATGGAAGAGGCGCTACTTCTTTTGTGTTTTCTTTTGTCTCTTGACACTGTTTTCAGTGTCTGTTGCATTCTTTTCTTCTGATCAATGTTCCTAACTGTCAGTTTAAAGAAGGAAATTGTGAGGAGCATGTGGTAGAGCTAGTGTCAATGGAGGAAAAAAAAAAGAAGGAGGAAATGTTAGAAAAACAGCCTTCTGCAGAGAAAATTGGTACTGAAAATATCTTGGAAATTTCGTTTATTTCAACACTAAGCAAATAATGTTGGATAAAGAAAAGGAAAAAGATGTATGAAGAGTTAGTGTTCAGCATGGATTCAGTGGCACATGTAGTTTACAGTATAGGTTCTTGAGAATCTCAGGATTTCTCATGCTATTTTAACAATAAAAATTTAAATAGTGATAACCAAAACTTGTTTCCTCTCTCTATTTTTTAAAGTTTTGTTTTACATTAAACTTGAATATAAAGCCTATTTGACCTTTTAATCATTGAAAGTTAGTGTTTGGTCTCAGATTGTGGAGTATGGCACGTTTTTGCTTTTGAACGTGCATTCAGGAAAATAGTTGGCATTTACACCAAGTATATATGCTCCCCAATAAAAGCTTTATTAAAAATTAAGGTCTGACAAAAGTTGAATATTTGAAGGGACACTCAGTCTTGACTGTAGGTTCAATTTCAAGTGGTGTTAAAGGTGCATTTCAAATGGAGGATTTTTATTCATCTGTGTAATTTGTCATTTTATTTTTTGTTGCAATACAGGGAAAAAAGGGAATTTCAATCAATACTTAAAGCTTTAAAATAACTATCTTGGGTTTGAAGTGAAATAATGGCAGTAAGTCACACCTGAAAATGTAAAATCCTCTGAATGCGATTTTAAGCTTGCCTTTTTTTTTTTTTCCTCTACCCTATCCTAAAAATCAGGGAGAAGAAAGGTGCTTGCAAGAACTGTTCTGCTGATTTTTGTGAGCAGCAAAAACCTCTGTATCCCTTTCTCTACTCTTCTCAAAGTAACTAAAGTTTTAGAGAAGCTTGACAAAATATACTAGCAGTTCTTATTTTAACAACTTCGTATAGAAAATGGTAATGTCTGTAGTAGTGACTGCATACATTAAATAAAGGATTCTTAGAACAGCCTGATAGTGTTCATGTAATCCAATTACAGGAAACTTTTTTTCTGTCCCAGATGTCTCCATTTGACGTCCTTGCTGTCATAAGACAGATCAGTGGTTTAATTGAACTTTTCCCCTGTTCTGTTCTATAACTGTTTATACAGCACATTCTGTGCAACCACATGGAAAATACAGATTGTATCTCCTCAAGTTCTATGTGCTCAGGAAAATCCAGAGGGTATAATTACAGGGGGGAAAGTATGGTTACATAGAAAGCATAATTACAGGGGGGGAAGCACTTTCCTTCCCCCTGTTTTTTTAGGATAGAACAGAGGAAAAAAATGATTTAGAAATACCTGAAAATGTAAAATCCTTTGAAGGCAAGACTTACTGCCATTATTTCACTTCAAAACTATTTTGAACCTTTGAATTTAATGACTTCATTTTTGAAAGTGCAAGTTCAAGTTTTGTTGACTAAGCTAGTGATGAGAACTAAAAAAGGTGACTTTACTTTTTATTTGGTTTAGGTTTCTTTCTCTTGATCTAATAAATCTAGACGTAATCCTAATAAAAAGTATTGTTCATCGTTTCATCTTATGCTATTCATTGATATCAAATATTCTTTAATATGTGGTATATATATGTGTACATATATGTGTGTGTATATATATATACACATATGTAAATATCACCACTCTGATTTTTCATGCTGAAACTTGTAATAATGAAAGAGTGCCAAGAAATAAATTGAAAGATATTTTTATACTGTGCTTCTCAAAGCAGCATTTCAAATGGAGAGACTTGTATTTTGTATGCTATTACTACAGTACAGAAAGTCCTTCATATTCTGACAAAAAATAGGTAAATTCATAGTTGTGCTGAATGGATTACTTATGAAAGAATTCAAAAACAACTGGCAATCATTTGGTTACAACAAAATAATCCCAGGCATTTGAGATGGAAAAGGTTTGTACCTTTGTTAATAGTCATCATCATGACAGTACTCTTTCTTTTTTTTCTTTTTCTTTTTCTTTTTTTTTTTTTTTTTTTTTTGATTGCTAAAATGACAGGACTTCTATCATTTCTTCATGTTCCCCCATCTATCAGATTTTACTGTTTGATCATTACTACTTACGTACCACTTTGGAATACACTAAATTTGTCGTCTTCTGCTTAAGCAGTAGCAGTTCTTAACCTAATTTTGCTGTTCTGTTACTTTTTCTTGCTTCTCTCTCCTGAATCTATAGCAACTTCTTTTTGAATTTTGGACTTGATATGGGAATTATACTTAGTAATCTTTGGCAAAATTGTGTAAAACATTGCTATACCAGGTTCATAGCATTAGCACTCCCTGCTGACCCTCCTTGATTGTAATTGTGCAGTCTCTTTGTGGAACTGCATCTTGAGCTCACAGAGTTGCTGAAGGCTGTAGCATCTGCTGCTTTAAGGATAAACACCATTTTCTGCTCTGTTTCAAATTTGAATTTTTCATATTTTTGTATCACTATTGTTATCTGCAATACTGCTGCAAAATTAAGGTGTTCAGTTACTTTCCTTTTTCATTTGCCTTACAAAGGCCAACTCAGACAGGGTCTTGTCCTGAATCCTGAATATTTCCACTTAAGTTTATTTTTTCTAGGTTTTGATGTGCATGTGCTGATGTCTAAGCTAATGTGCACGTCTTTTCGACAGAGATTTTTGATCTTAGCAAAAATGTAGCTGATATAGTAAAAAGCTAACTAAACTCTTAGTTTTACTTTTTGTTTTAATAACTTATAAACATTTGAGTAAGCTTGCTTTTTTTTATGAGCTCTTTGATACTTAGCCTGTTTTCCTGTGACTTACGGAAGCAATTGACAATTGTTTGGGTAATTGATTAGCTAATTCCCTTAGCACTGCATATTTAGTCCTACTAGCTACGCATGCAGGCTTTTTTCCTGTATTTCTTTACCTAGATTCTGACTGAGGTGCATTTTGCTCTGTCCTCTAAGAGTCTGTTTAGAAAAATTATTACATTTGTATCACAGAAGTTTTTCTTCACAATGCTGAGGAACATGGTTATTTTAACAATGAAATGTCGGAGGTATTTATTTGGTTGCCATAGCTTAAGCTTTTTTGATAATTGTAGATGCTCTCTGTCTACTGTTGACTTCAGTGCTCCAAATTTTCAGTTAAAACCTCTTCTTCTGTTGCCTTTTTTAGTTACCATTGATGCTATATGACCCTCCTCTACTTTTATTAGTAAGTTACAACTAAATCTAAATTGCATTTAGTCCAGAATTAATAACTTGTTGGGGTATTAAAATAAAAATTTGAAAATTTATCATTTTTAGTTCTATTATTTTAAGTAAATCTTCATCTTTCTATAAAAGACCTAACTAGAGCCTTAGATTCTGTAGCGTAAGTTGATATGGGGAATGATAAAAGTGAACAGATAAGAAGTTGGGAAATACTTCTGTTTTCCGTACTCTGTTTTGTCAAAGTTATCTGACAATATATAGAAGGTATTTGAATACGTGTAGAAATGTTGACTGGAAGAGGTGACATGCTTTTCTAGATACCCTAGAAGATGTAGAGTGAGATTCAGTGAAGGAATGAAATAAATGCATCAGCAGATGCTTAGGTAGTTGTTCAAAGAGAAATTTAAGCTACAGCTAGGTTAGGCGATTGTAGAGCAACTTAGGTAGTTAAAAAAGTAGTTGGGCGTCTCACCATGAGCTGCAGCACTCATGCACTGTGTAGTCAGTTATGCTGTGCCAGGCAAGAAGAAAGCAGAAGGATACATCTGAAATCTTGTCCTTCTTTGGAGTCTTAATGTTAGAGTCAGAACTGCAAAGCTGTGCTGTCCACTCTGTAGCCGTAATTCGACATCATTTCCTAGTATAGGTGTTCTGGGAAAGTATTGTGTGGAGGAGATAGTGGTGATGGCTACTTCTACATACTGGTCTTCAATCAGGGTTATTTATTTGGTTCTTAAAAATTGTTACAGTAAGGTAAAATATGAATGTAGTCACTAGGCTACAAGTATTGCATTCTTTATGGCTCTGTTGATGTTGCTGCTTTTTTATTATTATTGTTTTTAACACACTGGCATAAATATCGTAGAATGACACAGTTATAGAATGGTTGAGGTTGGAAGGCACCTCTGGAGATCATCTAGTCTGATCCCCTCTTCTTGAGCAGAGTCACTGGCCTGTTTTCTGTGACTTAGAGGTAAATGACGGTTGTCCAGATAACTGATTAGCTGATTCCTTAGCACTGCATATTATCTGGTCCTGTCTTTTGAAATTAAGAGGGCATAAATTTCCAGGAACTTTTATTTGCTTTAGCATTGCTTTTTTTGAAATGTTGTTCCTAGAAGATTTTTTCTGTGCTACAACTACTATACTAACTGTATTAATGGTACGTATGAATAGGGTAATATGACATTAAATGCAATGCTTTGCTATTAAAAGATGAAGTAGTAAAACTTCACTTACTCTTATGTTTGTATCTGTCTGACTTTATTTCCAAAAAAAATCTTTAAATTTTCATCAACTGTTTATATTGTTGTTATACTGTAAGAAGTCTTCCAGGCTATCTATGATTATAGTAAAGTACTGCAAAAATCAATTCAAAGTGGATCATTCTTCCTGATGGTGGATGACTGAAGCTGGTAAGATTTCTTCTTATCAGCTACCAGCCATATGCCTAAATAGAACTGCTGTTAATGGCACGTAAAACTTGATTAATAGACCGATTCCTCCTGCATATTCTTCAAACTGCTCAGCAAGTACGAGATTCTTCTAACTTCTCTCATGCTGAAATGTGACTTGCTCAATGAGTAGCCTGATCAGATAGGAATGTTGAATCTGATTCACTTACTCTTTTCTGAGTAGTTGATCTGCATTTGAGGCAAGATGCCTATGAAATATGCTGACACAAAGATTGTATGTACATATCTTAAACATAAAAAAGTTATATTCCCAAAATGACAAGTTGTGATCATTCAATCAAATATTGTTTTGATTCAGCATAAGCATTTTGGTCACGCTGCTGAAATGTGTCATTTTATTACAGTTAAATAGTGATTGTTCTCTTGGTATTCAGTAATTTCATACAGGAAATTGTTCCAACAGTATACTCCTTCTTCAGGGAAGCATGACATGACAGTGCATTAAAAAATATTAAAATATGCTTACCATGTTTACTGAGATTGAAGAGAAGCCAAATTCAATAATCAAATGCATTCAGAGGTGAGGATTTTAAGAACTTTTATAAATCAGAAGGTGGGGATTGGATTACTAAGTTTGAATTTGTTTTTATCATTTTTGCATCACACTTCTAAATACTATATTCATGGTTTGTATTCTCGGTAACCGTATGATGGATGAACATTAATGCATTTCATTGGAATGTTCTTCTTTTTCTTTTTTATTCGCTAATCCTATGACTGCCAGGGTTTCCAATCTTAAGTGGAAACTGTGTGACAGGAGTTTCACTGGATTTCCAAGAAAGATTGAAGTCCTAGGAAACTCGCTGAAGAGCAAGATGTGGGACTGTTAGGCCTCTTCTGTCCACTGCAAATGAGTTTACTTAGTTATTGACAGTAAGACAGTGCTTTAAATTGAGAAGCTGGATACCCAGCCAGCTGGATAGGGATGGTGCACTCATACTGAAATTACTGGATAAACCTTTTCATTCTGTTAGAGACTTACTCTTCTCTTCTAAGCAAGGTGTAGAAAGCAGCTTTGGCCCATATTTATAACTTTTCTTCAAATCTCTGTGTTGATAGCAGTGCATTAACTTCTTTAGTGGGCAATTTGTTTAGAAACTAAGATAACACGTTATTAATATCCGCTGGACAGGCTCCAGATATTATCATTGTTTTTCATTTCCTTTTTGGGTCTTTTTGGGTTGTGGGCATTGCTAACTATTTTTCAGTTAAAATGCATGATACAATTTCTCATTTTTTCAGTTTTTTTTCTATTTTGTTTCTCCAAGCTGGGTAAATTAGACTCTTTCTCTCTCTGTGTGTGTGTATCTTATATATGTGTGTGTGTATATTTGTGTATTTTATCTCACTTCACATGAAGTACCCTAATCACTGGACTGTCTGCTGTTTGGGATATTTGAATCCTTTTAAGGTGGTTTATGTTACTGTTTTAGTTCCAGAGCAGACCCCTGGTCTGAGGTAAATCAGCTGTCTTCACCCAGTTAATGCATTGTTTACATTTTGGACTGTTTTATTCTGAGTGTGTGAATTGAATTCTCTTACTGAGATTAAGCTGAAACATGTATTCCAGAAATACAAGTAATGCACTCCAGTTGCTAATGTGCATTCAACTCTTGGAACCAGTTTAGAAGTAGTTTGAAGCTAAACACTCAAAATGTGCAGGGCTGAATGTATTGGGACTTCAGCAGCAGCTGTTCTGTTATACAGACCAGTCTTTTCCAGTGTGCTACTCACTAATGTAGATGTAGTCAACCTCTCCTTTCACACAGACACAAAGTTTCAAAGAAGGCAGCAGGATTTCTTGGGCCATAGAGTTACAAGAGGAAAGATGATTTTGTAGCTGAATCATGATCATTTGGAAAAGGAATGTCTTGGATTCTCAGACCTATTTGTACATACAATCCAATAACTGTTTAATGTAAAATATTGTAATACAGTCTGTTTTACTAGGCTTACTCGTTCCACCATCTGGAGTTTGGAGGGCTACTTGCCAAACTTCAAAGTTTGGGAACACGCAGAGGGCAATAAAGGGCATCAAGGTTACTACCTTGTAGTGAGAGTTCTTCAGGATAACCCATGTACATTCAGTTTCTCAATCTAAACTGCCCTTGCTTTCCCATTTATAATTGCTTGTATCAGTGTAGGTGGCTGAAGGAATATAGTGCTGCCAAAGCCTGATACATATAGTGCCAGCCCCTGAACATTTGGAAGTAACAGCCTTGCTGGGAACATAAAGGTGCTCTGATCAGCGCTTCTTCCTTTTACTGTTTGTGTACTCTAACAATGCAGAGGAGAGGGAGAATGCACTAAATTTAGCATACAGTTACCTAGTGGCAACCAGATGTTTGTTCAAATCTGAAATTGCTAGCTCTAATCTCACTTCCTGCTTGCTCTAGATCAAAATTTCTCAGTTAAGTGCTTGATGTGTGTCTTAAACTAAGCACTGTATTATACCTACAGATACTAAGCAAGGGAGAGTTTAGCACAAATTATAGTGATGTTTGTAGTTTATAGGTAGTCAAATAGGGCCATATTTGACTCAGTTTGAATGAAATGCAAGTTGTGGCGGGAATAAGAGATGAGTTTATTTTAGTGCAAAATGTTTTATACTGTAAAAGACATTAGTATAGGGGCTACATCAGAAAACACTGAGGCCTGATTTCATCCCACTTAACTTTAGACTTTTAACTGAGATTTTATTATTGGAGGTTTAACAACCCTAAGCACCATCAGTGACAGAAAATGAGACAGTTCAGACCATGTAAGATCCAAATGATATTTCCATCTTCACCCTATTTATAAAAAGCTTAGGGTGAATATGCTGATAATTTATTCACTTTAATTTTAAAAGAGCCTAAAGTTAAGTGAATTGGAAAGGCCATAAGTACAAGTATATATTGCATTTTCAGGTGAAATATAGTTTTAAGTGTATGGTTAAAGCTCTCTGAACTCAGAGGAAAAACACAATGAAGTAAAACTTTCAAGTCTAATTGCATTTTTCCTGTCCCACCTTATTCAAGTAATATAATTACACTTTTATTACTGTGTTAGTCTATTGGCATCTATCTTAGTGGCTCAAAAATCCGACTGAAGCTGTGCAGTTGTGGCAACATCGTTTTTTCAAGCAATGGATGCATTGTGCTCTCATCCAGAACTCAGGATTGCTTGCCTGTGGGAGAGAAAATTACAAGTTCATTAGCTGGTGCAGCAGCTTTGTTTTTTCTACGTAATTTGAAGTCTGCACTTCTTTACTCCTAAGCAGTGAAAACAAAACTTTTCCTTAGTTTAGGGAACTGCTTTGATATTAAAAACTGTCTAGAGGAAACATTTTTTTCTGAAGGCCCTACAGTGAATCTCGAATCTACAGAGAGTTGAAAGAGTTTTAAAAATGAACTCACAACAGAGAAACACGTTTAGCTAGTTTTGGTCACTAACTCCTTAGTCACTTTTCCTAAGAATGAAAAACAGATAGGTTTTTAGAAATACAGACTTTATGAGATGTTCCTGTTTTTATGAAAACAAGGTGTTGTTTTGGTAAACACTCCCATCAAAATTTGCCTTTTCTAATGTGGTTTTTAATTCAAGTTCCTATTTGAAGCTCAGTATGAACTACTGAGTTGTGCACTGTAAAATACCTGAATTTTAAACAAAGGAATTAATGCTGAACCCAGGTGTTTATACTAGTTTCTTAAAACATTAAAACACATCTTCTAATTATTGTTTTTATTGTTAATTGTATTAAAGCTTCCAGACCATTTGTACAGTTGTGATTTGGATGACAAACTTCCACTTTAGTTTTATTAATTAACACTTTTTTATTTAGATCGAAATTATGTGCAGATAATCTGTGAGCAGTCTTTCCTTTAACTGCATAGAAATAGATCTGAGTCTCCAAAAGTAATTATTTTATATGAAAGGGATTAAGGGCTTTATCCTTCACTGGAGATTGTCTGCCTCCTGTTGAGCCACAGAAGTCATTCATTAACTTTAGCACCATGCTATGTCCTCTTTCTCATAATGAATGACTTAACAGGGAAGGTAACACTGATAAAAGGAGCTCCTGCTCAAGGAATGCTTCATGCTTCTTTTCTCTGTTAATATATGGGTAATTACAAGTGAGACCGCAAGGTGGGCAAGAGAGGGCCAGATACCAGCAGAGACAGACACTCGAGGTTCATAAAGCATTGAACGGGATAGGTTTATTAAAGGACTTGAACCCCAAGCTGCATGGGGAGCCCTGGCAACCGCATGGAGGGGTCGCCGAGGAGAGCCTGCTGGAGGCACGTCTTGGATGCAAGGGTTAGATGCACAAGTGGACTCGTATCCTGAGGGCCCCTTAAATCCACTAGAACTGTTTTCTTATTTCAACTGTGCTAACCTCGAGTAGCTGGATGCAGCTAGACGTTGTTGACAAAACAGAATATGCGTGCCTGGCCCTAATGGGAATTTGTTCAGTGGGTAGTTTCACACACTGAGTGTACTGCCATGTGCTCTGCCACAGGTGCTCTCACTACAGAGGAAAAATGAAAGCTTTTCAAGAAGTTCTGTTGTTTGAAAATGTTGAGTCATGGAGGAGTGCTAAATGTAATGGTTCTGTCATATTTGTGTCATTTTTCTCTTAAGAAACAAGACTTGCTATGAAACTCTGGCAATAAAGTGACCAATAAAAGAATGGCATAATGGGATAAAACTATGGAAAATAAATGTGAAAGGTAATGAAGAATGTATGGGTGGCTATTAGTAATAAAATGACACTGAAATAATCTAAATGAGGATAGATGAAGCCTTTTCTTCCTCTCACAATGAGAACTTCAGTCATGATCGAAATTAGATTGAAAAATTATAAGACAGCATGCTATCCGGAAATGTGTATTCATACCGAGATAATGGGTACAATTTAAAAATTGCCCAATTTTAAAAGTAGAACTTGTATTCAGTTAATTTGGTGTTTTCACAGCTTCCTTTATTGCCCAGAAAAGGAGAAAGTTGTGAATTTTCGTTTATGGAACATAGAGCATATGAAGTAGAGTTCTTCTTAAAGTGGATTCTTTTTTGATGAGTCCTGCAAAGGCATGCATTGCTCTGCTTCGGAAGCTTTCTGTTCATAACTTATAGTAGATTGTCCATTAAATGGACTAGATCTCCTTGCTGCTGTCATCCATGTGAAGTACTGCAGATATTTGTGATGGTCTTTTGTAGTTACTGTTAATATACTTGAAAAACAGCAGTTTATGTAAGAACTTGCACCTCACAGCAAGTTTATCATATGACAGTTGTGTGTATAAATATATCTCTAAATAGTAAGTGTACATATAACACAATTATCAGAAGCATTTTTAGCACTTTTGTTAATAGGTATGTGTTATTTCAGAGTATGATACATAAGTATCATATTCCATGTGTGATACTTGGGTATCCAAAAATCAGATTGAGAACTAAATCTTCTGCAGAGAAAATTTCTAGTCTCACTAATAATTGTATGGTGTCCCTTTCTGACACTTTGTCCTGTTGAGAGAGTTGAGTAGTGGGATATTTTGGGGGGGGGGGGGGATGCAATTTTGCAATTAATTTCTTCATCCTCAGAACAGTTTGAGCTTGACACTGAAGTTAACTTCACTAATTTGAAGTGAAGTAATGAAAGAATATATTACTTTCTAATATACTTTTAGAAAAATTAAATTTGATATTGTTCTCTCTCCATTTGAGAGAGAGACAGACAGCGGTAAGACTGTCTGATGCTAAAGCATCATCAGGAGACTTGTATTTGGGTTCAGTTGTTAGATGTGTAACTGGTTTTCTGCATAACCCTGCCCAGTGTTATTTCATTAGTTTTTAATTTCATTTTTATTTCATTAGTTTTCATTTTATAAAATGGAGAGGTGGTTGCTTGCCGATTCCTACGTTTTTCTCTTCATAGCCAAGAGGATGTATTAAATAAATTGCCTTTTTTTTTTCTGAGGTGTGGCAACCCAATTTCTAATTTTCTCTGGGAAAAGCTTCTTAGCATAAAGCACATATCAAGCAAAGTAATTTTTGTGTAAACTATTTCTTTATGAGCTTTTAGTTAATAAAAACACCCTAAACCACTTCAGAAGTCCACCTTTTTTTCCAAGACAACTCTCAAATGTTAATGAGTTTGATATTTTAATACCTTTCTTGTTAGCACACTATCAGTGTCAAATTTAGTTGAATTTTAAAAAAAGGTGTTAAATGCCTGTGGTTTCTCTAATGTGTTTTGCCAATGTGCAGTAGCACTATTAGATCTATAATAGAAAGTTTTAATGAACTCTTTATTCTACATTTTATGGAACATCATCAAGTAAAGGAAATGGGACATGCAAAAAAGGTCCATCAAATATACAGGGGAACACATGGTGAAACAACACGTTTCCCCTTCTGTCTTTTGAGGCAATATCTTTGATTTCTATAACAGCAGATTTCGGAAGGAAAACCTGAAGAGTTTTCTTCCTTTCATTGCTGTCCCTTATGATTTTTGACACTCCTACCAATGAACTTTCCTGCTGTGCCATGTTAAAAATTACCTTTTAAGAAAATACAGGGAACAAGAGTATATCCATAAAGTTGGCTGCTCTCATAGTGGATGTGTCCTGCATGCATACCGTAAAAAAAGTTGTTTTGAAATATTTAAAACAGCAGTCCAAAGAATAAGTGATTTTTGTCATCACTTATGCATAACGCTTGGTTCTGAAGAGGAGTGTATGTGAACTCCTGCAAATTCCAACTTCCTTCTCTCAAACCAGTTTCCAAGATACCAAGCACATGCTGATATCAGAGATTCTATTACTTGGATTGTGAGATCTTTCTAACGGAAGAGGAGGTGGGATAAGCGTTCTGTTCTCTTTCCATGTTCAGAAGAATGTAGGCTTCTCCTTACTGAAACAAGGACCTGGGTAATTAATGCACATTATTTTACATATCTTGTACCTTAATGTAGAAGGGATAAACGAGCTCTCAGAAAACCTTCTTTTTGGTAACATTTTTTAAAATTAAGGTAGAATTTCCTTTTGTTGCTCTCCATTGGATATGGAATTGTAAGCAAGTACTAGGGGAGGGCAGCTGGCTCCAGGCTTCTTTTTTCTTCATCCCAGTTTCCTTCAAACTCTTCACTGCATATGTTCAGCAAGCCAAAAATAAATTATAATTACATACTTTTCCCCACCTGCCTCTTGAAGTGATTTTTTATGTGGATAAGTTTTTGATGCATTTAAAGTTGAAGTTGCAGAATGATTAAATCAGATCTTTGAGTCAAAGATCATGCTTATATCTCGGTTATAGCTTTGTTAAAGTGTCCAGTTTTAACGAATGTTAATTTTTTTCCACTCTAAGCAGCAAAAAATAATACACAATGTAAGCTTTGAGCAATATTGTCTTGAAAATTTTGTTTATTTCTACACAGTTCTAGTTGTATTCCTCCCTTTCTTTTGTAACATCATTTACAAGCAGTCTAAGCCCCTTACTGGAATCTCTCTGGGCTGCATAGTACATCTTCTCCTGATCAACAGAAGTCAGAGTAGATTACATTTCTTTTTGCCATAATGGAGGATTCATGTACCAAAATAAGCCTGGTGAATTCAGACTATGTATCTGCTATGGGTCATAAGGTCTTATCTTCCTGATAAGCATCTGGAGGAAAGAAGAGGGAACTACTGTTATTGCTACCAACTAACCATCTTGTCTAGAGGACTGCCAGAGTTGTGAACAAGAAAATTAAAATGGTGCTTTGAAAGAAGGAAGCTTTATACTATTCAAAATTTTAAAAAGCTGGTGTAGGACTAATTGTTTGTCCAAATTTTATCTCATGCTGCCTTTCAGAATGACCAAATTAATTTGCCACTTCCTTTCTATTATTATTTCTGAGCTAGGAATAGAATCTAGGCTTCCTGACTATCAATATTTTCTTGCTGATAGAAAAAAAAAATATCAAAATCCCTGAAATGTAAATTAAAAGAAAAATGTTTCATTTCCTCTAAAGGCTAGACTGCGTAGAAGCGGCTAATTACATGTAGTATTCAGTAACATCTCACTGTTGAGGTCCTTCTCTGATAGAGGATATTCCTGTTGAAGTCAAGATAGCCATATCCACTCACAGATTTGGAATTATTATTTGATGATGTAGGATTCACTCAATGAAAGATAAAACCATATTTTTTGATAGCATGTTTTTTAGGGCAATTTATTGGTTGATGCTCTTCACACACCTAATTTCTGGAAATAGAATATTTCACAGAATCCACTGTTCTATTAGTAAAAAGCTGTCAAGATTGATTTTTCAGTCATGGATTTGAGTGATGGCCAAAAATGGCAGCTGTTGCACATGCAGAAATGTCCTTTGTTAACATAAGGTGCTTTTCGCTTTCTTTACAAACTCACCAATATCAGTGGAGAGTATACTTACTGTAGTGTAAGGAAGGACTTTGCATTAGGAGCTGTAGTTGATTCATGATATACCTGATTTTCAGATTTCCCTGAGAGATGTTTTAGAAAGTGAAGTATTAGTAACGCTCAAACTCCTCTCCAGCTGATTAGTGTCATCATATTTTCTAATTATGGAAGTTTAATCTTACTGTAATTATTTTCCTCACTTAAAGGTTGATACTGCTATTATTATAATTTGTATTATAGAATACAGATATTATGATAAGCATGTTTCAGTTTTCTTTGGAAGGATTGATGTAATGCAAAACTAGCAATAACTTTTCTCTTTAATACTCAAACAGATGTAGATTTTCTTCTGTTAGAAAAATTCCTATAAGTCAGTACTGATTTTTTATTTAAATGAATGATGATCATATCTTTTGTTTCTTTACATTCACAATAGGGCACAGTATGTTTACTCAGATTCTTAAAAGAATAGGATGAGCAGAGGTGTGTGCACTCTTTTCCAATTTCTTATTGCCTGTATTTTTCCTTACTTCCGTTATTTTGACTTTTGGGATAGGTGCCATGTGTCTTGTGTCAGCACAAACAACTGCTTTGCATACTCTGCCTCCAGAAGTTGTATGAACTGGATGTAGCGGTTGCGTAAGTAGTTATAAGCAAGAGCAATAGTCATTCTGACCTATAAATTGTGTTATAGAGAGCTTAGAGAAGGTTTCTGCACTTTATGGATGAGCATTTTGGGGAGTGCGTTAGCTGCAGTTCTGCCTCAAGAGCTATAAGCTTGAGGGTGGTCTGACTTCAGGGATAGTGTAGGTTAATGTTACACAAAAAATTCTTAGATGCTCAACACATTCGCATCTTAACACAGTGCTGTGCTGTTTCAAGCCTCCCTTTTTGAATGTTTAGTATTCATAGGTGGATTGAGTTGGCTAAGAATTTCAGTAAACTGATTCTGAAACAATGTTGAATGAAAAATTCTCCAAACCTTTCAATGTTCAGTCATACTATGATCTGTTTTACCGTTGCCTCAAATTCTAGGCTGCTGTTGCTTTCTTTTCTTCCGCCTTTTCAGTATCACCTTAGGTTTTTGGATACACTCCAAATGCATATTATTTAATTTACTGCTGTGCATTCCTGGTTGTTGATTGACCTCTTTCTCTGGTGACTACACACGCTGAGCAGCTGTGTTTGTGTGTCTTGCAGCTGCCCTTACCAAGAGGCAGGCAGCCAGCTCTCTTCCAATTGCAGTAGAAATAATTCCTTATCTGATTCCCTTAGGACTGTCCATTAAAATGGTGATCAAATACTTAATATATTTTTGAGACCCTTCAGATAGCATGTGCACCAAGAGTAGACAGTTATATCTTTCAGGTTCAACTATTTTATTACCTGGGCTGTGTATATCTGAAAAACAGATTGAAGTCCTCAGTCTTGCATTCTTACAAATCAGTGGGAAGATGTGCAAATTATTCCTGCAGCAGTCCATGGACTGCAAAATAGTTTCTATCTTTAAAGTGATCTCTTATGCATTGATTTTGTTTTAAAACATAATGAATATACTCTTTAAATACTATATAGGCAAATTGTTTTATTTCAGTCTTATTACTGTATTGTTGTCTATTTCCCTTTTATTTTTTAAAAAAATATTTCTCTGTGCTTTTCAGTTAAAAATCTACTTTTAATTAGATACAAGTCCAGTGACTGTAATACATCCTGGACTTTGTGAAAACAATAGTTAGATACCAATAATGTCTTAGCTGTTGTAACTCAGGTTATAGTTTGCCAAGAATGAACATCCTCTGATAATTCAGATGGTCATTCACAATAGCGAATTGTAAATGATTAAGAAGCTGTTCAGTAATGCACCTTTATCACTGCTTTGGTGCAAATCATTTACAAATTTCTAGAGACTTGCATTGCAGTGCAAAACCCAAGATGTATGCTTTTGCAAAAGCAGTTACAATTTAATAATTTGGAGAAAAGCTCCTCATTTAAAATATGTGGAGCCATAAATCAGACTAGCAGATTACTTCTGAAATCTTGCAGGAAACTTTTTGAAATCTAATTTTTCATAAAGTAATGATCATGCACTTTTTGCTGGAAAGAATTGTGTACTGTAAAATTAAAGATAATTCTAGGTGTCTGTTGTAACTGGAAACTATGGCTTATGTCTACTAAAGAGCCACTCATTTAATTCTTAGTCATGGATTAAAATGTAAATAAGTTGACCCACTCATTGCCTCCAGTACTCTGTTCATTTTAGTGATGATAAATAGCTAGAAACCAATAAAGCTGTCCAGTTAGTGCAACATGGACAGATACAAGGTACTACAGAGCTGCACAGTATATGTATAAAGGAGCTACCTTTATATTTATTCATAGGAGTTTCCTAGGGAAAAGCAGCATTACTTTATGCATTCAGACTCCTAGCTACTGAAATTCATGTTATGGTCCTTGAATCAGTGTTAGACAACCTGTGTTTTGCAGGCCAGATCTGATGTTAGATCTGATCTAAATCTGTTAGAACAATTCATATGGATCCCTTGGTGCTCTCTGTTAAGCATTCTTGCAGTTCTTATGGCTTCACTGTCACATGCTTAGACGTCATTGTATTGCTGAAATGCGTATGTCGTCACACACAAAGCAAGCGTACTGGGTCACATAGCAAATACTTCTATAACCTGAAGTTGCTATTCACCAGAAGTTACCAAATTTAACTTTAGTTTTCCGGCATGTAATAATAATATGTATTGTATGTATGTGTAATGGATATATATCCACCTGAAAAATGTTTCTTCAATGTTAGATGACAAAAAGCAGTGTCTTATTTAGATATACTAGTTTGTTTAATTCTCTTTTTAAGGAAATGTAACTTTTTGCAGAATTATCATTTGCTTCAATTTTGGACTTCTGAGAACAGTTGTCTATAAATATTCCTTATGGTCTCCCTAACTTAATATCTCTTCCCTCACATTCAGGATTTCCCCTGGTTTTCACCTGCTTTACTCTTTCTGGTCATCCTTTTCTCCTATTCAAGCTGTAGAAATATTATAACTTATTAACCATTTTCTTGTGGCTTGTTTGCGTTGTTAATTGTTCAGAAAGGACATTTTTTTTTTTAATTATGTGAAAAAGAAACTTGGACCACTAAGGATATTGCAGATGTTGATTATTTTCCCAAGAGAGATGGCTTAACAGTGATCCATGTCAGGCTACATGTTTGATAGGAATTCTAAGCAGGGTGCCTTATTTCTAATGACACCCTACAAACAGAGAAAAGAACAACATTTTATAGCCAGGGATCTCAAGGTAGCCTGAATAAAAAGGATATGATTTTTTTGCCTGTTTTTTTTCTCTTACTTGATACACATCCTTAGAAATAAATGTTCTTTGAGTAGTTCTTTGAGAAAAAATAACAAATAATTGGATTAGCATATTGCTTCAGTGGTAACTAAAGTAACTTAAGTGGGACTGGTATATGCAAAATATGTCTTAGAATATGTTTCTGTGATACAGGAAGGAGTCTCGAAGTTCAAGTTACTTTATCCTGTAGATACTGATCAGATCTTTTAACACACTTGCCATCTTGGCAGATACTCTTCTTTTTGTAAGTGTTAGTCATCATGAACTCCTCTTTCTCCTTGAAATTCCTGTCTATACTCAAAACAAATTCTTTCTTAAATTTATGTTTGAGAATACAGCTATCCTATGATGAATTTTGCTGCTAGGATTACTTTTAGATTCAGAACAGAAATGTATTTATCTTTTCATTATTTAGATTGTTTTTACTTTTTTGTTTTAGAAAAGACTTTCCTATAGCATCTTTTTTTTTCCTCTGATAGAGACTTTGTAGATTTTTTTTAATGTTCCCAGAAATAACTTTAACTCTCCTAGTACAATTTTTCATTCTATGTTGTCTTCTGTTTCTCATTGTAGAATTCTACTTGTTTGCTAAACCTGTGAGTTTTTATAAAATGGTATCTTTCTTTCTTACGTTATTCTTCATTGTGACTTAATTGCTTAGTCACACACATGTTTGTGACTATCTGGATATTTTTCCTTGTAGCTGTGTTTTTCTCTTTCCTGTATTTTGCTGGAATATTTTAAACAAATACATTTGCTCAATAATTTTGATCCTCCTTCTCTTGAAGAGAGAATTGGATATGTACAGGTAAGTTTAAAAATCACCTATTTTATACCTGCTGTTCTAAGCCAGATTGTCATATTTTGCTATCCTTTTAAAGAGAGACCTGAATGAAATAACAAGATAGAATGATTCATATTTTGATGTATACGTATCTGAAAATTAGGAAGTATGCTTTGTGTTGTTTGGAATTTGTTCTTCACCCCAAAATCCAAGTATTTCTCTGAATTTGTTTGATGGGAGAATAGAGACGTGTTTGTAATCATTACGGTAATAGCAGACAAAGGTAGAAACGAATTGAGTGTTTAATTTCTGTATGTATTGCCCATCTCCTTTTTATCTCACCCTCTAATTCTTATCAAAAATCAAAGACCACGTGGCCATTAATGCTGTTGTGTATGTAAGTATATCATGTAAATCAACACCAAAATGCTTTCCCGTTAAGTTGTTCAAGAGAGACTAGCTCGTGTTATGTCATTCTTCTTACTGTGCTTCTGATATAACAGGCAATGATGTAACTGTTTGAGCTATAGGCACTGTTTGAGATCCTCCCAGTTGTTGACAGTGAACATAACATTGTTTCTAACTTAATTTACTTGTTTCTCCTCACATCACCTTTCCTTGGAAGTCCAGATCAGTTACAAATGAAAACAGAAACTGAAGTATTCTTTTTTACGTCTAGGCTTTTAAGGAATCATTTTTTTTCTAAAATTGGAATGTCGTCTTCCAATTTGGTCAAATCATCATCTTAGGAAGCTATTTTCTGCCTTGAGCTGTAGAAAAATATTCAAAATGAACCTTCTAGATTCTATCTAGTTTGATCTCAGTCTCTGAAAAATCCTAGCAATAATAATCTCATTGTTAGCTTGTATTTAATGATTTCATGTGCTCTCCTGGTATCTCAAAACACCGTAAAGTAAGAGCCGGGATAAATTCTTCAAGTATTGTTTCTAACTTTAAGATAATAAAGGTCGCTTAACCTTACAGATACGTAGTCTAGATTGTTGATTTGAAAGATACAAATGCTTCATTAATTCTTTTAAAGCTGGCTTTTCTGATCATGACATAAATTGAAGAAGCCCTCAAAGATTCAAGACAATTCTATTTCTTTGTGACTCCTATCTCTCTTAGATACGTGTTGGGTTCTCCATTTTTGAATCAAAGGTCTTGTTTTGGACTCATGGGTCTTGAGTTCATATTTCTTCTGTGAAAACTCTTGAGCAGGCTGTGTAAATTAGTCAGCTTCAGAAACTTTCCTCCTTTATTAGACTTGAGGGGGAGGGGGAATTTAAAAATGGGAGGATGTGGTGCCAAATGCCATCAAAATGAAGGTGATCTCTGTCTGCTGGATGCTTCTGTTTTTTTCCCTCTGCACTCATTGCAACTCCCTGATATGCCTGCGGCTAGTAATGGATTCTGATCTCATCATGATCACTCTCTGCAGTACACATAAAGGAGGTGATTCTCACTCAGTAAGCTCTAAACATTGCCTCTCCTCTTGAGTATTCATCAATTGACAAAAGTCCTCACAGAAGTTTGTTTCTTTTTTCCTGTGTTTTGCCAAGAGAAAATGGTTCAACTAATGTCTCTTTCAAAAACAGTAAAACAGGCATCATACTATGATAGTGAGAGGAAATCTTCTCTCCCTGTTGAGCAGTGGTGAAACACTATGTTGTGCTTTGAATATTTTATAACCTCAACCTAAGATGCCAATATAAGCTAGTAAGAATAGCTGACCTCATTCAGATCGAGTACATCTAATCCCAGCATTCTTTCTCTAATGGCATCTCCAAGTGGATGGCTAGGGGTGAGTAAGAACAGAAAACTTCCCCCATCGCCACCCCTTTATCTCCCATCCATCGACTACTTTCAGCTTGGCTTTTCCTGAGTTTGATGGGGTCCCATACTGAATCTCTCTGCAGGGAATTTTGTCATGATTAATTCAGCAATTCTGGATCTGGCTAGAAGTCATGATATATCTGTATACTTTGAGGTTTTCGTCTACCCTTTATGAAGAGTTCTGTTGGAAAAAAAAAAAAAAAGTTTTATTTGGGAAGAGATTCATCCCATCTGGAAACTTGAGGTCACGAAAGAAATACTATTCCATCATTCTGATGTACATACAAAACTGCCAAGCTCTTTTCAGTAGGGAGGTACAGAAATGATTAGACAAATCAAAATATGCTGATCTGATCTTATACCCTCTCTAAGCTTTATTTGGTGTAGCTGATACAGAATCCAGGTCTGTAGTTACAGCTATTATCTACAGAGGATTGATCTGACCCCAAAATGAGAGTATCTTTCCAGATATAAATTTTTACTGTTGTGTACCTTCTGCTGTGGCAGTATGTTCTGTTTAATCCAAAGATTCGTAGAACCACACACTGAGTGAAATACTTTGTGCAACTTCTACATTCATTGAGTGTTCTCTCTGCTGCAAATGAGGAGACTGAAATTCAAATCTTACGTGCTTGGCTGAAATGTCAGGCAAATGTTATGGCTCATGCCTTTTCATCTTCCTAATCTTTGTAGTATTTTGCTGTCAAATAAAGTGAAAGCATCTTTCTTTTCTCCTCTTTCCTATGGGTAGGATTGTCCATTAGACATACTTCTGAATCTACTCCATGTAGTTACTGCTGAAACACCTTGAAGCTATATTTTTCCATGCCTTTATAGGAATCGCTTTAACAGAAGCTTGTTTTAACAGGAAGTAGATTTCTTTCTTCGCTTTCTTAGCCCTATAACATGAAATTGGCAAGTCAGTCTGGACTCAAATTTGTGTGTTATGGTGGAGGAATTCATTTGCAGTGATGATATACTTATCACCTCTGTTGGGGCTTGGTTAACATCTTTAGAATACCTGCTTTCACATCTTAATCACTAAGTTGAAGTGAATTTTATTATTCACAGAGGGTCAGCATTGTTAAGTTTAAGGTTCTTCTTTCGGGACTGTGCATTGCATCAAGACTTTGCCAAAAAATGCTGGCCTAAAATATAAGAGAGACCATTTTCCTGCTTCAGAGGCACATTTCTTTGAGGATAATTGGGTGATATTTGGATCTACTATTGACAGCGTCCTTAGACTGTGAAAACAGTCTTCAAACTTTCTGAGACTGAGAATAAATAAGTAACATTGAACTGTGAATAATTTTCACTGGACTCATTTAGCCTTTTTGCTGGGCACAACCCTTTTGTCTTTAAACAGATTTAATGTTACAAAACTGGACTATATTTTACTGTTATGATAAAGAAATATTTGGTGGTTCTAAGCCATATACTGACATACAGGTAGCTGTTATGACATACCAGACTTTGCCAAGTTTTCCAACAGTGTAAGTTTTATGCAGTATATATTCTCAGCAGGGCTTCTTCCATCCTGTGGATGATTGTCCTTCTGCAAGTCATGCAACTTCTGAATTGATAAGAATTAGAGCTGCTTATTCAGTAGATAACTCTGCATCTTCCTCTCAGTCATCTAGATTTATTACAAGATGCATTATGTTTTGGGAGATTTTACGCCAATAATCTGACAGCCCTAGGCTACTGTTTAGTTCAACAGTAGAACTCTTATCACCATATGCAAATGAAAAACTTAGAACTAGCTCCACAGAGGGACATGGACCAGGACTCTTGTATTTTTGTGAATTTTTTTTTCTTAACATTTTCTAAGAAACATGAGATATGGACATATCTTCTGCAATCTAGTAGAGTTTATTTTGTAACTGTTGTATACCAAAAAATAAAATAAAAAAATCACTGGCAAACTAGTATATGATTTACTTGGGAAAATTATTGAACAAGTTTTGATAGCCTTTTTAAGAATGTGAAGAGCAAGAAGGTGATAGGAAATAGTCAGCACTAGTCTTAAGGAGTTCAAAGACAAATGCAAGTCCTGCACCTGCAACAGAACAGCACTGTGCGTCAGTAGATGCTGCGGGATAGTTGGCACAAAAGGACCTGGTGGTCTTGAGGACAGCAAGTTGCATGTCAGTCAGCTGTGTTTCTTGCAGAAATGAAGGCTAATGGCATACTGAGTTTTGGTAGCAAGAAAGGAATTTAAGGGAAATAATCACAATTCAGCATTAATGAGACTGAATCTGTGAGTAGTGTCCAGTTCTGGTCCCCCTTGTCTCCCTCCATGGGGACTTTCAAAACTTGACTGTACAAGGCCCTCAGCAACCCTATCCAACTCCTGAAGTTAGCCATAGTTTAAGCAAGTGGTTGGACTGGTGACCTCTGGAGGTCCCTTCCACTGACATTTTTTTCCCCACGATTATATAGTAAATAAGATAAAATTTTTTAAGGCAAGGTTGAGCCTTTATGTAATGGATGCTTTATGTGATACAAATATTATTTTTCAAAAATGCAAATATCTGACTCTCATATTAGTTGTTCTGACAACTTAGATGAAAATCAATACTTATCAATAAGATTTTGGCAAAGAAATATTTTAAGAATAAGTGAATACAAATTTCACGCATTTGGTACAGTTACTGATATATTGACTTTTTTTGGACAAGTAATAATCACCTCCCTCAGCCTGCTGGCAAAGCTGTTGTGTTGCAGCCCAGGAAGCTGTTGGCCTGCAAGGATGCATAGCTGGCTCATCTTCAGCTTGTTGTCTGCCCGGGTCCTTTTCTCTCCAGGTGATTAGCTTCAAACATCTTGATATATCAACCATTCCATCCAGTTTTGTATCATCTGCAATTTTAGTTTTCTAAGTGCAAGATTGACTGTAGAATGTAGTGATTTTAAAATATATTTTGACTAATTGGATAATGCAGATTTACAGACTATGTATGGAACACAACACTTAAGACTATAATACTAAATCTGTACTTATTTTTCTTGATTCTGATTTGACCTTTTCTGCTTGTGTATATTTTATGCATCTGCTTTTTAATAATCAGAATATAAAGGGATAGGATATATTTGATAATACTTAGTCCTGTGAATGTACATCTATGTAGAATGTCCCACTGAAGTTTGTATCCATCAATCCATACTCCCAACGATCTGTTCTGAAGCTTTATACAAAAGGAAAAAATGTGCTTTCTTGGACAAGCAGCATAAGCACAAGCAATATTTCAGCTATATTTCTGACATGCCATGTTTTTTTGAAGAGGTGACAATTCATCTACAGTCTTTAGGATGGCATGTGTGAGAATGAGAGGAAGTATTTTCAATGGTATCCTTCGAACTTAGAATGAACTTATGGAGATCAACCGAGTATAAAACTTGACTGCTCTTGAGGTACACTGGCTGACTGACAGTGTATTTTCTTGAAAAATTGAGCTAAACCCATGGTCATATAGCAATACATTATACATTATAGAAACCAAAAGTAGTATTTTATATTTTCAGTTGGGAGAGCTTTGTCTTGATTCCCAAATCATAGTTTAATTTTGAACCTGCCTTACTACCAGAAATGAACTTTCATTATTTTGAAGAAATAGGTCTTTTTCTGTTCTCTTTTTATTAAAGATGATAAACCTCAGAGTACAGAGAAACATTTGGAATAAGTCTTACGCCTCCAAAAGAAATATGTTGACTATGTTTTGTGTTCTGTGCCTCATACAGTTCAAGGGAATATGTAAAGATGTAAAGTCTCCAGTGTGACAGAAAATCAAATGAAACACAGAGAATAGTGCAAACGAGACAGAACATCAAACTCGCTTAGTTCATGGAACTGTTAGCTGAAAGTGCAGAAACACTGCATACCAAGAATATAGAGAGATATACAAGGAAGGTAGTTGATGAGATGTCACTGCAAAACACTGTAAACGTGACCTTGTAAATTTACAGTCAGAAGACACTGATTTTAGGTGTCTTGGATTCTCTATTGTCCTGTCCTGTGTGAGATACAAAAACTGCAATTTTGTTGCATTTTTTTGTTCTGTGAAAGTGAATGCCAATTCTAAGCTGTTGTGAGGACAGTGAGCATGATCCCAGGGTAAACAGCTGTGAAAATACTCAGTTCTGGTATCAGCACTGAAGAATACATTGATAAATAACAAACCATTTAGAAAAGAATTATAACAAATATTTGTAAGGTGCCCAGAAGTGGAAGACTTGAATTCAGTCCTTGTATAAAAACAAACATTAGGGATGGCCTTGACCACAATCTAAAACTATGTAGGGAATGATCTGTTAAGAAAGGTGTCTCTCATCTAATAGAAAATGTCCTATTTGATTTAACAACTGAAAACCTCAGGCAAGTGAGATAAGAAATCAGGTGCATTTTATTTTTTTAATGTAAAGTATTAAAAATTGCTGGTTAATTTACTTGTAGATTTAGTCTGTTTTGTCTCAGTCTTTAGAATAAGATTATTTCTAAAAGGTCTGCTTTGAACTGTATAAATCATGGAATTAATACAGCAATTGGATGTGATTCTAAGGGTCTTGTTTTGTAGTAAGTCAGACTCAGTGATTGACATTGTGCTCTTTGGCTTAAACTATGAAAATTATCTATAACCAGCCCAGTTTCCCTAATTGATTTCTGTTCTGCAGTTCATTTTGTATGCTCTGTATTCTTTCAGTATGTCACGTATTTGTATCAACAAGGCATAACTGCGTTGCAGAGTGACAAACTGACTTTTCTGCTGTCTTTTTAATCATTGGGGTTTTGGGTACTTCAAAGTTAGTGGGATCATTTCTTAGAATATTAGCCGAATGTTTCTCTGAAAGTTCTGAGCACTGAAATTAGCAGTGCTGACATTCTAAATGTCATTTGTAGATCTGAAAGTCAGACCAGATGAATAATGCAAGTCATGCTTTCATAGCTGTTCTGAATTTTACACAACTTGAGGAAAGCAACACTGCCCCAATGTCTAATCAGTCAGTTCATTTATAGACTTTTCACCAGAAGCCTCAGAGTTGGAATTAAGACTTCTTTTATTGAAGAAATGTCTCCAAAGACAGTCCAGCTTAAACCATTACAACATTGTTTTGGCTTCACTACTTCTCCCTCCCTTTCTGTCATCTGGATTTTCTTGAATATGCTAACATTACCTAAAAGTAATGTTTGTTACATATACAGCCATCAGTATTTCAGTTCTGTGATGAGTCTGTCTCTGTTAGGAGGTCTTCTAATGAATTATCTGAGCTAAATGTGTTAGATTCTTAGAAATTGCCCTGGTGCTATCACTAGTTTCAACATGAGAGCTCATATCTACGTAATGGTGGCCCTTCTTGAATGTTATTGCTATCTTCCTCAATGATCATACAGAGGACTTTATTTGCAAGAGTTTGAGCAAGAAAACGAAAACAAAACTGCCCACTTGGTGAGGGTGGGTGGATTTCACAGTTAATTTCACACAATGATTGGACTGACATTGGTTTAATCAATTACCTGAGGAAGTGATCAGCTCTGGCTTAGACTGTAGGGATGATACCAGTGCTAAATACTGTCTCCAGACAGTTTTGAAGTAGTAAGGTTGCTGTCATGAGGACTAACAGATGGAATTATTATAAGAAAGGGAATTGGCAGGTAAACTGAAATCATTTTTTTCCATACCATTACTTTGGGGAGAAATGCTTTAGGGTTTATAGAAATTTAATAAATATGCATAAGCAGATATTTTGTTCCACATCCTTTACATTTATACTGGCTTATTAAAGATTTAATTAAGTTTTCTAAAAAGGGAGAGGATGCATTCTTGCAAAAAAATGCAGATGACAGTGTAGGTTCACAATAATTAGGGCTTCAGGGATAAAATAAAGGGTCTCTGTAGTTAATGAATATTAAAGCAACGACTGTTCTGAAAACATTTAAAAATGACAGCATTTTACTTATCAGATCTGCCTTTTGTTTATGTTCTGGTCCTAATCCTTGAATATTTGTGACAATATACCACTTCTGAATTGTTAAAATAAACAAAAGCTGCAGAAAGTATTTTTTTGTACTCTTTTCTGCTCATAAGCAGATATTTTTGATAACTTCCTACTTTTGATTATTCTGCAGTGTCATTCTTCATTGTCCGTTTGTTTAAAACCGTTACCTTTGGGTCGGTTTATTAATATTTTCCTGCTGAAGAAACCTCAAAAAGCATTGCAAAGACTCCTATCTTTTTAAATCCCTCTTTAAGTCTCTCTTGCTCTCATGCTTCCAAAAACTTGACAGTGGTTAGACAATAGATATGGTGAAGCAACTCTGGATCGTGTTAACCAAGGTCCTTCATTTTATTCTGCGTGCAGACATACAGAAACAAACAAATGAGATCTATTATCTCTTGTTGTATTCATAGCTTCTAAACTCTTGGGATGAGAACTCTCTCTCCATCCTGTCCTTGTCCAGTACCTGGCACAATTAAATTCTGCGCCTTGACTAGAATTTCCTAGCACTCATTGCATAAGTAAGAGCAATACTGAAGCAGTAATTCGTTGCACAAAATCAATTAAGAGCATAGAATGAAGAGAATGTTCATTTTGCTTATTCTCTGGACAATCTAATCTGGTCAGTAAGATCTTTATCATTGTAATAGTAGAGAAGAAAAAAAATATTATTCTGCAGTTTAAAAGGTTATTCAGTTCTGAGTTGAATACAGCTGCCTTGGGTTCTTTTGAAGGCTTTTGTGTAAGTCCTTGCATGCAACTTTTCTTCTTCAAGCTGTACAGAATGTATTTAAATATACTGTTCAACCATGTGTTGACTATGGCAGATACTCTCATCTTTTATGCTGAGACTCTCTTGGCCGTTTTCCAAATCTTCTTCTTTCCTTCCCTACATTGTCATTGATCCTGTATCGCTTTAAGAATAAGTAGAGCTCTTCTGAAACTCTTCTTGGAAAAATAAGTTGCCCAATTTTCCAAGTCTGTCTTTTCTGTCCTCTCTGTTCCACTTACAGTTCCAGTGGTTGGTAGCACTGGCAAGAAAATAGCAATCAGTGGTCCTTTCCTCCTTTTCCCATTCATTCCTATGGGAAAAGTGGATACTTTCATTTCTGTGATGATGCAAATGGGGATAAGAGAAGAAGGATTTGCTTACTGAACTAAGCATGGACTATGGGGAAAGATCAGCAGGTAACAGAGCTAGCTGTAAAGTAATTTTCACAGTTGAATAAGGAACTGAACTCCTTCCAGCACAACTTTCTTTTAAAACTCACGGTCCCTGTGCACGGTTTTCCTTGCTCCTGTTATACAGCTTTTTGTTTTAACATTTTTAAAATAGACCCTTTCGTGAAAGTTCTTGTGTTGGTTGAAATTTGCCATTTTTAGTTGTTGGAAGACTGGCTTGACTGCATCTTGTTTTTGCCAACTCAATTTAAAAGTAACGGAAGAATAAACTTTCCTCTTGTGCTAACTGTGTATTTTGAAGTGGACACTCTCTATTAGGTATTTCAAAAAACAGTATTTGTTTTTACATAAATATAAATTTTAATTTTAGTGTTACAGATTCTGGTAACTTTCTCTGAAGGCAGAGTTGTGTATATGGAAAGTGATCTAGTCACACTACAAATTACCTATTATTTATAAAGAGCTGGTAGAAAGCTGAGGCCCAGGAGCCCTGTCATATTTTATGAAGTCTTTGAATACTTGGATGCTCATATTCTTGTTCATCTTTTGAACCATATGTTTGTGTATTTTTGGCAACTAACATTTTTCAGAAAAATATTAAATGTTTCTCTTCACTTTGTGACAAAAAATGTCCAATTGAATTGTCAAATATTTGGACTTGACCAAATATCCAAGAATATATCAGTTAGACAGTCAAATCATTTCAGTCTACTAGGAGTGCTATTTGTAAAGTGTATGTAAAGCAGCTCATTTGTATGCATGCTTAACGTTCATACAATTTCATTCCTGTTTATGTAACTTAGTGTAAATAAAGTGCAGGATATTTGACTATGTTATTTTTAATTTTCCTGTTTATCATGTCCTGTATACGCTTTATAAATAATTTCCTTATTAGAATTAGGTGGTTTTGCAGAGTAAATTCAATCCGGTTGAACTAAATTGATGGAATGGAAGACAAATGCTTATGTGCCAGGATAGTAAATTGGAAAATAATGCCTCGTATTGTTACTTTTTATGTGATTCAGAACTAAAAGTTTACAGCAAATCATATGGTGTTCTTGTGAAAGGATAGGTTTCTGTCAAATGGAGATAAAGTTTGCTCTCAGTCTTTGTGTCTGTAGGGATTAGGACAGTAACTGCATCTAATTCTTGGAGATGCTTTTCTCCTCCCTGTTGTCACTGATACATTATTTCGGTGAAAATGTGTGGATATGAGCTGAAGTGTCTGCAGCGGATTTCTTTAATATTCTCGTTACATATATTTCATTTCTAGACTTGTCAGAATTGGGATGTTTTTCCTAATTGTTATCTTCTTGTCTAAGTATAGAGGAAAAAAATTAATTGTAAAAGTTTGAGAATTTTATTTAGGGATGGGCACATATATAAAGCTTATACTGATTTTCCTCCTCCTCCTTCCCCCCAGCAAAGGGAGGAAGAAGTTTTGTAGCAAAGGATAGTAAACTGTTGAGAAAAGCTCTTCGTTAGTGCCCAGTGCATGAAATAGGAAACCGTGTCTCATTTGTACGTCATGGAGTATGAATTATGTCAGATTAAAATTGGAATAGGCTAATAAGCACATTTTTTTGAGGTATTTTTAAAGCCGTAAGACCTTTCAACCACTTTCAACAATGAAAATTTCGCTAATTGATTGTTTATGGTGATACAGCCAACATGAAATGAATGTTTCTGATTAAAATTTTTCCTTTTAATTGGGTGAACCTGGTTAATATTCTTGCATGTTCAATAAATACTCACCAATCTTTGCTTTGTTTTTAGACTTTGGTAAATCTCTCTCACGGCGGTTATTTTTAGTCTGTCAAAAGTATTACCCTCTTATTCCCCTCCAGCACCCTATACATAGCTCACTAAGCTTACCAAAATTTTTTCTCGCTTGATCTTTCACTAGTGAGTTAGGTCACCTATTAGGTCATCTTTTTAAATGAGTTTATAATCTTAAATTCACAAATAAATAGATCAGAGCAGTGTTCTCTGATCATTGGCCACTCACTGGTGCAGTCCTCCTGATAGGAAGGTGTGACTGCTGGACTGAATAGCTTAGAGCATTGTGCTCTCATAAAAATACCAGTGGCAATATATCCTGCATTTGAACTGCAAAATGATTTGGTTTAACTTTCTTTATGGACCTATTGGTATAGTTAACTTCCTTTAATATATCAACACCGTGGAAAATGGTCTAGCGTTTGTTGGGAAGCTAGGGAAGCAGTTTTAGGGTCGCAAGGCAGAAAGCACAGACCTTTACACTCATAAAGTGAGACTTTTGTATGAAAGCTGTTTCTGGAGATTCATGCGGTCACAAAACAAGGCTTCTGAGATGCTTTTTTTATTCCACACTGATTTTAAAAAATAGATGGGACAAGAGTTGGAGGTGCACTGCTGGAAGGTGGCATTGTTAACTAGTGTGTAAATATTGACTTTGTTGAATGCAGATTTCAAAACTAGAGTGCTTAAATACTAGATAATAAATTGAATTAGCTGTAGTGTATTTTTTCACTTAGCTGCTAACCCGGAAGAGACAAGAAGCTGCGTAAGTTTTATTCACCAAATGTATGAATGTGTTCTGTGAAGAGAATGCAGCCTTTGACTTCACTAATATTTCAGTGTTTATCCTTTGTGGAATTTCCAAACTGTTTTAAATACAAAAGTAGCACTTCTGTCTCAGGATGTCCCTGAGCTGCAAGTGGAGAAGACTGGAGAAGATACACTGAGATATCATACCATGTGCTTGTTCTGAGGCTACAGTGGACTTCAGTGTTTCAAAATTGATTCAAGTAGTCATGGACACAGAGCTCCCCACTCTTCAGCTGAAAAAAATTAGTGAAATTACTTCACAAAATTATTCTTATAATTGCTCTGAAGGAAAGTCCCTAGAATAGATCTGTGGAATGTATGACTTTTGCAGCCATGCCTTTAGTTTTCCATTATTCTACATTGATAAGCACCTTGAAAGCAAACAGTAAAAGCAAACTGCCAAATACTTATTCCTGTACCTTTCTTCCCTGTCTTTAAACAACCTATGTTTCCAAAGCAGGAGTAATCTTTTGTTTTCCTTAACTCAAGAAGCAGAATAACCAGCAGTCTCTAATGGGTCTTTCACAGAATTAAGGTTTAATCTTTCTTGACTTGTTGGGTCTTGAAATTAGATCTTTTTTCTTCAGAAAAAGTAAACTCTAGCATTTTTTTGCAGAAAATCAGTTAAAAATAACTATATTAATGCTAGGTAGAGCAGCTGTAAGAAGTATAGTTTCCATGTAGTGAGAGAAGGAATGCTATTTTAAGTGATGTTAATGTTTTTTTCTACTGTGTCTTTGCATTGGACACTTTATCCTGTCGGTACTTTGGTTTACGGGTAAAACATAGGGAATAAATAATATTAGCAAAACTTCAGAGTTTCCCTAATCAAAAATACAAAGGCTTCACCTGGTAACACCTATCTGTTTTTTTCTTTAGTATCCTTTCCCCTTTTATTCATAGCACAGTTCTTATTTCTTCCCCATCATCTGAATCCCAGTATACTCAGTGATTCTCAAACTGAAACAATATGAGATTGCTTCAGACAGTTCCCTAAATATTGAAGAATGAGTTGCTTTAGACCTACCTGATTTCAAAACATTGAACTTGTGTGTATTGTCTCTAACTTTTTCATTCCCTGCTCCAGCCTATGTCACTAGTGTTAATTGTGCTAGTCACCTAATTACAGGTAAGTTTTTAGAGGACACGGAAAAAGGAAAAGCATTAAACAGTTTGTTTTCTCTGTATCAGTTGTAATGGTTTAATCCTAAAAGCAGAACTTAAAATAAGGACTGAAGTTCATGTTTCCCAGCTCATCCACCTGTTAAATTGAGTGCTGCAAGTATATGGCCGTTGTTGTATGGAGGATGCAATTTGGGCAGAAGAGTGAGAACTCAGCTTTCTCAGCGAGAGTATTCTTATCACTACTTGGTTTACGAAAGGGCAGCTGGACCCACTGTTCAATTACTCCATATGAGAAAGTGTCACTATAGTTTTTTTTCTTTGACATCAAACCTGTGTTACAAGTCTACTCCATGACTGGACCCAGTCTGAGAGTCAAAAAGATGCGGGAATTTTTAGTCTGTGAATCTCATCTGGATGTACATACAAGCTACTTTCAACCTTGCCAAATTTGAGATAATTTTTTTGTCACGTGCAGGCAGGTAGACTTTTAAGAATTTTTTTTTTTGATATGTTTTTTGCATGATGCATATGTGAAAGATGTGGGCAATTCTTGTTTCTAGTGCAGAGGGACAGGATTTTGGAGAGAACCCTTCTGGGCTTGGTTGGCATGCCTAATACATCTCTGGATTTGGTCCTAAGTCTGTTTCTTTAATTGAAAAAAGGTGAATCTTGCAAGTAACAAGTGGAGGAATTTTTTTTTTCTTTAGAGGAGATGGCTTTAGGACATTATCTACTATGTTTTTTGGGTGAGGGGAAGCAGTTTTTAGATTTTAAGTGTCTTTCAATAAATTCCAGGTATACAGGCAGATTATTTTGCTGCTAGGAAAACAATAAGCAATCTGTAAAGGCAAACGATGCTTAAATGAAGATTTTTTCACTATTTGTAAGTTTTGCAGTTGATAAATATTTAATACATGGCAGGTGCTATGTATCCTTTGACAAAAATGTTCTGTAACACTGGAGATACTATGGCAATACTGTACCATCAGGTACCAAAATGTATTTTAACTTGTGATGTGGCATTGTCTAAAAACAAGTTTCACACAATTACAAACTTAAACTAGTTGATATATACACTGTTTGGTGACATGTTATCACTTGTTTTTAAATAGTTTCTTCCTGGGTCATCCATATTTGAAAGCATTTCAAAAATATCTGTAAAAGCAGCAGGAATTATTAAAGTTAATAGCTTTGAAATAGAAATGTTATCTTAAAAAATCTATTTAATTAAGCAAGAAAAAAAATCTGTATTGCAGAATAACAAAGGTAGTATGTAAATGGAAAAAAAATCTGATTTGTTTTTGATCTTTGAAATGTTATGCAGCAAAAAAGTTGCCTGTATAGCAATTGTTGTTGTAGGTCTCATGCCAGAGTTCTGCTTAGCACAGTGTCCATGCTTGGTAAGCAGCTGGTAGCGATGCTTAGGAAGGGACAGCATGAGCAAGACAAATACCCACTGTATTTTCCCAGATAGTGCCCTCAAGTTTCCAGATTATGAGCTTTCTGAGACTGAGGTTGTATCAGTGATTTTGTTTACTTTTGTTACCTACATATATCAGTAGTAGAGGAGATGGAAAAAAAAAAATACATCTGATTTGTGATTAGACTCACAAAGTGGGAAAGAGTTAGAATTTGGTTAGTGAGGCACTAGAAAGTGATATGATGCATCTATAATCAAAATAATCCTAGTCATTTGTTGTAACTTTGAATAATTAAGATTATTTTAAAAAGGTATAGACAGAAATCAGTCAAATAGGTAATTTTAGATTTCTTAGAAGAAGAAAAAAGATCATGTTGTCATTGTCAAGCTGACCTTTACTAGCCGATATTTGAACATTCCCATTTTATAGTGATCTGAGTACCTGACTAGTTCTACTAGCTGTGCAATCTGAACATTTGTATTTTATGGTACTGTATAAACTGAGTTCAAATTAAGAAACTTTCATGTTCTTTCAATGTTCTTTGACATCTACAATTTTAAGCAGGATATGAAATTTGTATCTGTGATGACTCTTTAGATGATGTTTCATGGTCTTGAGTAACAGTATTAAGTTTTTCCAATCTAAAGCTATTTGATAACAGTTTTTATTGCAACTTCTTGATTCTAACTGTTGAAGTACTTATCTTGTACATAGATTAGTTTGTGCATAGTTAGATATGCATAGGATTATTTAAGAAAGTACCTACTTGGCTGATTTTGCTTGTCAGAAGATAGAAAATGTTTGTTGCTTATCACTAGCATATTTATACTCTGCCATTTGTCTTTCAGTTCAATTACTGTTTGCAGTGTATTGAGAAGTGATGAAGCAGATGAGAAATTTAGCTCTATTGTTTACTTTCCAAGCGTACTCATCGCAAAGTAACCTTTTTTTATTAGTAGTAAAGGTTACAATAGGGAATAAGTATGTTGGAATCCTCTTCGGAATAACAAAAAGGCAAACCCGTGACCTTTGCTTGCACATTTTTTTATTTTGAGAGATAAAGTAGTCAGGCCATTCTGTACAATTTCTTTTGGTAACAGAATCCCTCTACAAAAAAGGGAACAGAAAACTGAAATGTTTATTAGTTGGGTGGTGAAATATGATAATACTTGACAAAACACATCTTCACTCCTCAATTCCTATGATTGACTTTATAAAATATTTTTCTAGGTACATGAGATAATTGTTGTTCATACAGGTTTATTTAAATTCCTGATTTGCCTTATATATTCTTAACTGGGCATATGCACCTTACTGGCAAAGCTCATACCTGGAATGTTTTTCAACTAGATGCTTTTCACAAGCCTGTAATTCAGCAGCACTGTGTACATCTTTGGAATGGAATGGAAGGGTCTTTCCAGTAATGTAGATTTTTGACTTACTGTATCATGAAATGTAGAACAAAGACCCCCAGCATTTACTTTGAGCAGAAGGGCAGTTTTGTTGCTAGAATTTGCTTCACATTCACCAAGAACAAAAAGATAGGTTGGAACTACTGTTCAGAGATGAGATGTTCTGGTCAAAGCCATGTGCTTTGAATGCTATACTTCCCATGTTCCAAATGTTCCAAAATTGCTCTATAGATAGTAAGTGAATCTACAACCAGATTAGATACGAAACCTAGCATCAGTTTGCAGAGGATGAAATCTAGGCATGCAGACTTTGCAGACTGTCTTCATTATGTTCAGACTTGAAGTCAATATTTTGATTGCCTGAATTCTATTCCAAAGAAACATCAAGTTCAAGTTAAAGTTGACTTTTATTTTCTTCTAGTCATTCTCTTACAGATACAGAAAATATAATAGGACAGATTAGTCTGAAGGGGTTTTATTTCCCGTTTCTCTTTTTCCTTTTCTCTCCCCTTTCCATTGTTCAATGCAAGTTATTTGAATTTCTCCCTGAGCAGCATCTCCTCGTTCTGTATAAAGTACATGAGGTACATGCACTGATATGTACAAAACTATTTAATACATAAGCAGCCTGATCCTGGATTACCAAGCTCTTTAGCTTTTTCTGTAACACTATTTTTTTTATAATAATTCTCTTGTTTTAAAGAGATTCAATAGAGCATAACAATTTGCAGTAAAGTTGATGGGGAATAGTTGGTAATGTAGCACTGTTTGGAGAAATGCTCAATTTATCTTCACAAATAGTGCTTGAGAGAAGTTGAACAAGAATATAATTCAAGAAAAGAGACCCTCCTTTATTTTCAAACCTGCTTTACACTCCAGGCTTAGAGAAGAATGACATGCAGGATGGAAGAAGGCTTGTGTTTATTTTCTGTACTATTCAGCCTTTGCTTTTACTACACAAATGACATTTCTTCAAGTGATCTAGATAGTTTGAGTAAGGCAGACTGCTGAGCACAGCAAACATTAAAGGAGTGAAATTGGAACCAAAGTTACTTCATTTTTAAAAATAAACAACATTAATAACGTGTCTGGGAAATCAGTATCCCTTGTAGTAAGAGAGAGGTTCACAAATTATGGGAATGCTCTTGAATAACTTCCAGTAGTTAATTCATGGTTCTCTAAATTCAGCCAGGCTACTCAATGTTGTGAGGCAAGGCTTACAACAAATTTAAACTTGATTAAAGCTTTTGGAAGATGTGTGGAAGAATTCTTAAAACTCAAAATGGTAATGGCTTCAACATACAGAAATTAGTTTAAAAGGCTGTGGTAGCTAAATTCATTCTTAGCTAAAACTCACAAATCTTTGAAAATAGCAGGCTGTATGAGTGTATCACAGCATGTCTTGATTATCTGTAGCTGTGAGACTTGTTCCTAGCTAGACTTTGAAAGAGCTTTTGTTTCTGAAATAATAATTGCATACAGGACTGAAACATCTACTTAAAAATCATAAACTAGTATTCTAAAAAATTTGTTCATATCCAGCTGTCAGGGTTCTAAATATTGAAAAAGATGCACATTCATTTAGAATTAGTAAGTTAGACATCTTATTATTGAATTATCTGTACTGAATCTTCCTACTTTTTACCGGTGTTGCATCATTTTAACATTTTGCAAAGGCTTTCCACTCCCATCTTTTAATCAAGAACTTCTGCAATATTTTCACTAGGTCATCCTGAAGTGTTTTCCCACTGAGAATAAGTTGGACTTTTTAAGCCTCTTTGTTTAACAAGTACTCTTGGAATCATCCTGGTTGCCCTATATTATGCTCTCCCAAGAGTAATATCCTTACAATGTAAAGGTGACCTAAGCAAAATATATATTGAGGTTAAGCTGATGCTTTTGTTGTAGTATCTTTTTTCTAATTTATGTTTCATCCCTTTGCTATTTCCTTTTACATTTTTAATTGCTTCCATGTTTTTAAACAATAATAAAATAAAGAAGTAGGGGAAAAGGCTATAATGGTTTAAGGCATCTTTCCTAAGCTCACTTCTGTAAACTGTTAAATTGTTTAACTTGTGTTTATTTAGTGTGATACAGTAGAGGTTCTGTTTCTTAAAGTTAACCATTTGTTCGCAGTACTAATGTCCTGCTCTATAAATTATACTGTATGCTTTGAAGACTTAATTATATATTAGGTGAATAATTTCATGAATAGTTCCACTTGCTAAAAAATAAAATGTGCAACAAATTATAAATATTTTGAGAAGTATTATTTACAAAAATGAACAATTTTTCCATTTCAAAAGCTGTGTGCTTTATGGTAATTAAGGATCTTTCACTGAAGTCCATTTTCAAGAATGAGCTAGTGAAGGGTACCCTAAGAACTCCTGAAATCACCTGCAAAGATCCATGTAAACCATTATACAAGCTACTTTCTAGCTTGCATTTTCTACAGTGAGAAACTTATACTAATGTTGTTGGGTTTTTTTTGTGAATGATCAGAAGATGACAGCTCTATGTAATAGGAAATCAACCAGATTTTTCTTTAATTGCTATTAGAGCAACATATGGGCTAAAATCAAGAGCCTTCAGGACTTGTAGTTCTGTGTTATTTTAGCTGTTCAGATTTAAAAGGACATTTTAGACTTAATATCACAAAATGTAGGCTGTTCAATGTAAAGATGAAAATCAATGTCTGATTCCAAGAAGCAGACCCTCGGCTGTAAATCATCACAGCTATTTTTATTTCAAGTTAGTGGAGCATGTTATCAAGTCCGTCATACTGTGCCAGTTTACATGGCTGCTTTAATCGTGTTTAGGTAATGGTTCTTTGTAAATTAAAGAAATAATTTGTCTGGAAGGAGTAAAAGTATCTTACCAGATTGCTTTGCACATTAATGATTAGCAGTATGTGCATTAACTCTGGTTCTTTTAAAACGAACAAAAACTTTGAAACATCTTGGAAAGCTAAAGAGGAGAAGGAGACAAGGAAAGAGAAACATTTAATGTACTGATACAGCCATTCTCAACAGAGTGATCTATCGAAAGTTTATGATCTCTAGAACAAACTGTGCTTCTGTTGCCTCCAGAATTTGATGTAAATGATTCTAATTTCTACTGTAGAAGGGCATTTTGCTCTCTGTAAGATCAGATACTTAATGCTGGAGGTTTCCATTAGACCTTGAGTTTCTTGTATTGTGTATTAAGTAATTGAAGAAGTTTGTAAATTTGACGTGATCAGTGGTTTCAGTGCTTGACTGTAGACAGTTTCATAATAGAGAATAAATAATATTTCAGATAATCAGAGGAGTAAACTTTGTAAAGAGTATGTTTTAGTTTTGTGCCAAGTTCCAGAATAATCATGGAAGCATTAGGGAGGAGAGAGAGGATGTAGAAGGATCAAAGAAATTATTTTTCTTAAGTAACTTAGTGTCCATGTGCCGTGTGCACCCTTTTTTAGAGTTTACTCTTACAAACAAGAGAAAGTCGTAGTTAGAGAAACTCATGTTTTTGGATAGTAAAGAAATAAAGAAGCTATGTAACAAGGTTTATAAACAGAAGAACAAAGGGAGATTTGTGTAGGAAAGGAGTCATCTTTTCCCTTGTTAGTGCCTAGGGAATGATACAGCTACATAAGATTTCTTGAGAATATGCAAGTTTTGTTTTGTCAGGTATTATGAATGATAAAGAAAACTGTTCTGGATATACATTCAAGGAAAAAGGTATCAGAAGAAAAAATAACTACACAAATTAATCACCTAAATGATATCATTTTAAAATATTAGCTTTATTGTCCTTTCTGCTGTTAAACTAATGGAATCACTAATTCCATATCTCTGAATGTTTAGTCTTGTTTAGACATGTTTTACAGGAGCTAGTAGTAGGAGCTACCAAGGAACTGCTGAAGTGCATCTATTTAGCATAGTTTCTCTATACTATTATTCTTAATGCAATTAAAGACTAAAAAGAGGAATGTTACAAGAAGTTGGGATTTAAGCTATGTGCTTCATATTAAGAGAGGTTTACAAGGCTTCTTATGTACCTTGATCAATGCAGCCTTGTTTCTTACAATGTATTTTGTCTTGAAATAATTGCCTAGAAAGCTAACATTTCTTGGGGCTGTGACTCCCCTGACTGAACAAAGTGAAGTATTCGTCAATGGCAGTTTCAGCCCGCAGTAGCCGAGTTTGACATACGCATAAAGGAACATGGAAGTCACCTCAAATCTTTTGAATGACAAACCATAACTTAGAATCTTTAAAATTTGTAGTTAAACTTAATTCCTCCCCACTAGCAAATGTAATATGAAATTATTAATTGTGAACTCTTTGCTTTTATTCATTATGCCATAGAAACTATGAAGATTAAGCTACTGGTCTGAGGATGAATTTTTCATCAGGAAAGGAGAATGGCTTGGTAATGAGTGATGCCCCTGCCTTAATAGTAGTAGACAGAATTACTAGAAGCAGATTGAGCAGATTGCTGAGATTGAGCACCTATGAGCGCTCTCTTAGCACTCGTGGGTATATCCCATCAGCATCCATGGATTTGTGGGTGTCAGGCTTGCCTAAATGATCTCTAAACCAATCCTCCTCGACCAAGGGGAAGGTCTTCCTCTCTCCAGGCCTTCTCTCCTGTCTCCAGGGTGTGGAATTCCTGAGGGCTGCCCTTAGTCTGCCCTGCAGTAAAGACTGAAGCAAAGAAGGCACTCAGTAACTGCCTTCTCCATATCCTTCGTCACCAGGGCACCCGCCCCATTCAGCAGCAGGCCCCCGTTTTACATAGTCTTCCTTTTGCTACTGATGCATTTGAAGAAGCCCTTCTTGTTGTCCTTGACATCCCTTGCCAGATTTAATTCCAAATGGGCCTTAGCTGTCCTCGTTGCATCCCTGCATACTCTGACAGCATTCTTACATTTTTTCCAGGTGGCCTGTCCCTTTTTCCACATTTTTGTACTTTCTTGTGTTTGAGTTTTGGCAGGAGCTTCTTGCTCGCTCATGCAGGTCTTCTATTGCCTTTGTTTGACTTCTTACTCACTCTTAAAACTACTTAGAGGACTTCTTATTTAGTCTCCCCATACAACCCTTGACCCTGCTTTTGCGGAGCTGATGTCTTCCCCATTCACATGTCTGGTTGTAGTGAGGGGGCACTATCTTACCTGAGGAGGAGCTGAAACCTATCCAGCTGAAGGAGGCTAATTGGTAGAGACAATACATTTCAAATGAAAAGAGGCTAGTTTAGAAACTGAAGCACGGAGCGGTGGCTTTGAGTCTTTGTTCTTTGCCTTTTTTTAACAGACCGTTTGCCTTAAGTTATTTGTGTGGTGTTATTCTGAGTGAAGGCAAAGTAAATCAAAGGAAACTTAAGAAAGAAAAAGAAAATTTCTGTAATAGGAACCAGTAGAAAATATGATAATAGTAAAGATGATCTGATAAGGCTTTAGTGAGAACCAAGGAGAAACTACCCTTTGCCATACTCCTTGGTGTAGTATATATTTCCCATATCAATGATCAGAATCAGCAAGAGTTTAAAATCTTAAATATTTTGACTTAAGAGATTTGTCTTGAGAATTTCAGAGGCATTCGGGGGCAGCCAGAACAAGCTGCAATTGCGATTCCCCCCAACCCCCTGCCCCCAGATAGAGATGCTTTGAGTTGGGCCAAGAAGAACTTAGCAAATTTGCCTGAGGAAGGTTAACAGTCAAATGAGGGGAGATCTGTTTATCATTTGTTGTGTCTGCATTGTACCTTGGGAAAATGAATAAACAAACTTATGTTTTAAGTTGCTAATCTGCTAATCACAGAGCATGAAAGGGAAGGCTAGTAGATGCCAGGCTCTGCTGGGTTGAGAAGAAGCAGGGAGGAGATATGTCGGATCACTGGGAAGCAGTCCTGAGCAGGGGATTATTTGTGGGGGCTTCTAACCAGGTGCAGATGCCAGAAGCGAGGCCTGCCAGGATCTTCTTGTTCACAACTTGTCACAGTTTGCCTGTGGTTTGGACAGGTGGCATAGTCTGTACCCTTGGTGGAAAGCAGACAAATTTCATTCTTCTTCTTTGTTCTTGACTCAGTGATGTGAACAGCTGCAAGTGGAAGAATCTTCTTCTAACCATAGAGACAAAAGCAGAATTACTAGAATTGCTGTCCTAAGGGCCATATTTCATCAGGGATTGCTCATCTGCTTTATGGGATGTTCTGGGATTAATGTTCTGGGCCAGAACGGTAATGATTCTATCCCTTCCTCAGCAGCAGAAATGGATTTCATCGGTGCTCTTTTCATGGGGAAATCCCCGTCCTACATAAAGAACTATTTTCATTGTGGTACCAAAAATTTCCTGGATTCTGATTTTCTCATTTTTGTTTATAAGAGTTACTTAGTTTTGAAAAAATGTTGCTACTATCTATTTTCATTTGTTATGACACAGTGTAGCAGTGGCAATTAAGATGTCAGCATTTGTACTGTTTTCACACACAGATCTTATGTGTTTTTCTTATTCTATTAGAGGCATCAGCTAATGAAAATAAATAAATGACAGGTAGCTGCTCTTCCCCCCTCATTGATTTGAATGTTCAGTATGTTTTTATCAGTAGACTGTTAACCATTACCCCTTTGATAGTTACTTTATTTGCACCATCAAAATTGCAAACTTCTTACAGGAAGAATTTGTCTTCCTCAGACTTATGTTTGTGCTTTTTTTTTCAGTGCTTCTGCTAAAACATTTGCTTTGAGTTAGCAGCATAAAGCTAGCAAGCGCTCGGAGGAATTCTATAGCTAAACAAACAAGTTTAAACAAATGTAGAATCTTTATCATAGACTGTGAAAAGCAACAGAAAATTTAGCAGTCTTGGGCAAATTTGAGAAAATGTATCTTTTTTTTTATAGATGAATTGCAATTGTTTATGTCTTTCAGTCATCATATGATGTTTTTTGTTCAATGGGTCAGAATTAGCCATTTCCTATTTCCAGATTTCCTTTGGGAGAAAGTTTGCCAAATGGGTGAAAAGAAGCAATTCTGTAGAACTTTTGCCGAACTCTAGAATCCTAATAGTTATTTATTTTGGTGACAGGTTATATACAGTTTGTATAGCGGGGTGGAAATGAAGTGTAAACATATGATGTATACTAGCAAAAGAAAAAAATATTAAAGGCTGAAGTCCATGCCTTCTTCATTCTAAGTAAAGTAAATGACAAGAATAATTTGAGATAGGCTAGGGTATTAATAGCTTTTCTTTCCGTTAAGGCAACAGGGAAGCTTCTGCCTCTTGTTTCTAAATGCTTGCTGTTAGCTTTTCTTTTTTACTGTTTCCCTTTATTTTTAACACACGCATCTTTTTAAGAGGACAAAAATTTTGATTGGAGATACAGTCCATACGCATCGCATTTATTCCAAATACTGTTTTCTTTTTTTAAAAAAATAACTTTTATTCTACAAACTTTTTATTTTTTATTTTCTTTATTATGAAAATATCAAAAGGTCCATTTTGGATTCCTAAGAATCACAGAATCGTTGAGGTTGGAAGGGACCTCTGGAGATCATCTAGTCCAACCCCCCTTGCTCAAGTAGGGTCACCTAGAGCATGGTAGACAGGGTCGCATCCTGGCAGGCTTGGAATATCTCCAGAGAAGGAGACTCCACAACCTCTCTGGGCAACCTGGTCCCGTGCTCTGTCACTCTCAGTAAAGAAGTTCCTCCTCATATTTAGCTCAGTTGGTTAGAGCGTGGTGCTAATAATGCCAAGGTCGCAGGTTCGATCCCCATATGGGCCACTTGTTTGAGGGTTGGACTAGATGATCTCCAGAGGTCCCTTCCAACCTTACCGATCCCTGTGATTCAGGCAGAACTTCCTGTGGTTCAGTTCTGCCCATTGCCTCTTGTCCTGTCACATGGCACCACTGAAAAGAGTTCAGCCCCATCCCCTTGACACCCTCCCTTCAGGTACTTGTACACATTGATAAGATGAAGGCTGTGCTAGTTTTAGCATTTGTTTAAAGTATATGCTTTTTGCTTTTAAACAGAACTGGTCAATTTTCTGAGTGTAATGACTGAAAGGTAGGTGCCCGCTTGATCTGAAGTCAAAGAATAAAATCTTGACCTCGAAAGGTGTCACATTCTCTGAATACAGGTGCTGAACATTAAAAAGTGAAATGCAGAGCTAAATGGGAACTCATTTAACAGTAGATTTATTTTGTGAATTTTATTATTAAATGAGGTGAGGAAAAGATAATAGCTTACGCAGCAGCATGCATTGTGCAAATGTCTTATAAATGACAAAACAGTATCAGACCTTCCTCTATCTGTAAAGTTGTTCTGAACCAGAAAGTCTTAAAGTACAGGACATTCCACAGATTCCCTTGTGAATTCTTGAGCCATCAGTCTCTTGTATCAATTACTCTGTGAAAAGAAACTTTCTGGAATAGAAGTAAATCAAAGAGTGTTAGGAGACTTAGATGCAGTTGGATCTCTTAAGAAGGTTTGGCTTTACAGAAACATGTTTTGTCGTTTATACAAGTGATTATTCACCATTTGTTGAGTGATGATTTTACATTTGAAAGAACTAGATGACTGCTGAATCCACTGAAGCTAGTAATAAAATTTTACTTGATGACTTTATATTCCTGAAGTACTAGCTTAGTTACCTGCTTTACTTTAAATTTAATAGTAGTTTCATTACATTAAAAAAGACAAAAGACTTAAGTGGTTGAGAACGTTCTGGTGATCTTCACAGTACTGCACGAAGGCTGCCTGAAGGTGATGTTATCCATGGGTGAATTGGAAAAAAACAGGACAAGTGTTTGTGGTAGCATAAGTCTCTGTAGAAAGCTTTGTACAGAATTGGCTCTAAAGAAGTCTGTTCCCCTGTGGTCGATTATTTAGTAGAAACAAATAATGCAGCAATAATAAAGACTGCTTTATTTCTTACCTTCTTTTCAGTCAAGGTCATACTTTTGCTTTAAATCACTTACTGACACTTTATGGAGTTCGATTCCTTTTCTCTGAATAAGGCTTATTCTGAAAAGTGTTTGGTCTTCTGTACCAAGTAAAACATGATGCATCCTTCTGTGTCAATTTAAAATTTGTTATGTCTTTTTATTAGTTTTTTTCAACTTCTTGCTTCAGTTATTGAAGCTTTTGCTAATATTTTCCACATTCTTCTTCGCTCCTTATGTTTTATTGAACAGAACTAGAGTTCCTCGTGTAAAACTAGTGCATCTTCTGAAATGAACAGTAAGATTTAATCCAGACACTGCCAATCCTAAGAAATCTAGGAAATGAGTAGGCTTTATTTTTTAATTGATATCCTTAGGAATTCTTTTTTTTAATGAAAGAACTTAAAAATAAAAAATCATAGTACTAATTGATTCATTGGTATTCTCATGATAAGCAAAACTGTGATCTGTCGTTTAGATTGGTGTTTGTAAACATCGGCTAATGAATAAGAATAGAAATGAATTTTTTTTAAAAATTTAAGCCCATATGGGATCAAATAAACATGGTGATCTCAAAGCTGTTCAAAATTTATGATGATCAAAGGTTCTGTTAATATCAAAACTTCAGTTACCAGCTGTGCCTTGAAAGGAGGCAAGGTCCTCCTTTGTCAGAAGTAGTAACCTGTATCTCTAATTTATTTTTAAATGTCTGTTCTCTTTAAGAGCAGGTTGAGTTATTTTAAGGGACTTATAAACTACTCGTTCTTAAATGTACATATAAGACTAAGTTGTGCTATAAGCTACATGGTTATCCCCCCTAAGCTCCCTGTAAGTGAATAAGGATGCTCAGAGGATGCAAAGGCAGAACATAGCCACAAAGTTCTTGAAGTTTAAGTTTAAGCATTCCTCATTCTTGTATTTGGTTACAGAATCTTTTGGCTGAAAAGGTGGAACAGCTCATGGAGTGGAGCTCAAGGCGCTCCGTCGTTCGCATGAATGGAGACAAATTCCGAAGATTTGTGAAGGCTCCACCTCGTAACTACTCTGTGATAGTGATGTTCACTGCTCTGCAGCCACAACGACAGTGTTCTGTTTGCAGGTAATTTATACCTTAGTGATGTTTTTTGTCTTCTTCACCACAGTTTAAGTGAACATTTTAAGCACAAGTTGGATTGTTCTTCACATGGGGCAGGTGCTCAGAATTTAAAGCCTTATTGCCTGTAATAGCATCTTCTTCAACTTGCTTTTAATCTGTATGATGCATTTTAGTTGTCTGGTTAGTTTCAGTTTGTATTTTTTTTATTATAGCTGAACAAAATGTACATCACTGATGAAGATCTCCTCCTTAAGAAAAAATGCTTTGCTTTGTTATCAGTCGGCTGTGTTATTTTCCGAAGGTGCTTTGTGATGGAAGTGATTTATTACCATTTAGTAATACGACAGCTTCCTTATTCCTCCAGTTAAGTGATGTCCGAGGCTCTGACAGAGATGTGAGTTACCCCATGATTTCACAGCTCTGAGCAGTTCTTATGTGCAAGCACCTTTTTCCATGAGGACATGCTCATTATGGAATACTGTCTGGCCCTGTACTTTGATGTATACTGATTGCTTCTGTTAGAATGCATATTAGACTGGGACCAGTATTTTAAGTCCAAGACCTTTTTCTGTAAGTTTCTCGTTCAATAAGCTAACTATAGACATGGGAATAGGGCCAAGGGACCTAAAAGGTAGTCGTACTTAATTAGCATGCTAAATCAGAAAATGAGCCAATAAAACCTTCTCCAGCCAAAATATGCATTAGAAATTATTGCATTTAGTAATAGGCAGGATTATTTTGCAGGGTATTCTAACCAGTATTTAAATAGGCAGCAAATTGCTCTGTGGGGCTATGAATTAGGTAAGCTCTATCTGAAACAATGTTGTTTCTTGATTTTAAACACATGTGCCAGGCAAAATTGATAAATTTAACAGCTTGTTGTTAGGTGATGGAATGTGACATTTACAATAGAAACTGTCACATGTACTATCTTAAGATGTAAACCTGTAGTTGTATGTTTTTATAGGTTTTTTTATAGACTTTTTTTTTGTTGTTACGGGAGTCAGTTGAGGGAGGGTGTGTAAACTGCATTCCCTCAGTTCACTTTCCTCTTCTGAACTGTGAAGTGCAAAGAGTAGGTATAGAAGCTGTGCATTGTTCCAAAGTCAAAGGAATTTTTCCTTTACCACCTCCAGTGCTTAGTTGCTGCTGTTGTGTTGCCAAAGTTCAACTTCAGGAAATGAAATGGAAGCTGAAATTACAATACTATTTTAAATCATTTCTTATTTTCCTATCCAGTAGTTAAAAGTACACTAGATGCACTAAGTTCAGCTTTATAAGGGGTCAGTTTATTCATTGGATTATAATAGAGGTATCATTCCTTCTCTGTGTTATGTACAGCTCTATGTACTGCATGTGAAAACAACATACATATTACTGTTATTAAGGGAGTTAATTTTGCTTACAATTGTATACTGTTTAGTGTACTGAAAAAGGGCTTATAAGCTTCATCCTGTAATATGCCACTTTAGGCTTTTATTTATATAGCAACAGTAAATCTTGAAGCAGAGAAGGAAGGAAAAATCAACATACTGCTTTTAGCTAGGTTTGTTTAAATGAATGTGAAGTTGAGATCCACTCTTGCCATGTGAAATAAAAGGAATTTAGTGCAGTTGATTATACTGCACATAAAACCATTATCAGGAACTTTGACATCTTCTAATCAATGGCTAATTAATTGACAGCAGCACAGAATGAATATACAGAACTGAAAAATGTGTGCATTATTTTATCACCAGCTTCACTAGCCACTTTGCCTAGAGCAAAAATAGATTTTTAACTTAATCTGTAATGTTCTGTGAGGATACTTATGTCCAAAATTTAAGTTAACTGTTACTCATCAAAATATTTTCAGAACAATTGCAGACAAAAAGTCAGTACAGTATTTCAAATATAAATCACAGAACTGGCAAGTTTGGAAGGGACCTCTGGAGATCATCTAGTCCAACCTCCCTGTTCAGGCAGGGTCACCTAGGGCATGTTAGACAGCATCGCATCCAGGTGGGTTTTGAATATCTCCAGAGACGGAGATTCCACAACCACACTGGACAATAAAGTAGAACTGAGGCAGAAATACTTCAATAACTTTGCTGCAAGTGTTAGCACATTTTTTTCTCCTAACGAGTGTGCTTGCTCTGTTTCCTGCAACACTGCCGTTAACTAAAAAGCCGTTTTTGTCTTTTCTCTTTAGTGGCTATATTTGACATTTCATTATGGATGAGGATAATGGATGTTCTCTTCTTCTGGAGAAGAGCAGTGAAAGACAGTCATCATTAAAGCAAACTATTGTAGATTTGCATATTTTAGGCTGATAGAGATCATGTATGTCCAGTCTTGTTGAAGTAACCTATATCCTTTTTGTTCCTTTGTGTATCCGATTTAGTGTTTGGCTATATTGTAGAATGTTTATCATTCTACAATCCCTGCTTTTACAAATCAATATGACTTATCTTGTAAGTGTTTTGAGTGATTATGCAAGCATTGAAGGAGAAGTAGTTTCTTGCATCCAGGAAGTTAGCACCTTGACACTTGTTCAGATGGAATATAGAATCAGTATAGGATCAAGTTCTCTACCAGACTAAAGGCGTATAAAGCTCTTTTGTTGCTTAAAAGTGTTTTAACTTGGACCTGGTCTCTAAGGTATGAAGTATGAAGAAGGTTTTTTCCTGCCCCTTTTTAATACCAGAGGAGTTCAAAATTTTGAATAAAACTTGGGTTAGTGATACTGGCCAACTCTTATCAGGGTGATATTTAATCCAACTGATGTGAGAAAAAAGAAAAAAAAGAGTTACCTGTCTATATAGTATGGACCTCTGTGTGGTCAGCTGAGCACATTGTGTCAGAAAATACGTTTTTTACTGTGTACAGCAAGATAAGCGTTGTCACTTCAGTCGTGTTGTAAGTCACTTAAAGGTGTGTGAAAGTGTGTGGAAATGATATCAACTTACTCTTAAAATGTTACGCACAAAGAAATGCCTGAGACATCAAATGTTTGTATGAAACTTGTGTATGTAAAAATTACCCTTTTAGTCAAAGTAGATTATAAATTTTTTACTAAAATCAAAGCATACCACATGTTTTGTAGGTATTCTCTATTAAAAGTTATTTAACGTCTGATCTTTTCTTATTAGCCTCCTGAAGTTCAACTGGAAAATGTTGTTGAAAATTTCTGGTTTTGTATTTGTCAATTTTTGTCAAACTTACCTGTTGATCTAGGCTTGCTTGTTCTTGATATATTTCATATGTCAAGATTGCTGTATTTAATGTTTTCCCCTTACCCTTTACTTACCTAATTTGGTTAATTCTCTTTACTTAATTTTGCTTGATTTTCTTCTAATCTTTTGACATTGTCCCTTTTCAGTATATACTTTTAAAAGTCAGAAATCTTTTGTTTACATTACTAATTGGAATTTATTCTTTAGCCCAGAACAAATTAGATTAGCTTATGGGAGCTTCTAGAAAGACAACTACAAATTTTGCTTTTTGAGCCAAAAAGATTGGTTCTATGTTCATCTTAATGAAATATTTTCACTTGTAGGCTAGAAAGAATAGGCTATCTGAATCCATCCAGTTCCCTAATGCATGGAGGCTTCTGTAAACTGATATCTTTGTATACTATCTACTCTAGTCTGGCCTCTAGAATGTGTGTTTCAAGGAAATTATGTGATTTATCCTAAAGTAGAATTTGAATATTTCAGTCCAACATTTTGAACAACTAAATTCAGATTTTCTGATCCAAAGACTATTCAAAGCCATTTGACTGCATAAGTGGCACAGTGTTTCTGTGGAGAAAATTATTTAGGTTCAATATGACATAATTGATATTGAAAGATGAATTAACTGAAACAGATTAAATATCCTATATGCTCTTGAATATTACAGCCAAAGGGGAGATTTTCTAAAAGTCATTTTTTTTTCTATGTTTTTTTTTTTTTTTTTTTTTTTTTTTCTGTGTATGCTTGGAAATGTCTGATTAAACTATTTAGGTCCCAAGAAATTCAACTGGGTAAGTCTTAGCTGACTTTACCCACTAGGCCTATTCTTGATGCATATACTGTGCAAAAGCACATTGGAAGCAGAGATCAAAGGGGAATCTTACAGCAGGAATTTATGAATTCAAGTATTCCTATAATGGAAATGGAGTAATTTATTGAAGTACATCCTGAAGATGAGCACCTTGAACAATAATTTCTTTTAGTGACACAGCACTGGACCTTCAGCTTTCCATTATTTAAGTGTGTGTTGATTACGCTATTATGATGAATCAGTTTGGAGTTTATGGATTGGGCTGAACAGTCAGAAATAATCTGCCTTTAAACAGTGAGTCCTCGGGATATAAAGCCAGCTTCTGTTTTTCATTTGTGCTTATGCATTCTAGACATTCTCAACAGTTGCATTCTTATGCAACTAGACAGTCTCTGTCTGGTACCCATGCCGTTCAGTCATATTACTCAAAAATGACCTATGTATGTAAGAGAGAGAAAGAAGGAATGGTCACTGCAGTAACAGCATCTTTAGAGTGATGAAGAAATTATGGTTCCTGGACGTAATACCCAAAATACAGGCCGAGAAATAAAGACTTGTCTGACTTGAATGTAGCTCTGGGTGAAAATTCTTTTCCAAGTCTGACTTTCCTACTCTTTGTCTTCTTGCCTTCTGTGATCTGGTACCTGTTTTTGTTGTTGTCACATTTTCCCAAAGGCATCAGCATTGTTTTACCACACAGACTTAAACCATCTTTTTTCCCCTCGCTGCATGGTTTTCTGCTGCACTAGCCTGTTGAAACCAACATTGTTGACTGTTCTCTTCTGCTTTCATTGTTATCATTAGCTGGCTCTATTTTGTTTGTTGTTTTACCATCTAATCACTTCCAAAGCAAATTGTGTGAGGTCTTTATTTTACTTTCTAAGCCCCTGCTTCTCCCAGGTCATTGGCAGCAGTAACTGTCTCTGCATTAGATGCAGATATATTCTGGAGATGACTTCTTTTCCTTTCTCCCCCCCCCCCAAACATTTTACATTTTTGTCTTGTTCATGTTTTAAAGTCATTATTTGGATATTTTCACTGACATTTTCATTGACAGAGGGAAATTAATTTAGAGAAATGAAACAGATAATTTCTGGAAGTTTTCTCCCTGCAATTGAAACCTATCAACAACAGAAGGATAAATTTTTTCCTGTAAATAGTGTTCCTTCCAAGGAACTTAGCAGTGTCAAAGTGTTTCGGTGGTTAGGGCCTTTATATCTACCACTAGTCTGTAATTTGTTAATGGTTAAAACATGTCATGTAAATTAGACATTTACATCTTTCTGTGAATTTCAAGCTTCCTGAAACAAATGCATTTTGTTTTGTGTGCCTACTACTATGTTTGAGTACATCTGTGCATTTCCATCCTTTTTCTGTTTGTTTTTTTGTTTTTTAAGACATAACTGAGCTTGTTTGAATCATTGCAAATCAAGATTAAAGCTTAGAACTAGCATCATAAATTATCAGGGGAAAAATGAGGAAACAGAATGGAGGAATAAAGAAGAATGGAAATGGAACTATAATAATGGCAAGTGATGCATTTGTAGAGACAAACTGTTATAAACTGCACAAACTACATAGACTCATAATTGTGTTGTTTCAGTCCTGGATGATTAGTGCTATTTCACTGTGAAAGTAACAAACCTGCTTCCTGATGCTTGGAGACACAGTTTTCCAAGGACTGTTTCTGTGAACAGGAAGCTGGACATGGCTGGTAATATATAAAAATTCTAGAGCTAGTGATTATTTTACTCCCCAATATTGACCAGATTGTTGTGTTTTTTAAAACATTGGAAGTTAAACCATTTTGAAAGGAATGATGATTACTCCCATAAGCTGAAAGGGTATGTGCATGTGTGTGTGTATAAATACATACATACATATATAGAGAGATGCATATACATGTACACCTGTATCTATCTATCTTCTGGGCTCCCCAGGACAAGAGAGACATGGAGCTACTGGAGAGAGTCCAGCATAGGGATACAAAGATGATCAGAGGGCTGGAGCACCTGCCCTATGAGGAACGGCTGCAAGAGCTGGGCCTCTTCAGCCTGGGGAAGAGAAGACTGAGGGGGGATCCTATCAATGTGTACAAGTACCTGAAGGGAGGGTGTCAAGGGGACGGGGCCAAACTCTTTTCAGTTGTCCCGTGTGACAGGACAAGAGGCAATGGGCAGAAACTGAAGCACAGGAAGTTCTGCCTGACCATGAGGGGGAATTTCTTCCCTGTGAGAGTGACGGAGCACTGGACCAGGTTGCCCAGAGAGGTTGTGGAGTCTCCTTCTCTGGAGATCTTCAAGGCCCGCCTGGATGCACCCTGCTAACATGCTCTAGGTGCCCCTGCTGAGCAGGGAGGTTGGACTAGATGATCTCCAGAGGTCCCTTCCAACCTTACTGATTCTGTGATTCTATGATCTATCTATCTATAGGTATATATACACAAGGTAGGGTGTGAGGGAGGTGAAACAATGTTGCAGGTGTGGCACGTGCTTTCTGATGACTTCTAGTGTTCTATTTTAGTGATGAGACTGAATTCTAATCAGAGAAATGATTGATGGCATCTGTTGGGAAAAAAACTTGTTCCCACCGCATAAAGAGTAACTGGGGAATGAGCTCCCAGTCAACTGCTTATAGCTATAGCTTTTGTATTTTGTTTCAGGATTATACAAAAGGTAAGTTATGATTCAACATACAGATGGTATATTGTTAAATTTTGAGCTTGGTGTAGTGTGCCCTTCTTGAAGGGCTCTGAATATAGCTGTTGTTGACTCACAATGTGCAGAAAGAAGTGACAAAAAATAATGAGAAAACAGGTTCCACATAATTTCGTTAATGTCTATCCTATCAACAAGAGATACCCCCACATGCAGTTGTCCATCGTAGTAGTAAAGAAAGGGAATCTGGTTGGTTTCCTTGTTCAAGAAGATCTCAGAAAACAGTTTTCAAGTAGCTGGTCAAAGAGTAGGTAAACAAGAAGAAGAATCATCTGGTTATCAGGAAATTCTGACAAGGAGGTGTCATCAGAAAGGAAAAGAGGATCCTCTGCCTTTTGGTTTTTAACTGTTGATCAAGAGCAGGTAGTGTGAAGATCACTGCTGTGTCTCTTAACTGTACTGAAAGAGAATAATCTTTTGAACTTTTGTTCAAAAAGGAACAAGAAATATGGAAGGAGGAAACTGAAAGCTGTGCAGTTGCTTTTCCAGTGCATTTCAGTATCTCAATAACAGTATGGATGAAGTCCGGTTTTGCAGGACAGCAGTTATTTGTCTGGACCATAGATGGCTCCTTTTTCTTTTTGTGGTCACAGATTTGTTTACTCAGTACTTTGCAACTTCTGCAAAGTCTTCTCTCATAGCTTCTTTTCACCTGCCAAATATTGGAGAGATAGTGGCATGCTGTAAATAGAATATCATGGATTTTAACTTGCTTTCTCTTCTTATGATCGAGATCATAAAATTGGTGTAGTTTTCAGCAAGTATTCATAGCCTCTTGAAATCATAGGGTGTGGTGAATTTTCTGGACAGAGACTGTAATACTTTTAGCTATGAGATTATGAATCTGCAGAAAACTAAGTAAAACAAAACAGACCAACCCTAAAACAAAAACCTTACTAAGAATTCAAGAAGCAAACCCTCCAAATTTATTATCTTGTTACCAAAAAGAAGTTAAAATATGCTTTTTGACCACCATGTCTCTTCATTTTGCAAAAACCATTCCAGATAAAAACAGCAAAATAGTTGCTGAGGTAGATTGTAGCACTGATAGTTTACTTCAGACAGATGGCTACTACCTGGTAGGTCACCTGGTAGTGTGGTCTTTGCTGATTGTACATTTGTAAGGTTTTTTTTTTTTTTTTTGAACAGCATATAGTGTGCCAAAAATTGAAGAGCTTTTATTACTTTCTTTGGCTAAGAGTTCCACAGTCTATTTTACTCTTTTCCTAGAATTCAGTTTCTATTTTCCTTAATGTGATGTTGGGCTAACAAGTATTGATACTAACTGATGTTAATTGGTGTGAGGTTATTTGAACTAAGTGTTTATGCTTTTTCATACCAGTTCATGTGGAAAGGAGTAACCAGCACTTCAAAATGTTGTTAATGCAGCTGTTTGCATTAGTAGTGTGTCCATAGGAAATTGTATAGTGAATGTAGAAAAATAATTGTGCTTCTAATAAAATAACTGTGTGATGTTCTTTGGTCGTGTACCTAATAATCCTATAACCTTGTATTCTCTGTCCTTTGTTGTTTCAATCTAACTCCTACAGATCCCTCAGTTATTTGTTACTCACTTCTGCCTGTGCTTCATGTAGTCCCCAATTCTACTGAGACCTGCAAAATTAACTTTATGTATTCTGAGTAGTCCCATCATGGTAAATGAGACTACTTGCAATTTGTAAAGTTACTCGTACAGGCAGATCTTTGAGAGAGAGGGGATTGAACTGGGGGACTTACTGTTAAGCAACTATCTTGCATTGTGTATATGCTTATTTGTATCATATTTACAGTGATAAGAAGTAACGAAACCAGACCGTGTAATAGTGCATACAGGGCTGTTATCTTTAAAAAGCCTGCATTAAATTTCTGTCACTAAATTATCTCTGTCAGTCTTCATGAGCTATCTTCTCCCTTTACGTTTTGGCTTTCAGTTCTTGACCAAAGTGACTACTGGAATTAATCTCTCTTTTATGTGTACTGTTTTGTATTTATGAATGGCTCTATGCAACAGAAAATGCATGTCTAGTAGCATTGGAAAGCATCAGGGACACCAAGAGTAAAGGATCTTCTAGATGATGGGCAGGAAAAGATCTTTGTTTTGTTTTATTTTCAAGTACAGCACTTTCCTGTTCTAAAATATTTTAATATTAATTTAATTTTGATTAGTGAGTGGAGCTTATTTACTTCTAGAAATGAGAAGGATAATATAAAATTATTTGATGAGAGGTGGAAACAGTTGTGTGCAGAGTGAAAAAGGTAGGAGCATTGCTTTCAAAGGGCATGTAAGTATTGCTTTTCAACTCTCCGTTCACTACTTGAATGAAGAGTTAGGTTTCAGTATGTAAGTGCGAATATTTGCATTTAGAATCTGAATGACTTTTGTGGTGATTCAATTCAAACAGCTATGCTGTTTATAGTTTGTCTTTTCAGCATCTTTTTACCAAAAGTTGCTGTAATGTTACGATACAGAATACTTTGCTATCTTCAGTGAGAGGAAGAGATTAAACTTCAAATATATTGCAGAAAATTTAAGAGGACCTTTTGCAAAATGTTACTTTCTGAAAAGGTAGATGCTTGTTGTATTAATTTAAAATAGTTTAGTTTAAAGATGTAAAATACATGAGGATCAAGGGGAACAAGAGTGTTTTATCGAATAGCTGGAGCATAGCTGGAGTATCTGAATTTCTCAGAAATATTGTTTCAGCAAAAGTTAAAGGTAGACTAAGAAGAATGATAGTATCAGGATGAAGGGGTCTTATCTTTTTCAAATAATAAAGATGGTCCAGCTTTAATATAGCAGGTTTAACAGAACAGTGCCCTACTGATATTACTTAAGCTTTTACAACATCCCTTTGATGTTGTCTGACTGCCCTCTTCAGGATGGCTGTGAATATGTTAGTCTGCTTAATGTAAAATACCCAATTCTAGAAATAACCAGGCCAATGTGTAAATTGCACATTTCTAACAATTACAAATTTTACCTGCTGAGTAAGTGTGATAATTAGTAGCTTTTGGTCAATCAGATAGTAAGGGTGAAAGTTTAGTTTCATTGTTCTTTATAGATTTTTTTTTTTTTGATAAGAGATTGTCAAATTTCATTTCGACTATTTCTTATGATAAATATTCTTGTATACAATATATTCCTTAATATACTCAGACTTATGCCTGAGGCTGGTCTCGGTTATGAGGAAATAGGGGCTCTTCTGACACCTCTGATCCTATCCTCCTCTTCCCCCTCCTTTATACGATATATACGTCTAGTCCACAGTTTTTCTGTTGCAGTAAAAGCAAATTTTGCAGATACAGCTTTTAAGTAGTTTTCTGGATCATCTTACACATGAAACTGATTTTATAGAAACACTGTTTTGAGAAAAGCTACAGAATGCAGTTATACTATTTTTGCATCCTTCCACATGCAAAGATAAGTTGCCAAATGGTCAAGCTCTATGGTGGACTCTATTATAGATAAGATTAATTTGTAATATGGAAATAAAGAAGGAAAATACATAAAGCCTAAAATAGTGCAGGGATTCTTTCAGTTCTTTTTTTATGAATTATTTATTGATGTGGTTATGTCCTGTGGGAGAATCTGTGCTTGTAGGGTTCTGGGATTGTGTATTTGGAGAACTTTACTGGTAAGGATCCCTGAATCCTGCTCCTCTATGCAGAGACAGCAAAAGAAACTGCTGGCAGTATTGCAATGAGGAGGCTTTCTCACATGTTTGAGTAGTAACAGTATGACTTCCTAATGATGATAAAAAAGATTTTTTTAGTCCTATACGTTGTGCAAAACTTGTCTTTTATCACTTGTAAAACAAGTTTTATAGAAATAATGCTGAGTGTTTTATGCTACTCGAAAGCTACTGTTCCATTAGTTCCTATCATTTCTGCATTGTGTAGCCGTTTTTGGCCAAGTGTAGGCAGACCTCCTCCTGTTGTCTTTCTGTTTCAGGAAGAATACTACAGTCACATTTCTTTGTTTTTTCCACTAATATCAGAATCACTGTGAATCTTCACTAAGTAAATCCTGATATATTACCTAAGGGCCGGGAAAGCATATCTTTGCACGGATGTTAGCAGATTTGGGTGATGCCACTTAGGCTACTCCTGTTTTAAGACTTTTAATTTTGGAAAATGTTTGCTTTCCTGTTTTTGTTAACGTGCCGTGTGATGTCTTCAGCATTAGTTTGGTTTTACGTATTTGTAATTCTGGAGAAGGTGGACGTGAAGCAGGTTTGTGTAACTAGCTGAAACTTCTTTTGGTAGTATCAGTGCTGAGAATGATGGTGGCAGAGTCTGACGTACGCTTGGTTCTTTTCTCTAACAGGCAAGCTAACGAAGAGTATCAAGTGCTGGCCAATTCATGGCGCTATTCCTCTGCTTTTTCAAACAAACTGTTTTTCACAATAGTGGATTATGATGAAGGGGCAGATGTTTTTCAACAGGTAAATATTGGATACTGTGAAACTTCTTAAATTGTTTTGTACAGAGCAGTTATTTTAAAAACTGCGTGCTTATTTGCCAAATAACATAAGGAAACTTGCTTTCTGTTTGTGGATAGATACCTTTGTGATATATAAATTCTCCCGTGTTACAAATAGCAAATACTAAAGTTTGTATGATTTAGCAAAGACTGATTATACAAATAGCCACTTTTTAGCATTGGCCAAATGTAGTTTACCATATTTGATTTTCAATTGATATTAAATTTATGTGAAATTTTGTCAACCTACTGTTAATGTGGTTTTTTGGAGTTAAGTGCAGTGCAAGTAACTTTAAATAGTTCCTTTATCTTTGCTCTTAATTAAAAAGCTCTAATACTAAAAAATGTTCAGTATTTATTGTTCAATTACTTTTTTTAATATATTAAAATTAATTACTCTGTTTAGTAAATGTTTTTGTTTCCATTAATCATGTTGGAATGTGTTGTATTAAAAAAAATGGCTAGTCTTAAGATCTTGCTATTAATTTTAGTTCAGATGTGCTCAGAAAAATTATCCGTCCTCCTACATGGTTACAATGTCTTGTTTCGTCATTAAGTCAATCAATACATAATAGTCTTGTCCGATTTATTCCTTGTTTAAAAAGCACAATTTCAATTTGTTTCAGAGAGTACATGTATCTAAAAGCATATAAAAATTACACTAAATTACATTAAATGTGTAAGTTTTATTGGCTGTCTTTGAGAAATAAAGTGTTAATAAGGGACATTAATGACTGATGACTGATGAATGAATTTTAAGGACGATTTTTCATAAATACTGTTTTGACTTTGAATTTACATGTGCATAAAATATAATAAGAGATTTAAATTTTACTTACCAGTAATAAAATATTGATACCATCATAAAAAGAGGAATTTTATTTTCAGCGTTTATTTTAGTTATAGGGAAATGACAAAGCAGTTGCAGAGCCAGTGCATGCAAGCTCTGTACTATGTTAGGAGGGTTCTGTATCTTGCAAAATATTTTAATATAATGTTTTGTAACATTTCTCTTGACCTTTCTAAGAATATTTTTGTTTCCAAATCATTTCACTAAAGAGGAGGGCTGGTTTTTACTTAAATGGGAAATATTTTAATAACTGGTAATTTTTGATGATAAGTTCAGTTCTGTACTTGATTAAATAATATGTTTTGCTAATGTAATAAAACTCATTTTACAGGAATACAAATAAAGAAAAACAAATAAATAAATTTGCTCTACATTTGTTATTTAAGGAGCTCCATACTGCATCATCTTTAAATATTTCCCCTTTTTTTTTGGTTAATTTCCAAATGTCTTTAAGTGTTGTATTTCACTATTTCTGAAATGAACTGAACTTGGAGGAATTTTCTATAGCAAAAATATATTATCCTGTATCAGCTTGCACAGATCAAGTTGCAAGGTAAATATGAAGTTGGACTATAAAGTGGCAAATATAAATGTAGATGTATTTGCTTATCATCTTTGAGGGTTTTTCCCTATGAAGTATAGCTGACAGAACTTACTATCTATCATATTATGAATTTTTTATTTCTTTAATTAAAAAGATCTCAATTCCCATGTGTTTCATTTAAATAGCTTTCAAACTGTATGCACCATGAGATGTTTCAGTGACTTCAGCACATGGATTAGCATTTGTGTCTTTCTCAAGAGCAGTTACGTAGCCTAAGCTAGTTATCTAGGCCTTTATGGATTCAAAAAAGAATAATCAGTACTGAATGGGGTCTGCCTTGAAACAGGGGAAGTCTGAATGGATAGTTCAGACTAGATAACTCTGGACTGGTGAGAGTTAAGCCAGTGAACAATGTCAAAGTGTATAAGCTTTTTTTTTGAATTAGAACCTAATACACTTTAATAAAATGGAAGAGCGTGGAGACTTTGTTTTACTAATCACACTGCACTGTGTGTAAGAACTTGAAAGCATATGATACTCTTGCTCAGGAAAGTTTGCATCTGAAATACCCTATGGTATAACTAAGCTTCCTAAAGAAAGAATCTACCAGAAAGAAGCAGGAAGGAATGTTCTGAGCACTTTTTTTTCACTGAACTGTACTTGGGGATGTATGAAAAGAGTAGTTTATATTCAGGAAGACAAATATTTTTCATGCTAATTAGACTTCTGTTGTCTGATGTCTGATACATAAAAGGTAAACATCTATAAGCCTGGCATTATTAATTTTTTTGCTATTTTGCTGTTTTTATAGCTGAATATGAACTCTGCTCCGACTTTCATGCATTTTCCTCCAAAAGGAAAACCCAAGAGAGCTGACACATTTGACCTGCAGAGAATCGGATTTGCAGCTGAGCAGCTAGCTAAATGGATAGCTGACAGAACAGATGTTCATGTAAGTCTTTTGACGATTTTAAGTCAGAGCCAAATATATCTTTGTAGTCTGTGATGGGCTGACAATAAGCACTGTCTTTCCTTCATGCCTTTTTTCTCCTCAAGCATAGGCTCTTTAAAATAAACAAAACGTGAATTACAGTCATGGTAGTTGTGGTAACTTGCAGAATATATTTCAGTCTTGCTTTATTGAATCTTATGTATTCTTATGCTAGATGAAAACAACTAGTGATATTGTGATAACTAGTTGTTAATAATGCATGCATGCAGTATTATGCAAAGCAGACAGATCCGAAAGGTAACTGCTCTTAAGTTCTAACATATCCATCTGCAAATCTGTTGAAGAAGTAATTTTGAGGGGTTGAACGCTTTATTTTTCTCAAAGTAGAAATAATAGTTAAAATATCCTGCTTTTAAGTTTTCAGGTTAGTAACAAGTTCTTTTTTAAAATAACGCTTAACTTTTTTATAGTATGTTTTGTATTTATTAAAGAGAGGGTTACTTTTTCTTATTTAAGGATAACTTTCCTGATTAGTCTTTGCAAACCAAGATTTCAGATGCTCCTTGGTTGTTTGAATGGGAGGTGATATGTATGTATACATGTATTTATTTTCCTTTTCTAGATTAGAGTATTCAGACCTCCTAACTATTCTGGTACAATTGCATTGGCTCTTCTGGTATCGCTTGTTGGTGGCTTGTTGTATCTGCGAAGAAATAATTTAGAATTCATCTACAACAAGACTGGCTGGGCCATGGCAGCTCTGGTAGGAAGATTTTTCATACTAGGATGCTTTTTTATGTGCTCTGTATCCAGTATGTGTGTTTCCATACCTGCACAATTAAGTTAGAAGGTATTGCTTGAGTACATCGTTCGGAATGGTACTGGCAGTCAAAGATTCATAACCTAGGTTTGGGGGCTGACTCTCATTCATGGTGAATATCAGTTCCTAGGTGTTGTTCACTGAAAATTAGCAAATAAATCAATAATTATAATTGCAGTTTTTTGTTTGAACTTTAGCAAGAAAATGTTTTTAATAAGGAGTGTTACTGATGTTCGTTTCTGGTATTGAACTTTAGAACTTTTTCAGTAAAAGCAGTAATGTTATAATAGACTCTGTGGATACTAACATAACTTTAGGATAATCAGAAAGGTTAAGAAAATTAATCAAGACTTTTATATGTCTGTAGGAAAAACTGGTTTCGATAGTACTGACCTTAACATTCTATCGTCAACATAAAATATAGTAGGAAGATCTTATAGGGTTAACTTTAGAGAAATTTTTAAGGTAGTCAGTAAACTGTTCAAAATATTAATAAGTTAAACTATCAAGCCATAAATGTTTGAATGTGCTTAACAGTGTATTGTAGTGTATCAATTTATAATATCATTGTTTTCAAAATACTGAGAAGACAGGTAGAAAAATATGATCTGTGCCACATAGTCTGAGCTGTCTCAATTTTAGGTAAGCTATAGGTTGTGAGGATGGCAGATGACAATTAAGGTATATCAGGAAGTTTTTGTTACTAATTCAATTTCTGCCATCATTATAACTGGCAGAAGAAGAAAAGTTTGAGAAGCATCAGCTATGGCTTAATTTTCAGGAGCACTGAATCAGAGGCGTGGTTACCAAGACTGGAAGAGAACAGCTTAATAGATCTTCTCCTTCCTTCTGTGTTAGCATATTAATATATTAATTGAGAACAATACTTTTTTTTTTTTTTTCATTTTGTCCTTGTATTTTGTATGGCATGAGCCAAGTTTATGTGGCCAGAATTGTAGATGGAATATAAGATGAGTTTAGCTGTGCAATAACATTCGTGTTTTAGCTCTGGGGGGGATAGCCTACTGCTACCTCCTATGATTGTTTGCCTCTTCAAAGCTGCCTCACATTGGTAGTTTGTTGTTCTGCTCCCTCTTGAGCAACAGGTTGTTTATCTTCTTGTGACACCTTCAGCTGATGAGTCCATTGGCAGCTTGTACTGAATCAATTCAAAGATGAAGTTGCCTAGTACCTGTTGGACGCTCATTCATTTTTATTTCTAAATGATTAACAAGATCTTAAAGTTTAGAGGGTTTAGAGTCCCTTAATATTTGGCATTATTCCTGAGCTATGGTTACTGATTATGCTGTTTTCTCTCATGTACTGTCATAGCCTTTCCTTCCAGTGTGCGTGGCATGCATTCTTTGTTTAAACGAACAGTTTGTTAATCTTCTCCATTTATTTAGCAGTGAATAAAATTCAAGTGTAGGAGAGAAGATTTTAAATAAATCACCTACAGGATTAGATTTCAAGTAGACCATTTCCTGTTGTAAATTATGATCTAGAGAGTCTGGGACAGAATGGGCTTTTCTACTCCTTTTCAATCAGGTGCCAGAAAAACCTGTCATCTTAGTACCAGGCTGTCACTTGGAGTACCCTGAACCCAAATACAGAGTTTTTTGACAGTTCTCTTCCAAAGTAGTCTTTATTCCCATATATTTTTTTCCATATATTTTTCTATATTTTTCTATATTTCTATATTCTGTTATAATCTGCATCAGATAAAGCAGTTAAAGGCATAACTGGCTTAATAATTAAGAAAATTAGCATACCAATTTTTTTTTTTTAATACTTCATCTTTTCGCTAGGAACTTTCGCGTGCATTTTACATATCAACTTAATTGTAAATTGCGGTGTAGAAGATTTGTAATCACATTCAACTGAACCTCCCATTTGGACAGAATTGCTGTCCAAATGTGATTAATCATTAAAAATTTGTATTAATAATTTTCAGCAGTTTTTAGCCTGTTAATTGTATTAACAAGCAGTAGTTAAGTTAAAAGGAGATTCATTAAGGTCATTTATTGCTGTTTTTGCTATTAACTGTAAAATTCTATTTACTGTAAAAATGAACTGCATTTGAGAGGATGTTGCTTACTTGTAATAAAAAGTAAATATTTCATTTTAGTTACTCAGTGTTTGTAGATTTTGACTCAGAGTAGAAGTAATAGAGAGTAGAATTTTTAAGACTCTGAATTAGATGCTATTTTAACCATTCTTTTGGTTTCATACCTCCTTTCCTAGGAGGTATTTTAACTTTTTTTAAAAAAAGCCTTTATAATTCTCTTTAGAAAAGGACATACAAAAATTATCTCAAAAGGTGATGATGATGACACAAAAAAGTAGCAATTATCAACTGATAAAATGAACTTCTCTTAATGCTTGATATCTTATCTAGCCACTTCCCATGTACTGAACTTGAGTCAGAGATTTTTGTTAGCAGCTCCATTTTGAATAAGCCACACATCGTGTACCCTTTTGCTATGAACTGAAGTCATAAATGTATTCTATTTTTCTATGTATAATCAGAATTGGAGCTTTCTGCTCCTCTCTCATTCTGCCAGCATTCATTAACCATATGGAAAATAACATACTTAATTTCTATTGAGTCTTTTTTATACCTTTTCTGTAATTCAGTAGTTGGAAACCAGCAAATTGGTATCATTGCAAACATACAAATCTCTTTTTCTGTTTTCCTTATGTTTCAGAGCTGCTTAGTTGGTTTAGAGGAGCTTTTATGCTTCCAAATGTTAGATACTTAATTTTTTTATTTAAATGAAAACTGGACAGTACATCAGCTTCTCTGGTCTCTGCCTCTTTTAGTCAACTGCTCCTAAAAAACAGAAATTACTGTTCTGCAAAAAATGCCTCTCTGTTAGAGTACAGAGGTTCTCAGAAATATTGACTGTATTTTAATTTAGTATTTTCTTCAATACTAAAAAAAGTTGTGTCTGGAAGATAGATACTATTTCTGGCACTGCTTTAGGAGGATGTTTTGCTGTGCCATTTTTAATGACCTATCTACTGATTTTGATACCAAACTCTCAGAATCAAGACCAGAACTTTTATCTTAGCATTGATTCCAATGACAGTTCATACAAGACTGTAGAACTGGTTTGACCTCAGCATTAGACTGAGCAATAGCAATGCCTTTAGCTATTTCATCCCCTTGTTGAAGTGCTGCAAACTCTGTTAGTATCTTGTATGCCTTAGGCATTTTTAATCGCAACAGCATTACCCAGAAGACTTTTAGAATGGCAAACTGTGATGGTTGATTCATAGTACATAATATTCTAAAAGGTGTCTTTGAGATCACATCCAAAATTTATCCCCTAGATTATTTTAGACTTTAATTCAAATCCTACTATTCATCTATGGGTATTTTTTCCTCTGACTTGCTAGCACAAAGATGAGGAAAGACTTCGATCCTTACATATTTGCAGAGCCCTGTCCTTTTATACTGATAACAAGAAGCAATTCAGATTCTTGTCAAGACTCTTCATTTCTTAAGCAGAGAAAATAAAAGGTCAGACAGTATAAGTTCAGCAAGTTTCTACCATTTTAGATAAGGAATTGCTGCGTTTTAGACAGCAGTTCTGTGACTGAAAGAATATCTGTTCAGTTGGCTAGAATGTGGGTTACTTAGCATTTTAAAGTAATTTCATTACAGGCTTATGCCATGCTTTTCTACATGTAATTTTCAGTTTTATTTTATGTGTGTATTTAAGTGTTGCTTGTATACATGGGGACTTCAGGAAAGCAAATTCTGTTCTTGGATTCCAAGGCAGCTGCCTGAAAGTTGACTATATTGGGCAAGATATGTCAGAGCATTTGGATGAGGAGAAAAAGCATGAGCTTCCTGTTGTTGTAACAGTTAATGGTTATGAGAGTGTGTTCTGTACAGATACTGTCTGAGTACTGCAGAATATACATTCGTCATCAATTTTTACTCCAAAGGAACTTGAAGGGTGTCAAGTGGCTAGTGGCTGCTAGTGGCTTCTTTACCCCTTCTGCGAATGGGGACCTACATGTGTTTTATTCAGTGATAACACTGGAAAAAATGGGGCTCCACTGCATGAGTAGACAAGACATCTCAAAAGAAGAGCAATAAATGCAGATTATTTTTATATCAATTTACTTTATATTTATTTCTTTTACTTCCTGTAGTTAAAGGTTTTAGACATGCGTAGTGCCTTTAAAGGTATAAAACCCCATTCTCTTTGCTTGTGTATTGTGCTTCCTGTCTTTGAATAAGTAACTAGGGTAAACTACATGTTTGGAAATTTTGGATCCCAAAGCATGAGATGGTGTGGAAGCTAAGGAGTTCGAAATTTCATAGTGGTAAGCATTCACTGGTCAGTGTATCTATCATGTATGCATAAGTTCTACAAGTAATGAAGTATATATTCCTTCTGAGGGTATTTAACAAGTATTTGAAGTTCTGCAGATTCCAGTAATGAATACAGTGGATTGTTACTGGCTGGTAGCAGTAGGAGAATATAGAATGGAGCAAAATGATGTCCAATGCTATCTGTAGCATACTGAATATTTGCTTTAGGAAAATGAATGTTCTTAGTGTACTTAAAATAGATTAAGAGTGGAAGAGGACAAGTGAAAAGCTGGAGAACGTTATTTTGCTTCTGAAAAGGAAATACACAGTGAAGAGGTGAATGTTGGAAGGAGATCATGGTAAATCCAGGATATAGTGTATTGAATTAGTTTTCTTGATTGCTAACAGTCTCAACTGAAAAAATTGAAAAATGCCTTTAGGATAAATAACCATGCTGTTAACTATTTCCTTTTCAATAATAATAATAATACTTGGAATTAGTTTCTCTCATTTAAAGAACAAATTACCTTAGAGCTATTTTTTGTTAGACGTAACCATGTTATGAGGTGATGTATTTGCACTGGTAAACATGAAAAACTTCAGTCATTTGAGAAAATTATCAGTTATAAAGTATATTACTCTATATAAACTGAATTATTTTCTTTTATCCTTCCATATGGAAGCAGATTTGGCCCTGGAGAGCATAAATTAAATGCAGCAATTTAGGAGAGAATAAAGTAACTGTTTTCATAGAAAGCTCATCTTCAGAGAGTCAAGATTTTTAAACCATATTCTTATATTGTTTCTCTTTTGGTGTTTTATTTTTCAGCTTTCTAACTTTTGGCCTTTCAAAACATTTCTTTCATCTCACCTTTATACTCTTATCTTCAATTTCTACCCTTTTGTTACCTTCACATAAACATCTGCTCTGTCCTGTGTGATTCATTGACAAAATTGCAATATAAATTTCTCTGCTAAAGCGATCTGCAAAGTATAAAAATAACTGTCTATTCTCTTTTTCCAGTAGTGGAAGCGTGTACTCTCTTCACTTCATTGCCTATTGTTAAGTAAAACACAATCCGTTTGCTAATAATCACTACCAATATGTTGTCATCTCCCATATTAATTACCATACTATTATACTCCAAATCCTGTTACAGGGAAAATGAAATACGCCTTACATTTAAAGCCAAGAATCTGTTTTTAGTGTAATTGAAATCGTACGGGTATAATCAGAGAATTATTACTAATCTGGATCTGATTATTAAAAAGAAAAAAGATATTTAAAAGAATATGATTGCACATACTTCCTAGTATCTTTCTCTTTCTCTGATGTTATGCTCACACTTCTATTCTTTCCTTCTGGATCCTGAGGTTGGGGGCTTTAGTGTGGGGCAGGAAGATGTTATGGGGAATCATCCGTGTCCCATGTTCTTTGCTGGGAGGAGTATGATGTTGAGGCTTTCTTCCTCCTCACTGTAGGGTCCACTTGGGGCTATTTTTTGTTTGTTTTTCCAACATTTTTACAATTTGTTCTTTTTTTCTTGATCTGCAACTACACCTTACTTTGAAATTTACTGTGTAAGTGCAGATTGTCTTAAAAGTGTTGAATGCTTGTCCTTCATTCTGTTCGTGACCAACTCTCACATTGTCTGACATTTACTTCACAAATATATTACTAAGTATTCTTTAAAGAAAAGCAGAAAATTCTCCTCCCCACTTTAACGTAGTTGTTGTTAGTAAAAAAAATAGTCCACTCTGATTTAGCTAACCATCAAAATGTGTACTGTGGCAGCTCATTACTTTCCATCCCTCCTAGTCTTGAATTCTTAGGTTCTTGATACATATGCTTAAATCACTCTGAGTATACTATGCTGGTGAGACTACTCATGTGCAGTAAAAATGAGCATATACATAAGTATTTGTAGAAACTGGATCTAACAGAGTTTTTGCAAGAATTATCTCTTAGCACATCAGAAGACATAGTTGGGTGATCTGAGCTTTCAAATTCTGTTTTACTCATTTGGTAATCAAAAGATACTATATTTTCCTCTTTAGGATAGTGATAATGACTATTGCTATAACTATGACTTTTGTTATGTAAATTCTACAACATGAACTTCTGTAATAAGTTATGTCCATTTTTACAGTTTCCTTACATCCCTACTATATTTTCATATTTCTTTCTGTAGAGAATTTCACTTTCCTACAAACTCTACCGTTGTTCTTTGTCATAGCTAAAATGAAACAGCCTTATAGGACACACATGTAAGAATCCTGTAAGATGGGACAAATCTTTTTTTGAGAACTAAATCTTTTTTATATCATTTCACATACTTGAAAACAAACAGCTAGGCTAAACACTCAGATTGCAGCAGAAATAACTTCATAAAAGGTTGTATAAATTTCAAACAGTAATTTTCAGAATATTTGCAATGAGTGACTTCTGCTGCCACGCATGCTTTTTGCCATATAGATATGTAAATTTGGTGATTCCGAGTGCACATAAAGACAGGATTATTTCAGGTGAGATTTTGGAAATCCCTATCTTGAGCTAACTCATTTTCTAACAGAAGTCATTAAGAATTTTATGAGAATAATACTTTTGAAAAAATCTATCCTAAGCATCTAATGGAGGTAGATAATTGTATTTGGTTAGGTAAACAATAATATACCTATAAGTAACATCACCAGAAAAAATGGGTTCTAATCAGTTCCTCTGGATAAATAAATGTATTGTTTTTGTATTTTCCAGTGTGTTGTATTTGCTATGACATCTGGTCAAATGTGGAATCACATCCGTGGTCCTCCGTATGCTCATAAAAATCCTCAGAATGGACAAGTGGTGAGTGGATTCTTTTAATTTTATTTTGTGGGGAAATAATGTATATATAGGTGCTTCCTACAGTGACTGTCTACAGCTTTAAAGATTGCTGTTCTGTGGCACTTTGACAGTGGACCAGGGTTGTAATTCTTAAAATGCAGAGAGTCTTTTACAAAACTTCAAGCATTTATGAAGTACCATTACCTTTGATCTGAGCACTGAAACAAGTGGCTATGTTATTCAAAATTCTCTCTGTCTCCCAGTTGCAGTAAACGTGTTATAAAATGTTCAATACTATTCAATTTCAAAAATAAAACTGCCCCAAAATAAACAGATGTTGTGCCTTTTTGTAGAAATGTGCTCTGTCACAAAGGGAAAAAACAAGGTCTGTTGGTTTGATTTGTTTTTTGTGTCCCCCCTCCCCCCCCACCCACACACGCCACAAATATTCATCATACTCCATTTACACAAACTTTGAGGTTTGAAACCTCTTATCTTCCTCTTACTTGCACCTTTTTAATTAGAGGACAAGGTAAATGTTCCCATGTGCTTTTCACTAATTTCCATCATACCTGTCACTTTTTCACTAAACTTTACAGAATGTGTTTTTTTTTCTGTTTGCTTCTTCAATTTAAATGTTTTATTAGCTTTCTTAGGAAGTTCCTATTAGTTCAATACTGCCAAAATTACTTTTATGTTCTACTGCTGCTATCTGTGAAGGAACTTTCTCCCTTGCTGGTCCCTGCTCACAAATTAGCAAAAGTTCATTAAAATTCAGAAGGAAAAGCTCTCTTTTCCAAATGGGTTAAAAAAAAAAAAAAAAAAAAAAAAAAAAAAGCACATGGTTTTCTACCACTCTGTCATTTACTACTTTTCAAATAAGTTGTTGGAATGGGATTTACAAAGCGTGCAGTTAAGTTATTCAGACAGGAAACTTCCATACTTTGTGGAATGTCAAGGTATTTTCAGCTTTGCCCATCAGTAGTTAATAGAGGCTGGCATAGGTCTTAAAGAATAAATTTTCTCCCAAGCTTTCTTTGATATGTCACATCTTAATTGGAGTAGCAGAAAGTGATGGTTTGAATTTGATTACTGATCTGCTTTGTATCAGGAATATAGCAGCATATTGATATCATAAAATGACATAATTCCATCTGTCAACTTTGTTATGCAGAAGTAGAACTGATAATGTAATAAATAATGTCTGTAAAAGACTGCTTATAAAAATCTAGAATTTTTTATTGCTGCCTTGCTGTATTAAATTTGACACTTTCATACCGAGCAGCAGAAAGAACTGCATAGAAACTACTGCATAGAAAAAAACACCGATCCTAAGAAGCTAATTTTACCATATACATACTGCCCTTCTTAAAGATCTGTTTCTGATGGGTAGCCTACATTAAATCATATAAAAATGCCCAATTAGTCTTTTTGTTTCCTAAGCTTGTGCCATCTTGTCTTAGTTTCCTGAGGGTGAACTTTCATATCCTCCCTGAGTGTCTGAAAAGCTACTAGTTTGGGAGTGTTAACATAAGCAACCAAATAATAAAAATGTTAGTAAAGATGATCTCACATTCTAGTTAATAATCTGCTGAATTAGTCTGCACGTGCTTTCTATTCTGTTTTTCTGGACCAGTATATAACTTCAGGCAAGTTGTTTTGTGTCTCCGATTCACTTGTCTCATTGTTATGTTTCCGTACTGCCACTTCTTTGGAGCTGTCTGTGTTAGTAAGTAAAACAAGTACCAGTCAGACTCTAAGAATTCAAAAAGGTCTCGGTGCAGAATCACAAATTCGTGATTTATTTAACATCCCCCTGAGCTCTGTAGTTGTAACTTAAAGCTATGAAAAGTATCAGTGTAAAAAGCTGCATAAATATTCTGTTAATCTTTACATATTTTAGATTGTAGTTTTTTTCAAAGAATATTATTGAACACCTTCCTGTTTCTTTTTTCTAGTCCTCTGAATTTGAAGTCATCAAAAGTGATAAATCTACTTATAAACACTTTTATGGCATTCATTCAGCCATGGCATTCATGATAGCAATATTTTTCATTAAGTTAGCAACATCTTCATGAATATATCTAGATGAAATCTAAATAATGATCTAGTCTTCAGTGCCCAGGATTTAGTCTTATTTCCAAATTTGCCCTAATGTACAGGGAAAACAGTACTAACATGTAAAAATTCTAGACTCAAGTTCTACTCTCTATACTCAAGAGCATTGGTAAGTGTACAATAGTTTACCAACCTTAATTGTTTTAATGTTAGGTTCAAGTTTCTTAATGTTTAGTTTTTTCTCATTTCATAGAAGGAATTACTTGTTCAGTTCTGTGACTAGCTGTGGAGCCTGAAATGTCACCACACTTTGAAAGTGATAGCATTCTCTCTTCATAAATTGTTCCTTGCCTCAGATATCTCCTTTTGTTTGCTTTGTTCTTGTCATAATTTTGAAAGACATTTCATCTGTCCTCCTGAAATTCTTGTTTTGTCAAAAAATGAAAAGCCATTTGTCTGATTTGCTGAAGTAACATTACTTATGAGTATCAATATCTTGTAAAGATATTTTTAAAACTTTTTGAACAACTTTTTAAATTTTTTTGTCTTATGCACTGTGTGTAAGATTCAGCACTTGATAACCATATTACTTTCTATGTGCAATTGGATTGTTTGAATGAGGCTTTTAAACCATATTTCTGTAATTCTCTATGGGTCTATTCTGTGAAGTTGATATGATCTGAGGTTGTTGTAGTTGCTTCCCTTATTCCCTACAGATTTCATCTAATTTCAGTATTTGGGTCTACGTGCAAGTAGTAGCAGTTTCTTATGTAGAAAGCAGAGTCACACGGTAACTTTGATAATGTTTTTTAGTTTGGTTTTGGGTTGACTTAACTGGTGCTAGTCTGTCTTGACACACAATTTGTTCATCTCTATTATACATCAGGAGTTCTTCACCTTTTGATTAATAGGGTTTTTTTAGGATCATGTGATGCTAAATTCTGTACCTGTTTCACCTGAATCGAGAGCGGAAATCAAACATTGCACAGCGTATAAACAGTCTTGGGAGAGCTCTAGCTTTTCTTCAAAGCTTGACCTGCTTAAGACTGCTGAAGAGACAAGTAGAGTGCTGGAGAACATGATGAAATATTATTAAGTTTCAGTCAGAGATTGTTCTCTTGCTGTTTAATTGACTTAATAGCAAGGAATTCTCATTAAATTTTCATCAACTTTTAATCAAATTACAGTGATGGCTACGAAAGCATTTACATCTGTCTTTGCAGGAATTACCAGTCCTTTTTTGATTTGGATGCAAATTCTACATTTCTTCCTGTGCAAATATGGTTAAGACTGCATCTTTAAAATAGCTGAAAATTTACTATATAGTAGTACAGGGCAAGTACGAACTAGGTCTAAAATATTGAATTAAAGCTCCTAATTTTCTTTCCTCCTCTGAGAAGAAATGATTAGAAATTGAAAAAGTTTTTACAGGGAGAGGGAAATATGATACTCTTATTGTCAGATATTAGATGGTTTTCGTACAAAATTTGATGCCGTGTGATATGGATAATGGTTTTATTTGCACTATATTTACTGGATTTTTTTACGTGTCTTATATTTTAAAAATTTGTTAAAATTGCTTAAGAATAGCACACAAAAAAAAAAAAAAAAGTCCTTAGGTAGCAATTTGTGTCCATTTAGTAGATCTTTTAAATAAAACACCTTGCAATGTCAGATCAAATACAAATATCTGTCCAGTTGCAGAGTTGTTTATTCAGACTCCTTTTTTTCCTACTTTAGCAGTTTTATAATCACTGATCCTTATGCAGAAACAGTCCCTGAAGTACCACTTTTCAAGTGGTCTTGCTGATAGGAGTATCTAGTAATCTCTGTGTTTCTGAGGTCAAATGAAAAAATTGTTAGACTGCTGTGATTCATGTTTCCTTTTACCAATGAAAAATTAAGGTACTCAGCATGACTATTTATGTTTAGAATATCAAGATTCTTAATTCATATTAGTCCTATACAGCTAAGCATGACAAAATGTCATTTAGTGTACTATATTCTGTATTGTTCTTACTTAACTTTTTCCACATGATTTTAATTAAAATAAACAACTATTTCACGGAACTGATTTAAAAAATGACCTTCCCTTTCAAGCTCAGTAAATCATAGTTCCTTCAACCTAAATGTAAATATATTTGAAAAACAGTTCACCAAGACTGTATTTGTAATGCCCAGCTTTTCTGAAAGTGTCCAGGTTGATTGGTAGCAGCATCAATACATAAAAAAAATCACTTAGTTGTGTTATCTGTCATTGTAAACTTGTGTTGCTTTTGGATAAAAAAACAAAAAAGTTCATACAGGTTATAGTATCAGTGCATAGCCTAAGATACTCAGGTTGGCCTCACTCGTATTACAGCAAAGTTTTGGTGCATCTGTTAGCAATATATCCTATTGTGGCCTTGAAAATACTTCTTAACATTTCTGATTTGAATAGCCAAATATTTATATTAGTATACTCCATAGAAATGAGAAGTAGGTTATTTACATTATGACTATGTATTTAATGAAATAGCTTTCCTGTGGTCATTCAAGTAGTGAGTTTACTCAGAAGGTGCAACTAGTAAAGGTTCCTCAAGACTTCAGATTTAAACCTTTGTCATGATTTAATTTAGTTAAGAAAATTCAAGAACTTGCAGTGCAAGGAGTAAAACTAATATAAAACAAACTCTTTATTAATTCATCACAATAACTCAATAACAATAATAGGCCAACGTATTAACCAGTAGGCAACATTATGTCTAAAATAGTATTGGGAAAAATACTAAGCTATGTAAGACAGCTGTCCTAATCCTTGAGATCTCAAGGGTGATCATAGCTATCATTTCAGTAACTTTCTGTATGATGACTATTTCTGTCTTGAAATCAAAAAAGGACAATCTAGTCCTATATTTTGTACTTTTCTCTTTAATTGTGGGAGCAAAAGAACATAGGAAAATTGTGGTGGTGACACAAGAACCCCTAAATTCTTGAAACAAACAATTCTTGAAATGTACATTCCATAAAAGTTAAAACATGATTTTTTTCCCCCAGCGCTGTTGCAGTAATGTAGTTTTAGCTGAGTAAAGATGAAACATGTTCCAGATGAAGTAAAACTAGATTTTGAACAGGTAATCAGGCAGCAAGTAGCCTCCCATGATAACATCAAGTGAAAAAAAACCCACATTTTAATTGCTACTTGTAACAGCAGAAATCCAATTTAAATTGACCAAAAATCGTTGCAAGTAAGAAATGTTCTCTTCCCTCCTTCATGAAGTATAGCTAAACTTTCAGAAGCAATTTAGTTTCATTTGGAAGAACTGCTTTGCATGAAACAGCTATATTTATGTCAAAAGTCAAACCTCAACTGTCTGTGAAGTTGTGAAGCAGCTGAAGATAGGATGACAGTGCAGTTAGAAAATATATGCTTGTTTTATTAAGGGGAAAAAAATGGAATGATGCAAGGGAAAACCTGTTCATGTGATTCTGTTACTAGTAGAACAAGAGCTGTTTCCTTAAATTCCATTTCAGTCCTAGACAGGAATCTAGTTGTTTTCTCTTCCAGGACTTCACTGGTTGTGTAAGTATTTAAAGGTAAGAACCTTCCCTAACTAAGCTGAATTGTTGAGTAATTCAATTTAGAAGGTGCCTGTGGAGATTATCTAGTCCAACTACCTGCTCAAAGTTGGTAATACTAGATCAGGGTCCTCGACCTGGTCCAGGAGGGCATTGAATCTCCAAAACTGGAGATACTGCAGCCTCTCCAGGCAGCCTGTTCCAATGTTTGACCACCCACATCATTCTTTTAATTTAGTGTTTTTGACTTCTTTATTTCCCTCAGGAGCATTCAGGGTAAATTTTGACCTTCTGTTCAGTGAATGCTGATTTAGCAGAGTTCTTAGTTAAAATATACCACTGACTAATAAAATTAGTTATCCCTGCACTGCAGTTTTTCAGGACTCCTGAAGGCAGATCTTTGCTTAAGCAGCACAATCACTGTTACAATATCCCCACAGTATCCATACCAGAAACAAGAAAGCATTAAGACTGGAGTCTTCCTAGAGATTTTTTTCTGTAAAGCTGTGCAGATCTTCTTCCTGTAACTATTAAAAAAAAAGTAACTGCTAAAAAAAAACAAAAAAAAAAAAAAAAAAACAAAAAAAAGAGAGAGAGAAAAACACTAAAACAAACAAAAGTATGCTTATTTTCTTCTAAAATTTTTCAGAATGCTTTTAACAATTTTTGAGGGAATGGGAAAAGAGAGAAGGAAGGAACTATACTTTTTTCTTCATTGTACAGCATAATCTTTCCCTATTGCACAGCACAATCTTTCACTATTTCAGTTGGATTATTTTGTGAATCTTTCCTTTCCCCTCCCTAAAGATAACCTATAATACAAGGATGCAGGTGTTCCTCTTGCTGAAATAAATATTCTGCAGTTGCAAGTCATCCTGTGAATTGTAAAGCAAGTATCAGAATATTTGCTGTACTGCACAGACTTCTAGCATTGTAGACCTGGTGACTTTTTCAGCTGGAAAGCTCTTTCCTTTCCATATAGTCTTGCTGGTAAGATCTAATGCTGTCATTTCAATATAACAGTATTAGATTTCTCATATACCTGTCAACAATGTCAAGAGAAGGGACATATATTTGAGTGCATTAATATAAATGAAACAGTATACTACAGACAGCCTTTTATGGACTGATTCACCCATAGTCTCTATTTCAGACAGTTACTTTTTTTAAGATGGTTATTGAGTTTAAGGCATTTTGATACTTTTCCTCATCTGCAAGGCAACAGTTATTTGTTATTTAATACTCTTATATTTTGTATGTTTTCAAGGCAGCAAAAATTATTCTACCTTTCTATTCTTTCTTTTTTTTTTCTTTCCCCTTATTGGGGGTTGATAGCCAGATCTTTTGACTAGTATAGTGAGGGACACAGTTTTCATTTTTTTCCTCACATATTCTTCTGAAGCATCATGAATGTTCAGAAGGTTAATTATGTTAATGATAATATAGTTACTGTTATCTCTACCATTCATTTTGAGACATTGTAGAAGCGTTTCCCGCTCTTTTTTCCCCCCTACTGCCTAGCAACGTACTTGCGTAAGAATTCAACAATCTGAACGTAGGTAGCTAAGGAACCATTTCTGCCTTCAGTTATGCTCAGGTAGGCAAAACCTGTTCCTATATAAAATACCTATACTAAAGGGTTGACTGCTGGGCTAAGCAGAATTTTTTTCAAGACAGTGGTAAAATTACCACTCATTTCAATATGGTGAAGTTAGACCAATGCAAAACATGTATCCAGTATCCAAGAAACATACTGATTTTTCTTTCTGAGTAGTTCTCCATTACAGGAAGTGAAATTTGATCTAGTGTTATAGTAAATGGTGATACTGTTTGAATAAATGAAGAGCATTTTTTGTAGTGTTTATTTGTAATGTTCATTTCTTTGCAATAAACAAAAGTATAATTCTGTGGTTATAATTATACAGGAAATTAGAATGTATGCTTGGGTAATAGATACTTTCATCTTCCAGTGCGCCTCATTGCTATACATCTTGAAAATATATATAAAAGCTTTTAGTATTATTAAAGAGAATGCTTACTGAATTTGTAATGCTTGTGTCATCAGAAAAATAAACTCCATAAAGCTTGTGTTATTAAAACTTTCTGCTATTCAGTTATGTCCAAAGGACAAATTCAACCTAAAATATTGGAATTCTGTAGAATAATGTGTGAACGGTAGCCTCATAAACTAGAAGCTTGGGAAAAAGTGAAAGTTCTAAAATTATTGTGATACTAATTTAGTCAGATTTTTGATTACAAGTATAACTTCCATGGCTGTCACATTATCAGTGTTTGGGTGCAGAACCAGACATTGCTAAGTGAGTTGCCTAAATGTGGTAAGTGGTACAGTAATAAAGCTACTTTGCAAGTAGTAAAGCTATATTTAGCATAACAAGTAACAAAAAAAAACTTGAAAGTGAGTATCTTTCAATTGCTTCATCCACATAAAAAAAATTCTTCCTTGGGGGAGGCAAAAGAGAGAATTTAATTTTTATGGTATGTCTTGATTGCTGGTCAGGATTTAAACTCCATTCATGTCCATATTGTTTGGAAGCAAACAGGAATGGATTTTAGACACATTCTTTTAAGAAACTATTTGTGTCTTGCATTACCTTCTAGGTCAAGCACGCTGCTGTGTTTCATCTAAAAAAGCCCTTGCAGCACTGTCACTTGACTCTCTTAGTTAGAAAAGTCGGCCTAGAGTACTTCCTAGGAGTGGTATTTTTTTGCATAACACAGCTGAGATTAGTCTGCCTGTTAAATGTTTCACAAGCACCTTGCATCAAGCTAATATGATGTACAGAACTGGGTTGAGGAGCAGATTTAATGTACTTCACAGTTTCTTGTTCATGATTTACAGAATGAAACTTCTGACATTCGTTAAACTGTAGTTCTACTTTGTTTGTACCTTTCGAAAAGTCAATCGTTAATATTTGTTTTAAAGCTCCCAAAGGTTGAAGCACTTTAATTTCAGTTACAGTACAACTCAGAACAGAGTTCTGTACGGAAGATCTGAAGCAAATCTAGGTTTTGAGCAATAAACGAAAAAGTATGAAATATCCTCTTTCATGCTTACTGGTCCCAAGATCACTTAGCATAGCAGGAACCTCTGCATGAAGAAGATATAGTATTATTACATAAATAGAGAAGTTTTTTGGATTTGTCATTCCTTCAAAATGTTAGTATGTATTAATGGAATGAATGAAGATTTTGCTCCATTAATTTTTATCATTACTGTTCTGAAAAAAAAAAAAATCTAAAAAAAAAAGATGTTGATGGTAGTTTATGTGCCTTTTTCTCTTCCATAGTTCCATAGTTTTTATTAATCAGGTTAGGTAATCCTTGTCAGATAAAAGGAATTATACCATAGTCTTCTCAGTGGTCAAAAACCAGAGTTATAGAACCAAACTGAAAATTGATTTTTCAGTTACTGTTGTTTTATTTGCCTGAAATTTGAGAACACTTTGATACAAACCATAAATAAACACCATGTAATCTTGTCCAATGCTGTCATTTATTAAGACATTATTAATACTGGAAATGGGGCAAAAAAACATAGATGGCTCTAGGACACAAATACTGCAGTTAAAAAATAGAACTTTAAAACTGAGCTCTGGAAATTAGGAGAAATATTTGTGCATATTACTATACAGAGTGCTTGTGTGTGACATAGTAGAGAATTGCAACAAGTTTTGTTAAATTTAGCTACCTCACCTTATGAATGTGTATTTAACTAGAGGTATGCTACAGTAAGTGGAAATAATGAAGTATTGGCAAAATCAGCTGTACAATTTGAGAACAGATTTTTTAAAATCAAACTGAACTCAATTTAAACTGTTAACCATTTAATAGCTCAGTAACTGATCCCTCACATTACTATTAATAATAATCTCTGGAAAATAAAAAAACCACAGGGATGTGATGTGAATTCATATGCCACTTTAGGTAGTGCTCACAAAAGGACCATAGTTTGTTTGCTGCTCTAGTTTGCTACTATATACTTATTTTCCCATAAACCTAGGCCTGCGTATATCTTCCAAACTGTGATCATATAGGAAAATAGAAACACAGATTTTAATTTTTCTCCTATTTCTCTTTCACTGTTTTTTTTCCTGCTTCTCTAATTCTACTAAAATATGGGAAAGCTTCATGCACTGAAGAATGATGAACAAATGAACCTCCCTCACAACAGTCTCTTTAAAGCTGAAGAAAAACTGCTAAATGAAAAAGATAAAAGAAACATTCAGACCACTTTTACTCAGATGATTATTTTTTGCATCAGTTGAAGAATGTGCCTTCAATAAAGGGTAGGAGATATAACACAAGATAAAACAGAATCCTGAAAATAGGCAGAGAACTGAACTGGAATAGCAGACAAGTAGTAGCAAGGTGAAGAAAAGGAAAACTAGAAGAAATTTTCTAGTAGGATCCTAATTGTTACATATGTCTGCTGATACGTTTTAACTCTTGCAAACGAGCCTCTTTTCAGCAGAACTTACTCCCTGTGAGAGTTGCAGAATACTGCAAGGTTTTGTTATTAACACAGTAGGCATACTGGCAAGTTATCATCAAGTTTTGTTGAGATACACAATATTGATTTGAGTTCTTTCCTTTATTTTTCCTCTCCCAAAATGTATTGCACTTGACCACTGTTTAATATAGCTCTGATCCAGCAAATAACTTAAATGCTTAGTTCCAAGCATGAGTACACAGAAGTGGCAGGGGCCTTCTGCTTCTCCAGTCATGGGCAAGGGTATCACATAGAAAGCTTTGACTTAAACTAATTAAGAATTTGCTTCCACACTTGTTTTAGGGTGCTGTTGAAGCCCTTTGTATTCTAATGAAGCTACTTTTAATTGCTGTGTGGAATTGACTGGTTTGCCATTTGTTTGTATCAATGTTTGTATAAGAATTAAGCAGTTAGAATCATAGAATCAGTGAGGTTGGAGGAGACCTCTGGAGATCATCTAGTCCAACCTCGCTGCTCAGCAGGGTCACCTAGAGCATGGTACACAGGGTTGCATCCAGGCAGGCCTTGAAGATCTCCAGAGAAGGAGACTCCACAACCTCTCTGGGCAACCTGTGCCAGTGCTCCGTCACTCTCACAGGGAAGAAATTCCCCCTCACGGTCAGGCAGAACTTCCTGTGGTTCAATTTCTGCTCATCACCTCTTGTCCTGTCACATGGGACAACTGAAAAGAGTTTGTCCCCGTCCCCTTGACACCTTCCCTTCAGGTACTTACACGCATTGATAAGATCCCCCCTCAGTCTTCTCTTCCTCAGGCTGAAGAGGCCCAGCTCTCGCAGCCGTTCCTCATAGGGCAGGTGCTCCAGCCCTCTGATCATCCTTGTAGCCATGCACTAGACTCTCTCCAGTAGCTCCATGTCTCTCTTGTCCTGGGGAGCCCAGAACGGGACACAGTACTCGAGATGAGGCCTCCCCAGGGCTGAGTAGAGGTATGTTTATAGACATACTTCCTGTCCACATCCATTTTCCAAAGCCTGGGCAAGCCCTTTGATTCTTTCATCTAAAATAATGTTTTATTATTGTGGCCTGCTCTCTGCCAGTTCTGATAGTTCTTGAGTATAGGCACTCAGTATTGTATAACATATTGCAGATATAATGCTTTGTATCTTGGATCTAACTTAATTTTTTAATAGATCACATTAATGAGCCATATTCATTCTGTACTTTTCTAGTGCATGTCTTTTTCCAACTGAGTTTTTTTGAGTTAATGATAACCTAATTTGTGGAAATTCATCTGACTTTCCAAGCATATAACCTTCATTTCTTCCCATATAATGTAGTGATTTTGTTCTCTGTTCCTCTGGCGTCAGCAGAATTCATGAGTACCTTTTTTTGTGCTTAAGTCATTAACTTTATACTTAATAAATTAATCCCAAGATCCAGCCTTCCTTCTAGCCTTGTATTATCTGTTTCAAAGTAGCCCATTCTATCTCCCATTGAGCTAGTTATTTAGCCCATTATAATCTTGATTCTAAACCCCTTTTTCTCTAGCTTCATGTATAACGCAGTATAAAATGATTTAACAAAGTGCAGATAAATGATACCATATTTTCTTTGTCAAGAGGTTTATTCACCTAGTGAAAGAGATTATGCCTGATAAATCTGCTATCTTTATCTTTGGAATATAGTGCCATATCTGATCTCATTTTTCGTTTTACTTCATGTATTTAATTATTCTCTATTTCCAAATTCATTTAAGGCATTGTAGTTATTGAAATCTATTTTGCTTCCAGAATCTGTGAAGTTTCTATGGTTATGATTCTGTAGATACGGACTAACATCCTATGATAGACTTGGTTCAAAAAAATATCTAAATAAATTGCCACTAGAGTTTAAGATACATGTACTAATTTTATAATTCTGGTCTTCGAGTTCTCTTTCAAATTTTGATACAAGATAGATGCATTCTATTAGCTATATAACTGTTGTCTCCCTTTTATTCATCATCAGTATTGCAGAAAACAGACTTGATATCAGAGATTGGGTCATTACCATTGTTTACTGCATATTAACTTTACTTTTTTGCTTGCTCTCTGTTTTAATGGCTGAAATACAAGCTATCTGTTTTCTTTTTCATTTGCAGGTTCCACCTTAGCTTACCTCCTGACAATTTTCATTTTATCTCTAAGCTTCTTGACCTTTTAAGAGGGAAATGTATTTGCTAGTCAGTCTTCCTTCGATTCCATTTGAGATTATTAATCAGTTAGGTCTGGAATTCTTCTCTGAAAGGTCACTTTTGGTATATGTGGGATGCAGATTCCAAAAGCTGAACAAACTTAAAGTTTCCTAGTCTCTGGCTTATTTGAGTCCCCAGATTTTCTTGTGTAGATGTCTCGTTAATTTTTCAGTTCAGTCTGCACTGTTGAAATGGAAGAGTCTTAAATGGTATGTTTTAAATGTGTTACTATTTGTATTTCAGTTTAATTTAATGAATCATCTGAGGTTATTTTTTCTGAATGCATTTTAAACTTTCTGTTTCATTACAGTGTCCTTGTTTTCTATGAAAATGATATTTAAAATAGTATTGCCTCTTGTTTAATTAGTGAGTAACTAAAGATGGATTTGCCAGCTGTTAGGTTCAGATCACTGAGATTTGCTGTTAGTACTATCTGTTTCAGTATCTCTCTAGAAATTAGAAATTGGTCTCACCTGTCCTGTGAGGTGTCGTCTTTCTGAATGCTTCACCATTGTTGAACCTTGCAAAATCACAGAATTACAGACTGGTTGAGGTTGGAAGGGACCTTTAAAGATCATCTACTCCAACCTCCCTGCTCAAACAGGGTCACTTAGAGCAGGCTGCCCAGGATCATGTCCATATCCCTCACCATCATATTGATCTGACTTATCTGTTGATACCTCTTCTTCTCCTTCAGAGTCCTAAGATTTCCACTGAGACTCTGCTCATTTTTTCCCTATTTCCATTTCTCTGCAAGTTCACCTATTCCGGAGCTTGGTTCTTTTGTGGTCTTTTGAAGCCCGCCTTACCTTAGGACCAGACAGAAACTAGTCTCACATAAAACCACTTGCAATATGTATAGTGTAAACATTTGGTTTTTGAAAGTGATATGTTCTACTCACTAATATAGACGTAGCCTGTGAGTCTTCAGCAGCACAACATAAACATGTTTGCATCAGTACTGATGAATTTCTTTCAATGAAACTGTGAAATTTATTCTGATATGAAGGGTGATTTGTGGTGGGAGGTTCTGCTTCCATAAGGACATTTCAGCCACTGATTTGTAGGTAATATCTCTGTATCTGGTACATTTACATATGTTCTGGTAATAGATCCTCAACTGCATATATTTCTGCTTCTTGTTGACACATGTATCTATGAAAGATACAACTAGATAGAGCTTTCCTTTAAAACCTTTTTCCTTTAAGACTGTAACTGAACATTCTTCACTTTCTAAATCCAGGAATTTTGGGGGTCATGTCTACTTTTATCCTAGTAGCCTAACAAGTCTTTTCTTACACAGAGATATGGAAAAATGAAGACCAAATACCTGTTGTTCTACATCTCCAAAGTTGTGATGCAGACACTGATATTTTCTCTTTGACTGTTGTTTCTGTTGGGTGGGGTAAAGATTGCCTTGATCACCTTTACCTTTTTTTTTTTTTTTTTCTGGTGGAGATTTAACAGCCAAATCCCATGGTTCCCCATTCCTTTCCCTTTTGTGTTCAGCAGGAATGAGTCTGATAATATCCACGCCTGTATTATAGAAATTTTGCAGGTTACCAGCTGCAAACCACTTAACTTGCAATGGGATGAAATCTGTTACTCTGAGGAATAAATTTAGTTAGGAAAGAACAATCCTCAACTCCCATGAAACTCTATGCTGGTCATTTCTGTTTCTTGGGAAGACTGATCCTCAGGGGATCCTCATAATCCATTGATTTAATACGCTTTGCTGTCTGCCTTACTTTGTACTTTTAAAGCTTTGCTAGTCTGGTTATCAGGTGAAAAAAAGTGTCTTGTTGACTTAAAGATCTTTCCTCTTCGATCTTATAACTTTCTGTTGACAGCAAATATACATCTCAGAATGGATGTTTCGAAGCTCTGACTAGCAAAAGCTAAATTGTTTTTTTTCATTCAAAATTCATAAAACAGTTTTGCTATGGAAATAAAGTGCATGGTGTCTAAATGAAATCTAACCTTGCAGATCTCTATATATAATTATGGCTGATTCAAAAAAATTGCAGAAAATTTTAATGAACTCTTCAATTTCTATCCTGTCTTACTTTAGGTGTTGTAAATATAAGGTTGATAGAATTTTAGTTAAGTTATCAAATTAAGATTTTTGCAGCTGAGGAAATGTATTGAAGTAATTTAATAACTGAATGTCGATTAAAATGTGAAAATAACTTTTAAAAGTATTGTGTCCTTCTTTGTGCCTAACAAACTTTTAAATATGGATATTCTATCATCTTTTTTGTTAAGTATTACAGCAGGTGAAATCCTGCCTCTTTCATGTCCATAGATACTTTCTTTTTAATATTCTAGGAAGATAAATTTGTCTCTGTGTTGGTTCTTTATATATATATATATATGTATATATATATATATATATAATTCTGTACAATTCATTTAACAGTTTAGTAAAATACAAATTAAAGTTGATGACATTAAGATTCTAGACATAAAAATTTCAAAAAAGCTCAATCTTTTAATAGAACTCTAACAAATACTGTAATGTGTATATGTTTCCTAATTATAATGATTCCTCTGTTCATTTTAAAGGCCAGTTTGAATATTCTTGATGCTTTTATTTTAATTTGGTCAGCTAAAAAAGGCATAGAACATTTTCAAACATACAGAAGTTGAATTTTAATATCTATACAAAAAACAGTGCATTTCTGTTACAGAGAGTTTGTCAGAAAGGATTTGCTAGATAGTATTAAAAATACTAGTTTCAAGAGAGACAAAAGAGTAACCTTCAAACTTTTTATGACTTTCTCTCTCTTATCAGTCAAGTAAGTGTCAGAGCCATAATGTGAATACTCAAGAAGGCTTTGAATTGTCAATAGAGGAGGCTTCCTCTTTGAGGTTATATTTGCTGGAACAGAAGAGATAACACTATTATCAGTGTTTTTATAGTGTAGCCAATTTCTCATTGCATGTACTGAAATGCAGTTTTTAATACGGTTTAGATATTAGTATAATGATAAATACGTCAGACTTCTAAAATAAGTTCTGAATGTTTCTGTCAGTCCTGATACAGTGTCAACTTCCATTCTGATCTCTCTCGGAGATTTTTATGACTGTTTTTTGGAAAAGAAGTAATTTCCAAATACATTTCTAACCTCTTTTTTTAAGGAAGTTGAAATTAAATATGCATTTGTTTCTGAGAAGTGTATATTGAATTGTCAGCTTTCTTTTACCAATTGGTACTTCAAAGTTTAGCACTTGAATGTAAACATGCATACAGAATCAATGCAAGCTTCCTGTATAACATACAAATACTGTTAAAAGCTATTTATGATGGCTATACTAGGAGTTTTGTAACTCCTGTATTTTAAGTTTTGACAATGTGAGTTAGTTTGAACTGGACTTCACGGTCTTACTACTTTTACTTCTTATATCTTGGGGATTTTTTTCTGTGGCTTACCAAAGCACAAAGTCTGAATATGTTTCAAAGAAAATTTATTGTGTGAATTTTACATGAAAAGATATTAACACTAAACATTTGCATGTGGCTCACTTCACACTTGTTAGTACTTACATGCAAATTAATACAGGAGGTAACCACTGCTAGTGGACAGGGTGCCGCAGATGATTTCATTTGCAATAACTTGCAGGTCATTGTTAGGAGTATGTCTCAATTATTCAACTCAGTTATTCCAGGTCATTTCTGCAAGAATCATGTTATTTTAACTACAGATTTAGATAGTCTTCTGAATCCTTTACTGCACTTAACATAGTCTGAAGTAATATTTGTAATTTACTTGAGTAAAACTCTCATCTCGGATCACCTAATGCACAGATTAGCAAATAATGATCGACAAGTGTGTCGATGCTAAGGGTTTCACTAGCAATCTGAAGTATTTCCAATGTATGAAAATAACTTACTTCATAGGGAAAATTTTAAAATCTTCTAGTACTCTCAGTGCTGGATGGAGTATTTTATTTAGGAAAAAACACGGCTCTGCTCAGAACCAGGCAACATTTGTTACTAACAGACAAATTGTTCCATATTCTATGACTATTGAAACTAATTAGTAGTAAATACAGATCTTCATTTGTTGTTACCATTACCCCATGTCTTATAAAACTGACTGTGTCTGCCTGCTAGCATTGCTCAAAAGCCTGGTATCAGACACATTGTTTCTGCTAGTTAGTCTCCAGTGATTACCTATGATGGCCTTTAGATCAACTCTGGATACCTTGAGAAGAGCGCTGCTTATGGAAAATTCCTGTGTCAAAATATTACTGATTTTAGTCAGCTGATAATACATATTTTATGATCTATGAAAAGGTCATTCTAGAGTGTTTATATGACAGAATGAGGACCTTTTTCTTTTTTTTCCAGTTCCATTTTGTTGTTCTTAGCTACCTAATCTCTACTCCTTCCAATCTGCCTGTCTTCAAGAAAGCAAAAATGTTTGAAAGAGTGGATTAACAAATCCCTTTTCAATTTTACTGTTGATGATGGAGTAATTCATTGAATTAAAAAAGATAAAAATAGAAAAGAAATTAAAATTCAACACTACAGCAGTATTATTTTCAAATGTGTACTTTCATATTTTCTGCAGGTTGAATGCTAGTACTTTTTATAGTTTCAAGAAGATAAAAAACATAAAAAGGAAAATAATTGAAACAAGTGAGACTATAGAAACAGGACTTCAGAAAAATATTCTACTTACTATCCAATCTTTAGCTATATAACCATATTATAAAATCTTTGAGGAAGTGTCCAAAGTCAGTCACCTACCAGACAAATTCAGACAGAAGTGATTCAGTTAAGCTTTTCCATTATAAAAGACAAATCTTTTGCAAAGCTAAAGACTGTCTTTAAAGTTCCAGATACATAGGGAAGTTAAGAAACTTTATCCAAAGTGTTGCAACGAAAGCATAGCTTTACTGATAATATTTTATTATACTATATATTGTATATAATATCACAGGCTAAATTTTAAAAATAAAATTGTAGTATTTTTAAGGTATCTGAATAGTTGGTATTGATAGTTGAAGTTGTTCTTAACTTTTTTTTGTTAACCAGCTTAGCTTACTGCTTTTGAAGGACATGCTATAGGTAATCGTGAGAAACCTGTGTCATGAATCTTGAGTTACTATTAGAATGAGACTGAGATATACTGAAATATTTAGAATTACCTACCTCTAGAAACATAGGATTGTTTTTTCAGAGTAATTCTAATCAGTGTTGTCTCAAAGTAGGATGCAGAATTTGATGCCACAGATTAAACAATGGCACTAGGAAGTATTTATAGCAAATACTGGAAAATAAGTCATACAGCATTCAACATGGGGAAAAATAGCTTCCTTGGTCATAGATTGTCTTGTTAAGTACAACTACTTTTCTCTGTGATGAATGACATTTTTGATTTTCAGTTTAAAAGCTTGTATCAGTACTGATATTGCACCACATCAGTCACCTTTCTTCAAGAAATATCGGAAGCTGGCAGAGAGCAGGCTAAAGAAATAAAAGATTATTCTAGGTGATTAATCTGCAATGGTTTTAATAGAGTTAGACCTAAAGCCATCTGAAGGCATAAAATGTTTATATATCTTACGATTACGGACTATCATAGAATCAGTAAGACTATATATATGTCTTTTTTAATTTCCAAAATTTGTGGGATTTTAAAGATACTTTTCTCTGAGTATTCAATGCATATTTTGTGTGTGCTCTCTTTATCCCTGGTTCAAGAAATATATCATTAATAGAGCGGAGGAAGTGAATATGAAGGTGAGAAGAATCCACCTAATAGGTAGAGTAAAACATCCTTTAGTATGGTTAGTGAAATAGTTAAGAATAATAAACCAACCATAAAATTTTCACCTGATGTGCAAAGACGTGCTTATATGCTTGCATATATATATATATACATATCCTTATATAAGCATATGTTTTACAATATCTTTATTGCTCTACTGGCCATTGGTACATCACTAATTTTTTGGCTCTCTTTATCAGTTACTTCTGCATTTTAAATTTAAAGATGAACTGAGTCTTAATATTACTTCTTGATTGCTATAGTTCTTGCTCAGAATAACTTCGTATCAATGTAGTTACCTTCTTCTTTGGCTCCCTTCATCTCCCTATACTGTCTATCAACGTACTGCTGAATGCTCATTCTGCACTTCTAGATACCTTGAAAATATGGAAACAGTCAACATTCAGATATATGCAACTACATTTGGGACAAACAGGAAGAAGTATCCATTCAAACTGTTTACCATATATATATGAAGATGTTATTAAAAGAAAAATAAAAAGCATACCTAAAGTACATTTTCAAATAAAGAAGGAAAATTATATTTGAGACTTAATAGATCTAAAGCTTTCTGGTTTGATAGTATTATTTTCCTCATGTTTTGGGAAGCCACTAAATTCCTTGAAGTTAAGGGTTCCAGCAGCTTAGGTCCTGTATTTTATCTGGATACAAGGAATGTTCTGATAAGGGTAGGCTCCCCAGTATGGAGTTATTCTGTCTATGTTTAAAATGACATGTTTCTGTGTTTCTTTCACATCTCTCTTTTCTTTTTCTTTATTCTTTTTTAAAAAAGTTGTATTACATGGAATGTGCAAGGCAAACAGTACATGGATTAAAAACCGACTTAATCCTTAAACAGTTTGTAACAGAGACCAGTCTTTTTGGAGACCAGAGCTTCCTAGTAATCTAGACACTACTATAAAAATATTTTCTGTGTGATTAAGGAATTGCAAATGGGATAGTTTGATAGTGGAGATCTGGGAGCGTAGCTAGTGTGATGTCAGTTTTTAAAGAGTGAGGGTCCTTGCAAGGCCTATCCTGAAATGTGAATGTGAATGGTGTGCATGAATGGAGCACCCAAAACCCTCTGAGAGGGCGTTTGCCCAACAGTGCACTAAAGACGGTGGCAACTAGTAGTTGGATTAAACAGTAACCAAGGAATTGGAGAGACTTTTGAAATAAGGAAGAAATCCATTTGAAAATAAGTCAAAAGCTGTTTTCATCCTGCTAGAAGTCACCCCAGCAGTATCATGATTTCTGCTTGGGCCTGGCAGAGCAGCCTCCTATATCCAATGCTGGGAGTAGCTTGCATCCAGCTAGTAGACTGAGAGTATAGGATACAGTAATTAGGGACTTGCACCTTGGATGTGTGTACATGAACTCATGGGGTATGTTCTTACTGTTGTGTGCATTAGTGGGTTGTAGGTTTTGTAACGGGAGCTTAGAATTCATTACTTACCTTGCATAAACGAAGGAGATGTAGAAAACTTTTTTTCTTCTATTCTTTTAATAAAGATAATTTCAGAAATCACCTGTTTTCTTAAAAGAATCACCTAATTAATCTGTAAGAAGTGAAAGGCATCTTGAAAGTCCAGAGAGGTGAAAGGAGGCAAAGTTCATATCAAGCCAACAACTGCTCCTGCCACACTGGGAACAACCTTTGTACTGAAACTGTTGGATGAGTAGAGAAATGGTCTTCAGATTGCTTGTGTATTGTTAAATTAAAAGAACCTTGTCTGTTTAGATGAGCTTTGAAAACTGACAAAATCACTAAGGTTTCTGAGAATTATTGACTGCGTTTGTGTTGTAATTCATTTAGAGAAAACAAGAAACAGCACACTAGGATTTGTTTGTCTCTGTCAGCAGTAAATTAGTGAATTAAATTCAAAGCAATGCAGCAGATTGAGTCAGTGCTGCTCTGTCTGTTAGATCATGGTTCAGGGTTAGCTAGTGAATGTGTTTCACTGCAGCACACATCTAAAATGCAGACTTGGAGGTTTTGCTCAGATGAGATGGACTGCACGTATTCTGTAAGTATTAAGAAAATACTATACATTTTATGAACATCTTTAATTAGATTTGATCTACAATCTTGTAAAATTGCTGTGACAAATGTATCGGTGAAAATATTTAAGAATTATTATGTAATCTTTAAATTTTTCCATAGAAAAGATTATATACAATGAGGCTAAACTTGAAAAACTCAATGAATTAATGACCAATTCACAAATCTGAAGATTGTGTTTTGCACCCTTACTTCATGCCAACTCTGTAAGCCAAAGTGTCTGTGCTCTTTTCTGCCACTTTGCAAGAGAGCTATGTTTCAGATTCACCTTAAATGCATCGGGTGTTTCTATACTAGATATTTTTAGTTAATCAATTTCCAAATAGTTACTCTAGGCACTATGATAAAGCACAAACATTTGTGGCTTGGAATGAATGTTTGGAAAAAATACACTTTTAATAGAAAAATATTTTCTTAGTTCAACTGTAACTTAGGTTTTAAAAAGTCTAGAAATTTGAATCCAGATGCCAAGAAAAGAGAAAAAAATATTTAAGACCTTTATACTTGACAAAGTTTTTTAATGTTTTCAAAAACATCCAGCTATTTGTTTGTATGTGGTACCCTGGTGCTTCTAAGGGCTTGTACAACTCTCAACTATGTACAAAAATGGGATGGAAGTTTCTAAGTCACTTTGACATTTTAAAAAAAATGTTTACTGCTTGAACAGATCTGTCTTTTGTGTGTTCATTACCCACACGATAATAGCTTGCCAGAAGAAGAAATCTGTGTTCTCTTAAAGAATAAAAACCAAAGAAAAACAAAACCTTTATTTCATTATTTCTCTCTTCCATATTCTCCAAGTTTTAAGGAATTCTGAATGGACAAAAGTATCAAGTTTGCAGTGTGAATTATATTTGAAATAATTCACAACCCTGACTAGTGATCCTTAGTAGCTCTGAGCTCTGTATATTGTAGCCAAAGCAGAACAGAAATTTTTCTGGAAGATTGTCTGTTGCCCATACTGAAATGTTCAGAAATATTTGAGATGAAAGATTTGGCTTGGGAGGATAAAAGGAGGTATATCTGGAAAGAAAGCAAAAAATAACATGCTTTATCTTCCCACAGTATTTTGCTAATTTCTGATCTTGAGGACTGATTGATTCTTGATCATTACTCATGATCTTTGCTGCCAACAAGATCCTCTTTCTTCCTTCCGTAGATGATTGAATAATTATTTTTTCTAGATATTTACTCCTCTTCTAACCTTGTGACCAAAGCTCCCTGGTTTTTATTCAGATCTCTTGCCATACTAGTCTTCTGTCTTGAGGAGGTTCTTCTGCTATCCACTGAATTATCAGTATTTACAGTGAATTTCTTGTCTTTTCAGCTCCTGAATCTGTTTTCTCTTTAATCCAGTTTTTATAGTTGACATATTTTTTGTTACTGACTTTAAAGCCTGGTTTATGTTTTCAAACTGACTAGATCCAGATCTGATGATGCTTTCAGATTCTTGATCAATTTGTGATGGCCTTTCCTGTTGTTCATTGATCTTCTTTGAACATTTCATTTATGTCAGTTAATTAACCAGCACACTTGTTCAAAGTTTTTTCTCTTCCACTAGAATCTTCAGGTCTTAGTCTTCCTTTGTTTTGGTGATTATTTTTGTCCTAGGCTGTTGAGTCTAATTTTTTTCTTCATGATATAGGCTATCTGTTGGCATAATTTTGCAGTTGCTTATGTGATGTGTTTAAAATTAGAGGTGTTTTATGAATTTAGGCATCATAATTGAGCTGTGATTACCTGTGACTTCTGCTGTCTGTAGAATGCAACTAAGTTTATCCTCTCCTATTTGAGCTGAAATATATTGCAATTCCATAAGGCATAAATTTAATACATTGTAAAATTCTTTTAACTTCTGTGCATACTGTAGTACAACTGTCAAAGTCACACATGAACAAGCACGTACTACATCTTAATAGAACTTTTTATTTGGCCTCAAGTGATTCCCAGATTTCTTTCTTCCAAAATACACAGACATTCTGTGTTCTATTGATTATGCTCTTCTAGTATTAATTTTTACAGCTTCTTTAGTAGAAGTAGCATTTTAAATATTTCTAAATAAATATGAATGTAATGATCATTCTGAATGCCAATAAGATGTTTTTCTGTAGTCCTAGCCCCCCCCCCCCCGAGATAGCTGACTGAAAGAAACTGAAATGCAGCTTGTCTTGCTGAGAGCAGTATTTGATTTGTATTCATTGCAGGCTGGAATACTTGCTTAGGGTAGCACAGTAAATAGATCTGAAGTTTTGTATCATAACATAAAATTTTTAGCTACTGACTTTTATGGTATATTAAGTTAATGCTTGTCATCCTAAACAGAATTTCAGAAAATTCATCATCACAAATTTGATGGTAGCTGAAGTACAAGATGTTTAACGGTAGCACATCCATTGAAAAAAATGCTTTCTCTCTTATATTCTAATAATTAGGAAGCATCTGCCAGTGTGTTAAACAATGAATTTAAATAAGTGACTCCCATACCTTGCTTCATAAATCATGGATTTAAAGCATTTATTATTGTGAAATAGATTCCTATTTGTCAAGTGTGCCTGATTTCAAATTTTATACTCTAAAATGTGGAGTTATTCCTTTGTTCTCAAATTGTCCTGGTAAAGGCTTTGTTTTGCACAGTTTCTATGTCATGTCAGCATTATTTCTTCAAATATGCTAACTAGATTTAATATCCTGTGCAAAAAAATTGCTCTGGGCAACACAGAGCAAATTTTTTAATAACTCAGCTGTACAGTTCTAAAAAAATGCAGGCTTATTCTAGAATATCTATGTGAAGATTAAACAGTACAACAAAACTTACCGAGAACTTGCTTTGACTCTTTTTTCTATGGAGAATATGGACTCCATTGCCTATTTAATTTTTTGTTCAGTCATACTAGGCCTGTCCCTTTTCTCAGTCTCCTTCTCCTTTGTAATCCTGAAAAGTGTAAATTAATCATTAGTTATCAGAAACAAAGACCAATGAATGAGGCTGTACTGAGAAGATAGCTACAAACATAGACCTCTGTTTCATTGAGAATATTCTAATCTAGGTGAGAATTTGAATATTCTAAGGTAGCTTGAAAAGGCATGGGGAAAAGAGCTATTAAATATAAAAATAGGTTTAGAAAAATAAGAATTAAAAAAGGAGTGTAAATTTACTTTTCCTCAAATAATATGTGCCAGCCTGAATTGTGTTTTCTTAGAATTTTGATTAAAAATATCCTCCTTACCCAAGACTGATGTTATCAAGTAGGGCTGTGGAGCTATAGTATGTAATAAACTTTAAGCATCACTGTTTAAAGCTTTAGATTGTTGTAATAGTATGTTATTACAACAACATCCGATATGCCTACATCTGAACAGAATAATGAAACTCTTGCTATAGTGGAAAATATACTCTTTCCTATTAAACATCTTAAATTTTGATACTTTAGGTACTTGAATAAATAGGGACATAAAATTGTTTGTAATAAAGAATACTAATTTTTAAGGTTTTATTCTGGTTTACTGTGAAATAATGACAAAATCCCAGAGCACATGCATATGCAACAGTTATTAAACTCTGTTGATAATTTGAAACAGTTAATTTTTTTTCACACAAACAATAATTGCTTTTTTTCAGCTATCAAAGAAGTCCTGAACTTTGAATAGACAAAAGCAGATATATTAATACAAATATGAAGAGTATCCTTTAATGGCAGTTCATTCCATTCATTTGTGTTGCTGTTGCGTCAATTAGCTATCAGTCTTCCTCTATAGAATAGTCCAGTGTTTACTTAAATGGGAAGCAAAGACCTCTTCCAGTGCCACTGAGGTGTACCTTTTAATTGTGAATCTGTTCATCCGTACCGTGTTCACTCAGCTCTTTTTCAAATAAATGTTAAGATTTCAAAAATGGATGTACAGGCAGTGTTTCAGTTGGTACTAAAAATGGCTGTGACAGAAATGACTACCATGATTTTCCTCTCTTGACATGTATCTGTTTAAGACAATAATATTAACACACTGAATTGTTACACACCACTCTAGTTGAAAGACTGAAGCTGAGAGCTGTTAATGCAAATATTTGTCATAAATGTATTTTAATTGTTGCACACCACTCTAGTTGAAGGACTGAAGCTGAGAGCTGTTAATGCAAATATTTGTCATAAATGTATTTTAATTGTTGCACACCACTCTAGTTGAAGGACTGAAGCTGAGAGCTGTTAATGCAAATATTTGTCATAAATGTATTTTAATATTTTGTGACGAGTATAACATGCCTGTAGGGCAACCTTTCTCTCATCTCCCCTGTTACTTGGATTTTGAAACGACATTCTACATGTAAAAAGATTGCCCCTGTAAATGCAGTATTGCAGGTAAGATCTTAATGGCTGAATGTACGCACTTACGGAATTTGCAGTTGGTGGTCGACTGTAAAAGTTGTACTTGGAATCACTCAGTATTTCTCTGCGCTCTTTCTAGCAGAAACAGAGGTAGCATCCTGTTTGCTGGGGTAGGTAGGTACTTCAAACACAAGATTATCCTCTGTTATCTTACATTTCTCTGTTAATTGGTTTGTGTGGTAATTTGGGATTTGCACCTCACCGTGCTAAGGAAACTACCTTGCTTGTCATTTTCACAAATACTGGAATTCAGCTGAGTATGTTTTGGAGTAGTGTCATAGCAAAGCCTCTTTTCCTCACCTCTGCTTCCAGCACTTCACTATTCAGGTCAAACTACCTTTTTTTTGCCTCATAGCTTGGAAACTAATTGAAAGAACACTTCAAGATTTCAAAAGAAATATCCTAGTTCTTAGCTAAACAATTAAAAATATCTCTGAGTTAAGAAATACTTACTCTAAAATTGGCAAAAGTATTTGTTATTATGGTGGGGTCTATATCCAAAATAGTCTGTATCTCTTTGTCAAAAGAATTTTTTTATTACAAACACAGAAAAAGCAATGAATTTTAGGGGTGTGGATGTTTTCTTCTTATCTAAAAGCATATGAAACTTTACTAGTCTTGAGTTCTAAACTGTAATTTAAGTAACAACAAAGTGAAGTCAGTTGAATGGCTCTTTCAGTCCCATGACCAATTTTTTGTCAGAAACGGTGAAAAAGGGATCCGGGGTTTATCAACACACCAGTAATGTGCAGATCTTCACTCTGTCTTGGATAAAAGGATTGGAGTGCAGGGGAGGGGAGAGACATCAAACTGTCTTACCCTAGAACTTGTCTAGGAGTAAAGTAGATTTACTGAACCACAGTCTCATGTAATTGGACACACTGTGTCTTCATTGCTTCCTAATTCCTATATCCAAAGTAACAGTAGGTATATGCTAGTATCTGTGTGAATATTGAGCCTTTGGTTATTACAGGAAAGATAAATGGCTCGTGAGAGGTTCTGTAGTACACTTAATGTTAGAATGATGGAAAAAATGCAGGGATATTATAGAGTTAAGAAAATAAGTCTTATAAATTTTATGTTAGAGGTTTTTAGGGGAATGCTGTTCATTAAAACATCTCAAAATACTATGTTTTTATCCACCTTTTTATGTGATATTTTGATCTTTTGTAGCTGTATTTGAGCTGTGTTGGTCACTTCTTTAGATATTCAAACTAAGACACTATATGGTTAAAATTGATAAATATTACCATTACATTTAAGAGATGAGGCAATCTAATTATAAGACTAATACAAAACAAAATTAAAAGAGAATATTCATTGACAGATGGAATGTTTGAGATTGAAAATAATGGAAGACAGTTCAGCATCATCAAATTTTTTTAAGCAACTTCTACATGCTTATTGAAGAAAAGAAAGGACGAAAGGAAATTAGGAAATAACAGTTTACGATCAATGACGTTTTTGTCCTCTGTGTGAAAATGTTCTTTGCAGAAATTATACTTCATAGTTACATAAGAACTCAACCAAAATATATGCGTGAAAGAAACTGGCTGTCATCAATAGCAGTCATAGACTACCGTAATGTTCTAGTGAAGTGGATTAAGTTAAATTGTAGAGCAGCCAGCACTTCTGATTGTTCTCTAAAGGTATTCCCCTAAAAATATATTCTCTATCACTACAATAAATAAAGGTGTGCTGTGTTTGGTGACACCTTGTGATCTGACCATGGCAAGGGTAAAATTCTCACTGTTTGTTTCTCCGGCCTCTGTAGCTTACTTCATCTGAAATGAAGTTAGATTCATGCTTTAAGACCTGATGAGCACAATATCAGGAATAGACTTTACACAGTTGAATTAATCTAGAAGTAATATTGTTGCCTTAGATTTTGAGGTCACCAAGTTTAACTCTCAATCTCAGCACCAAAAAAGTGATAGAACTAGTTGTGAACTAAAGGTCTACTAGTCAAAGAAATGCTTCAGTTGTGTAGATAATACAATGTTTAAGGTCAGATAATACTATGCAGTTCCACTATGGTCTCAACTGCTGTTCCTGAAAAGGAAAATAGACTGACTGGATGCTTGCCTTTTACCAAAGGCTTTACATTATGAAAGTTAGAATATGCTCCTATCCCTAGCTGGGTAGTGAGAAAACATATGCAAAGACAAGTAACCTGCATGCTTATTAAATCCCATGGTAATCTTACAAGATGAGGGAAATCTGATTAGTTTCCTATCTTGGACAGAATAATATTAGGTTGTGAACTCATATGCACTCCTAACACATCAAATCTCTGTATTGCCTCTATCATTTCCAGGCCCTCATTTATAGTTCATGATACCCTAAGTCCTCCCAAGATCTTCTATACCTTCCTCTCCTCTGTACCCACATGGTTTGTCCTCCATCTTCTGTTTCCTAATGGGAAAAAAGCATCGCAGTTTGGCTTCCATGTGGTGAAGGACCAGTCAGTACTCCAAAACGACCAGCAATAGTTGAACTTCAACTGCAACCTCTCTTTCAATAGAATTACTAATGGGGGATTCCTGTTGTCTAGCTGTAATGAAATATATAGGAAACATAGTTATCCCTGAGATCTTTTGCCCTGTTTTTTTTAAGTTGGTTCAAAATTTGCTGAGGGTAGATGAGCATCACAGTTGAAAAAAAATAATTTCCTTAGGTATCTAGGCTGAACAGTGTCATGTCAGTCTCACAAGACTGCCAGAATGCTATTTCAGAGATGCTGGAAATCTTAACTTCGTTGCTGTTGAAGTCTCTCACATGGGTAGTCTGGATGTTAATGCCCATTCAGGGAAAAGACATTTGTTGCATGTCACTCTTTTGGGTAACTTGGGAATTAAGTGCCGTAAGAGTAACAACATTTTGTTCCTAACAAGAGCTCAGTTTCTATTTGTTTTAAAATTAAATTTAGCCTTCAAAGTAATGATTCATCAAAGATTTGCTCTGTTTTCTTTCTTGTTGCTAGTCGATAGTTAATAAATGTGGAAGAATTCTCTCATTAAAATAAATTCTTATTCAGCAGCCTGTGTCTAAGCCCCTGTCTAGCAGAGTGTTCACAGTTTCTGCCTTTGTGGGATCACCTTTACTAACTAATTCCTTTGGTAGCACTTCTAGATACTCTAAGTATGTAAAGTGATGCAGTATACCCATGAAAGCTGTCTAGGGGCAGTCAAAGCAGTAGCATCAACTGGGATTTGTATACAATTTTAGGTGATATCACCTGCCCTTTCCAACTAACTAGTCTGCAAAACCAGGCAGCATCTATCCACCTTTGCTCTAGGTCTGGGAACCCAGATCGTGTTCTCCTGCTTCGTGCCAGATGGACTTTGTGGAAGCCAGCCAGCACAGTCTGTTTCAGCTGCCATTCCTGCAAAAACTGGCTCCTCTCTCAGTGCTATGTTTTGGTTTGGGGCAACAGTGAGCACTGCAGTGTACTCAGGCATGGAAGATGTAACTTGTATTCATTTAATAACTGTGTGAGTGTACCAAGGATTCTGTATAAGATTGTCATACATGTCATACATGTAGGACTTTTTTTTTTTTTTTAATGAACCTTATATCAGCCTTTTAGCAGTAGCTGTTGAACTCTCCCATCAAAAGCAGCTGTTACATTTTATGGTCATGTTTAGTAAATGAGAATCTCGACACCTATGTTAACTTTTATACAAAGGATGTTGAGAGTGTTTTCATGCACAGAGTCCTATTTGCAGTGTCCAATACTGATTTTCTAGATATCCCACTATATTTTATGGTGTACTGCTTGAGCACCAGGTGAGCAAAATCACTAAGAGTGCATAATCTCTCCCTGGAGTAGCTGCTCTGTTTATTCCTCACCATCTTATGTGTGCCTCAGCTACAAACAATAATATGTAATAATGATTCAGCAGTTCTCACACAGTGTGAATTATTAGTTACCTCTTTTCTGTAGGTATGAGATCAGTCGTTAGCATGTTCCTCGCAGTTTGTTGATCCTGATCTTGTTGACTTGCAACTGAGCTGGATTGGATTTTGGGTAAAGGAGAGACATTATCTAGAGAGATTGCTTGATAGCAACATAATAAATCCAATTTTCACTAGAGCGAATCATACTAAAAGCAAGAAACAGTTCTGTAGTTTAGTCCATGTCTACAAAAGTGGTAATTTTGTTTATATTGCACATACAAGCTTTTATATTAATTCTCTTGTGTGTACCTACGTATGTTTTAGGATTGCCCTGGAGTTTATTACTGGACTTTTTTCCTATTTGAATGAGTTAAGTTTTCTGCTCAGTAAATACACCTCACATTCTGTGAGAAGTGGACAGCTGGATATTCTATTGGCTTTTCTTTCAGTTGGAGATATTCACAGAGCTATTAACTATCTAAGAAAAAGTGTTTATTTCTCCAGACTGGAGCTAAACTAAAATGTTCCTGTTCTGATGCTCAATAAAATGAGGAGCTCTGAAAACACTACTGGTTTAAATAGCTGGCTGCACACTTCTTGCTTTAGTCATATATGGTCTTCATTTTGCCAGAAATACAAATTAAGTGACTCAGGTTTCCTGTTAGCAGTAAGTGAGTTTAGATTTATTCTGTGTTTAATACTACATTAAATTTTGAAGCATTTAAGCATCATTTGCCTTTTTATAACCGAATATCTACAATAAAACAAATTGCCTTATTAAATGCTTGGACATTTTCCTAACGTTTTGAAATTAATATGTGATTAGAATAGTCAAAGGTTTGTGAGTTGTTCAGTGAATGAACGGGAGTCTAGATATTATGTATGTCTCTAGTTTTTAAGATATTGCTTCGTATATTTAGCTGTTTGGTATTGGTATTTCTTAAATATGTTGCCCACAAGTCCTTCTCTGTCCCCTGTTTTAATGTTTTTAAATAATTTTGCTAAATCACATCCATACACTACATTCATAGCCAGTCTTGCCCATGTGAATGATTTAGGCCCAAGACAACATCAGCTCAGGATTTTCACTTCAGTGACCATGGTAAGGGCTTTTGCAGGTTGGCTGCTACAATGAAAATAGGTTACTGTACATATACTATCCCTAGCAGATTACAGGATCTTTTATGATTGAAAGAATATGAATTCTCTTTTTGGTTTTTCAAAGAGCTGCCTAGGCTGATAACTGCATATGATTAGTCTAATTTTCTGGTCTCCTGTTGGGTTCTAAAGCAAGTTAAAAGTCTGATCTGCATGTCTGAACTGACCTAATTGGAAGAACAATCCTGCTATCTAATAACAAAATAAGTATATATGGTGAGCATGTGCCAGGTGAAACTATGCTGTTCTTTAGAAAATGTTATATTAAAACAAACAGCTGTAATAAAGGGAGGCTGAAAGCTAGGTTTTTTTGAGCCCTCATAAGATTCTGTTCTTCATCTTGCTGGGCAGGGTGTTATTCTTGAAATATTATATAGTTTACATGAAAAAAATGCTGGAGAAATATGCATATGTTTGTGAAAACATTGTAAATCATTAATATACATTAGTGTTTGGCTTCAAAGTGCATGCTTTAGTGAGTGTGGAATTAGTACTCCAGTAACATGCTTCATCTTTCTTTGCATGCAGATGTACAATGATAAAACACATAAATGGTACATAAAACACTCGGAGAGAATATTTTAGGAATTTTGCTTTTTAGACGTTTAAATACTGCTGAAAATTGTGCTTGTCTTGGACATTAATTTAAAACATATGAAAATCTGATGTGAAAAAGAATATTGTGGGTTCCCCTCCCCAGGTTAAGAGAAAAAAACAAAATTGTTATATCTAGTGTATATTCTTGGCAAAATTTGTGGACTTGAAATAGGCCATTCTGAAGGCCGAGTCATAATTAAGCAATCTGTTGCCTTGTAGAATGTTCCTATTTTTGATGAATGATTTTTTTTTTTTTGCGCCCTGAATGTTAATGTAGGAAAGGAAGACAAATTGTTTTACTCTATTGGTGTAGAGCTTATAAATTTCTTTTTTGGGGGGTCATTTAACTAGCATGTTACTCTTTCTGTGTATATTAGTTTGAATTTGGCGTGCTCTCCCTTCTAGGAGACGGTCACCATCTAGAGATTTCTTCAACACACAATCCAAATTCAGCTTATCTTTGAAAAGGATAATTAATATTAAAATCTTGGTGATCGCAAGTCACAGAGCTGCATCTCCTTAAATTTGAATTGTTAAAGGCATAGCCTGCCTATCTCTTCTCATACTTTCCTCATATCAGAAGCAAATGTTGTAGTATTATAAATTCTTGGGGATGAAGCTTCGCTAAAGAGCACTGGACTCGCGCTCGCTCTCTCGTGCTTTCTCTCACGCGCTTTCTCTTTCTTTCACAGAGTGGTTGAGGTTGGAAGGGACTTCTGGAGATCATCCAGTCCAGTCTCCCTGCTCCAGCAGGGGCACCTAGAGCGTGTTAGACAGGGTTTGCATCCAGGTGGGCCTTGAAGATCTCCAGAGAAGGAGACTCCACAACCTCTCTGGGCAACCTAGTCCAGGCTCTGTCACTCTCACAGAGAAGAAACTTTTCCTCACGTTCAAACGGAACTTTCTGTGTTTCAGTTTATGCCCATTTGTTGCCTGGCACCACTGAAAAGAGTCTGGCCCCATCCTCTTGACAACCTCCCTTAAGGTATTTGTAGATTGATAAGATCCCCTCTGTCTTCTCTTTTCCAGGCTAAACAGGCCCAGCTCTTGCAGCCTCTCCTTATAAGAGAGTAGCGCAACAGGATCACTTCCCTCAGCTGGCTGGCAACACTCTTCCTCATGCACCTCAGGATACCACTGGCCAGGATCTGGCCTTTTTCTGTGAAAGAATAGAGTCTTAAACTATGAGCAGCCAAAAGCAGTGTTGAACAGAATCTGGTCCAGAACAAACATGTGGTAAAAAGTAGGGCTAGACTGGTAATAAAACCTAAAGTAGTCAGGACATGTAATCAGAAATTTTGGTTTTTTTTTAATCTACCCAGATACATGTACAAAGTATCCAGAAGCACTTTTTCCTTCTCTTTTTCATAAGGTCAGCAATCAATTTCAAAGTTAGACTGCTAGCTGGTCCGTGGCTCCCTTTATACTTTAACTGGTTCATTTTCCTCTATATCTGAACTATCAAAGAAAAAAAGAAACTGTAAAGAGAAAACAAATCCCATAAACTTTGGGTCCCTGAGGAGTGCTCCTTTCCAGTTTATTAGGGCCAAAGCAGTGGGGCGCCATCCCCCGTGGCCCTTATCTCTAGTTGTTGGCATCTAGACATGTTGTCCTGCTCACCAGCTAGTTCAGCTTGAGGTTCACTGGGAGGCACACACAGAGAGAACAGACGAATAGTCAGGAATAAGAATCTAGTAAGATTCTTATCACCTGCTGTGATCAGGTACAGGGCTCAGACGAGCGTACTGACCAGCAGCCTGCTTACACTGGTCTGCCCCCTTCTATCCCTCCTTCTCTTCATTTTTCCATGCTTGTCCTTCCTCTGTCCACCGTGTTCCTTCCTATCCTCTGCAATTTTTTCCTCTCAAATAAGCAAACTGCCCCTAATTACATTTTGTGCGTTAGCTCTAATTTTGCTGCATCCATAATCAAATCTAGTATTTTTTAAAAGGTAACATCTTGGCCTTACATGGTGTTATTGATACTGATACAAAGGTCTTGCAAGATTTGACTTCCCCAACGGCTGTAAAGGCTCCCTTTGGTTGTTTGTGGAAATCAGCCATTTCTCGTGTAACTTCATCTTAACCATCTGCAAAATCCAACCATTCTTCACAGCTTAATCACTATTTTTTGTCAGCTTCTAAGTCTCTTATTTGTTACATCCAGTAGTTCCTCACAATTTGTACAGTTAGCTAAATCTGAACATCTGGTTACCTACCTTAATAGAAACTACTTGCCAGACTATTTAATCCAAGAAATTCCAGATAAGTGTCAAATACAATTGCTGACAAATGTTATGTACTTTTTTGTAGCTTGTTCTGTTTTGTATGTTAAGTTCTTAAAAAATAAAAAATAAATAAAGATGCTCTACGTCATAAGTGAATTAACTTTTTAATTTTCAAATAAGTGAGCTAAATAGATCAAATAATGAAAAATATTTAGAAATATATGGTATAAAATGAAAAATATACAGCTTGGCTATTCCAGTATTCTGCTTTTGATTCAGATATTTTTGGTCTCAAGTATGCTTTTAGACAGGTGTCATGTCTTGTAAAGTCAGGACAAGCTATTTCTTGATTTTCCATAGTTACAATATTTCATGAAATAGGTTTGTGTGGTATACTATTAAAAAAAATCAAACTCAGTTTAATTAATTTCCACCACCCTGGCATCCTTCATGCACATACTCTTACAAAAATAAACATTGTGGTGTTTATTTTGGAAAGGAGTATTGGGGCACCTGTAATACATAATCATGTTTCAATTTTGACATGGACTACTCCAGAAGTTAATTCTATTGCCATAAGAATTAAAATACAACTCAAAAGACTTTGTTTCCAATTACTTTGTTTCTTTTTTATTTATATTGCATAACAGAAAGGAAGGAAAGAAAAGAGATTGCATTTATTGTAAATGTCTTTCTGAACCATATCAACTATCACCCTTGAATGGAAACCAGAAGCATATGCAGTATTTAGGGAAATTTAAAAATATATTACATAGTTGTTATCCTTGACTGTCATAGCAAGGGATTATTTATATGTGCCATCTGCAGTTCAATAACACTAAATATTTAATGAGTTTAGGAATGGTAGATAAATATTTAACAATGCTTTGTACAAATTTACATGCGTTGAACAATTGTTTGTCACTGCCAAACAAATTGGCCTGACATGGGGACATGATTATTTCAGTTAGCAATTCAAATGGCTTCTGTGCAGTCAGACCCAAGGTAGTAGAACATTAAAGCCGGAAAGGGACCCGTTGTTCGAAATGCCACTCACTTGCCTTTCCGTTCCACTGTTAGTTCTGCCAGTGCAGCCTTTGTGTTTGCACCACTTGTGGTGCTTGTGTGCTGCACAGCTCTTCTGCTTAAATCATGGCTGCATCTGTTCTGATGGTCTTTGGCTTCACACCTTCTATGGTCCTCTCTCTTGGATGCCTCTGAAATTAAAGAGAAATACTGGGCTTATCCATTTATTTATTTAAAGCGCTTGCTTAGGGCGTTTACAGCCAGATGTACTTCACAGAGCTTCCAGATGTTAAATGGCTTAAGTGTCAAGGAGAGAAGATAACAAAGCCAGAAGCCTTACTTCTCAGTCACTTAATAGCAACTAAGTCACTTAATCGTTCATAATCTCAAGTAAAATTTCACAAAAATATGTATCTTATATGTAAGCAATTCAGCAATCTTCTTTTAGAAGTAAAGTTTGAAATAGTGACATCTCACTGAAAATATATGTGACCGGATCTTTTATTTTGATTAGCTAGATATAAATTCAAGAACTTTACCTGATTAAAAACTGCTATGGAACCACAAAAAAGTATGAAGAAAACTGTTGAGAACTGTTGGAAAGTAAACTTGTCAAAATTAAAATTCCTTTGAAATTCCTTTCTTTAAATGTGCTCTGTTTTAGGTAAGTGTGAGCCCCAGTGGCAATGCATTTCAAAATTTGAGTCATCAATGGCCATTGCCATATATAAATCTACTGTGTGCAGGTTCATATGTATAAATATATATGCATTCAAATAAAATCTTTGAGGCTTGAGTGGTCTTAAAATATCATTGTGTGTCTGTAGGGTAAGAAACAAGAACAGTGGCCACAGAGCGCTCTCTTTTCTGTCTTCAAGTAAAGCTATTTGCAATCATTTTTACATGAACTAATTATCTTCTGTTTTCTAAAAGCTTCTACTCTGCTTGCTTATTGTCTGCTGTTTAGAACATATGTCTGAAAATTTACTTGCAAAAACATGCTTTTCACCAAGTGTTATGATCCATTTTTCATTAGAAGTGTGGTGAAGTACTTTCATAAGTTAAAGTGATTCTTGTTATATCATTAAATAGAATTTTTTTGTTAACCTTTATTATTGGGAAACTCTCTGACTTCATCACTACTGTTTCTCTGACCTGCCACTTCTGTGGAGATACACCTTGTCACTTTGAATATTCTAGGAATAGTTGTCTTGGAAAACTACTTGAGAAGTATCAGGATCGCCCAAAGTTGGGTTTATTATTTGGTAAATTTTAGGAATAATCTGCCTAAATAGATTTGTAATAATGGAATAAAGAAACTAAAAGATAAATAAGAAATAAAAAAGACAATACTAGACAGTGAGCATCTATCTTGTTTAACATTTCACCTAGCTTCCATATCTCTCTTTCACTTTCAAGCTTACCTGAAGTCTTTCTCTGCCTCAGATAAAGATGATTGCTCCCTTTGCCTTTATCTGCTCCTGTCCTCTCCTTGGGGAGAGAGCAGCAGGCAACAGTTATCTCTTACCAGCTTTTTATATACATATAGTATCTTCAGAATTAAATCAAAACAGCCTTCTTCCTTGCAAGTAAGACTGTGCCTTTAGCAACTCGCATTAAAAAATAGATGTAACATTATACCTCTTAAGATGCTTAGCCCAAAATTCATATTCATCAGCTGGTTTTCAAATTATACTCTGTTTTAGGTCTTCTAGCCAAATTTTGTTTGTTTTAGGTTTAAGGTTGTTTGATTTAGGTTGGTTCAGGTTTCAGCATTTGCAAATAAGTTGTTTCTAGTCCATGCTGTTTCTCTTTCGTGACTGAGTATCAGATTCCAGTTAGGATTGTATCTGTCATCTGATTAATAGCAGTAATGAGATCTTTATGGTTTCATGATTTTGGCTTCTTAAAGACTTACGTTTTCAGTCACTGGACTTTATCTGGTGCAGCTCTCTGGTAATGCCTTCTCAAACAGCTCCTGGAAAAGCTTCAGATTAAAAAAGTGCTGATGAAAATATACACATATAGCATCATGCAGTAAAGTTCATTACTTTAGGGATTTAATGAATGGGCAGGTGGCCACTCCTGATGGAGAACGTTTTTCCAATAGCCTTGTCCTTGTTGTATATCATCGTACTACTAACCCTGCTATGTATTGCTTCAAATGATCCGTACCACTGCTGTAATATATCAAAATTTGTCTTCCCGAGCAGACAAGACTTATGTTTTTTAGATCGATTATGTTTAGAAATAAAAACATTGAAAATCAAATTAGTTTTTATAGCTTTTAGCCTATTCTTTGTGGCAATTCAACTGGGCCTTGAGTACTATATTGTTCTGCATTGTAAATATTCTGTGTATGTACCGCTTTCAAATGTATTTACCTGTAGAGAACTCTCTTTATCCTCAGATTGAGAGAGAACTTTGCAGTAATTTGTCAAGTTTGAATAACCAATGAAGAGTCATGCTTAAAATCTTCCAAACTGAGAGCATACTTGCTAACATTTTTAAAAAGATCATTAATGTACAAGTTTGGCAGCAGGATTTACGTGAAACTATCCTGACTCATTAAATAAATATTTTTACTTACTTGATATTCCCAACTGAAACAAAAAGCCCCACAAAATAACTTGAGTGATATTTTTTTTTTAACAAAGTTGCTGTGCCTGTTGACTAAGATAGCATCTAAAATGTGATTCCTCCCCAGTGGGGGGTAGAATTATGTCTCCAGAAGTAGTATTATAAACTGTACTTTTTTAGAATGTAAGAATCTGCCAGCCTCTTGGGACAAAAGCTAAACAGTTTTAACAGTAAACTATTATGAGGAAGGGAAGGATTTCTATATGTGTTCTGTGTGGGCGTGCACACGTGTGTGTTTGTGTCTATATGAATACTTTTAATTCTGTTTAGTGTACAGTGTTATGGTGATTTAAGTTGCTGTCAGATACAGAAAGAAAAATAATTTTTTTAACAAAGTATATAATTGAGGCTACAGGAGATGTCACATGGCTTTATAAGGGAAGATCAGTTCATGTTATTCAGACACTTTTGCAAATCAGTTTTTAATGGCTTTAATTGATATGGGAGAATTCAAAGGATATCGGTAAAAATGACCTCTCTTCTAAATGTTTAACAAATATAGAAGGCATTTAGAGTCTCAGCAGTCATGTGGCAGCCAGTCATTTTTATTAGACTGTGATAATAATGTGTCTTCAAGACAGAATTTATTTCTGTAGTTCCCATTATATCTTTTTGGTACAATTTAGCATGTCATAGTGAAAGGCTGGTAGTATTAAAGTATATGTGCATACATGTATTTTGTAACCAAGTAATGTTACTAGACCCTCTTATACTTTTATTTTAAAATGCCCATTTTTTACTTTTTAAGTAAGAAAGAATTGAAGAGCTGAAGTGCATGAATACATAAGAAGTTTTTCCCTTCTTCATTGTGCTTATTAGAACCAAAAATGGTTTATATATTTTGCCAAACTGCAATTTAAATCATTTATGAGTAGTTCACATTATATTAATAAATACAGTAAATATTACAATTAATATAAGCCTTAGACCAAAATATGATGTGATTGTAACAAAATGCATGCTTGGATTCAGATCCTGCAAATGCATATATACATATATATATATATATGTATGTATGCATATATGTATGTGTAATACATATATATATACACATATATACACACACACACATAATTTTATATCTGTGGTATACGATAATGACAGAAGGTTACTATTTACATGATTGTGGTCACAAGTAAGTCAAGAGTCCACTGGCGAGGACCTTTTCTGGACTGTTGTTTAGTCACCATGTTGTGAAAAATGATAGAGTGAACAGCCTTAATTTATCTGATATTTGGATATGAAGGTCAAGATCGGATTGGCTGGGTTAATGCTCTCACGTGAATATTTGTATTGCCAGCAGAGATGTGTTCTTTTAGTGACAGTTTTGTATGCTAGGAGTAACACAGAGAGGTCCTTTATACCACCTGGCACAGTACAGCAAAGAATGATGATTAAGAATCAGTCAATTAAGTAGCATTTTAACTTCATCATCAACTTGTCTTATTGTGAAATATTCCTATTATTTTCTTCATCATATTAATCTATTTTATCTTAGTGAGATTTATAAGGGGCCCTGACAAGCAGTCAGGAAATAGAGATTGGATTGTTGTCATGTGCTATTGAAATAAGATAATCTTTAAGATCAGTGATTTTTATCTCGTTAAAGGAAGAAAAAAGATGGTTTCTTTGAGAGATGAAATCATTTAGATACATGCAGTTCTTGCCTGATTTAGCTTTGAATTGGTTATTTGAATGAACATAATATGATTGAATTTTGAAAACAGTAGATAATCATCCACTGAATAAAAACTGTTTTATTGTATCTTATGAACTACATGTTTTGACAGTACTTCAACCAGAATTTAACCAGTGTGAATCAAGGCATTCTTCTGTATGCCGAGACATCAGAATATTTCAAATATTCTGAATCTTGACAAGGGCAAGAACTATTCAGGCAGATCTATTGAGAATAAAATTAATAAAAGCAAAAGGTATGGTTAAAACAAATGAACAAAACCCTGAAACCAAGAAAACAAAAAGTTTCCCTTTTTCTATGTATTTTAGAGGTGTGAAAATTGCATCTATGCATCAGAATAATGGGAAAAAAGATATCTGTGCATATGTAACACACACACTCACATACACACATGTTACTTTAAAAACATAGATATGTTTAATTTTACATATAATTAATGCAGTAGTGGAGAAGAGAAAATCTCCCTCATTTTGTACTTATTTGCAACCCTTCAAATTTTTCCTTTTTTTGGTAGAATAGCTAGTTTAAAAAAAAATCTAGCAATTTCTGAATAATATGCTATATGTTCTTAACAATAAATGTACAAAATGAGCCCATTGACCATAATTATTTGGAAAAAAATTGACTTAGTTAGGTTGGCATTTAGTATTTGAATCTAGCATTGCATTTTTTTTTTTTTTTTGACATCATATAAATTAGACATCTTATTTATGCATTAGGAGTTCTTATGAACATACCCATACCTTCATGGAGAAGAAAGGTGGAATAGACTTTGTATGAAGAAACTTCACTCAATTTGCATAAGACAAAAATAGAGTGACTTTTTACAGGCAACATTGTGAAGTTTAATTTTAACTTCCGTGAAAACTGTGCAAAGGCACACTCTTGATTTCATCACCTTCCTTCTCAAAAATGTATATCCTAAGGAAACAAATGTATGGTCTTTATTCCATTTTAGCAGTGGTGTGAAAATGAGTCCAACATAGTGTAATTGTGTATGAAATACTACATTCGGTATATATATGCTTTGCCTAAACACGCACTGCTTTTAACATTCTTTTTTACTAAATATATGTACATAAACTGTGCTGTTCAGCTGTAGCTGTTGCTGTTATCTGCATTTTTGTGCAAAACAGGTTTTATTTTGATTCACGCACATCTGGTTGTGCCTTTTGCAGTGGGTATTTTTGTTCTAAAGATAACTGGCTTATATTTTATTTTTCTTTTACAGAGTTACATACACGGAAGCAGTCAGGCTCAGTTTGTTGCAGAGTCACATATTATTCTTCTACTGAGTATCCTTCAAAATAAGGCTGAATAAAAAAAGACAAGCTGAAGCTTGCTCTGACAGTGAGTATCATTGAAGTTTTGAGCAGGTGTTGCATTCAGGTTTACTTACTATATGATTAAATAAATATTCAATGTCGTTGCTATTTGCTGCCAAGGAAAAGTGGCATGGCTTTTCACTAATATGTATTTTGTTGTGTCCTTTGTTGTGATGATGCATGGTTACTACTCTTTAAGGTTTTCCCTTTCACTGTTATCTTTGTCAGTAGCAGAGCATAACTTTCTTCCCATTTTCACTGTTAGGTTAAAAGTGATAAGCTAGAAATTATTTCTTTTAACTTTCAAGGAGAGTGTATTAGTTTTCTACATTGGAATTTACCAGTTATGTATGAAAGTGATTTGTCTTCCGGGAGTCTGTTAGTCTGTTTTCCTTTTTTTTTTCTCCAGCTACTCTAAACAGATTACTTCTTGTTCCTGTTCCTGTGACAATAAATAACCTAGTTTGTTCTGATACCAAGTCTCTTGGCAGAAAGACTCTTACTGATTCAGAGCAAGTTAAGTTATTTTTTGTGAATAGGTCTTAATAATCTGTAAATATACTCAGATACTTTCTGATGTTGTTAAGCCCCACTTCTAATCAGCTATATTCATTGAATGAAAACTGTAGTCACCGTTAACCACTATTAATACACAATCATTTCATCATAGTTACCTTCCTCTAAGGAAAAGAGAGGAAAAAATAACTTTCCCTAACTGTGAAATAATAACCAAGTCTCAGAATTCAATGATTTACTGCCTTACCCTCTCCTGAAGGCACCACTTAGATCCTACCCTTCCTCTGTCTTCCCAGCTACCTCTGTCTTTCATATTTACTGTCTGGAGAGAACACCATGATGTACACTGATCTGTTATATCTTTTTGCTTCACTCTATTCAGTTACATGACATCAATTTGCTACCTGTTAAATCTCATTTGCTCAGTAGATAGCCACAGCAAATTTAATTTCAAAGTTATGATTGTATTTTTTCAGAGTAAATGCAGTATCCTCGAGTGAATTTTCTGGTTTTTAGATCATACCATGATTAACATTGTGTCAAAATGAGATTGTAGCATTTGGAAGCGCATTTATTTTGTTCGTAACTTCTAAATTTGGGCTCCTTTTCTTGGGAAGGGAGAGTTACAGGTGAATAGCCTGAAAATTGCAAAAACAAAACTCAATGATTATTGATGCGATACTACTTTTTTTTCCAAGTGTACAGAAACAAGTATTTTACTTTAAAAGAAAAGGATCTTGTATAATAAACAGTATGCATCTTAATGTTGTCACCTTAATGCTTTTTAATATAGCCACATTTATTAATGTTTTTTGATTTTCTCAAACTTCCCACAATTTAAACGAATCTGTTTTTTAAAACAAATACTGCTGGCTACTTAAGAATGGGGATTAAAATTAAAGGAAAAAAACCTTTTACTTATGACATATTTTGTATGTCCGATTTAGGCATGAAAGTAGTATCTTTTTGTTGGCAGAAATTGTCTTTAAAGTGGGAAGCTGACTAAATATATTAAAGTAGCTGCCCGAAAGAGTATTTTTCATGAAGACTATTCATTACCGCTTGCAAAAAGAATTCTCCAAGGTTCATTTCATGGCTCAATACCATTGAGCTGAGGTTTTGGATACAATTTCACAAGTGACGTGAGGTCTTGACAGATTTTAAGTTATCCATGAAAGAATTAATACTTTATCCTTTTAAATACCAATAGTAATTATTAGTTGCTTCATTGCTCCTTTGTCATATTTCTATTTGGAAAATGTAGATATAAAATATAGAAATTAGAAAAATGTATGCCAGATTGATAAACAGTAGCATATTCACTTTATCCTCTGAAGTTTAAAAGATATACTACATTTTAAAGAACATCATTACTATGCTGAAGATGTTTCCTTTGGTTACTTCTTTTCACTTAGTTGTTGTAAGAACAAGGCCAAGATTGTCATTTCCTACTAGATGCTGGAATAGTGTGTTGTCTTTCTCTATAAAGTGAATTCTTAATACCTTTTATGTGAAAAGAAAATATAAATTTCCATTCCATGCACAGCTGCTCAAGTATCTCTTGCTATATTCTTGTTAGTTTAGATAGTGATTCTATCCAGGCTGCTAGATGATTTCCATATAATGATCTGCTGCTTTTCCCAAGGCTATAGCTACATAAGGAGGGGGACATTGGCAGGAAGCACTTTTTATGAAGATATCAGATATTCTGTTTCAATTATATCGAAAGGACAAATTAAAATCATCATTAAAATGTTACCATCTACATGATGTTACTGTGTGCATCCTAGGTGTATACCCAATATTTTTACAAAATTTTGAAAAAGTAGTTTTTGTCTTAAATTGTTATTATCTCTTAGAAGTAACACAATGGAAATAAGCCATTGTGATAATGCAGCACATGTAATGCTACATCAGTAAAACAATTCTAAAAAAAAGTACTGTCACTGTTTGTCAAGATTATTTTTGTAAGCAATTTTATTGCTATGACATGTTTTCTGAGAGCCAAACTACTGATACTACATTTAGCAGATCAGACCAGAACTGTGTTAGATTTTAAGTGCTTTATTTCTGAACCCATTAAAAATTCATGCTCTGCCCCTCAGAAGAAGAATGCAGACATCAGTTCATTTCCAAAATCCCAGACAATTTTAACAGACTCTTTAAGAAGATTTTATTATGTAAGAGGTTGACTACTTATGCTATTCTTTTTGTGTTATGGACTGAGGATTTCTAGATGTTTCATATGTTTCACTTGCCCATGTGAGTTCTAGACTGCATTATTTGAGGAGAAACAGTTGTGTGGTGTTTTCCTATGCCTAGGCTAAGAATTTGTAAATATGGCTTCATCATTAATTTTTCCCACAGAAATTCTTTTGATCTTTTTAAAATAACTTGAACACTCTATATCCCAGCTTATCATTCTATGCATTTGTGATAATTGTGCTTTCTCCCATCATTCATCAGTCTCATCTAGTTAAACTCTGCAGAGCAGATACTGCAAGTTAAAACTTGTATTTGCCATTGTGATTTAGTGAAATTCACTCATTGAACAGAAACGGAGTTGAATCTCTGTTGTCCACAGATGATTTATTCAACTTGAAGATAGCTGCCTAGTGCATAGGGGGAACCCCTGAGCTGGCTGCGGGCAGAGGTGACTCCAGTCAAACCCCAGTAGAACATGGCATAGGTGTGGTTATACTTGTTCTAGGACCTGTTCAGACCTGAACAGTTTAGTTCCACCCTGGCAACCCAGAGGTCTGATATATCCAGATTGCAATATATCCAAATCTATGGAGTTGTCTTGACATCCCAATACAGTTTTTCTCATTACTAAGAGTACAGTGCAAAGTATCCAGTTGCCCAGCTTCAGGCTAAGCCAGGGATGCTGAACTTTCCCAGACACACACTGAGGCCTGCTCTGCCAGTCAGATGGCACTCAGAAGTACGCTGGTCTCTCGAGTATTGAGCAAATACATAGAGCTGACAGCCAAAACTGTGCTAGTTAAGCCCTTGTGGGTGGGTGTCTGGCATCAGAGTGAAGGAACATGCACAGATGTGATGGTGCTTTTTGTGTTGCACACTTCTCTTACTGTGACGTATTTAGTTATTACTACACAGAAACTTTGGTAGCTTTGTATTATGCTGACAGTAAAACTGTTACTCAATTTTTTCTATTATTTTTCTGCTCCTCTTTTCTCTTGCCATGGAGAGCTGACCTCAGTAACTGATCATGGAATCATATAAATGTTGTTTAAAAGGGACCTTTGAAGATCACTTAGTCCTACCTTCTTCTTAAAGCAGGATTATCACTATCACTGAATCAAGTCTTCTATGGCTTTGGCTAGCCAAGTATTGAAAACTCCCAAGGATGGAGCTTGCATAACCTCTCTGGACAATAAAATAAGTGAAGAAGCTATTCCTAGCATCCCAGCTGCAAGTCATGGCAGTAGTCTTGCTGCTGTGTGCAATAGTCTTGTCTGTCACAAGGCTTTGATTTCCATTTTATTTTATTTTATTTTACTGTCAACCTATTAGAATTAGAGGAGTCTGGTTATGTTTTCATACGCAGATAAAAACTTTGTCCAGATTGGCTATCTCACAATTAGTTGGTTTGGCAAGAGGTAGTTTCAGAACATTCTGCAACAAGGTTTTGCGCTACTATCCTCCTCATTCTTTCATTTCAAGGTGTTGAATTTCTCTAAAACATGGATCTGATTCTCCTTTCCAGACTGTTAGAGTGCTGATTTTAACCAATGGTGTTACAATGCTGTAAGGCTGAGATGAATGTAGCAGAAAGGGGATGTTATGGGGTAGATGCAATGTATTTCAGCTTTTTTATTGTCTAGGAGAAAACAAAAGGCAAATCTTACTTTTATTCATGCTACTTTACAGACCATTGCTAGCCATAGATTGGCAGGTGTAATTTTTTTCTTTTTTGGGGGGGGGAGGAGGAGGGCGGGAATAAAGAATAGTTCAGTAAATTATAACTAAATATTTTTACTTGCAGAAGAAAATTAATACTGAATAGACTTTAGATATAAATTTAATGTGAAGTTGCATTTAATCTTGCATAATGATACAGTAGTATTTTAAACATCTGTTTTCAGTTTTCTTTGAAATTGACAAACTTTTTTTCCTTCCCAGGAGCAACAAAAACTTGTTATGGTGTGCAAATGAGAATGAAGCTTTATGTAATATATACAGGTATTTATCCCTATATCAGATGGATGATCACTGCTTCAAGGAGCTGTGTGTAATTTACACACATAGTAATTTCTGGGTTTATGTAGAATTATATCAGTATGGTGAGACTTTCCTGAGAAGTAAAAAAATGATCAATAAGTCATCACAGAAACTGAAATATACCTATAGTAGAATAAATATGGCACACTGCAGAAAAATTATTTAAAATAAGTGCATAAAATAAGTTTATTTATACAGTCTTTTTTGGTAAATAGATAGGAAAGCAGTAACTTACTTGGAAAAAAAGCAGTAACGTACTTGGAACTAACTTAGTTGGAACTACTGCATGCTAGACATTGCACAGCCTATCACACAGAATCACAGGATGGTTGAGGTTGGAAGAGACCTCTGGAGATCATCTAGTCCAGCCCCCTGCTCAAGCTCTGTAATGCAAGGTGTTTGCTTCTAAAGGGTTTGAAGATTTCTGAGGACCTCAGGACTGGCTAATTTACACAAACAGATGACTTTAAGTAATCTTGTTACGACACTGTGTTTGTTGAGTAGATACCTAATTCAACCACACAAAAAGAAGGAGAGGATATATCTGAACATATTATGATTTAACAGTAAAGTTTATCATCTTCTCATGTTAATTTCAGAGTTTATATCTATGCACACAAGTGCAGATGCACTGGATCAAATCAGAGATGTATCTTGACCAGTGTCCAGTCTCCAACAGTGACAGTTAAGCAGATAGTTAGGGAAGGACTATAAGAAAAAAAAAAATCCAACCATAATCAGTGATCTAGGGATTTCTGAGCCAGATGTTACATACAGAACATTATAGCTCTTAGCCACTGATGAATACATTCTCATTTCTTTTTAATCCTTTTTTGAACTAATTATGGTACTCAAAACATTCCATAGCAATGAATTTTCACAGTTTTAACTTCATATGGTATGCAAAGTTATTCCTTTAGGTTGTTTTTCTAGCCTGTAATTTGCTTGCAGGAACTTTATTGGACGATTTTAGTTCTTGAGTTATAGGAAATAGTGCTTAATCTATTTTTGCCCTTTTCCTTCCAATTTTGACTTTATAGAATTCAGCATATAGATTTCTCTTACTTTTCTCCTTTCCAAGCTGAAATATCCAACTCTTTCCTCATGCTGCTCCAGGCAGCTTTTGTCTGTTCTTGCTACCCTTTCCTGGCAGAAATGGAGTCATAGTTAATAAGAGTCAGTGGAAATGATCAGAGATTAAAAAAACACAAACAAAAAGACATGCAGGATAGTTTGACACTCTTGGAGAGCTGAGGTAAAATCAGCTAAAGAAAAGAGTATTGAAATATTGGTGTAAGAGTTAGGGAGGCATAGGGTTATTAAGACACAGAAGCAGTGGGGATAAAATTGTAGGATTAAGAGCTGCTTTTTCTAAGGGGGACAATATGAAATAAGCTGCACAGTCAGTGTTATTGTTGTAATTAAATATAACTAAATATAGATAGACTATGCTAACTGTTATAAGCCAAATAACCATTGGAATATACAGCATCGAGCTGTAATTATGACTTTGTATGTGAAGATGTAAGGAAAAATGTAAGGAATAGTAAGGTCAGAGAAGCTGAGTGGAAGTTGATTCTTGATTTCTTTCCTTTGTCCCTTTGACAGATCACTAACCAGTAGGTCTAGTGAATGTGTCTATTTTCATCAAGTTTGTGTCATCCTCTTGCGAATGAAATTGAATAGAATGGTATTTGTCCTTTTTTTTTTCCTTTAGCAATAATAATAAATACTTATACCGCATACTAAGTTTAAAAGTTTCAGTAAGTATTTTCATTATTGAAAGGGTTTCAGTTACTAAGCAAATTATTTGCTTGCACAGCAGGTGATAAATTTAAAGGAATTATTACAAGAATTAGCAGTTACTATTAACCTGACAGTCTTTCTCATTATTACTATTAAACTTACTGAAGTTTGATGCTGATAAAGTATATGCACCTAAGTAAAAATGGAAATCTCTCTTTAGTTTGTTAATTTGAGTTCCCAAAGCAGAATTAATGCGACAGGTGTGTAGGTGGGTATGAGACATTGATTGAAAAGGAAAAAGAAATCTGATCAGTTACGAAGAATAATACAAATCTTTTGTATAGGATTAAAATTACACCCATTATGTAAGACATCTCCTATCCTACAGAATGAATTTAAATTAAGTGTATTAAGTGCCTCTTCGGTATAAGAAACCTTAACTACAAAACAAATTAAAATAGAAGATGTCATCCTGTGTAGGGGTAGTGCAAATATAATCACTGAGGGCAAGAACTTCAAATTTTGAGTCACACTGAATAAAACTGTCCTCATTTAGTTCTGTGTAGTAGGAGACTATCAGATATGCATACTGGAATCAAATTATGCCCCTCAGAGATTATGTAAAAGTGAAAGAAGATGACAACTGAAACAGTGAAATTATCATCAGTGAGCTTTTTATATGTTTGATCTGAAGGACAAGAAAGAAGAACACAGTGGAAAAAGATAGAAGGAAAGGCTCACAATTTTTAGATGTGCTTCCTAATTAATTATGGAAATCTGTGTCCAAAGTGGCAAAACAGAAATTAATGCATATTTTTACTCTCTATTTACATTACCCACCACTATGATATATTAAATATCTCATAGGTTCTTCTGGCTCTTTTGAAGGCTCGCAGGTTCCTCTTAAGGTATAATGAAGCGTAAGGAGATCCTAGTTAGAAAAATTAAGTTTTATATTTGATTTTTTGTTCCATCACTTCTTTGTCTTACTGCTTTGATCTCAAAATAATTCATAATGTGACCTTTTAGGAAAAATTCTAAAGCCTCTTAGGTGTTAGTGAAATACAGAGAAACTTTAAATTTTCAGCTGGGCATTGATCATTGCAACATACAATATACTTACAGCATACAATATAATTTTATTTCCTAGCTGGTAGAAGGGTACTATATTTGGTGAGTTGCCTTCAAATATAGTGTGTGAACTCTGTATGAATGTATTAACTCTGTAGTTCAGCGATTTTCTACCATTTTCATTTTCTAGCTCTTTACAGTTTTCCACTGGAAGTACAAACCACAGAGGCAAATTTATTTGCCAGCTGCTATGGTGATTACTATGTTTTTCTAATTTGCCTTTTGAAAATATCTGACCACTTGTAGCAGACCAAGATGCTTTCAGTGACCACGGGCTCAAGACAATAGCATGATCTTTGTCAAGTACAGTATATTTTTAAGAGTTTCTTTAGGCCACTATTTTTCATTTTTAATGATTATTTTAATTTTTAAGAGACCTATTTGCTTCAATGGCTAAAAGATGCAGAAACTTTAGCCAAAAAACTTTTTTTGGCCTTTTAGATCCACAGGTGGCTCTTACTAAATTAAATGGTTCTGGAGTATATTCAACTGAGGAAAAAAATATGTAGATTAAGGTATTCCACAGATCTTCTACAGTGAAGGAAGGTGCAATACAAGCCTAGAGTCATATTGATAATGACTTCAAGAATATCACACATTGTTTTTGTATATTTTAAAAGATCTATAGGTGTGTAGAGAGAGCAAAAGAGATGTTATATGTGTGTGAAAGAATCAGTTGTGTACTAACAAAGAGATGAGACAGCCTACTAAAAAGTAAAATGTTTGAAATAAATAAGTCCTGGAAAATAAAATAAAGTGGGTGTTTGGAACAGAATAAAGTAGTCTTAGAAGAGTGGGAGAAAATGAAATTGCATCATAAATACTGACAAATTCAAATACAGTTTGTTTTAGGGAGTGTGTCTGTATTTGAAAGTTAAGAAATGAAGCTATTAAGAAAATTCTTTCAATTATTTTCATCTCTGGTAATATTTAACAGTAAGTAAATTAAAGGACTGTTATACAACTGTCTCTTTTGAAGATGTGTATATTTCTATGATTTGTATGTCTCTAGGAGAGAAAATCTGTAGAGAGAGATTATAAAATGTAAGTGAGGTTAAAAAAAACTTTTTATGGGGAAAACTTCACTATAAGAATTTGAACCCTGAAATTCCATCAAATATAATTTACAAAACCAAAAAAGACATAAAGATTGAATGTAAAAATCATCTCACCAAAGTTGGTTTTAAAGATGATCCTAAAAAACTACATCAGTATGAATAATTAGGAAGTAGGTGAGGCTCAAAAACACCAAACAGAGGCATAAATATTTGATAGAGATCTTGTACAAACTTACTCAGGTATCTTTACACTACCTTGTTGAAGTCAAATTAAAATGCATTCCAGAATCTTTCTGTTGATCCTAAAACTTTTACGTAGCCTTTCCATTCTAAAATGACTAAGAACATCACAAGAGAGCAGACTCATCAGATTATCTCTGGATTAGAGAGGTAATCTCTGTGAGGATCTCCTAGAAGGAAGCTGAAATTAATCAGATAACAAAGAAACTCTCTTTTTCACTTTAGGAGAATTTGTATTAGCATAAAATTGATTCTCTGCTCTGTTAAAATGAGGAAGAACATCAGTAAAGGAGAATGCTTTGATTTAACTGGCACTTAAGTGGTTGAAATGCATGATTCCAGCTTCTTCGCAATTATCAATTGCATATTTCAAAGGCAGAGGGGAAACTATAATGTTGCCATATTTCCCTAAGAAGGCGCTGATCATTCTGTATCTATTTCTCTGAGTAACATGAGCCTGTTCATTTAGGATGTGTTGGAGTTGCAGTGCATGTGCCAACCATTTGTGCAGTTCAGGCACATTAGATCTGATGCAGGGTACACTGACTTTTCTCTACAGGCACTGTGGACATAAACAGGGTTTCCATAGGCACAAAAGCCTAGTTGAAGCTACTGTTGCCATTCCTGCTAAATCTTCTAGGTGAAAATACTCAGATTCTATCCAGACAAAGTTTTCTGGGCAGAACTAAGATAGGTCAGTTCATAGTCAAATATTTGTAATCCCAAGCTCAGACACATATTACGTTTTGTTGCAGTTGGGAAGAGTAGAAAGCTCTCTAAATGGCTGCCTTGGCTGTATATAAAGGGAGTTCTAATAGTTTTTTAGGAGAAATGTATGTATATAAATGTTATGTATAACATATAACTATATATATATATATATAATATTTTCAGTAATGCAGAAGTTACAAGGAATGTAGTATTAGTGTGCTACTTCTGGATACCCATGGAGATGGAACTGGCTCAGTTGTGGAGCTTTGAATGGTTACAGCCATCTGGCTATTCATACGGGCCACAATATAGAGGATAAAATATAGAGGAATTAAAAAAATAAAGATCTAAGACTCTTCTGAGTGATAGATACCCCACAGAGAGTACTAAACTCACTCTGAACTTCTTCCCTTTCAATTCAGTTCCTGGAATTTCTATCACACTTGACTGACTGGTAGAGGAGTCAGCAGAGGCAAAGTATAGCATTCCTTGAAAATGATGTCTGTTCCCCCAGCCATCTTTACCCTTATATGTTGCAAGAGCTAGAAGGTCAGGGGTACTTTTGAGCTGAGAAGGGATGAAAAGTATCTGAGTTTGCTTGGGAAGTGTGAGGGAACATTTCTGAGATGAGATCTTTAGTACGTGTCACAACAATTCTGAACTTAAGGTTGTTAGGTAGAAGAGGTTTTGGAGCTGAGCCTTAAAAGAATGAAAGTAGAAAGATGAGTAAAAACTGTTGAGGTGTAGTTCCTGAGCTGATGGGTTTCTGCTTCTGGTGGACAATAGGAGCAGAGCGTAGAGTATAGCATGGACAGGCTGTGTTGCTTTAAACTGTGGTCTTTGTATAGCAAAAACTAAATCTTCTTGAATGTTTGTGCTGCACCCACCACATCCTACTTGAAATCTGTGTATTAGTGCCATGCTAACAAGAAATCAGAGAAAATGGCCACAGCATTTGGAGATTTTGACTATCCAAAGGGCACACAAGTTCAGGTGGTTTTTTTAACAAAGTATCTCAATGACATTATTGATGGTTCGTAATTTCTTTGTAATTTGTTAAAGTAGTTTATCAGTTCTCTAATGAAAACTAAAAAGAATGATTAACTAGTTTATTGTAAGCCACTGACCAGGTCTGTATATTATTTGTAATTTATATCCTCAGGATACCTCTACTCAGATACTGCATCAGGATTTCAGGGAGATTCAGCTTTTCAGTTTTCCACTTGAGCTGGCTGAAGCACAAGGCGATCAAGTGTTCTGCAGTCATACAATGAATCAACAATTTTTCCAGGATTCTCCTGCCTTGTATTCAATGACCAGAAGTGCTTAGGCATTTATAATTGTTAAAAAGGTATGAGAAGAAGAGAGCTGGACAAGGTTTTCCTGTTCTGAATTTTATTTGTTAATATTTCCCTTTCCCTCCCCTCCCCTCCCCCAAATACAAAGAGGTAAGTGTAGTAAGCTCAGTATGTAGAATGAAGTTCAAAATAAGTAAAATGGATTATCAGAGCCAAATAGCAGTGGTGATAAATCTTAACTGTGTTGGAAGAGGGTAAAAGCAGTGGTTCCCATATCCCAAATAAAAGTTAAGTTGCAAGTACCATGCAAATAGGGTGTTTAGTGCAAAAGTGAGATAGCAGTGCCTAAAAGACGTGTAGGATTGTAAAGACAATATTTTTTATTTAATAATAGAGAATGAAATATTCTCCCTTCTAAAAGAGGCTTAGATAACAGCTTGGTTAAAGTGGTATTCTAAAAACATCACTGAGCATATTTATACCCAGTTCTGTAGTTCTAGTTCAGAGATACATGCAGAATATGCCAAGTCTCATGCAATAATTCCTAAACTTCTTGAAATAGTTATTTGGTGCATCTAAAAGCAGAAGGTTTTGAGGTGAAAAAAGGTAGCAGGTTGTTATTGTAAGCATCAGTACAACTAGAATTAAATCAACTAAAAATATTGAAGTACGTCTGGATTACTTGTGTACAATTTATGTTTAAATTAAGTTCATCCTAAAATTGAAATAAATCACTTCCAAACTCTTCTTCATGTTTTCAGCTTATGAATTAAGACACATCCTTATTATGTGATATACACAGACTGGTACCTTAAAGATGTCTCCTTTCGTCAGCCCTCAAGGCTTGTTGAATCATCATGGTCCATCATTAGACCATAGTTATGATCTAATTCAGAATTGATTGCACATTGAATACCGTAAGCTGAATATTAGAATCATTGCTCATTGTCTCATGAACTGTAGCAACAATGCTTTGAAAGAGACCAGGAGGGTGGGTTCGGTTCAGAACCACACTTTTTGTCGTGATTAGTTTCTTCATCCTGTCATAAGAAATCAGATTCTGCAGCTGGGGGGAGTGTGGCTTTGTCCTGTATTCAAGAACTGTACATAGCTGAAGAATATTTGCTAAATATCATCACTAGAATTCATGTTGTGCTCAGAATTTTCAAATATAGCAATATGATTGTTAGTTTTTTTTTATGTAATGTGATCAGCATTTCTGAAATTACAGCATGTATTTTAGACATTTAATAAGAGAAAGTTAAGACGTATTTCTCTCGAGGTTAGAGTATACCTCAGAGGGGCCAGCAAAGGATTTCTTATGTTATAATCATTATCCCCCTAGCTAAAACAAATTAAAAAAAAAATTTTTTTGCTTGTTCGATCATACTGTTTTTATACTAGTCCTTCACAAAAAATATATAAGCTTTTGTTTGTTCAATGTATGATTAAAAGTTAACCAGAAGTATTTAAAGTTTGAGTTATAACCTGTCCACATTTTAGTTAACAATAAATTGAGCACAAACCTAGGTAGATGAGAATTTTGTTCATTTGCTTTTCTTTCTCGTGTTTTATTAAGTGATCTGCGACTAAAAGGTAAAATTTCTTGATGTGAATAATGCTAATGCAAGATTTTATACTCTTGACAGTAATCCAGTAGAATATGAATGAGACCACAAAACTTTTTTTTGCAAAGGTAACCAAGTGTCAATCAACTTATTTTCTCACCTCCTCTTATTCCCTGTTCACTACTAATTAGTACTAAATTTCTGAAGGAAAGTTATAAATGATATATCACATTAGCAAACTAACGACCTATCAGATTTTGTTTTTCCCTTTTGGGCATTCTAGCTGAAGTTAATAGCAGTACAATTTTCTGTTAAAGTATGCTAATAAAAAGTATCCAGAATTTACTAGCAGTCCTTTTTCATTTTGTAACGTCTCTATCGCTCTGTAGTTTATTGATCCTATCCTATTTTTTTATACTGCCAATCAGGCATCTTGTTTTTGCAGGGCTAAATTGTTGATCTTTTCATCTTACAAATTTTAATGATGCACCTGTTTTTTATCCTTCTTTAAAACTTCCTCCTCCTGTATCAAAGCGTGCAGAACCTTTTCAAAAGCACTAACTAAATAATATGTTCTCAATTTCTATGAAAGGCATCTGCTGGCTGGGAAATGGGGCAGCAGAAGTTTAATATGTACAAATAAAATCATTCCAAATTAAAAATTAAAAGAAATTGTACTGGGTTTACACACAGACACACAAATTGCTAGACAGGGATACACTTGTCAGGAAATATGAATATCTGAATTTGAAATATTTGCTAGCCATAGCTTAACTGAGTGCCATATTTCCCTCATCTTTTCAGAATAGCACAGTAAGGGAGATAATAGGAAACTAGAAAATAAATCTTTTGATGCCATCTCTTTTTCTTTCTTTTTTTTTTCTTTTGCAGATATGCAAATGTCCAAATAACCGGTTGTCAAAATTTTAAATTCTGTACTGCTAGAGGAAAATGATGTAAAAGATTATTTTCAAATTTTCATGGGTAGGACTGTTGCTATCTTTTGTGGAATATTACAGTAAAGAAACAACATACAAAGTTAGAAATAGGAGCCAGAAAAGGACTTCAGTTAAATATTCTGTAGTAAACAGCTCATGATTGTGTTGAAATCACAACTCAATAACATTGAATTTTTGCTTCAACGTTGTAGAGTTCAAGTAAATGCTCAGTGTTACAGTGTGAAGCTATGAAGCAGTGTCACTGAAGCTAAAAATAAACCAACTGAAGCTGAAAGCTCAACAGTGATGACTAGAATTAGAAAGCAACAGTTGAAGCAAAAGTAGTGAAGCTGTAACAGCAATGATTTGAGACTCCAAAAGAGAGAAAGAAAAAAAGTCAGCCCAGTTCATCTGGTTACAGATCTGCTCTAAAATTCTCCATTGCAGAGGAGATGGTTCCTTTGGTGAAACTGATCTTCCTGATGATAAGAAAAACTGGATTAGAAATACAGTAAGATAAGAAAATAGGAACTCTGTTAGAATGATTGACTGTCAAATGGCTTTTTAGTGTTTTTTTTCTTTCTCAGAAGCAAGCAGGTAAGGGATATGGCAAAGGACTAATTTAAGTGCAGAATTGCATGAGATAACCAAGCAAATAAACTACACTTATAAAGCAGTCTAAATCCTTTGTAGAGACTGGCACTTCCCTGAAAGGTTCTGGTAAGTTGCCCTCAAATCTTGTCTTTTTTTTTCTCCCTGACTCAAGCTAAGGACAAAAGTACTGCTGTAAACCTAAATGAGGAATCTGGTAAAATAAAATTATTATTAGACAATGCTGTATTAGGCAGTTTCTTAACAGGATAAAAATAATATCTGTGGAATCTGATTTGAGGGTTCTTTTCAGCCCTTCCTGTTCCAGCTTTCCCCCTGCATTCATTTTTATGCTTTTTTAACTTTTGAAAGTAGAGGAATAAATGATTCTCTTCTTGACGTTATCTCCATTTCTTCTTCCTACTTAGAAACTTATAAGTAACACGGGAGATTTCCAGTCTCATGGTCAGTGCATGCGTTCATGAATGTGACTTTTAACAAGCAAAATTTTTAGAAAATAATTTTTGCCTTTTCAATTAACATTGTCTCATGGATTCCACTTTTTTTCTACGTAATTCAAAAAGTATATTGGCCTGATTAATAATATTTGTACTCTGATTAATGAGAATATTTTCAATTCCAATAATATGCTTCTGGAATGTTTTTGTTACGTTTTTCATATTGCATGCTTGGGTTTAATAGGAGCTTTTTATTAAGAGTATATATTTTGCAGAACTTCCTAAAGAAATTAAGATCTAGTATATGAACTCTGCATTTAAAGTTATTAGCTAGTTTCCAAAGTGACAATCTTTGCTTAGTTCTGATGCCTTTTAAATCAGCATTTAAGTCAATGCTACACAATTGCATTAGCTGCAGGATTAAGTCTGATTTGAAGAAAACAACTTTAAGGATCAAGTTTTTTCCCTGTGACTTTAATGCGAACATGATCGAGCCCAAAGAGGATGCAAGGGGAAACAAGTCTACAGTTAGATTGTTTTATTCTTAATATCGATTTGGTAAGGTTTGTCATAAGTGTGTGATGAGTAAACTGTGTATATAGAAAATATAAGTCTTAAAGACCATTTTAAAATATTTTCCTGAAACAAAATCTTTATTATTTGAAGCTCCAAATGACTTGTACTTTTCACTGCTAGTTTTATTATGGTCTTCCTTTTATTCTTCATCTTCAGTCTTGCCAGTTAACATAACGAACAAGTAAAAGACAAGGTCAAAACGGCAAGGATTTGAAGGTAAGAGGAAATAAATCATAAATGGCAGCTACCTATTTCATTCCCACTGTAGTGATTATGGACCATTACATCACATACACTCACAGGTTTTGGTTGTTTCCACTGCCTAAAGAAACAAGACCAGAACAGTATAATCTTTGTATTTCCTTCCCTTTTTTCCTAATTCAGTCAGACTTGGACATGAATTGAACCTAATTTTTACTATTTGTATTTAGAATCAGTAATGCCTATTAGATAACACAGTACAGTGGTGTGGTTCCAATAGGATTCCCTTTGAAACTTTACCCTCAGTGAGAACTCAAACTGAAATCCAGAGAACTTTTCAGTACTTAATATGTTCAACTTTTAATCCTTTTAGTACATTTTTTTTATCTACATAATGGGATTATAGGTTGGTGATGTATTTTCTTCACAGATATTTAATTCTACTTTGTTGATTGTTCCTGAAATAGCTGATCATGAAGTATGCACATATGAAATTCATGGATCTTAGAGAGAGAGAGAGAGCATTTTACTCCATCACAGTGCTTCCCTGTAGTAGTATAATGAGATCATAATAACCATAACAAAGTTTGTGTCCTATGATTTTTCTGCAGTTCTCTCTACTGCTTACAGAAGATATACTGTGGCTGGAGCATTCACATCCCGCTTATTTTTCTTTTCAGTTGTATCTGGAGTGACTAAAATATTTAGGTATAAAATTATGGATGTGTTAATACCTGTTGATGGTGACCTCCTGGGATTCAGAATGGAGGCATCCTGGTGCACAAGTCCCATGAAGTAACTAGTTCCCTAAATTTAGTCAGCAGCGTGGCCTCTTGAAACTATTAAATTAGGAAGAGTTACACAATTACATTTTCTTTCAGAACTGCTATTAAAAGAGGAGAAAGTGATGCTGATGTTTATCTTAAAACACTCATAATTTGCCATGTTACTAGGTACACATAGAATCTTTTCTATGCTTTTGAAAAGGTCTGTAAATGGCTCTGAAAATGAGAATCCAAAGACCTTCTGCCCCCAAATCACTGGGCTTCTGTGACAGTCGCTCTTTCTTGCTCTTCTCTGCTCCAAGGAATTATGCATTCCTCTTTAGTAGGCCAACATCAACAGAAAAGTGGAGAGTGCCTCAATTTCAGAATGAAATAGATCTCAGGTTCTCTACCTACTATGTATATAGCTTATGAACAAGGGTACTGCGCAAAACTTGAATATAACCACTTACTTACTTATTTCTAAGAGTAAGCCTGTACTTTATACCTTGTGCAGGTATGAGAAAGCAGTTTGGGCTACTAATCTATTTCTAAAAAGCATCTAATTTAGGACTATAGGTATATATATCCAAGATACAGTATTTAAACATATGTTTTTTGGTATTTCCTGTTGGCTGAGATGAGCATTTGCCTCCTTTCACTCTTAGTGTTTGATTTTGTTAGTCCTATTATTTGTGATTTGCGTTTTTTCAATGTGTGTGTTTGAAATTTAGAAATACCAAACCCAATTCAGGCTGCTAGTCTCAGATCAAGTGTGATGTTAGCATTGCCATTTCTAAATCTTTTTGCTTATGCTCAGTTAATTGAAATTATATAACTGAAATTTATTATTAAAATTTTGGTCTAACATGGAAAATACTAATACAGTCATTGATAGGAATAGTGCAAGACACATTTCTTGATGATTTTGAGTCCTGTATAGTGTTACAGGATACAGATGTTGTTCATAGATGCAGTACATTTGACATATCTTTTTGTAGGTCAATAGAAGTGGCTTCTCATTCTTTAAGGTTTTGGTTAGTCTGTCATCCTCCTACATAGCCCTGGGTAACACTTTTAAAAATTCTTCCTTGTTCAAGATTCAGTTATCTTTGAATATTGAGGTGTTTCTCTGAACACCTGCAAGTATGTTGCATTATGTTGTCTGATTATGTTTCTTGAAACGTGCACCAAGAGATAAATAAGATGCAGACACAGTTAAAAATACTCTGTCTCCTGAGGAATAACAATATCTGCAGATGAAATTATAGAGCAGTGAGGCATCAGCAGACATGGAGATAGAAGAAAATGCTAGGTGGATAGGAGATAGATTATTGTGTGAATAACAGCCACTAAGATAGTCTGTCTTCTGAAATGAAGACTTACTCGATTAAGCAAAGAACACTGTAGCATGGTACGAATACAGTAGAAAACTATCAAAATATGTGTTGTCCAAATGAAATTCATATTTTCTGAAATTGTGAGATCCCATGATGCACTCCTACTTCAGTATGGCATTCACACATGCCACCTGTTCACTACAGGTGTTAAGCACATTAGTAACCATTGCTTTTTATTTATAATTTCAAATAAAAAATTAAGTGAATGATTTAAGATCTTGCTAGATTAGTTAATTTATCATTATGTACTTGTTCACACTTGTAACATTTAAAATTAGTAAAACACTGAAAGCGACTGAGAACTTTGCCTCTGAGATGTTTTCCTGCTGAATAAACTTAAGCAATACGAAACTAAAAAGGGAGATAATGTCTATCTAAAGTCATTTTAATGGCTTTAGTTTGCATCACATAACCAATGAATTAGTAGAACTGTGTGCAATAACACTGAATATCTTCTGGTTCTTTTAGTCTTCATTTTCTAAAATATTTCAATTTCAAGATACAACATACTGTAAGATACTGGGGAATGGCTGTTTCCGTAACGATCAAAACTGTGCGTCCTGCTTGTGGCATTTGCAGTTTCTTGAATCATCTTTCCTTTCTTACGTAGAATACATAAATAAAAATGTTACTGCGCATTTTTGCCACAGATTATGATGTATACACAGATTATATATGAGTACTGCTTCATTTTATGAGGGCTTGAATTTGTAGGATGTATGTTTGTGGCTTTCTTGAGATATCCATACATCTGCTGTTTCCTTGACAATAGCAATATAGATGCTGCAATCACCATGGGAATGGTACTCCTGAATGAAGCTGCTACATCCAAAGGCGATGTTGGAAAAAGGAGAAGTAAGTTACTTAGTACAATGAAGGAAATATTTACACAATTAAAAGAAATTGAAAAATTACAAATGTGTATCTGATTAAGTTTTCAAAAAGTCTTCCTCAAACCAATTTTTACCTTTTGGGGGGTGAAGGTTGAGAGAGTATCAATCTCGTGTAACTATACCTGCATTCACATGAAGTTATAACACTATAAAAATATCTTAAGCATACTTAGCCAAGCTGCTACTTGACACAGTATCTGCACAATGCACAACTGTACAATATGAAGGTTTTTTGGCTCTTCAGTTGTATTGCAAGTTAATGAGATAAAGAACAAAAGATTCAAAACATCATTTTCAAACTGAATTTAGTCATTTAAGGTTTTTTAAGGTGACAACATCCACAGGAGGATGAAAATTATTTTTCTAGGTACAATTTGCCAGTGTCATATGTCTCAGAGGAAAGTGAAAGCCCAACAGGAAGTGTGGTACAGGACATATCTTAATCTGAAATGTCCAAAGAGTCTCAGCTTGAAATGCAAATTTTATATTTTCCTGATTTTTCATCATTCAAAACATTTAGAAACTTTTTTTGCCAATGAATTCCTGAGCACAAAAATTTAAACTTCCTAATCCTTAAGTTGAACAGCCTCTTGCATATTAGGACATAAGTCTACATGAATACTTCTATCAACCTTTGTACCTTTCAAAATATATTTTTTCATAGCCCCTCTTATTTATCTCTTTTCTAATTCTTGAAGGAATTCAAGACCTTTTAAAAGACATCAAGCTTTCTATGCTGCTTTGCCATTCTTTCTTAGTTCAGTTCTTTATTATCGTCTGTGCCGTACACACTGTACAGAAAGGAATAGCTGACTGTTTTCTGTAAAAGCATTACGTATTTCTTCCTAATTGCTGGTTGAATGTTGGCTGGAGATTTCTGGTTTACAGTGATTTTGTGTTTTTCTTCAGTGAGCTGTAGATGTTTAAATTCTTATTTTTTTTTACACTAACTTTGATACCCTTGTCAGAAGAAACATTCACATGAATTTCATGGAAATGTAATCTTAAATCCTCTTTGACATCTGAGTCTGTGAAGATGGATGTGGTGAAGTAATAGTGGGATGTAGTGCAAATTCAAACTGTTCTGCTTATGACTCTGATGTGAATGCTTTCTCTGTACCTGCCTTCCACTGTTTATGCTTTTATTGCATTTATGCACTGTTTATGCAATTTATTCATCCATACATTGAAATTGTATTTGAAGTTGATAAAAATTGTGTATGGGTAGTTTTCTCAAAATAATTGCAGAAGATTTATATTTAAATTGACACATTAGTTTCCATGTATCCAATTTTAATGAAAAATATTTATCATCAGTTTCACTGACTTGATGGTTGCTTCATCTTTGCTCAAAGCCAGCACACTTTTGAAGGGTGAATACTGCAATTAAATAGCAAAGGTTTGACTGAACTAGAAATAGTGAAAGAAGAGAAGCTTTTAAATTCAAATGAGCTCACTAGGACTGAAAGATTATCTTATGTAGATGAGATGCATCTTAATTATATACATCAGCTTGTAAGATAGTGCCTTCCCTCCCCCGTCATTGAACAAGCTAACATGACTGAAAAGGTTTTATGCTATTACTGCAGAGGTACCAACTGGTGTCAAATTTTATTTGTTAATTTAAGCATTTACTTTCCTAATTTGTTCTTAGCCTGAAAAGGCTCAAAGATCTTGTATCTGGATGCTATCAAAAAGTCTGCATTATTGTTACTTATCTACAGAACCTAAAAATTTATGCTGCTATCAAGTTAAGAGGAAAAAGTAATCTGGCAGCCAACCTTGGATCTTATTACAGTGGAATGTTTTAGCCACTAAGAAATATATAAGGTAATTATTATACTGCTTTCACCATTATGTTAGCCTTAGTTGACTAGAGAGAACATGACTCCATTAGTGAAAGGATATTTTTCTAAACATAATATGTTTTCTGGAAAGAAAAAGCAAATACCTGAAATTACATTGCTTGATACGTATAATTTACAGGGTTATTAAATCCATTATCAGCGGTAAGGTGTTTACATCCACAAACAGTTGAGCTGAAAATTGCTACCATCTTTCCTTGAAAATATATTCATACTGACAAGCTATTTTGCTTAATAACCACAAATATTTCTGCACATGTTTGCAATCCTGTCAGAAGATAGTGGGCATCAGTAGGCAAGGCAGCAACACTTCCGTATTCTATGTCAGAATTCTTCGTAAATGATTGACACAAGTAATATCCTCTGTACACACCCTAGATTTAAATCTTTTATGTGCTAGTAACAAAGTTATTTTCTTTCCAGTAATATGCCTGGTAGGCCTGGGTCTGGTGGTCTTCTTCTTCAGCTTCCTGTTGTCGATATTCCGCTCCAAATACCATGGCTACCCATATAGGTAATCTCTTATTAAATCCTTACTTTAGATAACTTGTTATATATTTTAGTAACTTTATGTGCTTTTAAAATAGCTTTTAGCTAAGAATTTGTTAATTAATTCTTATCACTGAAGTCTATGGGAGCTGAAATAAGCAGAAAGAGTGGTGATTCATTCAAGCAAACCAAGAAGATCTGAGAAGCTAATGGGCCTAATATGACTATTACTGTAGACCAGCACTTCTGAGCAGAGAACACAGCATACACAAGTACTCCAGGAAAAAATGTAAAAGTAAACAGATGCTTGAAGTTTTAGACCTTTATTAAATATTTATTTGTGTATCTTTATAGCTAAGATGTACATATACCTACAAAATGCAGAGACACCTTAATCCTTCCTTTCCTCTCTCTTTCTGTGTATATAAGAAAACACACAAAAACCAAACCAGGGTATAGTGCTAAGTTCTGATTTATAACTGAAAGTTTGCTCTTCTTTTTTCAGCCACACCAGGAGAGGAAAGAAAGGATTAAGGTCTTTCTGCATTTTGTAGGTAAATGCTTTTGGCTGGCAGGTTACCTACAGAGATAGTCTAGACTTCTGATTCACATCATCTTCACATCAGCTCTTCTCTTCTTTTTAGTAGTCTGTCATGAACAGAGATGGATGGCCCATATCATTTTCTCATAATCCTGTTCTCATTTTCAGAAGTACGTGAAAAAGCCTAGCTAGCAGAAGGAAACCAAGAAAAGGTGTAGTCATCAGAGATTCAGAAATTGAGGACTAGGCTACCTAGCAATACAGTGACATTTCCCTAGTCATCAAGTTTGTAGAACAGAACAGAGATCTGTTAATCTTTCTCTTCCAAAGCTTTGTTTTACGTTTGCTAGAGTATTTTTAATGAGGAAGAATCTTTCTCCTTCATACTGTCCATGACAGCAGTTTCAATCCATTAGCTTCTGATCCTATTTGAAACTATGCTTTTCTTCCTTTTGCCTCAGTCTTTGTTCCGTTTTCACCTTTTTTCCTGTTAATGTTCACAGGCAACTAACATTTTATGTATTTTAGCCTTAGTCACTAATAGCTGAGTATAAAATTGAGATAGGTCTTAGTCACATTAGGTCCTAGTATCTATATTTGCTAAATAACAGAGGTTCTGGAGGCCAGTTTAAGTTTTAGGAGAATACCTATCTTTTCTAAAAAATGTCTAGCAGCAGTTGGAGCCCTGTGTAAATTTTAAACTTCTCACTTCATATCCAAGCTAAGAATGAAGGACATCAAAAAGCGCGCGCACGCACACACACACACCCCCTGAAAAAAAAAAAAAAAAAAAGAGAGAACTTCTGAATTCTGTCAAAGGTTTAATTTCAAGAAATTTAATTAAAAGTGCAACACATTTGGAAGAGAAGTGCACTTATTCCTGTGCTAAAGCAAGTGAAGAAAATACCAGAAAAAATCCAGGATGATGCTGTAAGGAATAATTAATCACAAGCCTGTTATAATTGGATATGGCTGCATCATAGTGTTACTATGAAGAAATTATCAGTGTTACTATGAAGAAATTATCAGATCCATAAAGCAAATTCTGTTCTAAGGAGCTAAATAGATTCACTATTGCAACTTACTAACTACTAACACTCATCAAGTAAATTGATAAAATAATAAACCTTGTGTGGATGCTTGAGAACACGAGAAACATCATTTAATAGCTGGTTCAGTGTTATGAAGTTTTCTTTAGGTTTTTTTTGTTTTTAATACTATTGCTCCTGCAGAGTTAAGCAAGATTTTAAAGACTTGCTTGTACTGCCGTAGATTCTCCGTTAATGGGAATCAACTAATCATTCAATCTTAGATCCTCACTCAATACAAAATTGCTGAAAACTTACTAGAACTGATCCTACTACTCCTTTGCTGTTATCAGCTTTCCTTTGCTTGTTTCCAAATGAGGTGTTCATTTATCTATTCCTTTAAGCATTAAATGTTTGAGGTTTTGAGAGGGTATCTCTTGGGGAGCTCTGACCCCATTTTCTTTAGTGCTATTGATTCTTTGACACTTCAGTATCTCAGCCATGTCATCTTCAGGGCAAATCTCAGTTTGCTACAAAAACAGATGCTGTTTCTTAAGAAGAGAAGGATCTACTTGATTTATTTATATACTTTGAAAGAATTTTAATGAAGTGAGCAATGCAGAACACTAAAGAGGAATCTAGACCAAGTGTATTAGCTGTGTTTTTCTCCTTTACCCCTTTAATTTCATATCCTGTATTTTAACAGTCATCTGTGCTTTTATACATTCATCTTTTTGTTGCATTTCCTTAGCATCTTCAACAGAATCCCAGGGTAGATATATCTTAAGAGGTGAAATTTGTCCATCTTTTTACTTTCACTGGCTGTTGATTTCACCTTGAAATTATCAGTCTTTACATGATACGCGTATAGCTATGTGTCATAGCTCCTTCTGATCCTCAGACTGGCAAAGCTTTGCCTTTAACAATACTAACAGCAAGGCATACTAATGACCTGACAGTTAAAAAAAAAAAAAAAAAAAAAAGAGAGAGAAAAAGGAAAAAAAAGTTATATTGGCATGCCTAAAGCAATACTTAAAGAAAACAGAAATTTTAATGCTATATACACACAATCACAAGCATCAGCTTTACTGTCCTATTTTACAGAAAGTCAGATAAACTAAATCACTTGTATACTCTGTCACTGAGCAACCAAATAAGTCCTCTGTGAAGCAGCATGCATTGATAAAAACTGAAAAAGCAACACAACCTGCTGTTCATCTTCTTTCTCACCACTGACCTGCAGGTCATGAAGATATATCCAAAGATGGATGAAAATAAATCATGAATCAGAGACTGGAGAAGGACTGTTACTTCCTTTTCTAATATTCATAAAACAAAAGACTAGTAATGCTGTTATTTCCTTGACTCTAGTAATGCCATTGTCATTGTTCTTTTCAGTGACAGACAGTGAAGGGTCCAGAGGAGTCCTAGATTAAAGCACAGGTCTAACAGGTCTATAAATGGGCTCTTTAGGGAGCTTCTTAGGGAACTTCTACATAGTTTTAAGCATTTACCTTATCTCATGTTCTGTAGTATTTCTTAATGGCTAAAGATCTGCTTACAGACAGAAAGTAAGGAACAATAAATGTGGCGGTGGCAAGAATCACACATATATTTACAGTATTGATGACTATTTATCTTTCTCTACAGTAAATCTGCATGCCTTTTAGCTGTAATCTTCAGCCCTTCACTCTTCCCCCTACACGCATACACACACACACCTTTTTTCACTACCAGTGTTCCTCTTCCCCTCTTCTTTTTCCTATACATGGTCTTATATCTCTAGCCTTGGTCTAGATTATCTTTTCTTTCTTTTTTTTTTTTTTTTTTTTTTCTGGGGGGGGTGGTCTTATGTGCACAGCATTCTCCTACTTCTCCATTCAGCACCTTACAACTTGCCTCTTCATGTTGTTGCTCTTGATGGCTTTTGTTTTTCAAACAAATCAGTTCACCCTCCAGCATCTAGCAAATTGCCATCTGTTTTGCCTTGGTTTATATGTCTTGCCTAGTGAGCTTGTCAACATTTTGCAGCAGGAAACATCTTTATATTGGTACTGTCTTTTAAGCTTATAGTTTTGTATGGATGTTTTGTAATGATTAAGCAGTTATGCCATGAATAGAAAAGTGATAACTTACTGCAACGTCTGTATGCTAGCACATTATTGATCTGTAAGGAGATGGAAGATCTTTTATGGAAAGCTAGAGGCAGTGAAGTTAAATAAACTCCTCCTTTCAGGCCTTCACAGAGCTCCCACTACAGCCATACTCAAAAATTCCTCTGGTTTCCCACTCCTCATTTGTAAGATAATTCTACTTTTGGTAGAGCATTTGGAAATCCTTAAATGAAAGTTGTGGCAAGCAATATATATATGTATTTTTAAAGTATGAAGTTTTGTTCCGGGGAAAAGAAACTGCAGTAGGTATACAATGATGTAATACCATCTCACACTTCTTTGCTTATTAAAACATTAAGAATTTAAGTGTCTGCAGTGCTACAGACCCTTGCTATGTCCTCTAAACTCTCCTCACTCTGGAGCCAGTTTAACAATGAAGGAAGAATGTTTTAAATAAATCTGAAACATCTCCTGGGAGAGGTGGTTCTCAATTTAAATAGTAAGAGCAGATGCAGAACTTGATTGAAGAGAACAGATGTTTCAAGTACGTTTTGCTTTTTAAGTTTTTTTAATAGGAAAATTTAAGTTTCAGTCACTCAACTTTTATTTATTTTGATAACTTTCATGCTTGCTTAGTAATTACTTAATGGGATATAAAAATTTAAGAGATCATCACACAAATGTTGAATGAATTTCAAATGAATGTTTTGAAGTATGTATTTATTCTGTTAAAATAATTGCAATGCCACATTTTATATGCATTTTTCAGCACTTAATCTTTTTTTTCCCTCCTTTTCAGCTTCCTAATTAAATGAATTCAAGAGGGATTCATTTAGAGCTGTTTCCTGCGAAGATAAGCTGTTACTGATATTATCTGCTTACCAATGTTACATGTATTCAAGAATCTTTTATTGGTTTATCTGTTTTTGTGATATATTATATAGTATGCTGATAGACGAATGCAGTTTTATGCAATGAATGCTTAATTTATAAAAAACTTACAGTAAACATCCCATTGGGAAATGTTGAATACAATATACTCAGTGCTCAGGAGTTTAAATAAAGTTCATTATAATGGGTGTCTGTTCAAGCCTTCCTCATTAGAAGGAGTCCAAAGAGTATTAAGATTTTCCTACTGAAGTATGTTCTAAGGTTTTGAGACACGCTTTAGAAACTGAACAAAGTGCCATGCTTTTTTCAACTACTGTTAAGAGAAATACTATGGTGAGAACCATAATTTGGGAACTACATGCCTCTTATCACCTCTTTACTTTGAAACTGTAGAAGTTCAGGGAACAGTAAGATTCTGCTCAGGATTTTTAAGAGGTTGTACACTAACCATGCTGTGAAGGGTCCCCTCCAAAATTCCCCAAAACCTTTGGCAGCCGTGATGCTTCCAGAGATGGTACAACCCTGCATGCTCTTAGCTGCAGTATAGACAGTAGGTGGACTCAGTACCTGGAGTACAGCTGGTACCTGGAGCAGTACAGTCTGTTCAGGCAACATTCATTTTTATCAAATCAGCTTACAATCAGTCAAACTAATTAATAAACATATTTAAGATTCCGGGTCAATATTTTTTGAAGATTTAGAACATACTTATAGTGGTTCCCACACTTAGCGATGTTTGGATTGATATGGAACAAACATCCTGTCAGTATCCATGGTGGGGTCTATTTAAGGTGTTTAATGCAGTCTCTGATCACCTCAAACATGTTGAATCACTAATATAAGAAATTCTAGAGACTTAATCTCATTTCTCGGGGGGGGGGGGGGGGGGGTTTCCTTGCTCTGGCTCGGCAATATTAAGAGTGCATACATTCTGAATTCGGGTCCTCTTTCACACCAAAGGATGTTATTCAAAATGGTTGGTTTCTGGAATCTTGAAATCAAAAAGGCTTAAGATTTGTTCCCAATTTAGTAAAACAGTTTTGCACAGAAGTTTAAACAGACCAAGACTGAGCCTCTGTGGTGACAAAAGGGCTGGGGGGAGGGGAGGCAGGAGTTTTTTAACCCATAACTTTCTTATGTCCTTAGAAGTATTGAGAAGAATGAATTATCCTGAACAATCTTTATAAACAAGTACATGTGAATGTATTGGAACAGGAGTTAGAGCAATTGCTAGTTTTCTGCATTCACACAGCTTTGTGAAAAGCTGATACAGGTATATATAATATACTACTTCTGTAGCTGCTAGTATCTCACACATTTTGTAAAATGCTCACAAACCTTAGAGTACGCCTACAGAGAGTATTTGGTGTGGTTCAGGAGACAGTAAGAATCACATGCTACTCCATCTCAATCTTACTGACTTGTTTTTTTGGGGGGGATTTTTTTTTTTAATTGGAAGGAGGGGGAAACAAACTGACTTACAAGGCTTCTCATTCCAAGCTGTTTCCCAGGTACTAGTTCACTGTCGGTGGCACCAGCAGTTTCTTCCTTGTGTTTTTTTGCCATATCACAGGCCTTAAAGTTTTTGCATGAATCTAACTGATGTTTGAAGAAACTCCCCAGTTATTCATTTGTTTTGTTAAACTTTAATAGTTATTTTAACTAAATGTTGATACAATGACACATGTAATTCCAACTGTTAAAGGAAGCTTTTGGGTGCAAATCGAAGGATGTATAAATATGAAGGCGGAGATAAGCATGCATCTTTTAAGGTACACAGATTCTAAATGAAAGGAGTATGGTGCTGGGAAGCTTGATGACATTTTTCACTAGTAGAAATTTGCAGCAGTAGACACCTTCAGACTTGTAAAAAATAAATAAAAATCCATACATGAGGATCCAACCATAGAGACTTATAGCCACAAAGCCTTAGGACTCATTTTGCTAAGAAAGTTGAAAAATTCACCAATCTCTCCAGTCGAATTCAACTACAGATATTCTCTAAAACAGCCAAATGAAATTCTACCCAGCTACACACAACTTGAACATACTTAAGGTTCTTTTGAGGATATAGAACTGACCTCTGCAGTTTTCTGGTAAGGCAGAGTCACATGCAGAGTCAGGACCCAATCCTTAAAAGGTTTAAGATGCCTTTAGAGTACATTAAAACCTCTGGCAGTTTATTCTTCCAGTTCTTTATGTGCTTAAACTGAGTATGAATTTTACTCTTTATGGTTGTAGTACTGAATAATCAGACTCAAGAAAAACTACCTGGAGCTTTTATCTCTGATGAAAATGTAATATAGATACCTTCTTGCATACTCCCTCATACTGAATGATGATTTTATAAATTTGTTGAACTTTTTTTTTTCTTGTTTCTTTACCCAAGAGAAATTGCTTCCTTCCACCCCTAGCATCTATCAGAGGGAATCAATCATTAGACTCCATAAAGGCTGAATCCATAAAGTCCCATCACTGGGCAGATCTGGGCCTCCCCAGGAGTTCTTAATTAAAAACTTAACTTTCTGAGCTCTGACAGCATCATGCTAGAGCCTCTCAAATCCAAGAGTAGACATTCACCTGCAGTTCTTATCTGAACAAGAACACTATATGTTCTCTGAGGTGTGGATACATGCTGAAATAAGAGTTACAGAAGCTCAGAATTCATTGGCTGCCACGTGGTAAAGCAAATGTAATATCATCCATAAATGAAGGTTAGGTTAAAAGACCTGGTCTTTTGCTTTCTCTCATCATTGTCATATAAACCTACCACCTGCAGGGGAACGGAGCTTTGAAGAGTGTTTAACTGTATTTAATTTGATTTATCTACACCAAAAATTATAATTCCATGTCCTACATTCAGCCCAATTGGCTGTAGTATTATACAAGGTAACACTATAAGAAAAAAAAACAAAAGCAAAACACAAATTTCCTTCCTTCTGCATCAGTAAATGTATGATGCTAAAAGATTCATCTTACTATATTTTCAAGGGAGATTTGTGATATGTGTTAATAATAGATCAATACATTTTATTTGAGATAGTAACTTCAGTAATCACTAAATTGTCTGTATCTAAGAGCACTCGAAGTAAATATTTGTTTTGTATTTAGCCTTTCCAACTTGTATTTTGAAAAAGTAGAACAGTAATGAAGTAGTCTCAGAAGTTCCCAAGTTGGAAAGTTTTGTTTCATCTTCTAATAGTTATGTTTTTACTTTAGAAATTTTACTCTGGAGAGGAGGAAAAAAAGCCTCGAGGTAAGTCATTACTGAGGTGCGCTTCAGGCAGAGAACTGTGAAATGTATGAATTTATCTAGGCTGTAGTGCACATACTTCCATAAGAATTTGTTACCCTCTGGTAGCATTTGGTGCAAAAGTTTCCTTCTGCACATTTCAGGATAGAGAACAGGAAGCCTTATATTATGGAAAAAAAAAAAAAAAAAAAAAAAAAAAAAAAAAAAAAAAAAGCCTGTTAGAATCCTAAATAGGATTAGTATGTATTAATAATGTATTTTCATTAGCAATGGAGTCATTTTGCCCAGAAGAAAATATAACCTTTTATTTTTTATTTGAAAATATTTTCATTTGTCATAGCTAGTGGAAGCTAGTGGAAGTATGAGAATTAGATTTTGGCCATTCCTTGCCTTTTTTCCAATGATGACATTCACATGCGTATCTCAAGAGGGCTACTACCACCACCACATCTGCTGCTAAGTAATAACCTACCTAATGTCAATATTGAGCTGGTTTGGCCATCCATCTCTGTCACTAAAAAGTCCTCCATATTCAAGGTATTCAGAGCTTGGAATAACTTCACCTGATACAGAATAATTTTACCTAGTTCAGAATAGTTTTCAGCCTTTCCTTTTCCCCTCCCCCCCCCCCCAAAAAAATGTATAGTCTAGGTACCACAGATTCAGATGGAGCATTTTTAGTATTTTTTGTGTTTTAAATTGTTGCCTATCCAGGCAAGTCTTAAAAGAGCAAGAAAATTAGTTTTAAATGGCTACATAGATTTAATTAAGTCCCAAACAACTTAATTTTCTAAACGTCATTTTACTTTTAGGCAAGACTATACACAGTCCCAAAATCTGTATCCCCATCCAGGCTCCCGTTAGGAGATATCCATGTTTTCTCAGGAATGCTCAAGATACCTGTCTTCTCTGACAGACAGCTCGTGACTGCTCAAATGCAAATACTCATATCCATTAAACAAAAACAGAAAACCACATATGCACACAAAACACAGATGTTACAACTCCTGCTTTTCAGGGATATATTATTCATCATCAATGTGTCAGCTGGTATAATTCAAAAAACATTAGGAGATTAAACCACATTCAGATTTTGTTCTATTTCTCCGATGATTGCCTCACCAGAGTGGCTTCTGCAAAAGAACCCAAGATAACTATCCAGCTGCACCTCTTTCAGAGATGTTTGAATGCCTCTGGGGTCTCTGTTTATTACAAAACTGTCATAGGAAGAACTGGAACAACATTATGTTGTTGCAGAGCTCTTCATGATCAGAATGTTATGTGGCAATCAAGGCCTCCAGCATCCCTTCCTAAACCTCTCTTTGACTCAAAGCCCTCACTTCTTTGTTGCTAGTTTTCCTTCGGAGAAGGTCAGCAGCTACAATAAAAGTTCCAGTATCTTTTCTTGCCCAACCTTGGGCATATTTAGAAACTTTCAGAGTTTACTGATCCTCCAAGAGGCTCTCTGCTGTCATTACTGTGCAAGTATCATAATATTTTCTTTGTGAACAAGCACAGTGCCTTCAAATGTCATTCGCACAGAGAGATATGCGAAGAAGTGTATTAAAAGGCTTTGGTTTCAATTGGTCATGCTTTCTGGGCTACTCATCCTTCAAACACTTCTTGCAATTGATTTGTTTCAGGAAAACATTAACATTTAATATCATTACAGGTTTAAGTAGTTATTTATCATCCTTCTGAGGGAGGGAATTCTTTTTTGCAGGTCCCAGGTTTTGTGACACTAATATAAATCAGCACTGAACAGTGCTCCAGTATGTCATGCATTAATAAGGCAAAAAAATTGGGCAAGATAATAGAGATAAGTGAAGATGTATAATAGACTGTCTCCAGTATAGACTAGCTTTCAGTGTGATTTGTAGATGGAGTAAAGCAGGTGGCAATACTCCCAGGAGTGTCAGAAGCCTAAAAGCAAACATATTGCTCAAACGTAGGTTTAGAGTATAACCGTGTAGTGGATTTGTAGATGGATTACAGCTACAAAATGTATTCTTGATGGTATCAGGCTCAAAGTGATTAAGAGGCAGCTAGAGATTACTACCAGGGATATTCGCATTCCTTTTCCAGTTCACGTTTGCCATTCTTCCCAATACAAATGTTCATATTGTGAAGAAATACTGGAATTAAGTTTCATTCTCCCCTTGAATTTACCTGCATTCAGATACGTTCTGTGCTGAAAATCTTTTATTTAAACCCTTGATTTTGCAATCAGCAATATATAGTATTCAGGTAAGTAACTTTCTGTTCTTAAATAATATAACCAAAAGCAGAAAGTTTGTTGTTAGGAATTGCTGGCATTCAGAACAAGAGTAGGATTTAGAACACAACTGCACTATTTGTCAGTAGAGAGAACACAAGCAAAAGCTTTTGTATGATGCTAATTGTAGGAAATGGCTAGGAAGAGTTTATTCGGTCTATACTCTTGTATAACAGAGATGCTGCAGGTGGCTTGAGCTGGACTTCTATTTCCAGATAGACATAAAATAAAATCAGAGTATGTGATGGTCTCCAGCATTTCAGCCTATGTTCCTTGAAGGAGATAACTAGCTCTCTCAAATAATCAGTTAGCCTCACCAAAACAAAAAGTGTAATTGCCTTTTTAAATCCTATCAGCTTATAGTTTGCTGCATGTACCACCAGTACTTCTCATCTGGAGTAAATACAAAATATTGAGAAAGGTGTTTTATCATATAAGCTGCATTGTTTGATGCAGGACATGGGGCCACACCTCTGCAGCAAACAAAACAGATGAAACAGTGTTAAGAACAGAAGATTATTGTTAAATAAGAGTCAACCTCCAAAACCAAAACAGTTCCATAAAGTAATTTAACATAAGTTATGTTAATATGTAACATACATGTTACATACATAACATGAGTGGCTGCTCTCAACTGTGGAATCCTAGAATACACCTAAGACTTTCCACACTTGGTACAAAGCAGGGAACACAAATCACTTTTAAATTGCTGAATAACTTCAGGAACTGGAGAGCAATATGCTACCTTCTACGTAGAGATAATGGTTAAGAACCTGGAAATGAAAAAAATGTTATATTCATGCCTACAGTGTTATTGTTTTCCAAGTAGTTTTATTTTTTTAATAAGCAATACTGAGTCCTCAAGATAAACTACTTCACCTTGTATCCATATTTCATTCAAACATAAATAAAACCCATGACGTTCCCTGTTAAAGCCAACAAAACCCAAGCAGTGGAAATTTATTGAAAGTTTCCTGTTACCTTTCTATATACAGTTAATGATTAAGAAGAGTAACTATCCCTTAGTGTTGCTAATTTGTTTTTCTTTCTTGAGTAACTGAACTTTTCTTAGTACACAGTCAGCTTTCCTTGGTCCAATCCAACATAACAATAACAGGATACAACAAGAATTAGAGAGAATTTTTTTTATCCTATTTCTGATCCCTTTAGTTCATTGCTCTAAATTGTGTAGGACACGCATTATATGTATCCTAGTTAGCCTCAAGAAAACATTAATTAAAAAGGTGTAGCAAATCTCATTATTGTTGACAAAAAAAGACAATATTGAACAATTAGCCACGTCCTCAGTGTAAATATTTTGGGAACCAGAACATAAAGGATTAATTGGGCTTGTAGATCTGATGTGCAACATCCTATGTAATTAGGATTACAGCTTTATGAAATAAATGATAATGAATAACCACAGTTTATTAAAGCAATAATTACATTTTGCATTAATCTTTTTTTATGCAAAATAGTTGTCTCCCTGCTTAGGAATACCTGATTGGTTACCAACTGCTCAGTTTAGTAGCCTGCACTGCACATTATCAGAACTGCACTGATCATCAGAATCGTCTTGAAAGCCCTAATCAGGAGTGATGTGGCAAGAACAAGAGTTTAAAGTTTTTCTGACAAAGAGACTAAAATAATTCTTAGAGTAGTACCATATTAAAAAGCAACTTTTTATTTACAAATTTGCGGCTCTTATGTCAACTGGTTCCACTACTACTTTCCATACAATAAGCCAGGACTACAAAACCAAATCAGAACAATCAGCAATATGAAACAAATGTGGAAAATTTCCAGTTATAAGAGCAAGTTACAAGTTTCCGTTATTTCCAAGCAGATGGGAGTTCAAGCACAGGATGAACTGGGATGTGGATAAGTTTTTTTTTTTTTTTAAAAAAAAAAAAAAAAAAAAAAACGTTTGGTCAAAATGAAAATTTTTAAAAAACCCACTAAGTTCACATACTATCCTTTCCCTCCATCTGCACATACTTGCTATAGATACTGTCCTTGATGGTACAGGTTGGTTGGTTGCTCAATTTAGTGTATGCATACTGTATATATATGTTTTATTAAGGGAGAGCACAGGCAAAAGGTCAGCTGCAGCCTAGACTGGGCAGAGCCCTAGGGTGAAGGAGAGTACCACATGGACACCAAACACGCTAAGCCTGCTCCACTAGCAGAGGTTTCCCAAGTACCGAGCCAGATGGCAAGGCTAGGGGAGCGTCTGAGCAGGCTGGATAGCTACAGCATAGTCCAAGACTTAGGGCACTCTTTGAAGGAGAAAAGAGCAAACTCACAGCTAGCAGTCAGACGCAACAGAGACCACCCTTCCCTACAAGCACAGGAGAGACCATGGAGTTTGTTGCAACCTAGGAAGCAGAAGATCACAAGGCTAGATCCCAGCCCTCAGGGACTGCAAGCCCAGCAGAATACTAACTTCAAGGAGGAGATACAAACAGCCCAATTCCTGCCAGCTCTAACCAGCTCAAGAAACTCCCATCTTAGACAGATACAATGCTTGAAACAACCCTCCATGCTCCATTTCACACACGAGAAACCCGCATTTGTTCCCCTCTGCTTCTAACGCAGAGCCACAAGTCCGTGAGGCATGCACTGAGCACTTCTGTGAGAAAATTTATGTCACATAAATAAGGTTTACTTTTATACACATACAGAAATAATTTGCAGGAGCAGAACCTGAGGCTTTTCCCAAGACAGGCAGCACAGAGTCTCAGTAACACCAGGAAGGGATTGGAAACCAGTTGCTAAACCTGGACTAGCCTCTGCATCCCAGAAGAGCTTTCTCCCAGTGAGAACGCAGCAGGGTGCCTCAGCTTTCCTCCATCCCAGTCACATATTACCATTTCTGAGGACATCAATATCCACAGCCCAGAGGCTTACCTCATTCTCCAGAAGCACCGCTCTGGCTGTGCTCTCCTTCTTGCTCCTGAGGACTCACCCCCTGCCTCTTCCTGCCTCTTTATTCCCAGCAGCTGGGCCCATTTTCTGCTGCTCCTGCCTAATTCATGAGGTTAACCCTGGTCTTGCTGTGGCATGTTTGTAAATCCTATCAGAGCAATATGTAAATTTTAATCATTACACTGGCTGAAATGGTTAAATGTGAATTGTTGCTGCTTTTTAAAGTAGTTAAATGAAAGTTAGCATTGGCTATTTTAAACTTGAAACATTTCCTCTAAAATATACTTATTAATTGATACAATTAGTAGAGTTAATAAAATAATAGATTTATGATTTCAATTTTTTTAAGGGCCTGCTTTTGTTTAAAACAAGGAATGGCTCTGGAGTTCACCCCGGCAGAGGCTTTGAAACGATCAATATGATTCCAACAGCGAAGGACATCGTTCACACTTCTTTCTTCTCATTGATACAATTGAGCTTACTAAGATATCGGAGCTATTGCCAGAGTCCCTTGCAAAGGGTACATTCATTAAATTGTAGAGGTCTGGTGTGCAGTGAGTGACCGCCTGTGAAATGAAAGCTCTGTTCTAGTGAGATTCAAAGCTGAAGGTGACAAGCGCAAAACAAAATTGCTTCTCTTGTCAAATCCTTCTTAAAACATCTTAAAGCAGATTTCTGCTTAATCATCTTCAAAGTCACTTGCGTCCTAACCTGGAGATGCTGGCTCGTTTGTAGCAAAGGCAAGACTATTTTGTATTTACTACTTTCACCTGGGCACCACATTCAGGTTGGTTGTCATTAGCCGATACCTCTCCTTGAGAGAGTCCTGGAAGCGATGTGTTTCCGTGATTTGGGAGGAGGCAGGAAAGGCTGTCTGCAGAGTTCGAGCTGTAAACAAACATGGGTCTTCTATTTTCTTTCTAACATACAGCTGGAAAGCACTTTTCATAGGGATATTGGGTGTGAATTATGCCAAATATTTTGTCACTAAATATAATGGATTTTTTTGTCTCCTTCTTTGCCTGATGTAATTCCTGCTGTTCTACTAACTAGTGTTTAATTGAGCTAATGAAAAGGAAAAAAAAAATCACAAGAAAAAATTAATGGTCATGCCTGCACAGACAGGTCGGCTGATGACAAGGTCTGCAGTGGCATCCCCTTGCCGGCCTTGCTGCCTCTGTTCAGCATCACTGACCACTGATTTTTTTTTTTTTAATTTCCACCAAAATGTCCACTGATGTCTTATTTTACATTTATTATCTGTTGCTATTCTAATCACACCCAGGCGGGATTGGTGATGTGCAGTGTATAAGTGCATGCAACTACTGACCCAGCAGTTGTGATTTTCCTCCTTTCTCCTCAGAGCAGCACCGCACTAAGTGGATGAGGTACATGAGTCCATTTGAAATATTTGAAAATATTTCTGACTCAATGTTTGCAGTGAAGTTCCTTGGATTTGTAATTTGCTACCTTGATTGCTCTGAAGTATCACAGATTTGATGAACTTCATCTAGACACTGTTCTGGGTCTTGTTTACCATTCTAGACATACATTTAAAATTAAGAAATGATTCATATTATAACAAATCCATATTCTAACAAATATAGTTCACTTTTTGAGAAAGAGAAAGAGAAAGGTGTTCCAGGGTGTTATTTTGAATTACTACATGTGAGCATCAACTCTGCAGATACTTGTTTAATAAGCATGTAAACATTCCCACCAATTTAAACACATCTGCATTATTTTGTCTGTATACTGTAACATCACTATACTGTGATGTTAAATAACTGTTTTATCCCAGAAGTGTTTGCACTGCTTTGAGAGACAGAGTAATGCCTGCATACGCCACTTGTAAAGGGTCTTGGGATCCTTTCATGTGGGACAGTACTGAGCCTTATCCAAACTGTACTTCCACATCTTTGGGAGGTTTGTACATCATTGATATTATCAGGATTCCTTCTTACTACTGCTTATCCGGGCCACTGCAGGGGGAATTCACTTCTAATATCCTCCACACTGGTCCATGGAGGAGCAGTAAAGGCAATGGGGAAAGGAGATGAATGAACCTGAAGAATGAGGATGAGATACTTAGATGATGATGTACTGGAATGTTTTGCTCCTGACTCCCTCTGACTCTCATCTGCATTCTTTTTAATCTGCAAAGAAAAAGGAATTGTGATTCATAACTACCTTTATCTGCTTCTTGATAAATTTCTTGGGATTTACCCATCATATGAAAAATTTTAATTGCATTGTCAGTATTCATTAAACTGCATCTTAACTTGAAATTTGTTTTCTGTCATGAATGGAAAACTTCAAAAATTATCTCTCTTTAGGAGAATTTGAATTCCTTTAACTATGAGAATTGATGTTTTAGAGGCTCAAAAGATCCAACTTTGTGAACACTTATGCACAAAAACAATGCAAAAAAATAATATGAGTAAACATTTATAGAACCTGAAAGAGAAGTAGAAGCTGGATAAGAAAAAGGAAAATTGTTCTTGACAAGTGGGGAAGGAAATGCCAAAAAGAAACCATCCTCTGCTGCCAATAGCTTGACCATATAGAAAAATTGTTTACTGATTCACCCTATTTCAGTTAGTACTGGCTGACAATTGCAAAAAAGATTATGAAGAAGTGAAGATTAAAAAAAAAGAGAGGACAAATAGAGCTGTGGGAAGCTATGGCAGTGAGACAGGGAGAGAGACTCTTTCTGGTCACATGCCAGGTCATTATTTTTAAATTAGACATTGAAATATTTATGGAGTCGTTAGTAGCAATGAGTAAACAGTAAGCTTCACCTTACTCAAATGCTATTTTGTATTAACCTCTATGAAACAGTTTTTCTTAATTCTGGCTCTGAATGGTGATAGGAAGAACGGGATGGCCTGCCTGGCACTTATTAGGCAGTCTCAGAGCAAATAACCAATTCAAGAATCAAGCCTATGGGATTGCTTGTGTTTACTTTCAAAAACTCTAGGCAGAGAAATTAAATATAATCTTCACCATTTAACCAAATTTCTTAGCACATTATATTCTCCAGATAGGTTACACATATTCTTTTAAATATCTGAGCTCATTATACCTTCTCCCTTAGGTATTTAACATCCTTTGATGGCCACTGTGCTTTAATTCAAATTTTAATTTTTTTAAATTTAATGCAGTAGTCAGAGAAACTTGACTGGTTTTAGACATTTTGGTTATAGACTTTGAAATAAGTCTTTGGCAGTTCTTTCTGCTGATTTACAGCAGCTGACAGATGATTACAACTCCATGCGTCCAGTCACAAAGAAGTTATTTCACTTTCTGCATCCTCTGATTGACAAGAAAGGTGAAAATTGAAAGTTCAAACAGATTGTTGAAAATAAGATAATTTTGACTTTACAACTGTGAAGAGAAAGCGGTACTGCACATTACCAAACAGAGAAAAAAAACTACCCACCACTCTATCAAATTCTTTGTGCAGTTATTGATTTGATTTTCTTCTTAATAGCACAAACTAAGAATATAACAAGTCAGCCGCTGCTGCTGGCGAGTCCCCGTGGACCCCGACGCAGAGGATGGAGGGCACAGGCAGGGCAGGGGTGGCTGGACGGGGGCTCTTCCCGGGAGTGCCAGTGATTCGCCTCTCGCACCAGCCGTGCCCCTGGTACGGCCATGGGAGGCCGCCGAGCTAAAGGAGGTGGTGGTGGCCTGTCCCACCCGTCACATCAGGGCAGTCATCACAGCTGGCCAAAAACTCCGCAAAAATTCAACCATACAGGTGGAGCAGTGGCTGAGGCACAACTCCAGGGCCTGGTTTAATTGGTGAGGTGAGGCCCAGAGGGTTGTTACGCCCATAGGCAAGACAGGCTACTGGTACTAACCCCCTAACACTCGGGGACCTTTACAGCCTGGCTTTCTGTAGCCACTCAGTCATCGCAGAAAGTGTCAGGATCGAGCCGCTGAGATTCGGCTGTCTGTGATGGCTCTGGAGAGCCACCTTAGGACAAACTGGTAAGAAACACGTAGAGTTTCTTTCTGATATAAGTAAAGAAACCACTCAAGACCCAAGAGGTCTAAAGGCACACAGGCAGGTTCTCAGACCATTGCTCACTTTCTTCTATTCTTGAGTTATTCTACTGTTGCAAAATGTGATGCTTTCCTTGAATAAGTAAGATAGTGACTGGTAGTCTGTCAGAAACAGAAATGCTGTGTACAGATCTACTGGATATCTGAGGAAAACTCAATAGAATTGTGTTTGGTCATCACCAGAACATAAAAATCATATAATTAGAAGAAAGATAACATTTAAATTCTCAAAATCCTCTGTGAAAGTCGAATTCATACTTGCTGAGCAGCTATAATGAACTTCTGCCAGGGCTGCAAAATTATTATTTATGGTTGTTTAATACAGTTTGTCAATTCTTCAGCCATTAATGTTGCGATTCAGTGAACTGAAACTCGGCACCGGGAAGGTCACAGGAATATGAGACTTCATCCTAGCAGACAGCTACATGTACATTCAGTTTCACTTGGCTCTTTAAAAATAGTTGTATTCCTTTCAAAGTCTTTTTTTTTTACACATATATATATATATATATATACTAAAGCCTCAGGATTTGATCTGGCTTCTTGCATCAGATCAGAACACCTAGTCTTCATGATATAAAGTATCATTTATCAGTTTGCTCCATTCATTCAAATTTGCCTGAGGAAATTTGAGGGGTTAATTTTGTGCTTGTAGGTTTTTTTTTTTTACCTTGGATAAGATATCATCTGTTCATCACACCCTAACTTCATGCCAAATCAGCTGTCCTCCCACAGTTCCTAAAAAAAACCATGAATTATAAAACCAGCATAAAACATGTGGATGACAAAATCTCTTTATCAAGCTTTTTGACCACTTCAACAAAAGAGTGATTGTAGCTCCAGCCTGATCCAGCTCAAGTTCATCCTGCTGTAACAGGGTCACTAGGGTCACTGTAACAGGGTCAGCACACAGGCACAGGATTTACGGCTCCACCGTCACAGCCCAGATTTCTGGTGTTTGAACTGGCACTGTAAATCACCAGCTCTGTTCTGTCTTCCAGGGTCTGTGATATCCCCTGTGAACAAGTGTGAACTTTGGAGTCTCGCTTTCTTGAGTCTCCCCTTGAGACCAAGGGGACTAAGGTTTTAAGTAAGAAAACAGAAATTTCAATCATTTCCATCTATAACTAAAGATTTTGCTGGTAGTTATTATCGCTTTCTTTGTTTTTTCAGTTGTAGAATATCTCCAGACAATTATCACATTAATGTAAAATGCCAGCCTTCATTGAATTGGAGCAGTTTATTTCTACTAAAAAGCACATTAATCTCCAGGGAATTGTTATACACAGCACCAGATCGCATGTAGTCTAATCCTATTTAACAGTTTCACAGAAAGCTCATGATCACACTACTTAAGTGCCACACAGGTAAATTAAATCAGCATGGAAAATACAAACTCAATCTAATAGAGCATTTTGCTTTTCACTGTTTCCACTGCTAATATCCTGTAATTGAGATACTTTCTGAAAATAATTCCAGGTATAAAGGGAAAATTTAAATGAATAGATGAGATAACAACACTAGAATATGATCAGAAGCAGTTTTCTTGCTTTCATAACTCAGTAGTAGAGGGATGATCAACCAGGAACCTCCATTTGAATCCAGGAGGCCCATTAGAGGAAGGGACAGACAGGCTGGCTTTACAGAAACAGGCACTGCTGTAGCCCAACAGCCTCATCACATCGAGGGTTTCCACACATGCAGACGTCTCCTCTTTGGTCCCTAGTGCTGTTCATGGACTGAGAAATAACCGTACTGTGATTCTGTAAGTCAATTTGCTCCAATTTGGCAACTCATCACACAAGCAGTCGCGTCGTATATAGATATGGAGAAATATGCACATAACTATTATGCAAATGTAGGTGCCTTTGGAAAGAGTACAGAGAACTCATATTTCTTGATTATGTTTCTCATCGGACACTGACTGTACAATATCCCTTCTCTAGCATTAGGCTAGAAATCCATTTCAGTGTAAACTAAGCTTATTAAGCCTCCTAGGCTTTTTAAAGTTCAGTTCAACTAGCAGACAAGAATCTGAGTGAAATTTGGACTACCGCTCCTATTTGGCAAATACCTAAACTCAGTATTCAAACTCATCGTTTCCTAATCCAAATAGTCCAGCAATCTTGAGTGCAGTGCCATTGGTATTCCTGCCTGGTAGAACCGGGTAAGTGCTTTTCTTTGAGGACTTCAAATTTGTTTGCTTTTCCTGAAAGGATGTTTGCTGTATGTTAAATTCATTAGGTTGTAACTTAGGATAAATATGTTAGAATTTGATGTCTGAGCTGTAACATTATATGAGCCTAATGCTGTTGAAATGCTTGTTCTGGTGATTGTCTGTGTCTACAACAATAATTTCTGCTATTGTCACATCTAAACACCTGTAAAATAAAACAATGATCAAATTCTAGCGAGTGAGACACAAACAAATTTCATTTGTCTCAGTGTCTTCGAGCCTAGACGTGTATGCAGCATCCACTGTTTTTTAGGAGTCACTTGAGAAGTTGATTAGGATCACACAAGATTACATTTCTTGCTTCAGTGAATATTTGGGAAAGTATTGATCCAGTTCAGCTCATTTGGGATTATTTTTAGTCTTGGAAGAATGAGTAAAAGAAATCTATTTAGCATGCCACATCTGAACCATCCAGTGTTGTGACTCTCAAGCAGGAAACCAGTGACAAGTCACTAATAAGCTCTGCAGATATATTTCTGCTCTTCTATTATACACGCTGCGAGGAGTTTAGGCCTGCTTCCCACTGCCTTGTGTTTCCCGCGATGTGAAGGCAGGCAGGCAGGCAGGCAGCACCTTCTGCTTTCTGAGAGCATGGGACATCCCGGAGATTCTCAGGCAGTTTGTCCAGGGAGCTTGTAATGGCTAATATTTTGTTCCAGTCATGATTTTATGTCACGTTTTTTTAACGCTAGGAATAGTAAGAACTAAAGTATAAATTCCCTCATGATCTCGGGCTCAGCTGAAAATACTAAAGTATTCAAATATTTTTGCTAACAGAAAAGAATAAACATTTTATACTTTATAAATTTACAGATTTTTGAGTCTTCATATTCTTCTATATTGTGAATGATTCAACTCTTTATCTTTGAGAGAAATGCAATCGGAATAACCCAAGCTTTTCCTCACGACACTGTTTATTTTACTGGTACCCTATATTCAATGCTAGATCTGGTTGTATTCCAGGATTTTATCTGCCCTAGAGTAGAGGCTATCTTTCAAACCAAGGTGCTTTGAGAGCTAACCTTGAAATACTTCTCTATTAAGACAATCATTTTTAATATTTTTCCCAATCAAAGATTAAACACTTGATCCGTCTTGCTTTTCTTTGATGAGAGAAGGTCTGCAGAGCTCTCTGTGCTGCAGACACTACCTCATTTTCCCAATTACCCATCTGCATGATGGAATTTTGGGATGGTGCATCCTGCAACAAAACTGGAATTGGCCTTATGTCTTGACATTTAAGAGATTAAGACAAAAATTCCTTCCCATTTAAAAATGTTTGTAATTGTGAGGCTGCAAGGATTAATATGAAATTCCTTTTATATGTCAGAGATTTCTTTGTTCTAGCTTTATCCATGTAAGGCAGAAAACATGAAGCATAAGCTCTGTCCTCCACGGGCAGAACGCCGCTGGCAGCTAAAACCGAAGGAATGCACTTCGTTACCCTACATCTCCAAAACAGCAATAGTTGCAAAAGTCACCATATTGCCTCAAGGTTATTTCTTATCTTACCAAACGCCTACAGGGGACAGCAAGTCTTTGTTCTCTTACATACTGAGATATAGTTCACTATTCATTTAATAAGGGAAGGACAGGTAAGAAATCTCAATGTATTTTTACCTCTCTAAAAATGTGATTCTATGACTTACCGTATGAACTCAAGAATGTAAATAAAGTTAATATAAAAGGAAAGAGAGCAGAGATGTTTTAAGAACTATTCTTCAGCACTGGATGTTTCAGGCTCGCTGACAGTTGATTTTTCATGTTGTTCTGGTTACTAAAAATTATATATATATACACACACACGTATATATACATATATACACATACACCTTCCTCACCAATGTAGGGTGCTTTTTCTGTTGATAAAGAAAAAGATGACACTAGAGAAAGCAAATGAAGCAACAACTCCTTTTTTTTTCTTTAGTAAAGATGGCTGATTTAAGAAATCACTGTAATCCAACCAATTAAAACGTGCTTTTAGGCACTTCAGTTTGAAATTCTGTCCAGCAAAAATGTTGGCAACAGTCCTGATAGAGACTGGCCTTTGAACTGCAGTAATCTAGACTTCTGAGTTTCAAAGTAGAGGTAGCTTCTACTACTCATAGTAAATAGAAATGAAACTTTTTCACAGATGGAGTCTGTATGAATAAACAGAGGTCCTAATCTTAAAAATATCATTACCTGTTTGAAGAGAAACATCAGCAAAGAAGATTAATGAGTTTCACAGGGAATTCCCATTGCTGCTAATTGGCATTTATCCTAGAAAAAGAAAATATGATAGGAACAATGAATTATATAAACTGTATTACCCTGATTGTTTAGCAACTCTATACTCCTTTTAATGCTATATGCTACAAATCTCTTGAACTAAGAAAAAATATCAGAAATAATCAAAAAACAAAGGATTACAATTACTTAGAGCATAGCTTGAGTGGCCTCAGCCGATGGACGAGTGCCATTATTATATTCTGTGTATCAGCTAGAATTAAAGAGTTGCATTGAGTGTGATATTCAAATGTTATTATTAGTTTTAATTGTATAAAAATATGGTAGACAAATGTTCAAAAATAATTACTTCTGTTTGCATCTGCCCCCCGGCTTTCTAAATTTTGCCACAGGCAGTGATAATGTCAACACATTAGTGTCAATACAGCCAACTGTGAAGTCTGGTTTACTTTTAGTGATGACTATTGAAAGTGAGCAGTCCAATGCACTAATTGTGACAGTACACAGAGATTGATTACATACATGCCTAGCACTGGAGCAGGCAATTCTGCTGTGGATCCTGTCTCATGATCAGTTTTGGGAGAAAGTTTGTTGCATACAGACTCTCCTGCATATTTAATGACATAAGGAATCCCCTTTGACCAATTAAATTTTCTGTTTACATTTCCATTAGGTAAAGTTGTTCCTTAATTTGGCATTACTTACCAGGTTTATGCAGCTGATACAGGATTTATCACTCCTGCTTTTCAGCAGTCATAAACCTAACATACCAAGAGCTCTTTCTTAAGAATTCAAAAGTATATGATCATTTTTTAAGCTGCTAAATATTTTAAGCTGCTATATATGGACAGTTAGATCCAAACCTGCACTGTTTCTCTATCCAGACTTTATGATGTTTGACATGTTGAATGGAATTTATATTCTTTATTAACTCAGTTGGGTGACTGTTGTCCTAAGTATGAATATATAATACAATATACACATGGGCTGTGAAATAATATATTGTTGTTTAAGACATCTAGGGCAAATATTTTTTTGATAGAAGCTCTCCAAAGGACATAATCTCACAAAAGTGGGGAACCTTGGTGAAAGGAGGGGGATGTCCCATTCAATAAAGTGGTAAGGGTCTTCTTTGATTGCTTTAAGCCAAATCATTTTCAGTTTAGGTAGGTACATTAAATATTAATGTTGAGTAGCCTGGAAGCAGGCATCGTTTATATTCTGATTTATTGAGCTACTTTATTGAACGGCTATATTGGCCTACATTTACTAACTTATATTTTAGTTAAATACAATGCAGCTCAGGGAGCTTGTGAAAAATAGGGTTCGCATAGATTGCTGCTTCAGTGTTCAACAGCACTGGAGAGGTCTGGGTGTGTGGAGGATAAACAAGTTCATTCAGCTTTGAACAGAACAGGCAACACAAAGCATTAGCTTGACAATAGGTCCCAAAACCCTAGACTCGAGGCTGGATTTAAAAGAGGCACAGGGATTGTGCCAGCTACTTTTGGTAAATCTCACTCTTCCCGTCTACTTAACTTTCAAATTTATTTGGCTTCAAAGCCATTTAATCAGGCTCAACTTGAATATTGTAGCTTGGTGCTCCTTGTGACAGAGCATCTATATATCACTCCTGCTTTGATCTCGGGTCTACACGCACTAGCTCTGATGACAGCAGGATCACACCTGCAACCGGTATTTCCCTGGCTGCCAGTGCCCTATTCTTCACAGACACTCTGAGTTGCACTGTATTTAGCTTAAATATAATTTAGTAAAGGTAGACCAATATGATGAATGCTACAGGGATATTAGCCTATTGTCATCTAATTTATTACTAATATTTACATTTGGCATAATATCAGTGTAGACCGGGGCAGAAATAGCAGCTAGGCACTCTCCTACAAAAAAATTCCAGCTTGCAAAGATAACTAAATAATCATGGACAGGCATATATAACACATCCAGTCATGCCCAGACGTAGCCCTGCTGAATATAAAAATTATGACTTTTTTTTTCAAAACAAATGTAATTAATATAATAGAAAAACGTAACAAAATGTAGACCACACTTCCCAGGATGGACTTTCAATTCCATACTTCTACTTTGTCAGTACCTACGTCATTGCTTTGCTATATATGGCATGTGAAGGTACTGAATAACACCAAATAGCAAAAAAAAAAAAACTTATAACCTGCAAACGCAAGCATACCATACTGCAACCATTGATGACAATGTAAGATTTTATTTTAAGAGCCTAATTTTCAGATGAGAGACTTTAGCTAGCTGTTTTGGTTTTTTGTAACTATACTTTGTTCATGTACAGATAACATTGCTCAGATGAGAAACTGCTTCAGAAAATTCAATTCATAACCTGTATCATAATTCTGTTTCTTGCTTGTACTCCACACTGGTGCGCTTAATACTTTAAAGATATGGTGGAAAGATCCCAGTCCATACAGGACTTAGGACTCAATCAACTTATACCACTTTATTTTCATGTATTCTACTTTGGGACAGGTTTGAGCAAGTGAAAACACAGCCACATTCAATAATGTATGTCATATACGCTATATTGGATATTCTTACATTTCAGAATGCTCACAATATATTCATGTATCTACACCTCAGTTTCAGATTTACTGCTGAAGCGTTGCAACATTTTAAAAGATGTTGTGATAAAGAACCATAGCAGCTCAGGGCATTTCTGTCCAAGTTGTTTTCCATTAAAGGTATTGTTTGATATCATTCGTCTTCAACATGTTGTGTTTCCTTTGGGCTTCTATTACTACACCTGCTATGTCAGTCCCATTGTAGCAATGACAGTGATTTATCAAGCACATTAAACCTGCAGTATCTCTGGCTAGCATAGCTAGTTTTTCAAATATTAAATCTCAAATGTGTCACATTTAACCTGCCCTGAACTCCTGAAGCAACTGTATGCTGCTTTATTAAAGAAAAAAAAATCAAATTTGATTTTATTTGCAAATTTTACCTTAGTGTAAAATGGAGCACTAACAGTTATCAAAGCAAAAGGTGTCATTGAAGCAAAAGAATTATTTATACAGGGCAAACCAACTTCTCCCAACAAGTCTGTCCTTTTTAAGCTTGTCTTACCCCTTCCCCTCTGATATGTCACCGTCTCCTTCAATTTTCTCTCACCATAAAAATGTCTGGTTGTCTCTTAAGATGATTTCTACCATTTGCCTCACTGAGCACGCTGTACCAGGCCAAGCAGTGTTAGCTTGTGTTACTTTGTCAAACCAATTCCTAATGTAGAGCTACCTGTTAGATCATCCTGAAGTCTTCCCTTTTTCTGTGATCACTAATGTTGACACATCTAAAATAGCACTAAGAGAAACATAGATGACTACAGGAAGATGCTAAAGGAAAGAAGAAAAGAACAGTGTAAATATAGTGTTGCCAGATATAAATGAATAGATAAAAGGTGACAGATACTCAAAATACAAATAGCAGTAAGGAGTTAGAGGAAATTTCACGTCGATCAGGAGGAAATAACCAACATTCATGGACTAACTGTATGTGATGGATGTTGGTACAATAGTAAGTGTGCACGATGCTTTCCAAATACTAGGAAAAAAAGGCTCTGTTCTGAAGAGCTTGAAATCTAAAGAGGATATTTTCAGAAGCATAGGTGAAATCAAGTCACCAGTGGCTATAGACTCTTCTCCTATATGTCATGGGGACTGTTCATTTTCTGAAAAAACCTTCCTTCTCCTCCTAGCTCTTCTTTCCATATGCAAAACATGAAAGATGATGGAAAGAATTGCAATATAGGTGAAAAAGGACTAAATGTGATACATCTACATGTCAGCTGTGTACACATGAGTGCATGTTCAGATAAATATCACATTTTCTTTTACATACTGACAGATAGGTCTAATAGCTTCTCCTTACTAGCTCAAGCCTTTTTTTGGAGTTGATTCCATCTTTGAGATAAAGACAGTCAGGCTTTACCTTACTCCGTCTATCTTTAATTAGTGCAAGACAATATTTTCTAGTGTTGGTACCTATTAACTACAAAAAAAGATATAAAGACCTTTCTGCTGGATTAATACCTATGCTTGGGTTTCAGTCTGTAATAATAACCGAAAATAAATATTTACTGTATTTCCACTGTAGCTTTAAAACCTAAACTTACTTTATCCTATTAGAAAGTATTCTCACTCAGGACCACATCTTCATTTTACATCAGTAGAGGAAAGTTCCTATTACCTGCAATAGAATCGTACAGACCCAATAGACATAGCTTTTAGATAAGTTATCACCCACGTCCGTTCAGCATGGCTATCGCTTTCTATGTGAGATTGTATGCCAGTGGGCTGAACAATCAGCCGAGGAAGATGGATAATGTTCTCACCAGTGCCAGAGTTTCAGTCCCTATCCTCAGGGCTTTCTTCTATTGATGTATAAAACAAAATATTTCAAAGAAAAAAAATCAAGGCACTTAAAACACCCAGAGAATTTCCAGCTTCATCCCAACTACTTCTGCCCTTCAGGCAGGGTGATAAGGTGGAAGTACCAGCTACTGCCACCCTTCCGCTGCCTCAAGAACTCCGTGACAGGTGCTACCTTAACCTCACCACACACTGAGGATCAAGAAATTCTTTAATTTAATTTATGTGAAATACTGTTCATGATGGTGCACTAGCATACACGGCAAGAAATAGAAGATACAGACAGTTTTTGCATCTGACTGCTTTTATATTCGAAACAGCTGAATTGTTGTTTATAGTTAGATTGTGTAAACAGTAAGACTCTTCACTTTTTGGAGTGTTTTACTACACCAGCTCAGCCTCTAGAGCTTCAGAGCTGTCTTGGATTCTTTCTAAATCTATTTAACATGGTGCTGAAAAATAAATATTTTTTCCTTGAACTCTGACATAGGTAGGAACTGGTTTAGGAGTGCAAGTGAAAAAATGGAACAGAACCGGTGTGCCAGATCTTATGGAATAACCTGGAAATGCACAACCTGACGCGATGTCCCCAGCACACTTGAAGTTGCTACTAATCCTCTTTTTCACATTATTGTTTTTCAACTACATAGCATTACATAAACGTATGTCCTAGGGCACAGTAATTTCAGAGGTGGCCTGGAGACCGGGAGGTCTCCCCGTTCATTAATCCTGCTAACCTTTGGGAACAAAGGGCACGGCCATTTGCATGAAAATCCAGGACTCTTCCTTTTTTCTAGAGCTTCTTTGATTTGGTGCAAGCTTCAGCATATTAGGTCCTAAAACCAGAATGGCTCTTTCACCATCCTGCTTTCTTGTGTGGTTCTGATTAAATTGGGATAAACTCATTTCTTACTCAGCATATAGCTTATAGCTGTGTTTCTAGCTCTGTTCCTGAAAAAAAAATCCCTGCAGATTAATCTATTGTTTTCACAGTTTAAAACATAAGCACAAATGTCAACTGTTATGGAGAGAAAATTAAACAAGTAAAAGCCTGGCTATAATTAGTTAATGAATAAAGTCTTCCTGTAAAGAATGCATGTCTGCTAGCGCGGTTCTCCCACATCTGCAGCCTCTGCCAGAAACTTTGTTTTGACTTGGGAAAGGAAAGCATCTGAATGAGGAAAGCGGAACTAGTTTTTGCTTAGCCTCTCTTTTAGGAGTGAACCTGAAGCTGCCTTGTACCCTGTCTCTGCTCCTGATTTGGTGAGGTCAGACTCTCCTCTCTCCTGAACGGCAGCAATCAGACAGTTGCCAGACAGAAAAAGGTTCTGCAGCAAAACCGGTGCAAGAGTATCTCATAGTGCAGAGTAGCTACTAAAACTTTTCTGCTTAAGTGGAAGCAGCAGAGGGGTGGCAGCAAGTCTGCAGCAGCCATCCCCGCTCCCTGCTCCCAGACTGAAAGGTCACTCATGGTTATGTGAGCATGTGCAGTTTCAAATATGAATATATTTCCTGATCTCCTATGTATCAGCAAGAGGAGCTGTCTTCGGGAGAATGAACATAAATATAAGCCAAGTTTAAAATAGGAACAGTTAGAATCCAGTGTGTTTTTATAAAACAGCAATGAAGTAGTGAACTCTTACCAAATAAAGACCTTATGAATCTTCACCTGCATAGTTAAGACTGGTTTCTCAAAGGTGTATGAGGAGGTGTATGTTCATCTCCAGATAGCAATAGCAAACTGGAAGTGATCTATCTCCTTCAGACTAAGCCTGGAGGGAATTCAATTGCCAGCAAAGCAGGCAAGATGCTAAGAGCAGGGAAGAGGCTCAAGAGCCATGCTTGAATAGAGAGAAGAACCTTCAAGGGCTGTGGTTCAACTTCAAGACACATCCTATTTTAAACAAATCTGTGAATTCCTATGAAGTTTGGGCACTCTTGACAAGATAAGCATTCACTAGCTAATGCAATTTAGACTTTTTTTTTTTTTAAAAAAAAGAGAGAATTATGTCTACTTCCAACCTTTGTGCTTCAGCTTTTCTAGGCTTCCTTCTTGTTGGTTTGGAGTTGCCCTAATATCCAATTTTTGCATCTTTTCCAATCTGAGCAACGAGAACTGAAAATAATATTCAATATGAGAGTTTTTCATGGTTTGTATACTCACACAAGTTTTCACTAATTCTGCAAGACGTATCTCAGACTGTACAGGTTCATATTTGTTCCATCTTTCTCTTCAGTTGTTTCCAGAGAGTGAATTCCTGGTAAGCCAAAGCGCATTTTGTCTCCAGTGCAGGATTTGTTTTTTCTGTTATTGGATATATTCTACTTTTTCTTTACTCTTGCCATTTCCCCTCCTCTTTCTGTGATATAGATCTTTCCTTCTTTGTAGTGAGGACATTTTCTATTTTGTAGTATCAATAGATTTCATCCATACCCTCTCATTTTCCTGCTAAGAGTTTAATCAAAATTTTTTAAAATATTGATTTCCAAATTTCTCTCAGAAACGCCACTAATATTCTTTTAGACCAGTAAACTTGCATTGTGAAATTTAATAGATTGTGAGTTTTATCCATCTTGAAATTTTCTTTAATCTTTACCATCATCATCAACATCACTGCCCTATAAGGCATTGTGTCAGATCAGTTCTCTTACAGAAGGATCAGCCATTCTGTTAAAGAAAGTATTAAGTTAATGTGGCATGATCTCCATATGTTAATTTTGCATTGTATCCTGTTTTTCATTTGTCCCTATATTACATTTTACTTTTCTTTAAGCCTTTTCTTAAGCCTTGCATAATCTTTGAAGAGATACCAAAATGGCACATTTTACTCTCCTTGTTAATATTCATATTAGAGTAACTTATTCTCTATCTTAATCTTAATTAAGATTATATCTTAATCTTATATCTTAATTATTTAGTTAGCTCCAACAGCGGGAAAGATTTGTTTGTTTTAACAAACACCCCTATTTCTTGACTTCCAATTTAACATAGTTCCTCATTTTCCCACTCTTTCAGGACGCTATATGCAGTTCTAATATCTATGTCAAAGTGTTTATGTAGGTAGGTGTAGTCTTTTTTTCCCCTCCATGATTTTTTGGGTTCTTTTTTTTTTTTTTGTTTTTTTGTTTTTTTGTTTTTGTTTTCCCAGATATGTAGATCCTGCATATTTATAAAACTTTAATTGAAAGAATTTCCTGGCTTCTGATATGCTTCTACCTCTCAGCAGTGACAGCTTCCTTGATCTCTCCAATTTGTTCCATTTTTTTTTCTTCCTTCTAGGTTTGCCATTTCAAAATGAAGAACCATAGCTATTCTTACATATTTATCACTTCATTTACAGTCTTCCAACTTCAGGTTATTTTTGATACCAACTGTATGTTAAGTACTTACCAACACTAAGTTTAAAACCACGTTGCCTCTTCCCTACTCTTATGTTTTGATGAAGAAATGTCTTATCTACGATCTCTAGGATTAATTGATCCTGTCAATATTCACTTCATTTGTCTGCCAGATACCTCCTGCAAGTCTGAAGTCTCTCATAGATGTATAACTGTCAGCAGGATTTCTTTCTCCAGTAGCTCCAAAGCTCTCTACCCATATCTATATCTGACTGAAAAAATCTCCTAGTATTATAACTGTAATCCATGTTTTATCAGCCTTCCCCGCATGATTTTGGTTTCAAAAGATTCCATTTTATCCATAGCATCTCTTCTTATTTCATTAAGTTTTTTTGTAACTTTCAGGTGCAATCATTTATTTCTTTATTTCCATCTGTCTTGAACAACGTGCCTCAGTTAATACCTGCGCTCCTGCCACAGCTGCGGTTCTAACAGGCTTCTCTTACTCAGAGAATATAATTTCTCAAGTCCTGCACCAATAGTTCTTATTCCTCAATTTTACCACTAAGGCAGCTAGCATTAATATATGACATTTCAATACTTCTTACTGACTAGTAACTAATTTTCTTAGCTGGATTAATTTTTCACTACTTGTTTCAACTAACTGGCTACAGCTCTCATCCGTGAGTGCCTCTACTTTTGGTTTGTTCCTCTGACCACTGAATCTTTTATACATTGCTGTGTCTTTTCCAATTTCTCTCTCCTTGTTTATTAAAGCTACAAAAGGATGTGCAGAAAGGTTAAGAAAAGAGAATATTAGCCCTAAGAAGGAGAAGTACCTGTTTTTCTTTAGTTTAACAGTCATCACAGGCCTGGATTTGATCATGCAAGAGGGAAATACAGACATAGCATAAACTTCATTTCTTTTACCAGAAAACATTCATTAGTGTAAAATGACAAACACTGGAAGACATTGCTGATCATGGGCTTTATCCCATGTATTTATCCCTTGTGTGAACTGAATCTGAATGCAACAGCTAAAGGAGTCTGATTTTTTCAAGCACATTGGAGGGAATGTTTTTTGATTTAAACTTATTTCTCAAATGAATGCAAATATTTGTAGATATTTGTAGATAGATTTGTAGAATACGTGAACCCCAGGTAATATTGAGATGAGTAAGAGCATATTTACAGGAGTGCAGATGACCAAGTTACCGTAACTTATACACTTGTACTTTACTCACATTTCCTGCTGAGCTGCAGAAAATGCATGTAACTGGTCTATCACAAACAAAATAAACAGATTAATTTGCACAATGTAAAGGCTGTTAAGAGTAAGTGTTTGAAATTAAATGGAGAACTACCTCCTTCAACTTTCTGCTTAGGATAACAAAGTAATGCCTGGATATAGTTTTCTTAGGACAGAGAACCAGCAATTTTGCTGCCAAATAGCTTTTTGATACATTTATTTTGTTTTTCTAATTATGCCATTTAACTCTTAACCAGTGTGATGCAACTTATAGTGGTTGAGTCTTATTTTTTTAATTCCTCCTTTTCTTGTTTGCTGTAGAAGAGTACATTGAATTACTTTTGGTTAAAGCCAAAATTCTTGCCACATGCTCCCTCTCATGACAGGAGCACCACAGCTGGGGGCAGTGCTGCTGGTTGTCACTGCCTTTATACACATCACTGAGGATGCAGAAAGGAGCAAAACCAGCATTTGTGCAGAGAAAAAAAAACTTAGTTTTGAGCATCATATGTTCAATAGTCTCAAAAACAAGAGCTGACTGAAATGTCTTAACTGTAATAGAACTTCATGTTCATCCATAACCTTGAAAAATCTTGAAGATACTCTACCTCTGGACAGGTGGCTGAGGAAACTTCAGCTGCTGAGATAAGGCAAATGACAAGTGACTACATGCACAAAAAATAATGATAGTATCTATTTAATAAACCTTCTCTTTAGTTATTATGTTAAGGCATTTTATAAGAAACAGGTGATCTTGAATTTTTCCATGTTTGGTCTGAGCTTGATATAAGCAGAAGACCAATTCCCGAGAAGCAGAGAGAACTCTGATCATCCACTTTCAGGTTATGTGAGGGTGAAACCAACATTGCTTTTTCATTACATAGATAACAGATTAAAACCATCTCTAAAGTAACTCAGTTCAACTTCACAGTGGGGAATTTTGATAGTCAACAGACTTCTCAGATCTGAACTTTGCTCCTCAAGACTAAAACATATCTTTAGGTATTAAAAATCTCCTGTTTTTAATTTATGAAGGGTTTTTATTCTGCCTTTTCTCATCAGACTTGAATTCCCAATTTTTATATAAATATTGATGAGTAAATAGTCCTTAGAAGTAATCCTGCAAATGTTAAGCTACCTCTTGGCATTACCTCAAAACTCTGGATTTTTGCAATAGTTGCTAGATTATTACTTTCCAGTAGATGACACAGAGCATGCACATATAGTGAAAAAGCAATGATCATATTAAAAAAAAGCAGTATAGTTTCTAAAAATACAAACATGAGTTAATTAAGTGACTATTCTCATGCAGGAGAGTAGATGACCTGGTTATCTTGGCCTTCTACTGCCTTTGATTCTTCGTGTGCTTCTCACATGAGAAAAATATATTTATGTGCATAACTGTTTGGAGGAATCATGCCCAAAATTTAGACAGAGTGAGAAAAGTGGGAACTGCGTTATTATAAAGGTTTGGCGAGAAGATGATATACTGATTCCACCTCTTTGCTTGACAGAGTAAAGGACTCGCTAGTAGCTTTTGATGTTACACTTTTCCTGTCCTGCAGGAGACGATGCGTTCTGAAGAGTAGAGCTGAGGACTGGGGCCAGAAGCTCCCAGGCCAGGCACACTTCTGAATCCACCATCTGGTCCCGTATTTCCAAGCGTCTGCTAACTTTGTGAGCTCATGTCTGTGAATATGAACACCAATAAGGAGGGTAGCCTGCTCTTCAAGAAGTGGTGTTTAATGGCAGCTATTGACTGCATGTACTTTTGTCAACGCACTCAAGGAATTTGAACGTCATGTCACTACTGTTTATTCTAAAACACAGTACACTAAGTAAAACAGTATTGAATTCTGCATGCCAAGAAGTAGTACTGTCTCAAGAGGATCAGGTTTTGCTGTTCTCTAGATTTGAACTAATTTATTTTTTTAAAAAAGTAAATATGAATAATAGTTTGGAAGTCAAATAGTTTGACAAATGCCCTTGATAGTTTCTTCCTGTTGTAGAAGGCACATCAAGTAGCAATATATTTAGAAACTTGTAGGAAGTAGCTGCTTTTTCACTACTCAAAGTGAGCAGAGAGGGGACAACAAGAGAACCATCTTTTATATCATATAAATGCTCAAGATTTCCAGGGATCTCTTGGAGAACATTAAAATCTCACTGTCAAGTGGAGATAGTGGAGAAGTTGAGGCATAGAGAAGGTCATACTACTGCAGAATACACAGTGCTTTCAGTAAGAACAGTTTGACAGATGGTGTAAAAGGATAGTTTTCAGGCCAGGATATGGCCCTATGAGATGTTACAATGAATAACATATATACATAAAAAAAAAAAGAAAAGAAAAGGAGTAGGAAAATAACCACATGCAAGTATCTCTTCCTTTTTAGAAGCAAGTTCTTGAGGGGTTTAGTAATATTATCAACTGAATCATAGTATCAGTGGAGGATTTCATTAAAGATTACCCACTTGGTCTTCCCCAGAGCAGTCTGCTCTTTTTCAAGATACAATTTATTCCTCCAGCATGAAACTTAGGCAAACATCAAAACAAAACAGCTCCTTTGCCTACCACAGGTAAGGAAATTAAAGTAACACATACTCCCCACTGCCTTCTCTTTAATCCTCCCACTTCACTCCTGTGGCAGCATCCTATCTCCCCTCCTGCAGCTCCCAGCCAGAACTGAGCCACTTGCTGATTTTTATATTCACAGATTTCCTTCCCAGTAGGTCTTATAATTGAATGTGTCTAGCTGACTGCAGGCTAAGTGGCCCTTAAATGGCTATTGAGGGCACCAATGTCCGCTCAATAATTTCCCCTCCTTATGGAGGAGTCTCCTCTCATGGACCACCTCATTTTGTCCATAAAGTCCCTTTAGGTTTCTCTAAATGACCTCTATTCTTTAAGCCTGTGCAGCTCAAGCTAAGTGGCACATCTTAGCTACCCACCCACCTCTCAGGCTTCTCGTTTGCTGCCTCAAAAGCAGACAAACAGCTCAGTGCTGCATCACAGGTTTTTTCTTTGCTTTTCTACATCACAGGAGAAATGTAAAAGAAAAAAAAATCCTCAGAAACATGAGCTTAAGATGATCTAATCAACACTGCAAAAATAAACATTTCTCTTCCTTGCCTTGCTTTTCTCCAAATGTGCTCAGCTACCATGTTTTGGAACTTGCACAGTGAAATGCACAAGAAAGGCATGTTCAGAGAGCAATTCAAGTTTGGATTGGGCAATGTATACACAATACTTTGACCCTAGAAGCTACTTGGGTTATCTAAGATCCTAACTTAAACACCTCTGCTAAGCACCTTCACTGAGCAAGAATACACTGTGGTTCTGCATTTCAGAAGTGGAGATGATTGTTTCCTATTTTACCATGCTATTGTGAAGATAAATAAATTAGAAAGGAGCTGGCTGAGGGATGGTAGCACAGAAGATTAAGCTAAATACTTAATCCGGTGAAGATAAGTATTTTATTCAGGGGAAAATAGAACATTGGTCATCTTGGCCTCTACCCATGTTTATTTCATCCTTTGAAGTCAATATTCTATTGCTCAACTGTTAGTTTGTTTTCTTAAAAAGCTACATTTAATCATATATATTCATGCATCTGAAAAGTTAGTTTTGCAGCATGATGAAGCAAATTGCAATATGTGACATCAGTTAGCAGTTTTAAAAGTCACAAAAACAGGCTAGATGGGCACTACAGCCTGCTAATCTCGCTTCTTACGGAAGACATATGCCATATAGGAAAGTTCAAAGAGAGACCGTTATTCAATATTCCCTCTGTCTCTGATGTCCTTAGCTGACCAGTTGGTATCAGCTCAGAAAACAAATCTGATGCTTTCTCTAGCCAACCATCATAATAGATCATGTAGCTTACTATCTTAGGTACAAACCAAGCAGTAACAAAAAAAAAAAATCTAATTGAGCACTGGTAACAGAAAATGATTTGTTGCTTTCTAGTCATACTCCCCTTATGTATCACATTTAGCTTGGTACTAGGAATAAACATATTTACAGATCAACATATAATTGAAAATGTAGATCTAAGTCATACTTCTATATTAAACCAAATGAGTTTACAAATGAGGTAAAGTGAATATTGATTTTTAGAGATGCAGAATGTTATGAATTATCCCCCCAGAAATGGTGGAGTGCTCTTCACATTTTGTTACGTTTGAAATAATGGAAATTGTCTTAAAATGAATTCTAATGCAAGTTAGAAATACTATAAAGTAGCTGATTTTCAGTTTTATTAGAGAAAGTCAGCATTAGAAGTGTCATTCAACACAATCATATTTACATATTCTCTGGACTACTTCTTTAGATGATTTTAGGAAAAGGACTGCTTGAAATTTATATTAACTTGTTTAAATTCTGCAAGTCTAAGCCAAAAAAAGCCTGCAAAGTCAAGTAAGTAAGAAGAATCTGTAAGCCTATCTTGCCACAGCAGTAATCAGATCTTGACTATGGCTCCTTGTTTCTGCAGTACTAATAGAGACAAGAAACTGTATTACCTTAAATAATAATTGTATTTTCTAAACAGATAATGTTCATTTAAATGCTGCAGTACATTAACTCAATAATAGTATACAGCTACGTTAATACACTTGACTCAATTTTATACAATGCCTTTATTGCAGAGATCTATGAGGCTGCATAGCTTGACTTTGCTAGGCGTTGTAGGAACCTCTTCATTAGTTTCAATTTAAATAGTTGTAAGTCTTGAGATTCACTTTAGCTTGTGAATTCAAAGCCTCAACTAGCACCTATATTCCCATCAAACAAATTACTACATATACAAAATTTGATCCAAAAAGATTTTATCCAAGAACACAGTCAAAGTCCTCAAAACTAATTTCTGTTTAACTTTGGAGACACCTGCAAATTGTCAGCACATCAGCTGCTGTGAGAGACTTTCCTCAGATCTCTAAAAATCCGCTTCAGGATATGCCCCCAGAACCACTGCTGGCTTGCTAGCGCTGAACGGCCAGATGTGCGGCGCTCACCCAGCGCAGCCAGATGCGGCAGCAGCAGTCCTCTCGGCAGAGGGGCGCACTGGGGAGCCCAATCAGCATCAGATCCACCAGCTCTGGCACGTGGCTTGGCGGCAAGGAGCACTGCAGGACAGGAAGGGCACCTGAAAAGAGGGCAAACGTGCAGAGGAGCTGGCTGGCAACACGGAAATGTGAACGCCAACAGCACCGCCCCAGCCTGCTTCTCGGTACTCCAGTTTGCTGTCTCACCATCGAAAGAGCAGAGAAGTTCTCTCCAATTAGCATGTTGCCAAAGGGCTTCTTATGTTTATGGATTATTTGCTCAGACCAAAAAAAATGTATGCATCTTTACTAAATACGTATTTGGGAGTTGGAGAGATTGTCTAGTGTTTTTTTTTTGGTCCAAAAATACACCTTTGCAGTCTTTCAACACTTAACTGCTGCATCAGGGTGCAAAATCCTTCCTAAAGGGTTAATCCTGGGAAAGAGGGCAGCGTGGTTTCTCTCCTGTGTGTATGAGATGAGTTCAGTTATTTGTATGGAAAGCGTTCTTTAAAAAAGCTGCTCTGTTTGATGGTGCAAGACACACACACACTTACTTGAGATCTTCAGTGCCTGAGGACATTTCCTATTTCTTGTAGCAGTGAACTTATCTCTATGCCTTTTGAGGAGCAAAAAAACAAGATGAAATAACTCCCACTTCATCATCAGCCTCCATATGTTTCTGTGCTACCCTTTCCTGTCACCTGGTGAGGGCTGTGCTCTCCTCCCCAGTCCCAGATGATTAAACACTGCAAATTCTCTGAAACTGTGAGAAATGCTTTGGGGTTAGGAGTGTTAAAAGCTAACCACAAGGAAGAGTCCTACACAAAACAAGCCTCAGTTCTTTCTTATCCTCATTAGCAGTGGCAAAATCAACTGAATTATACCATTAACTTTTTTTGCAGACAATGAGCTCTCTGATGAAAAAACAAAACCTGTTCCCTTTCCTTAGTGATACTTCTATGTTACCTGAAACAGCATGTTAATAGTCGCAATAAGTTTAATTAATTTCGCAATAAGTCAGCACTCCACGTAGCTTACATACCTTCAAAAACTATGACCAAGTTTTCTGTCTACCTTTCAGCATTTCCAGCTGTGCAAGGGCAGCTGTCTAACTCTGCTGAAGAGAAGTTGAGCAAAGTATGCATCTGGGTCACATACAAAAGATATTTTCTGCATATATATTTATATGACTTAACTACTGTAACAGTCAAGCTCTTCCAGTACCTCTGTGAAACAGGTTAATGTCATCTAACACTATTCTACAAATAAAAAAATCACCATCCTGATTCCCTGGTTAACTCATTTTCCTAAGCAATTTCAGAGCCCATCTGTGAGTGACTTAGGTGCATTTAGTACACTAATTCTCTCTGCAAATGAGTGGGATTTAGGCATCTGAATTCCGTATGTGCTTTTGCAAAATGTATCCTAAGCGGTTTGGTAAAGGTCACAAAGGGATTATTTAGAGAAATTAGGAGTGTTTCCTTGGTGTCCTGAGGTCCTGCCTGGCCTTCTTACCAGCTCCACAAGCTCCCTCACAGCAAGTGCCAATTCTAACATTCCTCAGAAAACTATTTCTATTATGACTTCAGTAAAAAGCACAGCAGTTCCCTGATGTGGCTGTCACTTTATCTCAAATCAAGAAGTTGTTTTGCAGACAAACTGATCTTTACTGAAGTGTTCTGTCAACAGTTTTTTTTTTCCTCTCCATGAATAGCTATGTTTGGAAAGGTAGACTAGCACACAGCAGAACAGAGAAGATAAGTGGCATCTGATTTAATGTTGGTAGGTGTTCTGATTTTTATAAATTTAAAGGCTCTGGACACTCCCACCACACAATTCAGTAAACCCAACTTCTTTCATTCCATGATACATCAGCTATTTATGAAGTAATCTGAGAAATATAGAGCATATAGTAACCATACATTCTGAAATAATTCCAGGGTTGTATTATTTTGAGGCCAAATATCAGCACAAAGAGCATAACAAATTTAATTTTAGGAGATGGAGGAAGGGAGATGAGTTACATGCATAGCCGTAAGCTCCTAAGGAAGCTGGAAAGTCTTTTGAGCTTTTACTATGCTGCAGTGAATTTAATAATAGTCACTCAAAATTCTAGCCAAGCCTTAATACTGACAAGATTGGTTTTTCCAACATCACAGGTGTGGTGAGCAAAGCATAGGTAAATCTACCCAGGTGGAAAGATCATTTGGATTATAAATAAGAGTGTTAGGGAACATCCTGAGAGAGGGATTAGTTGTAAAAATTGAAAATAGGAAACATTTGCCCCATAGCTAAATTCTTCATAATGTTTTGTCTAACTCCTCAGACAGTTTCCTTCTGAGTTTTAGAATCACATTTTTCATAAGTTTCAGATTATAATAGTTCTTTTCCTCTAGTTAACTGAGGAATATAGATTCAAAAAAACATGCAAGGAAGGTCAAAAAGATGTAGCAGGGTTTTTCTAGTTGTGTTGCATATGTGTATATAATTCATATATGAACATGTGCACACATATGTATAGGTGCAAATAGCTATACAGTATGTAATACTATCTCTCTTAAACTGTAAAGCTAACACAAATTTGATGTTTATTAAAATGGATGACTATCACCATGTAAAAAGACAGTATTAGAAGTCACCATTTCTTCAAAAACACTGCATTTCAGAAACATCACAAAATTCAAGAGTAAAATATTACATACCTCAGTAACTACACTTTCTTTTTCACATCCTCCAGAAAGCCCAGAATCTTACTGTCAGCGCCACTATTTATTTATGCTGGGAAAGAGCTCATTTATGCAACTACTGAAGCAAGTGGTAAAACTCTTGCTCATTTTAATAGGAGCAGGATTCAGCTGAGACCAAGCTGATTAACCTCAATTGTTTAATCATTGAATTCTGCACACCATCTAAACATAAATGTGATTTAAATACATTTATTTGTATGTAAAATGTATCCTAACCCAGATAGCAGACTGAACTGCTATATAAAATGACACACCAGAACAGAAAACTAAAACCAAAAAATCAAGTATTTAATGAAATAGCATGTTTACACCAGACATTAATAATTACATAAATATATATATCCAGGTTTATTAAGAAAAGCTAGCTATTAAATGTTCAGACATATTCCCAGGCAAACTTTCATAGTATTGTGAATAAAGAAACTACATGCTACAATTTCTTAAAGGAGGACAGAGACAACAGAGAGAAGAGTTGAATCCTCTTCTAATTTGAACCTATAAGGGCATAGGTTATGTGAAGGTACCTCATGACAAAAACAGGAACATTTTTTAATGTACTGCATTCTCTTTTGCATGCAGAGCTGCTGTTGCATTTCTTCCAAGCTGGGCTTTCTTTATAAAGCATCTTAAATAGCCGTCTTCTTTCACAGTAAATGATGAAGCTCTATATTGAAGCATATCCTAGAATTTAATTTTTGATAGCGTGCGTGTAGGGTTTCCTGCCCAACTCTCTGATGAATACTTTTCAGTACCAGCCAACTTTTTAATGGAAAATAAACCAAATGGTATTCTGGTTTCCCAAACAGGTACAAATTTGTTTGGGGAGTGTGCAATTCCCATTGTAATGGCACCACAAATCATCCCCAAGGGAAAAATAATACATAATTCTGGACATAACTACTAAAAAAAAAAAAAAAAAAAAAGCTCTTTGAAGTCTTTCCTGCTACCTGGGAGAGTGCTGGTTCAATTCCTTTTTTTAAGCACTAGAAAGAGATCATTGCTGAAGACAGTCCTGTTCATGTCAGAATCAAATGCTTTTACCACATTCAGTGTCACTGGCATGGTAAAATATTTCCTTGTGGACTGATATTTTCCTTTCTGATTTGTCTGGACTTGACTTCTTGTCACCCTGGGATTGATTTTCTCTTTTATTTTCATTCCTGTGCCATCCACAGTTTGCTTCTTTGTTTGCCCTAGCACTATGTGCATAAAAATCATTTGATCTCCAGGTTCCCCTAGAGCCTGGCATCTCATCGAAATGTGAAAAAAGCAACGAGAAAAAAAGCTGAGTCTCAGCAAGAAGTTATTACAGAAAGAAAACACTAGTAGGGGCTCAGCTATCTTTCAGATGTAAGAAAGAGCCCTTTGAAGGGTGGGGGTAGGTGTTATTCCTCGCAAGGCAGCCTCACATTTCTGCGTCTCCTGTAGTGTTCTCAGCACCAGCACTCGTCCACACGTTCCGGGAGTGTGCGCTCACGCTCACTCAAAGGCATTTAGTCCTACTGATTAGTAAACATGGTAGGTTTTCTTGTGAGATCAAGATAAGCTAGGAATCTTTTTTTTTTTTTTTTTTTTTTTTTAACGATATTGAAGTCCAACACTTGTTTTCCTGTGCTGGAAATAAGCCAGCAGCAAAAAGGCACTCCTAGAGGTATTTTAAAATAGGACTCGATGATGAGTGCAGAGTGAAAGTGATTGTGGAAAAACAGTTCTTTTGACTCGGGGCATATAAATAAGACTCTTTGACCATCAGTATCTCATCTGATTTATGAGAGCCTGGAAGTCACAGCTCCAGAGGGCAGTTAAAATACTTTATGTGACTGGTAATGACCACACATTCACCTCCTGAGGTGGAAATGTCTCTTTTGTATTCATTAGATCAGAAGTGACTCTTTCCCACAACTTGTCCTTTCATCGCTGCACTCTCTTTATATTCTGAAGGAACAAGACTTTCCCCCCTCTCCTCAAAAAAGGGTTTATGTTTAGAAAAAAGCCAGTCCATGCAGGAAAACAACTGAGATCCTCTAAGAACAGAGACAGTAAGTCAGCTGTTATAAATTCTTTCACAAAAGCCCTCCCAGACAGCATAATCTGACCTAGACATGCAATTTATTTCTGTCAGCTTTTCTGTAAATTTAAGTATAAAGTTATTCTGAACTGAAGCTTTCAGAAAGGATAAGTGGCTCTAGTCTGATTCTGCTTACCCGACCCCTGCCAGTTATTTTATTCTTCTGAAGTAATATTATTAAGTAATTTTTTCCCCGTGCTTTAACAATTTTAAGTTCTATGTGTTTTGTAACAAAAGTCAATAGAAATTATTTTCCTAAATAATTGTGGAGCTTTTGAAAATTGTACCCTATTAAACAGTTAAACCTATAATGGGTTGGATCTGTATGATGTACAGCATATTCACGCAGCACTCCTGAAATTAAAAGCTATACATTTTGGCGTGACTGCAGTAGAATTAAAACACCGTAGGATGGGAGGAATAGAGGCTATGGATAAATTCCCAGCTGTTTGAGTTCTGTTGCTAGCTTCTTTGCCTAATTCTGGTGAAGATTGAAAGAGAAAGGAATTATTTTATATGTATACTCTGTGCTAGAAGCTCTCAAAACTAACAAACATCCAGAAATTCTGGGATCGCAATGTGTGGAGTACACTTTTAGTAAACAGAAGTCACACTGTTCATGGATTATTGGTAAATTGAAATGTAAACCTCAGGCCGTTTTTCACACCAGGTACTCTATAAAATAAAAAAAGTCCCCATATTAGCATCTGACAAAAGTATCTAGTATTCCATATCATCAAATGTGTGGTTCATGACTTTGGTTGCTCCTGCTCAGGATATTTTAAACCCATAATAATGAGGATGAGCAATGTGCAATATTTCAACACACTCTTGGTGTTCCAGTAAACATAAAAACTCCTTTAAAACAAAAGTTACAATTGCACAGTAGCAGTCTATTAAAGAAATACCATAACTGCAAACTCCTCTAAAGTGGTTTGAAATTCTCTCAACTTTATGCCATTTAAGGGCTAGGAAGAGCGATTTTGGAAAAAATGCTGTGCTATTACTATATAATAGCACGAGGAAGATTTCTGCAGATTTCTGTTCTTAATTTATTCTTATTTCTTACTCTTATTTCTTATTCTTACTTTACTGACTTGGAGATTGGTAGTGTGCAAACAGTATCCAACCTTCTGAGGCCGACCCTTTCAGTCAGCTAACATAAGAGTCATTTTAATTAAAATGGTAATACTTTCAATTGCCAAAGATTTCATTTTTATTTAAGTTGAACACCATGCATGCATTTTAAAGAAACGAATGACTTGTCTGATATCATTTGATTTGTACTGATTTCATCTATGAACTTTATTTTAATGGACAATCTCAAATGGAATCAGTACACGGTACAAAAGCTAAAAATAATCATAACCAGGTGGAACTCACATGAATTCCACAGTAGGACAAGTTTTCTGGGTGAATCCTGTGAGGAGTTTTTTTATTTAAGATGGAATAATAATATGAAAACCCTTAGACTTCCCCAACTTTGAAATATTATGTGCTACTTCCTGTATTTTATAGGTCCTTAAAACATTTTAGATCAAATCTTTTTTATTGAAAAAGGCAATTTTCTCCTTGTATATATTGTATGATGCATTAAAATAGCCTGTATGTGGTGACCTCAGTCAGAACACAAAACGTGAGTTACAATAGTAAGAGAAAATGCACCCAAAATCAGCATCTGCAACATTCCTTTAGCATTTCCCATCCAGTGCAGAAGAATACTTTGCATTTAGCTATGTCTCAATTAAAATCTGCAGATAACAACAACAACAAAAACAAAACAAAATCCCAAAGTGTTGTATTTCCATTTGCTGGCCCAAGAAAGATGAAATGCATTGGTCTCACATACAACACATTAAATGTTAACCCCCACTAAAAGTCAACTCTCAGTGAAAAATCAAATTTTGAAATCTGACTTCAGGTACATATTGCTTCTCAACAAGTTCACATCTATTAAATGTCTGCTAAAGCAATGACAAAAAATCTTTTCTGCAATCCTTTTTCTGGAGCTCTTCAGAACCCCAAGCAGCCCAAAGTAGATCATACTTTTGCCAACAGTATCTTCTTCTAAAGCACCACAATATTCCACATTTTTTACCCATCACCCCTTGGTAATCTAGTTTACCTACACCATTCACCCATTCACGCCTTCACTGCTTCCCACAATATTGCCGGACATTCAGATGCCAGATATTCAAAATTCTGGATTATTTCCCTTCAAAAGCATAATGTTTCTTGATATTTTGGAAGTGAAGAATTGCTTTTGGTTCCTGAGATTTTATCCTGCATTTGACTCACGCTTCCAAGCTCTTACTTGCAACTATTACATCTGGAAATTTATCTTCTTGCTGAAAGTTGAACTGAGATCCCAGTGACTGCAGGAATTGGTGCTTTAAGAAAATATTGCGAGTGGACACCATTATTTCCATGACCATAGGTGTCTGCAGTGAGGTTATCAAGTGGACTTAAAGGACACACAGCCATTTGGCACAGAAAGACCTTCAGGTCTGAAAGTAGCTACGTGTAGGGAGAGTCTGTAGTTCACTTCTCCTCATTCAACAGGAGGAATAAAGAACTTCATTTAATATGTCTGCAGTAGACAGCTTACTGACATACAGTTGGCCGAAGCTTGCCAAAGAAAGCTCATCTAAAAGAACGACTCAAGCCATTTATAAAATTTGACAACAGCTTTTGGCTGAAAAAAAAGTTTGAAAACCATGAAAAATGGAAAAATAATGGCTGAAAAACCTCCAAATCTTGATTCTAACATTTTCATGTGAAAATGCCTTGATTTCTTCTTTCAAGAGGACTTTTATTCCACAATTCCATTTTATTTAATTAAAACACTGGGACAGAAAACAAAATGGAACATTTCATGTTTGGTCAAATAAAACATTTTCTCAAAAAGAAATGCATTTTAGGGGGGTGATGTACAGGGTACTGTTCAATTTAATGAGATTTATAAAGAAATTAACTCAGAAAAATATCTTCCAACATTTGTGTTCATCCACTAACAATGAAAATCATATATTTGCTCAGTCACCTTCTAGTTCCCAGGAGAGATTTGGACTGTAGCTTGGACTGTGGATTTACTTAATGCATATTTAGTTTCATGTCACCTATCTCACAGGCTGCATGCTCCTGGGGAGTATGCCTCTAGGAGTATTACAGAAATAGTTGAGATTTTATCATTGTCGTTGAACTTCCAATATAACAGCAAATAAAAATCAAGTGCTGGGCTAGAGCAGTCACTCCTGAATGTTTTCCTAGCGCTAGGCATAACGCCGGACAGCACAGACCTTTTCTCAGCTGCAGACTCGGAGATAAAATTGCGCTTGGTTGACTAAGGCAGCTCATGCCTTTCAGCAGGCCGAAGCAGGTGCCCCAGTACTCTTCGCAGGCGGCTCCTGTTTTCAGGGGGTCTTTCGTGCTCACGGACACTGGCCGGAAAGTCGCAGGGAATGAGCGTGAAGATTCACCGTGCGATTCTGCAGCCTGTGCACAAGCACACGCTAGCCGTGGGCTTGCCACGGTGGGCTCACGGTGCATAGCTACATGGCTCTTTTCAGCTATGATGTAATTCCTCACAGTTCTGCTGTTCAGAAGTTAATTAGATGTTATCACAAGAGTAATATAAAATGTGTAGAGGTATTTGATCAAACTGGCATAAGCTGATTTTATTGCTGAACACTCGGTCTAACCACCAGCGTTCAGGCTAAAGCTCTTATTCTCTTGGGGTGAGGGAAAGTCTTAAGAAAGTCTTTGAAATAACAGTCACACAATAGATGGGATTCCACAGAATTTACTCATTTATATTAAACATGTAATATGAATGCAGATCAAACATATACCATTATTAGTAAAAGCACGTCTGCTTAAAAGATAGAAACAAAATGAAAAGTAAGACCTACCAAACATGCAGTGTGCAGTGTTTTTTGACACAGTTAAAATGCTCCTCGCCCTAGTAAGTTCTTTCATATACTAAGGTTGTTGCTCAAATGACATTTCAGATTGTGCAGTATGTGTTATTGAAACGTAGAAAAGTTATTAGAGACAGATGCATCAACAAATGACCCTGTTTTAATATTACTTCTGCTGAATTCATTCAAAGGGATCAATAAGTGTTTCGTTTATCTTTCTAGCATTCTGTATGAGCAGTTTTTTTTAAATACATTTCTCGGTTGGTAAAATCCCATTCAGTAATGCTGAATAATTTCATTGATATACTGCTATTTTCAAAAATTCATGGAAAAGGTCATACAGGTTTACATTTGTTTTCTAAATCTCTTGAAAAAATAAATCTATACTGGAAGCAATTAGTTTTCAAACCTGAAGCCCTTAAGATGAAATAGTGTTAGGAGAAAAGGTCTAGGCATTGTTTTTATGTCTGCTAAAAAGATTCATACCCTCAAGAATATTTTAACCCTTCCAATGCCTTGCAGTTGCGCTGACATTATTCAGAATGTATCATTTTATTTATCTGACCTGGAAATGTGCCAAAGCATCAGAAATTAACCATTGACTTAGTGCCATCATAATAGAAATCAATACAGCACTTTCTGAGGAATAATGAAACAAAAGAACTACCAAACAACATTTTCTTTCTTTTATATATACTGCACTACTTCAAACATCATTGCAAGGCAAGGCTGTCAAGGATGATCTATTGCTCTTCTTTACCATTCAGACTGAAACCATAGTAATTCACATGCTCCAAACCTCCTTGCTTTGAACAAGTAAAACAAACAGCGAGAAACCTAAAGTAGTGATTGATCAGGAGTGCTAAAAGAAGTGTTTGTTACAAAAGGACAAACACCTTCCAAGTCTGCTTACGTAAAAAGTGGTGATCTCAGTGGAATCATTAACATCATAAGACCCTTCAAAAAACCTTGGCCATCAGGTACAAGCCAGAGGGCTAAAGAGCTGGAACTGGATCCTGATTACTCTGGAGCATTATTGAAATAAGCTAATTGCGTTCTAGATACGCATAAACAGCCACCTAAATCGGTGGTGGGAACAATGTTGGCAACGTTAATAGAAATGTATTCCTAGGTAGTATGTTATGAATATTAACTAAATAATTATTCCTTGGTAACAGGTATCTATACTAAATTTGCAATAGAGAAAGCGAAGCAACAAATTGAAGCCAAAAATTTACTAACTGCTTTCCAGTTTGAGATGCTTCTATTTCCTAAAGCTCTGTAATACAGTATCATGCATGTGAATTTTCAGCAGTGTTCAGATATATTCAGCCCCAAGGAGCTTCCACTGACATCTGCATTGCCACACAAAGAACCTCTGTCCATTGCCCACAGCTGTATAAAGGGTAACTATAATCCTAACACCAACGTTTCATTTAGGTTCCTGAGCATAGATCAGTTATTCCTGGTCAAGTTGTCAAGCAGAGGACTTAGAACAAGGCAAGGAAGTCTATTGAATAAACAAAAAATGGAAAAAAATGTTTTTGGAAAACAAAAACAAAAACAAGAGTTTCAATTTCAGCTGAGAAGTGGGCAGATCAGAGCCATCACAGTCCTTTTTCAGGAGTAGCTGAGACACTGGCTTTCCCCAGTATGGAAGTTCTCTCCATAAACAGTTCGCCTCCAGAAAAAAGATATTTCATTCTTTAAGGTTGAAGTAGCATCAGACCATATTAACATTTTTGAATACTCACGTCAAACGAAAAGACTTCCAACAGCTTCTGAAGTTCTTACATTATTGACTTTGTATTTCATTTCATCCTTATTTGTCACATTTCTTTTTTTTTTCTTTTTCTTTTTTTTTATTTTTATTAAACATGATAGTCTTTGGAGGTTGTCCTGCCAAGAAGGCTTAGCTGTATATGAAAGAATGAGATTTAGTGAAAACACAACACATTTTTATTCTTTTTGCCTGAAGACCTAAATGGCTAGATTAACATCTGAAAAAAAGCACAAATCTTCATTCAATTTAGGCATTTATTTGGCTAAACTATAAACTGCTTAAAAAAGTGGACTAGAATGCCATGAAAAGAAATATAGTTTTATTCTGATTTATATCTGTTCAAATCCAAATGAATTTTCATGGTTTCAAGGGAATTCATGTAGATTATGTTGGTATTAAGTAGAGTATACTCTATCATTTGTACTGAAGCAATGCCCTCCAAGTTACTGATAAATGGTAATCCTGTTTCCTAATATATGGATTTCTATTTATTTTAGAGAGAACACTTTACTGCATATAATACACTGTGGCAACATTTTAAAATATTTAAGTTACTCTGTTTTTAAGAAAAAAATGCAGGTTATGTAAATAGCATTATACTACTGTTATGAAATAGAACTGTGAATTTAGGTAGAATTTTGTTTTCACACATATCAGGTAAACAGCTTTGCAGAATATTCAGGACAACAATTGGCAAGTATGTGATGGAAAAAAAAGAGATTTGTTTCACACAAAGCTGAGATGAGATTAACCAGACAAAGCATGCTTAGCTGTGGAAGAAGCTAGACAAGGTTTTCATGGTGTAACAGTGGCATTTGAAGATTACATATATGTTGACTCACCACTTAGCCCAGTTTTTAATCCAAATACTGAGATTATTATTATTGTATGGTTAACCGGAGCTCATACTTTTCTCCACCACTCTTCTGCCTACAAGTTCTTAGCCAGGACAGTCATACTTTGTGCTCCCTCATGTCCACCCACATCGCATGCCTGGCAGTTGGATGAGGATGGTGTCTGAATTTCTAGTTGGACATTGTTATAATCAGACAATGAAGACTTTTATATTCATTCCTAAAGGTTTTCAGAGCTGTTACTGCAGAAGGCGTAAAGTTGGGCATGACGACCTGGGGAGTCTGTCTAGAACTGGCTCTTCTAGGAAGGACATTCTTTTCCTTCATTGGATAGAAAAATCTATTTCCAAATGTGATGGTGGCCTATTTTGTTTCCTTCTATTAAGCTGATATCAGTAGAGGGTCACCATCCTTTCAAATAAAAGCAACTTGACAGACTGGGATAGCTGAAGGATGCTATGAAAAACTGTCTTGCTCCAGCCCCTTTGAAAGACACCAGGACTTGCGTTCAAGATTTTAGAGAGTTACAAAGTGCTCAGCAACAGAAAATTTAGCTAATGCTCTTTAAAACCCTGAGGCTGGGAAACTGGAGTCAGAGCTCACAGATGAAGGAAACATACAGAGGAGAGACATTTCTGCAAGAGAAATCCTGTTTAACTGCCGGGCTATTAAAAGAAGAACGATGTGAGCAGGAGAGGAGAAACATACCACGATTATTATGAAACATCATCTGGGACACCTCGGAACCTGGACTGCTCAAAGGACTTTGACTTCTAACCAATATATTTTCTTGCATGGGCTAAAACAAGCAAATTACATTAGAAATCCTTACAATGTCTGCCAGTTTTTAAATTATAGATAATCCTGAGGAAAAAACCCTGATGAATTTTCACTAGATAAAAGCTCTTCAAAAGAATGCAGTAAAGCTATTTTTAAGCCAAGGAGTAAAAACTGACTTTGAGTGCTAGGAAGAGCAAGGTGGTACAGTCCAATTTAAAAAAAATGAATATATATGCCATGAGAGTATGCAAAAGAAAACAGAACTTGCATAACATACTAGTCATATCAAGGAACGCTTACGAATCAAAACTAAGCAAGACCATGATGTAAAGCTAGAGTGAGTTTGCAGTGCCTTCCATATCACATCAGCTCTGTAATAACAATGTAGAGGTAAATCAATAGTAAATTTTCCCTACTGAGGCAGTGCTGTAATGAGGTGATGGAGCAAATAGCTGTTCCTGTTTCTAAGACAAACTCTTGCAAACTCTGCTATATCTAACTTATAATATAACAACGTAACAACATACAAAGCAGTGTAGAGGCTTTGCCCCCTTAGTATTTTAAAATGCTAAAATTATTGGAATACAGATTGAAAATCCCATTCGTTCTACCTGGAAGTATCAGAAATGATAATATGCTCTGTTAAAACTGTGAAAACTCTGGCACGAGATGTGTACTAGCATGTTTGACATCATATGATTGTCTAGCACCCATTTGTTAGTTTTTAGCCTCTTATGCAATATTCCTCAAACAATCCAGTGATTTATGCAGCTAATCAGAATTTGTATACCAGTTCTTCCAGCCAGTATACCTATATATTTAGTGCTTAGCCTGCGTAAAGGAAATAAATCCCTCAAAAGACTAGCCCTAGCAGTGAAATTGTTTCTGATGGTTATTATTACAGTTTGTGTATGTTCCTGCTGCTTCAGAAAAGTTTGGCAGGAGAACAGATAATGAAATGATAGAACAAGGTGCATAGAAAAGAAACTTAGCTTGATAATTTATGAAGCTACATTGTTTATACATTGAAATGCTGATTTAACAACAGCTAAACCAGACTACCACAGCAAGTCAAAAGTGGCAAGTATTCAGGAAAGCTGACACTTGGAGTGGGGATGACTGAGAGAGTCTCTCATGGGGGTTTTGAATTATATGAAATTGAAATTGGGTTTGACACAGCAAAGAGTAAAAAATATGTCTATTTGGAATACTGTTCCCCGTAAGTTCTGTGCTGGAATATTAAAAAAAAAAAAAAAAAAAAGTACATGCATTAAAAGCACCTAGAATTCAAAATGAGGTACTGTGAGCTAAGTACGTAGCACTAACGAAAGTATTGACACATCGCTTGGTTCAAAAAAGCCCTGCTTTGGAAACTGGTTCCTGCAGTCCTCAGTAAGAATCCAGTCTATTACCCTATATTTGAGTTCAGCTAGTTTATCCATCCTGCTGTCACATACTGGAAGCAAATGTCGTTGGTGGGGTTGGCCGCACACAGTGCAACGTGCAGAAGTGCTGTCGAATGGACGATGTGTTGAGCGCACCTGGAAACGCTTTAGAGAGAGCTTAGTGAGAAACCTCTAAAGTGACGGCTTGTGCTTTTTGGCTCGTGTACCATAGATATCAGTCAGTAAAAGGGCTGAATTCACTTTGGGTAGATTATCTAGTGCTTCTTGTTAGCCTTTTTACATTACTTTCTGATTCAGATTGGCCAAACATTTTAATGTTGTTCACAGTGTCAACCACATTTTAAAACTTTTCCTCGTGCTGTCTGATAAGCAGAAATGAGCTGGCCTCTCCAAAACTAATTTCTAGCAAATTCAAAAGTTAGTGTAAAAAGTATTATCTCCAGGGTGCCTATTTTTATTCCTAGATGAACTACAGATAGGTTCCTTAATTCAGGTTGAAATGAACTGAAAAAGTGAAGGAAAATAAAATAAAATGAGAAAAGAGTCAATGAGAAAGCTGAAAACTTTGGTCTGTGAACATGACTTTAAAGACATAAGATCCTCTGGAGTGATATTTCAGATGGTGGAGATATATCATTGATGACAGATCTGGAGCAGGTGTATTATTGCGGTAGACATGCTATCTTTCATAATTGTGAGGAAGTCATTCTGCTGTCTGGCTTAATGAATAGAAATACACTCTAAATACTGGACCAAATGCTGAAATTCTTACTCAGCTTCCTTTCACACTTGAATATAGAAGAAATTCCCCTGGGTTCTTTGAGGTCTCATAGCAGGATACTGAGGAAACTTGGAATTCCAATTTCAGTCTTTCAGTAGAGTTAAAACAGAACTGTAGCAGTTTACTTATTGGTATTGAATGTTTTTCATTTCATTTGCATGAATGCCCAGGCTGAGATCTTGGGTTGATTTTCAAAAATTCTGAGATTCAGTTGTCACCCAGAGCTGATGGAAAATCAAGGCTGAGAAGTCTCAAGTGCCTGGCATCAATCAGACCAAATTAATTAACACCTCTGAAAATTCTTTCATTAGTTTTTCCTGACATATTTAAAATTTAGTCTTTGATGGAAAAGAAAAATTGAACCCTGGCATGAACGTCAAAGCAGAGAATTAGAGTGACGTACAAGTGCCACATAAAAACAGACATGACAAAAGTGACTTTTCATTTATTCTGTACAAAAGTAGGAGAGTTTCTACGTTTGCTGGTAGGAGTGGTTGGCCAGGTTTGCAATACTTAGAATCCACCAGACTTATCTAGTTAAAGTTTCACAAAAGCTTTTTATTAAACAAAGAAGCTGATGAAAACAGCAGTAAAAAATATTTTAAAACAGCCTACATTCATGTCAAGAAGCCTAATCTGAGGACTGTTTGATACTGTTATTTTTGGTGTGACTGGGAATACTCACTATATTGGCAACTCAGTGAATCAAAACCTTCAGAAGAGAAAACCATCACAAGCATGATTTATTCTGGTCACTCAGGAGGTGATCCTCTGAGATTCAGGGTTTTATCAGCTCATATTATAGGAATAGTCAGTATAGCTAGCAATCTTGGAACTGCAAGCAAAAAACAGTCCTTGGGAATGGATACTTGAGAGAAGAATACTTTTCATATGGCCATTCATAGAGATGCCATCAGCATGCAGTGTGAAGCTAATTGCTCTTTGCAAGGATTCCCATTTATCATGGGAAGGGGATAGCACAAATCCCTTGACGGAGGAGAAAAATTAAGCACATTAACAAAAAATTAAAATTAAATATCAAGCTCTTTATCAAATCTTGTGAAGGAGAAGCACTGGCTTGGTTCAACTCGTAGGTACAAACTTAGAGAGAAAGTAATTAGCTTGCTTTATAACACTTCAGTCATAATTAAAAAATACTACTGCCAGGACAAAATGAATGCATATGCATTAAAAAAAAAAAAAAAAAAAAAAGAAAAAAGAAAAAAGAAAAAAAGTTTTTTTGACATGATTTTTAAAATGTTATTGAAAAAAGATCTGTGATTTTGTTTTTTAAATCTCCCTCCTCTGATATTAGTCATAAGTCTAGGAATCCTACTCCAGGTCCTTGGAGGGAAAAAAAAAAAAAAAAAAAAAAAAAAGATAAGCATATTTACATATGTGTAAAGAGCCAAAGAGAGATGATAATATAGCTCTGATCTCAGGATCTCTTTTCATCACGATCTCAGGAGACATAATATTATAATCTTCTGAGTGGCTGACCACAACTCACTTGAGGAGCAGAGGAAAAGAATATATGAACTATATACATACAAATATATATCAAATGTGGAGTGCAATCATGTATAAAAGGCTAAAATGAACTAATATTTTTCTTTCCTGTAGAATATGCTATTGAAGAAAGATCTAGTTCTTTTATAGGCACACAGGCAGATGTTGATCTCCATGCTAGTGAGATAATAATATTTTTATTTTAAATGACACAAAGCTGAAAACAAATCAGTGATGGAAAGCTTTTATATCTGTAAGATACTGGATTATTTTGTATGCTTCCTCTTCCAGCATTAGTTTTGGATTTTCTTCAGTTTCTTCTAACTCAATAGAGCTGAGCATCATCTTGAGTTAGACATTTCAGTGCTACTGCTGATAGTGTTTCCTAGACTTGGAGTTCTTTATGTCCATTATGCAACTGCTTCTATTCTCATGGATATGCCATCATTTTTTTTCACAATTTCTGTAATATATTTAATCATATTTATCATTTTATTCATTCCTACTCTTTTTTTTGAACTATGCAGAGGTCCTTCCTTATTAGCATCAACTCAGCTGTCAGCTTGCTACTGTCGTTGGTATTCGCAGACTTGAAATCTAGGCTGGCCAAAGTGGTGGCAGGCAAAGCTTTCTTTCAGGAATTTTGTGATCTTTATGGACATTGGGAACACTCATTTTCACTGAACTCTATCATAAATATTTGCTAAAACCATTGATAAGAAGTGAGAGATGACTGCCAGGGAACAGCAAGAGTGGGCTTCTCCAAAAGGTAGGTGATCTGTGTGTATAGTATTAGCATTAAACTTTATGATAAAGCATTCAACACTTCTAGTGCTAAAATTCTTCTCTATTTGAGCTGCTGTGAAAATGTTCAAAATAACTTTGAGCATGGATGTCATGCTGCTAGAAAGGTGAAACGTTTGGGTCTACTTGCTGCAACACGCTTTTTCAGGGATAAGTATTGTAATTTACTTTCATCCTTAATGTCTCACAAAAATCAAGGATTTTTCCCTGGGACTAATCTTATGAGACCAAAAGCAGCTCTTCTATAGAATTTTATTGTTAATGAGAAGACAAATATTCTATTTTATTTTGGATGAAGGTGAGATATAATGGTCTAAAACAAAGGTAGCCCTACCTCTGTTTTAAGTATAGGTTGCATTTTAGTCTTAGGCCAGAATTCTGGGCAGTTCTCCTCTCTCAGTAAATCAGTTCCATCTCTACATGAAAACAAAACAGATTTTGGTACTGGCCCTAAGCTGGGACTGGGAGGACATGGGGCAGGGGAGAGAAAGCCAGACAACCAGAAAGGCATTAGCTCAAAGCTTTTAACAGCTGCCATTCATTCCACAACTTGCTGACAGACAGTATTTTAGCTCAGAAGTTTGAACAGCAATTATGGGAAGCTGAATCACCTTACCATGGGTCTGGAGAGAGATTTTACTTCTCTGATCTTATCTCCTTCCACTGGTTGGACAAGCAAAGTCTGATTACACATGCTCTCTGAAGCTGAAATCAGTTGTCCTCTGAAGAAATGCTGAGCAGACACCTCTGAAATATCACCTGTTCTGGCTGTTCAAATGTTGCCATTTCAGAAAGATCTTATGAGAGGCAGGTGTTTTTTATTTTGTTAGAAATAAATCAGCTATGTGCTAATTGGTATGCATGAACTGAAATCCCTGCCTTATGCAATGCTATGCATCATGCCAGAAGCAAACATGTTGATGCTGAACTGCTAGTTAAACAAGGGTGACTTTTACAAGGCACATGCAACTCTGAACCTCTCTGACACTACGAGAACTGTTCTGAAAGTGATAGCAAGCTTTTTTGGTTTTGTTTAATGATACCACAAATGCAGGGTAAGAGGGAACACTAGCATTAGTATGGTTTTAATATTTCTCTACTTTCTAATGCAAAAAGTCTCAACTTCTGCAAAATTAACCATAGCATAGATTATCAAATAATATATGTAATCAGTTGACATATCTTATTGAATGTGACTCAGATGATGATATGAAACAATAGGTGCTACTGAAACTGTTTAACCTAGTGGTATTTAAAATTAAATTGATCTAATATATAAAAATTTATTGTAGATGATAGAATGGACTAATATCTTGCATCCTTGATGTGTTCTCTTCTAAAAGCTGACAGGTGCCACACAGCCAAGTGTGGGACTCAGGATGGTACAGCCCACAGAAGAGGGGTTTACTCTGGGATATCTCCCAAGAGTTAGGGGATTCCAGGGGAACCAAGACCAGAGTCACACTGTTGGGTTGCTGCAGCCCTCCAATGACCACATATTTCCTGAACAAACGTAGTCAGCAAAGGGGAAGTGACACCATAGACTCACATGATAAGCATTTAGGTACTGTGAAATTTTTCGCTGGGTTGTCTGTTGAACATCCGTACTGATATCTGCTGATACATGTACTGTTATCTGTTGACCACACCGTTCAGCATCCTGCTAACCATCTTGTTGGTATCCACACTGAGGCTGTCTGTTCTGTTGTGTAACAGCGGTCTGACATTGACCGACTGGATAAAGAACTAAACCCAGGAAGGATGTGAAAGCAAATAAGCCACACACCTGTGGTGTGGGCTTGGACTCCACCAGCTGGCCTGTGGACCCAACAACCCACCCTTCAGTGGGGACAACTTTGATGCCAACTGCCAGGGAGAACCTGAATCATCTTGTTGCAGCTTGAGTATGATGACAAGAGTCTGGGAAAAACCATACCATATGGTGGCCCATAAGGACAAGGAAAGGGTGAGAATGGTCATTTTACCGTGCATCCAGGAAGGGTCACTGTACCGTGCACCCATGGCTTAACCATAGGGCTCTGCTATGTGTATTCTGTTTTTAATTCTGTTATATTTCTAGTTCTTTGCTGTGATTTTTAGCTTTGTTATACTTGTAAATTGTCTGGTGTTAATAGTTTGGAGTTGTCCAGTGTCTGTCATATGTGTAGAACTGCTAAGCTCTGCAAAAAATGTTTGTACTCGACAAATGATGGTCTCTTGAGCTCAGGGCAACTAACCCCGTAATCCGAGAGAATCTCACATGCCCCTCTAGTGGCACGTCACAAAAGCATTGCAGATATTGAAACAAGCTTATTCTGAGTCTGAAAGTATAAATTAAATTACATCTTTTTTTTTTTTCATAAATTGCTTTGAACAGATTATGCAGGTAAAGCAAAGGGATCTCCTTCCTCTCAGCTCCTGGATCAGATACCTGTAAAAGTCTATGGCTTAAAGGTAATAGTTTTTTAATTTTTTTTATCAGAAATGAGACTGCATATAGCAGAATGATCTGTATGCAGAGTATGTGCTTAACCACTGGTATTCACTACCAATAACACAGATGGATCTACTGATTTAAGTTGTGAAACATATGGCATTAGTAAGGAAGAAATGACAGCTGAGCTAAGTATCTTTGACAGAATAACTCTCAGAAAAGAATAAAAAGTTAGTAGCTTTGAAAACTGTCTTGCTTTCTTCAAAGACTACACTCTTCAATTCAACCTCTGTCATCTTAATATCCGTGAGTCTGTTTCATATACAAAATTTTTCATATCTTTGTACCTTTCAAAATTATTTGAGATACATGGCCAGGAGCAACTGTCAGGATTAGCATTACTGCGCACAGAACATGCTATTTCTTTCAAGCTGGAGAAGCCAATTGCTTTTATTACATTAAAAACTGACCACGGATCATATCTCCTCTTCTATTGCATTTAGTTTTCCTTTTAAAAATATTAGTAGTATAAAATTTCTTTATGGTCCAACTTGTCTCTTTAATAGAAAGCTTTCAGCTCATTCTGGTTTAAAAAATTAAAAAGGCCTGACTAAAAGCCTGACATGACTAATTACACTTATTTTCACAAGTTGCTGAAACCATAAGTCTATGGAAATATTTTTGATACCTAAGCATAGAACTTCTAAAGTTCCTAATTAGTGTTGCTAGTATTCTCAGCCTGAAAGTTAAGAAGAGATGATGTAGAACTCTTTTCATACAATAAAGAGATTAGAAATTTTGTACAAATGATTTTTATTTAGGTTGTCGTTTGTCCTGTTTCCATAGTGATTCGATGCTGTACTCAGTTAGGTAGTCATGGTTCACACCATTGGTTATACAATAGCAGCAATTAAAGTTACAAAAGATAAAAATAGGAAAGAGCTGTACAATTAAAAATCAGGCATAGCTGAAGCTTTAAAACTGAATGATGATGCTGAAACATGAAAGCACTGAAACATCATTTGTAGCAGAATGGTCATTAACGAGGGAAAACAAACAAGAATTTCTGAAAACTTTAGTAGTCGAAATTACACAAATAACCAGTTCTATTTACATTTTTTTGTATAAATTCTTTAAACAAATCCTGCACTTTAACATGTGGTATGCACTCCAGGTATATGATGATTTCTGCTGTAAAGTGAGAAATGAAAAAGCCTTGTCATTCTGTAGGATAAGTAGTATTACAAAACTCAAGAAGCTATTTGAATTAATTTTGCCTAATCCAATACATACATGATTTTCTAAAGCAGCTATCATCTGGATGTGTAGGGCTAAATAAATAGAAATGTTATTATAATTTGATTAGAAATGAAGAGCTAGTGGCATTTTTTTACTAGATTGACATTTAACATACTTTAGGATAGGATACAGACATGTATCTAGCTACCTTTTTTAAAGAAGAGATAAAATACAGTTCTTGTTGTACTCAAGCTATAGAAGCTTGAGTGTCAGCCAGCTTTAATTTGACAGAACTAGAAAGTCACTATAGACTTCTAGAAAGTCATTATAGTTCTACCCTAGCTTCGCCTGTAAAGGGCTGCTCCTGGTATTCACAGTGAATTATGCGGTTCCAGGGGTATTTCAACTTTAACTGAAGCTTTAAAGACAAGGCATATGCAAAAGGGCTTGATGAAACTTCCCCGGTGTCTAGTTTAGAAATGTGAAAATTGACGTTTGGCATTAAATTTTGGACAAGAAATTTGGACTGAAATTGCATCATTTCTTATTTTTAAAGATTTTTCTTTCTGAAAGTAGGTTTATTATTTTATCTCAAAGGTAAGCCAATGTGATGCTAGCATGGCAGGTGTCTAGGTGCTTTAAAGCCAACAAAGCGTAAAAGTATGGTCCATTCGGATGAAAAGGCATCAGAGATTTTCCGTCCTGCCTCTTCATCGCAGTTTTTAATTCATGAAGGAGTGAGAACTGTAGACTTTTCCAAAGCTTCTGTTTGAGCACCAGACTGAGGAGCAACATTGACTAACCTGCTCATCTTGATGAGGAATATGCATGTAGGTCAGTGATGGTAGCAGTAGCCATCACGATGGCTTCATTAATCAAGCTGTCACACTTCAAGATGCTGGAGTCAGGTTTTTCATAATTGACAGTCCGAGAAATTCTCTGGTTAATCAAACTAACAAGTGTCCCGTGTTAGCCATTGTAATGAAACTCCAGCATCAGAAGATCTCATGTTAGGAAATATAATGTAAATTACATAAGAAATGTTTCTTCTTTCTCCTAACTGCTTTTAGATTTTTGTTCACACCCTACTGAAATATATATGTTGCCAAAGTTTGCTGCTATCTTGGTCCAATGTTTTTTTTGCAGAACTGATTTGTATATAGGACACTGGACTGTTGCCATATAATTGCCATTGGCATAGATAAAGGTATTATATCTTTTATAGGGCAATTTAAGATATTAACAGTCATTGATATAAGTAATCTATTTTCATAAAAAGGGATTAATATGCTGTCTCATACTCAGTATCCTATTTCTCATTGATACGCAGAGCAAATACATCAGTTAAAATGAAATATTGCGATGTGACAAGAATGTTTTCTTTTGAAGATGTAGTTCATTGCAGCACTCTCAGTCTTAACTGATTATTATTTACTGAGATCTCTACGTACAGAATATTTTTTTAGAGGCTACAACAAATTCTATATAGATTTTTGAGTAAAGTCAAACCCAAAGCAACAAAAATAGACTTATTTCAGAAACTACTAAAATTTGTTGGCCAATTCCTGAGCTATAACAGCAAATATAAGAAGCATGGTACAAAAGTATAAACCTACTTGCTTAGCACTTGTTAGAAGAACAATATTTCTCAGTATAATAAAAAAAATACTGAAAACTAAGCAGAAATCTGATGAAGACATTACATTATCCCTCAAATATGAGTGCACACTTGTCTGTGAGACAGGATTTCCCTGGCTTAGCTATATCACATGATTTTAAATATTTATTATGATTATATGACTTATTACAAACAGTTTAACATGACTAATGAAATCAGAGTCAGGACTGGAGAACTAAAACTTTTAAAATCATAGAAACAGAAATGACTAAGAGTTCAACAGAATAATCAAAAGACAATAGACTGGTCATGCAATATTCATACATACTGTTGCACTCTCTTTTTAATTTTGAATTGGTTTTTCACAATGAAAAAATGTAAAACTCATTGGAAATTTGATTATTTGGCAGAAAAGAAACAGTCTTCATAGATTTGCGATTGTATGGGGTCCAATCTGCATCATATAAAACCAGGTCAGTGTCACAACCCCAGAGAGAGTACTGAAAATTATTTAGAATAACAGCTGATAAAAGAAAGCTGCAAGCAGACACTATGGAACCTGGCACACAGCACCCTCTTTTCCTTATACCCCATCCAGCTCTGTTCATCTCTCGTCCCTTTACTGTGGACAAGCAAGTTCATCCAAGCTCACAGCAGCTGATGAGAGTTAACTGTACTTGCTTCTAATTCTCTCCCACATAAACTTACTATAGCCTTGTTTTCATGATTTGGCATGGAATATCTTTTTAAGAAGATATTCTTTCACAAGATTCATGACAATTAAGGTTGCTAGGAAAATAGTTTAAGCTATGGAGATCAAGCCTGAAATCTCTCATTGATTTTTAGCCTTAGACCTACCCTTCTGAAACTTACCTCTTCCCTAAATTAATCTATAACACATGTATAGCCTTTCTCAATGTATAGTTAATATGGCAGATGATGGCTGTCTCTGTAAACACTGTTTAAAAGAAGTCTTTTAGCAGTTTTTAATCAATAGTCTGTAAAACTGAATGTTCCACAAAGGACAAATAATCAGGTTACACAGCCCATCCAATAGGGTTAATGCTAGAAGGAGAAAACATAATATAACACTTCAGCACAAAACTGTAGACTCTTGAGAGCTTGATTATATGTTTAGTGACACTACAAAAATGCCTTTATTCATTATAGTAATATTCCTGAACATGTGTCACTTGAGACTTACAATAAGTATTTCACATATTTTTGAAATTTGGGCCGTAAGTCTGAGGAAACAGCTGCCATTAAAGCCAAGAAGGGTGTATTATCAGCCACCAAGACTTAAAAGGATTACATTTAGAAGGTGAAGTTCAATGTCATTTTTTCTTCAGTCATGAATCCTAAAATCCATTTTGTTGGCTGGAAATCAGAAGCAATTCCAAGCTAGAATAAAATACATATTAAAAGGGGGTGAGGGAAGACAAATAATTTTGGAAACAAGAAAGTAATTTCTGATGGCAGCAATAAAGCCTCTGTGAGAGCTGTCCTTGGCTATTAAATAAAACCAACGGTTGTGCATCATTACTGCAGTACCACTTATTTCTTTAGATACTACCTATCCTGAAAATTGTACTGCACTGCTAAATGTCAGGGACTGTAAATGTAAGAAACAACTTGGATATTTCTGAAGTCTGCTCTGTGCTCTGCAAATTTTTCTGGCTGAGGTCACTAAGTGAGTTAATGTTGAGAAATATTTGCCTCTGGGATGAGCAGTAAACCGAGCACCTCTCCTCATAGGGAAGGCTAGAATAGCTTGGCTTGTTTCAGGCTAGCAAATGTAGGCTAGAGAGGATAACTGCCTATAAATAAATCAAAGAGAAAACAGCGGGGAGGAAACAAAACCCACTTAAGCTAAAGCATAGGCATTGACATAAGAACAAGCGGGTATAGAGTGGCCCTGAATAAATTTGGATTATAAACTAGAAGATTCCTAGTCAGAGTAACAGGAGCACAACCTAACTGCTTGTAAAATAGATCGCTTCAAGGAGGAGTTAGGTGGTGACGGTGAGGATGCTCTTCTCGGGGCCCACCAGCCTGTTTGAGTGATTTCCATGCCCTGGCTCCCCAGTCCTGTTTGACTACATTTCCACTGATCTCAGAAGTGTTTGCGTCAGGCTCATTCTGTGAGGATTTAAAAACACTTTACAAGCACAGAGTACTCTTAATCTCCACCACCCCTAAAAGATATAACATAAATATTTATTTAACTTTAGCCACAAGTACATTGCTAAGATGGAATTAATTGTGTTTAATCGTTGTCCTCTCTTGTGACAAAATTATTTGCTCCGGTGAATAGTCTTCAGTGTAGCCAACCATTTTTCTACATTGCTGTTTCTATTTCACAGTAAAATAACAGTTGTTTCATGATCTATTTTCTGCCTTTCTATTTATTGCCTACAGATGTACTGTTTGCCGTAGTAACACGGGCACAGCTGACTCTTGAAGAAGGCACAAGGCATACAGAGACTTGATTGATTACACCTGCTCACATGTGGATAGATATTACATTAAGCTGCTATGGGATAAAAAGTTTAAGAAACCTGGAAACAGGCTGCAGAATCCAGGGCTTCCCCATAGTCCTTACTGCCAGGGTTGGAAAGGCTATGTCCCGCTCGCACGGACAGGGAGTTGAAGCATCCTCCTGAAAGGCCACAGCTATCACATTCCTGGTCTCCTGCCTTACCGCTCCATGCAGGAGAGAATTTCTGACTCTGGCTTCCAGTTTCACAAATATCCCTCACTACTGCCTTTGGTTACACACATCGGTCCAAGAAAGGAACAAAATTCCCATCGCACAGCTCTCTTTATCTCTTTAACATTTCCTAGTAGCCAGTTTAATCATCCATCTTTCAAATTTGTGTCCATTCCTAGGACCTAGTTTTAGTTTTGCACCTGTTCTTAAAGCAATCTGACATTGGCTTTCACAATCTGGTCTCTAATGTCTCTTTGATTATGTTCAGATCAAAAGTTACGTTTGCAAGATTCTTTTCCCTTTAGTGAAGTTGTGCAAAATTTTGGGGAAAAATGTTATTCCCAAAGAGAAAAATTATATTAGTATTTCAACACCATCAGCAAAGACTCATGTCTGATATGAATAAATCAACTTTAAATGGCATTAGTAAATATGGAACAGTTTAAATACCTTAGCACTCTAAGCACATAGGGAAGTACACAGAAAGTGACCACAAAGAACAGGACCACTAATAGCAGGATGAGCTGGGGGTCACAAAAAACAAGGTCAAAATCTTATTTTTCACTCAACTATATTTCAAGAATTATTGCTGTGTTTAAATCAGTGTTAAAGGTGACACCTAGAAGGTTGATGATTCTGAAAACAAATCTATCATGGCATGGGGCTCATAGGAATGACTAGAATTTTGAACGGGCCTTGAAGTCATGCCATCAGATGAAAAGGCTTTTGTAGGAGCGACAACAACATGGAAGAGTTTAATAACATCTGGATCTCAGCCTATAGAAGGGGAGAAGAAAAGGCAGGAATCTGATTTAGTTGGATGTGTTTAGCATAAACAAAGAAGTGATGCAGGCATGGGATATTATATTCAGGCACAGGGACTGCAGCTTAGTGGAAGGTGTTTTACTGATATATTAGAATTGTTACATTTCTATTGGATTGTAAAAATCATTAGCTGTACCCTAAATGTAATTTTGGAAAAGGCTTATACCACATTTTCTTTTGTTTCTGCCACTAAGGTATTAGAATGTGACAGTATGTGAGCTCAGGCAGCAATGGTTTTGTGAGCAGACTAGCATACACTAAAAATGCTTATATATACAATATTACTTCAGGTTGCAGTGTCAACAGAGTACGGACCTATTCCAGTAAATATATACATATACATATATATATATATATCAGAAAAGATTGTTTCTATATCTAGCAACCTTGTAGATTAGCCTAGTGCTCATGAGAAGTACCCACCTAAAAGAGAGGAAAGCAGAAGTCGTTTTTAGTCCCAAGAAAGGTGACACAGCGTGGGCAGCAGCACAGCGTCCCCCAGACGGCTCACCAGCTCAGCTCTCTTGTCCCGGAGGAGCCTGGAGAGCAGTAGCAGGCGGTGCTAGCCAGGGTATCAGAGGCAATTGTGTCGCCGCCGTGTTATGTCGCACCCTAAGTCCCAGTTCTTTGTTGAAGCACAGATCAAAGCTCATTTGTCTTCCAGGTCTTTTTCAGAAAGCACTGTGCTGGCTGAAACTTAAATCTGTTGTATTTAAAATAAGAACTTTAAGGGATTTACATATCTTTATCTCGCTGAACTCTACTTCTGTTCCTTCTCTGAAGTGACAGATCCAACATTTAAATTAACTAGTTAATATTTAAACGTGATTTCCATAAGCTTCGTAGTGTCTTACACATGACAAAAAACTCCCTTTCAACTATTCCCCTAAACCCATGAAATACACCGTACATCAGATTGACAAGGTTTTCTGTGACAGATAATGCTCAAAATTTTTATGGCTGTAACCTAAAGTAATATCATCGTAAGATGAGTTTAATGGCACAATACTGTTCGTGGTTCTTCTTCTGTTAACGCTAATTTTCTCTTGTGGTTGGTTTGCTGGGGTCAATCAAGTCTTTCTGCGCTCTGATTTCCTTCATTTTCTGATCGATGCAGTTCCACAGTTTTCTGCACCCGTGAGACTCGCAGAATGACTGCCAGTTCTCAGATGCTGTGATATGACCAAGACTCCTGTCTTGAAAAAGAGAGAGGAAGGGAGGCAGTCGGAGGAGACCGGGATGGCGCTGGGTTCACAGAGCACACGCACGTCAGTGCCACCACTGTGTTCGTTTCGGTTCTGACCATTCTTTCGTCTTTTTTAAATATTAATGCTGGGTCATCGGCAGAGAAGACACAGAAACCAAAAAAAAAAAAAAAGAAAAAACCCAAACAAACAAAAAGGAAAGAAAATGCCCAGCATTATAACAACTGACAAACACCTGCTGTGTTGATACCATTTAGAATATGTTTGTATATACAGCCTGCTTTCCACAGGAAGAAGACGTTAACATCAAAGATTATTTTTTTAGATCATTATAAAAAAGAAAAACCATCTCTTTCTAGCATTTCCAAGAATAGGTACAAAACAGCAAGCAGTAGTCTAAGTTATAGGGTTTATCTTTGTGAACATGCCATTCTTCAGGGAGGATAAATGGATACATAAAAATAGGCTGTAGTAGCATTAAAAAAAGACTCTAATATATTTGTATTTGCTTAAAAATTTATATAAATTAAGCTTAAATGTTCATTTCAAACGTTCATTCTCTTTTGATTTATTGTGCTGAAAGATGGGTGCAGAAGACTGGGTTCTCATTATTTTTAATGTTATAATTTAACTGTGCCATGGCATAACAGTCATGAAAAAAGTCTCAGAAGCAAAATTATGTTTTTGCAGCAAGAGAAGGAAAATATTTTTGAAGTTCTGATGCAGAGGAGCACTGATGCTTGTCACATATATATGATGTTTGTTACAATCATTTTCCTGAAGGAAGATATTTTGCCTTTATTTTAAAAATAGAAAATTGGTACAGTACTATAAATATAATCCTAGAGATATAGTACAGTTTTAATAAAGATGAAAATATCAAATGAGAAGAAAACACCCATAAGAAGTCGGTAATTGCTAAGCAGGAGAAAGCTGGACAGTTGCTAGTGATATGATGTTATGAACATTCAATATTAAATTCATCACATACTGATGAAGAGGTATTTTTAAAACAGGAGAATTTAATGATGTATTTTTCATTATAAAAAATAGACCATATATTGCGTTCAAGATGTATAGCTAATGTATAAAAAATCTACAGGTAAATCAGAGCCATTTTAAGAACAAAACAGAAATTTCATGTTTTACAGATAGATCTTTCTACTAATGTACTTAAAACTATCAGTGATAATAATCCAGGGTTTAAAGTCAAATATTTTTCTTTTGTTTTCTACTAGAAGCAGTGACAAATAATTAAGCATTTATTAATATGATATAATAATACCTTTCTAATTTATAACTATTTTTATGCTTACATTCAGTAAATTAATTAACATATGGCCTAGAAAATTTTCATTTTTTTCTGGGCAAGCAAGTCCACAGGCAGTTCCAAACTACCAAAGACCCACAAAGAGGTATTTCTGAGGTACCTCTGGATGAGATACCCACGACACATTCACGCTGCTCAATGACAAAAAGTCGTATCCCCTCCTCCTCCCCGGAATCAGGCTACTCCGAACCAGTCTGGCAGTGCTGGAGCCATCGGTGGGAATGGCAAAACTGCCTTCTATTTCGAGGGATGTCAGCTCACCCTCAGTGCTTGAGGTAGGCACCTGGAAAAGCAGTGTTGGAGTTTTCCTGGAAAAAAGAGTAAAAATACTCTCCTCTACAAAACTCAAGTCCACCCTCTTGGCTCCAAAAATATGAATATTTTTTCTAAATTAAAAAAAAAAAATCAAAATTCCAGACATACGCTGTGTAAAGTAACGTCTTAGTTTCCAGTCAGGCCTTTGGGTGAAATATTTTTATAATTTACCAGTGAAAAATCAGAAATGGTTCCAGGTTCTAGAAACTGCTGCTAACAGCAGTTTCCCTACTGGAAATTCGTTCTTTTTGGTTTATGAAATAATTAGGTCATTGAGAATCAAAGAGCAAAAAGGTTTTAAAGTAGAGTAAATTAAAAAATCATCAGATATAAGGGCCAGCATCTGTGTATTTAAATATGTATTTATTAAAATACTTGTATTTTAAGATGAACTTTACATTTGAAACATATTAGCCTAAAACTTGAAATGTGCTATCAAAAGGGCAACATCAAAGAAATTTCATTTTTTCACTTGATCTGGACTGCATCTACATTTCAGGGACCATCTTTAGACATCCGAATATTTTTGGGTAGGATTTATATTCAGGCTCATGAACTCTAATTTGCCTTCATAGCCGGCTTGCCCCAACAGTGTCTGCGTCACAGACTAATGTAAATGAGCTGCGAGGGAGGGTCTTTGTATATCACACTCCCACCTTCCTGCTTTCAGTGAGGATGTCTTTTGCTGATAAATGAGCACACCTGCCTTGCTTTTTCCTGTGCATTTACAAAGTGTGTTAACTATTCGGCTCTGACGTTTCTCACAGTTCCGTACCTTGCACCATTTTGTACATTTTAAACTTGGTGAATACTTAAGCAAGACATTTGCGTGCCTGCGGCTCTGTAAATTCAAGCCTCTACATGCTAAACTCATTGCTCTATTGAAATCAGCCAGCAACTGAATTAATTAATTCATCAGCTAATAAAATGTCTACGCCTGGAATGTTTGTTTTGTGCTTCAGTTATTTCTTTTTCAATAAACATGTATTTTTAATTCAGGGAATGAATATAATCCAGGTAAGAGATATGGGAAGAGGGATGGTGCAAGATGCTACAGTGTAACATTAGGGTTTAATTGACATCCCTTTGGGAAGGCCCCAGTGTTCACAGAGGAAGAGAGCAGGAGCAACTTCACGCACCAAAATTACCTTGGAGATAAATTTCTACCATTACTTTGTCAGACGTAATGTCCTCCTGGCAGTTAACACAGTGTGATAAATAGTAAAATGGGATTGCAGCAGTTGAATCTGCCAATAAAGCTGGAGACAGAAACCAAAGGTAAATTGTCAGGGGGTTATACTGAAAGACGAACCCCCCAGAGAAGCACCCACCTGCTCTCGGCGCAGCAGCCGGAGCAGCCAAGCGGCTGCAATCCGTCACCCACGCAAGAGAAGCCCGAGCTGCTCCTCAGTCCTGGATTTTTGATCTTCCACGTAGCCTAGAAGTTCAGCTGCAAACTGATGTTCTGGAAAACGCAAATATTAACATTTCACTACATATTAAAGAAAAGTTTTGGTAAACACTTTAATTAATTTAGCAGCCTTCAGCCGTACTGGGTATCATATGTTTCATACCGCACTATTGATTACAGTCATAATGATAAAAAGTGGAATACTATTCTATTTAGGCCACTTTCTTAATTAAGAAGTTGACCATTGGGAACTTATCTTTAATTTACCACACCGAATATCACATTAACCTCATTACATGCTACTGTAAAGTGCAAATGAATATCCTGAAGGTGAGACTTAGCCAGCCAGACTTTGCTGTCCTTAAGCACATGCATAGTAATACCGTCAAAAGCTGTCACCTACAAGGGTAATATGTATGCCACGTCTCATATTTGCTGCTAATTCAACCTTAATAATGCATGAACTCACGTTCAATTTCCTAATAAACTCTAATGAAGAAATTATTTTCAGACTTTCTTTAATTCCTGCTTGGAAACCCTTGTATTTCATATCACTAAAAAATTAAACTCTTAATTTTATTCTTTAATTTCTTAAATAATCAGAGACTTTCTGCTTCGTGAATCACAGCATTATTATTTTATTATGATTTTATTTTTATATGATATACTGTAGTTCTGAATTATACATGGACTTTGTTTTCATTCTTCTGCTTATCAGGAGGAACACACTGCATTTTTTCCTCAATGTCACAATTGCAAATCCTTAGAGTAATACGTGGAAGAGCTTACTTTTGCCAGAAAAAAAAATGGTTATATATAGAGAAGCTCCAAATATTTCCTGCAAAAAGTAGTTTCTCTCTATATTTATGTCTAGAAGCTCACAAGATATAGATTGGCACAGTGCCATTTAATTTCGTACAGCTATGGAAAGCTAAATGTATTTAATCCTGCTGAGATTCCAGCCTTTTGTGCTTCCAGTAACAAATCAAAATTATTAAAACCCAGCTGCATTCACAAAGTTTCCATAATTGGCAAGTTGTTTAATATACTCCAGACCAGAAGGAAACATAGGCAGGACAATTATTAAAGTTAATAAAACTTGATCAGTGGAGATTGATAGAAGCAACATCATAAGATAGGGTGACTAGTGTTGATATTTAGAGGGAACAATCTGATAAAAAACAATTTTATTTCGGAAGACCATATTGGACAGGACATGTCTTTTATCTCAAACATTATAAGAAAACTTGTGGAAAAGTTTAGACCAACCAAGATAATGACATGACTGATGGCAAGTAGTACCACAGACTTTTTAGGACGATTACCTTATCTAAGAATAAACAGCATATGACACAAAGTGCAATTTGTTGGAATAATAATAGAAGCATACGCACTTAAGTAGTTTTTATCAGAATGGAGTTTATAAGCTTGCCTTTCAAGTTCAAGTTCAAGCTGTCTAAGCTCAAGTTACATTTTTTTCTGAGTTTTTAGTGAGTAAATAAATGGTAATCTAAAAGTAGCAGGAAAAGATACTATTAATTGTCTAGCAAAGTGATTTTCTTTTTTTTTTTTTCTAAATTGTTACTGCCTGTTTGACATCTACATTATTTCATATGCTGCCCATTACCCAAGATCTGCTGTGAGACTAGCAATATATCTCATTGCTCTTAGACTTGATAAAAATTTGAATAAATGAGATAACTTTTAACCTTAATACCACATCATCTATTTCAGACAGGATTTTCAAAGAGCACTTTCTATAGCTTTTGTTTGCATAATCAGAGGAACAGCAAAATGGAAAGCCCAGAGGGCAGCGACTCTGCTGAGCGTCGGTGGCACGCACCCTGACCGAGGCGGGGGTTCAGCAGGCAGCCTCCTCTGCTCCCCCGTCCTTCGCTGCTGCCGGAGGCTCCTTCCTTGCTGCCCTGTACCCTAGGCAGTCTTAGAACAGCGCAATGGTCACACAAGGCAAATGAATTGCCTCACCTATGGGAATGATATTTTGTATCCACTTTGCATATGGTTTGTGCTCATTGAAAAGAAGAATAGACGCAAGGCAACGCAGAACCAGACCTTTGATATTTGACACAGTGGAAGGGATTCTTGCCTTTGATCATTTATAATATATTATTCACCTGTTTTGTTCCAGTTAATTTCTCCTGTAGAGGACTATTTAGCTGTGCCAAATCTTTGCACATCAAATTGTTTGAAAATAATTTGTCCATGCAAAGTCTCACTTTGCCTTCCCTTTGTTTCCCTCCCTTTTTTAACTTATTATAGCTTTTCTGTTTTTCAGCTTTTTCATAAACTTTCTAAGTTTCCTCTTTGAAACTTGGAAGACTCAGCATTTTCTAGTCATCGACACTTATATATTTATTTTTGTTAGAATATCATCTCAGATCAACCATTTTATTTTGATCCCTCAATGTCAATAGAGACAAACTACGAATTTAGCCTGTTGTAGTGCTTCTTAACATATACTCTCAGGTAACATGCCCTTATGCATTGACTTCATTTTCACACCTCCTTCCAAATCCTTTTGATAGCTCCTAGAGCAAACATACAGGCCGGGCAGGAAAGAAGATTAACCCTTCAGTCTCGAAGGTAAAGAGACTGTGTCTGGATTAGCAGAGAAAGATATTAGTAGGAAGGCAGAGAGAGGATATCATCATTGGAGTAAAGGACATGAAGGGAGCCTATAAGACAAATGCTACAAAACCCCCATACATCTGCTACAAGCTTGGTGGTGGAGCACAGTAAATACCTCTGCATAAGGTCTGTTATCTACATCAAGGGTCTATATGCAAGTTGGTTAGCATGTTTAGGAGCACTGCCAGCAAAAGAAGTGCAGAAGAAGCCAGCATCCAGTGTGGCTTGTGTGGAGGATTGGAGAGATGATAGAGACAAATTTCCCCACTTAGTAATCTGACTTCACTGTAAGAACTGGCAGAACTGTAAGAACTGCACTGTAAGAACTAAATCATCTGAGAATACCATTTTGCATGGACTACATTTACATCTGCAATTTCTCTGTGTGAATAAGTTCCCAGGCTGGACATTTTGTACCTGACAATCTTCCTGCCTCTGTCCAGATCTCTCCCATGGGCATGACCAGAGGCAATTTATTGTGAAGGATAAATTAAGAAATGGAGGAGTTTTGGGTGTTGGCCAATCTCTTAATCAATGATACAGTTCCCTTGAAGGAGAGGTTGGATGTCCCACATGAACTTGAGAGTTAATTTTAAAATATATGGGGTCATTGGATATTATAGTTCCAAGAGAACAATTGGTGGTTATTGGATTGGTAGGGGAGTACAGTCTGTATGAGAAAAATTATATAGGCAGCAGTAATCATTTATGAGTGAGTTTACCCTGAGAAGACCCTCTCTAAAAGTCAGCAAAATCAGTAAAAATGGCAATCAGTCACCCTTGCTGGTGACTGACAAGCCTAGAAGATGCTGAGATGTGAGTGAAATTTGAGAACTGCTGTTGGAAGCATCAAAAGCATAGTTACAAGCAGTTGAGTTCATAGTAAATCAACTAACCCCTTGAAAAAACAGGTATATATTGGGAGCCCAAGGAAGGTACATCACCTGAGGGCAAGGGAAAACCCTCTCATGCAAGAAGTTAGCAATATATCCCATTTTGTAGCCTTTTTCATTTCAGAGACTTTCAGCTTCACATGAGTGAGTAAGTGCTACAGCTAAACGTAGTCGTATTAGAGACATGAAATGATTCAAAGGACTTGATTTTCTGTGAAAATCCAAAAATGACTGAACACAGTCAGGAATCCAAAGGAGCTTCTTTCAGTACTTTTACAATTAGTAACTGGTTTATAGTCTGCTAATGCCAAAGAAGTAACTAAGAATGAGACACAACTGTGCTAGATGCTGTTCAAACACAGAATAGTTGATGGTCTCTGACCGAAGACGTAAAACTGATCAACAAGGATATTGGGTTGGGTATAAGCATAAAAATATAGGAATGAAAATAGGAATGAAAGCAGTAATAGTAACAAACAAAATGCTACTCCCACTGTTTTTAAGGTTAGATAAATGAAAGGAAAAGTGAAAGGAGGGGAGACAGGCAGAATCGGGGAGAGAAAAAAGACACAAGGACGTAATGAAGCTGAGAAGAAAGAATTTAAAAGAGAGCCCTTTGGAGATCCTAAAGCTTCTGCAGCTTCTTCCAGCAGCTAAAGCATGTTTTCCTTTACAGTCTTGTGGAATTACTGTGAGTCTCCCCATAACAATTCTGATTTGAGAGCAGAGGTGAGCCAATTCCCCTTCTTTCACAAGAAGATAGTGATGAGTTATTCTACCAACTTCCATTATCTGGATTTTCCAGCCTACCCACCTCTGTTTTTATATATTCAAAAATTACGAGACATATAATAATCTAATTCAACACTTTGAATAACACTGTAGTCTTCCACAAGCAGTCTCCTTTAATTTTGACTTACATACTTTTCTCTGTATAGTTCGTGTTTTATTTCGTTAGTCTAAAGCAGGTATTGTTAGCTTGTACCTATCATCTCATATGATCTGTCATCTCATATGATCTATCATACTCATTTCTTATCATTCCTTCAATCTTTACATCATCTGCCAACTTTGTCAGTACTGATTTTTTTTCTTCCATTATTAAAAATGCTAAGTAGAGTGAGATCAAGAATCAATCTTTGTGAGATCTGACTAGAATTGCCCCCCTCGGTGACAATTACCATTATATTTTGACTGCTGGTTAGTCAGCTTCAATCTAGTCAATGCATGTCAGGTTAACTTTGCAGCAGTCTCCTTTCTTAATCAAAATGTCACGTGGAAACAAGGCAAACATCTTACTGATAACTACCTTCTATCTACTGGCTTATAACCTTTTGGTTATAAGGTTATAATATAAAATTGAAGTATCAGATTAGCCAGACAGTATATATTTTCAAAAAATCCATTTGGTTATCAGTAACCACATTAGCAGCCTCTAATTCTCTATTACTCAGGCAATACCAACCATTTTGTTACCTGCTCAGAATTGACACCTAAGCTGTCAGGTTTATAGTTACATCAACCATTCTGTTTACCTCTTTAAATACTGAGGCAACACTCGCTTTAATGATTATCTGGGTATATAAACTTAAAAAATGTATAGTATGTTTCATTACCTGATTTGTAGTTTTGCAGTATCGATGGAAACTGTCACTTAACACTATTCTCTCCTCTGAAGCTGAGTTCTATTCACATGGATTTTCTGACAGAAAAAAAGATTTTCATTTTCATCAAATAACAGATGGTTGTATTTTGATTAAAAATAAATAGTATTCATATCCCATGGGCATTCAAAATAGTTTATATTGATTAGGAGGAGTCCAGCTGAGCAATGTAATGCAGTTTGACATAAGAAAAGGAAACCATGTCAATATCTAATGTCCCCTACAGAAGATTGACATTCAAAATACAGTTAATATCTAGGGAGTGTTAGTGACAACCAGGAACGACATATATGCCACATGTTTCTGCTTTTGTTTTTACAGAACATATGAGGTACTCACTCTCTTTCAAACTATAATGTGGAAATTATTCCATGGGGAAAACAATAGGTTGAAGTTTGTTATCTAGTATCATATCTTTTCATATAACATCATCTGTATTTTCTTCCAGTTTGCCCCAGGTGAAGCTCTGTTGTGGATTTTTTAAATAGTTAAGACTTGGCCATCATTTATTGCTTGATTCTGATCAGGAAGAAACAGCCACTGTGTATACGGAGCCATTATGTGAGTAAGCTCAATACTTACTATCAGCTAATGTTCGTTGTTACCTCATTTGTCTTTTTCAAAATTTTTTGATTAAAAGCTAGTTTCCCTGGGTAGAATTAGCAGTCCATTGTGGTAGGCAACATGCTAATACACAGCAAATGTTCAAGAGGTCACAGAGCAGTATGTGCTAATGTTTTGAATCTTACAAAAAGACAGAAGTATAATGTAGTTAACAATAACAATTATCCAGCTTACTTCTTTGATTCATACTGTTCATTTGTTTACAGGTACCTCATGCCAGGGATGAAAACAGTCTCAGTTCTGAGCTGGTGAAAAACAAGTTCAGGAAGTTGGAGTCTCCTTGTCCCCTTTACGGTGACTGTAATCTGGCATAAAAATACACTGCGGGGGAACATTTCCTTGGTAGAGACAGTCAAACACTGCTAAAAAGCAGTGCCGGTCACAAATTTAAAGAATGGCTGCTTAACATTGTGCTTGTAGAAGCTGGCTTTGGATAACTAGATAGCCAAGAAAGCAGGTATCTTTTACTGTAACTGTGCATCCAATGGCACTCACAAAAGAAAGAACAGGACCACAATAAGCATCTGAAAAGTTTAACTGTGTAAGTCCTCTCTCTGTTCCTTTCATTCCCTCTCTTTATGGCAGTGGATTGCAGATTTCTCAGTAAAACTAAAAGTAAGATTTTTAAATGCACTTTAACCAATAAAAATTCAGATTTGTGCTGAGTGAAATAAAAAAAAGGTCTCTGCAGAAAGCACAGTGATTTCCATTGCCTAGATTCCCATTTGCCACTGTATACTCCTAAATACATATAAAATGTCAGTATTACCTTTCTAAAAACCATGAGATTTTCAAAAAAACACATTCAGTTCCTAAAATACAAGGACACTTCTGAAAAATGTGTCTTACAAAACCTCTTTAAGAGTCCAGTGAGAGAGGGGATGCAGTATTATGCAAAATAGTTGTACTATTTGAAATTTTCACAGAGAGAATAACAGTTACGGCATATCTTCTAGGCTCACAGTTATCAGATTTCAAAGGGAGCAACTCAGAGAACTCTCCTATAAAGCAAAGACATTTTGACAGCATGACCACAAGTGAAAAACAAGCTGTTTTCATTTTTTTACTATTTATTTCCACAGGAAACAATGAAATAAACTAAAGAAAGAAAAAGGGAAATTGGCAAATTGCACTTTTGTATTCATATTTTCTGTGTCAAATTCCTCAAACTCTGACTTATTCAGCATTTAAGTATCTGATACAGGGAAAGAAATAGACTCCAATGGAAGAGCAATTAAATTGAAATCAAACTGTTTCTTTCAAATTACTTTCTATCTTGTTTACACAGTCTGAGAATTAACTATTTCAGGGTTATTCCTCAGTAAATTCCTTTAATGCATATACTCTCAGCCCCTTTGATGCAAATTGCTTCAAAAACTTACCCTTAGTAGGTTGTTCTGTGGCTAATATAGACCTAGAGTCATCTCTTGAGTTGTTTGATTTCAGCAGATTTACATCTGAATTGAACCTGAGCTATCAAGGTTGATCCAAGCCCTGTCAAAGCCCACTTCGAATATTTTAACTGGCAAGCAAGAAGTCCACAGTTTACAAAATGAAATGGGAATGAAAGGAGAAGCAGTTTTGAGGTAAAAGATGCTGATAATTTTGCACAAACAGTACTGATAATTTTCTACTGTTGTATAGCACTTCTTCCTATGCCATATAATCGACAACTATATCATCCATGAAGAGTCCTCGCTGAAGTGAGTGGAGCTACACTGCAAACGGACTTGTCTCATTTTACTTCTTAAAGCTTTGATTCAGGAAAATCCTTTAAGTCTATTTGGCTTTAATTATGTGTTTAAATCACTTCATCTGGACTGCAGGCTCTAGTTCAAGGGTGAAAACGGCATAACCTAATTCTAACTATTCAAAAATTATACGTGGTCTAAATCAGTCATCTGGGCTTTCTTAATAGTGGCTGGACTATAAAATGCCTCCAGAGAGTGACTCATTCCCCCTAAAGATGGTTCCTAATACAGGTAGTATAAATTGTCCTCTGGAGATGCTTATTTTTCTCCATTAATTATTGAGAGAGCCTAAACAACTATCTAGGGCAAGGCAATTAAAACTAGGCAAGAAGAAAGTAGGCCCAAATGTGTTCAGTGGGGTTTAAAAAATAACTCCAGCCTGCTCTCCTTAAAAATAATGGCAAAATTTCTACAGACTTACACAGGAGAAGAGGTAGGTTAATCACAACTTTCTGACTCAGAAATACTGCTATATTGCTATTTTTTCAAGGAAATGTATTTTCTTTAACTAGCTTTAGAATAATATCAGTATAATGTCCCAAACCAAAGTATCATTACACAAAGTAATATTTTTTCTGTACTCTCTTCTTCCTGAGGCTGAAGTCAGTATCATTTTCAGGGATCATAAAGTTCTCTGAGCTTTATTGCAGCTAATCTCATTTTTAGTTTTTACCATTTGTTTTAATGGATAGCTTGTCCTGAGAGCAGTTCAGCTTTTCTTCTAGTTTCCAGTAACTGTACCAGCAGAAACCAACAATTTTTCCAACGTATTTTATGTATTCTTTTTTGCCCATTATGTCTCCACTGGGCCTCTTCCACCACATTTTCCTTTACAGAAATGCAGCTATTCACTCTCTACTTTATTCCAGACTGTCACCATGGATATTTGTTACTGGGTATATAATTTTATGCTTGAGGCTCCACCTATCAAAAATTGCTGCATCAACATCTTGTCCTTTGATCATAACATAATTATCACTTTCTGAGATAATGAACCTCATCAAGGTCTTCTCTTCTCATTTTCATTTATGAACAAGTTTGGCTAGTGCCAAGAGTTAATGAAACTAAAAAGAAAAAGAGAGAAGGCAACACTGTTAGTCTGATATGACACTGCTGAGCATGGCAGGCTCACTTTTAAAAAGAAGATCACTGAGGTGAGCTGCCTGCCAAATACTCAGCTGAACCTTGAATGGGACCAGGTGTCCTGCCTAAAGATAAATAAAATTTTATGAGATATTTAAGAACATGTTGGATATTGTAATTAAGACTAACAAGTTTTCTGAACTCAAAAAATTCATTTTGAATATACATTGAAAAATTCAGATACTCCAGTAAAATAGGTAGGTTTAAATATTCTGTGATGGGGAATGTAATCGCTGCTACAGCTGACCAAACCTGCCAATCCATACGTTCCAATAGTTTCTCTTCGACAGCAATGGCAGCATGTATTGCAGAGAAAGATAGCAGAAACGTTGTAGTGAACAGCTATCGGAGAAACTTCTCCCAAATCCATTCACTCAGCTTACACAATGATGCAAATGAACCTTTACTCATTAGGTTTAAACTTTTCCTATAAACCAAACTAGCAACCCTTTCCTGGATAACTGAAAATAAGCCCGGTCCTCTTTGGCTCATATCCATATTAAGATTCTTTTCAGACATAGTCAGAGAGGACTAATGTATGATTTAGTACCACAATATGTGCTCCCAACAGTTACGTGTCTTTCAATACACGCAATGAATTGCTGTATAAACTTCATAGCAGTGGTGACCTCCCCTCTTCTGGACTTCATGGCAATGCATTGTATTTATTTTCTGTATTTTAAACTATATTTACTTTATCAACTACTTCTTTACCGCTTATAAAAGGATTTTTGATAAAACAGTAAGCTTTTCTAGAGCTATGATACTTAATATTGCTTCCTCTTCTGGTGAATGTAAAGAACTAAATTTCTTCTTGCTATTTTGATGTTGGGAATATTTTTATTAGCTTTTTAATAGTAAAAATAGATGAATACAATATTTCTTTCTACCATATCATGTGCTTCTGTGATATACTATGAGACAAAGTCACTTGCAGAAAAACAATGACATTTCTGATGATGTATTTCTGGTTATTTAATGGATCAACTCTAGAACCAAGAACTTAGTACACTGCTTGGACTTGATAGGGACACTGACAAAGATCAACATCAGGAACCTGATACTCTGAAATTGAGAGATAGGTACCTAACTACTTTTAAGAATACTAACTGATATTGTTATCACATAATTATTCTTATTATATAAGTCTAAAAAATATGATTTTGTGTTCTAAAAAACTCACATGAGCTCATTTTTGTAAGCTTCTCTGGTATGGGACCTTTTTCACATCACTTTAATTCTGACATCTAGTAAGACTAGTTTATAATTTATATTCCTTATATCTAGGCTATAATATAAAATGTAGGAGAAAGCAGTATGAAACAAAAGCAAAAACCCAAAGGAACAATAAGCACTCAAGGAAAAGGCAAAACCACAAAAATGTAAAAAGAAGAGTCATGTTTATTTAATGAGTGCTCCTGATGGGGAAGAGAGCCAAAATAACCACTGACATTTTTGTGATTTTGACTTTTTAATTGCTTGTTTGTTCCTCTGGGAAGCTTGCTCAGGCATCCATTAGGTTTTTGCTAGCTAAATAAAGTGTTTGTTCATGTACTTCAGATTACATTTATATCTACCTTCATTTCTTATTTGTTTCAGAATTCTCTTTGCGCTGAACTCTGATTTGAGTTATAATGCAATGTCACAAAACAGTAAAATAATTGTACATTAGAAGCTGCATATTCAATTAGATTACATAGAAACACAGAAATAAACTAAATATATACTGGATTAACCCAGCGGACATTTTGTACAATAATTTATATCGGGAAATAGCAAGACCACATTGGTTGAAAGATCGAGTTAAGCAAACTTCAACTAGCATATTTATGGCATAGTCTGCCCCCTTGCATGGGTCATCTGCTGATTTCTAATTTTTAGAGGCTGATTTAAGCCTAAAAGCCAGAATTTAATTTTTGAAATTTTTATTGTCATTAATTTGGATAACTGACTATTCATGATCATCCTGTAAATACTCACATCCTGTTTGATTCTTGCTAAATTTAATCTTACTGCATTCTTGAAACCCAAGTGTCACAGCATATATAACATTTTATATATAAAAAATACATACAAATTTTCATTTTTCTGCCTTTGAACTGAATTGAATGTCCCCTGGTTCTTGTGTTATAAAACATGAGGATAAACGCTCCTGCTCCACCTTGTCTGTCTTTCACTGTTTTACAGGTTTTCCTCTTGTTCTCTTATTCACCTTCTTTCTAAAGCAAATAACCCCAACACTTTTAATCTCTTTTCACATGAAGTTTCCCTTATACCGTCAGTGTTTTCACTCTTCTTGAATACCTTTCATTTTGAAATATCCTTTTAAAACTGAAGCAACCAAAAGCCTCCAGAGCACTCCAGGTAGGACTGCAATATTGACTTGTAGACCGTTTCTGATATGATACTCCGGCTCGTTTGTTTGTGTTTGACTGAGGCTGAATGCTGAACTGAGGACAGGATGAATCAGTTCACCTAGGATTAAAGAAAGATTTGCATTTCTCTTTCTCATGCACTCTACTTTGCATTTGTTAACATCACATTTTATCTGCTTATCAAGTTGCCCATTGTCTTGATTGGTTACAGCTTTCTGAAAGCTCTTCACAGCTCATTCTGGTCCTGATTAATCAAAATAATTTTGCATCATATGCAGATTTATTATTTCAGTGCTCACTTCCTTACAGAGACAGTTCTTTAATGAACAGCTACTATTCAGCACAATGTTCATCACTACTATTCTCATAATAAAACATTTCTTCTTTTTGGTCCTTTAGATAGATTTTTATCCATATCAATGCTTGGCCTTTCATTTCATGTTTACCTAGCTTCTTAGACTCTTGATTGGGGTTTGTCAAAGACCCTGTGAAAGTCTACCTGAATTATATCCGTAGGATCTCCCTAATCATTCTAGGAAAATGAAGAACATTCACAGTCTTGTTCAGTATGTATGCGCTATACAGGTTCATGTGATTGTGGCCCTATCAGTCCCTTCCTAATAGTAGCTGGGGTAAATTGCAAACAAATTTGATGAGCCTCGGAGATAACAGTTTACTACAAATTTCATAAATATAAGAGATCAGGCAGAGACCAGAGACCTTATTAGTACCGCGGCTCCAGGAGACAGTGCGGTGTGATGAGCTCAACCCTTATCACACATCAGAGAAGCCACAGTAGGGAGCTCTGCTGCGAATGCCTGAACCACAGGAGAAACTCCTGTCAGTTTATGCCTTATCGAACTCTTGAAAATCTACTTCTCAGTGAAAAGGCCTCTCCCATGTGGATTCTTTAATATCTGGGATAGCACAGACTACAGTTAGTTTAATGAGCTTAAAAAATAGAAAAACAAAAATATACATTCGGGGGGGGGGGGGGCGGGAACAAACCCAGAAATCCGGCTTTATTGGCTCTGGTGATCCTAAAGTTACCTCTTATCTGCTGATGCCCAGCTATCAGATACCTTCCAGGTCTTGCTCAATCACTCTCTCTCTCAATGATTTTCTTTTTTATAATGACATTTGAGTTAATATTTAGAGATTTTACTTAGTTTCACTGTTAACTATAAGGGCTTTTTAACTGACCTCATTTTATTGAACCTTTACTTCTGAAATTCATTGTTACTATGCCCTTTTTTGTACTCTATTTACTTTTTAGATGTTTAATATAATTATATCATGTTCACTGCTGGAGGCTCAGCTACTGTCATTTCCCAAAATAGCTTCCAAATTACTTTGGAGCTAATACCATCAGAATTAGCCTTTAGAGAAGTAAAAGAATCTCAGAAATTGTTTCTTAAAGTTTGTCCTGCTCCACCCTGTGATCTGTTTATATGGAGGTAGCAAATGTCCTCCATCTTAATGTCCTGTTAGATGTTCCTATCTTCTATCTCCTTTTTTAGTGTTATGTATTTAATTTTCTTTATTTGAGAAAGATGGGAGAACAGCATGGCCTTTACTAGTTACTTAGAACTTAGAAAGATACTGATAAGATACTCTATGACTTTTCAACCTGATATTTAACAATTTCAGAGAGAAACAAAGCTCGTACAGTCATCCTGTAGGTCTACTGTCAGCCTTGCCAACACACATGAAACCAACTATCAATTAATAATATACAACCACACTATTAGTTCTATACAGCTATCAAATTTAGTACAATTTGACAAATGAGTAAGCACCTCAAAGGGCCTCATAACAACTGCTGGCTATAGACAGGCTGCATTAATGACATCTCTTACGGAGAGGCTGCAAGATGAGCTTAGCAGTTATCTGCTTGGCCTGCAAACCAACCAGCAGGCATGGAGCTGAGAACAAAAAAACTCTTGTCAAGTCAATGCCCGAGAGAGACTTAAGTGCTGCTTAACTGAAGGGACACTGGGACTGTGTGGTGTGTTTCAGAGGACATAATTGATGAAGACCAAAATAGCTGTAAGAGGGAAATGTTCAGCAGAGACAGTGGAAGGAGCTGGGATGTGTCATTATCATAACGCAGGTTATTTGCTTGTAGGAAAGCAAGTTTCCTCCTCAGAGAATCACTGAAGAGCTGTTGGATTCTAATTTGCAGTACTACTTCACTGCTAGGCTGTCTGGCATGTAGTGTTTGTCACCAAATACTCTCATATTTTACTTTTGCATGTCCTCTAAGTTTCTGCGATGCCTTATAGATTTAAGGCCTCATAGTTTAGCTCTTTTTCCTTTAAATTATGTTTTATTTGTATAAAGTACATGTAGTTCTTCCTGTTTACTGAAAGCCTGGTTTATTAATTTCTTTGATGCAGCACGCCACCAATTTGTAAAATGTACCACTTTGCTCTTATCTCATCCTGGGCCTGGTTCAACAGTAATTTGCCACTCAGATTACTACTTGGATTGTGTTTTATTCTCAGAGGCTTTTCTCTAATTTCTGTGTTTCTTAGCTCTGAATAACTCTAAAACTTTTAAAATAAACTTCCCTCCCTCCAACACACTGTTTCCCTTTCCATGATAGCAGGCCCGAAAGGAAGTGAAAAACACAGAAAAAAAAAATCACTGCTGTGAGTGAGTAATGGGGGAACAGTGACAGTAAGGAAATACCAAAAGAGTATTTTCCTGGCAGACAAGGAAGATCTTTTGTTCAGCTTTGATGGCTACTTAGACTTAGGCTTCCACCAGCAGCACTTTACAGGGATGAGACAGCAGATATCTATAGTCTGTGTTTCATAGGGGACATGGACAAATATTCTATTAGGGAATTTGTTATTGTTAATACCTTTTTCTTTACAACTAAATGCTGTGATTCACTGGTCAGGTAGCAGGAAATTCAATGTCTTACAGTGAAGCATTTTTTTTTTCCAAAAAACAACAAAAAAAGGAAAAAATGTGAAATTAGAAACTGGGATGATATAGTAATCATTTCTTTGTCTCAACTTTCTATTAAGCCTGTGTATTTTTTTTCCACAAGTGAAGAAGAAGTTCTGCTTTTCTGGATGGAAATTCAGGATGCAACTGGGGATTGACTACTGGTTGTGTAAAGGGAGCTGTCAGATTAAGAACAAAAGTCAATGGTCAGGATAAGCGAAATAAAGCAGGGAATTGTACAAGATCAGACAAGAAGCATAGAAAAGACATGGTTAAGGCAAACTTTCCAGATGAGGAAGTAATACTGATGTGAGCAATTTCAAAAAGACTTTCCTTGAAGTCACGGAAGGAGATGGAGTTGGTGCTCTATAAACAGTTGAGAAAAGCTAGTGGAATTAAATCAAAACCTCGAGACTCCCCATTACTTGTAACGAATTGGAAGACTAGAAAAGTGGTTAAATAAACAGTGAGAACAGAAGAGATGATAACTCAGAGGCTTTGTACCTGCACAAGGCCATTGGTCAGGCACAGTTCCATACACTGAGCTTTTATTTTGTGCACTAGCAAAAATAATAATTTGATATGTGCACTTTATGCAGGTTTCTGCTAGAAATATATGTATTTTAAATATTGAATTGGCAGAATGTGATCAAAGAGAAATCCTGTGAATTAAACAATGATATTTTGAGGGTTCAAAAGGTTGGAAGAATCTTTTTTAAAAAAAAAAAAAAAAAAAAAAAAAAAGGCTGCTATCTAACACTTGAATTCCACAGTTGTGCAATATTAATGCAGAATATATAAGAAAACTAGTTAGGATACAGTTATTTTGGTTTGTTTGGACAGGATTGTATGACCTCTGGTAGCCTGCTGAATCAGAAGTGGATAGCAGAAAGCTATCCACAGAAAGCTCATTGATTATTTATTTTAATCACGTCTGTTAGCTGTTTAACAGTATGGTACAACACAGCCTGAAGGGTTCTGAGCTGGTTAATCTTGCTTGTAAGCACTATGTAACGTCAGAATACTAATAATATGCTTGAATATAACTATTTGAAAAGTTATTGGGGGAGACTTACATATTTTTGTTTGTTTTTAAAGGGAAGCTGGGTCTCTGGGTAAGATGTGAGCTAGATTTCTGCTGCAGCTTTCACAAAATATAATGTGAAGTTGTTCTAGTTCAGTGAGCACTATTTAGTCTAATTTGAATATAAAGAATACAGATAAAAATCTAGCTAGAACTACTGAAAATCAAATACCTATTTATTAATAACTCAGTTGTAAATATAAAAGGAATGTTGAAAGCATTTTTTGAATAAGACATTTTACAGGTATTTTACCCATCCTAAATGGAAGACTGATGATTGATCAAGTGGAACTTGATAATTTTTTACAGCTTCTCATAAACATCATAAATAGATTGATTACAAATCTATTGGGATAAATATTTACTCTTGCACCTAAGAAATCTTTATAGCCTTTTTGGAGAACTTTTGAATATAAAGTTGTAGAAGCATTTAATAAGAAACTGTTATGCTATCCAACAGGGAAATTGCAGTCAATTGAATTTACTAAAGATTTTAAAATGAATGCTATTACAGAGTCCTTTTCTCATATCTTTCAATGTATAAGTAGTTTAAGTTGTAAATGTAAGATTGCAGTAGGGGAACAGGTTGGGGAGGGTTTCAGCATTCTACAACTACAGAAAGCTGTGAATAGTCACAAATTCAAATATGATTCTGATTTCATGAAATGGCCACTGAATATGTCAGAAGTAAAATTATACATAAATGAATTTTAAATATTATCAATAGGTTTTCTTTTCATTCTTGTTCTGGTTAGTGAAATTTTAATCACAGAATTAGTGAAAATGATCTTTCTACAATAACAAAAATAACACCTCAGCTTATTTTTACAAATCTTGTGCAACCATTTCCAAAAGCATAAACAGCTGAGTGGATATTGATGGTGGTTTTCACAAAGTTCAGCTGCTTTGTTTTGTATTTTATCACTTTGGAGAACATTGCTTAGTATTGGATATAACAAAATCAGTAGATATTATATTAGAATTTGTAGTACATGGAATTTCAAACTTGCTGTAACCTTCCAGTTAGATTATTGGAAGGAGTCATACTGGACATTGGGGTGATATAACAAGTCCCCTCATTAAATGCTAACAAGCTGGTTTTCACAACCCTAATTTCATTATGTTCCCTATATTTTTTTTCCCCTGTCCATTAACTATAATCCTAATAATCATATATCCACTCATAGCAGCCTGTCTTTCTTAATTCACCTATCACTACTCTACACACTCCCCTGGCATCTGCAGTCTTCCTTAGTTTGTCAAACCTGTCAGCCCAGTGTAGAGCAAAGAATTAACAGTGAAGAGAGAAGGCAACAGTATTCCAGAGAGAAACTAAACAATACTAAGCAAGCAACAACAAGTTCTGAATTTAGATAGGTAAATTTAAGATTCTGCAGATTTCTAGGATTGCTCAAAAATTCTGCCTGTAAAGTTGTACTGACAGTAATGTAATGAACAAGGAAGTGGAATTATGGCATGAAGATTTATGAGAGTAAAATCTTTGAAAAGTGCAAAAGAAAACATATGGGAACTGATGAAATACTACTAAAAGCAGCATAAAGGAATTGACAGAACAGATGAAGAGGCCTTCTCCTAATAATATGGGGACTAAACTATTTGTCTATTAAAACATTTCCATTCTAAATAGAAAAGTGTATGCATGACAAGAAATCAAAAAGAAAATTATTCCAAGCTATAACAGAGGCCACGGATCTCTCAAGGTTAAATGGCAGACAGATAGAAAAGTGACTGGAAGAATGTGGGAACTCTGAGGAGTATTATAGAGAGAAGAAAAACCCTGGAGAAGCACTGATCTTTATAATGAGCAGCAGATATTTTGCCTTTGACAAAGAAGCGGTTGGTGGGTGGCAGGTGATTTATAGCCATCCTAGTCCAAATGGTGACAACATGAAGAGGTGAAAAGGAGTTAAGTGGTAGGTGAAGAAAGAGCTTTTTATTAAGAGAATAATATATTTGTAGTGGAAATTAGAAGACCAGTTGTGACAGTGCCTTCTGGCTACTACAGTACACAGAGGTTCTAGATATCCTTGGTAATGTATGAAGCCCAACCAATAGGTGACAATCCTTGGAAGAACAGGCAAGTGTGAAATTAGCCTTCTGTGAAGAAGATAATGCTGAAATTTCTTAGACCCTTCAAATAGTAAACACAAACCTGAAAAACAGAAAAGCAACACTAAAAATTGTACAGTGTATGTGCTATGGTGTGCAGAAGAGAGGGTTCAGGGTTGTTTGCAACAGTGAAAGGTTACAGAGACTTTGAATTAAATGATCCGAACACCACAAAAGAAGAAATACTGATGTCTAGTTTCAAAGTCCAGCACACAAGCATCACATACACTTTAAGCTAGTGAGAAGGGAAGGGAAAAAAAAAGAGAGAGAGAGAGACCTTAATTAATGCATATGGTGCAATGTTCCAAGGCACGAGGATGAGCTGATGTGAAATGTAAGTAGTAAGACTTAGAAGTATATTAGTACATTTGCATAAATGCAAGAAAAATTAGATATAAAATGTCAGAGATCATTCCCTAGTGATTCCAGTAGAATTCTTAAAACCTGCTCTTACATGAAGGAAAAAGCTTAGCAAACTTTCAGTATGGTGAAGTCTGATACCTACAGTATCAGCATTACAGCACTACAACATTACATTTTTGATGAGAAGGGACAGTTATTCAGGTTCTCTAAATAAGGGCACACAACATGTAAGAAAACTGCCTCAGGAACTGCTATAGTCTTCCGATAGCAGGAGATGAACTAAAGCAAACATTTCTAAGACCATCTGACAATGTGATCTAAGTCAGAAAACGTTGAACTTACCTAACTCTCTAAGTATTTATTGTGGAAAATATAGCTCCAGAGTAGGTTATTATGTAGGTTTTGAAGTTAAGAAAAGGAACACTAATCTAGGAGTTACACAGTTTATTTCTGTCTGCTAGGATGCCAGCTCTTCTCCATTTCATTCAACAAATCAATCTGCAGTCATGTTACGAGGGCTGTGATTCAGCTTCCGTGCACCTGCACTTTGTTCAAGCGTCCAGCCAGCAGCCATGACCAAAAGCACATCCACATGCAGCAGCTAATTGAATGGTCGCAATAGCTAGATGAACACTTTCTCCCCAGATGAAAGCTTTCTCTTATAAGAAGGGTATCATTTGCAAGCATTTCAAAGAAAATGTTGGATATCCACTCAAACATGTCTTCCATGCCTTGATAATGAACACCAAGAAAACTGAACATTTCAGCTCTTCTCCAAAGCACATGATAGGCTCATGCTCCAAGGACCAAAGAGAGCCTGCAGATCAGATTGCAGAGGTGCACATATACACAATTAAAAATGTATTTAAAATATAGTTTCTACACAATGGATTTTGAAGTTGCAATAGGCTTTGTGAAGGTGGCATGTTTTTAAATGACAGCACCAAGTACTACGTCTATGATAAGAAAGGTTTGTGTCTAAACAATGTTCAGTTTGCCATGTCCTGGTTGCCACATGCTTTGTTGAATAAAACTTTCTAGAAGAAGGGGAAAATAGATGGAACTCTATGTGGGAGCAAATAAAAATAATTCAAGGGTCAGTATTTAAGAGAGCAAGGTAAGATAAACAAAAAGCATGCAGTAAGAGGTACCTCAGCAGAGCATCTGAATCTGGGAAACTGCTGAGCAGATAAAAAACATAAAGTTAGGCGTTTAGGATGACAGAGACACTTTGTAGAGCTAGTCTGTTACAGTCCTGGGAGATTGTAAAGAGCAAAGGCTGTTGGACTGACAGTAAGCCAAAATGAGAGGTCCTACTCCTCACTGCAATATAAACTTTGCTGTTTATTCAATCACTAGTTGACATCATTAACAACAGAAGTTATTAGTCTTCACTGACTGCATTTGTGTGTCAGACTCCTTATCTGAATATCTCACTCCAAATTATATTACTCATTTGGAGCAGAACTATCCTGGAAGGATGCCAGATACATTTCCAAGATGTCAAAAGTTGGCGGCATCATGTCCATATAAAGCAAGCCAGTTCTCGTGCTCCATTTTCCCTGGTGTGTCCCTAAGATGCAATCATTTCATAGGATGCCTCTATTTGTACAAAAGGAGCGAGTTAGCTGTGGGTCAGCCAAATTCTAATGCACGCAGAGCTAACACCCCTTCTGGACCAGCTGGCCGTAGTGTCAGCGTGTTTTTGATGCCCTCTCTTCCCGCTTAGGTACTGCATACTCCATGGGATGGAAGTTAGATGGTGCAAGGAAAGGGCTTAAGCCAAAGCGGGCTGACAATGATCAGAAGCAGTTTTCTGCTGAAGATACCCTCCAGAAAGAGGGTTTTCTCTCTCCACATCTCCTCCCTCACTTTTCTCTTGTCATCCTACCCACAACTGTCAAAAGTCATTCAGCCTTGAAGAGCAGATGCTGAGTGCGTTGGCAGTATAAGCTGCAAACAGGTATCTAGGTAAATGTATGCCCTACAATTTTGCTTAGCCTCACCTGCATATCTTCCTCCCCTGACTACTGCACATGCAAAAAGCAATAGCATTTGTTTTGGTTCAGTCTTTTGGTGAGATAAGCATTGCAACGGCTGCTGTTTACTGTGCAACACGCCTCCCCTACTGTGATTCACGAGGCAGAAAGCAAAGTGCATTTGGAAAACAGCTTAAGGTTTTAATAAGTGACTTAATATTGTCCGAGAATTCAACTAGATGTAATTTAATTTGCTCTGCTGCAGAATCTGAACAGTCTCTCAGAATGAAATGTATCTTGGATTTAGCTTGATGCTCTTTACACAAATATGCCCAGTATATCTTCTGCTATAGTATACGTGGACAAATACTACTGGCTGCTTGCATCCTATACTACATTTTGGCAACAAGTAAACAACATAATGAATTAAATTAATGGTGGGTGGGGGAGAAATACTTACTGTTACATTATCTCTGTGTAGAACCTTGGTTCTCTATGGCTGCTGTATTTAAGAGCTGATTCAATTAATATGGTATTTTTCACTAGATAACATCCTTCTGCTGCTACTGGACATACTGCAGATTGCATACTGTGATTGTAAACAGTTTATTTTGGAAAATGTATCAATTGTGCCTACCACATGGTCTCAGAATTAGAACTAACACAAATTATTCACAAATTACTGAAGATCAAAAAGAAATAATGAAAACATGTCAAAGCCGACAATAAAAAAGTTTAAGAATATTTGAAAAACGTTTAAATCTGTCATTACCTACCATATATAGTTTTCAGCCACAAGGGACGTACAGACAGTTGATATTGTAAAGATTAGCTACTTTAGTAACTAAGTTTCCCAGAATTATGTGAACACAAGTTTAAAAAAAAAGGCTTTCTGAATAATAAATTTTAGGTTTGATTTGTTCATTAAATATGTAAATCCCTTAATATGACTACATATTTAATTTACCTGAGTTGAAACATTACCTTTTTCCTTAGTGTGGCTTGAAAATGTGAAGGTAAGGATGTTAAACTATCCTTAGGGGGATGAAATTCAAGCAAAAAGTAGTTTGACAAGTTTTGTCCAGGTATTTAGAAGTTTGGGTCAGTCTTTCTATAAAGTAGAAAATCTGGGATGCCTGCTGCACCCTGATGTAGTGTTTGATGGAGCACAAAGAGTCCCAGATGGAGTATTACTGCCTTATATATGCAAAAAATTAAAATTTTAGTGTACCCTCTCCATCTGTTACATCTCTAACTTCTATGCTGTTGTCAGCAGCCACATCCTCTTACCAGATTTCATAAGCTATATTGTCAAAAAGTTCACTGGCAAAGGCTGTGCAGAAAGAAGAAACTAGATTTTCAGGGGCTGACTCTGCAGATCTCAGGCTCCAGCTACAGAAGCACTTGCCGTACTTAAGGGCTTTGAAGCTTTGCTCATTGTGTTCAGTTCAAACCTCACCTTAACACCAAGGCAAAAAACATTGTGCACGTGCAAGCACAGCGTAACTTGTATGCCTATTATTTCCCTGTGAAAATATTCTGTGAGGAAGTCTGGTGTCACAGGTGAGGATGGGGGTGGTAGTCCATTGGCACATGCCTGTGAGGACGTACAACCTGTGAGGGTGGTCACAACGGCAGCCTCCCTCCCTTCCCTGTCCTATGCAAAACCCTCTTTGCTTTTACTTCTCTTCCTCATAAATAAAAGAGCACAAGGAGACTATGGCCAGGCGGAAATATCCCCCAACAGAAAACATTATTTCCCCAAAAGGAAAACGTTATTTTCCACCTTTCCTTCTTCTGCAGAGATCCTTAAGGAGAAACAGGGAGCTCTCTGCTAAGCAAAGAGGCAGAAGGTCAGGGAGCCAGATCTGTAGTTTTCCAAATCCTGAAGATCCTTCAGTCTTCAGCTAGTCAGTGTAACAGTGTCATGCACACTGGAAAATAGTTCTCCTTCTGTAGTGTGATAGTCCTAAAATACATTACAGGCAAGAAAGTAGAAACACTGCACATGCAAAAGACCCTGAAATATCATCACATGAACTTACTCAGAATCACTTGTCTTGCCAAGCTCAGACTATTTCTTTAGGAAAATCATATAACAGCTGATACCTCTCCTCATCTTCCCCCCAACACACACACCACCAGCACCACCACCACCACCACCATTTAAAGGAACTGAAATAAAATTTTAAACTGATGAAATCAAATGCACTATGTGCAAAGACCACGAATGAACGGATCCTATATCATCATAGCGGCAAGCATTCTAGTCAGAGATTACACCTTCGTCAATATAACCTATACAACATAAATCATTGCTTTGGGGTACTCTCTCAGCTTCAGAACTGTCAGGTGGGTACTTCTTTAGGAAGCTCGTCAAGTATTTGTTAACGAGTGTGTACTCCCAAACTCTTTGATATCCCTTTAGAGAACTCCAGCACAACTGTGCAGAGTTCACACTCAAAAAGTGTGAATACTTCAGCTGAACTTCCTAAGACTGACAGACCTTAGAGGCTGAAGAGACAATCATGCACTCAGATCACTTATCATAGGTCATTACATCTCACCCATTTGCCCCTGAACAGAGTTCAGTAACTTGCATTTCAGCTAAAGCACATCTTCCAGGGTGGAATCCAATTTTTATCTGAAAAGAAGAATAATTTAATAATTCTCTTCAAAAAAGAATGAGAATTTGGTGGGTGAGTTGTACCAATTTGAAGTTTCTTGAATGTATTACTAGCCAACAGTAGGTCAGTGACCTATGTGAAATACAATAATGATCTCAAGACACATCACAAAATCTATCAGAACAGAAATTAATGGGCATCCCTGTTGGTGCTCAAAAAAATGGCAAGAACTGAATGAGCACTAAAAATGAGCTACTCTTCTACTCCTGCAAGGGGGTCTTTTCAGCTTGAAGTTGAAGGTGTTTTAGCAGACTAATACATAAAAATGTGCAGTACTAATGACTCTACAGTATCCGTTCTCTGGAGAAATACAGAATTTCTGTTTCCAGACCTTTTGGTGCAACTGTTCTGTGAATCCTATGAATCCTACAGTTATTTCTATTAACAGACAGGAAAAAATCTGGAAGACATGGAATAAACCAATTCATTATGCAACTATCTAGAAGACAGCCACAGCTTTGCTGTACCTGCATGGTGGGACACTAAAGACTACAATACAGTTTTCCCTTCTTTGTAATTTCTCTTAGATATGTTATATTTAAAACAACTTCTTCATCTACTGTTCTTGTTGCTTTAGGAATACTAAATGGACATGTCAGTCTTTTTACTGAGTGTTGTCAACTCCACTTAGCACTTTGTTATATTAGCATTCATTAATTTGTGATTTTATTATTGCTGCAGGGCATATACTCATCATTATGTTTCAGGGCAGTGGCTCATCCTTTTGTTGATTATTCAAGAACGATGTGTTGATGGCTTTAATGGGCCAATAATCCAGTAATGAAGGCTCTGTAATGGCATTCAGTACTGCTGTGGAATTATTCAGTACTCTATGGTGATATGATTTGTAGAGCTGTAAAGCTGTCCGAGTAGTGTAGTCTATTAATGCATCTTTTTACAGGTTTTGGGGGTGTTTTCTATGTATTTGTTTAGGAATGAGCCGTGTCACCTGTGTAAGATTTCCTTGAGATATTGTTTTTTTTCTAACAGCATGTCAGTTTACATATTATTTTAGTGGTTGTCTGCACTAAATGCATTTTAGAAAAGAGCAACTTCGTTGTTTGAGCTAATAGTGATGAGACTAGAAAAATATTAGGAAGAAAATATGATTTTCATAATGAAGGTAATTATTACACCTTGCAAGATAACTTATTATAAAATGGGCATACCTTGAATCTTCATGAAAGTGAGAATGACTATAATAGTAGAGTACAACTGAATATCCTTTTTATTATTGTTTCATAAATTTTAAGATATCATGTGGGTGTGACGCTTATAGTAGCACATTATTCCAATCATATTCTCCTCAGTTTCACAGATACATGATTTGCATAAAATAATCAAATATTTCACTAAATATGAGAAATTTCTCACACTAAAGAACATCATTGAATGAGATCATTTTATATATATATATATGCATGTAAATACATGCAGCTTACATGCATGTATGTATCTGTGTATTACTCTTTGATGATATAAGAACTCAGATGAGCAAAAGTCCAATTTCTCTGTTTAATTGTAATGATTTTTATGAGCAATGTAAGTATAACTTTCTTCACTTTTCATCTCACTTAAAAAAAAAAAAAAAAAAGCCATCGTGGTAGGAAAGAATATTACCATTTACAACCATGTACTACTCCTGAGTCTTCTGAGGGTAGTAGCAAAGTCTGCAAAGTAAATGTTTTTTATTAAGCTGCCATTGATATCACAAGTATGAAACAAGGCAAAATAAATCTATTTGAGACAACAAAGTCTAATAAAAGGCAAAGATGAATGCTGCAGGAATAGAAAAGAACAGCTTGGACTTGTTAAATATATACAAAATACTTTTCCAATGCACCATCTAAAGGATTGCATCTGAAGAGGAGATGGAAAGACAATTTTCAGGACGCTTTTACAGCCTTTACATGTGGCTGCAGAAACCATTAATCAGAGGTTGATCTCATTGTATACAGTTTCTCAAGCCCATGAGTCTTCTTCACTGACTTGTAACATATTTTTGATGCTCACCTAAATCCATGAATGTAAATATAACCCAATACATTCTGCTGAAATCATCATGGGTTAGAACTGGTGTATATAGGTCATTATCACTAGTGAGAGCCCCTTGTTTGAGTTAATATACAATGGTTACACCCTATGCCTTTATTCTCTGGCAGTATTATGCAGGTTTTTTGTTGTAATTTCTGGATATGCAAACCTGAAAAAATCTGACAATCTAGTGCCCAAATATGCACTTAAAATTTAAGATTCATTCAATGTTTTATATGTAAGTTTTATTTGTACAGCAGAGACATTTTCTGTTATTTATTAGAAGTTTGAACCACCATCTATAACCATATTTAACTTTTTAATATTTTACTATTAACTTAGTAGCTGCCTTTGGATCATTGGATCACATTATGCCTGCTGCAGTGGGTACTAAATTTCAAAACCTTGATTTAACATTTTGAGAGGCTGAGATAAAACCTGAATACAAGATGATAACAAGTGGTGGTCATGATGTTATCTTAGTCAAGAAAATTAAATACATTCCAGAATCAATCTGATAACATGGGAAACAATTTCAGATTACAAACTACTACTTTGGCAGCAGTGGAAAAAAACTTTGTGTGAGGAGAGCTGAAAGAACAGGGCAAATTTATTCACAGAAACATTAGTTTGAATAAATGCTGCAAGTTTGCTTTGATAATTTTTATGACCCCTTTAAAATCTCAATACTGAGATAGTGCAACATAAAAAGGTGAAGTTTGACAATCTCAAAAACACTGAGAGGCTAGTCTATAGTTATTTGGTGACTTCACAGCTACCTCCTCACAGTTTTTCATTAAATGCTTCAAGGAAAAGATGGTATTGATGAGGTAGAACCTACCACATTAAATCTCAAATTAGCAATGCAGGGAAGTGTCCTGTTTTATGATAAATGGAGGGAAAACTCCTATATGAAATGTTTCTAGAAATGAAATAATGACAACCTGTTGGTGGAAAAAAAAGATGATATAGATCAAATTTGATGTATCTGATTATTTATATGCTAGAGATGGAAAGCACCTGTAGAGAATTTTTTTTTTAACTACTACTGTTGCTTCCCAGAGCATAGAATATGATATGCAATAGGCAAATCATATCCAACTAAATACTAACTACTAATTAAATTGTTACAAGGCTGGAAGGCTGGAAGCACATCTAAACATTTACTTTTTTTTTTTCCTAGAATTGAAATAGGATTCGTGAAAGAAGAAAGTTGGATCCTTTTGCTTTACAGAGGTAAAAGATTAGCTATAACCAAATCCAAGAGAGTAAGTGATTCAAGAAGATTGGCTGAATATATGACAAGGTCATTATTACCAACATTTAGGATGAATAATGCAAAAACTGTATGTACTCAGAATGCGGTCATTGATTGCACTGTACCCTATAGATATATACTATACAGCACTAATTAAAGGAAAGGAAAGAAAGTACAAACAAATAAACATTCAAAAAGTTCCAGAAACCAGAGAAAACAGGACAGAGAAAGTCAGCAAATTCATGTATGTGTCAATAAATATTGAGTTTGGAAGAGGAATTACAACTGTTTTCTGAAGTACTCTGGACAGCACTACCCATCTAAAAAGGGATATTTGCAAGGGATTTTTCTCACTTACCTTTTGCATGCTGCTTTTAGTGGGTTTGTGCCTGACTTGGGCTTGTATCAATTAAATAATGAATAAAATAAACAATGCTTACAAGAAATGCTGAACAATCAATGGGCAGAAGACAAGCATTCACTGAATAAACATGCATTTCTATAGAAAGAAGAGAGAAAAAATAACTGAGTTGCCGTTTGTTTAATCTACAATTCCTTTTGAGGAAGTGTCATACCAGAATATTCTGACTTGATCTTTTGAAACCTTCAATGAAATTCCTCTATAGAGGTAATTCAAAGAGATCACTCACTAATCTCTGCTGTTCAGTCTGTCAGAACAGAAAGGCTTCCTAAAAACGTACACTCTATGTAGCATTCATCTGATGTTGAAAGAAAGGAAATAAATGACTGTACTTCATGTTTTCAAATTAATTTTTTGTATATCTTCGTGAATTTTTTAAAATTCAGTTTTTATTTCTGACAATTTAGCTCATCCATATGCATGAGCTTACAGTAAGGTGATACAGAAGGGACACTGGACTAGGAATAGAAACAGTATTTTTTCTGTCTTCAAGTATTGATCTACGTGTATGTTAAATTCAAAGAATGTGTGTCAAAAGTATTCAAAATTGAAACCTCTCTGTGAGTAAATATCCAGTCAGCAGACATGACATCCATAGCTAGTAAGGGCATTCTGAAATTTGGTCCAAACTGGACATTTGTGAGCTTACATGTCCTTAGGGTTTTTGCAGGACTAAAAAGAGTGGCCTGGAAAGCCTGAGAAGTATCTCAGCAAGTAGTACTGTTGAAGAGTTGCATCTATAGAGTCCACCAAACTCTTAAAATTTCAAAATTGTTATTAAGATTATATATCAGGTAGACAATTAACTCCGACTTTGGCTCCAGCATCAGTACTGAATGCTGTGCCAAGATCACAAGCCCTTAGCAGACCCTTAGCTAGGTGTTGAAAAGTATTTTCTGGAATATCTCTTTATGTTAAGTTTTTCTGCCACTGGATTAACATTTTTAGCAGCATAATTCATAATCTCATAGAGTATTTTCTGTTGTTCTTCAGCTTCACAGGAAAAGTCATCATGGGAATGGGTAAATGCAGCTAAACTTCCCTTGCATAGCTTTGCTCCACTCTTCCTAAGACACACAGTAAAGCTCTGGTGCATTGGCTGTTTGGGCATGGAGAAAAACAGTCGTGCCAGAAACACTTTGAAGCACAGTCTCCTAAACAATGAAACAGTCCCCCTACTAAAATAGACAGAGAGTATCTTCCATGCTCAAAATAATCATAAATAGAGCTGGTGTTCGTCTCAGCCCTGCTCCGCGCTGCGTGAAGGCTTCCGAGGGCGCGCCACCGGTGGAAGCGCTGGTGCAGCGTGGTACGGCGGAGAAGGAAAGCTCCTGGAAAGCACAGCCTCATGGAAATGCAGCTCACGCTGCGCTGTGCAAGAGTGCATCGCAGTCTTTACGACTTCCTGGGGTTGTAAATTTTCATCCTGCTGACAACAGGAGTAATTGCTGTGTGCAGAATAAAATTGACCGTTTAAAAGTTTAAATCCTACTTTTTATAAGCTATGCTTCCTTATTTCTTAGTTTAACTTACCAAAGATCATCAATACTCTCATTGCTGCTCATGATAATTATGCTGCTTGTTGAGAAAGCACAGAAATTTTGGAAATTAACAGGTTGCTGTGGAACATGGATGGAAGTAATATAGTTTCTTATCCAGTTTTATATTGCCCATTAACTTTTGAATTGATTGTTATGAATTTAAAGGTTTTTTTGTTTTTCTTTTCATTTGCTTTTTTGAGGTATTTACATTGAAATTTCTGCAAAAGGGTCCAGAGGTCCCTTGTTAAAAGAACTTATACTAGCTCTCTGTTTCAGTAAAAAGTACACAAAAAAGATGAATGTCCACAACTCAAAGCTTCCAAATATCAGATACTAGACTAAGGGTATCTGGTCACAACCACCTCTGCTTGTACTAAACTGTGGTTGAAAAAAAAAATCATACACAAACAGAGTAAGAAAAAGTATAAAAATGTAAATGTAAATATAAACTAAGTGGTGTTTGACAGAAAACTGAAACTTGGGGAATTGTGCTCTGTAAGCAGTAGCTCAAGCAGAGCTGACAAAAGTCTTTTTTTCTACTGTAGAACCACTGCAAATTAGGTATACTTGCTTATTTGCCATTTTTCATATCAGAGCATAAACTCAAGCATCTATATCAGCCAAAATCAACTTTTAATGAATTTTGTAACACATATTAAGGCTTGTTTTTTAAAACTGTGCATTTTCCATGGCCAGTAAAAGAATCATTAGCAGTGCTAGGTCTTATGACATGTAGCATTAATTAATGTGTTACTCAACATCACCACATATAAAGTCATTTGCATAGCTATTTTTTCAGTGTGCATACGAGTATGCAGCACTGGCCTGTTTTTTTCCACAGACAATAGAAACCCCCAAATACCCATTACATTTATAACTAAGTTTTTTCAAAGGAGACAAAAGTGAAAAAAAAGGGGAGACAGCAATTATACTAAAACAATGTTGCACCCCCTGCCCTGCTCAAAATGTGTAAGTTATGACAAATGATACAGAATAAATTATAGATCTGGCACAGCATTGCTTCTAACGAGTTTGTGCAGCAGGCTGTTAAATCCATGCAGTGAAGGAGCACTGTCTAGATTTACTATCATGAATTTAGAAGCAGTGTTGTTAGATGCATAATTCCACTTCTGGCCTTGGGCTTCATAGAGGTAACTGTGTACAGTCAACACAGCTGCCTAAGGCGAGTTGTAGGAGCATTGCAATTCCTGCCATTGCCTTGGGGTAAATTCCAGAACGACCCCAACAATGTCTTCCTGAGCGCTCCAATACGTTCATGAGCATATATAAAATAAAAAGTCTAGCAGGTTAAAGGCAATATTTCTTGCTAGAAATTCATAATAATGTAATTTGCATAAAAATCTATCAATCTTCTGTTAGGTAGATACCTACTATTTGCAGTATTGCAAGAAACACTCTTGCTATTTGCATAAGGAATATGATGGCTTTTCTTTATGAAGGTTTCATCCATCACAGAAATAATAACTAAGAATATCAATGAAATTGTTAATATCTCTCAGACTGTAAAAATACTAAATGATGTGACACTGTGCCTTTATCACATGCAACCCTTGTATTGGATTCTCCCTGGAATACTTGTAGTGAGCTATTTCAAACCTCTGTCAGAAAATCACTTGAAAATCAAATGTTTTAGTCTTGAAGTAGATTTGAATTTGTGTTAGATTGATATGTTTTATTGTCCTCACATGTAGGTTTTCGAAATGCCACATCTCAGATGGACATTCTGAAGGACTTCATAAAAAATGGTTCATGTATCACTTCAGAAGAAGCCAGCCAAAAATAATGCTCTTCCTTTATGTATGTAGAAAATCTGCCAAATTATTTTGAGTACACAAGTGCATTCTTTAAACTTTCAAGGCTTGAAAATACTTTATCTGGTTTATTTCTCTAGATCTCCCCCATGTGTATTCTTTCCTCCTCTCATATTTCCCAGTTTTTAGATAAATTTCTTCTACTCCCACACTCCCCATGATATTTCCTACTTTGAAAGAACTGTGGTCACTTCTTCCACACATTTCCAGATTTTATACTTCTAATTTTAGCAATGCCTTTAGCATCCACTATCTTGGTAAAAATCTATTATCTCTCAGGCTAATAGCAGTTTATGGCTCGGTTTCTTCCTCAGGGTGTTTGTTCTACAACTGAACAGCTTTTCTACTCTGCTTGAAATTAGCTAAATATTCCTTCGTACTAGCTATTAATTAATATGATTTGCAAAACAAATAAACAAACAAAAATACAGCACCTATTTGAACATGTCACACAATTTATTTCTAATAAAATACAAAGTGGTTATGACGATATTATTTTTCTATTTCTTGTGGCTACTTATTAATATTCAGAAAACTATAATAATCATGTTTTTCTGCATTATTCACATTTTTGTTTCTATATAATATTGGGGTACCTGTGTTACATGAAATACAGGTCATTTTTGAAATTATGTTTGGGCACACAATAGAACTACATGGAACCTGTAAAATAATGTCCTGTGAGTATTTCAAGCAGTTAGAAATAAAAGACTGATTTCCTTGGGTCAAAATATAGCCTTCGTTACCATTAAAGAAGCAAAATATCGAATCAGTAGAACAATTGCTTTTTTTTATTTTCCTGGAAGTATTCTTCATACCTCTGAGTAAGTACTCGAGCAGCCTTTCAAATCTCTGCTCAAAGGTATGCCTGAATTGCTACAGCCAAGTCAAAATCAAGTTTCTCTTTGGATTTTCTCTTGGTTTCCTATGTGACATTAGACAAATAACTTGCCTATGTCTGGCAAAAAGATCTTGTGCAATACTCTTTTTAAAGGAAAAATACTATGCTCGATCTGAGATTAGGAGCAGGAGTACTAAAATTCTTGAGGAAAAATGGACTAGTGAGGACTGCTTTTACAAATTGCTGAAGACAACTAGATATTTTCTGGTGATATACCTAATGATTGCAGTGCTTAAACTATGTCCTTCTAACTGCCTCAGTTTCTTTTTTTGAAGGAAGTGCAGTCTCTCTACTTGGACAACTAGACCAAAGAGTTTTGTCATCTGTAAAGGGAAGAACATTTCTTAAAAGTGAAAACCCACTTGAAATAGAGTGGATCCCCACTTGTGCGTGCAACATGCAGACTATCTTAGGAATTCTGCACAAACAAACAACAATTTGAGTAAATGCTTGGATGCTTAAGTTGTTTATGTGAATTCACATATTTCTCTGTGCTTATTTCTGAAGAACTGCTCTTACGAGTACTCAAGCAAAGCCAGTTTACATTAATAAAAATATTTTTATGGAATTTGGTGGCTTTTTGTTGAAGTCGTTTAGTAATCTAGTAAAGGATTTTGTTTTACTATTTTTACTACTTTAATTTACTATTTTACTATTTACTATTTTACTATTGGATAGTTTGGCAATAGATTGTCAAACTTTTTCCAAAACTCAAAAGAATTCAAACTGTTTGCAATCTATGATCTTTCTTTTTATAAGAATAAATGTTAGGTTAGGTTATGCTTATGCTCTTTTCACTGCTTTTACAGAGCACAAACTTCAGAACCATTTTTTACTTTAAATAAAGGCTGAACTCAGCCAATCTTAAATAATTGCTGAGAAGCCTTTATCTTGCTTTATTCAAGTTAGATGAATTATCCAAAAGCACTGAAAGTCTTAGCCACTACAGATAGAGGAATGAGATAGAAAAAGGAGGTGGCATGTATTATGGTCTATATTTTTTTCTTTAAGTGTCCAAAATGTGCACTTAAAAGATGTTTATATAGGAAAACGGTGGCGTGATTTCCTCCAGAAAGAAAAAGCTTTAATGTAGTATACAAGCAATACATGTTTGCTCTACCATGTTATGCAAACACATGAATAGCTGGAAAAATTCAGAGAAATTGAGATCATCTCTGCCTGCTGTTCCTAATATGAGCTATTATTTTGTCTTGTTCTTTTCTTCATGTGTTTGTCAGATAGATTGCCATAACACATCTGGAAAGTGCATATATTGAACACATGGCACTATTCATTTTATCAAATGTCAAAGCGAGATGCAGCTTTGCCTGACCCTGAACAAGTCATCCACCATAACTGCAAGAACAAGACATCCACCATAACTGCAACATTTGCTTCTGAGGAAACAGGGCAGCCACTAGGCACTGGAGAAGAAAACAGAAACCTGCATGGAGATAATCCAGTCTGTGACTTGTCTAGCCCATGCTACGTAATAGTATAAGAGAAAGGAGAGCAGCTAAGGGGGAAAGCTCAAACATACCTCCAGGAGGCCATCGCACTACGGATACAAACAGATATAAGGGAAATCAGGTGTGCTTTCCCACAAAAACTGCATATAGCAGCTGTTTTCAGCAACAAAGCCATCTTTCCTCACATAAATTCCCTAAGAGATTATGAAGCACAAAGCAAAATGTATGCTTTTTCTATGTTTCCCCTACAGCTACATCTGTAGTTAGGTGGCTATGTATACATTCTCACGCCTTGATAATTCCACAAAAGCCAAATCTTTTCCTACTCCTTTCTATATTCCCATTTCTCCCTACCTCATTATTTCTCTATTGACTAGGCACTTTTTGGAAACATTCTTCCAATGTTAAGCTCTACTTTAGCATACACACACCTCATGGAAAGTGTGTCCATGGGCTGAGAGTCTTTTTCCTTACCCTTTTCTTCTCCCCAGTCAGCAGTCAGAATAAGTAGAAATAAAATCTCTCTTCAGGATAACAAACACTGTTACTGCTCAAGTCTTGTATTTAAGCTAAAGTGAACCAGATAGAAGAAAAGAGATCAGCAGGTAAGAACCGAAACAGAACTGGCTGACCCAGCGGATAACTCAAAGTGAACTGTGTTAGCTAATAGCATCAAAGACTGTTGTTTGAATGGGCTGATCTCATTATCAACGAGGGAACAAGCTTGTCATAATTTTGGAAGGCTAGCAAAAAAGCCAGGTGAGTCATGAGTGTTGGGCCTTCCTGCACCTCTGGAAGGAAAAAACAAAATCAAAATCCTCTGGGTGTCAGAGATAACTGCCTTTCATCTCATCCTTCTCTAAGATAACTGAAACAAACCATTTTAATGAAGATATCTAATATCTCATATGTAATTGTGGGCTTATGGAAGCACCTTGTCCCGAATCTGAGCTCCAATATTGATAAAGGAAAAGTGCAGATACTCTTGGTTGACAGTTGACTTAAGAAAATTAAAAGAGACTAGCAAGTCATAGAGCATTAACCTATATATATTCTTATCTCGCACAGTCAGCGTGAACCAAAGAGAACAACAAGCCTGTTTCTCTCAGTGATAGGTACGCTGTGTGCTGTCATATTGGAGCTTTCAGTGATATATCTGCCTTACTATATATCTCAAAGAAAAGGCAGTAAGTTTTGAATTAAGTCAAGAGTTTGAGATTTCCTCAGACTCTGTATTTCACGAACTCCTAGCTCAGAAAGTCAGAAAAACACATGTGTCCTGGAGCATTTTGGAGTTTCCAGCTGATCACTTTTAGTCTAAAACATGTTCTCCCATGTGTCACTTGCATTCCTAGCTAACCCTGCCCACATTACTACTACTACATCACAGCTATACTGCTACAGTTACAAACTGGTATTTCCTGCTTTTGTACTTTTGCTGATATAAGTTAGAAATTCGGGTTTGTATTTGGTCTAAATTCTTCTCTCTTAGGTAGTGATGACAGCTAGCAGCAAAACTGTATTTCGTTTCAGTCTAAGAAGAATCTTCACAGTTTGATCACCCAACTCTACTCAACACAGCCTCCACTGTTCAGTGGGATGGGCACTTTGGTGGGTATGTGAAATAACCAGCTAACCTGGTGTCAAAGGGCATCCCTGAGAATTAGAGCAGAGTAGACATCGCTAACAGCAGCCTAAGATTACTCCTACTATACAGCTTACCACTTCTCTCCCATGACTAAAATATATTCCCTCTTAAATTTATCCATATTTAGCTGCATCTTTTTGACTAACAAAATCATTGCAAGTCTTATACTCCAGTAAGATGCACAGCATATGATGCCAAGGTACCATCTGAAGATATTTTTCTCACTTGAATGATACCAGTGTTCTTCCCCCACCTTATAAATCTGTCCTAATGTGTTTCTTTATTTGAAAACAACTGCAATGTTTTTGAAAACTATTGTCCTTTACCAGTATTTCCAGCTAGGAGGAGTGACACTGTCATTCTTTTATGCTGCATGAAAGCTTTTAACTTGCAAATAAAGCCTTTGCTCACATAGTAGCTGATTTATGTACTATGAAAAAGAATAAATGGCAGCAACATTTACTTTTTAATAACATACAGAAAAAAATACTTCAAAGTCAACCATGCATGAAGGAAACATATAGGAAGGGACCTTAAATACAAGATACTGATAGATCATGAACGAAAACTGCCTTTTATGTATCTTAAAGCGAAAACTTTGTGATCATCTATGCCATCAGTAGTATATTCACTGAAATCGTTACACCGATGTGTTGTAAGGCCGGGGATTATCTGAAAGAGTTGGGAATGTTCATTTATTTACGAAGTAAAACTGAAAGGCTTCTGTGCAGTGTTGGGCCTCTCTTTAATTAGAAAGTCAGGGAAGTAAGACATTTGTTAAACTTTGCTTAAAAGGTATGTTAATTATTTAAATGAAGAGGAGGAAGCAGAATATTTCTCTTGGAAGAACAAATAGGCTAATCTCAGGTATTCTTATATGCTTATCAAGTATCATTATGCTACACTTAAATGAGGAGGAGATTTGTTTAGCAAATAAAATTTGAGGATGTTGGATTCACTGTAACAGTAAGAGTAGGGAAAAATGACTAATTTACTGTTTTTCTAAATCCCAGTAAATTTTCATAAAAACTGAACTCCTAATATACAGAAGATTTAAAACACAGGAAGCAAAAGATAGCATGTAAGCCTCCTGAGGACCTGACTTGGAGGGACCAAGTTACAGAATTAAGATGAATAGTTTCTTAGCATCCATTCAGTCTTTGATATAGACCTACTTAAAAAAAAAAAAAAAAAAAAAAAAAAAAAAAAAAGTTCCTATCAAACAGATGCTCTGGAGAATGGTGTAATATAACCTTCTTTAGCATTCCTTTCTTTATGCAAACAGATGTTATTCAGAAAGAGAGTAACCTCAAAAAATAAGTACCTCTAAACCATCACATATTAGAGACTCAAAGGTTGATATTATAACTGTACATCCATCATGTTAATTCATAGTAGGTAGGTAACACATTTTTGTGCTATAATCTAGGAGAAACACATATTTATAGAATTATCTCAATTGTCGCAAAATAGAGTTCAGATTATACTGGAATTTTCCTGAAATATTTACATTTGTAATACACATAAGGAATGCTTTCAAGTCAATGGCAAATCAAAAAAAAAAAAAAAAAAAAAACTACTTTCACTTGTAACTGTGATGATATCTAAGCAAGTTACTATTTTGATAGGCTTTATTAGACAATTTCACACTCAGAAGAGCACTGCCACTGCCTCAACAACAAAATTGAGCACTGGTACATTTACCTTAAACTGGCTGAGAACCATTTCTGTTTTTCACAGCAGAAGCTAGTGAATTATCAAATGTAATGTATGTTAGAACGGAGAGGAGAGGTATGGGAGAGTGCCTAAAAAACAAGTTTAAATTTTAATGAAAGCGCTTTATGCTGGAGCTCTTTTACAAGACAACTTGCAATCCTTGACAATTTCTAGATTCTTTTAATATTCATCCCAATATCTCTCGGGATCATGACAAGCAAATTGTGATAATTACTAACCAAATCAGGGCTAGACTAAGGCTTCAGATTTCCTTAATTTGTTATCTTGCTTCCACCTCTTTAATTAAAAAAAAAAAAAAAAAAAGTGAAGAAAATGAAAAAACTTGTTACACAAGTCAAGCAAGTGTGACCTTTGGAAAGAAGTTAGGATCATACAAAATCCTTCAAAAATCTTGAAGTCATTCTGTAATATTTTGATGTCAGCTTGGCGTTCATGTCAACAACAATCATTACTGAGTGAACTTCAAGGTTTGTCTTCCAGAGTATTTTAGAATAACATGAGCATTTGTGAAGGATGCTTAGTATGAGCAAAATGACAAATACCATTCTAGTAAGGTATTAGGTTTATAGGAGATTCTGAGGGAAAAAAAATAGGTCTACATTAAAATAGTCAAAACCAGTTCTGATAATCCAACATAAATTTTGATGCAAAACCTGAGCCTGTTCCTACTGAAGAAAATGTGAAGCAATCATTATTATAGGTTTTGCTCTATACTTAGAGGTCCGAAACGCGTTTAGACCCTCAGTCTTGACCATATTATGATGTAAGATACATTTTTCTAAATCATATTGTGTAAAAGTTTGGTACTGCAGGTACTGTGGTCGTTGCACAGGACGAATAGTATGATCACATTTGAAACCGAGACAAAAAAATACTTTGCTAAAAAGCTTTAAACTGATATGAAAGATTAAAGGCAGGTGCCTCAGATGATAGACAATAGAAAGCACTCCCAGAAGGCTGGTTGAAGAGACAACATTCATAATTAAGGGACCGTATAGGGTCAGAATAGGGTTTCATCTAGGTAAGTATCTTTTCTCCAATGACAACCCATAATGGATGCACAGGGAATAATATTCTCCCTGATATTTCCATTTCACTTCTAATTGCCATCAGTTTAGAAACTGCCTGTTCCAGAGACTGCATCTAAGACTTTCACATTTATAGCTGCCAAAGGATCTCTTTTTCATGAATTTGACAAATCCATTTCTGAAATAGTTTGTAGTTTTGCTTTTTGCAGTTCCTCTGACAATTTGCTTCCCAGTTCAATTATGTGCTGTGCGGAAAAATACTTCCTTTTGTTTATTTTAAACCTATTGCTCATAATTTCTTTGGGAGCCCACTGAGCCCATTGCTATGAGAAAAGTAAAATTATCACTCCCCAATTACCTTTTAAGAAGCACAGACTGCTTTTCCAATTGATTATCTCTTTCCTGAATATTATTTAGAATTGAATACAAGCTATATAAGAAACTCATGGTCTTTCTTGTCACCCTTTACTGAACTTATTCCAAAATTATTGTATCCTTTTCAAGGTGTGATGATTAGAATTGTTACACAATTGAGATCAGTTACTCATTTTGCGTTGGTACAAATACCTTCTTTTAAACCAATCAAAAAACCATTATATGTTCATAAATAAAAATTAAAGAATCACAAGATTTAACCTTGACCAGTATATCTGTAAAACATGTTATCTGTTTTAAGCATAAACACTTATGATAACTTGCAAATTCATTACCGAATTCAAGATACATCAGTCCTATCTTCTCAATATGTACTCAACTATGTGAATTGGTCCACTTAAGCAAAAAGTTACAGATCTACAAATGTAAGTCACATTATATTTCTGTAATGCTTAATACATGTAGGCAAAGCAATTTCAGTATTTTTTTCATTTCAGGAAAAAATGCTTTAACATTTTAGTAACCATGGGATATGACATACTTATCCCACTCCTTTGAAGTGCAAAATTGCCTTCAAAATGAAGTAGTTGCACATTTGAATCCACAGTTTGGTATACAACTGGAGAACCTACCACCACATTCTCCTCACTTCTCGGGGCAATGCAATCCCTGTGGTGTTCAGGAGTGAAATTTCAAGAAGAAATGTTACCACTGAGATTTTACAGGGAAAATCATTTAGGCTATAAAAAGATGTCAAAGAGAAAGAGAGAAAAAACATCGAGTAAAATACATTTGTCAGCTCTGTTTCATCTATGTATTTTTGTTATAATCTCTCTACGGAATGAGATGTCATTGCTAAGTTGTGTATTGCTCCAACATAACCATCCATTACAGAAAAGCAGAAACAGCCCATTCCATTAATCACAGACAGAAGGTTAAATAACGATGTAAGCATATTGGGAAAGCAAGGCTTCAAGTGTACGTCACCTTGATATACTAGGTAAATGTCTTAGAAGAGGCTCCAGACTTGAGAGAGTAATTGTAATTATATTAAGCAGAGCTGTATTAGCCATGTTAAGCTCAGTAATACCCATTTATATTGCAGTAAAGAAATCAATTGTTTAAGTTATCTGCCACAGTAAAAGCAACATAGGGTACATAACATTTGAAGTCAGAGGGAATTTACTGAAAAAAACTAGGTCTTCAAATCAGCTCAATCTGTTTGATTTGATAAATATTTCTTTCCAATCTAATGTTTTCTTAAAGATTACTAAGCTGTTCCTTCTGTGTTACAAAGATGAACACACACAGAACCCGTGGTTAATTCATTCTCATACCTGTGGTCGTTCCAGTGACGTGTGCCTTGATATATAATACCCACATATGGACCAGGACAACCTTTTGTGATGCTATAGTATGGATGGCTGATTTCTACATATTAAGAGGAATCGCTTGGACAACAGCAATTTTCATTTTACTCCATTTTATTCCTTCCACTTTTTTTTTCTCTTTTCCGTTTATCAATTCTGTTTCTTCTGTTTCTTCTAAAGTATTCTTTCTCCTGTTTTCCATCTTTCCTATTTTTCATCCCATTTCCTTCTTTCTCAGTAGTATGGTTCACCAAGTATCATTGCTAGCAGCCACTATGAACATTTACAGTACTATGCAAGAGTAAAATATACCAGATTAATAACAAAATCCCTGCCAAAACCAACTTGCTGTCCAAAGGTCCACAAATATAGAGAACACTGATGCTTAACTAACTGTCTTGCTTATACGCTGAGGTTTGAATTGGTGGCTATATTTGGACATAAGACAGAATTTTTTCTTAATTATATCAAGAAGTACTCTTCTTGCATGTGACTAGTTCATGTCCTGGATTAATCTGGACAGTTTATCCTCAAATTAATTTGTGACACGGGTACCTGCCCTCAGAATTTGAGAAACTTTTGTTGACAAACAGAAAGTTTGAGCTTTGTTGTTTTGTTTTGTTTCCCATCAAATCTACTTACCAGTGACACAATGAGTTGTTAACTTTTAATGGATTCTCATCGTATACTTTGGAGAATGCTTTTTATTGTAGTATTTACATCTTTTAACCTTACAGCTCTATCTGAAAATAGGATACAGTAGTTTTATTTTTCTGTTTTATGTGATACATCTTGTGCTCTCAAACTTGTGTGCAATGTCCATTTTAACTGCGCTTTTCACATACACAAAATGCTCTTTGGATATTGATGGGAATACCTCTGTCTTTTCAGCAGATATCAGTCGTGCCATTCACTTTGTCTTTTGTTTGATGTCTCTAGATCTCTCTCCTCTACTTTAATTTTGTGATTGCTAATAGTGTTCCATAATGATCGTATGGAATTGCCTGAATCTTCAGTTATTCTCTCACTTCCTAAATCACATGGAAGGGAAAATATCTCCACACAACTTTTACTTAATTCTGATCTTGTTATATTCTTATGTTCTTTAATATTCTCTTGACAGTCTCAACTTTATCAGCAAATCAAGTATGTTCACTCATACAGGATTTGTCTGCCATTTTACCTTAAAGTGTGGAGTTATAAATATATTATGCTTTTCTACATCATATAGTAGGTGCTATTTTGTTGCATTTTTTGCCAGACACCTTCTGAAAGAATTTTAATGTGTCTGTCTAATAGCATCCCTGCAAAAGATTTCTATAGATCTATGGGCTGCTACTCAAAACAATCTTCTTTCTCTGCCTTATTCATTTAATCTATTTCGCGTCTCACAGAGGAATATTTCTCTCTTAATCTTCTTTCACAGTCTTAGTTTTCTCTGTGGAACACAACAATCTTATACTATTTTTTCCCCTATAAAATCTTTCTTAGCCGCAAATTGCTTAAGTCACAATTCCCTACTCTTTATTTTACCATATCCAAACTTCCCAACAGTTGTAGCACTCTGGAGAGCTGTTCAGAGCAATCTATGCATTCCAGTCACCTTGCACAATTAAGATGTCTCTGTAGGGAATAGCCTCTAGCTGTATTTTGATGTTAGCATTCAGTTTCTCACTCTCTCTCAATTACCAACCGGTGTGTAACACTACAAAAGATAGAGAATAGGATTGAGTTGCCAGTCTGAGGGTCATCAGCTGATTATGATTAGTCATATTATGAGGCTCATCAACTGATGAGTCCATCATGTTGGAACCATTTCTGATCATCAGCCAAAACCTTCACATACAATGTCCTTCCCATTTTAGGTTATTGCATGACGTTCTCTGAAGACTATACCCAATGCAGCTGGGTTAATACAAACCAGTCTTAATCCTCATACACTTCACACTAGCTGGAGGTAACCTATATTCTGTGTTATAAGCATTTCATAGGCTAATGAGGGACCTTGCTGGAATGATATAATTTATGTCCGGTCTAGTGATTCTTACAAACAGACTATGAACACAAACTGAAAAATTCAGTGCTCTTTGGGAAACAAGAACCAAAACTAACTGTTATTATTGCTGAACAACACTGCCAGCAAAGGAAAATCACCTGCCTGCAGTCTGATCCAGGAATCCTATTTCTGATGAAGTTTGCTTGCTAAAGCCATAAAATCTCATCCACCCTGCATCTGAAGACATCACACCAAATCTGGGTGAGAACTGATGGTCTTTGGGATGCAGGAGGTTACACTGATGATCAGATAAGCCAACCCAGCTCAGACTATATGAAGCAAAGAAGTTTGGTTATGTATGAACCTGACAAGGAAGTTTAAGTCTGGCTTCTGGAGAGCTTCCACACACTTTAATAAGACATTTTCTCTTTAACATTTTAATCCATTAATGAGTTCAAAAGTGTACTAACTATAATGTTTTCAGGAATAAAACGTTTCCCATATCATATTTTATAGCCACGTTATACTATCTAAAAGATGATTCCATGAACGTTCACTGTAGACAGGTATGAGATCACTGTAGACATGACTTATGTATTCAGAGACGTGGAAAAGCACTTAAGGCATTTCAGTATATTTTAAAGCATGTTATCCAACATGGTTTCTGACAAGCCTAGTGACAAAGATCAATGTTTCAATATTTATGGATTATCTGAGAATAATTTACGGAGAGATCACACACATTTTTTTTAAATATTCCTGACCTGTCTGATTGTATAGTCGTTTATCCTACTCCAAATTATTTGTGGTGCTATGCTGCAAAGGTATACAGAAACTTGAGATAGTGTAGCACGGGTAAGTAGCAAAACTCTTCAGCACAGGCAATTGAATTTAACTTTTCAAACTACAGAGCCCTACAACTGCACATTTATTTTCCTGTGTGCTACATGGAAACTGCACATCCAACAGAAATCGTGTGTTAACTGTTTCACAATTTGTATGTGTATTTGCTATCTATATAAAGAATTAGGGATTTCACGGTCAGTACTTCTCTTTTTCTTTCTTCCGTCTGTTTTTAAATCCCGGTTGTATGTTCAAGTACTGAACTGGATAAAGTGATGCTTTTATTTTCTATTCCAACCTGCCCAGGCTCTTACCCCTTTGGACAGAGCTGAGAAAAGAACCCAAGGTAGAAAGATTTCTTAGCTGCTTGATTCTAGACTGCTTGACTAACACTTGATTAACTGTTTTTAAAATCCTCTTTAAATTCTCTGGAGATATTTCATGATACTCCTGGTTCTGTTTAGGTTTGTGGGAGTTTTGTCATGGGACTGACTAGGCCAGACATGGAAAATACTTTTAGAGCTCCAGTATAGGAGAACTAACTCTGTCTAAGAATGGCAATACTGTCTGATATCTCATTCTGTCTTTGCCTAAGGAAAGGAATTCTTCTCTACTATTTTCTTTACTGTAAAATCTAGTACCCTTTGGTTAGACTATATTTTTAGTATGTTAAAATTGACATGGTTATTTGAAATTCAAAAAAAAAGTATGTATGGGAAATTTAAGACTAGAAATGCAGTGCAAGAATTCCTGTGCTCTTTTCTTTTCCTTCAAATAGTCATTACCCTAGCATACCTCTTGTTTTCTATGATGGTGTATTGTAGTTTGCTACAATGGGATACACTTTGCTAGAAAAATGCCCTATATATCTGTCAAAAACTTTTAATTGAGTATATGAGAAGGTACAGTTTGTTGTAAGTTTGTCTATAGCTCTTACAAAAAATACATAAAATTGTGAAAAACTGCAGAAAATATACTTGGAAAATTCTGATGTTTCTAACAGATTCTCTCATGTTTCATAGTTTTATTATTTTTATGGAAAATAACGTTGGGCTTCTCTGTAATATCTATATTATTCAACTAGAACTAGAGATTCAAGTTCTTCTTTTTTGGCTTCATACCAAAGACAAACTCCAATATCAACACAGGGCACATCAGCTATATATTTACGCAACAGTATATATTCTCCTGTTCTTCATTCTATTTATTTATCTTTGTTCTGCCTGGATTCTAACCAGGACATTCATTTCCAAAAATCACCAGTTGCCTCCCAATCAGTCCAACACAGCAAGGCGTTTCAGCATCACAACTTACCAACGCACTGCGGCGTGTAGCAACGTTGCACCTAACAGCAACTGTTTACTTGACTGTTTTGCAGAACATGAATCAATAGCTGGATCAGAAATACTTTACATCTTCTTTCTAAATGTAGGTGAGGAATATAAGTGTTCCTTCAGAGCACTGGAAGGTGGGCTTCCTAATGTGCTAAGTTAGTAATGAGGAAGGAGGAAATGCTATCCACGCTTACATATTTTTTTTCAGTCTATGTGAAAATACAAGGGATTGGTGTTGATAAGTCTTCTCACATTTTATATAGAAAACAGACAGATCTTTTTTTTCTTGGGGGGGAAGGTGTGCTCTAAGAATAAGACTCCACTTTCCATATACAGTTGAATTACCTTGTCATCCCTCTAAAACCACTTTCTAAAATTATTCTGATTTTGCACCGCTCATTAAACATGCTGTAAGTAGTGAAAACCTACCAAACAGTCTTGTCTTAAACTTTCTAAGTATCTAACATAAGATTAATGAAACAGAGGAAGTACTGGTAGTAAATCTTCTGAAGGTAAGTAATTGGAGTGAAGTAGATGGTGCATTATCTCTTTACTCCAGGTCTAACCTGGCTTAAAAAATGTTATTACTGATAAACAAGCTCAGTAATATAATCAGGTGATCTGACACTTCGCTGTAGAAGGCTCATTTTCCAGTTACATTATCTTACTTAGCTATAGCTTCCTCAAGAAGAATTTTACAGGAATAATTCAGCCAAAATGGATCAGTCCTTTCCATGAAGGGACTCATGGAAAACAAAAGAATACTAAAAAAAGGAAATGGAGGCATTCTGGTACCCCACAACTGTGGAGCAAGAAAACCTGATTGACATAATGATGGCCTATTGTAAGAGCTATGAAAATCTTAAAATAATGCATATAAATTGATGAAGTTATAAGTTTGAAATAAATCTCAGTATATGCCCAAGCAACAACATCTTAGAACTAAGCATTTTTCAGATTTTTCTCTCTCTTTAACTATTGGCATAAATGTACATTAGCTGTCTCCTGGGGTTTCCTAGGAGTGACCAAATTGCTTCAGCTCTGCACATACAGAGCCACTTTGCATCTGCACTAACAGTCTCAGAGTTGCTTCAACATGAGAGTCTGTGCATACATATTTACCAGAAAATAAGGCTTGTTTACCTATCCAAAGATTCTTTTCTTCCAGCCCCAAAACTCTGGCTCCAAATCAGATTTCTTGTTATTTTCTCATTAGCTAGAAGCCTTCCTCCCTCCCTTCCCATCTCCCCACTATCTTAGGCATTAAAATGCAAGAGCATATGTTGACACAAAGACCTGCACTGAGAGTTTCCAACAACTAACAGAACTGATTTCCTTTAAAGGATTTTCTTTGGAAATTTTTTTTAATCTACTACATAGGGATCACAGGTCTCTGGGAAGGCAGAAAAGAAAATTTATACTATCTAATTATTTCTCCCCTGTAGTATTATTCACTGACAATTTTCAGTTCTTTCTTAAATTATATAGAAGCCAGATGGCATCACAGAGTGCTAAATGTCTGCATTTTATTCCATTTATTGAGTAGCTTAAAACTCACTTCCCGAGTTTGAAGGGTTTTTTTACAGAAAATAAAGAAAGTTCTCATGTGACTAGCTGTGGCCTGAAGTGAATGGTTTAGGTTAGCTTTTAAAAATGTTTGTTTGTAATTGAGACCAGAGATAGCGTAACCTGCCAGACGTTTAGCCAGAATTGATTAATGTGACCACAATGTTTTTGAACTTTGTTACCAAGTGGGATGAGCAATATAAACTTAGGCATATACATATAAATCTGCTGGAGAAAATGTATTTTTCTTGCCCTATGTTATTTCACAGAGCCTGGCACAGTGGATCCAGGTGCTATAATATAGCATAAATTATGATAACAATAGAAATCATCATCATCATTGTTGTTGTTGTTGTCGTCTTCATCGCCATCGTCATCCCTCTTACCCCTGCTGACAGTTTGCCTCAGGCGTTTGACTGCAGACTGAAGAATTTGGGGTCTGCTTTGTTAAGGTGCTTACATTTTCACAAATGATAATTTTTGTGAGAATTCAGAAAACTCTGAAGCTCTAAATTCACATAGATTTTGTTTTTAATAATTTGGCCCCCAGTCCAAGAAAAACTGCTTTATTTTCCCTTCATGCAATCCTCTTACATTTAATTATCAAAAACTGTGTGAAACTGCTTCAGCTACTAGAGGCAAAAGCCAAGGCAGAGGCATAGAAGTCTCCTTACAGATAACCAGGGCTTCTCTCTAATATTACAGCGTAAAGTTTGTTATTGCATGGCTCTTACTTCAGCACAAAAACACTTACTGCTGAGAGAACAGTTCGGAAAGAACAGTTTGGTGAAGCCCGTTTTACTTTCCTATTCAATCTGTCACAGGTGGGGTTTTCCCCATGCTTATCACCAAATTGCAAGGATGTTCTTGAAAATGTTTCATATTTAACCCAAAGAGTTCCCTTCTTTACCCGTTGTCTTAAAGTAATAATGGATTTTTAATATATATTTAATATGATAATGTAGCTGTATTGTTAAATATAGTATAATTGTTACAATTTAAAAATGGGTATCAGATTCAGCAGGAAAATAGCAACATTTGCTTCTACTAGTCAGAAAATCTGTTGTGTTAAGTGCATAACAGGAAAATTAATACTTCTTCCCAATTTACAAGGTATGATGATTTTAGTTTGGATGGTGAAAGCCATGTTAGATTCAAAGGAATGATTTTCTTAAATGGTTGTCTTGAGTCTATTCTACCATGCCTGGAGTTGCTAAGAATAGCAGATAAAATTGGTATACAGGCTCATAGAAGTCAGATGCACTTTTAAAGATATATCCCATTAACATATTTTGATATTTCTATTTGGTTTCCATAACAACATTCAAATTCCTTGAATTATTTGCTTCTGTCAACATGAAGAGAATATTATTTGCTTCTTCAGTAAAAAGATTACAGGCATATCTATACAATCAATCTCCACCGTAAGTTTATTGAATACACAAAATTCAAAGTTATTAAAGGACAGATTCTGGTTTTCAGCCTGAAATGAATGTGGTTAGAGTATTATACCTAGTGGGTACTAATCTTGGAGATATATCAAATATGGAAAGCAAATAGATAATCTAAAAATGATTTTGAAGAAAGCTATAAGAGCTTTTATAAGAAAAGTTGAATTCAGTTTGTGTATATAACTGAAAAAAAAAGATATATTTCTGTTTTTTTTTTTTTTTTTTTTTTTTGATTTCTATGCTTTGTCCCCTACTTGCAGGAATCTGTCATGTTTGTATTTTGTACATATCCTCAAACTATGCTTACTGCCTATTCCCCAATACAATCTAAGCAGAACTAGTGTTTTAAATTACTAAAAAAATTAACATTCTTTAGAAAAGAAAAGTTATTAAATTGAGTTTTCAAATGTCTTCTGCTGTTCAAAAGAAAAATAACAAAGACATCTTGCATCTTTAAAACATGTTGGTCAGGAAATATTTTGACCATGCAAGCAAAGAGTTGATGTTTACTTTTTGCCTCTGTTCTTTGAGCCTTCCACCGTTATAGGGACCTTAATGCTAACTTACTGTAGCTCCATTGTCCCAGGCAGCACAGAATAAATGACAGCCTGCAGTGGATCTGGGTGCTGGGTTTATTTAAGAACCAAGAGGAACACTTTTAACCTACTTGAATATCTCGTACCCTCACTCATTGGCCCTCCCAACCCCAGCGCTACATTTACTAGGTCTGGTCTTGTCTTCTCCCCAGGGAGGTTACTGCTGTCCTGGGAACGTCAACAGAAAATCAGATCGGCTCCTGCTGTGCCTCTGCTCTCAGTTACCTGTATCAGGCATCCCGTGCCAGGGTCCCTGGGCTTCCCCCAGCATTTGTCTCCACACATCTCCCTAATCTCCAGGAGCCTTCCTCCAGCTGATATCTTCGCCTTCTTTCCAAGGCTACACCTTTTTTGCAAACTCCTCTTTTTGGCACCACCTCTTCCTTCCGGATCTACATGTTCCCAGTCCTCCCAAGCTGAACAGCAGCCTACATGCAGAAACACAACACATGAGTAGCCCCTAACTGGTGGCTCTGTCTCATGTCTCTTTACTAATTGGAGGATTCAGGATCTACAACCAGACTGTACTGGTTGCAGTTAGCAAGTAGTAGTCTTCAGCTTGAGACTTCAAAACTTCAAATTTGGACATTAACACCCCCCCCACACACACATGCTTACACCCTGCTACCTATTAGCATTCACAGTTTAAACTATATACTTGCCAACATCTATTTGTATATATTATGGAATTCCGTGAAGATTGCCAAACTGTAGAGTCATTCTATAACATCTTAGAAAATGAGACAAAATCCCCTCTATACAATTTAAGATTACTTGTAATCTGTTTGAGGACTGCACATTTTCCAATAGGCAAAATCACATATGCTTTGATCACGGAAAATGTGGTGTGTGGTGCAGTCCTGAATGTGATTTTAATTAGATTTTGCTTTCTACTTAAATTGAATACATTGATAACAACAAGCAGAAGGTAAAATTGAGAAAAAACAAATTCAGTGATTCAAACTTCAGGCTTTGTAGTTGGGTATAACTTATTTAAAAAATCACATTAAATACAATGTAAAAAAGCTTACATTTCAAAATTTTTGTGCATACATACATATATGTATAAAAATGGAGCTTGATTGAATCTCTGGAAATTAACATGTTACAATTTTTTAGTTTCATTTAAATGGCTAGCTCTTTCCCAAAATGACTGGTTTAAGTGTATAAAGCTTAACTCTGTTGTTTAAACAGGGTTTTTTGTTTATTTAACTACTCCATCTGTAGCACTAATCTTTACCTCTTGCAGGGTAAAACAAGCCTAAAGGTGTTCCCATGAATCCTGCTATTTTTCTTCATGCTTCTCCCATGAAAACTTTCAATCTCTTAATATTCTACTTGCACCTCAGGCTTTCCAACATACCTTCTTTAGTCTTTACTTTACTGCCTTATATCCCCTTCACATCCTTTCAGCTAAGCCCTACTTTTCTTTCAGTGGATTCTCATACCTGAAATCATCTTTCTGACATCTCTGCCTGCAACCATCTGTCTACATCATTCATTTCTGTCCACCACCATTTATTATTGTTATGCCTTGCTATTATTAAAGCAATTCATGCTTGAGAACAGCTTGCTATCATTTTTTTATTTGGCTGATAAGTTAGGAATCATCACTGTCTTTTCCATGACAATAATGGAAAAAAACAGGATTGGAAATTCAGTAGGCAGTTAGAAGAAGAAATCAGAAGAAAAGGAACTACTTTTATTAAAATATGATGTTACTGGGGAAGAAAAAAATCCTAAAATATTACCTGACCATTTTCTTGTCTCATATGCCTTTTCTCTTTAGGAGATTGAACATAATAGTAAATTTTTTAAAATAAAATTCAAAGGAATTGAGAATAGCTATGAGAAAAGCAATATTTCAGCTGTATCTCTTCCCACAGGGCTTGAAGAAAGAGAGATGAGATTCATTTACCTAAATCAGAGTGTTGATCTTTAGCTCTTTATAGATGGTAGATTTCTGTTTTGTTCTTGGGCATTCAGGACAGGATTCGGCTGATAAACACCTCCATCTGCAGTGTATTTGAACTGTCTTTGGTGTACTGTTAGCCAGCATTTTCACATGGTCCCTGTTTACCTCTCTGTACTCGTGATGGAAGAGATTCCAGGCAATTCTTGCTCATTTGGGGAGAGGAGTACTCTAATCTCGGCTCACACGGAGCATGGCAGAGAGGCTTTCTGGTTAACAGCTCCCCATGCACGGAGACTCCCCAGTGCTGATAGGCCCCTTAATGCTATTTATGGGGATTTAATGTGAACCATTCCTGATCCATGAAGTATAATGAGCAAAGAGAGGAGAGGCGATCACGTGGAGAGGAAAAGGATGTCACAGCTCACAATTACTATTTCAGGAAGAATACAAAACGTACAGATTTTTACTCTAAATGAACACCTTTAAACAGGTTTCATCCTCATTCAGCTTACAATTAGGGCAGGGGACAAGACATTTTCAAAGGCCTTTACAGATAGGCAAAGAACTACGGGCAGTGTCAAGCCCTACAGAGAAGACCTAATTCCCTTTACTTTGCTATCTCTATATGAATGAGCGGGAAAGATTCAGCACTGCTTCTGGGGCTTTACTAACCTAAAGCGTGTGTCACTTCTAAAGCAGGAGCAGCACTCTCGCTCTCAGGCCCGTGGTGACAAAGCCGCGGCAGCCAACGTTGGTTACTGGAGCCATGTTCAGGCCCCTCTGATCAGCTTCTACTGATTTTAACTGTGGAAAGAAAGGCAACAGCTGGGTTAGTAAGTCTGAAATCTGCAGCATTGGCAAAGTAAGTGCCAAAACAGTACAAAACATCTCTGTGGACGGCCTCGCAAAAAGTGCTGACGCAGCCTAGTATGGCAACTTCTTCACCAACTGTGAGTCTCGAGAGGGAAAATGAATTAACAGTGCACCATGCAACCGCAGCAGGAGTTATGCTTTTTGCCCTTTTGGCAGCAATGAAGACAATAATAACTATGAGTTTGACACAGTGCTTCACAACAGTGTCAAAATGTCTCTGCTATCAAATCCAGACTATCCCAGATACCACGTTACCCATACCTGTCCATATATTCTACCACACCTAAGTCTGAAGTTAGGTGCTTATTGCAGTCTGACTCAGACAGTTGTCAGTCTCACTGATACTGTCTTTTCTACACTGTCAAACAAAGCAGGATTATTTATTTATTTTTGCTCGTAGTAAAAAATCAGTATTATGAAGAGAAAAGGAAAATAATAATAAATAGTCCAATGCAAGCACAATAATGTAGAGCTGTATTTCAGGCCAGGGTTAACCATCACAGCTGCGCCCCACAGCAGGATTCACTTGAGGACTGTACATCCCATTCCAGTTGATTTGGGCAGTTCATTCTCCTGAGATTTTAAGGAGATGGAAAGGGTGCATAAATTCCTATTAAGTTAGTTAGTGGTGCAAATCTGCCTCCCATTCTCCCATGTTAGGAATGTATGCTATCTCCAAAAAGCTGGCTGCAAGATGGCTTTCGTTTTTCCACCTAGGTCTCATTTCAGTCAGTTCTGAATAGTGCTTGAACAGCTGGTTTGATTGTGGATATATGCTCATTTTCTGAAGGAGGTTGGTCTCATTTCTTTAACAAACTATTATTCTGAATAATACCTAGCAGTAGTTATATATATTGAAGTTTCGATAGCCTTTGCTATCAAAATCTTGTACTGATGGTGAATTTCTGAAGCCTCAAAATTAAATGGGAATGAGAAATTTATCTGATTAAATTTAAACAGCTTGAATAAAGAATGTTATTTAAGTACAAGACAGCAAAGATCTTTTTGGTATGGAACTGAAAAGGTTTGGCTTAGCTGATGTCACAAGGTTATTAACAGATGATTAGCAAATGGATTTTGGACAGTTTTATACTAACATAGCCTAGAAAAAAAGATAAAAAAATGCATAGTGGGATGAACCTTCATATTCCATTTAGCTTCATTGAAGAGTGCATAAAAAGACAAGACAGATGAAAGGTCGATGAAAGGATTTTTGTGATATAAAAATGCAACCAATTTTGTCATTTTTGTTTCCATTTGTTATGCTTCATGTTCACAGAGAGAAAACTAGGTGTCAGGAGGTCACACTCAGTATTGCAACCATATTTAATTGCTTTTTAAGACCTCTAGAATACACTTACCAATTATTCCATAATTGTCTCATCCGTCTTTTCCTACTTTACCTATAGCACAAGATTCCTTTCTGCCTCTCTGGCATTGTCCCTTCACAAGCTTTTGTCGTCTTCTTTGTTGGCCCCTCACAATTCCTTGAAACTCCCAAACTTCATAGATTCAATCCAATAATCACTGCAGTGATGGATCAGGTCCCTGCAGACCTGCCTACCAGCTCTCTCTTCTGTCTTATCTAGTATCTATTTGACCAATATTGCAAGGTCCTTGGTGTAAGCTCTGTCTCTCCTCATTTGTTCGTACAATGAGAAGAACACATTCATCGCTCAGTCAATAATATTGTACACAAGAAAATATTATGTAATTTATCATCAGCTTTAGGTTTGTGCTACATCATAGGTAGTGTGGGGGTGATGAGTCAATTTACTGTTTAGGAAATTGCTGAACTGACTATGTGGGGAGGGAGAGATATCCTGTTTCCCCAGGAGAGGTTCAAAATACATTCCTACTTCTTTTTCCTTCCTTCTTCCCATCAAGTACACACAGTACTTATCCATGTAATTTATTTGGCTTTAGTCTCCATACAGATGTTGAGATAACTACTGTTCAGATTCTTTCAATCTTGTTTCTACTCACATTAGAAAAGAATTTGGCCCATTAGCTTTAGAGCTATGCTAATGCATTACAATTAACCCTGAAACTGGATGAATGGATTTTATGTTTTATTATAACCTCCAACTCAAACTCCATTTACTCAGCTCCATTATTTTCCCATCTGTGTTTTTTAAGAAGCCAGAAAACCTCCCATCAAAATTCTTAAGGACAATTTCACGTTAATGGAGAGATTTGTCTTCCACACTATTTCACATCAAAATGACCCAGGAATGTTGCTGGGCTGTTGACTTCTCCACCGTACCCTTGCACCGGAGATGTAAGATTTCATCCATTGTTAATACGGTAACAATCATCCCTCGGAAGAGATTTTCTTCAAAATTTTTTAAGTTTAAGAGCAGGTGATTCACCACAGAAATAGTTTATACTAAGTTTTAGAAGCTAGATTCTTTCTTCTTTACAGAGGTGTAACACAGAAATATAACTCTGAAATCAACAGATTTACTCTTGACTTAAATGATGTTCTACAGAACTGAAATTCAGCCTTCTATAATGAAAGCCTTTAGGCTCCTGATAAGAGAAAATGATAGCACGACACCTGGTGTAAATCGGGGAATAGAAGAGTTGATGGCTTTAATATGAGCATATCATCTCCAGAGTGAAGATGGAGAGGAAAGGCTCTTGGACTTACTGCCTGCAGTAATACCAGGAGCAATGGGTAAATGTTTAGACAAAAAGAGAACTTAAGATCATTATAAAGCTACCAAGCACATGGTTAATGCCATTTTAAGAACACTTGCACCACGAGCACTGCAGCATATGCAGAGCTTTGAAGCAGCCCAGTTAGGTTTGCGCTGCCATAGCACAGCAATGGCAGCAGAAAATCTAGGAAAGGCTGCAAAACAGGGTACATATTTGAATGTTTAACTCATATTTAGTTAGGTGCTGCTATGGCTATAGTATTTTCAATGGATGAGCTATTAAGTTCAGTTAAGTATACATAAGCAAGAGCTACAGCTGCAACTGCTGTAAGCTGAGGCACCGCGGAATCATTGTATTAGTGATCAAAGCAATTTAACTAAGCACAGCATAGGAACTAAGAAATATAAACCAAGTAAAGTTCCCATTGTCCAAGCGCTTGCTTCTACATCTTTCATACTTATATTTCATCCACTTAGACTTGGTTTCTTTAACAGATCAGGCCTAGGCTGTGTAAGAAAATCTAATGAAGAGGGCTTCCAAGTTACACCACCTTACTACTCATGTCTGAATTTCGGCTTGCTCACTAACTGTGGATATACACAGAATGACATAGCCCCTATTAGTGCGTTCTGATAGAATCATTCCAATCTCTTAATTCTTCTTATTTCTTTAATTGTGCAACATTCCTTGCAGATGCTTGATTTTCCCTTATTTCTTCCCCTATTGTTTCTCTCTAAGAATGCTAACTTATTAGTAGAAATAAGCACATACATCATCTAGTGCTGTACAGACTTTGGCTAATTTTATTAGCCAAATACATCAAAACAGCTGTCCATCCCAAATGGATGGAGATAATGGGGATTAAGATCCTCTCCTGTGCATTTCTCACTGGCTACCTAAGGCTGCTGCATATACAATATGCTGTTTTTTTCTGACTTCCAGTGAAGGTGTTGAACACCTTTTCTGTATCATATTGAGATCCTGAGCTCACAAGTTCTAATCACAGATTATCTGATGTGGCAGATTGGTGAAAAGTTAAAAAAAAACCAAACCAAACCAAACCAAAACAAAAACAGTACTGCAAAGCCAAGCAGTCCGAATGAAAAGGAACTTAGGGGAACAGAACCAGCCACTGGCAGAATTTGAATTTCTGAAATCCAAAATCACAGTCTCAGACCCTGCTGAGAGTAGGACAAGAACTTTTCCAATGGAATAGCACAAGAGTTAAACTACAGAGGCTGCCCCTAATTTGTGCATCCCATAGTTTGTGATGCTTGTTAGGGCAGTTTGCTTAAAAGAGAAAATCTTCTCTTGTTATTTGGACTATTCAAGAATTGAAAATCTGTATTTCGAATTCTACTCTAAAGACATAAGGTTTATAAATGCTTTTATCCTGAACTGAGTGTATCCCTGAATGCTTTTGTGAATCTAAATATTACAAAAGAAACCCTCAGCTCTCCTATGTATTCAATATATTTCCATATGAAAATTCTTGTCTAAAAGAAAAATGAAAATTTTACAAAAATATTTCTGTTGTCTTAGCATGAAACTGTACATAGGAAATAAACATCCTAAGTCTGAGCACAATCAGACTCCAGCTCTTAAAACTACATCTTTCATCTGAGCTTTTCAGGCCAAAAGAGAGCAAGATGTGGGCCCAATAACTGAAATGAGAAGGCAAAATTCACATATATGTGATTATGTTTCAGAAAGATGAAAAATTAAACATTTAAGATTTTTTAATGTGAATTACCTAAGATTTGTGATCGCAGAGTACAATGTATGAGATTTCTTCTTAAAAGAAATGACCAGTTTCACAAATATAAATTTCAGTTTATTAAAATTTGTAAAGATGTACATTATCCCCTTGAGCCAAACTGATTTGATAGTTCCAAAATCTAAACATCTGCACATGTGTTCCTTGACCATGGGTTATTTCTAATCTTAGAGGGCTTGCTTTACCTTATTCTAATGCAGAAACAATATCCTGCTTTTGCTATTGTTACATAACCATTCTTTAGGAATGCTTCAAAAAGGAAAGCAAGAAAAAAAAAAAAAAAAGTAGAAATTAATTCATCTCAAATTAACGTGTACCTACTTTGTCTAAAAGATGCATCTATGTGACCACCTGATGCAGCAGATTATCTCAGACGCTTACAGAGTACACCAGGAATATCCCACCAGTTACTGCAGATACTATCCTAGTATCCAGTATGAAAAATCTTTGCTCATTCCTTACTAAGAGCTTGCTCTGATATGAAAAAATCTGGATTTCAGAGATGTGAAAAAATAAATTTATCTATTAATAAATTGTTAATAAAATGGAAAACTTTAATGGTGATGCTGTTCCTTTAGTTACAGGTAAACAGGTGAGAGGTGAATGACAGCTAGTAGGTTGAAACTTAAAGAACAGAGAAACTGAAGTCAGAAATTATTTCTTTGCATTGCTAATAAGATTTACAGTATAACAGTGAGAGAAGCACTTAGCTTCTCTATTTCCAAATCTGAAAATTAGACTAGTATTTTGCCTACCTCATTCAGTTGTCAGATGGTGAAGTCAATGATGCTTGTGAACTGTTTAGCAGATTTTGGAGAAAAAGCTTCTTGTACAACTGTATAGCATAATCTAATAGAGAACTACATACTTGCAGATAATCTTTCTACTAGAGATGTCATTTTGATAATTTGATTACAATAATTTGTATAAAGTATGAAGACTACACTTGTTTCACTGCTTATGAATTTCTATCTGCAACGGAGATAGAAATCAGGTGTTCATTCATATGCATGTATCAGTGACTTCTGATGATAGTACCATACTAGAAGTTTGTTCTTTGTGGATGTTAGTTCGCTTTATTTTTTCCTTTTTTTATTGTCTCAGATGCAGTAACTCTTTTTTCCTTCTGGGTGCCCCCAACAAGGTCTTTCTTGTCACATCCACCTTGTACAATCCAGGATGAGTAAGAAGATTTTTATAAACCTAGATGCCATGCCATTTCTAATTTCTGTCGATCGCCAGGTCATTCCCTTTGCTGTGAAAAGCATCCCTATCCAAAGACCATAACATAGGTCACAGAGATAGGTAAGTTGGCTAGAGAAAACAACAAAAAGATAGGGGTCAGATTATTCAGGCTCCTTTGCATTCATAATTTGGAAGTCCAATTATATTAGCAAATGCTATTAATGATCAGGTGGCAGCTAACTTCATTTTTACTTCCCATTTCCATCTTTCCCTTTTTTGAACACTGTCCTGCCTATAATTTCTTCCTGAAGATACTATTGTTATCTTTATTCTGTTTAAATTTACTTTTCAATTCCACCTGCAATGAGAGATTAAGAAAGAAAGATAATAAGAAGTGCTTTTCACATTTCTACAGCAATACAAAAGCTAGGTGGCTTTGGCTTCCAATCAGCTTGTAATGAGGCCAGCTTGGTCTTCAAATTACATCTCTTCTGGTATGACATGACCTCAGGCTGGGGTTTAATTTCAAGGCACATACTTTTTAAAGTTAGGCTGAATACTTTCAAAGAGCAGTGAGGACTCTTGAAGAGCTATTTACAGCTGTCTAACCTGTTTGATTGTCTTTTGTGTACAAAAACAATAGAAAAAATACATATTTCCTGAGATTATTTCCCTGAAATCCAGGGAAAATCTTCCTGAGAACCACTTACCTGTATCATAAAGATAGCTAATTAACTCCATCTGACAGACTTATTATTTTACTAGAAAACATTGTACTCTATTCACTCATCTTTATCATCTATTAAGAAGAAGTGTTGACAGCATGGTTCATCTCATACCCATTCTACTCATAAATGATAGAAGTTTGAACTCTGTAAATCAGTTCAGCTCATAAAAATGAGAGACTGATAATAGACAGACACACAGCACGCACCATTGCATAGGCTTTTTGTCACATCTCTTGCTGTCAAAGTTATACTATATATCCACTTTATTTGAGCCTAAGTACATGCATCCTTTCAACTCCTGAAGTGCAGCCACAGGATTTTGTTCTTTCCTTTCTAAATATTCTCTATCACTACATCACTAGCGTCAGTAGACTCACAGATTTTTATGGATTACATTAGGTAAAAAATGAATCAAATGAATCAAATGAGGATCCTTAACTGCTTCCTCTGAGCAGTACCTGTATCTGATATCAAGTGACAGGACTTCTAAAGCGTTGTGGTCTCTACTGCACATCACTGTTTTACAAAGAGGCCTGACTGACAAACATGTCTCACTCCTTTGCACTTGCTCTGATTTTTCTTTGCATTCTTTGAGAAGTGGATATGAATTATCCAGGAAGTCTACAGCTTAAAAGAGAAGGCAGTACTGTTGTTTGCATCTGTAGCATTGCCTTCTTGGGAGGACTTTTTCTGAAGACTCCATACTTTGTTTTGGGTTTAAATGTTATTAACCATGCTAACTGCAGCGTAGCAGTCTGCATTACATCAGAAGCACAGCATGTTTATACGTTATCAGCTTGTGCAGAACAAAGAGTGAGGAATCAGGGTTTAGTCTGTGTTGTTATGGTTCCAGGACCACAAGTCCATATCATGCCTTAAACATTCATATTTATTGCCCACTATTGTAGACACCATGCATGTATAGAGAGGTTCTGGAGGATTTCACATCCACATCTCAACTGCAGACCTCTAGTTGGGTCTACCCCAGTTGGGTTACCTACCCTGGTAGGTAACTTTAGTCTTTGTTCCAGCAGATGGGAAACCATTTCAGCCTCACCAGTGATGTGCTCATGTGCGTACCACAATGCTGCATTTATGGATGCAAGGCAAATCTGAGCCAAAAAGAATCCCTCTAGCACCCTAAATAGCTAATGTAAATTACCAGATCTACACCATGGCCAGTAAACTCCAGCGTAATAAAATCATTTAAAAATACAAGAAACAAAACATCTGGAAAATTGTCTTCTTTCAAGACAATAAAGCCTCCAGAATGCTGTCAGACATCATAAATATGTCCAGCTATGCACATGAGTCAAATTAAGCTTTTCCAACATTAGGTGAATTCTAATCATCCTATAACTCATAAAGTGTACGAAGCATTCACTCACCTTATCATAGATTATTTTTGCTGCTGCAATAGAAGAAACACCACCAATTTCTCCTCTTCTTTATAGTTCATTCAAGTTAATTCTGGAATTATTTCGACCTTGGCTTCTGCTGTGCACCAGATGCACTGAAGATAGAATTAAATCAGGACTCAGTGTTAAGGAAAAATATGTTTCTCTCCAAAATAAATTCCCTTTCCACTGTTCTCTTTCCACGAGGAGAATCTCCTTCTCCTACCATATTAAAACTAAAATAAAAAGTAAAAAATTGAGGATTTGTTACCTCTTCTTTAATGTCGTATTATAGACCATTCTGTTAATGCTACAAAAAAAATAAATAAATAAAAAAGATTTGCTTTAATCATACTGACAGTCAACAGCTACATTTTCTAATGCTTTAATCTCTGCTAGTTCATTCCTTCATTAAATACATCATTAAGGCATATTATCTGTACCTTTATAATGACACAATTCCATAGATTAATGTCATAGCATATGAGAAAGCAAAAGATCTCGGTAAAAACTTTCATAAAGTTTTGGGGAGAGGGTAGCTGCTGCAGACTTCTTCATATTGCAGTTAAAAAATCTGTACATGCCACACAAACCCTGGATCAAAGCAGGCACTCTAACTAGACATTTTGAAACTTTTTAATTGCATGTTCTCAAAAAGTGACAGAAGTCAAACATTAAACTCCAGCATAATAGTTCAAGAGCAGTCTCCTCTGGCACTCTGCATTCTTGATCTGCAGCTCCAAGGCAACGCCATACTCCCCTCTCCTTCCCGGTGCACATACAGGAAGGTAAGCTAGCATCTAACTCTTTCTAAGTATTTGCATGAAGTACTAAAAATATTCAGTGTTTACTGACATTATCCTTTCCTAACCTAGAAGTTAATTTTTTTGTTCAGATTCCAAAAATTTGAAACAAATTATATTTTAATATATTTGTAAATTTGTAAACTTTCAGAGAATTACTTTTTAATGAGATTTCCTATTCAAGTTTTTAAACTATACATTGTCTATGAGCTTTTTCACAGGTCTTTCACTTATACAAATGCTTTATGGTATTAGTCTGAAAATCTTGTCCATGCTTCTGTTGACTATGAATATTGTTTAGTTTCTATTTGTTATTTATAATGCCTATCTCATTAACTGGCTAAAATTGTGACATCTCAATTTCCAATCTGCTGACAGCTGTGCTGCATTACCTCGTATCAGATCCTACTCTGAAATCTTGGTATTTAGTGATCTTTAGTTTTCATGATCCCAGGTTCTAGTTTGCATTTAAATATCCATGTTTCTCAGAAAATTCAATTTTTAATCTGAAAAGATGGTGGTCTATATTTCAAATTCAACTATTTCATCATCACCGTGGATAAAGAGCTCCTTCTCTAAGAACTCTTTCTGAAGACCTGGAAAATTGTATGTATAAAACAGCCCAGGTAGTTTATTATTATTATTATTATTATTATTATTATTATTGCTAGATTGCGGATTTCAGGGTTCTGATTAAGAACTAATGAAACACATCAGTAAAAATTACTTTTACACAGTATCTAAACAACCTTTGGTGTAATTTCATGAGTTTTTTTATGAACTTTTCGATATTTCAGGTTTTTTTCTTACTGGTCCATGAGAGAAGCTATTTTCATGATTTGCTGGTACTATTTTCCAGACCCAGGAATGTAAGATGTTATACATTAAAAAAAAAACCTTTGTTGGATGCTTATGCAAACTCAGTTGTTAGCTATATTATATGACCACTGAAAGATGATTTATTGCACGAATATATTGTTTTAGGTTACAGCAGATCACCAGGAAAAAATGAGCAGGATGACCATGTGTGATATACAAGATACAGTAGCCCAAAGTATTACTGATAGGGTATTTACACTGAAATTGAGATCTTTTGCAACATGATAGACAAAGGTGAACCAACTTTGATTTAGCAAGTTCTGGGCAACCACATAGACATAACTTGGTGGTAAGGTTGTGACCATATGTTATAGAAGCCTGCCACAGACCCTACATGTATGCAAGTGGAAAGCTAGAGTGACCAAATACACTAGACTGAGGAATTCCACCACAGGATGATTAACACAAAAGGCTTAATATCTACAAGTCGAAGTAAAGGGGATGAGAGATGCTTGGAAAGAAACAGAAGGTGGAGCCAGGCCATAACCATGGCGTTCTGCAGCACAAATAGGATCCTAGCAATGGAGGGTACGATTACAGCAGAGCTGATAGGGATCCAAAACCATCTGACATGGACCTTGCTCAGAAAGCAGCATTTGAGAAAAGGGAATACAGAGAGATTTTTCTGGACTCCAGCTATCCCATGCTGCCACCACAGTTCAGCATATTTTCCAGGGAGCTGTCAGTGATGGTATCCTTGACACTGTTCTAATTTATGCCAGGGGACAAATAAGCTGCCTGCACATGCAAGACTAGAGGCATACAGAATTACCTTCATTCCATTCCCATCTCTAACTGCCATCTAGCAGGACTGGCAGGATATATGGCAAGAGTTCAGTTCCGAAGGCTCCCTGCTGCTTAGCCCAGAGAGGAAAATTTAGCTAGCAAATCAGCACCAAGGATATACCAGCCCTTGAAATGAAGCAAAATTCCTTTAGGAGATTGTGGGTTAAAAGTTCTTATAGACAGTATAAAGAAATTATTCTCTGTATAGTTATCAGTTGTCAGGAGCTAGCTGTAGAGCTTTGTTATTAGCAGAGCAGGTATTTTTCTTTCCAAAGGTAATCAGTCTGGATAAATATACTGATGTTTGGAAGTGCCTCTGCTTGAGAGGCAATCTTTTTAGAAATAGATAGATGGAAAGATGAGACAGGCGACTTATAACTTCACAAGCTTATATATGTTTTTAACACTACACAGAGGGAATGCACACACTCTCACAACTAGGTTTCACAAATAACATGTAGGGACAGAATAGCATTAAGTGAAATGGTGTTTCAAAGCAACTCTGCTACTATTCTGGGTCCTAGCTTACCATTTGTTAGTAACATTTCACCAACTCTATTTAGCAATGAATATGCAGAAAGTAGAATAGAGCTCCTGTCCAAAGTAAAGTCGATTTTTAAAAAAAACTGTCAGAAAACAAAAAATAAGAAAATCAAGTAATAATTCCCACAGAAGAACAGCTATAGGCATTTTTTAAATTCTCAAACACAGGTGGAAAACACATTGCACGTTTTCAGTTTTGTTAATGTGAATATCCCACAGAAGTAGATTGATTATTTCAATATGAAACAATATCTTCAGGCCTCCTTCTTATCTACTCTTCTGCAGCAGCTACCACAGTATCCAATGAGAAGAAAAAGCCTGTGATTTTTCTCTTTGTAACTTCATAAATTTTAATGTTTTCTTTTATTATGTCTATTAGACCTTTCTGTAAATGCTCAAAGTTGATTTTCATATTCTTATGCACAGAACTGGGTGAAAGCATTGTACTGTTCAAAATCTTTCACATCTACTACCATCAGCTTCAACATAGCTTCAGTATTCCAAGCAGATGTCCTGGTAGAAAAATATATCTCTAATTCCACATCACAATTTGTCATAGTTCTTGACATTTCTTTTTTGCAGAAAGGATGGAGACTGGATTAATGAAGTCATTGAAGGTCAAGCCTGGAAGACACTGCCCAGGGTTACGCAAGAAGGACCACATACATTGTCCATATTAAGCCAACGCCAGTTTTTCATTTAAGAACATCTACTAAGTTAAAATGCAAATAATAATAAGGGAAGAAAACACATTTGAAGTCTTAAGCATTTTTGCTATTGTTATCTAAAAGTTTCTATAAGGCTTTGATGGCTTACCTGTCTATTCTAGCTCTAAGGAAATGGATCAGTTTTGAGCACTGCGAAAACAACAACAAAAAAATCAGTATAAGTTATGATACTTGGTTACAAAAGTATGCTAATACAGCTAAGGAAGGTAATGTAAGTCTGCTCACTATGAAGACTTCTAATGTAGCAGTGATATTAATAAGGGTTTATCATATTAAACTAGTTTCTGCATCATTGCTGTCTTGGAGATACCCTCTATGGCTTTTAGACCCAATGTGGCTTTAGTGAGTGTCATCGATTATCTCCTTCTGAGTGCTTGCAGCTGATGGCAGTTTGAGACTCCTGGGAATTCAGTGGATGTGGTCTCCCCAGGCTGTATGGGTGAAGAAACTGTTACTCATTCCTTGCTAGAAAACTCCCCAAGTTCTCCAGGACATTAGCCAGATATCTCATGCAATAAAATCACATCAGATGCACTTCTTTATACTTATCGGTATTTCCTTTTAGTTACAAGCAAATGCTCCTGGTAAATGCCATTACAAAATTTTCTTTCACCAACTGAAGCTAGGCTGTGCATAGCTCTGTGTAGCGGCCTAACAAGCAGTAGACATAGAGCTAAAAGTTCTCGTCCTCTTGGATTATTCTTTTCTTTCTGATCTTTATTTCACATCACGTATGGCCTAGACTTAAGATAGCAATGGATGTATGCAACTTACTACATATAATTGCCAAAACCTACCTCCCCGCACCGTCAGTGATGAAGAGAATGTCCTTCTGAAGAGCAATGCGAAAAGATTAAGGAAGGACCTTACCTTCTTCTCTCCTGATCGTTTAGCAGTCTGGTGGGTATATACAGTGGGTATGCACCCCTGGTGCTCCTGGCAACATCTGAGCTTACCTCTGGTGCTGCGGTAGGTTGTCAGGCTCCCTTTATCGACTTCCAAAGAGATGGAAGGAGAGTACAAAAAAGAAAATTCCATACTGTCCTAGGTCTAGACCAACATGGTAGACAGGGCAGGCTGCCAAATTTCAAGGAAGCTGGGTTTTTCTTTACAGATGACTATGCTGGTTGAACTAACTACTTCTCAGAGCATACAGTGAAGAGGACCTGTTGAAGATCCCAGTGCAGGTAGCTATCTAGAAAAATCATAGCTCTTCTCTTCTAAAATTCAATGAGAAAGCAGTATTTCCTCCTCAAGGAGCTCACATTCCAGGAGGCGCCTATCTATTTGGCATGTATCTAATTTTCATCCTCAGAAGTATATTTCAGGAACACACAGACTATATTGCTGTTCATATATTGTCACCAAGTTGCTGCTAACAGCTGTATCATTAAACTGCATCAGATTGTTGAAAATGAAAAAGCTGTAAATAAAAAATGGGAGAAAGGTATACACATTTACTTCCACCTAAAAAAGCAACAGCTAATTTTTATAGTGGCTATCTCAGGGGAGAAAAAGAGCTGTAGGGAATGGCAGCAATCAAATTCAGCTGCATTGTTGGTAGTCTGAACATCCAAAGTATACTTGTCAGAGCAATTTCAAATTTTTTGTTGTGATCATTAGTGAAAAATCTTAACTAGAGTTTCCTATATGACTGATTTCCTATATAGGAAATATGATTTCATATACAATGTATTAGGTAGTGAGGCACCTTGTAGTGAATATTGATGCTAAGAGCGCATTCAAATAACTTGGAGACATAATCTCTCTCTCCCTGACGCCAATAAATGCATAAATAGTGACACTGAGTTGGCCATATTTCTTCTGGAACTGTGATAAAAATGGCTGAGAAGATAAAAGTTTTGGAATATGCTATAATAACATTATTTATTCTTTTGCCTTATTTCGATGCTAGCTGGATGTCTTATATTTCAGAAATGTTGAGAACCTGGCGGTCTTCCCAAGTGACTCCACCCTGTGGTACACCTACGAAAATGCATTATAATGATGTCCCTAGGAAGCAGAATGCTTTCTTGCAATGGCACATGACATGAATACAATTGTGATTATTTATAAATAAAGTATTGTTAAATAAAGACAATTTCAAAAGTCAAGAAATACAAAATCTGATTCTTTGTCCTTGGCTGCTTCCTTTCTGTTTTTTTCCCCTCTCTTCCTCATATTTTTTTTATTTCTAACTTTCCTTGTCTTTTCTTTATTTTTCTCTCAAGTCCTTTTCTTTCACCTTTGCAATTTTTCATTTCTTAGATGAAATGACTTATTTGCTGGGTAGCAGAAATGGTATATCTTTTATCAAAATAATTATATATAATTAAAATAATTAAATGTAGTGCCATGTCATATATATTCTTGAACTAAATAACAATTAATAGCTGGAGAAAAATTTTGAAAACCATTTCATGGAAAAGTTTCTAGGATAATTTCTTTTAAAGGACTTTCACGAACCATCAGTTACTTTTAGCGTAAGGTTACAGAGTTAATGGTAGAATTAAATAAGCGTTAATTATGTGACATTATATGTCTTTGATAAAGGAGACTTCCCATCTTTAAACTGAGTCATTTGAAACTATGTAGTAGAATGTGAAGCTTCTCTCTGAAATTTTATTATAAAGAACACATATAACAGGCATCGACAGTGCTGCTGAATTTACTTTGTTCTGTCATTCAGCTTTAGTAACAAAAATATCTCTCTGCTTTCTTCATCCCACATAAACACCTTTGCCCCCAAATGACCCTTGTTTTTGTAAAGCACTGCTTCTCAGCTCTTTGGAAGCTCATTTCACTAGTGCAGATATGAACGAAAACTGAGCATTTTATAATTTTGCTTTTAAACTGACACTGAGCTCAAATAAGCAGACACTCTCAGTAACATTAAGGAATATGTAGACTCACATTTAAAAATGGGAATACTGTATCGTAACATGGATTCCCTGATAATCAGAGTTGGTTGTATTGTATCATACTGTAATATAATACAGTCATATTGTATTTTATGGACTCCCTTAACCATGCCTCCTTCTTGGTATATCATGAACTCTGTGTTGGTATAATTAACATGCTAAAAGGTCAGAAGGAGGCATAATTTAAATCAAATAGAGAACATATATACTTAATACCCAAGAAGCAACTGATCAAAGAGGAGTCAAAAGGAATCAAATCGCTAGACTGGAGACCATGGCGTGAGAGCTAAGAGGACATGGCAACACAGGAAAGAGGAGCAATATAGACCATCCTGAACTTAGGAGACTGAAGGGCAATGCCAAATGTGGAAAGGAGAGGAAACAAGGCTTCGCAGATCTAGGGAGAACATCTGAACAGCTGCGCAGGAGCCATGCCAAGCCCCTGAGGCAGCTGTCACAACTGCACTTTACACAGGCGTGAAACATAAACAAAATGCACTACCCTGACACAAGATAAAACACGGATGCCAGAAAACGCCCCTCTCCACGGCCGTGGAATAAATGGTGGGTATATGCCCCACTTCATCTAGGATAAAATGGAAGCTTTGTGAGCACAGATATGCTCTGAGTTACTGCTGACTTATCCCTCAGGGATCACAGTCTGCTAAAACAGCCTGGAGTGACAGCTACTGATTTTTGTAGCCACATCCTTCTTGTGACCTCCTCCATGTAGGTCAGACAATAGTGGCAGGCTGTCCAGGACACAATGCAATTAACCTGATTTTCATTTCAATTTATTTTGCCAGAATGAAGAAAAGCCAAAGGATTAAGAGTCCCCCCCTTCATATTTCTGTTTGTATCATTTTATAACCCTTTAAAGAAAGGGAAAATATTTCTACTTCTACTCAGTAACATAGATTATAAATTGAGGATGTGGTAGAGATGAGTTTCTTACATTATTCTTCAGGGCTGACCTTATCAAGGAATTCTGTCAGATTGCTGAGAACTTGTCCTTCCTTAGAAATAAGAAGGACAAGTACCACAGCTTGAGCATTGTCTGTGCTTTTAATTGCTTGCTATGGGCATTATTTCTTGAACTTCCTTTAATATTTGTTGGCTGGGATTTTGAACAGAGCGATGTCCAAAATCCCCTTAAGGTACAAATGAAAACTATTAGAACCAAAGAAATGGGTCACTGTGAGTTTTTTTAGCAGGAGTCAAAATTGTTACTTCTGTAAATGGACACAATGCTCATCATTGTTTCCTTTTGCAAGCTGGATTATAGGACCTTTATGGAAGGGAATCTTTAGTTTTCATGATTTTGTATGCCATGGAATTTGCTGATTCACACACAAAAAAAATCACTTTTCCTCAAATGAAAATGTACTTAGTTACACTTGCAATTTGATTTTATTACCTGATTTTCATGGCCTTAGGTGTAAGACAAATGAGTAAGTTGTTATGTCTGGCTTAAACAATAATGTCAACATGCATCTACATTTCAGGAAGCTAATTAACATTACTGGTGAAATGTAAGGGTCTATTGGCACATCAGCAATCTAACCAGTTATACAGAGATTTTGTGGATCAATCTAAAGAGCGTTGCTACCTAAGTTCCACTGATGTTACAGTTTAAGTGGTTAAATACCGATTTGGCTCTAGGCCCTGACTCCTAATGTCACAGCGGCAAACCAATTTCCTGCCTGCTCCGCATCACCACAGCTCCATTAAAATCAATGTATCAAGTTAATACACTTTAACATAGTACTGACCTAGGCCATCAGTTTTGTAAGAACTGGTTTGAGAGAAGGACGTCCTAATTACACATGGTTTTGTAATACAGACGTCGGCTGTCTTTACATCGCTAATGAATGTAACTCTCTGTTCTTTCTCATATTTCAAAATATCTTATCTCTTTGTTTCCCTTAAAAGAGTCAATTTTTCACAAACACAACCAATACAACTTCTTTTCACCATTAGGGAGTAATCCATCAGCAGCTATGGCAAGCTAAACAGTAGGCTAAATACGAGTTATAAATCTCAGCAGTACTGGTGTTTTCATGCCGTGTGTCATGCAAACCTATTTAGAATCACAGACTGCCCTTGATCCATGGGCAGCTTCCCATCAGCTTCCCGGGGAGCCTAACACGTACATCAACAGAAGCTTTTCAATATCTGTTATTACTACCCCAGCCATGTAACACAGGTTTGAACACCGCTGTTCAAACCAATATTTTGAATCCTCAAGCTTTAGTTTAAAATACATTTTGTCATAATTTTTTGTTGAAAATAAAATAGTTTAAAATTAATTTTAAAATTTTTAATTAATTTTTTTAATTTTAATTTGATTTTATTAAAATTAAATTTTAAAATAATTTAAAAATCACTTTTTAAATAATATTAGCTATATCTGTACTCTCCTAAACTATTGAGCAAAATCGAAATGAATATGTATTGAATCAGAACAGGTCTATTCTAAAATGTTAAGCTGCAAGAGAAAGAGAAAAAATCATATAAAAAGTCTGTCTGAAACCTGTTTCATTTTTAGAATGAATATATGTACATAATATTGTAGCTAGAGTACTGGGGTTTTTTTGAGTGGAGGGAATTTTTAAATGGATGAGCAGTGTTGGATATGCCTCAGAAAACAGAAATAAATTACCAAAAAATAGCAGATTAGTTGTATTCTTTATTATAAAACAGCTAGGTAGAATGTTTTGAAAAGGATCTAGTTTGATCAAGCTGATTCTAGCCAAATCAAAGTAAATCAATTTTTACAGAGCAGAATTCTGACTTGGTCAAGGAAGCTTTGTCTGAACCCGCAAAAGGTCCTACACTTGACTTAAACAACTAATAAAAACACTCTGTTACAATTCATTATCTAGCAAACAACTTCCCTATGGGTACTTGAACTCTTGTTATCTGTTGATCTCCTTTGATATTTTTATCTCCTCTCTCTCAACTAACTAAGCTCCTAAGAAGACCTCAGGAGAATCGGACAGCAGGCCCTCTATATATTTTAAAGAAAAACAAACCAATATTTTCATTTATTTATTTAAAGTGTAGGCTTATCTTCTTTTTTCGTTTGCAGTACTCAGAAAGGGGTCAGTCTTTCAGGTTGATAGTTAAAACTTTCGGTGCTGATAAGAGACACAACTGCAGGTAAGTGGTAGAAAATAAAATCTAGCTTTACTTGGAAATCTTAACCAAAACCAGAGGACTTAATTTCTAAACCTCAGTGACTGTGCTAAACATACACAGGGTCTTTATTTTGACAGAATGCAGATGAAAGGAACTGAAGATGAGTGGTTATGGAAGTGCAGCGGTACTGTATAGAAGAGCGTGAGGAACTGCACTGTCATAAAACAATGTTCAAAGCAAAACCTAAAAATATATTTTCAGAAAGATGCTTCAAGAGTTCAGCACAGAGCATATGATAAAAGGAAGCTCTGTGTATTTTTTTTAAATAAGTGCTGGATTTCTTTCTAGAAATACAAAGTGTGCAGGTGTCAAATAATGGGAAGAAACAAAACAATATTATTCTATTTTTTCTAGATTGGAAAAATGTAGTTTCTAGGTTTATTAGCAAATATCTATTGTCTTTATTCTTGGATTTATTTTCTCGTTCCTCTAGTCTTAATTAGTTACTACAGAAGACTTGTAGTGTTCTAGGGCTACCATACACCTAGGTTTCCATGCATTTCATCCTTTCTCCTGGCAAAAAGAAAGGAGACTATACATTTATCTGGGGATTCAAACTTGGCTGCTAGCATGACATGTCCTGGATATGTCAGATTCTCTTGGTACATGCTATTATATACATATTTTTATATTGTTTTCTGGGAATATTTGGTCAAATATGACAGCTGAGTCACACTCACTCTGCAATTGCATTGCCATTTTCATTCTTTGTTTCTAAAATAAGTTATTTATGAATCAGGTCATAGGACAGACAAAGGGGGAAAAATGGGTCAATACCTAGATTGCTTAGAGGCAAGAATTATTAGAAATAAAAAAGGAAGAGTTTAAGCGTTTCTGCTCTAACACCACTATGACTTACCAACGTTTCAAAGTCATGGTGCAATAACGTATACAACTGAAGAGTACAGTCTCTTCAAGAACAACAGACAAGAGAAGTGAAAAAAAAAGATTTCCTTTTATATCAAGGATTCAAAAAACTTAGCTAAAACCAGGAGGGAATTAGATCTATTAAAATATCTGGATAATAATAAAAAGGAAAAAGAAAATAGACACAAGCCAGAGAAAACAGGAGATTTTTAATAATTAAAAAAAAAACCCTCCAACCTACAAAGGCCAAATCAGAAAGGTCAAAGTATAAAATGCCATTAAGTAAGCTGAAAGATACCAGCACATATTAACTGCAATGGGAGAGCACTCTTAAGTACCTAAAAATCAGAGGAAAAGCACAAATTGGAGTGCTACAATACTCAGAAAGGGAAAATTACCAAGAAATAAGACTCTGAAAGTTGTGATGTCCTGTTTTTTAACATTAGTCTTCACTAAGAAGAAATTTATGACCACAATTAATAAAATATGAAAGGAGTAACATAGCTTCTAAGAAAAAAAGTTAAACCATTTTAAGAATCTGGCAGATTACAAAGATATAAGATGCAGCCAAAATAGATTTGTCAAGAACAAATTGTGTCAAATCATGTCTGATTTCCTTCCTCCTGTATCAGGCATTAACAAGCACTGGCAATCAAAATGATTTTTGACACATCAGAAAGAAAAGACTAACAGAGGGACAAAAATCAGCAAGGCCACGTGCAATGACTGCACCTAGGAACTTAACTAGAAATGTAGAATGGAGGAGAGCTTGCTGGGCTGTAGCCCCTAAAAAGAGGATCTATGGGTTACAAAAACTGAATGTGCCAACAGCTTCAAGAAATGTCAACATCATCCCGGGAGGATAGCCCAGAGGATATGTGAAAATAAGTACACAAAAAAATAATCCCTCTTTCTATTCAGAACGGAGAGAGCCTTGACTGTAGCCAAGTTTTGAGCTGTCACTTCAGAAAAAATATGAATCTCTTCAGGGAAGCCCAGAAGGGAGTAATGAGAGTGATCAGAAACCATGACTCAAAAAGAGAGATGGGCTAGCTAAAGGCTGTCTAGCTTTGAGAGAAAAGGCGAGAACAATCAATGGTCTCAAAGCATGTAGTAGACATCAAAGAAAAAAGAAAATAATATTTTCTTCATTTCAAGCTAGAAGAGGAACTATACTGCAGCAAGATCAAGGTTAGATATTAGGGGAGACTGAATAAAGAAAGAAAAAGACAGCAAAGCATAGCACAAATTGTCTGGGAGTCTTCATCTTCACAGGTCTCTAGCAATAGGTTAGAGGAGTACCTGTCAGAAAGAAAACAAGCACAGCCAGTGAAGTCAACCAACACAAGTTCCTCCCATTCCATTTTCCTTTGACTTTGTTAAGCTCCTGAATCTGAACATCAGCCCCCTACATCTTGCCTAGTAATGAAACAATCATAAAATATGTGAAGGTCTACACTACCTTTAGGCGCAGAGTACATCTCCTGACATAGCATACATTTCTTGGGAATGCGGCTTAACAATAAGCAGGTTCGTTCAACTTGGCAGTAAACAGAATAAGAGCATACATTTCATTGTACTAAAATATAGAAACTATTTATTTAATTTCAGTGAAAACTGGAAACATAAGCAAATAGCTGATATATATATATATATTTTCTTCTTGAAGTCTCATTATATTTTCATCTAGTTCTTACTATTTTTTCTAGGTTTCTTATATTAACTACATTAATGTACATTAACTATATATTAAGTTCAATCAAGCAAAAACTAGTTATCCCCCATAACAACAACTAAGGGGGATAATGTCAGGTGTCTACAGTTGAGTTTGTGCTTACAACTAATTTTTGATATGTATATATCACTATATAATGTCTATTTTTTCAGCTTTAATACCTTGAAAAATACAGGACTATGTAAGGATACAATGAAAAAAAAAAAACATCCAGCGAGTTCTATACACTTACTCGTGTTTTGAGTAGCATGACGGCATTTCTGTTGACACCACTAGAAATATGCGATTGGAAATAATGCTGTAAATGATGCTCCAGAATCATCACCTCTTCCCAATGTGAAATTTGTTTTCATAGAAATCTGATCCTTTGGTGTAACTCTATTGAAATCAACAGAGTTGTTGCCTCCTAAAACTGGACTAACAGTGTAAAGTCAGAAAAAGGATTTACCACTACACAGCAGCACCTGAAGCAGCTTTAATATTAGCAATTCTGATGATTCAGTACTCCACAGCAAGAATGGTGTAGGATAAGGACAATCATATCTGCATGATCTATTATTGCACCATTAGGTAGATATGAAGCATCCATCATTGGCCATTGCTGGAACTGGGTATGGAGATCACTGAACCATTATTCTGCTTTGGAACATTTCTTACATGCCCAATCTCCCTAGCCACTGACCTCCCTACAGCCTCATTAATTATCTATAGTCTTAGGCCTGTAAACACTTGCATAAACTCATGAGTGTTTACAGAAGGGAGACAGAAGAAATCTGACCATTTTGGTGACAAATTTCTGCTCTTTACTAACATACAAACATCCGAAGTTTCAGTACAAGCGGCCATTGAAAAGCCTGTCTTGCTTGAGGACTTGAAAATAATTTTTCCTTATATATATATGCCAAAAGAAGCAAAAATAAAAAGCTACCTTGCTCTAATCTGTGCTCTCTTAATGTGTTTGGAAGCTTGAGTAGCCTTCATCATAATCTTTACAATAAGGTAAAAGAATAAGAAAGTACTCAGTGAAGAGTGGGTGGAATTTCCAAAAGTAGTCACTGTTGGGCTTCCCCTGCTCCCACTACTGCACCGGATTGTCCCCAAAGGCTTTGGAAAATTGGCATTCCCTTGAACTTCACCCATGTACTTTAATCCTAGGCTACTCATTCACTCATTCACTTATAGCATGAATGTTTTATGACCTACTCATATTCTCCACACAGGCTACCTATTATTGACTGATGGAAATGCGCTCTAAATTTTGCCAGGAATTGGCTAAATCTCCTAGGACAGTCCTAAATCAAGGGAAAGAGAATGCATTGTGCCTAGTTTCACTGAGTGTGCCTTGGCTGAAGCTAAGGATTTTGCCAAATGAGCAAATTTTAACCGTAAGCACCACTACTAATCTAACTTGGCTGAAATTTGTGCCAACTTTCAGAGGGATGGAAGGAGGGAGTGGAGAGAGAGTAGCCTGTAATCTTTACAGCACCCAGGTTCAGAAAGAGTTATGGGAGAAAAAAAATGGATTTCTGTATGAAATGGTCTGTACTGCTGTTTGTTGTGCCGACCTAGTTAGCAGTATAGGTCCTTGTACAGACTTGGGGTTAAATTTTTGAAAGTGCACTTTGATTTTAAAGTATCATTTTGAAAAATAATGTTCCCAATTTTAGAACATTACACCGCACTGCCTGTCTCTGAGATGTAGAGCTCAAAATAAATGGTGTTAGATTTTCAAAGATATGTAGGAACTTGTGAGAAGATGTAGATAAAGTTATGTAAACACACCGGGTATGTGCCTTCTATTACAATATGAGAAAATGTCAGTTGCTAGTAGCAGTCCTGAACAATTTCCAAAAGTTTAACTTCTGAAAGCATTTATATCAAAGGGTCTAAAGCTTATAAAGTGCAGCCTTCCTTAGATGATGTAAATTGATATTCATGGCATTGGCACAAGAAGCAGACTAGCTAGACAGACCAACATTTACTTCATTTTGTGGTGCAAAACCTATGGGTCTATGTGGCAGATACAAATCTTCAGAAAGAGAAGCTTTGAAAACCTGCTCCAGAAAACAGCTTTTCTCCAGAAGTCAATGCTGTTCTTGCTTTGTTTGCCATTAATGAATCTCAGCAACTGCTTAAATCTTGTGATGAAGTAAATGCAATTTCTTACCTTGCTGTTTAAGGTTCTCTTCTGTACACATGGTGTTCCTGACCTCTTAAGCAGAATGAACAAGTCTGACACTGTCACATTAAGAAACATAGCTTTGCTTATCTTCTTTCAGTTGAAAGAAGGCCATAGATTGCTGAAACTGTGTCTTAATGTTAGTATTAGAAGTCTTTTGTGCAACTTTCATATTTAGATTTTAGAAATATGTTCTGAAATATGTTTAGCAAATTGATTTAAAGTTTCCATGTGATCCCAGATAATTTTTCTAAGCTCTTTTTTCCCAGTGGAATCAACAATGAAAGAAATAGATGAGCCATTTGTCAAATTGATTTCTGCTTTCAAATAAAGTTTCCAAAGAATAAGTTCCAAATGGAAATACAGTGTTATTTTTACACCCTTGACTTTAGCTGACATACATGCTACTAAAGAAATGAAATCAACAGGACAAGTATCAAGATCTTTTAGCTGTGTCATAGAACCCATCCTCCAGTTTTGTTGTATTGTTTCATACTATAGGTTAACAGTCATCTGTTAATGGTCAGACACAAGTAAAATCAAAAAAGATCAAAGTAACCTTGAAACTAGACAAATCACAATGATGTCTTATTGAGGATGACTTTATCAATATATTTGTCTTTTCTTACACTTATTTTTGCACATTATTGGTCCTAAATAGTTTTATATTTGATTTGTATCTTTCCACATGGGAAAGCAATTGGACTTGTAAAAAGCCTCATTAAAGTCAGTAGATATCCCTGGGCATACTAGATTCTGTCCACATCAAACTCCCTTTTGGATTAGTTTCTTGGAGCAAATACCAGTACTTTCAACTTTGTAGGCCCAAAGCAAGTCATTTATATAAAAGTGGCACAATTTCTAGAAGGACTGACAACCCAAAATCTAGGGAAGTTGATGTGAACAGCAAATGATTTTGAAAAAAAAAAGGTCATTTTATATCCGTGCATGCCCTATTGAAAGCAATGCTGGAGCACTACATCTCATTCTGATGTCTGGAATTTAAAAGATAGACTGAAAAACTGAAGAGAGATCATAGAACAGCCCCAAAATCTTGAGGAAAAAAATACATGGAAAGGAGATAATTAAGGAGGCAAACCCACTCTACTCATCAAAACAAGTTTGAGTTATAATTTGATTATAGCACTGGAGTGACTCCAAAAAAAAGTACCAATCTTTCTAGCAGAAAAAAGTTACAAGAACCAATATCTGAGTGTTAAATCCATGAAAATTTAAATGAAAAACAAAGGCACACATGTATCATAAGGAGGGTGATCAATCATCAGAAGAAATTACTGAGAGAAACAACAGTTCTCCATTTCTTGAAAAGTTAACTTCAAGACTGATTGCCTTTCTTTAGAATATATTTTAATCAAAGAGGAATGTGACAGTTTAATAGAAGAGTAATTGGAAGAAATTGTATGGCATATCATACAGATATCATCAGATCAGATGGACATTTCTGCCTTTAAAATAGAAAAAACTACAAAAAAAGTACTCAGCAGAAAATCACACCCTTTCATTTAGATTCCAGATATTGTGTCCCAATATCAAAAAATTGTTATTTAGAGGAAACCATGGGTGAGAAGATGAAAATCTAGTACACATTTCAGAAGTAAAGTGGCATGACATTTGGGATACTTAAAAAATAACTGAATTCGAGTAATAATTGATATATATGTAATTTGTGCCTAGATTCCTTCAATAGAGCTCTCTCTGTTATGACTTCTTTTTTAATCTGAAATATATTTTGAAGGAAAAACTTATGGTGAGGTTTTAGTATATGAACTGAATGTCCTGAAAGGCTTTGAGTGACAGCGCTGGAGAGCAAGTTTTGCATTTATTCCTCTGCTGCATGTGTAGTCACATTAAAGCTCCCTGCAAATGAGCTGGCCTCGGTGATCCTCAAGAGGGACCACTCTTCTCAGAGATAACCTGCTTCAGTACACGAGTGGCAAGGTTTGTGCAAAGAGCTAATGCTTTTATTAGACCAGCTTAGGCATGGAGTGAATTCAATCTTTCATGGAGACTGCCAACAAGGGAGTCAATTAATGCTTGTTGTGATGACGGCTTCTGTGGGGTGGACAACCAACCGATCACTGCTGTGCACCTTTCAGGTCTCCTTCCCCTTCTGCCCTCCTTTTTCCAGGGGCAAACTTCAGGACTATTAAATTAATGTCGTGTAGCTTAAGTGCCTTCAGTAATGCACAATGGGGCAAAGCAAAATGCCCCATGGATTGTGTGCAAACTAACTCCCAAAATAATTCTGATGATAGAAACAGACAGATTTTCAGCTCCTATTTCTTCTGAAGGTATAGAGCAGATTCAGGATTTAATTGTAGATGCAGATAGTCTGACAGATGCTTATTATTCATGCCAGGCAGACACAGTTGGTTCTATATTGGTAGTGAAATGGGTGCTAATACAAGCAGGAAAAAAACAGACATTTTTAGAAGTCTGTCAGAGTTAATAGTCAGCTATTGTAGTCCATATGAAATGAAACATTTTCTGATCAATCAATGTCAACATTAAAAGTAGTTTGTTTGCTCCTACTTCATGCTCAAAGAGTGCTACTGCATGGAGTATTTTCTTTGTTTCTTTTAAAAGCTTTTATTTTATTGAAGGCGTTATTTTAATTTTATGAGCAACAGAAAAATGAGAAAGTCCTGATTCTCAGGGGCTTGTTGAAGTCATTCCGTCTAAGCACAGAAAAGCAGCTTAGCCAGACCTTTGCTGGTATAAGAGTCACTGACATCAGCAGAGCTTGCACCAGGAGCTAATCCTGCCTGGTGGGTGTGCACAGTCTGTGGGAACAGGAAAACAATATCTTAGCTGAAAAAAATGACTGGGAGCCTTTACATTTTGGGGTGTAATATGTTATCTGTTCCCATGTCATGATTCTGCTCCTAGGCACTGCTAAGAAAGCATCTTCCCTGTTAACTCTTGTTTGAAAAGTAACCATTTTGAGAGTTTGTTGAAGGGCTTCCTCCCAGATTTGCTGTAAGAACAACAATCATAATTTAAATAGGTGCAGCTCCATCAAGAACCACTTCTCCCTCTGGAATATTTTGTTTAATTTTATTTAGGAAGAGTGTTATATTTCTCATATTAGTAGTCCCTGGGATCAAGAAGAAGCAGGATCATCCAGTCACACACCGCTCCACTGCACCCAACATCTTTGTGGCATTGCAAGCATCCGACCATCAGAGACCAGCCCAAGAAATAACAAGACATTGCTATTCTCCTTCTAAAGGAAAGATCACAAACCATCAGGGAGATGCTCTTCACTCTGTGCACACAGTCACATTTCTTTCTGGAGAGACAATCAGTTATAAATAACGGACCCAGAAAAGCCTTATTCCTTATGAAAGTTATCCAGTAACTTGAGTTTCTATTTTCCTTTAAGTGCTGCTCCATTGCTACTAAATAATAATCGCATCAGTGAGCACTTAACTTCTAACTAGGCAGATATGTTCTAAGTATGCTAAATTTTCTGTACGTTTTCTGCACTGTAAAAGGCCAAAGACATCTGTTTTGCATATGAAAGTGCCATAAAGTAGACCAGAGACCCTGACTCTGTCACTTCTGCAAGGCAGGGATTCCTCACCAGACTGGGCACTGAGAGCCCCAGCCTCTCTGAGGAAACTAGAACTTACCATTTGGAAAGAAGGAAAACCTTCATTTTGAAGCAGCAAGTGATGATGAATTTATCTCTTCCCTTGAGTATTCTATTCCCATTTGTAATTATCTTTGCTACTAACAGGTCCCATTTCCTATTTGAATCACTTTTTGATTGCTCATAGAAAAAGGTAGCTGAACAGGGCTGCCAACAGAAAAGAAGTTTGATTCTCATGTGAGCAGAGGGAAGCAAACCTGACAGCCAGTACATAGCTGAGAGCAGGCAGAGACTTCCAGAGTTCCTCTGGAGCAGTGACACGGATGGGTGGAGAGCGCATCTGCTGCGTCTCAAGCAGCAGAGGACCAATGAGCTCCAGCATCATATTAAACTGAGTCATCCTGCAGGTTTCCCACTAGTAGCTTCACTCACCCTTTAACTCTTCTTCAGTTCTGTAAAAATGATCGTTGGTACAAACATGTCTGGGTTATTGTAATAATCTAATAATCCATTATTTAAGATTACTCATCACAGATTGCTTCTTTTTTGAGAAAACAAGACAGCAACTTTTGCTTAGTTGTCCAATGACTGCAATAGTGACAACAAAAACAAGCAAAGAGAAGACAGCAAAGGTAATCATAAAGTGCCTGCAGTCCTGCCTGAGTGGCCTTTTTTGAAGCTGAAAAGAAGTAGAGATGAGGGGACATACCAGTGCTTTTCCATTTTTTGCAGATAAAGAGTATTTGCCTCAGTCATTGCTAGACAAGTCCAGAAAATAATTGATGACTTATTACATTTCCTGGTATTAATATTTTGAAGAGCTAATCAAATATTTAAAATACTTTCAGCCAAAAATCAAGATTATTAAAATAAAAAGCATTTCAAAACTTAAGAAATAGTATCAATTCTCACAGGAGGGACAGCAGCAACTGGGAGAACTAGGAAAGATAGATTTGTTATTTCCTCCTGCTAGGGATATTCTGTAAATTATGTGCTTCACAGTTTCTGTTAGAAATTTCTTCTTTCTATATCTAAGTCCTTCCCAACTCCAATGTTGTTTGAGAGCACAGTTCTTTCTCCCTGAATGGACTTTCAGAAGACAGCAAAATTTCATTCTAGTGAAGGATTAATTTTCTGCTCTGGGAAAAAAATGGGCTGAGAAGAACCAAAATAACAAACAAGATAATTCCAGAGTAGTTTCTTCCAAGAAGACTGGAAGCAATCACTTAGGACTTAGACCAGTGAAAAGTAATATACTATCCGTGACAATAAGCCTAAAAATATTCCAGGTGTCCAGTAACATGGGCCAGATTTTGAGAGAGGATGTTTCTGGAAAAATAAAAACTGCATCCTTAGTTAAACAATTAAAAAGAAATCAGTGATGAGATCTCGAGGTCAGTTTCTTCATTAAGTCATCCTGCTCTCCAAGGGTTGCATTTGGAAATACATTACATTTCTGAGGACACTATGGATTCAAGGTGCAGAAATGATTATAAAAACCTGGCACAAATTTGGAGATGGTTATAATTGTCCTAGGAAAATTTGTTCTAAAACTACACTCACAATAAGTAAGCTAAAATAATAACCTCATTTATTCCTTTTTTATAAGGTGCACTTAGTATGAAATGCTCTTTTAATGGACATAAGAAATAAAGCAGCATGATTTTTTATAATTTTAGCAGAATTATATTTTCTATTCACAGCCACAAAAACAGAAAGACTGAGAGTGTGGATTTTTTTTAGTTCAACATTGTTTACATAAATATATGCATCTGTACAGTTAAAAATTGTTTTAGAACAACTATTAATAATTAAAAAACATAATGTTTGGCAATTTTTAAGTACATTGATCAATTCATATTAACATTGTATATTTTATTATCTAGAAGGAATTATTTCTATAGCTCCCAGATTCTGTATAGTTGGACCATGAAAATTAGCTTTAAATTGTACCTAAATGAACAGCCAAAAACTGTCCACTGTGAAAAAAATCCAAAACAGGCTTTTGGTTTTTCTGTCTTTATTTCTTTCTCAGTTTTTCAGTTACTTTTCAGAGGCAAGTAACATTCAAGGAAATTCTCAGAATTTACTGGTTTCAGCCAAGCCAGTTCTTTGGTCTGGCTGAAAGGCTCCTGAGAAATGACCTAGCACAACTTTTCCACCGGCCAGAATGACTTCTGTAAGCCGTCCAGCTCAACTAATGACCTTGATCATCTCGTGCCAGTGGTCTGAGGTCAGCGTGCGCTTACAGGCATCGCTGCCCAGCCAAAAGAGACAGATGGTCATGTGGGGTCAGGTAATGTGGATGAATTTCACTGCCAATGACAAACACGGTCAATGCAAAATAAGAAATTTATCTTTTCTAAAAAAGAAAGTGATTTCGAAAAAACTCTCTTACCTTCTCATGGAAACTTTTAAACATTACATTTCTAGTCTCTAATTTTATTCTTCTTGTAGTAGAAATTAGCAAAATACTATCCTATCAACTGGAAAAATCTATATGGTTAGAGCAATGCTTTCTCAGACAGGGCAACAAACTTGACAGAGTCAGAAAGTTTATCTGTAGAGGTAGTGGTGTATGAAAGAACTTCCTCACATTTTGCCATCTCCTGAATTCCCAAGCTTACAAAACAAAGAACACATGCCTTAAGGTTCTCGATCTCAGTATCTTCATAAATAATAATGTAATCTAAGATTAATCAAAGATTAAGAGTCATGAAAGCATTTCCTCATTGTGCTCAATGGGAATTTAACACATGTAAGCATATGTTGTCCTACTTGCTTGAATCAAAGTTAAAATAACCGAGGTTATTTGTAACCAGAAATATTTACATTTTAAAATAATGGAAATACAGGTGTAGCAACAGCAAAGTAATTCAAAACTGCTTAATCTGTAATGAAAGAGAGAGATGATACTTCACATTGACAGAAAGGCGGCACAGAGGAGAGCCCATGGACAGATGGACAGTAGCCGTCCTGTAGCCTATACACTGAAATTTGTTATGCCACAGTTCTGTGACAACTTAAAATATCTTAAATGAGTTATATCTTCAGATAGCAAATGCTTCATACTTTCTAGAAGGCCTAAAAATTGTCTACCTGTCTCTAAAGATCTTAGTCATTTTTTGTATTCCAGTCATTCAAGTAACATTTCATAATATCCAGAGTATTCATCTGATACAGAACCATAGCAGATCTTCTGGAGCTTGTCCTCCAATAACACAAGATACATAGATATAAGAAAACTACCTGCTCCTTGTCCTCTTTCCTCTGGTAACAACAATTTTTCCCCCAGTAGGTAAACATTCTCCCAACCCTAAATGCACACATATTTTTTGCTTTCGCACTTAAACAATAAAACAAAAATTGATCACCAGCTAAACAGAGTACTGTAGATATCAGCTTGTGTATGAAATTGTGTAATATAAAATTTTTAAAAAGATCTAAAATGTTTCCCTTTAAAAATTGAGACATAATTTTGATAAATTATTCAATGCAAGTTCAATAATTTAAACTAGCTTTGGTCATTTTTGTTTTGAAAATATATCAGATGTGCTCTAACCAAAGTATTCAGAGGACATTGACTTGCTGACGTGATGTCGTTTCCTATCCAGACATGTTAATGGCAAAGAGATACTGTGGAGTAAAAATTATTTTCTCCTGGGAATATAAAAATTGCAATGCCTTTTTAAGTTAAAAAGCTACATGTGATAGATCCTGGTGTCTGGCATTTGATATGAATCGAGTACTATTTCTGTCTTAAAACTGTACAGTACTGTATCTATGCTCAAAAGATAAACTGGTTGGTAATATTAAAATAAAACGACATATGAGTTTACTTTCTTACATTTTGCAGTAACTCAATAGCATTTAGATAGTCCATTCCAAAATTTAATCCTCAAGTGCTAATTAAATAGTACAACCAGTTACAAAATAGATCAAATATGACAGGTTTCAACTGAGATTACTATCGTCTCCACTACCGCAACTGACTCGGTGGGAATTTCTGATTACAGGTAAATCATTTCAGTGACTGCTGAGTTTATAACCTATATTAAAAAAAAAAAAAAAAAAAAAAAAAAAAAAAAAAACTCCTAGTGAAGAATATCAAAAATTCCGATTCATTTATGAATAGAAATTCAATGGAAAATGAGATAAAGAGCAATAAACAACTCAAAAAGTATTGCAAAATATGAAGTTTAATTTTGGGGGGAATAAATCCATCTTTTTGAAAGATCTGCAGTCTCCTGTGAGGAAAATATTCACTGATATCTGTCATCTGTGTAAAATTTCAGTCAAAATTTTATAGATTCCTTAGTAGGGAATTTGGGGGTTAGTCAGTGGGAGAGATTCGCATGAAGCAGAATTCCTCTCTTTTTCTCTACTTTTGGTGAGAAAGGGGTAAGAGAAGAAAATTACTACTAAGTGCATTGCAAAGTCTGTAAAAAAAAAAAAAAGTGATAGGGCTTAAAGGTTTGCTGCGTGTTGCAAGCGTAACGACGGCTTCGTCAAAACACCGCCTGATCGCTCGCACCTCCTAGATCAGGCAGCTCTGATTTTTTGGCGGTTTGTTGCTACCTAACAGAAACCGGCTGTAGGAAGCTTCTCGTTAAGAGAAGCGTAAAAGCCTGGGTTATTTGCTGGCGGCAGCAAGGACAGAGTTAATGAGGGAGTGGAAGGAAACGGTGCCCACGGCGCGACCGCTGCTTGCCGGCCGTCAGAACCTGGAAGCTGCCGGTGCTCGGTGCTCGGCACCGGGGCGAATCCCGGGAGCCGGCGGTGCCGCCGCGGATATCGGGGCGAATCCCGGGAGCCGGCGGTGCCGCCGCGGATATCGGGGCGAATCCCGGGAGCCGGCGGTGCCGCCGCGGATATGCTCCCGCATGACGAACGGAGGCTTGCAAGATTTATTAGAGGGCGGGAAACGGTTCTTTTCTGTGCTGGTCTCACTGGATATTAAGCTTTGCTCGAGTCCTATATCACATGTAGGACTTCCTATTAACCGAAGAAGCAGCTCAGCTGCAATAGAGGTGCGTTTTTAACAGTGCTGTGAGAGAGATAGATTCAGAAGTCTTGAAACAATGAAATAATATGAATTAGCGTTCTAATTGTAGTAAATGCTCATTAGCACTTCTTAGCATTTGCTTTACGCTTAATGCCGCCTCTTCAGCTCTAGGATAAAACCACATTTAATGCCGTTAGTGTAACAGTTTACACCTTTTGATTCGGTATACTGACAGAAAACGTGCATTCTGTGCACAAGAGCAAAAAGAAATCACATAGAATCATAGAATACCATATAAAATATATAAAATGTAATAGTGAAATAAACACACATGTTTTGGTGGTCAGGATTGAACTGAAACTAATAGAGGTGGAGCCAGTAACTGGAACTGACTAAGAAAAAAACAGAGAAATAATTTAGCAAGGGGTTTTGGCCAAAGACAGTTGCTACAGATAGGAATTTTCTATTAGTTTCAATGGGTTTTGTATCTGCTCCATTGTGGCAGATGCTGTATTTTAGAGGAAAAAAGAGACTAAACCAGATAAGAGGCATGAAGCCAATTTTGCTTCCATTCCCTCAGTGTAAATCTAGACTAACTCATGAAAGATTTACGGTGGTAGACTGGTGAGCAACATCTGATCCACAAATTAGAAGACATAAACCTGGGATGAAGGAAGGAAGTAGAGACAGAGTGTGTCTTAAAGGACAAAAAAAAAAAAAAAAAAAAAAAAAAGAAAAAAGAAAAAGGAAAAAAAAAAGAAAAGAAAAAAAGAAAGATAAGAGGAAGAAGAAAACTATCAACTTTGAAATCAAAAATTATTCTTAAGTATCCCTAAACACAAGCAGCAAACCGTGCAGTTCAATTTTATAATGTTCTTCAGAGTAACAGATTATATGCATATTTCCAATGTGCCTGGAAAAATGAAACAAAATAGAGCATAAAACTGAAAAATTTGAGAGTAAGTCTTAAAAAGAAAAATTGTTTACCTCGCACTTCATGGCCTTTTCTTTTTTTAGTGAATCTTTTTTGCTCTCCTTCTTTTTCAGGATCCCTACTCTTCTTTTTTTTCTCTCTCTCTCTCTCAAGGAAAAAGGGGCAAAATAACATTATCAGTGATAATATTGACTGTACTCAATTCTGTATCCCAGGAGAAAGTCTACAATAGCACATTTAGATCATACAAGTGAAAATGCTTGCTTTTTTTACCTAGGAAAAGATACAGAGTTAGGATGCTGAGCAGTCCAAAACATGAGTTGTTACATGCAGAAAGTTCACTTTTGCACTTCCTAAAATATTCTACTGTTTTGCTTCTAGCTGTTACTCAGCTAGAAATTATGGTAGCTTGTGTTGCCATTCTGATAAAAATGGCCACAAATTGTCTATACCGGTTTAGTGGAAGTGACAAGGCTTTTAGCCCTAGAAGAGAGGTAGGCAGTTACAGAAAAGTATCTACTCTCCCTTTGAACGAGTATTATTTGCTTGGGAAGAGATATGTCCATGTCAAACCAGAGTTTTTTAACAGTTCAGTATTCAGTTACAGTCTTCAGATTAAGAAAACATTTAGCACTATCGTAATTCTCGTTCCCCGTTCCTCATTATGGAAGAAGAAAGGGTCACTTTGGATGTAAAATGCTGATGAGGATTATTTAAATGCTGTTGTTACATAAACTGAGTTCGTGGAGAGATAAAAATGTACCGAAGGCACTTCACCCTAATCTAACTAACATTCATTCATTAAATCTTTCTATTTTCCTGTGCATCCATCAATATATAGTCTTGGGTTTATACCTGATTTGTAAAGGTTTGGTGTTCACAAGAAAGGTAGAACAGTAGGGGATGGGCTCTTTGTAATGTAGATATTAGCTATAATAATAACAATATTAAGTCTGTTGCAGAATGATGCTAATGGTGCAATTATTAAGTCATAAATAGGTTTTTGTAAATAATCGGGTAATATTTACACAAATACTATCACTTTGGCTAGTTTCAGTCAGCCTGTCAAAATAATTTTTTCCGTTATAACAAAATTGAAGTGTAAAACCATTAGTACAAAGTCTAAAATCTGTATGTCTAAAGTCCGTATGAAAATCACATGGCTTCTATTAAGGTTACAGTATGATTCTTCATTTACCTAGAAACAGAAAAAGGAAATCTTACTCAAAGCATGAAATATCACTTGCTAAAATCACACCAGTTGATACAATAAATTTCCTTAATAGCTGCTATTGTTGCTGATTATTAAACTAATTCACTTTTGTGTCTTAAAGCAGACTGTAAACTCCTCAGGGCATGATACGATTCTTTTTCAACACAGTGTTAATACAGAAGAGGCCCATTCCTAATTGGAATCTTTCAGCTCTTCTGTAATATAAATAAAATGATAATTAGAAATGTATCCAGATAAAAAGAAACAAAGGTCTCATAAATACCATTAAATGTTTCTATTATCTTGTGGCAGTAAAAGTTCAGTGCTTATTTTCTTACAGAGCAATTATAGGCAAAATCCTTTCAAGGTATAAAGGAAAAGGAGGGAAGGCTTCAGTGTGTATGCTGTCTTTTGCAAAGCCAAAGACAAAAACAGATACCAGATCTGAACTGAAATAAAAACAAACACATTAAAATTGATCTGAAGTATTGTATCAAAGTATTGTAAAATTTCACAGGACATAAAGGTAAATGAAATGTTAGTCATATAGTGTGTCTATGTTATCGAGGGAATTAAGTCAAAGGAAAACAGCACCTCAGTTGTCAAAGATTAATGATTAACCAATTAATGCCTGAGGATGTCAGACAAAAAATCTGGAATTAGTCTGTGCAGACTGGAAGTCAGAATCACATACAAGCTGTTTGTCCATGACGAGTGAATAAATAAAGTCTTTTTCATGCTATACTCACTACAAATTAGACAAATATATCCATCAGTGGATAGATGCATTGCACATGGCTCTATTAGCTTGTTTCCTCTAACATAGCTCTGAAATTCATACTACAGGCAACAGAAGGTATTTATTTATCTTCCAACCATAAGGCTATAAAAATGATAGTTTAGAAGCAGAAAAAAATAGGCAAAGAAACGCTTTATCTGGCTAATGTTAATGCATAACCTGCATTTGCTGTATATACATAATGCACTGAGAAATAAATTAAATGACAGATGGCTTCTCCCTCCCCCCTTGTATGTTGTAGCATGACTGTACAAACAATCTAAATCACCGGCAGATACGTGCTATGGAAACACTGTGCAGAGGTAGTTAATTACTTCTGCCAGAGAACAAAAATGCAATTGCATTATTTATTTTGAAATTACAAACACAGTGAACTGTGAAACAATCATAACTAATGTAAAGGTAATTCAATGTTCATCTTTGGGAGTAACCAATAGAGCCATGAATTCAATAACTAGTATGTCTTAATAACTCAAAATGAAATGTAAACACGAATAATATACATAGAAGGTATATGAATGCTGTTGACATAAACCTGACAACATTATTAATTATCTTCTATTTAATTAGACCCAAACTCATTCTGGCTTGTAAAAACAGTGTGTGGGGGAAGGAAATTAAAAAGCTTGGAAGCAGTCCCAGTATCAGTAAATGCTACTTTCAAGGTTTTGAGGGTAATTATATGGGCAGGGTGTCCTTTCTTGTAGTCTATGCTCCCTTCATCAGTGTACCTCTCTCAGTGCTTGAGCTGTCACTCTCTACATCTTACGCATCTATTTCCTAGCTGTAAAAAGAAGAAAACAAAACAAAACAAACAAACAAAAACACTTTGGAACTGAGTTTACAAATAATTTTTCCTTCAATTCTGGTCGATTTTCTAGATTATCACTAATTCTTCTCCGTAGCCAGAAGAGTAAGCACTTTGGGAACCTCCTGTATTTCAAGTCAATGACAGTCCCAGCAGAGCATATCTTCCTTTCTCTCCATGATATTCAAACGATGTGACTTTGTGGGAGACACCATACAGACCTCCACTGAGATGTAAGAGGAGGAAGGGACATATTAGGCTTTTTAATACCTACGGAAATTCACACTCTGATAAAAGGTCCACAGAAGTCAGCAAAAGGAATTTATCGCCTTTGTCAGCTATGACTACTCTTTTAAATCAACCTGATTATCCTCTACATTAAAGAACAAGCCTGTGGCATTCACCGTGGGCAGAACCCTGCTTGACATGCAGCAATGGACAAAAAAGGAATCAATCTCTTAATTTTTCATAAAATTGTTTTCATACAGATAGAAGTGGATGTTGGAATCGGAAATGGCAAAGAAAAGGGAAGCACTACCTATAGTCTTACTTGCCAGGTACACAAAGGTAACCCACGATGTGTTTCCACCAAACAGGATAAGAATATGTTTCTACATTGGAGTGCATAGTATTCTATTAGATATTTTTATGATTATAGCAGCAGGAGGTTTGAAATTGCGACGAGAGTAAGTTAAAGGTAGACAGACTTTACACACTGTGGTTAGTGTATAATGTATATCATATTTGTATCATCTGCAATGATTTTAATGCTAGAGTATTAGGGGAAGAAATTCTTTAATAAGCAAATTACTTCGCCTTGCTAAGATCACCATTTTTGAACAGGGACTGGCTACATGTTAAAAAAAGGCAAAAATGATGGGAAGCACCAGCTCCGAATCATTTCTGGAGCATGTTCTGTACCTTACTCACTTGAAATAGTCAGATGTCTCTCTCTTCCAACAAATTATCTGAAGACACGAGAGCACAGAGCAATTGTCTCTATGAGTACAATCATCATGTCCCTGGACCATGAAACTGCCAACTTTTGGAGGAATTTACATAGTTGTTATGAGTAGCACTCCACTTGCTGGCACAAAGGCATTTATCTAATTTTAATTTGGCTTGGGATTGTGAGGAGCTATATTGAGGAGAGGTATATTCAGAAATATTGAAGGTGATTCCTATTCATCAACACGCTTAAAAAGTAACTGCACTTTGAAGAGTCTTTATTTTTCAGGTAGTGTGCATTTGCAAGAAATTAACTAACTTTTGTGGTAATCACAATAGGGGCTATTACTTTATCCTTGCAAAAAAATGAAGGTTTACGCAAGTGTTTTCACCTTTGGTAATGGCCCATTTGAGATTAATTTATTCATCTTTAGAAAGTGCAACAGAAACACTGTCACATTTGTGATTATAAGAAAAGTTAGAATTGAGATATGATGAAGAAAAGGGTCTCCAAATAGAGTTTATGGAATCCTGCGGCTCTCAGTAGGGTAAACATGTTATAAAAAATACACCGCATCAAGAGAAATAAAATGAGTATGATGATGAGCAAGAAAAGAAGCTGCCATTTTTCATTTGCGGTCAAACAGTTATCTTTAGTCTCTGCAAAGAACAACATAAGGCAGAAAATTGCCTGCGTTGTTATATTCAAAAAGACAATAGAAGAAAATGAAAGCAAAAAGAGTTTGTAAGATTGAAAGAAAGTAAGTATTATAATCTCTTTGTAACTTAATGAGAATTGGTCTCTAAATCTCATGTTAGAAAAAAATCTCTGAAGAATAAATCTAAGAACTAAATATGTTTTCAGAGTGCAAAGGAAAATTATAAAAATATACAAAACATAAAATTTGTATATTATTAAGCAAAAATAACACTTTAATAATATTAAATATTATATAAATATAATACTGCCACTGTGCCTAATAGTTTCACTAAACTATAAAATCAACTTCTCTGGGACTGGTCACAGTCTGCTGTCACCCTCTCATATACAAAAACCTCTCACTACATGAAGTTTTGTGTTATTATCTTACGTATTTGCTATCTCTGAATGCAAATGTTTATGTAGCTGAATGTACTCTCTAGCTAAACTATCTCTACCTCCTAACATGTCTGTATTCAATGAAAGTTAATCCCCTTCTGGAAGGAAAAAAAAATGAAAATAGGTTTATTAATCCTCATCTATCTAAGCAATAGTTAAGTTTTGATCTTGCTTTTCTTAATACTCCATCTATTCTGGAAAATATTTCATTAATTCAAGAAAAAATATGCTATAATTAGAAGTGTGTTTGTAAAACGACTTGGTGGAATGTTCTTCCTCTACATACTTTGACACCAACAGCTCTCAGGGTTATGTTATTTCTATCAAAATCATGGAATGGAGGTAAGCAGGCCTCCAAACTCACCTATCAGAAGATTCATAGTCAGGTTGGTAAGTACTGGGGTAGAGGAATGACCTTGTCTGAATCTGGAATTCAGTAGTGCTTATATTCAGGGAGGGTTTTAAAATATATATTTTAGAGATGAACTACACAGAAGAGTGTAGATTGGGCCAAAACAAGCACTTAAGTGAGACTGGATAAGCAGAGGCTGCAAAACCAGATTTTTTTCTCTGCATAAAGCCTTCCGGCAGGACATAGTGCAGGAGGTCAGCAGTGGAAATGCTCATTTCCATGCAGGTTTGTCTCACGGGAGACGACACTCTAACCGTCTGTCCAGGGAATAAGGAAAACACAGACATGTGCTTACCCCCACCCAGGACTTACTGAATGCTTTCCTCTACAGTGCTCTAAAGGTTTGATGGTTTCTGGAGAAACAACGTCATAAAAATAAGGACAGAAACATTGCAAGTGGGGTTGGGAGGATTTGGTTTATTCCTGTCTTCCCCCACCATCCTCATAAAAAAAAATCACAAAGATAAGATCATGGGTGTAAAGATGTAATCAACAAAATAATCAGATAAAAAATCTCGTTGTTTGGAAAGGTGAGGGTTAAAGACCTCAGAGACAGAGATCATGGCAAGTTTTTTCTAATGCTTACTTGCAGCTCACTGCAGTCCAGGGGGTAGAACTAAGCAAAATAACTAAGTAGAACTAAGCAAAATAGCTCAGAGTCAAGACCCAGTATTTTAATTCTCTGAAATCTCTCTTTCCCCCCCCCCCCCCCCCCATCTGATTTCAAGGAACTCAGCTGTAAATAATGTTTGAGACTATGGTTACCCAGTAAGTCAAAATCTAGCTGTTCACATTTTAATGTGTTGGGCACTCTTTCACAGAGCCAATCCGTACACATGTTGGAGAATAGCTTATTCTATAGAAAACGCTGAATGTCATACGCATGCTCCGCATACTCCAGAAAGGAGTAAGCACTTTTGAGAATTTGGGAAACATAATACAAATTTGAACAATAAGGATGGACTAAAGAATAAGTGATAACCAAAAATAAGAAAAAAATAAAGTAAATACCATATGTAAGGATAATAGGAAAAGAATTATTTCATACAGAAGATAATAAACACACAGACTAAACTGTCAAAAGAGAAAGTCTGGATTTTGCCAAAAGATAGATGAATTTTACACACTAAGCAGTTAAGCTTTGAAGGGAATGTATCAGAAAATTGGAAAGGATGGATACAACAATTCAAAAAATATATGAGTACTACAGAGAAAAGCTTCAAATCAAGTGTAAAAAAAAAAGTAAAAAAAAGTATTGCTGTGTTGTACTGTGTTGGAAGGGAAAGGCCTAGGGAATTTCTCGATTGAAAATGAGCAAATGTAAAGTCTATGTTTTGATCATTGTGTTAGAAATCTGAGTCCTAAGAAAAATGTCAACTCACATTCCATATGTTCAAAAAAAAGAAGCAGATGAAGTATTTTACTAATTTACTAGAGATCTTCAAAGATACTCAAAATCTACGTATATAAACATTTCAAGGATGTTCTAATTCATGAAAAAATTCAGAAATGATTTACAAATATTGCATTCAAGAGGAAAGGAGGATACCTGGTTATAAACACATGCATAAAAAGTTCTACAAAGATTGAACATGTCATTGTTTTGCAAATGAGCAGAACAATAAAAAAAGAGACAGATTGGGAAATAAAACCCATGTCAGAAGTCAGAAAGCATGAAGTTACAATGAAAACTGAAACAAAGAAGAAAGCTTTTCAGACATATAAATAAACAGAATAGAATAAGGGGAAAAATAGGGCAACTACATCGTGAGACTGGTTATAGATTTGTAATTCCAAAAATTAAATGAAAATGATCGGTTCTATAGGTTCAGTAATTTCCACAGCATGAAGCTACAGTCAACAGATGTTAGTCCAGTTATTTAATACTACTGAAAGTATTTGGAATAGATAGCATTAAGTGCTACACAACATTCCTAATTAAATATCAATAGAATACTACTTGAGACTTATTATATACAGTGTTATGCATATACTGACCCACACAATATACAACTCATTAGCTGGAATAGCTGGTGAGACAACACAGTTCAAAGATTTGGTCGTATGCAAGTCGGCATTTGGATCAGCACCTCCCATATAAACGAGGTAAATTACTTTCAGGTTATTATATTCAGGTACTAAATTTTGAAAGGGTAGCTATTACTGCATGTAAAATATTTATCAGTACTTCGAAGAAAGGCATGCTGCTCCTCAGCGCTGGCTCCCCCACTGCCAGATCTAAATGCAAAAGTTCACAGGCGATGACACGGCAGTGACAGCTTGCTGGAGCAGCAACGCAGAAAAATGAGGGCGGTGACAGGTGATCTAGAACCTAGATGGAGTTTTTCCTGTTTAGAAATACTAGCAGAGCCCCAGAAAGGAGATTCATGTTTTTGCAGTAGGTAACACGTTTGTTTTCTAGCAAAAAATAGAGAATTTCCACTTCCCTGGAAATTCATGAGGGGTAAATTCATTGAGAAGGTAATTGGATTTGGGACAGAATCCAGAGGTGTATACTGTGAGATACTCTGAAACTGAATTTAAATTTAAGTGCTACAGAGATTAATATAATAATGAGCAATATGAGGCATATAGAAAGGTAAATAAAAAGTGTTACCATAGGGACCATTCTATGAAAGTAGCAAATATATAAGTGAGAGTGAAGCATTTGGTAGCAGGGAGAATGAAAATGAGGAACTTGCTTTTAGGTCAGCAAAGCAGTGAAATATGCACGATTTCTAGCATGCTAAGCTAAGCGTTTGTAGAAAATATAGATTAAGTTCAAAACAGTCACAGGGCACCTTATTTTTTTTCTGGAGAAACAGTTTTAAAGTAATTCAGAACAATACAGAAGTCAGTATGTGAACTAACAGATTGTGGCCTTCCTCCCTGTGTTACACTGGCAGGTCCCAAACTCTTCTGCACTAGAAGTGCCTATGCTTTTTCGGGGGGAATCCAGACTTTAGTGTCTGGATGTTTCCTTCTGTCTCTCTCTTCTTAGCCAACGCCTAATTTTGAAAATTGAGTAGGACAGGCTAGTTGCTATTCAGTAAAGGTTTGTAATTGCATAGCTACACAAATGAAATACTTTTCATGCTTGTATGGTTTTAATGCAGTAATAGAACATAAAATCAGCTAGAATTAAACCACTCAGACCTAGACGCTGATGCCGGTTACACTGCAATCATTGTTGCCTCAAATTTGAGGTTAGAAATATATTGTGCCCCCACCATTTCTTTAAACTTAGAATTAAATTAGATCAAGCCAAAGAAGTCAAAAGAGAATAACTGGCATGTAAAAATTATGGATGAATGAAAATCACTTAATTTTGGTGTAAATTATGGCCATTATAGTCACAGGCATTTGTATTTTTACAAATATAACCCATAACGTTTTATGACAAGTTAGTTTCAGATGTCATCCTTATCATGACTGTAGCCCGTTATCAGTCTCCAGAGTAGTGTTTCCTTGTTGTCATACTCATCTCCTATCTCCTCACCTTCTTGGGTCACAGATGGAAAGATACAGGATGAAGCAAATGGGGAAAAAAAGAGACTGGGATCTGCACTAGGGAAAGCTTTATCAGCTGGCAGACAGAGCATATTCAAATCACCAGTCTTTAAGCATCAGCCTTTCCAGAAACTACTTCAAACATTTGCTAATGTAGCATTTCTAATTTCATATAGGGCCTTTGTCAAAACACGGGCTGAGAAGGGGGAGCAAAACTGGTGAGTTCCTATCACACAGTTTTATTCTCACTACAAATACCATAAGCTAACATGTGGTATTCTAAATTTAAAACCCTGGTTCCACTTCTTGAAAGATATAGTACATGTAAATAAAAGTTGCATCTTCTAATATTTTGTCTTATCTATTTCTTAAATGCTCTAACACAGAGACCCAAAAATGACAGTAATACTGCTTGCACAATTTATAGCCAACAGAGAAAATACCTCCTTCATTTTCTACCACTTCCTACACTATCCATCTCCAAATATGATTCAGACTTGGTCATTTCCTTAGTTTCAGTATTTCTGTAAATTCACTGCACCTGTCAACCTTTTTTTCCACTCCTTCAGACCTGACTTGCTCTCTCCATTCTTCCTATGATCATTCAATACAAATGACTCTTACCCTCCCTGCGTTTCTTTATGGAAGAAAGAGAATCCTTCTTCTTACAAAATATCATTTTGGTGTTTCTAAGGGAAACATTATAAATGCTTCTTTTCTCTTTAGTTTATGTCTGATCTCATTTTCCACAGTTTTTGCTGCCCTTACCAAAGATCTACTATGCAAAATAAATTGTATTGTAATTTGCATTGCATGATTTCGGAAGACGACAATTAACCTTAGGATCCCACTTTTCCTTTTTATGTCAGATAAAACCATCTGAAAATTAGGATTTTGCTTCAGGAAAGCAGTCTACCTTCAACATGCAGAATATATCCTTCACAGACATAGTTGCCAGGAATAAAAGAAAATACGAATGTTTGGGATTTTCTTTTAGCCTTATATATTTGTGCTTCTTTACATTGCTTGCCTGAAAATAATGTTGTTTTTTTTTTTGTCCCGTTTAATAGAAACAGCTACATAGTATGCTTTAATTACTTGACAGTAATGTACATCAGAAAAGCGGGCACATTTTAGTGCTTGAGAATGCAGGTACTTATTGCAATGTACCAGAGAACATTGGCAGGTACAAAAAAGGAAGACATTTTATATGAAGTCATTGAATATATTGCTGCTAAAATATATTATTGCCTTTTACTAGCTTTTGATTTCATAGATGGTTGGTAACACTCATACATCATTCCTAAGTGAATACTTTCAGATACATTGCACCAGGCTGCTGGCTACTGTTCTTTGAATCCAGAGATAGACCCATTCTTTAAAAAAGTATCTGTCCTAAGCCAAAGCTAGTCTTTCATGAATCAGATAAAGCACAAATACAGAAAGGCAAAATTTGTGCCATTCCCCTATGTGAAGTAAGGTCAGGGATGAACTGGGTCCACAGTCTATCTGCTGCACAGATGTGTTGGTCACGCTGTGCTGTGCTGCTCCCCCAGAAAACTGCTTTGGGAACTCTAGTTTCAAACCCAAAATAAACAAAAGAATCCCTTATTCAATATGTGAATGTCTTTGATCCCTATACAAGTCTTTCTTTAGTCTTTAACTAATCATTTATCTTAAAATAATCTGATACTATTACATTAAATACAGCTAATGTTCCTTTGATATAGGTTATAATACAATTCTGATAAATGAATTCTCATTATACAAACGGAGAGGAAATTTTGTTAAAAAGTTAAGATAATGGTATAAGCAGATAAAAGGCAATGGACTGAAACAAAAAGAAATAGGAAAGGCAGCTTAACTTCTCACCAACAGAACAGCCTCTGCTAAATTTCTCCTGGGGGTTTTGTTGTTGTTCTTTTTAACAAGATTCTTTCTATAGCGTATTCCTGATTAAATGATACACATTACACTTGAATGCTAAAAAGACATCATAGCCAACCAAATATAAGCAATAAAACTAAATGACAATCTGTATCAGATATTAATTTTCCAGTTGTGCCATTTGAATACGTTACAATTTGTTGATAAAATGTGCTTCCTAGTTATCTACTCTTATCATTCTCCCCAAAGATTTTTGTTTAACAAATCTCCATCGTCTTGAATGTTTTCTTGATCAAAATACCAAAGGACACTAAATATTATTTTAAACCAGTTGAAACTTTGGGGGAGAGGGGGCTTTTAACATTTTATGATGAATTTAAAATTGTGTCAGAATCAGTGTGGGAGATAATACTGGAGCTATACTACCCTTGAGCATGCATTAAGTGTGTACAAAGAAAGCATACTTTCTTCTTTATTATACAATAACATACATAGTAACAGCTTTTTTTTTTTGTTGTTTTATTAGAGGGTAACTGAATGTTCAGATAAGGTAAAAACAGAAAGTACAAATAATTTTCAGCAAAGAAAAGAATGTTGCACTATAATGTTATAAAAGAATGAATTATTGCCAAGTGCCCACTATGAAACCTTGTAAAAGCATCAACAAAGAGCATGCAAAAAGTTATTATAGTACACAGTTTCCTTAAATTACCTGAAAGCAGCAAATTTGGAGGATCAATATAGGGTTTTGGGGGGTTAGAGTGCTTCCGTTTAAATTCTTGAAGTAAAGTATAAATGCAAGTCAATTTGAATTTCATTTAGCAAATAGAAGTATAAATTTGTTTATCTTACATGTTTAAGGCTAAAAGCATTGTTGCCCAAAGAGGAGCTCAACTTTGAGCTTAAGGAATTCAGATGTTATTCCCTCACTAAAATGGCACAAGAACAGTACAATGAATTTTGAATACAATGGTTTTTGCATTCACTGTACTCAGTAAAACAAGTCATTAGTATTCACAAAATATTGCCAAAGATAAAGAGGATCTGAGAGGAAAATCAATGTTTATTATTTTAGTCTTTAAGACTGTTTCCTTCCATCTTCCATCACCTGCTTCTCTCTTCATTTTTTATTTTGTTTAAATTATTGACATGTTTCTTTGTCATTTTATGACTTTCAGTAATCCAAAGGAATGAACTAGATAGTTAGATCAAAATAAAACACTTGTTAGCTGTGGCCTAACAATTAATGAGAAAATACACATGTATGTATGTTCTAACGTAGCTTTTACTTTCAGTATTGCATAGTAATAACATTGTGCTCTTCCATCTCCATCACAAAGTATCAGTGATGTTAGCTCCATGTATTTGATACTGCTGATTGATTAGAGTAAGAGTAAATTTTTTCTATCTTTAATTTGAATATTTTTCCTGTCTGCATTTTATGGTTCAGTCTGCAAGACTCTGCAATCGGAATTTACAGAAATCCAGATGAATGGATTTGGACTACTGCAGAGAAGAGGCTGGCCACAGACACGACTGGCGCTGTTAGATGGAGGGGGAAAGAGTCAGAGAATATCTTAATTAACTTGAAACTAAGAACCTTCTGAAAAGTGAGTGAACCTCTAACAATATGGTTCCTTCTTTCTTCTGTCCCTAAAAGATCTAGAAGTGCTTGTAGCTTCCTTAATATTTCACACAAGGGCTAACAAGATGCTGCTTTTAGAAAAGGTGAAGCTGGATCTTTTTTTCTTTGCACTATATATTTCCAATATTTTGCAGCAAAGATGATACAAGATTTAAATACATTACATTTTGAAAACTATTTAACAACAATACAAAACTTATCAGAAAAAGAAAACCTGTAAAAACGTAAGTAGAACTCGCTGGACTAGAAAGAGGAGTGATTTTGAAAACAAACAAACAAAACAAAACAAAAAAACAGAACAGCTTTTACAGCTCAGACATTTTACTTCCATTTTCTGCATCTGCTGCTAGTACATGAGGCTGCAGTAGAAACTACAGCCTCATCTGCAGATACAAGTCCTGGACATTTTACAAAAGTCAGGCGAAGGGTAGCTTTAATCTAATTTTCCAATTCTCTAATGCTTGGCATGACAGAAGCCATAGCAAACCAAGGCATGATTCAAAACAGCCTAGAAGGTGCTTTAAAATTATGCAGGTTTTAGAAATCTCACAGACCACTGTGCCAGCTGGGATGGAATAGGCATGGCATCACCCTTCCAAACACGTGGCTTTGGGGAAAAAAAGGGTTGTTCCTAGAGAACTGGGCCGTTAGGAGGTGGCTTCCTCTTACGAGATGCCTAGAACTGCCCTGCAAGCTCAGTAAAACCCAACACGGCAGCTGCCAGCCTGGCTTTGGGGTCTCCCACGTTCATTCAGACTGGAATAGTTAGGGAGCACATTAAGGCTCCCGCAGGATGAACAGCTGCAACGGAAACCGTGAGTTAGCTCAGACCTTCATCACAGGATCTGAACTTTTTAAATGCAAAGGTCCATTAGCAGAAATATAACTCCACAGCCCCTGGGGAGTGCTGCTCTGCCAGAGCCTGGAGAAGATGCAGGAAAAGACTCACACACAGCTCAGCCTTTCACCTTGTTCTTGGGGCACTAGGAGGTAGAAATAAAGGAAGGAAGAGAAGAAACATTTTGCTTTTGGTTACACTAAAGTTTTATCGCTGTATGTATACTTCCCATAGTACAATAACTCCTATGCATGTTTTTAGCCATCAGGCTACAACAGGAAACGAGTAACAGGATTAGAAACATCTTTATCATAATTTCATTCCCTCTCAGTGCCATTTTTCTCGTCACTTTACTGCTTTCCGCTTCTGTCCAGGATAATAAAAGAATGGGAGATCTTCTCTCTTATCCAACTATTCAGCTGATACTAAGAGGATAATAAAAAAAAATGATTTAATGCCCATTTTGAAAATCCATCAAAGTGGATTTTCAACTATCCTCACAGGCCTAATAATCAAGTGAAGAAAATCTTTACATAAATCCAAATTCATGTTCCCTTTCAGTAACGTGGACATAGGTCAGTATACATGACTAGATTTTTAAGGGAACTTACAGCTCTTAACAATAGGCACCAAATGGGATTTTCAAAGGTACCTAAGCATCTCATTCTCACTGGTGCTCTTCTGCATCTTCATGAGCCCAAGTACTATTAAAAATCCATCCTTTGATCATCATCAAGTGCATAAAGAAACTCTCAAAAGCGTGTAAACAGCTGATAGACATTTATTCAGAGGAATGGAGGTAGGAGGGATCAGACAGAAAAGAAGCGAATAAGTAATTCAAAAAACAGATCATTTCATGCACAGTCTGCATACTCTTTCCTTGTCAGGATTGAAAGGTAACAATTCAAGCACTTAGATTCAAGTAAGGAAAAGTTATATTGGTTTTATTCTGAAAGAAAGATCCAAGACACAATCTAATTTAGGTATGGTCTCCAAAGCAGGGAAAGTTCTGGCTTTACATTTAAAGAAGAAAAAGAAAAGAAAAGGCCATTTTTTCTGACTTCATTCAGATTCATCCAGCAGCATCAGGCTAGTATAGCTTAGGATGTAGACATCTGTCTAACCATTTAGGAGATATGGTGATTTCCTTTATATGCACTTTACTGTATTTTTGAGAACATGTTTATCTCATCCTGCTTTTAGACAGCAGCAAATGTTATTTCCTCGTATAAAAGCATAAACTGTTCCGACAAAAATTCAAATAACTTACATTCTGTCAAGAATTAAACTAATTTTGTTTAAACTCGATTTCTTGCTCAGTTTTTTAAAAGCGTATCCTTCCTCCAGATGTCATTTGAAAATGATGTGAGGATTTCTGCATATACCTTAAAACTACAAAAATTAAATTGCATTTGTTACCACAGAATTCAGAAGAAAAAAAGGAAAGGAAGTTGCTCTCAGGTCAAAAAAGTTTGATTTTTTTTTTTTAACCTGTTTGTGTAACTATGAAACATCTGTTTCTCAGGACTCTGTCAAGTCTACTTTGTTGCCATAGTGTGTAAGAAAAGGCTGTACTCCTTTCCTTTCTCAAAGGCACTTTGCTTTTGTTCTTTTTTCTTGACTTCTAAAAGTTATTTCTATTTAAAAATAGAGGAGCTTTTGTGTAGTCTACATAGACCAATGAGCATCTCCACCAAAAACACAGTCTCTGCATTTCATATGCTCTAAGGAAAAAGGGAACTATTCACCTTTTTATCTTCAGGAAAGAGCTTTAACAACAGGCAGCTTTTTATTATTATTATTTGACAAAGTATAAATATAACAGTGAAGTATCTGTCACACAGTCTGGCATGACTGCAGAAATCTGTTCCAAAAATTTCATTTACAAAACACATTTCTATTGCTCAAGATTTTGAATGATGTACCAGCAATACAAACTCTCTCTCCAGAGTTTACCTACACTGCTAATTCAGAGTAACTTACCAGTATCTTATTAAGACCTCTAGCTTCCTCACTAATGAAACTCAACAGCATTTTATTTACCCAGAAAATCAAGTGTAAATGCAAACAAGTGTGTATTTTCTCAATTCAGCTGGTGATAAAATGTGGGGAAGATGCTAGCTTTACCATCATTCTGTGTCATTTAAGGCACAGCAAAACTAAAGTCATGGTGCTGTGCTAGAAAAGGGAAGAAAATAAAAAAAAAAAAAAAGACATCTGATATTTTGCATCAGCAAAGTTCTTGTTTAATCTTTATTATTATTGTGCAACTCTAATGCTTTATAGTACGATACTTGGATGCTGATTTTGCTTGGATAACAGATTTTCCTGCTGCATAAGGGAAAGGAATGGGTTTACAGTTAGTGTGTAGAAATTATGCTGGTAAGCAATAGGAAATAAACAGAGGAAAAGTATGAACTCATGATTTAGGGCATATGCAAGCCTTCTAATTACTCAGATTCACAACATAGGGATCATCATGGACCTTAGATTTCAACTTCCTGAAGTCTAAATCAAAACACTGTCCTACGAGTTGGATTCGGTTCCTCACCTATAAGCCTCTAATGCCATGCGAGACACCACTGAGGCTTGCATGACAGTGGCAGATGTGATACAGGATATATGGAAAATTCACTTCCTTGTGAAGTGGGAGCTGGAGGCCCAGCTGCAGACCTTAGGACACCTCGGGTGGCACTAGACAACTATGTTCAGATAAGTCAATCAAGTCTCATCTCCACTTTTGGAGAATGCTGCAGATTTTTCCTTCTAATATAAAAGCAACAGCAATGCATTCAACTTGAGAAAAAACTTAAATGTCATTCCAAAGCTTTGATTGGTATAGAAAGTGCCGGGCTATATATTTAGTCATTTTTTGCACAATATATGGAACAAAATATCTAGGCCCAAGGTTCACGTCCTCATGATCTGGTCTCCATTCAGCTTGGTACAGCAAGGGCCAAGTACACAGAAATCCGATGAAATCAGCCAGCGTGCTGCCAGCAGGGTTACATACATCTCGTCTGTCTCGATTTCAGAGGAATTGGGGTTCATTTCAGAATCATCTCTAAGTCAAATAATATGTTCAAATAATCTGGTCAGGAGAGCTGCAACTCTGAAGATTCTTCGTATAGCGGTATTATTCCCTGAGCACTACACCTCGCTGACGTGGAAGAGCACGTTGCACATGCTAAAGCCATTGCTAGAGTTATTCTATGTTTATATTAAGCCTATATTTTCAATAATTTCTTTACAATCATGAATGCAAGGGCAGAGAACAGGAAAACTAAATGAAATCTGTGGTCTGCAGTTCTCATTTTCAGGGGATTAAGCCTGTCTCAGGGGACTTGGTTCAGATCCATTAACCATAATCCTATTTGGTTCCAGACAAGATCCTAAAGCGTTAACCCTAGGGGTCTAGAGCAAAGCACTCTCAGGAATCTTCCCTTGATATTAGAAGTCAAAAAATCCTGATGAAAATTGCAATCTTATTGCTCTCTCAGAAAAGATCTTCAGAAGATTAATGCAACAATTACAAAAAATATAATAACAAGTTAGATTTTATTATGCTATTGAAAATTGAGGGAAAGACATATTTTGCATTCATTTTACACGTTATGGCTCAAATGTTGCAAAATAAATTAGTTTTTCATCACTTATGTGATAAATGTATAGGATTTTTATGAAATGGAATGAAAATTTCTAAAAACTGACCAAAAAGAAAGATTTAAAAATGAAATTTGTGATATCATCGCCAAACATCCAGCAACTAATAGAATCAGTTTTGTTTTGTAAACAAGGCAGGAAGCATAGAAAGAAAGATTAAGAATAATATAATATTCTTAATATAAGAATAATATAAATTAGGTCAGCCTTAAAGAATGAATGAAAACTAAATCTCCCAAACACATGTGCTTATCTGTTAAAATAACAATAGCCTATGCACTACCTATTATAACTGCCTTCACAGAAAACATACGTTACCATATACCAGGCCTAATCATCCATTAGCATCCATTAATTGGAAAGGACCTTCAGTGTAATGAGACCTATGTCTTATATGTGATCCCAACAAACAGAATCACTTAAAAATAATATTCTTCAATATTATATCAGAATGATACCTTTACCAATGCTAAGAGGTGTAAATTAGAAGAGGTCACCTGATTATGGAAAACATTTCATTTTTTAAAAAAAGTTGTATTAAAAAAAAAGAGCTTGCCTAAGCAGAGAGAGACATGAACAAGAATCAGCTTAGCAATTTTAGAAGGAAACAGGAAATTTAAAATAATGTAGAATAATTATATCATCTTTCATAACAAATATTTAGGGAGACAGGGTAAAGCAAATTGTCTGATGCCTGCCTTCTGAATTTATTATACCAATCTTTCTGCAACAGAGAAATACAATCTCAAATTATATTAATGAATGGAATTGGTGTTGGAAGGAGTACCAAGAGTACCAAAAGGTAATGATTTTGTTAGTTATAGAACACTGATACAGAGTGCATTTCCAAACCTGTTTACATGTAAACATATTTGCAAAGTTTCTGATAAATGAGAAATGTTCTTTTCTGATGGCTTAGTTATAAGCTGGCCTGTGTGTTCATGTAAGCAACCAGCTGGGTGAAAGTAGTCTTTTTACAAAACAGAATACACAATAATAAACTCAGATTTCCTAGGCACGGGATGGAGAAGTATGTGTGGGTCAGTGCTGGACAGGCTGCGCCTGCTCCTCACAGAGCTCCTCCTCTCCCAAGGCTCCCACAGGGAGTTTTCTCCCTGGACTTCACATGGAATTAAAGATTTTCCTACAGGAAGCTGTTTCTGGGGAAATGATCGAAGTGCTTTTACTACCACTTTAGCAGATATTATTTGAAATCAATAATACAAAAATAAATTATCTTCTGAAAGCAGCTACAAGACACCAGTTAGGCTAATACAATTATATATGCAGCATATAACCAGAGCAACATTAAAAATAAGAGACAACTTAATGGAAAGAAAAGAAAAACAACTTACTGCAGTTAGGAATAATTTGATGAAATCAGGTCTGTGAAGCAGCAGATACAAATTGAGTTCATCCAAGAGAGACCACAAAACCTATCATAGACCTATCTTCTCCTGTTTTTATACACTTGGAAAGCTAAAAGCCACTTGCATCTGGAAATATTAAGATAGTAGTAGCTTTTAATTGTTTACTAAATATCAAAGGAAATTACAAGTAATAGCAGGAAAATATATTTCCAATTAAACAAAAAATTGACTATTATTAAGTAAGTGCGTGAACTACATTCTTTTTTGATAAGTTTTCAAAAGATTCGTTTATCTGATATCCACAAGACATTATGATACAGTTATTAGATGTATTTGTTGAAACTGAATATGTTCAATTCTGTGTAATATATGGAAGAAAAGGAGTTCCAGATTTTCTATATTTGTTTGTGTGATGAGAAATGCAAAGGTTGACATTAAAAAAAAATAAATGGAGTTTTCAGCTTCATCTCTAAACTCTCTCTTAAAAAAAAAAAAATCTTTTTAATGAGGTTCACCTAGGTCTCATCTAAAAGCCTAAGCTTGGAGGTTGACAGCAGACACACCGAAGAGTTTGTTACCCATGCTTACAATAGGAGGATACATTGTAATAGGATTAGCAGAATTAATAATAGATCTGTAATTGGAGAATGTTTTTAAAACATATTTAAACAACTAATTCTCTGAAGATGCTATGTCTGATATTGAATAGATAAAGATTTGTGCTGAGGCTCTAAGACACAAATAGCCATATTTTTATATTATTGTGCATAAAAGCTCTTAGCTACTGACTGTGCATTTTTAAAATCCAAAATTAGCAGATTCCCTATCTTTGATGGGAATACTTAAAAGTAGAAAGTACAGAAAAATTATTATTTTCCACTATTTTCTACCAAGTATGTTGCATGAGATAATGGCTACCATCTGAAATACTAGCCTAATTAATGAAAACAAATTAAAGCTAATTTTCTGGCTAAAACATTATCATTACGGACTTATTTTCCTTCGTATAGAATGATGTCTATATAAACTATTGAAACTTTGAACTGCAAAGTAATTTGCTACAGACTGATAAAAATGTGGGGAGGAAAAAATGTCTAAATGTGCACTGCCACCGCAGAACAAATGATCAAATTCACATGAATTTTGAAAGCAGAATGGGAAAAGAATCAGACAAATCCTCCCATACACATAACACTTTGAAAATAATAGTCTATCTAAATTAGTCTGACAGAGAAGTTTTATCAGCACTAGCACAAATGATCTGAAACTATATATTTGGGGTTTTCTACAGATGAAACAGAAGTATTTCTGCTCATCCTGTAGCAAATTAATTCATCAGATATCTTTGAATTAAAAAATTGATTCAAGCAATGAACAAAACCTTTTTTTTTTTCCAGTGCTTAAGGTACCTAGCCAACCTCTCCTGCTTAAAGAGCCGTTAATGTCTGACTAATAGGTAGTCAGGAGCAAAATTAGAGAGCGGCGCACGCTGCCTTGCCGATTCAAGGAGCCGTGCCGGGAGAGAGGCGCGAACCGGCTTTCCTTGGTGATTAAAGATTTTTCGCCAAGCTGTATAAACATCTGTCAAATGGTCTTGGAAGAAACATGCTTGACCGGTGTTTTTAAAGGTTGTTCTCTTTTAATGAAATCTGTCTCTCATTAAATTCATTCAGATCAGTTTCCAGCCTCTTAGCACAACAAGCTTTGAGTTGCCTTCAGAACATGGTTTCGTGAATGGAGATCCTTGATATCCTTCTTCATTTAAATTTTGAACATCATTTCTATGATGCTTCCTTAGCTGCTGCTCTGAATTAAATTACGTTGATTTGTTTCTACTCGGTATTATGTATGAAGGTGCAATTAAGCCATGTATAACACCGAGTTTTCATTGTGAAGAATAACTAAACTAAGAAACTTTCAAAAGCAATCTTTCACTGGCATGACCATAACAGAAGCTTTCTCGGATTTTAGCACAAAAAAAAAAAAAAAAAAAAAATGAGAATGCCACTAGAAAGCTGTGTGAAAGCCAAAACTTTCTTATCGCAATACAGGAATCCTGTCAAATCCTGCTTTCTCTAGCTAGTATACGGTACGAGTTTAGTACTTTGGCTCTACCCAGAACCATTTCAAGCAATGACACAATCCAAAAATGTCAGTAGCAAATGCTTGTCCCCAAGATCAGAATTTTATTCAAGCTATTTGTATGCTCTCATTTTGTTCTGATTAGTCTTCAATGAATATTTTAAAAATAGCTATTTATAACAAAATAACAAAATGGATATAAATCCAAGAAATGTTATGTTAGAGTTCTAATTTATGCAAGGATACTGGGTGCTATTAATTATTGCTGGAAGAAGTTAATGGGCTCAATGAAAGAGTGGTGGAGACTATACAGTAGATCACACCTCATTTCTACCAACCAGGAATGACAGCTTTTGTGTCACTACTGAACCTTTCTGTCATTTTGACATAGTAGAGTTTATACATTGTTTGACTGCGTCTTCAATTACTCTATTAAGTATAATCGCTGAAAAATGTCTGGAATGTGCTGAGAAAAGAAGAACAGGACAAAGAAACTGCTAAAATTCAAATCATGTAGTGTTTAATTTTAATCTATCGGTGCAATTGCAGCCATCTGCACAACTAACTTGTCTGACCAAACAGAAAGATACTTGAATCTGGCTTTGAGAAGGAAATGTGATTCTACACACAGGTGAAGGATTTTCTGCCAACATGAAAAGACCAGTAAAATGGAATTTCCAGGATTACCTTTCTCTTGGTACCTCTGATGATAAAGGAAGCAAAAGCAACTGGTAGATAGCACCAGTAATGAGTGAAAAATGAAACAAAAGCATATCATCTAGCGTGTCTGGTCTAGAATTTAGCAGCACTTCACTCTGTCCTGACGGACTCCTATTAAAAATGATTTGGGATTATACGGATTTAGAAAGCCTCAGTTAAGCTGGAGAACCTACAATGCCTTATTGTTAGTGCATTTATTTATTTATTTATTTCCTAAGTATCAGACTGGATTCTGAAACAGACAGCTGCTCAAATCCTGCCCAAGATCGTGCCCAAGCCACGATCATCAACCATGAATGTGACAGCAAAGCTCCTTGGAGCACAGATTGTACCTTCCTCTGAGTGCAATGCAGGCATTCAATGAATAATAGACAGTACTGCAAGTCCTGAGTCTTTTAGCCTCACTATATAGTCACTCCAGGTATAAACATTGCTTAATAATCATCAAACCACCACCTAAATTTATTTTTTTAATTTCATGCAGACATACTTTCATCTTTTCACATAGGGAAAAATGTCAACTACTAATATCAGCTGTCCTTCTAGCTTGACCTTTTTAGGAACTCAGGAAACCAGACACTTGACTTTCTTAACTTTGAAATCTCACCTGAAAATGTCTACTAATCATTTAGAGAAAATATTTTCCACCAGCAGTGATAGCACGTTGCTCCTCTGCTCTTTCTACAGCAGCAGCCTGCCCCGAGACAGGAGACGCTCACAGAGGGAAGGTTGTGTCAGGAGCAGAAACAGATCAGCACATCGAGTGCAGTGTGTGCTTGGGAACAAACCCTTCTTCTGCCCGCAGGCTCGTGCTAGGAACTGTACAGCACCCTCCACCCTGCCATCGCTACCTATTGGAAATCCACGATCATTAGGGGAAGTTTTGGTCTCCGAATTCTTTCTCGAGACCACCTTTAAGTAATTTGCTAACGTAAGTAGCGTTTCTAAACTTAGGTGCTTCATTTCACACTTGAATAATGTATTTAGATGTCTAAACAAACCTATCAAGATTCGAACTATTGCCTTGTGCGTATAAATAGTACAACTGTATCCAGCTTTTCTCTTCTTTGGTAAATATGACAAACCATAAAAAGATCAGAGGGAGTGAGAGGCAATGTAATAACATGATCCTCGGATTGACAGGAAAGTGATAGTTTTGTATAGTTACTATCAGTTACCTGATTTTAAGGGAAAGATCTAATTAAATGCATACATCCAGTTAAAATATACTGTCTGAAAGGGACAATTCCACCAAAGAGAGACTCTCGGAGAATTCTGACTATAAACAGCGCATAAAATCTTTAAATAGCAGAAGTGAAATAATAAACCGTAGTCATCCATGCATATGCAGAATTTCCATGTGTAAGCACTCATAAAAATAGGATTTATACATAGGACTGTATCATATTCTTTTAGATTTCAATTCTTTAGAAAAAAATCTCAAGTTTTCCTGATGACTCAAGTAGGTTTGGTTGTATAGACTAATCTACAGTTTTCCGTTTTCTGTAGTAAGTTTCTGTATTATAATATAATATAATTATAATAAAAGTAGCTGTTGCAAAAAATATAAATCTATAAAATATTCAATAATCTCTTTGTAGTTTGCTCAGATCTTGATCAAACATGCTATATATATCCCAAATCTCTACAAATATCCAGCCTTGTTAAGCCTAAAGCCAGACAGGCAAAATTTCACTCTTGTGTCAACAGTTTCTTCTTTTTGTTCCAAGAAACAATTAAAAAGTTTCAAATTTTATTTAAAATGGTCTCAATCTGGCCTTTCTTTTAAAATAATCGCTTCTTTATTTCTGTGCTGAGAATGACCTCTGCATGAAAATTGCAACGATCATTGAACATCTTGTCAAACATTTAGGACACTAAAGGATAAGGAAATCATCTAGAGCTCTTCTCAGATTCTGGGATCATTTTCCATCTTTCTCATGGAACATCCCATGGTAGTTTGGACTAATCATTTAGGTCTCTATTCGTTACATGTGATTTTTTGAATCAGAGTCATTATCTCTACTTGTCCTCAGTTAACCAATATCAAATGTACACAGTAAAATATCCTTTCCCCCTTAAACGTCTTTTCTGACTGTTCTCGTTAACTTTTCAGGGAAAGTTACCTTCTCTGATTACAGTACCCCATGGCATTCAGTGCAGTTCTATCCCAGAAAGTCAGCAGGAGATACTCTCCTAACGTGCCAGCAGTCTCTAGATGCGTCATTCCAAACCTCGGTGGCCCATGTGGAAAGCAGCGGATCACATTCCCCAATAAAAATGTTATAATAGATCATCTGAGAACGCATTCCTGGATTACGAAATTTTATTTAAAGCAACTTCCATGTATTGTCATCAATAGCTTTATCTCATTATGAAGAATAAACTACTAACTCAATCTAATGACAGTGCCATCATTCAAAAAGTTCCTGATTTTATCTAGATCTTCATCAGTCTAGCTCTATCCAGGAGTGACCTTCTACAGCCTCCCAGCCACCCAGGTGTGCAACCTGCAAGTTATACATTCCTCCAACAAACAAGCTGTGACAATCGTATGACTTTTGCCTTCCCGTAGCTCTATCTGCTTGTTTACAGCTCAGCCAGTTTATACTCAAACCTTGACCTGTAGTTTCCCAGTATGTTAACACATCTCTTCAGTGGCATACACCTTACCCTCAGTAAGATCCTCACTCTGAGATCACTCGAAAAACTTTTTAAGCCTCCTGGCTTGGTTAAATCATCCTCGGCTTTAATTCTCCCACTGGCAACAAACTTATAAATTTGATACAGTTGCCTCATTTTCAGATCATGACTATTTTAAGACTTGCCTGCATGTCTATCCTTGCCTCTTCTTCACCTATGCTACCTATTCTTTCTATTTACTCAAAGTATGCAAAAAATCCCCATCTTTAGCAGATGATCATGTCCTTGCTCTTGCTTTCTTAACATTTCCCAAAATTAACTTCTCCTGGAAATCTTACAAAAAAGAAGTGATAATAACATTATGTACATAACACATACACAGAATCTTTAAGCTGCACAAATGTAAACAACTATTAACCTAATGACTATATAATCGTGTTTAATTCCCTGCCATGTGCTCCAGCCTGATTTTAATTCTTTTTCTTGTTGTAGCAAACCTAAATTCTGGCTTGCAAATGTTTTAGAGAAAGAATCTTTTCTAAATAGTTGCTTTCCAGACATCTTTGAAAAGAAAATGCTGTTTGCAAAATACAATGAATCATATTCAGATTAGGAATAACGGATACATTTCTAGCAAAAGTGTTTAGCTTATGGATCAGCTAGATAGAAAGGTAATACTTTCCATATTTTCTCCATGTCTAGAAATCTTCAGACCAATTTTAGTACCCTTCTAGAAACAAATATTTCGATCTGCAGCTCACATGCTGGACATTATGCATGAAATTACACTACCTAATAGAATCTCATTGGTTTTACTTAAAAATTTTTAGTGGATATTTCCTCCTAAAATGTAAATAGTATGCAGATCCACATTTTTGGTAGTCAGTTTCTCAATATCTATTTTTACTGAGTACCTATAGCCATGAGCAGTCCGATGAAACAAGGAGCCAGCTACAGAGGAAAAGTGACAGATTTCAGCGTGGTTCTCCCTATGTGAGATTCTTAGAACTTATTTGAATGCAATGGAAAGACTTTAATTTATTTCTGTCTTTGAATAGGAACACTGAATGACTACTAATGCCACAGCTATTTTAATTATTTGAATTCAATGGTTTTTATTTTTCTTTAAAAATAGCTCTTGCAGGAATATCTATTGCAAAGTCTTGACCCGTTCCTAGTAGTGCCAATACTTGCACAAGATTCAGCAATAAAATTGGAATCAGTCGGTTGGTTGTATCTAGGGGAGACTTTTCAAAGCAGTTGGCTGCACTACTAATCTCAGGCTTAATTCAGTAAATTTTATTCTACTCGAAGTTTCAGTCTCTCATTTCCATTGGTAAGATAAATGGAAACATAAATCAAACTTGTGTTAAATGACTCTCTCATTATTCTTGACTCTAATATCTAGAGAAAAGGCAAAATAAAGATTTCTGAAGGTTATTCAAAACTTGTTTGTGAGCTCTGGACTGCTTTTTTTAGTTTCCAAACTATGTTCTTTTGTACAGGTACAATATGGGTAACTGATTGTACAGTTTCTTTCTTCTGATATGGAAATAACATTTTCCCCCTTCCTGTGAGATTTTTTTTTAATCTATTGAAACAAATAACAGACTTCTAAAAAGTCTATTTTGCAGCATTTTTTCCAGTGTCACAAACTTCCAAATCAGAGAAAATATAAATACTATACAAAGCCTTTAATGCCTTTCAAGAACAACTGTAACAATTATATTTTATGTCAGCTTTGCAAGACGGTTTTCACCAGGCCAATATCCCAGCATGTAACTATGCCATTTAGTTTTCAGGTTTGTTTTTATTTTCTTTAAAGCACATGCGAAAGCAGCCTCTGGGGTAGTTCACAGATGATGGATCCTTGACCCTTGGACAGCAAATGACAGAACTTTTTCCTACCTTGCGCATATGTGCACTGGAGAATGCTGAACTTATGCAGAGACTTTCTCCTCTAGTGCATCCATTAAAGTAGTAGCAAGGCAAATTTCCTATCCACCCTGAAGCACACAAGCACACAAGAGACTAGTAAGAGGAAAGCTTAACTTCTTGTGACTGTAAAGGAAATGAGTTTGCTACTGCCTAGGAAATGTTACTATCCCACTCCTGGCATATTTGATAGCCTGTAAAGCAATTTTTTTTCGTTAGAGAAGAAATGCACATCAGTAATATGTACGTCAACAATATGCACCTTTCCTACTTTATTACCTATATTTTCCTACTCATCTTCATCACACACATTGTCTTACCGTGAGCTCTTCCACGCACAAGGAAAAGGAAGACTGCTCTTGACAATGTGAACAGCTGCTCCTCACTGCCGTTCTCTGCTGCTCAGTGCATTAACTCTATGTGCAAAGCAGATTACCTTACATATACAAAGGTTTTACATTAAGTATACAAAGATAGGGCTACCTTTCCTGCTAAAATCCTCCGCTGTATCAGTGACCCTTAATTCAGTCAGCACCTATACATAGGAAAGAGTTCTTTTTCCATTAGCCTGCTAGTCAGAGTTCTTGTGGTACCTCTCGATTCTTCAACACACAGCAATCATAAAGCATGACTACCTTCTCCCGAGCTTATTTCTTATATCCAGGGAAGGTTATGGTGATTATAAATTCAGGGTGCCATTTCTCACCCAGGTCTTATTAATGATCATTTTTGAGCCAATAATTAAAAATTATCACTGATAAATACATAAATAAATTACATAAATTAATACACATAATAAAATTAACTCATGAGAACCCATATTTCTCTCAGACTTTTTCCTGGTGGATCTCAAAAAGCTTCAAATACTCTTGCTAATCAAGTATTGCCAGTGCATATGTGGCTCTTAATTATTAGTATATATATGCAGGAGATAAGACACTGGAAACACAAAGTATTAAATACTTGCTCTAATGACAAAGTTCCTTAGACAAGGAACAGAATACTGGCCCTGTCTAGCTACTGCTCAGGTGCTTTTTCTATGAAGTAAAAGAGTACTTTGGCATAACATGGTAAATAACTTGTAGTGTCAGAGTAAACCTCTACACAATTTTCTGTTGAACTCTGCTTTTACTTGTGGGGCAAAAGAGCATACACTCTGCTAAAAAGCAACTTTGCAGCATCTCCCCTCCAGGTCATATTTTTTTTATCCAGGATATTGTTGTTGCCATTGATTCACTAATTCTGTAGGGCTGCATGCGTTTTTGGATTCATTATTTTACCTGTTCTGAACTAGAGTAGGTTACAAGGGTCAAAAGCTCTTTTCTTTTTTTTCTTTTTTTTTTTTTTTTTTAATATGTCTCCTAAAAACAAACAGCCTATGAGATAAGGCTGTACACAACAGCATTTGATGTATTACATCTCACTGGTATCTGACAACCATACTCCCTGGTGATGCAATTCTTTCCTAATAATTTAGTCTCAGTCTATTAAAAGACAATTACAGATAATGCGTCCAGGCAAGTGGTGAAGGATGTCCAGAACAGTACTTGTAGAAAGGTTATCAAAACACAATTCTCAAAAAAGAAGTGTGCTATTGATTTTTTAATCATTTCAGACAGAGACTGTTATATAGATTTTCTAAATGATAGAACATAACTAGAAGAAGATGGAAGGATTTCCCCTTTGCTACTTCATATGTCATAATAATAGATTTTTTTTTTAATCTTTTACAGATAAGTAAAGAACACAGCCAGTAATTCAGAAAGCATCTTATGGTATCTAAAAACTTGATAGACCTTCAAATCTGTTACTATGTTGGATGTTACCAGATACCATATTATACAATTCCTGACGAACCACTATTCAACCTTACTCACAAATTAATACAAAACTAGAAGTAGTCTATGAAGTTTTTTGTTCCATGCTGATGCTGCTACGTTCTTGTCTTTCAGTTATAAGCTGGCCACATTATAGAAAAGGACTTTTAACAGCATCCTGATTCAGGAAGTATTTGTAGTGAAGTGGGGTAGGTTGTCATTCAGGGAGCTTACCTCAGGCTTACCTTTCCCTTTGGAGAAGGATGGACGTAAAACGTACTCTATTGAATTAAGATGCACATTTTCTCAGAGAATTTGCAAAGTGTCAGCTAGAAATCAGGATATCTACTCTAACAGCTGTCTGTCTATCTACATAGTCTCCATGACAACAACTCAGGATGCAGGGCATCTTCACAAGACACACCAAAACCTCACAACATTGGAACTTGGCAAAATAAAGCATTAAAGCAGGGCTTGCACAACAAGACCATTTTACTTTCAACAACTGCATATAGAGAATTAAGGGAAATGGAGTCAGGAATGAGGAAACTCTTAGGTTGTCTCTAACATTTCCAAAAATACTTCGTCATTTTTTAAATTCACTTACAGATCTGCTCACTGCAGACTACTGCTAGTTTTCAGACTTAGAATAATAGAACATATCAACAGTTTTCATCTCTTCTATATGGTCATTTCAGTAGTACTTCCACTTGATTTCACAGTCAAGATGGCAATACAAAATGAAAATGAAAGATCAGATTACTGAAAATTATTGATATGCATTAGCATTGTAAGGAACCACAGTTTTCACTGCAGATGGGAATTTGAAGGACATGTCCAGGCAGAAGACAGCGAGCCCAGCTGAGTAAACCTCAAAAGCGACAGAAGTATTGCCTCTCCTTGATCTTTAACCACTTTGGTCAATGTCCCTATTAGGCTCCAGATAGATCTTTTTTTCCAAAAAGGAGTTGCTTGGTTGTGTTTTATATATAATGTCTTTGTACACTTTGTGGTCAGTTGGTTCTCTTTGCCCAATATGTTGACATACCACTACAAAAACAGCCATTGATTTTGCTCCAGATAGCAAAAACTTATAATGGCCATAGCTGGACATGCTTTAGAAAGCAACTCTGCATTCATGTCTTATTTTCTGTTGCTATCTAGTACCAATCAGGCAAAGCAATTATTTTCAAACAATGGATTATAGTCTTTGAAATATACTGAAATACTATTAAAGCAGCACTTTCAAGCTTGATGCAAATGTAAATCTAAACATAAATGCATGTCTGAACAGGAGTAGCTCGGGGGGGATACTATCATACATATAATGATATACAAATCAATTTACATAATTGCTGCACAGATTTTTGCTATATATATATCACAGACTATTAAAGCACCAATATGGCAGAACCTTTTACAAGCAGCCTTAAGTTTCAGGGAATATGCCCGCTTGTCCGATTTCCTCTGTGTGGCTGGGGGAAAGTGGACCAGAACAAGGGGTGTACAAGCAGTGATACTGTACTCGTGAAAGGATTAACAGCAGACTCTGCTTAAGGATACTCAAAGCTCGGTTTCGGCATTTCGGGGGGTTAAATTGGAAGTTCCTTCATGGCATTCAGTCCTTATGCTGAGCCCCAGACACTATTCCTCCTTCCCTTTGAACTTTAAGGTGTTCCTCTTAAAACTGGAATATGTCATTAACATGGTCCTGGATGCATTATTGTTCTATAAAAAAATACAGTAAATAGTGTGCAGTTTTCTTGCAGTATGACTTCTCTGCCTACACAGTGTAGCTGAAAGGTTTTCATTTTGAAAGCTTTCTTATCACAAACTTATTCATAATGCAAAAAAATAAAATCTGTGTGATTTAAAGCACAAAATGAAGTTAGTTCAACATCTGAGATATGCAAAAGGTATCAAATGTGATATTCATATATGCTACTGATTTCTAGGACTGTGCCATGAACATCAGATGCTTACAGTGTCCTGACAAGGCTGTTTGAACACTGTCCCAGCGCATCCAGTTAGGTTACAATATGTTGGCTGTAGATGACCTATCAATCATTATTTTGGAGAAAAACTGCATTAAATTATATGTAAATATTATAATTATTGCTAATATGATTCTGACTTTGCAGTATACAGTTTAAGTGTATATGCACATAGCTCCCTCTTCTGGATAATCCACACAGAAAATAAGAACAGCCTACTTAGATTTGAAGAAAAGACATAATCAATAGTAATAATTAAGGAGGGTATAGAAGGAGGAAAGTGGAAAAAAGAAATTTTGAAACTATTTATTCATTATCAAAGTAGATTAATTTTTTGCTTCTCAATCTTTTTTTTTACACTTCATGATTCCTTTACCTTGAAAGTATGATTTCAGTCAAAAATATTGTGAACAAAGAAATTGTATACATTGCTGTGAGAAATATACAATCTCTCTTTTTTTTGTTTTAGTTGTTCTTAAGATTTTATTACAGTGGGAACCAATGATACCATATAAGCTGTAACAAACTGGACAAAAAGAGAGGACAGAACAGATTGGAGTTATGGTCAGAATTGCGTGTGAATGAATTAAAGAAATCAAATATTGATGTAAAGTAGTTCAGATGAGTAGAGATGTGTTTGCCATTGTTTAATAAGAGCATATATGAGAGGAATGTGGCCCACATGCTTCTAGGGCCTGAACAGTTCAACTAGCATTGAAGCCACAAAAGTAGTCTAAAAATGTGAATTGAAACAAAAATGAACTTAGAAACATTTCCCCCCTCCCGAAAATACCATATTTTTGATATTTTAACAAAAATGGCTTTGAGAAATGAAAAGCTTTTCTGAAAAGCCAAAAACTAAAGTTTTTTTTTAATTTTATTTTTTTCAATCCAAACAGAGAAGTTCCTTTTGGACAAAGCTTGCTTAGGTTAAGTGTAAAACAATATGATCAATATATTCTAAGCGACGTTTGTATTAGAAAATTGTTTTGAAGTAAAAGATCCATTATTTCTACTCAGCATATCTGAGTATGGATGTAATCAACAAGATAAGACTTATAACAATCCTATTTAATGGCAACAGCTTTTACATTCTGAACCGTGAATATAGGAAGCCGAAGAGGTAAGCCATAATAAAACTTTCAAATGGTTTAAATAAAAGGCGATATTGACTGGTTATTCAGTGATGGGTAAGTAAAAATCATTATCTAGGTGAATAAGAACAAGAGGGATAAAAGTCCAGCTCCTCGATCCACCTTGAGATGCTCTAGACACTAGCTAATGCAAATTAGTTTTAACAGCAACATTGCATTCTCATTAACAATGTAATTTTTATCTAAAGAGTGTTAATAGTTGAAGGATTTAAGCAGCTGGACCTGAATTTCCAGCTCATACAAGCCCTTAGAAATTCAACACTTTTCCTGTGCTTTTGATTAACTAAGCCAATGTAATTTATCAGGAGAGAAAACACTGCTCGTCAGTGCTATCTACCATCTATCTGAACTCTCATAGAAGAAGAAGAAGAAGAAAAGAAACAGCTTTGGAGTACAGATTTAAACACCTATCTTTAGGGCCTCAGGTTTCTTTTAAATTTAGACCTTCAGTTCTTCAGACTTCCATACCTTACTTTATTTTTTCTTCATAGATCTAAGTTCTCTGTATTAGAATATGAAGACAAACATTAAGTTAGGAACAGAAAGGCAGCTACTTAGAAGATAGAATATGAGATTAAATCTAAATCCTTTGAATTTCCTTATTTCATCCCTTATTTTAATTACAACAATAAAAAAAACCTTTTTTCTCATAGAAAATATGAAAAAGGAAAAAAGTTTATCCAGTATTCCTCAAAGAGAAGTGCTATCAAGTAAGTTGAGTAATTTACAGTGGAACTAAGGCACATTCATTAACTTTTTAAGGGTTACTGTGCATTCATAGACAAAAACTAATAGAAATACAAAACTTAAAAAGTATAATCTAACAGTGAAATAGAACTCTTTAGAAACAGCTGAAAATGAAATGAGAACTGCTCCATAAGCAACATCAAAATATTGCACGATGATGGATAAAGATGACATTTACAAGGTTTGGTAATGCAAAATGGTGAAGTTTACAGGAAATTAATCTAATATGGTAGACATATCATTTCTCACAGAAGCTGAACCATAATTCAACTGTCTTCACCTGACAAGGTCAAAATTTACCACAGTCTACACTAGATGACTGTAAGCTGAAGAGGCTCCATCACATCTTAAATCAGTTTCTGCATAATTTCAGACATAAAAATCTAATTCTGTGGCATCCAGAGGATCTAGCTCTGCTGTATTAAAAAGAAAACTCTCCAAAACTTTTGATTAAACAATAATGAAGAGGAAAAGAAACCTAACTACTTTAAAAGTCTGTTTATAATTATTTTGAATTATCAGCAAGCCAGTGCATATACAGTTTCCTAGGAATGATGGCACATAAAACACAACCAGCCATTTCTTTCAGCATATCAGTTTTGTTGCAGAGTCAAGTTTCATGCTGATTAAGAAGAAAATGATGTGATCAATTTTGTAATATAGTGCTGCTCCGCAGGTATAAATTTCAAAATCAGAGTATGCCTCGTATATTAAAACCTAACTACAACCTCAGTTCACGTCTGTTTTCTAACGGATTCTTCCGAAAGCATGATAAATTCAGAATTCAGATCCAAAGATTTTCTCTTGTATTCAAATAGTAAATAACACTATTTTCAGTTAGGGCAGTTGTAAGACCACTGATAATGCTCTGCTGAATCAACATTAATGGCTTTCTCCAAAATCCTAAAGCATAGCTGTGACTGTCAGCAATTCAATAGAACTACCTGCACACACTTAACAGAATCAGTTACTGAAAGATTAGATAGCTGCACAAAATATTTTTCAATTATAAACAATATTCAATTAATTACGACTTCACGGTCTATGTTTTTGATTGTTTTTTTCCCCATGGTTTGCCTCTCCAACTGGCGTTCCAGAAACTGACCCAACACCACTCACTTTTAGAGGTTTTCTTCGTTTTTTACTGCCACGTTATTACTAACTACTCCAAAGTCTGCGTCTGCAACCAACAGTGGTCCAGGTTCACAAAATTAACAACGCAGCTGATTGAAGACCTGCTCTGTAACTGCGGGTCCCTTGGTACGCACTCAGCACGGCAGGCAGCTACCACCGAACCACAGAGCAGATGAGGTCGGAAGGGACCCCTGGGGATCCGATCCCCCTGCTCAAGCAGGGTCACCTGCAGGTTGCTCAGGACCCTGTCCAGATGGACTTTGAACATCTCCAAGGATGGGCACTTCTCGAACTTGCAGAGCAACCTGTTCCAGTGTTCAGCCACCCTCACTGTAAAAAAGTGTTTTCTGATGCTCAGATAGAATTTCCATTATTTAATGCATTTTTATCAATTAGCATTTTTATCATGCATCTATTGTGAACTTCAGTCAGCAGACTTTCTTTTCCTATATACTACGTACGCATTCAAGTACCAAACATTATCATCACATAGCATTTGATTCCCAATTCCTTTAATAAGTACATGGAAAAATCACAGTCTGCACAAATTTTCAAACTGATTATGTGGATTTTCATTAGTCCTTTGTTGGGCTACACATATGTATTTCTTATTCATTCTCTTATCTATCCTTACTGTCAAATATACTATTTCTTTGGTTCTACATCTATAAGAAGTAGACTTCCTAGACTTCAGATATGCACATCATTGCTTTGACATATGAACACATTACGGTTTACATTTAGTAAAATTGCATTCTCATACACCATACAATAGAGCAGCAGTTCAAGAAAACATTTCAGCATTTTTATTGCAATTTAAATATTTTCATTATTGAAGCAAATATGCAATAATTATGGTGTCTGTAAGAAAACTGAACATTTTTATCTTTCTTTTTAATAACCAAGTAACCTTAATATTATAAAACTATAAAACTATATGCATAGCATTGAATTCAGTAAGTAATGTAATTTCCCATTAGTTATCTTAGGTTTTTACAGAATGATTATTAAATGTGCATAATCCTATTAAGTGTGCATAACACTGTACAGTTTCATCCTCATTAAATACTATAGGACTTCTTCATTAAGAACATAGTTGATTTCTTACAAATCTGGATAGGTACCTCTAATTATTTTAAATTGCATTAATAGATTTTAAGGTCTGGAGGAAACATCATGGCTATCAATTCTGATCCCCAGCATATGAAATGCCATGCAATTTAATAAAGTAAGTAAGTCCTGAATCAAGCCCACTTTTTTTTTTTTTAACTAATTTGGACCCAAGCCTAGCCAGCTGTCAAAAGTATACTAAATATATTCTAAGACTTAAAAATTCAAGTTCAGAAAACATCTATTATGCACTAGCATAAAAGTTTTGCAGTAGCTCTATATTGAAGTGGGAGCAACAGATTCAATTACTCCATATATAATATTCTGCTCCAGATAAGGCTGTTATGTTCATTATTTATCTTTCATTCTCAGTAACTTATTCTGTGTGAAACATGATAACATAACTCAAGCACCTACCTTGAATTTCACGTGACTTTTCCTGCTTTGTGCAGTCATTTTGTTTTTGAAACATAGAGACTGAGCAGAATGGCAAAGTTCTTGTAATCTATTTTAAGAAAAAAAAACTCATGAATGATTTTCATCTCTAGAACTTCAGTAAACCCTCCAGTCTGTCATGGAGCAGTGAAAATTAGACAATCCAGGAGCAGCAAGTGCTGCAGGCACTCCATGAAAATCACCAAATCCTATGAAACTTTCACTAAAGCATGATGAAATACCAGAGTTTGTGAAGATGAGCAGCCCAACAGAATCTTGATGCACATTGGCAGTACATCATGGTGGCTTCATTACCGATTTTTCTGAATTCAGAAAGCCACACTGCTAGAGTCATGTGCTTACACAGCTTTCCCAACTATTCAGATTATCTGATTTTATAATGTCAGCCCTTTAATTCTTTCTTTCACATTAGTCTAATTTTTGCACTTCCTGTGTGTCCTAACATATGGTCATAACCACCTCACGCAAGTAAAACAAGTAGTGGATTAATAATGCAAATAAAAGGATGCATGATTAATATTTTGCAGTTTTTCTCCAGAGACATGGATTCAGTAAACACACAGACTGTTCTGTTTGGTTTTAATTTTTGGTTTATATAATAGCAATTAATTATTTGTGTTATCCATTAACAAGTTAGGCACATTTATTTAATTTTACAGCAGTATGCTGTATGAGCACATAAATCCAAGGCCAGAATTAAATTCTTGAACATAGCAATTCTGAAAAAATCATAAAACATACTCCAAAAGAGAACAAAAGCAATGAAGTATTTGATTTGTGATAACAAAATATATTTTTCTAATTAATTTAAATGAAGTTCACCCAGGAGCAGAGACCTGGCACAAGATCTCTCTTTAAAAATCCCTTTTAATTCCTCCCTTGAAGGCTAATTTGTAAAGGCCTGTGGTCAACCTTAACACTGGGTGAATTTGACCCAGAGCACTGACCAGTGACCTCAACAGCTGTTTGGAAGGTGTCAAACCACACAATTAAAACATCAGATTTCAGCACAAAAGTTGCTCTGGATGGAGCAATTTGAGTCTAACATGCCTCTTTATTACAGTTCTGTATTCATTCTGTGGGCTCTATTTTTATATTACACTGAGCTAATATTTGCTGTCATGTTCATAGCACAGCAGAATTGTAGCAAGGTATCACAAAGCGATCAGATTTTTGAAGGCTCATATTTCTTATATAAACCACTATATTACTACCACTCATTCCTGGCTTTGAAACAATTGTTTGTTGCAACCTCTTTCTAAAAGTTTGCCTGTCATTTGATATATTTACAGCCAACTGGCCTTGCATCTCGAACATGAATAGGTCTAGTCAAATAAAATAGAATTATATGTTAGCTTCTGTATAGTCTAAATATGGCAAATCTGTTACATGCATACTAACAGCATGCATATAGAGCCTACCATAGCTTCATATACAGAAGGGTGGAGTTAAGGGGATGAGATTAAAATGTATCATGCAAGCACTAATATCACTAAGGATATTCGCAGAGATCTAGAGGTTGTCGACTATAGGAAAGTCTTCCAGTGCAGAAAGTCTCTACTTTCTATTCCGCAAATAAAGCCAGCCAGAGGCAGATGCAGTGCAGCTCCACACAGATCTCTCTCAGAGCAGGCAATGCTGGTTAGAATAGATAACACATGAATTTAGCTGGGCTACTTCGACAAGCCGCTCAAATAGCAAATTCTCCCGTGACTCAGGAGGCAGAGAGTACCCAGAGCAGGGAGAGAGAAGAGGTGGGAGCAGAAGAATCTTCCGCCTGCCAAAGATCTGCGAGCTGCCATTGATGCAGCATGTTATTCCTGTCCACTCTGTTCATCCTACGGGCAAACCTATAGAATTAATTGATTTTGAGGCCAAAAGTACCATTAAATCAGGTAACATGACCTCTCATAACAATGCAGACAAAGAGGTCTATACAAAAGCCAATAATTTGTATGTAGCTAAAGGGTAATTAATTTCCAGTCCTAATTTAGAAAAGATGTAGAATTAATCATATCTCCTGATAGCTTGTTAAAATGCTTTAGCATCTTTCCCATGGGATAGATGTTCCTATTTCTAAATTGACTTTAGCTTCCAACCAATGTTCTTGCAATGCTTTTCTTTACTCAACCATTTTTAATGTTATTTTAAACTAACCTACAAAAATTAAAGCATATCTGTCTCTTAGTTTACCAATTTTTCAAGCCACTTTACTTTTTGGCAAATTTCATTGGAGTCTGTAGTCAGTTAAAAAGCTAATTCCCTTGTTTTCCTTTATAGGACTATTTTGTCACTGTTCAATTTGCTCCATGGAAAATGTATCAGTTAGGTAATTTTGAAATAGGTGTCATGAATTTAAAAATAATTTCCTAATTTAAGACAAAAATATCTATAACTAACACCTCTTCTACTTGAACATAGACCTATCATGTCTCTGGTAAAAAGGCCAAGCTAGTAAGCAGGTTAATGGAAGAAAGCAAAATTCTCGGGCGCAGATCTGCTCCTCAGATGTGTTTCAGTGGGACTGGTAATGCAGTAGCTTCACTGGGATGCCACCGCGTTCCCTCAATTTGTGAAAATCTGTGCTCCGCTGTAGGATGAACAGCCTTTGGAGAGAGGAGAACAGATCCCAGGGTATTTCAATTACAGCAAACAATTTTGGGACAGTGAAACCATGATCATTACATCTACTCAAGATATGGCCCTTGTGTTTATGGTAAGTTATTAGATAGTCGTCTCTTTAGATAACATCTAATGGTACAATTCTACATGAGTAAATTCTGCAGAATATGCTCAGCAGCAGTTACCTGAATAAAAACTATGAATTTAATTTGACACTGCTCAGAACCTTTTCCATTTTCAAAAATATCTGAATAGACTATTTTATTTCTCTTTCCAGAAAAAAAAAAAAAAAAAAAAAAAAAAAAAAAGCCTTACAATTGCTATGTGTCTCATTCACAGTTCTTCATGTGGCTAGCAGGAAATCTCATTTAACTAGTTATCAGCAGGAGGGAAAGTAGAAATAATACAATAGGATTCTCTGCAATTACACTACAGACACATAAAACTTCAAAACAAAATCTAAACAAATAATTCATGAATAACCCATAGCCTGATATATTTCTATAAAAGTGTTCAGTGAGTAACTTCTAAAATAAACATATTTATAAATCTGAATCTATCTTTTTTTGTGAATAATGTATGAAGAGAAACATGGTAAAATTTGCAAAACTTACTCACTGCAAAAAAAACACCTTCCACATAGCATAAGAAACAGAACAGGGTAGCATGAGACAGAAGATATGAAACAATTAACCTCCACTGCTGATACAGCAACTAATCAGGGTAATCGCTCATCTCAAAATCTTTGGGCATAGACAAGCACTAGAAAGATCCCTTCCGGAGACGTTGGATTAAATGTGACATTCCCTGACTAAACAGACCATCTAAAAAAAATTTGTAGGGAGACGAAATTTGGAAGTTCACGGCAGCTGCAAAACAGCTAATACAGGGAGTGAAAATGGCATCGGCTTTGACTGGCTCTTCTCTACTCGACACTGGCACGCTGTGTACTTCAATTAAGTCTCAGTCCTTTTTGGTTCCTTTCACTTCAGCCTCCACATTCTCTTCCACCTCCATTCTTTCATGCCTTCATTTATCTTCCTGCATGCCCTCCTCTCTCCTCCTCTTCTGTAAGCTCCGTCTTTATTTAGAGTTTGCCAGAAGACCTCCTAACCAATTCTAATTCCTAATTCCTTCCAATCACATGAAAAAAAAAAAAAATCTCACAACAATAATATGACTTTCTGGCTTTCATAACATTTATTCCACGTTACACATAATATCATTTTATATATCCATCATTTGTATTTTGTGTTATGTAAAAGACCTTCAGAGCAAGAACCATCCTTTTCTAGATGTTCACATAATGTTTAGCAAAATGAGGCTGATCTTGTTCATTTTGTGCATATTACAATAAATAAATGGAGCATAGCATCAGTCAGCTCATGTGGAAGTGTCATTTCTAACTGCAGTCCCTCAGGACTGGTATTATATTTGATGTCATGAATTCTGGTTGAGAGAGACACCTTAAAGACAGGATGCTTTAAAACACGCAGAGAGTTCTCTGAAATCCTTCACTGTGTGTTCTGGTTGATCTCCTTTGACCCTCTGGTTTCCATAGTACTAACTTACCTTTATACACAAATTCAAATCATACTTCAAATGTTTGAATAAGTTCTAAGACCAAATAATTGATAGTGGATGATAACATTTTTCTCTGTCATCTTGGGATCTACCTTGCCAGTAACTTACTGGAATCCAGGGATTCCTACTTCTGTAGGTGATAAACTCACTGTCTGTCTTCTTCTCATGTATTTATTTAAATTTAAACAATTTAACTTTCATGCCCATATTTGCTCTTGGCACATATAATCAATATTATAATATAAAGTTAGCAACATAAGCATAATCACGTAGACATCCAGCTATCTAAAAATCCCTCTTTATCACTTCTGTTTTCCATAAAACACAATCTCAACTCTTCCCAATAAGAACACGAAAAAAAGAAAAAAAATAGAGAGAGAAATATGACAAATTTTTCTACTGAGCTTGGACTGGCTGTTATTTCTAATGTGCACATTTTTAATCCTGGAATGAAAACAGACATTGGCATTTTGTGACAGGTTGATTATTTTGGAGTTTTGTACGTTCTAAACATTAACAGTGTAATTTAGATTCTAAGGAATCCTGCCAAAACTAAGCTAGTGTTCAGGTAACTGGTATAGATGGCAACTTATCATTTTTGGCTTCCAAAGTGTATTACATGAATGCTAGTGTAATTACAGTTCAGTCACTTCACTTAGATACAACACTGTTGATCATATACTGAGGAGAGGTGAAGTGGGAAGAACAGTATAAGCTGTACCTAGTTCCAGAATACTAAAATCCAGTGAATAATTTGTCTTTTTCTTGTCTTTTCTTTCTTTTTTTTTTTTTTTTTTTTTTTTGAAAACAATTTATCCTCATTGTGTCTCAGTTGCTTAAATAGTAAGCAGGGGTGCTAACACCTCAATGAGTAAGATCTAGTACTGTGAGTTCTTTTGAGAGCCAGTTCCCTGAGGGCGAAATATTGCAAGCATATAGCAAGAGCAAACCACTCTGTTTATGAAAAACTTTTCAACTTGCATTAAATTAAGTGCAATGATATTTTACATATACACAATATCTTCTCCAAAAATCTTGAAATGTGATGTGGAGTTTCCCAGCAATGGAGTAAATAAGAATTTAATGACTAGTGAGAAACCAGCTCTGCCTTCACAGATGTCACAGCCCTTCACAAACACAGGATTGTTTCTCTTTGACACTTTGTTCACTGTTCCAGTTTAGTTAATAAGCTTTGGTGTTACAATGAATTGTGCTAACAGCAACTGATGATCTTTGTCTTCTACATTAAGAAGCTGACGCAACACAATTTTCTTGAGAACATCCTTGCAATGTGTCATTTGTCCACCTTTCAGCCATTCACTCAATATAACTGATTATATAAAATAGCCTGGGGCAATCTGCTGTCTGACAGATGCTTTCAATAGTCAGATCACATTAAACTTGCAAGGTAGTGCTTTCACTCCATGTGCTGCAAGTGTTTGGTGGCTGGTGACATCCAACCTTGTATTAACTGTTGATCAGAAGAGCAATTTGCAACTGACATTAGTCAAGTGACTGACACCCAGCTATGAAAAGGTATTGATAAAGACAGTACCAAGGATACATTTATGTTTGAATCATTGCCATCCCATCATCTTGCTCAAGTCATCTTTTTGGAACATTTGTCTTGGTGATGATCAGCCAGCTCTAATATATTAATTACAAGATTTCATTTGAGTTTTCCTGCCATCACTGTGATTACACTGTACTGCTCCCTAAGGTTCAACAATCTTAAAATCATTCCATAAGGTGATTTTGTCATTTTGTGGAATACTTTAATTGTTGAGATCCTAATAGAGCAATTTTTTTGACCTTATTAGTGCACATCAGCTAGCACTTTGATTTTACCATATTTCATTTTAGGACTTCAATAAGGAGTTAGAATTGCATGAGAGGGAACTCTGCAAAGTAGATGAAATGCTGAGCAGTGCTGCAGGAGCACCATAATGATCAAGCTCATAATCAAAAAGTAGTGTTTTGCAGATCTTTTGTCACCATCAAGATATGTTACATCGAAAGACTTGAGATCTTATTGGTTTTGTGTTGGTTGTTCAGTCAGCCACATCAAACTAATAGGATATAAATTAAGAAAGTGACTTTAAGGGTTCTTTCTCCTTTCCCAGAGAAGGGAAAGTTACACTGACTGATAGCGCTGCTCTACCACTCAGAAAGATGCACTTGTGACCCCACAGAAATAGTAAGCACCCAGAAGTTAGAGTAACTGAAAATGATAAACTTGCACTGAAAAACCTGGATGATTTATAGGAAAAAATTGTCCATTGGCAAGGATTATAGCAGACAGTTGAAAATGACACGAGATTTAGATCTCCATCTGAATATGGGTGATAAACACCTGCTTGGGCTTGCTGTCAGAGTATTCCTTCTTATTTAACTTTTTTTAAATGAAAAGTACAGCTGAGTAGCTCATTATAACTAGTATTGTTACTTGACCTGGGAAACTACTTACAAACTTTATCTAATCTCAACTTCTTTAGAGTATTAAAGACTATTTTGTCCCAGTTTTAAAGAATGGAAATGAAATACATTTGTGACAAATGACTTGCCCAAGGTCACGCTGCAGCTCAGAGACAGACAACATAGATCAGGTCTCCTGATGTCTAGGTTGATGCCCATCCTCTGTAAACAGCCCAAGTTCAAATTGGCTGCATTTCGACAACGCAAACTCATCGTATTTGCTTTGTGGTATAACTGCCAAGTTTCTATCATCATTTTTTTTCTTCTTTCCTTTGAATACATTTTCCACACGCATACTACCTTGCTATTTTTTTCTTTTTTCCACATTGAACCTCATTCTGACATTTCTAACTATTTTATTATAGAGTCAGGGAGCCTGAAGCAAACCTCTGAAACCAACGTGGAAATCAATCAGCTTTGGAAAACCGAATTCAAAGTACTGCACTTAAAACATAGACTTGGCCCTTTATACAGCCTATGAAAGATCACAGCTTGCTCGTTGTGACTGGTAGAGGACTGCGTAATTCTCCAGAGAGACTGTTCTTCATTTTTACACGACCCCTAGAAACTTCATGACTGTCACAGAAAATAACATTTGACTAGCAGTGACAGTCTAAGTGCTTATGAAACGTGCTTAAAATGCTTAGCTGTTATTCTAGTATTTTAAAGGGCTTTACTGATTACTTTTCTATAAAACTATAAGGGTGTTCAATACAGTAAGCAACTATTATATTTGCTAATATCTGACAATTTGGATATTCAAACACTTTTTCAACTATTGATACCTCTGCCTGCCTAAGAATATGAAAATCTTTCCTCTTCTTAAACTATGGAATCTCTACTTATATTTGATTAAACAGTTATTTTTCACTGCATATATATCAGATTTATTCCAATGCTATTTTAGAGAAATGTCGGAATCTGTTGTGATGAAAGATCATTAAAAGCTGTGTATGCACTTAAGTTTCTACCATGTATATACTTACATTCAGATTTGTACAGAGCCTAGATAATTGTCTAAAATATATTCTTCAGAGTTTCTCTTTTCAAATAAGGACAAGTTGCTATGTATTCTACCCATCCCTCTTTCGTTTTGTCAATATTAATATTCCTGTTACCATGTCTTTCTGTACAGTGCCTTTCCTAAGTGATAATCAAGTAATCCAAGACATCATTTTATTGAGACAAAGATTCATCATTTTATTGCCATGATATTTACTGTAAGTTCACTTGGCTCACAGTGTGAGGCACAGACATTTAAGAGACAGCCACATAAAATGATTAAATGCCTAAAGGGCTAGACTTATTACAGATGCACTGTAATGGAGAAAGAACACTCTTCCAAAAAGCATAACAGAAAACACTTTTGCTCACCAGTGCTTATTTGTGAGGATAGCACCTGTTCTTTCTTGTTTCCGTGACCCGGGTATTTTCCTGAGGTATTTTCCCAGTATGTTAGTAGTGAAAGATGACACGCTATATGTAAAACAGCTTTTCCTCGTGACTGATAACACGCATCTTAGACTTCAGCAAACACAATTGCTTCTAATAAGTTAGCAATAAATTCTGCACTCTCAGTTGCAGCTTTAATACCAACAGAAATTTCCACGAGGCCTCATGAAATCGTAGATATGAAAATACGTGGATGTACTGATTCATATCAATGATATATACCTATTATCCACCCTCATGTATGTTCTTGTGATCAGATGATGATAATATTTAGAATGATGCTTGTTTATCAATATTCTGCTGGATCTTACTCCATCTTGAGGATCCAGAAAGAGCTGCATGGCAAACTCCCCCACATACTTACTATATGGTCGATTTTTAAGAAATACTGTTTAGCCGTAGTCCTAACAAAAACAAAGAAGACATCCCAATCATATTACCAGTTCTCCATACTCCATAATATATACATGAAAATTTATTATAATTTCTATATTTATATATTATGCAAGGTAAATGAATGCTTTATAAAAGGTAATGAGGGATAACAACAACAAAAATAAATGCAATAAATAGCTTAAGATGGATTTGCAGATGTTCAATGGTTGAGATGAGGGGGAGGGCAGAAAAAGATGTGATAACCAACTCAGTTATGAATTTCTGTGACACAAAGTAGATCATATGCCTTGTCAAAGAGATTTTTCCCTCAAGGTTCCTCATAAACTAATGGCCCATGGGTATTTGTCTCACATATGCCGAGATTTAATAATGCTGTTTTCTTTGAGAACCTCTTTCATCTTGTCAGCTTGCTTTGTGCATTTTAAAGCTAGGAAATTAATGCAAATATTGATTGCTGAAACTGTCAGGCAGGCTGTAACGTTGCCGCTGTTTCAGTACATTTGTTGTACTGGGTTGTTGTTCACATTTTTCTGTATTTAAAAGATGAAAAGATTATTTCTAATTCAGCATGAGGTCGATCATGAATTACTACATTTCTTACATTTCTTCAAGTCACAGCATTAAGCTTTTTGCCCTTTTATTATTATTATACATCATCCTACCTAATGAGGCCAACAAAATATGCTTTCATCTTGTTACAGAAAACAAGCTTCTAAAGTTTTTAAAGAAAAACCCTTTCATCTCTGTATCCTTTATTAGCACTACCACAGTCACTATCTGTCAAGAGGTAGTACATAGGACAAAAATATTTAATTTTTGTGGGAACTATGGGATATTTGTCACCACCAGGTGGTATGCATTCAGAGGCACATTCTGTTTTGTGGATTACCAGTCACAGAACACAAACTAGTGCTTTCCAAAGTCAGAGTTAATTTAGCTATTGCTAAACTTACCTAATCTTCAGGAACTAAAATAGCCAATACTAATCCATATTATGTTGCTCAGCGAACAAAAAAAAAAAAAAAAAAAGAGTTTTCCATGTTTAGGAGGAAAATACTAGTAATTGTTCTGCAAGGCTCAGTCCTGATTATAATTAAGAGGTTAACTGGAGTCTGTGTGCCACGGATGTTTTTCTACCTTCTTCCCCAAGCCACTCTTCAAAACATCCAAAGATACTAAGACTACAACTAGGCGAGAATGTATACTCGGCCAAAAAGGAATACAAAAGCCAACCTATTCTGAAATGTATTTATGTGAAAAATATGAATATACGTATGTATGTGTGTAAATATATGAAAATATTGAGATTAATGAAGCTTAATTTTGTCTGACTGCAGTTATTATTTAATCTAACTGCAATTGCACTGATGAGCTACAGCACCATTTAATGATATGGACATGAGAAAAAATCCCCAGTGCTAATGCCAAATTTTTTATTTCATTTTTTTAAAAAGTCCACATTTTATAGCATTTGAAGGATATGTAAAAATCCTTGATTCTTAAAAAGGAAAATAAATGTCCTAAAGTTTCTAGCTATCAAAGATACCTCCATATACAATTGCATTACAGCAAGAGCTGTAAAACACAGTCAATATCCTTCTTTCTCCAATGTGCTGAGGTTCTTATCCCTAGAGCTGGCAAGAAAAGTACAACCATCAAATCTGAAGCATTCTGAGAAAGTGTAAGTGTTGAAACAACCACTTGCAATCAGGTCCCAGGAAGTTAAAATATCTGCTCATTTCATAGAATCATAGAATCAGTAAGGTTGGAAGGGACCTCTGGAGATCATCTAGTCCAACCTCCCCACTCAGCAGGAGCACCTAGAGCATGGTAGACAGGGTTGCATCCAGGCGGGCCTTGAAGATCTCCAGAGGGGGAGACTCCACAACCTCTCTGGGCAACCTGGTCCAGTGCTCCGTCACTCTCACAGGGATGAAATTCCCCCTCGTGGTTAGGCAGAACTGCCTGTGCTTCAGTTTCTGCCCATTGCCTCTTGTCCTGTCACACGGGACAACTGAAAAGAGTTTGGCCCCATCCCCTTGACACCCTCCCTTCAGGTACTTGTACACATTGGTAAGATCCCCCTCAGTCTTCTCTTCCCCAGGCTGAACAGGCCCAGCTCTCGCAGCCGTTCCTCAGAGGGCAGGTGCTCCAGCCCTCTGATCACCTTTGTAGCCCTACGCTGGACTCTCTCCAGTAGCTCCATGTCTCTCTTGGACTTGGGAGCCCAGAACTGGACACAGGACTTGAGATGAGGCCTCCCCAGGGCTGAGTAGAGGGGCAGAATCACCTCCCTCGACCTACTGGCAACATTCTTCCTAATGCACCGCAGGAGACTGTTGGTCTTCTTGGCTACAAGGGCACACTGCTGGCTCATGGTCAGTCTGTCATCCACCAGCACTCCCAGGTCCTTCTCTGCAGAGCTGCTCTCCAGCAGATCAGCCCCCAGCTTGTACTGGTGCCTAGGGTTATTTCTCCCTAGGTGCAGGACCCTGCACTTGCCCTTGTTGAACCTCATGAGGTTCCTCTCCACCCAGCTCTCCAACATGTCCAGGTCTCTCTGAATGGGAGCACAGCCCTCAGGTGTGTCAGCCACTCCTCCCAGCTTGGTATCATCAGCAAACTTGCTGAGGAGGCACTCTGCTCCCTCATCCAGGTCAGTGATGAAGAAGCTGAACAGGATGGGACCCAGGACCGAGCCCTGGGGGATGCCACTAACCACAGGCCTCCAACTAGACTCCGCGCCACCGATGATGACCCTCTGAGCTCTGCCTTTCAGCCAGTTCTCAATCCACCTCAATGTCCACTCATCTAACCCACACTTCCTGAGCTTATCTTAAACTGCTTTTCCCACTTCACCCTGATTTGGGAGTAAAGGTGAGATGGCAAATGCAAATAAAGAGTAAAGCAGTAAGGTGGCATGGCCTGTGCCATGTATCTTCCCCTGCAGTGAATGTTTTATTTGGAATGTTTCTTCTAAGAAAGAGCATATTCAGCAAATTGATCCTCTTTTGGAACTGCTTCCCCGGGGTAATTCAGGCCAGCCAGAGATACATTTCTTCTGCTAGATTTTAATTATATCTATCCTACTGTAATAGAGAAAATCCTACCCAGATACATAGCTCTTCCGAAGCAGAATAATAGACTTTGATCACCATGTTTTAAATAACCACTAATATTTCCTTAGCATAAATCATTCTGACGCTTTCCAAGTATACTTTAATATATTAGAATATATCCTAGCACTAGGACAATACATACACTAAGCATAGTGCCTATGCACCGTGAGAAGAGTTTCTTCTTACTAAAGTAGCAAAAATTTTCTGTACAAATTGACTGTTTCTAGTTATTAATGTAGATGCTGTCATTTTGGGATAGCAAAGTAGCTCAAAAGCATAAAAGCTTGCTGGACAACTTGTGAAATACAGCCTGCAACACTTATCCAATGTGCTTTGCAGAGTAAGAATAATTTCATTCATATACCAGAAATTATGTTCACTCTCTCTCAAAGTGCACTGACAAAGAAATTATTCTATATTGGACAAGGTTTTTTTATGTAAATCAGGAGCCTTCAAACTTTCTTAATAATCCAGAATAACTGATGGATTCCATCCTTACCCCCTCAGTATAAGATCTATTCATAGCAACATTTTAGTGAAAAAGTAATATTAGACAATATGTAATGCATATTAAGTCAAAGCTGAACTTATATCAGTGAGGGGAAAGGAATTAGCACTATATAACAAACCAGCCTTCTGTAAGCTGCCGTAAGTCAAGTCATGTTCCAAGTGCTGTGGACCTCTTTTACTTTGGCATGTATTCAAAATATGCCTGATCTGACATCTCAAATTTAATAGGACAGGAAGGCACATTGGACTGTGAGAAATTTTGTGTTATATCAAGACAAGAGAACCATAATGTCATATTCATTTTAATGATGTTTGGTTTCCTCTGTCTTAATAATTTGACCTCTCAGGAGAGAATTTTGTTTCCTTCAGACTGAGCTAATATACAGAATCTCCATTCACTATCTCAAGACTCCGACTGTTTGCAAAATCTTTACTCACCATAGAGGAATGAAAGAAGGGCCTTTTATGTAAGCAGCCTTGCTTATTAAGTTTCAGGCTTTCCATACCGGAAGGGGACAGGCTTATGACCTCCAAAAGGTATATGAAGACATATTCTACAGAATGCTTTGATATGGTGTTAATGCAAGCAATTAAAGCAATTCTGATTAATGGATCACCTGCCATCCTTAATGCAGTGCAAGCTTCCTGTTATCTATAGGTTCATTTAGTGTACTCATCACTGTTATATCTGAGCACCTCTGGTATTGCATTTGGCAGCATGAAAACAGCAAGAAATGGGCCCAAACAGTAAACAACATGCCCTCCGAAACATGGGCATATTTCTGAATTCAGCAGAGTTTTGAAACAGAATGACATGGGATGTGTGTGCCATCATCTGGTTATTGGTGAGCCACTGAAATAAGGCATTAACACTTTATAAAGCATTTTTGTCTGCCTACTTGCTGGAAAACCTTATTTCACTCCCTATCCACCTCAAAGAAACAATCCATCCAGCTTCAACAAGGCTTTCACCTAGTTTTAAGCAGAAAGAACTAAGTCCCTGAATGAGCCCTCATAAATCTAAGCCACACACCTTGATTAAATAGTAAATCACTACCTGTGTATTCAGAGCATGCACCTTCAGCCTAATTCTGTGTGAAGGTTGATTTTACTATTTTTATATTCTAAGCTTCCAAATGTATTTTCAAGCTTTAGGGAAATACTTATGCTATACTGATCTATCATATTTCCTAAAAGGAAGCAAAAAATCAAGGAGCAAAAAATAACGGTATCTGATTTTGTTGGGGCCTGAAAGTATCAGAAAGAAGCCTGAACTCCTGGTCTATTCTCCCATCTTCCTTCCAAAAATCATTCTTGCTTAATAAGGAATCTCTCATTTATCTTATTAGATGCTTTCAACTACCAAGGCATCTAAACAATTCTCAGCCATGGATAAGTATCTCTTTTGCTGAGATGGAAATATTATTCTATAAAACACAGATGAGGCAAGCAAAGCTCAGACTCGTGAAATAAATTGCAAAAGGCATATGGCTGAATCAAGAATAACCTTATACTTACGGGCTAGATATGTCAAAAGTTATAGGCATGTTTCAAAGTCATTTGAAGAAATATTATGGATAGTTCTATGCAACAAATTGCAGGAGATCATGAGTATAATCCATTCCTTAAGATCTATGATCTTCCTAAATCCCATTCTGTTGGCTTAATGACAAATCTATTCTTTCTAGAGAAACAAAAACAGTGGACAATTTCAGACTTTCACTAGAAATAATTATTAGCAATATTTCACCAGAAACAAATGCTGTGTTCTATATCTGACAAGGATGAATTAAAATTTGATTTTGTTTCATAGAAGATGCTAGAACTACAATAAGGAATTTATCAATTGGAAAAACAGTAGTCTCCAAGAAAAGAGATTAAGGACATATTTAGAAAATATGATCAAAAGAACCATTTAAGACAGGTCATCTTAAAAGATAGAAGAAGGATTTTTTTCTTTTAAAACCGTGTTTCCCACTGCTAACATGTCCTTTGATATTGTCTATTCAGGACTTCTTTAGCTGAGGCTCAGTACCTTGCTGAAATTGTTTTATGAAATTGTTTTACTGTTTTTCTGGAGTTTCCACACAGAGTTTGCCCACGGTAGAGACGTGTGTTAAGAGAGCTAAACCCAGGTCACGTCCCAACCAGAACTAATAGCTTTACTATCTCCTAGCAACAGTAGTACAGATATTTCATACCTATAGGGGACATAATAACACAGAGCTACTCAGAGGCTAAATGAATACTTCCAGTTACTCAACAGCTTTCAGATGTGTATGAAATTCTGTGTTATAATAATAGTGACAATTAACATTCTGTTAACATTGTTTTTGTTTGATTGGAAAAAGAAAATATGAAGAATTATACCTTTAAGAGGCCCTGGCAAGAAATAGTTTTAATACTGGTCATCATACAGAACCATAATTAGTTTCAACAAAGAGGCTGGGTGAGGACTGCTCAGCTATGCATGATTATAAACTGTAACTGCCTTCATGCTTATTACTTTCTATACAGAAATCCAATGGCATTTTGGTTTTGTTTATGAATTGTTATTTCAGACTGTAGTTATTTCTAAGGTGTATGTAGTAGGAGGAAGAAGCTATGGTTTATTTGATGGATTTTGTTTGTTTTTATCAAATTGGTTTTGCAGCTGAAATATTGTAAAAATGCACTTGTTTAATAAAGGTATAAACATTGCCACAGTCTACTGAAAACAGATTTCTCTTTTCAGTAAGCTATGTAAGTAAATGAATGTTATCACCAAAATAACTCAATTAAAAGTTCTCCATAAAAGTCTAGCCAAGAGAAATTTATCTAGTAACATCATCACGAAAGGAAATCAGTCTTTTGAAAGATGTCCTTTTTTGAAAGGGGATAGGTATATGAAGCAGTAAGTGCTGTAACACTATACTTTGGAAAAGCTTGTTTAATGTTGCTGCTTTACAGACACACATTTTCATCACTTTGTGCTCTTGCGCGGATCCAAAACAAGAGCAGAGCATCTGCTCTCTAAAAGTGAGAAGAAAGTGTCTAGATTAACTACATTTACTTCAGCTGATAAGAACCATTCCTTAGAGAGGCAGATACAAGCATTGATTTGCTGAAGTCTTTTGAATACAGATGGTGAAAAACACGCTGGCTTGTCATGTGAAGTGACATCTCATTGTCACAGAAAGTGCTACAGACATCTGTAATTTGTGTAATATATATTGAAGATAATTTCCCTACTTGCATGTTTGAATGAGTACTGAACCCATTTAAAAGATACAGATAATGTAAAAAAGAGTCAACTCTTCAGCTTTTACATCAGGGTGACACTGCATGTTAATCTGAAGAAAATGGCACTAAATTTTCAGAGGAATTGTGATTGCTGGTATATATAAAGAATTAAGAGATCCTAGCAAAATATACTAATATCATATTTGCTTTCAGAGATATACACTTGCAATGCAAATTGAGGATAAACTTACAGGGATATATTGACATAATTTAGCCCTGTCATGCAAATAGCATATATATGTGAAAACTACAGATTTGTAATATATGAATCAAATACACTATTGTCTACAATTTCACTGAATCAAGCTTGAATGCTGTTCCTCTTGCTTCATTCCCAAAGGCACCAGGGGTCAAAAAGGAAATGAGTAAGTATGAACGTCAGGGGGAGGAGAAAAATCTAAATACATTTCATTTCATGGGGCTTATGAACAGATTGGCTCCAAGTGTAAAGTTGTATGCTCAGCAGCTGTAAATTTGTGCAAGTCAGTGGAGTCAGTCAGAAAATTAATTTACACCACTAAAGATCTGGCTTTCAGTCATTGAAGTGCCCAAAACCAAAATTATGTTGTGAAGTTTAGTGCCCCTTATGGATACATGAGATGAGTTTACAGTTCAGGAACGTAGATTGCTTCAGTTTGTCTGTTTTTAGGAAACAAACAAGACATCAGAGAATTGATTTACAGAACAAATTCGACCTATCAACCAGAGATAATTTAAAATAAACAAATAAACTTACCAAAGATCTGGCTTATTTGGGGGAGAGGAAACTTACACCTGTAGAAAGAAAAGACATGTCCTCAGGCCACCTATATTTTTCATGCTTGTCAGCATAATTGCATCAGAGAGTATTTGAAGATGAGTAATATTACACATGACAACCTTGCCAGATTCCCATTCACTTCTGGAAGCATAAAAATAAACTCTTCTGAAGTTTAAAACACTTCAACCATTTTTTTTTTCTTTATGAGGCAAGATGTAACCTTTCTTTCTCTGGAAGTTCATTTGCACGGGAACTCTCACACTGTAGCAGAGCACGATTCTTCCCCTCCGCTCAACCACTTTAGACCATTCGGCTTGGACGGCCGCCCTGGAGATGTAACTTTCCCAGCGTGAGTATGACACAGATCTCTCTCATCCCTATAACACAGCCAGTCAATATTACAGCTAGACATGTACAGACTGTCCGCCCAGCCGGTTTGTTTGCATTACACTAAATGTCTGGGCGGGAGGGGGAGGAAGGAATTCTAAAACACCTGATTTTCTTACTTAAAGAAAATCCTGCAGATGGAAATAGAGACATCTTTGTTAAGCAAAGGGGGATTATCGGAGTTCTACTTACTATAAAGAATTTGCTTATGACAGGAAGCACATTGAGACAGTCACAGAGGTCTCCCTCATTTCAGGGAGTCCCAAGAGAAACACAGACAGGAAAATAGCACAATAATGTTTAAAGGAAGCAAACTAAAGCTAGGTGATATCACAAGAACCAGGCAGATAACAAATACAGCCACCAGATTTGAGACTTTTATCATAGTAGAAAATGCAGTTGACTATTTTAATACTAACAGGCTAAAGAAGGCTGATAACCTACCAAATCACAAAGGACAAAGTCTGTGAGAAATCCTTGCTGATGTGCTGTGAGCAGGGAGGTTTACACCTCGATATGAGCACTACTAACAAACTGAGTAATTTTTAAAATGCACTTGTATTTAAGAAACAAGAAGGAATAGGAGAAAGGAAAAGAAACCTTTGTCTTTCTTTAGAAATGTTTGAACATTTGTTCTTTCTTCATTCTTCATAATTTGAGAAAGCATTGGTTTGGATACCTATCATTTAGACATGATTTTTACACTAATTCAATTCTTGATAAAATCTCTAGATGGAACTAACTTCAACAGTCAATACATGACCTCTCAGATGATCACATTTTCATTAAGAATCAGTACTCACCACAAATCATTTTGTTTTCTTTTGTTTTGAACAGTCCGCAGGCCTTCAAGTTTCTGGTGGGAGAAGTGAGACGTTTCATTTGTTCATAGAAAATTCTGTCACTTTAGCTGGAACCAAAAGAAAAGAATTTACTTGTGAGAGTAAAGATCTTATTTAACTGATTACCCCCACTAAAAAAGGCAGGAAAGCTACTCTGACCATAAGAATGTATATAACTTTAAAGCAATATATTGTTATAATGCTGTAAGAAATTACCTGAGGTGGCCAGATGGCTAAAATTAAAGAAAACAATGTGCCAGAGTTCCCTCCCTAACAAAAATTATTATTGTGAAGCATTTTCTGTAGTATGTAAACATTTTTACTAAAATGGTTAGCTTTCACTGACAATCCTCTAGCAGTATCACAGAACTATCTGAAAAAAATTATTTATGCTATTTTTGTGCCTGTCATTCAAAGTGTCAGAGCTAGCTCTTCTGAAAACTAGAAAGACTTGGTTGAGATCATGTTATATAGGCAATGAATTCTTCTCACTGAGGAACTTAGACTAAAAAAGACCAAACCATCTGATACTTCCACTGATGTGCAAGGAAAAAGTGCCTCCTAAAACGACATTACGGAGCAGCCATATGCTCCTGCCCTCCAGTCATGTCTCATACTAAGTGTCACACTGAAAAAGAAGTCTTGGTATATATACACCCAGTAGAGTGTGCAGTCTGCTCTGTCTGAGATAGCAGTGACTTCTTTCTACGTCTTTTTGGCTGGAAGACAGAAATGTCATAATCTATTACTGAAGTTACTCAGATGTGGTAAGCTCTTCTAGCTGCAGTGCAGAACTTACAAAATAACAGCAATCGAATTAATATGAGTATTTACTTCCCAGGAGGAGTAAAATATAGGTATCCCTTGACATTAAAATCGGCTAATAACTATTTTTAATGATAAGATAGGAACAAATAAAAGCTACTGCTTTTGATAGTCCTAATATACAAATGGCTGGAGGCTGACTGAAGCAAAAACCATCGACAATTCAACAGCAGTAACAATTTTACCAACCTGAGAACATTTCCATGTAAAGTTAAAACTAAATCCTTTAAGCATACTGGCCACCAGCATAAAGATCTCTGATAGACCAAAAAGAGGTCCAGAAGACCTTTTTGCATCCCAGTGAGTGCCTCAACCACTTAGACAAAGTTTCGTGCAAGTTTTTGCATGGCTGACTTTTTCCTGGGACTTAGAGCGCCTAAAAGAGTCATACTAAAGCCTGGCTGAACAGTCTTCTGTGAATTACGGGGGTATGTAGAGGAGGAAATTGCAGATGAAATTCCTATATTGCAGGTGAGCACCCTGACCTTTTAATCACCTAGTTTTCAGCTGGGTTTGTCCAAAGCAACTGGATTTGGATCCTTTGCTGTCACAACCTTTCCCATTTTAGGGACCGCACCTGACTGAACTGTAAGGTAGTAAGGAGTAGATCTTGACTGAACCTTCCCCAGTCTCTTTTCATAGTCTATTTTATCATTCTCCTGGGTGTACAGGTATTCTAGAGTTAGCTTTGATATTGCTGATCATGACAATTTTGCCTCAATAAAATCTTCATGGAAACTGTTGCAATATACTTGATGTATAGATTAAGTCAAGTTAAGAAGCAGCTATTAGAGATGATTGAAAGAATTAGTATTTTCTGTGAAGTTCTTTAGAAGAAGTATCCCTTTAAATGGTGTCTATATCTCCTAGCAGAAAGATTTTGTAAGATTACCAAAGATATCAAGTTATTCCTTGTTACACTGCTCTGTCATTTAAATGGCCTATATCTACAAGTGTGCACCAAGGAAAATGATAATAGCATCTCAGTGACACAGTTTGACCCAAAACTGCCTAAAAAATACAATTCTGCCTGCTGGGAGTCAGCTGTCACATTATCATAGACTACAGTAAGTTTGCGAAGCAGTGTTATATGTAAGAACATATATGTGTTCCTTTATAAAGTCAAATTAGAAAGTGGAAAGGTGGTCAAAGAAGTAGTTATATTTTTTCATTAACATTCCAGTCAAAATCCATGTCTCATTTTTCACTGAATAAGAATTGCCATTCTCTAACCTAGCTCCAGCTGGTTTATTACTCATTCATTAAACACTCCACATTCGTTTCTCTCTTCACCTTTTCAGCTTCAGACTTATTATTGCCTATGATTCCTCCTTGAGACCTGATTTTCCTCTGATTTTTCCCAAGCACTAACTAAATTCCTCTCTCTCACAACCTCAGCAGGAAAGTCAGTTTTTCAAAGCCAGAGCCTTGAACTAAGCCAGGCTCTAGCTTGGGTCATTTTTTCCCTGAGGAAAAGTTAAAAATTAATGAAAAAGGACAGAAGGAATAAATTTGCTGGGAAACATCAATAATGCAGCACCTCTGACCATCAAAATGATAATATAGGCAGATTGAGGTTTGCAATATCAGTAAATGAAAATAAAGAATTAAAACCCATCAGTTCTCCTAAACCACAAGAAGTGAGTGGATTGCAGCAGCTGTGTGTATTTTGCTAATAGAAGTTGTAAGATGTCCTTAAAAAAAAAAAAATCTTTGCTTTGTGTCCTGTAGGTACAGGTATTTTAACAGTTTTTTATGGTAATCAGGCATGACGTGAAAAAGAGAAAATCAAGTCAAAATCACATGTATTCACACACATCAAGTCTCTTCACCATGAAAGCTAAAGAATTTCCCTTGTTTGGGTGGAATTTAATTCTTATATGCAGGCTACAAAAGAAGCTGCTGAAGTGGCAACAATCTAATATTACACATTGCTTTGAGAATCAAGTGCCATAGGAGGTAAAGTAGCAAAATGAAAATATTTTTCAAGGTGGTGTGGGAACTGTAACATTTTTGAAGAACTATTTGGTCCTGCAAGGTCATCCAAATTTAGAGGACCATAAATTTAACTTCCCTTGTGACCTTTAAATAAGACTTAGTTGCCAGTACACAGCAAGTCTGATTCAGATTTCATTTGCAAAAGTGTAAAAGTAATTCCATATGCTGTATATAAGTTTAGATTTACAAAATTAAAAATGTACAACTAAAATAGAATTTACTAAGTTCATCAGTCTATTTTCTGATCTCCATTTAATGAGCAAATCTATGGTATTTCTCATGAGTGTACTTGTTCCAGGTTCTGTAGGTAACAGATTATGGAAGCAAACATTTGAAGGTATTTTAGGTCATGTACTGACATTTTCAGTGGCTGTATACCTATTTCTGTGAAGTAAAACATGCTTTTATTCTGGGCTGAAGGACATTTTTAAGCATTACGCCACAAGATAATTCTGCATCTACCCACTCTGTCGGCTGTAGAGCATCAGACCCACTGACTGCATACAGTAAATGGGAGCGTGCTGACGATTCAAAAGTAATTGGGGAAAAGATACAGAGACTATCTGGTAAACTTGGTTCATTATTTTCAGGAGGTTTGTCTTCAAGTAGAAGTGTACATGTAAATCTTTGCATTTATTAGACTGGTAACTATCCAAATTATGAGGGGCATTTGGAAACACTGACAGAACTTAAATGTCAGTTATTTCTGTCTATCACATTTTAGTTTGTGAAGCAGGGCCTTTATTTAAACCAATAGTTACTACATTATCAAGTTAGTGATATTTTCTTTATTCACCGGAAAAGACTTACTGGCAGTTCTCATCTCGTTTTGTGGAGTGAAGAAAGTTTGCACTTCTGCTTGTATGTAGCCTATGTTTTACTATTTCGGTTAACTACTTATTTTTGGAAGACAAAATATTATGGACCTTTCATGCTCATTTTCTGCTTTGGTTTGCAGGTAGGAAGCAAAAAGGACCACCTTCAACTGCAATATTAAATGTTTTTCCAGCCTACCATTCAGACTGTAGAAAGCAATAAATCCAATAATGTGTATAATTGATATATGTAATGCATGTATATATTGCAATATGGTCTGTATGGGTGTCCTGTCAAGTGACTGAAAGAGATCCTAGAAGGATATGCTTTGAGCCCTCAATTATTTGAGCACGTCTTTGAATGCTCAAAGTGGGAACAGAAGACGAGTTAAACAGTACTGTAGATGACAGCTGCTGATCTTTACCCATTACATTCACACCTGTTACACTGGTTGCTTGAGGACTATTCACATATTGTTAAACGAAAGCTATGCCCAAGAGCTATGTTTGACGTCAAAGCTTTGATCAGTAGGTAGCACAGAAAATAGAGCATTTCTCTAGACACATATGTTTTCCAGTAGTCCTCAAAGCATGAGATGTTTGTAACTTACATGTACTATTTCCCTCATTTTTACATGCAGAGCATTTAAGAAGGTTGTCTTTGTCATTTAGTTGGCTTGATTTTCTAATTATTAGGGGGAAAAATAGGTATTCCAGTGACAGAGTAAACATAATTTCTAAAACAGTATCTCAAATCAATTTTATTTCTACTTTTAAAGGAAGAAGAAATAGTAATTTCAAAAGAAAATTGGATTTAGAGCAAGTTCCTAACAAGAATATGTCTGATTTTAGCCTTAAATATTTTAACTACCCATTCCAGTAGTTATCTTACGTATAAATTTAATCATTTATTTGTGCTATTATGACATTAAACTTAACAGGCAAATTGATGCATATAGATACCCAATTTCTATCATCTATTTGCTGAATCTTCTATTCCTGTGTTATCATTCACCCAGGTGAATACTATCTTGAGAATGGCCAGAACATTAGCATCTACATAAATAAATATCAAAGCTTTATTTATATTTATATTGTTTATAAATTATTTATTTTGAAACTTACTTTAATTGCTGAGCTGCTCAGGCAATGTTCAGAGAAGATGTGATTTTCAAATCATGTAATAATATATCCATATTATTATTATTAATATAACGTATTTTAAAAGGAACGAGTTCTGAGTTTTTTAAAATGTATTTCAATCATTTTTGGACTCTAATTTTGTAAGCCTATCACTTAAAATTAGATAGTCATTTCCAGGAATTAATACCTTGCTTGCACACATGTATGTATACATCTGTTAAGGAATATTTTCAAAATATTTATCTGCTATTTTTACTTATATATATCTTTTTATTATTTTAATGGAATTTAAGTGACCAAATATCTTCCCAGAAGAAAGAAGAATTCTAATGTAAAAGCCTTATGTGAGGCAATAACATGTTAAAAAATATATGAAACCTGAAATAACAACTTTAATGGGGTGGAAGTAAAACAAAAAACATAGAAAAACAGAATCATCACTTCTTTATATTCCTATAATTATATGTGGAATTGTACACCTGTGTTAAACTCCACATTAGTTTACTTTGCCTGGTTATGAGAACACACATAATTGACTTAATGAGTTTTCTGTAATATAGGGTTGAACTTTAACTACCAGCTTTAACTCTGGTATTCTGATTTTAGAGGACTTGATAAATGACCCTTAAATTTATTTTAGATGAAAAATCAAACTTTACTTTTAATCCTTCATGACCTTCCAACATATTTTCGATGATTCTGTTGTACATTAAGTAGAATTTCAGAAAGTTACCAGTAGCCGAAAACATGTTAGGACAGAAGCTGTTATGTGTTCTTAACTACAATGGAATAATATAGGAGCATGAGCATCAGACTAATTTCTGTACAAAGTTGAAGATCCTGGCAGACTTTGAGCAATCATTTCCATTAACTTGGTCAGAGCATCTGCTTACAAATCCAAATCTGGTCTAATGTCAGTAGGTGTAAGGTCTTACTCATAGAAAATTCATTACAATGCCTCCTGAATTTTAATAGGGAAGAAATTGAAATAGTTTGTCATTCACAGTGTTTTATTAGCTTGCTTCTCTTCTGTGCATAAATTTTATACTTCAGTTAAGGAAAAAATCTAGGAACGTATACATTAAGGTGCATAAATATCTATTAATTCAACATTACTTGACACACAGAATCACAGAGTGATTGAGGTTGGAAGGGACCTCTGGAGATCATTCAGTCCAACCTCCCTGCTCAAGCAGGGTCACATGGAGCATGGTGGATAGGATTGCATCCAGGCAGGCCTTGAAGATCTCCAGAGCAGGAGACTCCACAACCTCTCTGGACAACCTGGTCCAGTGCTCCGTCACTCTCTCAGGAAAGTTCTTTATATTCAGGCAGAACTTCCTGCATTTTAGTTTGGGCTCGTTGTCTTTTGTCTGTCACTTGGTACCACTGAAAAGAGTTTGGCCCCATCCTCTTGACAACCTCCCTTAAGGTATTTATAGACATTGATAAGATCAGGGGATCTTATCTCAGTCTTCTCTTCCCCAGGCTGAACAGGCCCAGCTCTCGCAGCCGTTCCTCATAGGGCAGGTGCTCCAGCCCTCTGATCATCTTTGTAGCCCTACGCTGGACTCTCTCCAGTAGCTCCTTGTCTCTCTTGTACTGGGGAGCCCAGAACTGGACACAGTACTCGAGATGAGGCCTCCCCAGGGCTGAGTAGAGGGGCAGGATCACCTCCCTCGACCTGCTGGCAACACTCTTCCTAAAGCACCCCAGGAGACCATTGGCCTTCTTGGCTACAAGAGCCCTCATGGTCCACTCATGGTCCACTTGTCCACAAGCACTCCCAGGCCCTTTCCCACAAATATACTCATATAACTATTAAAAATAATCAAGAGAAATACATAGCTGAATTGAAAAATTAATGCTAAATGTCTGCTGTCTATCTAGACTGAAACACAAAATCCCCAAAACTATCCAAAGACCTTCTAATTAAGGAAAACAGAGGGAATAACATTTTTCCTTCATATTGCATGTAAAGACTAGGCAGAATCTTTCTAATTCTTGAATACATTAGTTATCAAATACCTGTTTTATAAGGAAAGAACATTGTGGAAAAATATCCTTTTTTATTTATTTACTCCCTTAACTTAGTACTAGCATCGGGATTTTTCTTTTTTCTTCTTTTTTTTTCCTGGCCTGAGCTATAGGTTGTTGATCTCTCTGGTTACACATTGTTATCCTGATCCTCAAAGGGGAATAAGAAAGTAGAAAAAAACTAGAAATTACAAAGGAAACAAAACTGACACAAAGATTGGAGGACAAATCCTGTATGGAATTTACATAGTTTTGAACAGTGAAAACTCAGGATTTATTATCTGTTTTCCACAGTCCACATATGCCCTTGTAGTGACAGTGTACATGATAAAAGGGAATCATCCACAGTCTCAAGAGATGGCAGGGCAGAACAGAATAGGACTTCTGAGGCTAGGAAAGGTTTAGACAGCTACTATCAGGAAAAAGTTATTAACAGTAAAAGCAACTGAATGATAATATTCTCTACAGTATAAAGGGGAGTTGTGGTACTTTTTCTACATATATCTCGGAAGAGCTTAGATTAGAAATTCATAGAAACAAAGCACAAAGTAATCTTGAAAAATATAGAAGCCAAACAAAATAAAATCCCCTTCCTTTTGAATATGTCTTTGGTGCCAAAATACAGATTTCCTGAAACAATTCTTAAGTATAAGGAAAGTAACTTCACAATACTATATAACTCAGTATAAGGCACTGAAGTTTAACACACTAAATAAATAATTTTCTCTTCTTGTTTCTCAGTTAAAATGCAAAATCATGATGCAAGAGCAGTAGATAACTAAGAAATAGCACAGACATGCATACCTGAGGCTTTCAGTAGTTCATAAAAGGAAGAAAAAGTGCTTTAATTAAAGACTAAAATCCACTTTAGAAGTGAAAAAAATTACTTCCAAAAGTAAATTACTTTTAGCTCACAGAAAAGATAAAAGTTGACAAGCTGGTAAATCCAATCATAAAACACAATTATATTAGGATTTATCTTGTACTATTTTACTGAAACTACAAAGTATAACACCAGTAAAATAACTACAGATTGAATAGACTTAAAGACTGAATCATTGATCCGCTGAGATGCTACCCTATCCTTCATATCAACTCCAAGATCTTTTGGCTTATGCTGTAAAAAGCTTACATTTCCATTTTCATTTCCTTTCCCTTGCCCTGTACCTAAAAGCTTTTATACTCTAGAGCCATCAGTTGATATCAAAGTTGAATATATTTTATTTTTCATAAAAAAACAGAAAGCTATTCAACTACTTCATTGACCTTAAGAATACTTTTCAAAGATTTGGTGGGTGATTCATGTCCCTCGTACTTGGAGATCAGTAACTCAGCAGAGAGAATGCATCGAATGTGTTACAGGTCATGTTGTGAATAATGTTTTCACTTAGTCAACTAAAAAAACTTTTGGAGTTGAAATATTCATGATACGTATCACAAACTCATCCTGGTTTACATATTTGCTTCTCATATCAGGCAGCAGTAACCATGTCGACTCATACTCTACTGTAAGGCCCATTTAGAGAATTTAGTAATTTTGTGGTTTCCCTATTGTGAGAAATGGAGTTAATGTCAAGTGAATGTTCACATGCAGACCCCATCAGGGACACTTTCTCAAACAAGGCCGATTTCTTTAATGATAGCATATGAGATAATAAAGATGACAGAATAAGCCAACTCAATAAAAATACTGTCAAATAACGCTTTTTGTGGTAAAATTCTACATATTTCCAGTTACAGAATGGAAACCTCTTGATTGGATCTTCTTTTACAATGAATAACATGAGGAGGAAAAAAATTCTTACAGGTGAATTTAATAGGTATTAATACTTAACATTTAGACCCCTCCCCCCTAAAGAAAGGAAACTAAAATAAAAAACCTTCTCAACATCTCATCATAATGCTGACTGCACAGAGGATCAATACGAATAAAGAGAGATTAGAAGCTGCCTGGCTAGTAGAACTCAGCAGACTTTTCCCCAATACTGTGCTGAGAAGGAGGAAAGCCAACTAGACAAGCATTTATCACTAGGTCTTTTGACCCTTCCTTCTGAAAAAAAAAAAAAAAAAAAAAAAAAAAAAAAAGTGTGCACTCATTCCCCAAACTTTCATGAATATTAAAGAGAATAATAAATTAAGGATCCATATAGGCATTTCAGCTCCATCACTACAAACTAAAAAATTATTGGCAACAATATTCTACAGCCCACCATCTATGTTTCTACTGTATGTTTTATAAGATTTCAAATTCTATTCATTTTCAATCCACAAAGAGGCTATTCTTAACTATTTACATATCCTATTTTAATTACAGATCAAGACTATTATACTCTGTAATATTTTTAAAGCTTTAAAAATCAGAACATAAATAAAGTAAGAGTATTTACACAACAAATTATGACTGCATATCATTTTTCACCTTTAGGCATCATTATAAAACTATAAATATAGTTCTATATCCTCTGGTATCCACAGTACTCAACACCTTCGAGCCAGGAGGGGTTTCCCCTCTCACCCTGGGAAACAGGCACCTCCCTTCACCTCAGCCACATGGCACAGGATGCTGGCAAGGCAGTCTCTAGAAGGCCCCGTTAGGGCAAGGTCCTCCCAGGACAGGAGCTGCCCGCGCTCCTTGGCCCCACAGGGGCACCTTTCCCACCCCTCCAGCTCTGCCCTGCTGCCCCTTGCAGTCTCACACCCCACCAAGGAAAGGCTCACACCAGCTCGGAAAAAATGTTTATTTCCGGGGGAAAATATCGTTTCTGCTGTCAGCATCCAGCCTGAGGTCCCGCTGCTCTTTGTTGTGGAGGCCGCACATCACCAAAGCGCTGAGGGGAGCAGGAGAAGGATGTTGAGCCCCTCGTGACATTTAGGCACTCTCTGGAAATCCAACGGGGCGTCCCGCCCCCCCCCACCCCATCTCAGTGGGAGGGATGTGTGAGCCCAGGCCAAGCTGCAAAGCCACTTCTCTGCCCTGTGGCACGGGGCAGGGAAAGACCCTCACTCCCCCAGGCCTTGGCACACAGGCTTTTCAGGGGGCGGAACCCTGACGGCGTTGCGAGCCCCTTACCGGTGAGCCTCCTCCTCCTGCTTCAGCCTCTGGCGGTTTTGCTCCACCTTCTCCTTCCAGCTGTCCCGAAGAACCTTGTAGGACGCCGTGAGCTGCACGTTCTGCTGGGCTCGCGGCGACAGCTGCCTGCAACCGGAGGAACAGGGTCCCTCTCTGGCTCCACTGGGAGCCTTCGGCTGTCTTCCCTCCCCAGCCCCTGCGCTCCCACGCCAGCAGAAATCAGGGGCTGTCGCACGCCGTGCCCCAGAGCGGAGGGATTTGGGGTGCCACACCTCCAGGGGGGCACGATCCACCGTCCAGGGCCCTGTGTACCCGTGCACACTCACTTTTGGGGTTGCATGCCTCTGTCTGCGGAACAGTGCTGGTCCAGGTGGAGCTGCTTCTCCAAAATTCGGATCTGCTTGGCAAGGGCAAGAAGAGCAACTGGTTGGAGGACGCAGGGCTCAGTGGGGGAGGCGGCACTTGCAGGGGAGGCACCTAGTCCTTGCCCAGCCGTGTGCAGGCTCTCCCAGGAGCTGAGACAATGCGCTGCAGCAGCTGTGGCCGTGGAGCTCTGTCCCGGTTATGTCTGGCTGCAAGGGGCTCAAGCCAGCTGCCCGTGAGGGCTGGTTTCCAGGTTGAGGGCAGGTAACACAGGCAGAGGCTGCCTCATTAGGAGGCAACCGCCCCGCTGCCCTCGCTACAGCCCCTGGCTCCTTCGGGCCCTTTCGGGACAGATCCCAAAGGGGCCACTGAAGGTCCAAGTGACCACACGCTGAGAGCCCTTGGCAGCGCGAGTCTTGTCGGACCCAGCTTCTCTGCTGGTCACTGAGAGGCAAGCAGTACCCGGGGCCCCACCACGCACCTCTGCTGCAGCCCTGGCAGTGGCACGGGCAGAGCCATTCCGAGGTCCATTGGGAGGATGCGGGATGTGCTCTAGAGGCGCCTCCTTCTCCAGGGAGCTGGCCCTGCTGGGGCCCAAGAGGCCCATAAAGGTCCTGGGAAGACACGGCAGGATGCATTAGGATGAGGGCTGGAGGCGTTTGCTCCCGCAAGCAAACAGATGGGATTCACCAAAATCTACAGGGACTTGTCGCTGGAGGAGAACTTCTGCAATAAAGATTTGCATTCAGCTCCCCTCAAGAGCGTGACACGGGAGGAAAACTAAGGTGATGTGAGGCTCCCACGCCAAGCGGCGCATGCTTGTCATCTCGCAAGACAGCTGCCTTCGTCGGGACATGTGTCAGGAGCCTTCCCGAGGCCCTAGGGCCAGGACGTCCAAAGGGACCATCTCAGTGTTGGGGATGTGTGAGCCCAGGCCAAGCTGCAAAGCCACTTCTCTGCCCTGCGGCACGGGGCAGGGAAAGACCCTCACTCCCCCAGGACTTGGCACACAGGCTTTTCAGGGGGCGGAACCCTGACGGCGTTGCGAGCCCCTTACCGGTGAGCCTCCTCCTCCTGCTTCAGCCTCTGGCGGTTTTGCTCCACCTTCTCCTTCCAGCTGTCCCGAAGAACCTTGTAGGACGCCGTGAGCTGCACGTTCTGCCGTGCTCGCGGCGACAGCTGCCTGCAACCGGAGGAACAGGGTCCCTCTCCGGCTCCACCGGGAGCCTTCGGCTTCCTTCCCTCCCCAGCCCCTGCGCTCCCACGCCAGCAGAAATCAGGGGCTGTTGCACGCCGTGCCCCGGAGCGGAGGGATTTGGGGTGCCACACCTCCAGGGGGGCACGCTCCACCCTCCCGGGCCCTGTGTACCCGTACACACTCACTTTTGGGGTGGCATGCCTCTGTCCAGGGAACAGTGCTGGTCCAGGTGGAGCTGCTTCTCCAAAATTCGGATCTGCTTGGCAAGGGCAAGAAGAGCAACTGGTTGGAGGACGCAGGGCTCACTGGGGGAGCCCTGGCTCCTTCTGGCCTTGGGTTGGGGCTGCTGCCATCTCCTTCTAAGGAAGGAGTGGGCCTGCCTGGGTGCTGCTCCTCAGCAGCAGCAGTCTGGCTGGGCCCCGGCTGCCTGCAAGGTTCTGCCGCATTGCAGGTAGCAAACACCCCTTGCACAGAGGGCTGTCAAAGGCATCCTGTACCTTTTCCTGATGCCGGACACTTCTCTCTGTCCTCGCCTGCAGTTCCTCCCGTGCTGCTTGATCCTGCCTCTGCTTCTCTTTGAAGAAGGAGGCACGGGCAGCTCTTGGAGCTCGCTGCACAGCAGGGCAGGCTGTTTCCTGGAGGGGCACAGGAAGGCAGCAGGATTAGATCTCTTCTCTTACAGCCTCTCGGGACACATCCCAAAGGGGCCACTGGAGGTCCAAGTGACCACACGCTGAGAGCCCTTGGCAGCGCGAGTCTTGTCGGACCCAGCTTCTCTGCTGGTCACTGAGAGGCAAGCAGTACCCAGGGCCCCACCACGCACCTCTGCTGCAGCCCTGGCAGTGGTGCAGGCAGAGCCATTCCGAGGTCCATTGGGAGGATGCGGGATGTGCTCTAGAGGCGCCTCCTTCTCCAGGGAGCTGGCCCTGCTGGGGCCCAAGAGGCCCATAAAGGTCCTGGGAAGACACGGCAGGATGCATTAGGATGAGGGCTGGAGGCGTTTGCTCCCGCAAGCAAACAGATGGGATTCACAATCTACAGGGACTTGTCGCTGGAAGAGAACTTCTGCAATAAGGATTTGCATTCAGCTCCCCTCAAGAGCGTGACACGGGAGGAAAACTAAGGTGATGTGAGGCTCCCACGCCAAGCGGCGCACGCTTGTCATCCCGCAAGACAGCCGCCTTGGCCGGGACATGTGTCAGGAGCCTTCCCGAGGCCCAAGGGCCAGCACGTCCAAAGGGACCATCCCTCCTGCACAGGAACGCGTGTGCCCCTCCTCCCTTCCGCCAAGGCCCTCACCTCGCAGGAGGCTGCTTCTCCATGCCTGGCTGCCTGCTGCCTGCCCCCCAGCCGGGCAGCCTGGGGAGACAAAGCTCCTCCCGGCGCTGCACGAGCTTGCGCGGACGCTGCTCTGTAAGCAAGAAACCGGGAAGCTCTTCAGCACAGCCTGCTGAGCAGCACATTTGAAGCTGGCTGCTGTCAGCCAGTGCAGGAGCGGGAGCTGGCCTGGTCAGGAGGCAGCTTTTGCCTTACCTTTGCTGGGCCTGGGAAGCTCTTCCCCTTTTTTCTGCCCACAGGGGGAGCCAGCGGGGGCAGCCTTGGCCTCTGCGCTGCCTTCCACCTTGAGCTGAAACCTGGAAACCAAAGACAACGGCGGCTGGAATAAAGGGCACCCTCTCCCCTTGGCGGTTTGCTGACACTAATGCCCCTCCCTCACTGCCAACTGAGACCTCCTTGCATGCCATCTGCTCTGCGACCACGTAGTCTTCTTTGGGGGCTTTTGGCAGTCTCCCTCAACAGGCAGAGAACCTGGCCTAAATGCCTCGGAGTTATTCCCAACTCAGTGCTGAGCACCGAGCCTCAGCCGTGCGCAGTCCCGAGCAGGAGCGCGGAAGTCGGCCTCTTGACACACACTTACCTGGGGAACACGTAGATGGGGCGAGGCTGGGCCCACGGATTGGTGATCTGGGGTCTGCGGACACCCGGCTCCGTCGCCCAGGGTCTCTGCAAAGCGGACAGGCAGGCATGCTGGGAGGTTTCCAAGGCAGCTTTCTGCCTGCTGCCAAGGGCAGCAGCCCTTCCTCCTGCTAACAGGGCAGCCTGCCGCTCCCCGCCCTTCTGCTGAGCCCTCTACCATGCCATTAACCCGTCCTTCTGGTGGGGAGATGCTGCACAGCAAAGACGGGTGTGGCTAATGGCATGCAGGCCTTGTGCAGGGACAGGAGTCAAGGAAGTCGGGGCATGCTGCCTCTGTGGGTGGAGAATCTGGTGGGGCCAAGCATTGTGGAAGGTTTTTGATTAGCCCAGCAGGGCCAGCAAGGCCAAGAGCAGTCAGGTCGCTCATCCCGTGACCGGGTTCCCACTGAAGTGCAGGTAGGCCTGGCAGCCTGAGCAACTTACACTGCAAAGGGTCGCAATGAGGCTTGCGGTGCTCTCCAGCTGTTGGATGCAGGTGGCATAAAACTTCATGCGCACTTTGTCTCCTTCGCGGCACAGAACGCCCACGTCCTTGAAGACAAAGGACACGTTCTCCTTGTACTTCAGGTGGGAAGAGAACAACTGGATGGTCTCATCCACACAGTCTTCCACCACAGGCCGCGGCAAGGAGGTGGCCAAGGCCAACTGCCGGTAGTTCAGCGGCTCTATCTGGATGCCATCTGCAAGGAAGATGAACAATGTCAGTGCTACCGCTGGCCAAATTTCCGTTGCTGGGCTGTCAAGGCATGTGAGTGGCGTGGAGCCAGTCGTCAGGGCAGCTCAGGGAAAGACAGACCCATTCGCTGCAGGATTTGCAACACTATACTGCAGAAAAGGGGCTGCTGAGAAAGAGCTCTCGTGCAGATTGGAGCTGCAAGTACTGCCCTGCGTGTTGGGAGAATTCCCCGCTCCTTGCAGACCTTTGCAAAGAGCAGGGAGCACCCCGCCGCCACCCCCCGTATGTGGCAAGGGGGAGCGGAGGGTGGCCTCTGCCGTCTCACCAGGGAGAGTCACTTTAGGGCGTTTCAGCCACAGGGGCCAGACCGGGTACGTGCTCAGCTTGAAGACTGGTCTTCGCACCATCAGCACCTCTTCTGCCCCCAGGCACAGCTGCTCTCGCACTGTGCAGAAGGTGCCAAGCCCCGCTACCAGGACACCCTGCACACGGAAAAGACAAACAGGCCAACAGGTAACGCTCTGGAGGTGGAAGGCGGCAGGACTGTCAGCGTGCAGGGATGCCGCTCTGTGCCCTCCCTGCGGCTGAGCTACAGTGGGGCAAGATGGAGCACTTGGGAAAGCTGTGGAGCAGAGCCTCTCTCTTTGGATTTTCTCCTTGCCCCGCTCCAAGTCTGTCCTAACATCCTAACAGCTTGAGAGGATGCCAGGACTCTCTAAGAGCACTGATGCAGGAAAAAGCCACCGTCTCTGGGCTTGGTCTCTCTGTTCTCGGCACGGGGAAAAGAGAAGCCCCGCCAGGGGCCGAACCCTTTCTCACACTAGCTGTGCACGTGATTCCTCTGCCAGCTAGCCGAGAAGCTGCTCTGCAGTGGCAGCGTGCTGCTGAGGTGCTGGGGGAGGAATTGCCCACTGGGTCCCGAGACTCTGCACAACTGAAAGCCCAAGCAAGGTGAGGGGGTGAGGGCATCAGCTCACCTTGTCCAGCATCATCTGCTCCAGAATGTAATTGGAGACAGCATCCCAAATGGCTACAATCTCTGGAGAGCAAGGGAAAGACGCGTCTGCCCCAAGTCGACCAGCTCACAACCTCTCAGCAAGCTGCTCACCCAGGGCTGACAGATGGAGGCGTACGCAAACCCGCCAGAAAGCCACCACCCCAGCTGCTGAGACGGCTTTGCCTCCCTTTCAGGCTGCCACCCTTACTCTGAGCCCAGGGCAGGTGAGGAGCAGAAGGAGGGGGAGTGGAAGGATTTGCCACAAGGACTGTGGCCACCTGACCCCTGGCAAAGGACGCCATCTCCAAACGCAGAACACGCTCTGCCCACTCGAGACCCCGGAGAATCCAGGGGCAAGAAACTGAGGTTGTTTCTTCCAAACAAGAAGCCACCTTGGATCTACTCCACGGCAAAGGATTTGTTGCCATCGGGGCCACTGGCAGGCCCTAGGGAGCCCCATGGGAGTGCCAGGACATGGCAGCCTGCTGGACAGCGGACCCCTTCCCTCCCAGAGCCAGTTCCCCCTTGGAAGGGGACCCCTTCCTGTGCAGACCTCACCCTGCATTGCCAGCCCGTGAGCGGAGGGAGCCGGGCCCACAGGAGACTCCAGGCTCAGGGCAGCCCCAGCACCGAGACCCACGAGTCCTGGCAACCACGTGGGCGCCCAGGCGTGGGACCCTCAGGCCAGGCTCTCGCGGCGGCCTCTGCAGCCACCCTTGCAGCCCAGGGGCCGCAGCTGTGCTGACAGCTGAGCGTCTCTGCGGCCCCTGGGGAAGCGGCTCCCAAAGCCCTTACCCTCACTGGAGAGCTGCAGCAGCGTGGGGAACAAGAGCCTCTGCTCCGGGCTGATGATCTCAGTCCAGGAGCCCTCCATTTCGCTTGCCCCCTTGCCCTCGGCTCGCCTCTCCAGCACGGCACGAAGGGCGCTCTTCCCGCCTCCTCGCCCAAAGCTCCTGGGCAGCGTGCCCACGCCGCTCGCCGTTCCCGCTCCTCGCTGCAGAGCGGCTCCAAAGGGCAGCACTGGGCAGCACCGCGACCAGTGGCCAGCAGCGCCAGCGCCCGGCAGGGAAGTGCAGGCCCCGCCGCGCCACTGGGGACATCTCCTTGTGATGCAGCCCGTGCCACTGTCACCTCAGCCCCTGTCACTGGGGGCTTCGTGAGGTCACCGGCAGGGAGCTGGCAGGCCCAGGACCGGCTGTGGGGGGGCCCTCCGGCCCTGGGAAACAGGCACCTCCCTTCACCCCAGCCACACGGCACAGGATGCTGGCAAGGCAGTCTCTAGAAGGCCCCGTTAGGGCAAGGTCCTCCCAGGGCGAGGTCCTCCTGTTGTCCCAAAATCTGGGTTCTGTCACCCAGTGTGCAAGCACCCAATAGACACACAGGGTCGAGATACTTGTTTATTTCATTTCTGCGCAGAGATGGGTGCAAGGTGGTAAATCCACAAAGCTAGCACACCTTCCCCCCCTCTCATTCTTGATTTATACACACTTTTCAGGGAGTATTTTATACAAATCTTTCTATTGGTTACAGTTTCATTACCTCAGGTAATCGCTCTGCGCTTGCGCTTTCACATTCTTGTTAATTAGCACAGGAAGCGAAGAAGAGGCGGTAACATCATTATCATGTCATTTCTATCTCAGTTGCTGTTAAACAGCAGAGCAAATCGCTTGCGGAAGCAGTGGTGCAGCAGACACAGGCGCTTGCCGCGGCCTTACAGGGCCCGACCCAGCAGAAGAGGCCTCGTAGCTCTGGGGCTTGCTTCCCCTGTGGGAAACCGCGCCACACCTGGAAACAATGCAGGGAGGCGCAGTGTGGTGTGAGGACTGTCACAGCGACACTCACGCCTCTGCTGCGTGCCGGCGGTCGGGAACGGCTTGCGGAGCGCGAAAGGGGGTCGCGCGCAGACAACAACAACCCCTCCTCCGGCTCCGGTGGTTGGGGGACTCCAGCCACTGCCGGGAGCTTGGGGTGCGACCTGGCAACAGCAGTAGGAATCACTCTGATTGACACCAGGCCACAGAAAATTCCAACAGGGCGGCACAAGCCGCCTGATCGAGTGGGGGGCCTTTCGTTAGGCCGCTCCTCGGCCGGCTTGAAGGGCATCGTTGTATGCCCTGGGGTCTTGATGCTGATTATACGGGTCAAGTTTGGATAGTAGCATATACTCTAACTCCTCCCATTTTTATACCGAAGGGAAGTAAAATTGCCCAGATAGTCCCATTTCCACAGTTATTGGCAGAATTGACCAATCCTGCTCAGCTTCGAGAGTTGCCCCAGTGGGGAAATGCTGGGTTTGGAAGTACCAACCCGCTGGCTTGTCTAACTCTTGACATGAACCGTAGACCGACGGTCTCGGTGCAGGTAAATTATGCCGGTGAGCAGCGGTACTTCCGCCTGCTGTTGGACACAGGAGCTGATGTTACGATCATGTCGGCCACGGTTTGGCCCAGACTCTGGCCAGTTCGTCCGTCTCCGGATGCAGTTGCGGGTGTGGGGGGATCAGCTCAAGCCATGGTAACTTTGCAGCCTGCGTAGCTGATCCTTGAGCAACGCAGGGCCCGGGTACTCCTTACTGTCCTGCCACTACCTGAAGGGGTCAATGGGTTGGTGGGACGGGAGTGCTTCACACAATGGGGTGTTGTTTTAGCAGCCCCTGACTCGGTTTTTCTCAGCGGCCGCTGTGAAGCAGCCGACACCCCTGAAGCTCACTTGGCTCACTAATGAACCAGTGTGGGTGGAGCAGTGGCCGCTGACACAGGAACGGTTGCAACGGGCGCATGAATTAGTTGCTGAACAGTTACGCGTCGGGCATATTCAACCTTCGACAAGCCCTTGGAACACACCTGTATTTGTTATTCCAACAAAATCAGGGAAGTGGCGCTTGTTACATGACCCAAGAAAGGTAGATGAGCAAATGTTACCAATGGGGGCGCTGCAGCCAGGGCTGCCAGCACCTACAATGATTCCACGTGAATGGCACATATTAATTGTAGACCTTAAGGATTGTTTTTTCACAATTCCACTTCACCTGGATGATGCACCTCGATTTGCCTTTTCCCTTCCAGCGCTCAATAAGGCCGCCCCGAGTCAGAGATTTGAATGGGTCGTGCTCCCTCAAGGGATGCGTCACAGCCCCACCACAAGACAGTTATTCGTAGCGGCCGCCTTGCAGCCCATCCGTCAAGCATGGCCGCAAGCAATCATTTATCATTATATGGATGACATTTTAGTAGCCCAGGCTGCTCCCTTTCCACATGATCAAAGCAAATATTTGCATGATACGTTACTGGCCAGAGGATTACAGGTTGCTCCAGAAAAGATACAGGTTACCAGCCCATGGAAATATTTGGGATGGCACATCAGTGATACTATGGTCAGATCACAAAAGGTTACACTGACGACTGCCGTGCACACCCTACGGGATGCACAGAAACTTATGGGAGATTTACAATGGGTCAGGGCCGTATAGGCATTCGAAACGAGGAGCTGGAGCCTCTTCGCCCCTTATTAAAGGGCTCGGATCCAGCTACCCCTGTCCGTTTGTCTATGGCACAACAGGCTTGTTTACAGCACTTAACGGATTTAATTACATCACGATGGACATCTTGTCGGTTTGAAGACGAGCCATATAGGCTTGTCGTACCGTTATCTGCGACCTCAGTGTGTGCAGTCATCATGCAGTGGCAAACAAAAAAAAAAAAAAAAAAAGAGGGAGGGCAGACGTGATAGCAGTTTTGGAATGGATATTTCTCCCTCTCCAACCGAAGCGTAGTATTGTTACGCGCCTGGAGCAAGTAGGGGAAGTGATTAGAAAAGGACAGGATAGGCTGGTGGCCATCACTGGCCGGGAGCCCGATGCAATTCACATACCAATGGCACAAGCAGATCTGGACGTGTCTGGTAGGAGTTCCCACTTTTAGGATCGAGTATCTTAAGCCATTTAGCGTTCACAATTGTAGTCAATCCCTAAACGTAAGCCATTGTGCAGCAATTGATTTTTTACTATTGGCGCAAGGGCATGGATGTGAGGACTTTGAGGGAAGGTGTTGCTTGAATCTGTCAGATCACAGTGAATCTATCCACAAGAAGATTCGGTGGCTACAAGATCATACAAAGAAAATACAAGAGCATGGACTTTTGGACGGATGGCTACAGGGTTTGTTTGGCCCTTTGCCTCGATGGTTGTTAAGCTTGATCAAAGAACTATTACGGATAGCAGTTGTGCAGTGCTTGCTGGGTGTATTCCTCTGTATTACTTTTAGTTGTGTTAAGCGGATGTTCTCCAAGGCTCTTAAACAAGTTTGGGTTGCTCAAAAGAAGAACGGGGGAATTGTAGAGAATTGGCTGGACGAGCATGGATATCAGGCCGTGCAAATGAGCAACCCTGACTTGTTGATGTGGAGTAACCTTGGAGACACCGTGAAGGACAAGTAATGAGGGAGCAAGTATGAATGCTATGTAAAAACAGGATGAAGAGATTAGCGAGACTGGACAGCGAATATGTGGATAGCCAATAGCAGAGAGCTTTGTGGTGTGAACTATAGTAGTAAGCCAATTAGATATAGCCAGCAGGATGCTTGAGCATGTGAACAGCATATGATGGTATATAAGCAGGTTAACCTGCTGAAATAAACGGATCATATTGCTAGCTCATATTGAGTCATCTTATGATTCTGCAAGCCCGTCACCAATCCAAAGATTCACCCCCCGTTTCGCCCTGGCACAAATATCTCTGGTCTGCGTTGCACCTTTGAGTCTCTTGTCGTCCCGACTTCGGAGGGAGGTCAGAGGACTCCCCGATCAACAGGTCGGTGCACGCTGGAGCTCGATCCGATCCAGTCCGCTGTCAGGAACGGCAAGATGATCCGGGCAAGGCCTTCTGGCAAGTCCCATCTGGGTCGCCAAACTCTTGTCCCAAAATTTGGGTTCTGTCACCCGGTGTGCAAGCACCCAATAGACACACAGGGTCGAGATACTTGTTTCATTTCTGCGCAGAGATGGGTGCTAGGTGGTAAATCCACAAGGCTGGCACACCTTCCCCCCCCCCCATTCTTGATTTACACACGCTTTTCAGGGAGTATTTTATACAAATCTTTCTATTGGTTACAATTTCATTACCTCAGGTAATCGCTCTGCGCTTGCGCTTTCACATTCTTGTTAATTAGCACAGGAAGCGAAGAAGAGGCGGTCACATCATTATCATGTCATTTCCATCTCATTATTCATTTAGGGGTGTGAAGTTTAATATGTTAATAAGCCTTAATGAACCTAAGGTCACTTCTGGGTTATTCTGCTGTTTTTGTCCTACCTACCCCTCGCAATCTTCAAAGCGCTGTGGTTTCATCAAGGTTATTTAGCCGGAGCTGGTTATCCTTTGCAGTACTGTTTTTCTCTCCCCCTTCTCCTTGAGTGTTGTTAACTATTTGCAAGGTTTTTCTCACAGTATTTCTCTAACAATTCCCCCCTTTGAGATTTGTTAATATCACTTATCTAGCAAGTCTCATTTAAACAACTTCAATTATTCTTACATGGATGTTAAGTTAATTCTAAGTATTTCCCATGGCATGGGTAATCCGGGAGATTTGGGGAATAGAGAAGCAAGCAGTAATCTGAGTCACTTTTTCTGAAGGCCCGTATAGGCTACAAAATCAGGTTAGTTGTACCAGTGAGCATGCATAACAAAATTAACAGTGTCCTCATTTTCCATCTCAACTCTACAGCAAACAAATTAAATTAAACAAATCAATATTCTTATAAATCAGCTCTGTCTATAATTAACAATACTATCAGAATGCAAAATAACACCTAATAACACTAAGAGCACTCTATTTCCTTATAAAAGAGTTCAATTTTCCAAGTGCAATTCATCACTTTTGTAACTTCTGTATTCTTATCTTGAGAGATATCTTGTGGGTGTGGCAGTCCCCAAGTCATTCAAAGGTGCCTTCTTTATTCGGGAATAGTGGGTCCAGGAACTTATTCCCTCCACCTTCCTTGCAGTATGAGTTGTGAGAAGCACCAGGTAAGGTCCTTTCCACTTTTCTCTTAGTGGTTCTTCTTTCCATGTCCGAATATAAACTAGATCCCCAGGCTTGAAGTCATGCACAGGGGAATCCAATGGAAGGGGGGTACGTTGATTAAGGAACCTAGGTAAAGATGTTAGTACCCGAGACAAAGACAATAAATACTCTCTCAACATTTCTTCCCCTCTTACATGCATTTGATCACTTCGTCCCCCTATTCCATTAATTGGGTAAGGTTTCCCGTAAAGTATTTCAAAAGGGCTTACTCCCTCTTTTATTCTTGGGGTTATTCTTATTCTCATCAAGGCCATTGGTAATACATCTACCCATTTAAGATGGGTTTCTTGACACAGTTTTGAAATACGTCTTTTAAGTGTTTGGTTCATTCTTTCTACCTTACCGCTAGACTGGGGTCTCCATGGAGTGTGTAATTCCCATTTCATCTGTAAAAACTTGGATGTTCCTTGAACCACCTCTGAAATAAAATGAGGTCCATTATCTGAGGATATACCTTCAGGAATCCCAAATCGAGGAATTATCTCTTTTAGTAAAATTTTAATCACTTCTTTTGCATGACTGGTGGAGCATGGGAAGGCTTCTGGCCAACCAGAAAAAGTATCTACCAAAACAAGTAAATATTTAAACCGACCACATGTAGGCAATTCAGAGAAATCTATCTGCCAGTGTTCCCCTGGGGTTAATCCTCTTCTTAGTTCTCCCATAGGTGGTTTCTTCTGAATTTTGGGGTTATTTGCATAACAGGTGGGGCATCTTTTTACAATAAGGTCAGCATTTGATAGCATCTTTGATCCCACAGCATATCTTTTATGCTGCTTATCATAGCATCTGCTCCCATGTGAGTTTCTTCATGCAGTCTTTTGAGGAGCACTTCCATCATTTTGGCTGTAGTTAAAACTTGTCCACTTGGGGTGACCCACCACCCTTCCGCATTTTTTGTACATTTTAGCCTTTCTGCCAATTGATTTTCTTTGTCTGAATATTCAGGAGGTCTCATTTGTATTTTTCTACTGGGTAATAAAGCCCCAATCACCTGTTCTGCTAGTGCTGCCTTTTTGGCTGCCGTATCTGCTCTCCTATTTCCTTGTGCCACTTCACTATTTCCCTTCTGGTGGGCTTTGCAATGCATTATAGCTACTTCTTTGGGTTCCATTATTGCTTGTAACAATCTTAATATCTCTTGTCCATACTTTATATTACTTCCTTGAGAATTTAAGAGCCCTCGTTCTTTCCAAATCGCTCCATGAGCGTGAACTACCCCAAAAGCATACTTTGAGTCAGTATATATATTTACTCTTTGGCCCTTTCCGATTTCAAGGGCTCGTATAAGGGCAATGATTTCAGCCTTTTGTGCTGAGGTGTTTTGTGGCAATGGTTTAGCTTCTACTTCTTTCCATTGAGTCACTACTGCATATCCAGCCTTTCTCTCTCCATTCTGTACAAAGCTGCTAACATCTGTATATAGTTCAAAATCTGGGTTCTGCAAAGGTTCATCCTTTAAATCAGGCCAGCTAGAATATACTTGCTCTATAGTGGCCAAACAGTCATGTTGTAACTCTTTCTGCTCTTCACCAGGTAGCAGAGTAGCAGGGTTTAAGGTTGAAACCACCTTTAAGGTAGTATCTCCTTGTTCCAATAACACAGCATGATATTTTACCAGCCTGCTCGGGGAAATCCAATGATGTCCCTTTTGATTTAAAATTGCTGATACTGCATGTGGTACAAAAACAGTTAAGGGCTGTCCCAGAGTCAATTTGCGGGCCTCTTCTCTTAATAAGACGGTGGCTGCTATAGCCCGGAGGCAGGCCGGCCATCCTTTACTTACTTCGTCTAATTGTTTAGAAGAATATGCCACCGGTCTTTGCCAGCTCCCAAGCATTTGGGTCATTACTCCCGAGGCCACCTGCTGTCGCTCGTGTACATACAATTGAAAGAGTTTAGCCATATCTGGGAGTCCCAGAGCTGGAGCTTCCATCAATTTCTTTTTTATTTCATCTAAACTAGCACAGCATTCCGGGGTCCACTCTAACCATTCTCCTGGACCCTTTAGGGCTGCATATAAAGGTTTAGTTATCAGCCCAAAATTAGGGATCCATATACAGCAAAATCCTGCCATTCCCAAGAATCCCTTCAGCTGTCTTTTTGTGCGGGGTACTGCAATTCGGCATATAGCCTCTTTTCTTTCCGCTCCTAGTGCACGTTGTCCTTTTGATATTTTAAAACCAAGATATTGGACTTCCTTCTTTGCAATCTGAGCCTTTTTCTTTGAAACACGATACCCAGCAAGTCCCAAAAAATTTAACAGACTCACTGTCGCCTCTAAACATATTTGCTCTGAATCCACTCCAATCAAAATGTCATCCACATACTGTAAAAGAGTGACATTTTTGTTACCTTCCTGCCATTGGCTAGTTCTTTGGCCAAGATCTCACCAAACAGGGTAGGACTGTTCTTGAATGCTTGAGGAAGAACCGTCCAGCGTAACTGCTCCTTCCTCCTCGTAGTGGGACTTTCCCATTCAAAGGCGAAAATTGTCTGGCTTTGTTCTTCTATAGGAATACAGAAAAAAGCATCTTTTAAATCTAGCACTGTAAAACAATTGTTAGTCTCAGGCACCGAGGCTAAAAGAGTATATGGGTTTGGCACGGTTGGATGGATATCTTTTGTTATTTGGTTCACTGCCCTTAGGTCCTGGACCAGTCGATACTCTTGGGAGCGTGGTTTCCTTACCGGCAGGACTGGTGTATTGAATTCAGACTGACACTCTCTAAGCAAGCGATATTGCAAGATGGCATTAATTAGGGGTTCCAATCCTCTACGTGCTTCTAGCTTGATAGGGTACTGATGCACCCTAACTGGCTTCGCTCCTGGTTGTAGCTCTGTTTTGACCAGAGTCGCGTTTTTTGATTTACCTGGCTTTGTTGAGGCCCAAACCAAGGGAATCACCGCATCCAACACACTTGAAGGGATACTTGCACTGTTATTGTCTGGAGCTGATCCCATCAAAAGGCAGATTTGTGCTCTCCGTGCCGATTCTGGAGGGATGTGGAGCTGCACAGAACTCAGAAAAGGTCACCTGCGCATTCAGTTTGCATAGTAAATCCCGTCCTAATAAAGGGAGGGGACACTCTGGCATATAGAGAAACTCGTGAGTCAATTTAGCACCTCCAATCGTACACTCCATTGGTTGCAAAAATGGCCTCAAAGCTTTCCTTCCCGTAGCCCCAACAACAGCGGTAGTAGTCTTACTTAAGGGTCCTTTACAACTAGTTATCACTGAATGAGTGGCTCCACTATCTAATAAAAAATCTATAGTTTCATTCCCCAGCTTTACTGGAACCAGGGGATCAGCTGAGGAAATTCTAATTTTCTCCCCTGGTCCCCTTCATTCCATATTTGACTCCTCTAACATAAATAGGTCAGTGTTTGCTGGGTTCTGTAGCTTTGTTATCCTTCTTCGATTTGGACATTCGTTTTTCCAGTGCCCTTCCTGTCTACAAATTGCACATTGATTTGGACCCAAAGCGGGTCTAGGAAGGCCTCCCCTTCCACCTCTTCCTCCTCTGTTACCTCTCCTGCTTCCCCTGCCCCTGCCTTGGAATTCATTCCTCTGGACAGCTGCCAGGATAGCAGCCTGTAGTTTCATTCGATTTTGTGTTTCTCTCGTTCTCTTTTCATCTCGATTATTCTATACCCTATACGCTATTTCTGTCAGCTGTGAAACAGACATTCCCCCAACTCCATCTACCTCCTGTAGCTTCTTTCTAATATCCTGAGCTGACTGGCCAATGAATAGCGTATGAAACAGTCTTTGATTCGCTTCCTCATTTGGATCCAGGTCTGCCCATTTTCTGGCTGTTTCGCATAATCTTTCATAAAAGGCCGAGGGATTTTCTTCAGGCCCTTGCTTTACTTCATACAATTTTGATACGTTCTTTGGTTTCGGAACCCCGTACCGAACCCCATATAAAATTAGCTGTTGATACTGCCTCAGTAACTCCCTACCCCCGCTCCTATTTGGATCCCACTCTGGATCCTTTCTGGTGGGTAAATAGACCTCAGGATCCCCCTTTCTATCCCTTCTCTCACCCTCTTCTTTTGCCTCATCAATTACCAGCCTCCTTTCTTCTCCTGTCAGGAAGGTATTCAACAGCACCTGCGCATCTCCCCAGTTAGGATTGTGAGTTATCATAATAGTCTCCAAAAGTTGATGCAGCTTATTAGGATTTTCCCTATATGATCCAATAGACTGCTTCCAGTTTAGTAAATCCGAGGTTGTAAAAGGAACATGTACAAATGCTGGCAGCCCTTCTGGTCCCACTGCTTGTCTCAAAGGAGCCTGTATAACAGGTTGTTTCCGTCTCCTAGTTTGGCCAGAAACAGGGCTGGACTCTTTGCTTTCTAGCGAGGGAGCCGATGCTTCAACTGAGGTGGAATCGTTTCCACAAGAGGGAGGCACTGTCAGTAGTTGTACATCCTCCTGCTCCTCTCCATTCAGAATTTTTCTGTTAGCACGATACCCGCTCTTTTCCTTCTTTCCTACTGCAACCATTACAGATTCCTCTTGACTTATAAGTTCACATTCCCTTTGAATTTCTGGTTCCTTATATAGTGACACAAAAGCCTCCACATAGGGTATTTCATCCCACTTCCCCTTCCGGCAACAAAACAGCAGTAACTGTAATATAGTGTTATAGTTCAAGGTCCCATTTTTTGGCCATTGCTCATCACATTCCAGCTTATACGTTGGCCACCACTGATTACAATATCCTCTCATTCCTTTTTCCCTCTCCTCCAAAAATATCCCAGGGTTCCAAAATACAACCCAAAGGGCTACAGGGAGCCCAGGGAGGAATCATGGATTGGCTTGATCCCACGTCAATTACCTAGAAATACCAACCTTATTACCTAGAAATACCTTTTTTACCTGTACCTTTGTGTGCACTCGGCTCTGTCCCGTCTGGTCAATTTAAGGCAACCTTTGCCGAGCGTCTACGTGCGACATAATCCAACATAATCTTCCGCGGAAGTAAGTAAATTTTATACTCACCAATCCAAAGATTCACCCCCCGTTTCGCCCTGGCACAAATATCTCTGGTTGGCGTTGCACCTTTGAGTCTCTTGTCGTCCCGACTTCGGAGGGAGGTCGGAGGACTCCCCGATCAACAGGTCGGTGCACGCTGGAGCTCGATCCGATCCAGTCCGCTGTCAGGAACGGCAAGATGATCCGGGCAAGGCCTTCTGGCAAGTCCCATCTGGGTCGCCAAACTCTTGTCCCAAAATCTGGGTTCTGTCACCCGGTGTGCAAGCACCCAATAGACACACAGGGTCGAGATACTTGTTTCATTTCTGCGCAGAGATGGGTGCTAGGTGGTAAATCCACAAGTCTAGCACACCTTCCCCCCCTCTCATTCTTGATTTACACACGCTTTTCAGGGAGTATTTTATACAAATCTTTCTATTGGTTACAATTTCATTACCTCAGGTAATCGCTCTGCGCTTGCGCTTTCACATTCTTGTTAATTAGCACAGGAAGCGAAGAAGAGGCGGTCACATCATTATCATGTCATTTCCATCTCATTATTCATTTAGGGGTGTGAAGTTTAATATGTTAATAAGCCTTAATGAACCTAAGGTCACTTCTGGGTTATTCTGCTGTTTTTGTCCTACCTACCCCTCGCAATCTTCAAAGCGCTGTGGTTTCATCAAGGCTATTTAGCCGGAGCTGGTTATCCTTTGCAGTACTGTTTTTCTCTCCCCCTTCTCCTTGAGTCTTGTAAACTATTTGCAAGGTTTTTCTTACAGTATTTCTCTAACACTCCCAGGACAGGAGCTGCCCGCGCTCCTTGCTCCCACGGGGGGCCCCTTCCCACCCCTCCAGCTCTGCCCTGCTGCCCCTTGCAGTCTCACACCCCACCAAGGAAAGGCTCACACCAGCTCGGAAAAAAAGTTTATTTCCGGGGGAAAATATCGTTTCTGTTTCTGCTGTCAGCATCCAGCCTGAGGTCCCGCTGCTCTTTGTTGTGGAGGCCGCACATCACCAAAGCGCTGAGGGGAGCAGGAGAAGGATGTTGAGCCCCTCGTGACATTTAGGCACTCTCTGGAAATCCAACGGGGCGTCCCGCCCCCCGCACCCCATCTCACTGGGAGGGATGTGTGAGCCCAGGCCAAGCTGCAAAGCCACTTCTCTGCCCTGCGGCGCGGGGCAGGGAAAGACCCTCACTCCCCCAGGCCTTAGCACACAGGCTTTTCAGGAGGCGGAACCCTGACGGCGTTGCGAGCCCCTTACCGGTGAGCCTCCTCCTCCTGCTTCAGCCTCTGGCGGTTTTGCTCCACCTTCTCCTTCCAGCTGTCCCGAAGAACCTTGTAGGACGCCGTGAGCTGCACGTTCTGCTGGGCTCGCGGCGACAGCTGCCTGCAACCGGAGGAACAGGGTCCCTCTCCGGCTCCACCGGGAGCCTTCAGCTGTCTTCCCTCCCCAGCCCCTGCACTCCCACGCCAGCAGAAATCAGGGGCTGTCGCACGCCGTGCCCCGGAGCGGAGGGATTTGGGGTGCCACACCTCCAGGGGGGCACGCTCCACCCTCCCGGGCCCTGTGCACCCGTGCACACTCACTTTTGGGGTGGCATGCCTCTGTCTGGGGAACAGTGCTGGTCCAGGTGGAGCTGCTTCTCCAAAATTCGGATCTGCTTGGCAAGGGCAAGAAGAGCAACTGGTTGGAGGACGCAGGGCTCAGTGGGGGAGGCGGCACTTGCAGGGGAGGCGCCTAGTCCTTGCCCAGCCGTGTGCGGGCTCTCCCAGGAGCTGAGACAATGCGCTGCAGCAGCTGCGGCCGTGGAGCTCTGTCCCGGTTATGTCTGGCTGCAAGGGGCTCAAGCCAGCTGCCGTGAGGGCTGGTTTCCAGGTTGAGGGCAGGCAGCGCAGGCAGAGGCTGCCTCATTAGGAGGCGACCGCCCCGCTGCCCTCGCTACAGCCCCTGGCTCCTTCGGGCCCTTTCGGGACAGATCACAAAGGGGCCACTGAAGGTCCAAGTGACCACACGCTGAGAGCCCTTGGCAGCGCGAGTCTTGTCGGACCCAGCTTCTCTGCTGGTCACTGAGAGGCAAGCAGTACCCGGGGCCCCACCACGCACCTCTGCTGCAGCCCTGGCAGTGGCGCGGGCAGAGCCATTCCGAGGTCCATCGGGAGGATGTGGGATGTGCTCAAGAGGCGCCTCCTTCTCCAGGGAGCTGGCCCTGCTGGGGCCCAAGAGGCCCATAAAGGTCCTGGGAAGACACGGCAGGATGCATTAGGATGAGGGCTGGAGGCGTTTGCTCCCGCAAGCAAACAGATGGGATTCACCAAAATCTACAGGGACTTGTCGCTGGAGGAGAACTTCTGCAATAAAGATTTGCATTCAGCTCCCCTCAAGAGCATGACACGGGAGGAAAACTAAGGTGATGTGAGGCTCTCACGCCAAGCGGCGCACGCTTGTCATCCCGCAAGACAGCCGCCTTGGCCGGGACATGTGTCAGGAGCCTTCCCGAGGCCCAAGGGCCAGCATGTCCAAAGGGACCATCTCAGTGGAAGGGATGTGTGAGCCCAGGCCAAGCTGCAAAGCCACTTCTCTGCCCTGCGGCACGGGGCAGGGAAAGACCCTCACTCCCCCAGGCCTTGGCACACAGGCTTTTCAGGAGGCGGAACCCTGACGGCGTTGCGAGCCCCTTACCGGTGAGCCTCCTCCTCCTGCTTCAGCCTCTGGCGGTTTTGCTCCACCTTCTCCTTCCAGCTGTCCCGAAGAACCTTGTAGGACGCCGTGAGCTGCACGTTCTGCCGTGCTCGCGGCGACAGCTGCCTGCAACCGGAGGAACAGGGTCCCTCTCCGGCTCCACCGGGAGCCTTCGGCTTCCTTCCCTCCCCAGCCCCTGCGCTCCCACGCCAGCAGAAATCAGGGGCTGTTGCACACCATGACCTGGAGCGGAGGGATTTGGGGTGCCACATCTCCAGGGGGGCATGCTCCACCGTCCCGGGCCCTGTGCAGCCGTACACACTCACTTTTGGGGTGGCGTGCCTCTGTCTTGGGAACAGTGCTGGTCCAGGTGGAGCTGCTTCTCTAAAATTCGGATCTGCTTGACAAGGGCAAGAAGAGCAACTGGTTGGAGGACGCAGGGCTCACTGGGGGAGCCTTGGCTCCTTCTGGCCTTGGGTTGGGGCTGCTGCCATCTCCTTCCAAGGAAGGAGTGGGCCAGCCTGGGTGCTGCTCCTCAGCAGCAGCAGTCTGGCTGGGCCCCGGCTGCCTGCAAGGTTCTGCCGCATTGCAGGTAGCAAACACCCCTTGCACAGAGGGCTGTCAAAGGCATCCTGTACCTTTTCCTGATGCCGGACACTTCTCTCTGTCCTCGCCTGCAGTTCCTCCCGTGCTGCTTGATCCTGCCTCTGCTTCTCTTTGAAGAAGGAGGCACGGGCAGCTCTTGGAGCTCGCTGCACAGCAGGGCAGGCTGTTTCCTGGAGGGGCACAGGAAGGCAGCAGGATTAGATCTCTTCTCTTACAGCCTCTCGGGACACATCCCAAAGGGGCCACTGGAGGTCCAAGTGACCACACGCTGAGAGCCCTTGGCAGCGCGAGTCTTGTCGGACCCAGCTTCTCTGCTGGTCACTGAGAGGCAAGCAGTACCCAGGGCCCCACCACGCACCTCTGCTGCAGTCCTGGCAGTGGTGCAGGCAGGGCCATTCCGAGGTCCATCGGGAGGATGTGGGATGTGCTCAAGAGGCGCCTCCTTCTCCAGGGAGCTGGCCCTGCTGGGGCCCAAGAGGCCCATAAAGGTCCTGGGAAGACACGGCAGGATGCATTAGGATGAGGGCTGGAGGCGTTTGCTCCCGCAAGCAAACAGATGGGATTCGCCAAAATCTACAGGGACTTGTCGCTGGAGGAGAACTTCTGCAATAAGGATTTGCATTCAGCTCCCCTCAAGAGCGTGACATGGGAGGAAAACTAAGGTGATGTGAGGCTCCCACGCCAAGCGGCGCACGCTTGTCATCCCGCAAGACAGCCGCCTTGGCCGGGACATGTGTCAGGAGCCTTCCCGAGGCCCTAGGGAGGGCCAGCACGTCCAAAGGGACCATCCCTCCTGCACAGGTACGCGTGTGCCCCTCCTCCCTTCCGCCAAGGCCCTCACCTCGCAGGAGGCTGCTTCTCCACGCCTGGCTGCCTGCTGCCTGCCCCCCAGCCGGGCAGCCTGGGGAGACAAAGCTCCTCCCGGCGCTGCACGAGCTTGCGCGGACGCTGCTCTGTAAGCAAGAAACCGGGAAGCTCTTCAGCACAGCCTGCTGAACAGCACATTTGAAGCTGGCTGCTGTCAGCCAGTGCAGGAGCGGGAGCTGGCCTGGTCAGGAGGCAGCTTTTGCCTTACCTTTGCTGGGCCTGGGAAGCTCTTCCCCTTTTTTCTGCCCACAGGGGGAGCCAGCGGGGGCAGCCTTGGCCTCTGCGCTGCCTTCCACCTTGAGCTGAAACCTGGAAACCAAAGACAACGGCGGCTGGAATAAAGGGCACCCTCTCCCCTTGGCGGTTTGCTGACACTAATGCCCCTCCCTCACTGCCAACTGAGACCTCCTTGCATGCCATCTGCTCTGCGACCACGTAGTCTTCTTTGGGGGCTTTTGGCAGTCTCCCTCAACAGGCAGAGAACCTGGCCTAAATGCCTCGGAGTTATTCCCAACTCAGTGCTGAGCACCGAGCCTCAGCCGTGCGCAGTCCCGAGCAGGAGCGCGGAAGTCGGCCTCTCGACACACACTTACCTGGGGAACACGTAGATGGGGCGAGGCTGGGCCCACGGATTGGTGATCTGGGGTCTGCGGACACCCGGCTCCGTCGCCCAGGGTCTCTGCAAAGCGGACAGGCAGGCATGCTGGGAGGTTTCCAAGGCAGCTTTCTGCCTGCTGCCAAGGGCAGCAGCCCTTCCTCCTGCTAACAGGGCAGCCTGCCGCTCCCCGCCCTTCTGCTGAGCCCTCTACCATGCCATTAACCCGTCCTTCTGGTGGGGAGATGCTGCACAGCAAAGACGGGTGTGGCTAATGGCATGCAGGCCTTGTGCAGGGACAGGAGTCAAGGAAGTCGGGGCATGCTGCCTCTGTGGGTGGAGAATCTGGTGGGGCCAAGCATTGTGGAAGGTTTTTGATTAGCCCAGCAGGGCCAGCAAGGCCAAGAGCAGTCAGGTCGCTCATCCCGTGACTGGGTTCCCACTGAAGCGCAGGTAGGCCTGGCAGCCTGAGCAACTTACACTGCAAAGGGTCGCAATGAGGCTTGCGGTGCTCTCCAGCTGTTGGATGCAGGTGGCATAAAACTTCATGCGCACTTTGTCTCCTTCGCGGCACAGAACGCCCACGTCCTTGAAGACAAAGGACACGTTCTCCTTGTACTTCAGGTGGGAAGAGAACAACTGGATGGTCTCATCCACGCAGTCTTCCACCACGGGCCGCGGCAAGGAGGTGGCCAAGGCCAACTGCCGGTAGTTCAGCGGCTCTATCTTGATGCCATCTGCAAGGAAGATGAACAATGTCAGTGCTACCGCTGGCCAAATTTCCGTTGCTGGGCTGTCAAGGCATGTGAGTGGCGTGGAGCCAGTCGTCAGGGCAGCTCAGGGAAAGACAGACCCATTCGCTGCAGGATTTGCAACACTATACTGCAGAAAAGGGGCTGCTGAGAAAGAGCTCTCGTGCAGATTGGAGCTGCAAGTACTGCCCTGCGTGTTGGGAGAATTCCCCGCTCCTTGCAGACCTTTGCAAAGAGCAGGGAGCACCCCGCCGCCACCCCCCGTATGTGGCAAGGGGGAGCGGAGGGTGGCCTCTGCCGTCTCACCAGGGAGAGTCACTTTAGGGCGTTTCAGCCACAGGGGCCAGACCGGGTACGTGCTCAGCTTGAAGACTGGTCTTCGCACCATCAGCACCTCTTCTGCCCCCAGGCACAGTTGCTCTCGCACTGTGCAGAAGGTGCCAAGCCCCGCTACCAGGACACCCTGCACACGGAAAAGACAAACAGGCCAACAGGTAACGCTCTGGAGGTGGAAGGCGGCAGGACTGTCAGCGTGCAGGGATGCCGCTCTGTGCCCTCCCTGCGGCTGAGCTACAGTGGGGCAAGATGGAGCACTTGGGAAAGCTGTGGAGCAGAGCCTCTCTCTCTGGATTTTCTCCTCGCCCCGCTCCAAGTCTGTCCTAACATCCTAACAGCTTGAGAGGATGCCAGGACTCTCTAAGAGCACTGATGCAGGAAAAAGCCACCGCCTCTGGGCTTGGTCTCTCTGTTCTCGGCACGGGGAAAAGAGAAGCCCCGCCAGGGGCCGAACCCTTTCTCACACTAGCTGTGCACGTGATTCCTCTGCCAGCTAGCCGAGAAGCTGCTCTGCAGTGGCAGCGTGCTGCTGAGGTGCTGGGGGAGGAATTGCCCACTGGGTCCCGAGACTCTCTGCACAACTGAAAGCCCAAGCAAGGTGAGGGGGTGAGGGCATCAGCTCACCTTGTCCAGCATCATCTGCTCCAGAATGTAATTGGAGACAGCATCCCAAATGGCTACAATCTCTGGAGAGCAAGGGAAAGACGCGTCTGCCCCAAGTCGACCAGCTCACAACCTCTCAGCAAGCTGCTCACCCAGGGCTGACAGATGGAGGCGTACGCAAACCCGCCAGAAAGCCACCACCCCAGCTGCTGAGACGGCTTTGCCTCCCTTTCAGGCTGCCACCCTTACTCTGAGCCCAGGGCAGGTGAGGAGCAGAAGGAGGGGGAGTGGAAGGATTTGCCACAAGGACTGTGGCCACCTGACCCCTGGCAAAGGACGCCATCTCCAAACGCAGAACACGCTCTGCCCACTCGAGACCCCGGAGAATCCAGGGGCGAGAAACTGAGGTTGTTTCTTCCAAACAAGAAGCCACCTTGGATCTACTCCACGGCAAAGGATTTGTTGCCATTGCGGCCACTGGCAGGCCCTAGGGAGCCCCATGGGAGTGCCAGGACATGGCAGCCTGCTGGACAGCGGACCCCTTCCCTCCCAGAGCCAGTTCCCCCTTGGAAGGGGACCCCTCCTGTGCAGACCTCACCCTGCATTGCCAGGCCCACAGGAGACTCCAGGCTCAGGGCAGCCCCAGCACCGAGACCCACGAGTCCCGGCAACCACGTGGGCGCCCAGGCCGGCGTGGGACCCTCAGGCCAGGCTCTCGCGGCGGCCTCTGCAGCCACCCTTGCAGCCCAGGGGCCGCAGCTGTGCTGACAGCTGAGCGTCTCTGCGGCCCCTGGGGAAGCGGCTCCCAAAGCCCTTACCCTCACTGGAGAGCTGCAGCAGCGTGGGGAACAAGAGCCTCTGCTCCGGGCTGATGATCTCAGTCCAGGAGCCCTCCATTTCGCTTGCCCCCTTGCCCTCGGCTCGCCTCTCCAGCACGGCACGAAGGGCGCTCTTCCCGCCTCCTCGCCCAAAGCTCCTGGGCAGCGTGCCCACGCCGCCCGCCGTTCCCGCTCCTCGCTGCAGAGCGGCTCCAAAGGGCAGCACTGGGCAGCACCGCGACCAGTGGCCAGCAGCGCCAGCGCCCGGCAGGGAAGTGCAGGCCCCGCCGCGCCACTGGGGACATCTCCTTGTGATGCAGCCCGTGCCACTGTCACCTCAGCCCCTGTCACTGGGGGCTTCGTGAGGTCACCAGCAGGGAGCTGGCAGGCCCAGGACCGGCTGTGGGGGGGCCCTCCGGCCCTGGGAAACAGGCACCTCCCTTCACCCCAGCCACACGGCACAGGATGCTAACAAAAACATCAGCAATGTTTCTAAAGGGTTCCACAGCCTGTGAAACGTGGGAAATGGGGCCCTGCCGAAGCCACTTCTGCCCCCAAGCCCTGAGAGTTCTCTGCTATGGGGAACCCTTGCGGGAAGCCGGCCTTTGGGGGTTGGTCTGGAGGTTGTCTTTTTTCAAAGATGGCCTCAAAACCCCATGAGATGCAGCAGAGCAAGGGGTTGGCATGGACTGTAATGCTTAGACTAGCCTTAATGCCAATTCTGACTTCAAGTCATTCACTTTGTGAAGGAGGGAGATATGGGAGTGCTTTGTGCAGCTTTGATGTATAATCACCTGCCAGCAGGAAAGGAGACAGACCTTCTGGGTAGTATTCCCTGGATATCATATCTGCTCACCAGGTCATGGCTGCAGTTCTCAAGAGAAAGAGCCTTGAGGTCGACCTAGTTTGGTCAGGCTTCCCAATCCATTCTCCTCGCCTTGACATCATAAGAGGAATTTCTGCCTACGGAAATCACCTGTAAAGTTCCATCCCAAGACTCACCTCTGACCTGAATGTCCTTCTCCAGGAGTGAAGGTAACTTTCCTTAGCAAAACATCCTCCAGTTGTTCCACTTACCTGCTGCATTCTGTGAGAACGCAGACTGAAAACACTGTTGCAAAAGTAGAGTCAACTTGCACCCTTTCAGGACCTATCCTGCAGAGGCCACTGAATGTCCTATTGACTGCCCACTGAGGGCTCTTGGCAGCATGAGTCTTCTAGGACCCAGCTTCCCTGCTAGTCGGTAAGAGGCAAACATTACCTGAGGGTCCCATCACTCACCTTGTAGCCCTAGGAGCGGTGTGGGCAAGGCTAGTCTGAGGTCCAGTGGGAAAATGCAGGTTGTGCTCAACATGTACCTTTTCCCTTCTCCAGGGAGCTGGCCATAATGTGGCCCAAGAGGTTGATAAAGGTCCTGAGAAGAGCCAGTGGAATGCATTAGGATGAAGGCAGGAGGCGTTTGCTCCTACAAGCAAAACGATAGGATTCACTGAAATCCACAGGGACTTATCGCTGGAGAACTTCTGCAACACCATATCCATGTCTGCTGATTCCACATTAACCATAAAGACACGCAGCACAAGCTTTCAAACATGAAGAAGTGATCTCATCTGCCTTCCTCTATTCTTTTGGTGCTGCTTTTCTTTCAGCTGTTTGTGGAACGTGATGGAACGACAACCCATGTGCAGCTCTTTGCTGATCATTTAGGTCATGAAAGGAATTATAAGTGACTGATACAAGGCAAAGAAAGTTTTGTTCTCCTGAACTTACTCATCAGTTCCCCGATTGGGAGTGAAGTGCTTTCAATATACGCCTTCAATATGGAGAGTCTGTGATTCATGATGGCGTGATACTCACTTCCTCTCCCACACTCTTTCAGAAGTACATTTTCACACATTCCTTGCCAGATCTCTCTCACTAGCTTTCAAATAAAAGCCAATCAACACTGAGCAACAGCTTCTGGGGAATATCATCTTGCCAAGGTGCACAGCAACCTGTTAGATTTTAGTGAAATACCTTGTCACTATATCAAGAACTGTTTGTCACAGTAAGATGTCCGAAAAAGTACTGCAGCATAAAATAAGGCAGGTCAAAGGAAAGCTTTTAATGTCTATCATGGCTGAAAGTGACAAAGACGTATGAGCACGTCTATAACAAAAATACAAACACATCTTTTTCTTTTATGAACCGAGAAAATGACACTACACCTACATTTCCATAGATGTATCGTAAGTCTGGTTCAGTAATTCTAACTAAAGCACAAACTAAAACAAAAAATACAGAAATAAAAACATTGCCAAAAATAAAGACACAAGATGACATAGGTTGAAAAAAATATCATGAACTGTAACACACACAATGTTCTCAGTAAAACAGTTCTCACCTCCTCCTCAATCTTCAGGGATTGTGAAGAGGCAATTCCAACCCACAGACAAGGCCTAAAGTGTTCTACAGCCTCTCCCAAACTTCAGGTGCTGGTAAGGCTGAACATGGAAAGCCCCAAAACACTTTGCAGAATGATTTCAGTGCAAGTTTTGGATCTATCCAAGATCAGGATTAGATTTGCTATTTTTTGTTGCCTGAATCTGCAGGAAAAGGGGAGTCTCTTTGTATGAAAGATTTTCTTTTGTGCCATTGAAGTAACAACCACGAATTAATTTATTTTATAATTAATCATGGACATGTGTAGGACATGTCTTGAATTTTTTATTCTTTTCATTTCTGTTCTTCTAAGCTATACTGAAAGTCAATCTGATGTCAACAATTAATGAAAAAGTAATTAATCTTTTCTGTACCTTTGCAATTTTTAGGGAGTTTGGAGTACATATGGGATAATACCTCTTCATCAAGGCACCACTCTAGCTACAAACTCTTGAAATAAGCTCAACTGCTGTCTTAAAAACACTTTGATCCTTTTTGTGCTGCTACAAAGCCACATAGAACCCCAGTACCACTATGCTAGAATACCCTGACAAACTGATTTTTCAATTACCGTGTTGTCTTCAGCACCAGTGAATGATCTGGAGTGAAGAGGGTAGGCAACAATCAACTTCTCATGCACCTACCCAGTGTTGCTTCAAAACAATCATTTTATGATCTGAAACATAAAATGTTTACTTTTTGCTTATCATGCAGAACTGTAAATACTGTAACTGTGCACAAGACTGTTCAGTTCTCTGAAAATGCATCCACAGCACTGTAAGCGTATTGATTTTAGAGTCATGACAGAAAAGTTAATAATGCTCCAAGAGTTTTCTTATCCAATACCACAGTTTGCAAAATTGCCTCAGTATTATATTGAGTATTCAAATAAATAATGGAACATCAGTCTCATATATTCTGGTGAACTTTCAGGTGGTTCCTAGAACAAATCAAATATTGCTGCCACTTCTGCTAAACAAGCAGTTATGTAAGTGAGTAAGAGTACATACTCCTGTGCTTATGACACATTTCTTCTTTGTATTTGAGAAGAAATGAAATCTCCTGAAGATTACAAGAATGTTCAAAAAAAAAAAAAAAGTGTTTAGTTCTTAGTTCCTTCACACACACTGGAAATACTAGTCTAGAGAAGTTTTATTTGGCAAACTTTTGATACTTGAAGAAACAGTGGCCTCTGCCATCAGGCATGAGACACATACCTTAAACACCTGACTGTAGTGCTCCTGAGGATGATATGTCACTTCTTCCACACCTCTAATGGATTAATGTTGTTTAGAGGCTGCCTGCACTGGTTTGTGTGATTTATCTAGCAGAGATGATGCTAATTTAATAGTTCCTCACTGTCAATATAGCATATTGTGGTATGACTGTGTGGTCAGTAGTCTTAAGATCTACAGAAAACCTTTAAAAAGCATTTTCAAAATGTTCATCAAAAAGTTTGCAAAGGTATACCATCCATCTTGTCTTAATAGCAACACACTTTTCCAGAGAAGACAAAACAGACATAGTATTGCAAGCAACCATTCCTTGAAGCGAGAGTTTTAGCTAAAATTAGTTCTGTGGAAATTATTTTTATTTTCTACATCATATTTGTGTGAAAACGAGGGTTAGTGGTTGCTCTGATAAAATTCAAAACCCATCTCAGCAAAACGAAGCAGGATAAAAGGTACACTGAAATGAATGATGAACTTCAATGCAAATTTAGTGAACTTTAAAAAACATCAGAGTTTTATAATTGAACACACTGAGAGTAACAAGTGATAAATTACTCAAAGACAGGTGAATTATTCAAAAATAACACACGGAGCGCATGAGACATGAAAGGTCTTGTTACACTATAAAGACTTAAATAAAAATGGAAAAAACAGACCCACTGGTTTTACAATTAACATCAAAATAACCAACAGCCTGCATTTTTCCCTAAATTCACAGCAGTTTCCTTCTTCTTATTTGTATTATGTTTTCGTTTCAAAAGAAACTTTTACAGTGACATCAGTTCAGTTGCTGATCATTTATGTGGAAGCACTGATAGAATCAAGTTACTCAGATATTAACAGGAACTCCAGTATTTCTCATAGACCATCTTGTCCTGGAAGTAACTGGTAGACCTATCAAATCAATAAAACCAGTTTTCAACTTTTGCAACAACATAATATTTTCTGAAAATGTACCCTAGTGCATAACACAAAGCAATTTTGAAATAATTTAATGAAACTACCAGACAGTTTGCTCTGTGGCATGCCATGCTGAGACAAAGCTATAAAAACTGTGATCTGACATTGCTGTTTGTTAATATTTTCCCTTGAGTCTTCTTTCCGGTGTCATTTGAGAGCAAGTCATTTAGTGGTACTGAATTTATTTGCACAGATTTTTTTTTCATGTTTATTTTACCACTGAGGCTATGCAAACATAAGATATGACTGAGCAAAAAGCAGTTCTAAAAATCAGTAGGCTCTGCATACTACTGACAAGGTACCTATTGCTGACTCATGCAACTGGAAAAAAAAATCACATTTAGATCTCGTAACATTTGAATAATTCTGAGCAGCTAGCATAGAAAATATATTATTATTAAACATTTATGTCATAATTCAATTTTTATCTTCAGGAACAAAATCGCTGTATTATTTTGTTTCTCAGTTTGGAGGAAAGAATTTCCTAAAGTACACAAATGTTGTCAGGAAATATTTACTACCAGAATGGTGCATATCCCATTTAAAGTCTACTCAGTTATCTATTAAACTTGCCTTTCTGACTGTGTTACAAAGCAGTTTTTCTTCCCTATATTGAGAAATAAAGCTCATTAATGCAAAATATAAACTGAAGTAAAAAGTAAAAATGAATGAAGTTTGCCAAACAGAAATTACTATTATTTTTCTTTCTCTAAAAAGTCAGTGCCACTGTAAGTATTCTTAAAAGAGAATCTCTATAGAGATGACTTCTCACTGCCCTACATAAAGATATGAAAGAATATATATGTGTACCTTCCTCCAGGTATGTTTTCTTCCACATAAGACCTTATAATATGTAAAGGATAGTGCTTTAAAACAACTGTGGTTGAGGACTTTTTTGGTAGGACATTGCAGGGTATCTCTGAATGAAAAACAGCTTAGTTGGTAATTTTTGAGCCCTATGTGAAGACCAATTTGCAGAATGTAAGGCAGACAAAAGAGAGATCTTAAAGATCATGAAGGCTTTTTTAGGCATTTTTACATGTATGCTTTTATAAAGTTTCCCCTAAGTAACTAACAGTTGATGAATCCATGAAAAGATAATTTTTCTAAATGAGTTTTTCTGTGCATTGTGCTCCTCTAAAATACAGCACAGTACTGGTTTTATAGGCTAAGAGGGAAGTTTGTTTCACTGCATCAGAAGATGGAGTAGTTAAACATGTTAATTTTGCATATTGATCAGCGCAGTTTCTATCCTTCACCACAGGTTACTGCAACTTTGATATAAATCTTTCAAATACAGCAAGAGAAGAAGAAAAAAGTTACAAAACCATTTTGCAAGTAACAGAACACGTCCACAGCAACAACCTGGTGTCCCTTCACCCCGAGCATGTAAAGAACAAGGACAACAATGAATTATGGAAGTAAGTACTCAGTAGTCCCTTCTCTAAGACAAACAGTATGTGATAAGCTTGAAGTGAGCATGGAGATAGCTAAGGCATTTAAAGACATATCTACAGAACTCCAGTATCAGCTACAGTCTAACTGAATGCAGAAAAGAGTGTGAGGTTTAGTAGCAATCGCTGTCATTAATTGCTAAAGGGGAGGTAAGAAGCTTCCAAATTGAAAAACTGTACATAGTTTTGAGAAAGAGATTGCCATTCTAGCATTTAACTCAAAGGACTCATTATATACAAGTCAACGAAATAAATATACTCGGAAGGTCAAATGCAGTAATGTGATGCAGCACTGTAGAGTTCAAACATGATTTGGTGTTACAAATAAAGAGACCTCTGACTGCTTTGCTACCAAGACAAATATATCTGGAAATTCATGTCAAATTTTGAAAACGTAGTGACATTCAGAAGGGAAAGAATCGGAATTGGATGAAATAATTTGAAATTTAAATAAAAATTTTGTGGCTTTCAGAATATATCTAACTAAAAATACAAGTATCTGTATTTCAGAGAGAGAACAGCAGCTACATTTTCATTCTGTCAAGTAATCTTTCTCAACAGAGAGGAAAAAGTTGCCAGTTTTAATACTGACCAAAAAAAGTCATACACAGTCAATCACAAAGTGACAAAAGAGTGAGGATTATCAAAGATAGCATCTCCTGGGGATGTTTGCAGGATACAGTAACAGTCCTGGTTTGAAGTCCTACCTGATGTTTGAAGTTCCCTAACAGCTCCTGATTCACTTACTTCCTTGGTCTGTAACAAGTTAGCTGATTTGCTCAAGACTCTCTCTCACTTTCTCAGGCTGCACTATCTTAAATGATCTTAAGCACTGTAGTACTGTTGGCCTCCAGCAGGACTTTGTGACCCCTCTCACAAATCTAGTAGATGAGCTGATAAAATACAATCACTGCTCCAAGTGATGATTTAGAACAAAATGGGTTCCCAAAAAGAGGCTGAGAAAATAACAATGATCTGCCATAAACAATTTCAGAAAGGAAGCAAAGATGATGCAGTAATTATAGAAAAATCTGTGCTACAGAACTGACATAATATTAACTTTTTGGTCAAGGCCTGTTCCAAGGTCTAGATCTGTCAGAGGACTTACTGCAGAGGTCCACAGTGAGCAGGGAATAGACACATACTGTGGAATAAAGAGACAATGTGACCGGAAAATTAGCAAGTCCAGAGTACATTTGGTGACTGATGCTTTTCCTTTAGGAACAACTGTACCTGAATGAACAAAACAAGAAGTAAATAACATCTAAGATAATAGGGATTTACCCACTCAAGCACAGTGAGGAAAGAGAAAGGAGAACAAGTTTTGCAGTTCTTCAAGTGATTTTGTAGAGCTAAACCTTCCGACTGAAGTTGTGCTAGAAACTGACAGGTCATATATTCTGGAAACGCCAGGGTTTTTTCTGCTGTGTGCAAGTGGCATTTCTATTTTCTCTCATCTTTGGTGTTATTTTATCTTGATTCTACAGTAATATCAAAATGCAACTCCAGCACATATCACTTGCACACTGTAGTTCTTTAAAAGTGATTATTTCAGACCAGCAGACACAGAAGGTTACTATTTTGTCTTCTTAATACTTTCTGAATTTTATCAAAATTTCTGCACAAGGCTCAATTCTCAAAAGAGCATTCACTTTCAGGAATTCAGAAGTAACCCTGACCTAAACAGGTTATTACAGAGGATACCTAACAATTTTAGTAAATTGACCTTTGCTTTTTCTGCTTTGAAGTTATAGGATATGCTTTGAACTATTATCAGGCAATCTCTTTTTTTTGTCCTTGACTGGTTTCAAAAGACAAATGCTCCACTATCTTTTTCTGAAATACTTCTGTCCATGAATTTTGTTTTCAGTTTTCTTACCTTGTTTGTCGAACAGTGTTACATACTGCTTGGCATACTGCTTGGTTACATTTATCATATGATTTAGACAATTTTTGTGTTTTCCCTGTAAAAGTTTTACAATCTAAAAACATGGGCTAGTATTTAAGTAAATTTCTTTATACTATGGATACTTTTAATTCTTAGAAGCACCATCTTTTTTTTTCTTAATTGTAAGCGTGACACAAATACATCTACATGAAGACTGCAATGTAATTCCAGTACCATTTTACCTGATGAATTACACTAATGCATTAGAACACCACAATAAGACCATTAACTTAAAGCACTTATATTTGCTATTTATTCTTAAATTTAAATGTATAAATCTGTTCCTTCTCAGAAAGAATGTTAGCCCATTCATTCCTGCTATTTGCTAGTACATTTATTTCTTCACTTGTTTGAATTAACAGTAATTTTTCACTTTTTCTGTCCCAGGGAGTTTCTCTTCTTCTGAAGCAGCTGAGAGGCATGCTGATAAAATCCCAAGCACTTATTAAAAAAAAAAAAAAAGAAAGAAAGAAAAAAAAAGAAAGAAAGTTCAGAAATCATGTTTTTATTGTCTTGGCTAGCTATCAAAAGATAAAGAAATGGAACATTTCTTATCACATATAACTTATCCTTGTTATAAGTTCCGTCTCAACTGAAGTTAGGAAAAAGATACAGAAAAAAAAAGATTTAGGCAAGATTTTCTGCATTGCAGAGGGTTAACCAACACAAACAGCAAGGGAAAAGCATAGGATGTAAGGAGTTGAACAGTAATACCAATTTTCTGAAGAATACATTTCTGCCTCACTTATTTATTAAAAAGTAGTCCTCTTTTCAAAATACTGCCCCATGGAATGATACTACCAGGAGTATCATTGTCCCCCTGCAAGAGTTATACTACCTTGTGAATGGCTTTATGTCGGCTTGTTGAGGATGTCTGGAAGGTGCTGGCATCCCACATAGAACTGTCAGCCATCACTAATATAGTCATCACTAATACAGATGTTACGAGCCCACAGGCAAACCTGGGCAAAACCATGGCTCTGCCTTCGTATAAAAGTGGAAAACTTGGCTGCCATCATAGGATCAACAGTTGAAGGTCTATCAGCAAATAATTCTTGCAGTTACATTAGAAATATTAGTATGAGAGTATACCAGTAATACTACAACTAATAACTTAACCATAGCCATTGAGTTTCAATAAAACTTTAAAACTTTGTTAAAATTTAAAAGAATCAGTTTCTCTTTTCTCTCATTATTCTCATGATCAAATATTTAGGTTGCACAGGCATAGTCATTTATTAAATAGGACCGTATTGTGCTAGGGATCAGTGGACATAATGGAGCATCCAGCTCCAAGATTCCTGTGATCTGCGAAAGCAAAGGCAACGTGTAAAAAATTGTTCTCTTCTTCCCAAGGAAAATACATCTCTATTCCTAAAAATAGTGCAACTTATAGATTTTTGCTTTTTGCTGTGGCCCTTCACACTGCAGTGCATTGCAAAACATGAAAACATGAGTCTTTCTTCTTTTAGATATTTAGGCTTTCTCCCAGCAAGATGATGTCTACTTAGGCCACAGAAGTTTTAAGGCATATTCTTGCTTTTAGGTACAATAATATTCTCCTGTCTTTCATCATATTGTTCTAGTGCTTAAATTAAGGATATGCTTAGTTAATTTGCCAGAGTGCTTAGGAGCTTGCCTATTAGAGCCTACAATTAACACCTTAAATCCTTCATTTTGCATACAGCTTGAACGAAAAGCATAAACTTCCTTTGCCATTGTTGGTGACAGAAAATTGATGGACCAGTATCCAGATCTAAACTTTTTTCTTCTGTAACTGGTAAATTCTCTTGTAATGTGTGTACACCTAATTTTCTTTCCCACCACATATTTATCACTTAAAGTAGCTGGTTTATCATCCAGCAAAACATAATTTCTCTTATCTATGAACTTTCATCTCTGTTGTCTTATCTGTGCTTGAGCACACCGCGTTTTTCATTATGTTGGGTACGAGTAATTTGCTTTTTCTGTTTTCTTCAGTGGCACTTCTCAAGTAGACAGCAACTTCTTTTTTTTCTATTAGATTCATTAAATTTGACATGGTAACTACATGTCTTCTCTCTTGAACTTGTCATCCTTCACGGTGTATTGACTTTTGGATCTCCCAGTGGCAGATTTAAGTATCATTGCTTTCTCATTTCTTTTAACTTTGAATGTAAAAATCCCAAACAGCTACATCAATCTTCATATAAAGACAACATATAATTCAGAGGAAAGTAGAGAGAGGTGAATCAGAGGGGGGAACTAATTTTATCAGCCACAATACAGTAGATACGTGGATAATCAGCTTACAAATATCAGTTTTCAACGCAATTAAAACAAAGCTAAACAATACGGAAAACCTTTAAAGATAGACCATAAATATTTCTAAATTCCTACATAACAACTTCACCAAAAGGTAACATTTCCCACCTTAAGTCATTTCAAATATAGAATAGGGAGCTATCACTCTGGGTTATAGAACAGGCAGACCTGGAGCACAGGATGCAAGTAAGGGCTATCTACCTGCCTAACATGTAGTTTCTATTACCAGACAATGATGACCAGGGCTTTCCTTGCTCAAGCAAAGGTGGATTATAAATGCACATCCATCAACAAAGTTAAAGCAAACACAGATTTTTTTGCCTTACTGGAATAGGTCAGAGGATATAATGAAATGTAATTGGGTGACAGATTAAATGCAAGTAGGTGACATGATTATCTATGTATATCTATATTATCTCATATCGTGATTTATCTTCACACACTGCAAGATGACATTGTAGCACCTCTTGTCCAAAGTAGGTATTTGGATAAGCATGTAAAAAGTCTGTTCTTCTAATGTAACTTAGGAAATGCCCACTGTAATATCTGAAATTTCACCTGAAAAGTTCAAGCTAGTATAAGATCTGGTTTTTCTTTACATTATATTTGGTTTGGAGAATAAATATTTTAAAATATTCCTCAAGTCTGCAAAGTATGCACAATGTAGAATAAATGGAAACATTAAAACAGATTAATTTTACACAGTATTTAAAATACAGAGCACTGAGCAAGAAACGTTTAGCTGGACATTAAAGTCATGAACGAATTATGCAAGGTTGCTTAAACATCACTATTAGCATTATGTATAAGAACACACATACAAACAAATGTGCAAACAAGAGAGGCAAACTATTTTAATCTTAACTGTGTTGATGCAAAATGTTGTAGAGTGAAAGGAGGTCCAGAGAAGGAGAATCCATTCATAACTGTCCTATGCTGACTGACTTTCAATGATATTATTACCATGATAAGTAAAGTAAAACACAGTAAGACTTCTGCACTGAAACATACAAAGCATATTTGATAGCATTTAAACCCAGACAGTAATCGTTCAGATTACGGTTTATGGAATAAGAAGTAAATTATGGTAAAGTTTGGAACATTAAAGCAAATCAATAAGCAAAATCAATAAACATTGACACATCATTGCTAACTGTAATAATGAACCATGAAAGTAGCAGTCTTGTGGTTGGTTTTCAGTCTCTGATGCTTAATACATACAACATTTAGATAGTGAAAAGGTCATTGTATTCAAGACTGAAGATGATACAAGAATTAGAAGATTGAACAAATAAGGCTGAACAGTACAAACTAAGTCAGATTTTGACTGTTTAGATGAAAAGCTTAGCAGATGGTTAAGGCATTTGGTTGTATAGAAAGATGCAAAATAATTAGGCTTGGAGCAAGAAAACAAACTATACAATATGTGGCAAATGGCCCAATAATTTAGCACACTGATCAGGAAAACAATTTGAAGGTTATTACAGAAAATCATTTTAACCAGCAACACAGAGCACATTAGCAGTAAAAAGGTAAACAAAAAATAGTTGTGAATGTGTAGATGGATAGACTATAATAAAAAGAAAACATAATATTGTTACTGTGCATTTCCTATTAGGCAGTATAGGAGGGCATACATATGCTGTACCAGTTACCTGACAAAGGAAGAAAATAATCTCTGAAGTGGAGAAAAAGGTCAGCTAGATTATATTAAGTCTCAAATATAACACATTTGAAAAAATGTGGCTTCAATATTGAGTTTATGAAAGAATTTATATGATAGAAGAAAAATAGGATGCTATGTAGTCCTAAAATGTTAATCTCAGGTAAAGAAGCTCTAAAGAAAGGTCCATTTCTGCAATGGCAGCATCAAAATAGTAATTTTGGTCCAGTCTTAATAAAGCTAGTGAATAATATTGGTCAGAGACTAGCTTTAAATGAAATTCAGTAAATCATTTTCATTAACTCAGAAAGATAAAGTTAGTAATGAAAATTCATAAAAGTTCAAGTCTATATGCAAGAAATAATTCTCTAGAAAGATGATATCTGTCCTGCTATCATCATTTTTTTCTTCACTGTAAGAGGACTTTGACTCACTCCAATTACTTTTTTGGTCTCCTTGAAAACAAAGAATCAGCTGCATTTAAAAACTAAATTTTACTTTTCTCAGCTGCATTCAAAGGTACATGAAACATTGAACATCAAGGTTTTATGAAAGTTTCCCAAAATAAGATTTTAAAATCTATTAAAGCATTAAACCTTTAGCATCCGTTAACCTCTATATTTAAAGGCCTCCCACTGTGATGTGTGAGCAGAAAAGTAAGCTTTTAAACTACCCACTTCTTGTTCTGGCAGTGAAATTCATTACAATAAAATGTATTTACTAGCAGCACCAAAACAACATAGGAGAGAGTAAATTCTAAGATGACCAGTTTCATTATTTCCTAATAAGCATAATTAAGATGTTATTAAGTTACTGTGGTCACCATAACTTGAAACAATGCCGAGTAGTGTTAGCTTCACTGACTTTAGTGAGTATTTAGTTCAGCTGAAGGTATACTTCCAGCACACAGGATACGCTCAATCAGATACAGAAAATATGGCATGGAAGGTCCTTTGTATCTTGCTAGAAGCAATCCTCATTTCTTAAAAGCACAAATGTGGAGAAGTTTCATGAAAGTTCCTTCAGTAATTTGCTATATTTCTGAGGAGACTAACAGTCCAGAGTCCAGAAGTGCTTTGCTTTCAAAGCGGCAAGAACTCTTACAGCTCTCCACATAAACTTGTTTTCTTTGGCCCTCTGCTGTCCTATGAAGCAACGAAGGTCGCTAGTCACCTCAGACTTCTCTGCTTCCTACATGGGTGCTGCTACTAAATGCATGTCCTCTGTGGATGGCTGCTCCCAGAGTTAGTATGTTAGTGTGTTCCAGAAGAACAGCTGAAAAGGCAGGTTAAGTGTGAGGTGCAGATGGAAGCATGAAGGTTCACCTTCTCTTGCACGGTGGATAAAGTTGTCTTTAAATAAAACACAACCATATTTATGTAAAAATATCTCAAAGGTGTCATGACCTAGTTAACTAACAAAATTTCTGTTAGTACAACAACAAGATGGTCAATTCATTCACACTAGGCAATTTTTAGTTAAAAGTAACTAAGAGCTGAATCCATGCTTGGAAGTCTTTTGCTATACATTCTGTTACTCACCACACAGCATCTCTCTGCTCAAATATTACAGGAGAAGATTGTGAAAATGCGTAACAGAACAGATACAACAGGGAAACATGTCATTATATGTGGCATAATACAAAAGGGACTAGTGCTAAGGCACGATGCTGCATGAGGGAACACAGAGTCATGCAGATTTGTCACCTCAGTTATTTCAGGCTTGCTTCTGTGTATCACGCTGCATTTCATGATATAGTGTGCATGTTTGATATGCTTTGGAAATGTCAACTTTATGCTTCCATTTGCTCAAGCACTTAAATATGTGTTTAACTTCAAGAAAGCTAGTGATTTTTTTTTTTAATCTAGCAAAGACCACATTTAGCAGGGTAATAAAACTCTGCTCCTTAATTACACAATTGGATTATTCATGAACTTAAAGTCAAATACAGTACGTAGGTATATGTTTAACTGGTGCCTTAATCTATTCAACAGATATATGGAAATAAATACACTTGTAGCAGTTGGGATTAACTTGAGAAAGGAAAAATAAAAATTGCACATTCATCAGATGCTCCATTTCCCATAAATAATTCAGTCTACTGCAATAATAACCACTTTCCCAAGAAATTCATGGAGTTGGTACATTCACCTGCCACCTGATTAGATTAACAATAAATCCCTGTTCTGAGCTTCAAATTACTACTCTTAGATGACAAATCAAATTAACAGACACATAAATTAACTAATTGCATATAATTTTGTCAGGAAACTAGTTTTTTTTAATAAAAAAGCTCTCTGAGAAAGATGTCAGTTTACAATATTAGCCTTAATAAACAGTTCTTAAACACATTTAAATGCTCAGATCTCTGCATAAATGTGCAGTTAACTTCCAACTAAACAAATACAAAAGGCCCTTATTCACTTGAACAATCAGAACTTTTTTTACTTTTTGTGTTTTTCCCTATATGTAAGTGATCAGTAAACAAGAATTACAACAATAAAAATTATTTATCAATTTTAGACTTTTTACATTTCTTGCCTTTTCCTCGGTGGACCTTACTTATCAAATCCAAATTGTTTCAGAATCTCCATATCAAAATAAATAAATCAACAATACATTTAATTCAGAATCAGCTTAGAGATTCTTATATGCCCTCAAAAATGGCAACCTTGTAAGTATAATCTCCCTCAAGTCTGCCTCTTGATATTTATGACTTAATACTTTTTTTCTGAGATCATAAATCTGTAGGAGAGAAAGCAGAGACTTAATATACTCACATGTTATAAACAAGTAAACTAAGGGGTATTTTCAAATACCTTAAAATATTATCATTGTACTTCCTAAATTTAGTGGTCTGAAGTAGAAAAGTAAAAACTATCCTTTGCATATGATATCATGCACTTATTCATATTTTCAAATAAATTATGTACTATGAACAGTATTTAGCTATACTACTTCAGGAACCCTTTGATATGACTGTAAAAAAAAAAAAAAAAACAAGTTACAGTCCACCACTTCAAACTGCTCTGCATGTATCTCAAGTCTTTCTTACTACAATTACTACTACTCCATTACCACAATTCTGAAAGCTGTATCATAATGTGCGTGCTCTAGGGTCCCAAGCCTATGGGAGGAAATATTCAGTGCGTCTTCTGACATAAGGACTGCACATTTGAGAAATATTATTTATAAAATTCTTCCATAACTAACAATTAAGACAAATAGCCTTGCAGTACATCCTATAACCAACAAAATTCTGCAACATTTTGCCATACCTAGAAAAGTTTAGTTCTTTGTCTCAGAATGTAGTTTAGAAACCTAGAGCTGTTCTTTAGATAAAATCTGCACAGTTTGCATAAAAATTCAGCTTCTCAGACAAATCTTTTCCACTGACTAAACAATGACATTTTATGGCTTTCTTCTGGAATAATTTACATTTACCTGGTTTATGTGTACCTGTTCAAAGATGCTGATTCCATAAATTTGAAAGCTGACTATATTGTCTTATCAAATTTGTGTTGTCTCACAGTTTCTTAATTAGATTTGTTGATTTATTGCTAGCGAAGATAAAATGTCTTGTTCCAGACACAGTTACTGGTTTTGGCAATCATTTCAAATTGGCACATACGTAATTTTATGTACATTTTAAAAGCTGTTTTCTAACTCACTAACAGTGTTCTTCTATCTGCATGTTTCTCTCATTACCAAAGTGAACAGGCAAAATATTCACACATATTTTTCCTTCCACAGAATTCCAATGACTACTTCCATGAAAGATTTACCATAAGAATGTAGTTTTACTTACAATTTACACAAACAAATTTCAACAGTTTCTTCTACTTTGGACTTAGATTAAATTAATTATTTACTGGTGGGCATACTGCTAATGTTTAATTCTTGTAATAGAAAAAGCAAAATGAAAATTCTGATTTCATATATAAATCAATAATTCAAATCTCATAGAAGACACCCTAAAACATTTCAGCTTAATGCCTGTTCTAATGCAGAAGGGAATTAGGGAAAACATGGGAAGCCGCTTTACTGCTTCTACTCTAATAAATTCTGATGTTGTTAGAAACACAAGAATTACAATCTTGCAGTAAATTTCATGTAAATCTCTTGTGGGAAAGCAGTGTAACGCTTTCTTTACAGCTGCCACTGCTATCAACAAAAGGTTATGGTTAACAAGAGAACTACTTCAAATATTTATTCAATAATTTTTAAACAAGCTCTTGTATTTGCTGAATAACTTGCTCAACAAATCTATTTTTTCACCATTTGTCCACATCTTGTTAACAAAGAAGAGTGTCCTCAGTGAACTTCAGCATGTGAATAGCATTTAATTTCAACAATAGTTAATTAAGATAAAAAACAGAGACCTGATTGAAATTTTCATAACTTTATTCTAATGTGGGTCAAACAGGCTCTCTCTCACCTCATCTCTTTCGTTGGTGTTACTGGCAACTCACTGTGCAAACAAAATGCAACTCTGAAAAACACCTGGGAGAAGCATGTTCTTTTTGCCTCATAGAGTGGAAAAAGTCTTCCATTTTGACCTTCATGCTCCTCTCAGAGAAAAGATTTGGTAGTTTGTAGGCAGACTGTACTTGCGTTCAAACAAAATTTTTCCAAAGTAAAAGTAAAAATAAGGCCAACCTATTCCAGGAGAGAACAGACCTCAAGAATCTCCCAGGCTCTGACCTTGAAATAAGTACCTCCTAGGAAGGCCTTGTCCTTTTTAAGGACCGCTGCGTTCAGCAGTCTCCAGTCCGTCATTTACATACGTTTTTACAAATCATTGAGAGCAGCAAGTACTCACATAATTCTGTAATAAACCTCCAGTAACATTAGCACAGTTCTGGTGCAAACTTATAAAGCCCTTTGTAGCAAGCTTCATAATACATTGGTAATGTATTTGTAATTCATGCATAAGATAGCAACTTTATCCAGAATAAATTCTGACAAAACATTAGGTGAGGTCAGGCTTTGCAGACAGATGTTTAGCCAGGTGTGCTTTCACTGAGGTCTTTGACTCCAGAGATCCACATCCTCATCTCTAAATTGCTGATATCAACACAGAGCAGCACCAAGTAACTCAGCAGTGCTTCTCAGGACTTGGGACCTTGCCATATGTTTGGTTTATTTACCAATTCCCCTGGCATTATTCATATTCACAGTATATTCATAAGCAGTATAAACATATACATGAGATAAGGTAAACATATATACTTATGCAGCTCTAATACTGACTGTGGTCTTTGCTTTGCAGTGTTCTGCAGATAAACTTTTTCATTTCTGAGATACTGTAAGTACTCATGAATCTTTCAAAGACATACTCATGTTAAATAGTTTAACGGAAAAAATTTCAGCTATCATAAGAACATTATGGTCTCTCCACGTTCTGTCTCTTTGATCTTTTAAAGAGAAGTTACTACAACTCCATGTAGTGACAATCAATATTACACAAATTATTGGTATAACAATGATACAGGAATATTAATAAAGCTACCCTGACCTCTCTGATTAAAAGAAATCAGATTTCTTAGGCTCATAAGGATTCATAAGAAATCACAGTAGTTTAACCAAAATATGAAATTGAGTAAGCATTCTAGAAAGTTTGGGGTTAAAGACACGTTTGTATTAATACTTTCTTGATACATCATGTACATATATAGATATCTATATATACTTGAAATATTCTCTCAAATTTGAATTCTAATTAAACATATTTTTGAACTACAACTAAAGCAAAATACCAACAAACCAAAAATGATCAATCATTACCTAGAAAATAACTTTTTACTCAGAAAATTGCTAACAGTAACTTTTCAAAACTTACTGAATAACAGCAATTGAAAAGTCAGCTCTAAATCAGATTAGGTTACTAACCTAAACAGTTTCAGAAAATCTTCCCTTAGGAATCATGCAACAGTAAATTAAAGGAATAGTGTGCATTATCTGACAAGGATCTGTTCTTCTGGTTTGGGATAAGCATGACAGGAAGATCCAGGATGAGATTAAAAAATTCAGTTATAATAATATAGATATGGAAAAGAAAATTCTCTGTTAATTTTATTAGCAGGAAATGCTTTAAATCTCAAAGAGATTGCACTGCAGTATATAAGGAAGAAAGTCCAAAGTCCCATTATCCAGCAAGATGAAATTAAAAGATGAAAAAAAATCACATAAATTTTAATAGCTTATGTGAATGAGTCAATGAACATCCAATTGCTTTCTTTTCCCTCTGTACTACACATCAACACTGCTACCTGTACTCTGTTCTGTTAATAACATACTGGCTAATATTGCTGTGGGTTACGTTAAACTTCATGGGAAGTGTGCTTGCAGAAAGGGGGAGGCTAACCAGCTGCTCTTCGCCCAGGTTAAAAGAGAAAGAATTGAGCTCTTTTTAACGTAATAGGCAACTGGCACAATAGGTTTGTCCCCTTTCCTTTTATTCCTCCCCCCTCCCAAACACCACAGACAGCATTTCAAACAAAAGCATTTGTACAGCAAATTTAGGTGTAGGTATTTCACTAGATACTGCTTTTTGAAGACTTCAGATTTTGTAAGAACAATCAAAGAAGCTGAGAGAAAACAGCAAGGAAATACTCAGCACAAAAACAAAAATCTAGGGATATAGATCATGAGGAAAAACTAAGACAAAAGTATTAAGGAGCACTGAACAATCTATATCTAGGAAAAGAGGCCTTAGCAAAAAAAGGGGGGGGGGAATAAATACGACAAATACTAAGACTCCGATATCAACCTTTCCTCCTAGCTGAAATAACCTACCAGATCCTAACTTCTGGCAAACATATCAGGTCACAAGAGCATAGAAAAGTTCTATTTTTATTAGTATTACTGTTTCACATCTCTGCTGAGTGGAGAAGTAACTGTGAAAATCATAGAGTGACTGGAAGTTTCTATTTATACTTCTCTCTAGATGATAAAATATATTTACATTTTTGGAGAGTTTGTAGTAAATAAATACACATTTATAAGAGCTATCAAGAAGTAGCCAGGAAGGCTGGGTGTGCAGGCCAGCCCGTTTTCTTGCTCTAAAATGAAAAAGAAGGCTTTTTCCCCTGTTATGCTATGGATACTAAGCTCCTACATCAGCTGTATTTTCAAGACCTGTGGAACACTGAATTTAACAGAGTCAAAAGGAATTTTGTGTCTAAAAAAAAAGGAAAACATAGTATACATTAACAACCTAAGTAAATACCGAGCATAAAAAGTTGAAATGGAAGAGCTGCCAGAAAAATCGCCCAAAAAAGATTTGCATGTCAAGAAAAATTTTAAAATCTTGGTGAAAGTAGGCATAGTTCCCTACTTGCTCTTAAAACATCATACTTAAGGGAAACAGTTAAAATAGCCTCTGTTCTACTTACATTGAAATTTCATTTTCTCCCCACCTTGATGACTTATACAGTTTGATTTGAAGATTTTTTTCCCTTTGGTTATTCATTGTTTTATTTGGGTTAGAGACTAAAGAAATATCAAGAAGAATTTCTTTTAGCACCTCTGCTTTCTCTGGTATTCTTTGCCTAAGAGAACAGCTCTAATGGCAAAGGCTGAAGAATAGGAAGTACAACCATACTAACACCCCCTCAAAAGAACTGCTAAGTTGCTGCCACCTAGTTTAAATTAAAAAAGCTTCGGTGCTTATAAACTAGTGATACAGGTCACTTCCAGAATAGTACAGGAACAAAATGAAGCTATCCAAGACCTCCACAGATTTTTTTTTCAGATGGCACCAAACTGTATGGTGCTTCTGTCCCACAAAACTATGAAAAAGCAAAGAGTGGAAGAACTGATTGAGAGCAAATTTGTTTCAGTGTCAAGAGAAAGAGCCAGAAAGAATCATTAAAGGATCTGCAGTCATTCCAAACTACACTGGCGCATTCCTGTTCCTTGTATTTTGTTACAAGCCTGTAGATCTGGAGGAGTAAGTTGCTTTTCTTAGCTCTACCTAATTATGTAATTGCCCATTAATTTGATTATACCATCCATGCAGCAGAGAGGAGCTGAGATGCTTTTGACCGAAATGTAGCTTTTCAATTTAATTCTGGATTTGATCTTGTATAAATTTTGAAATCCATCTGCATAGCTGGAATCTCTTCTGCTCGAATGTATGTGAATACCTTCAACACAGATTGCATTATAAAAATAATTAAACTATCTTTTCATTGCAATGGGCTGCTTGTTGAATATTACTACATTTAGAATTGTTGTCAAAATCCCTGTTTACTAACTTTCTTCCCTATAGGCAATATATACTTCTCAATTTAAAATATATTCTTCACTTCATTGAGATGTCAATATTAAAATTTTATTTTCATTTTTTTTCTGGGGAGGTTTTCTGAATGATAACAGTGCAATGGGAGACTTTTGGCATTTGAACCAGGGACTTTAGTCCAAGTTCTACTAATTTGCATTAATATTTTATATATGCATATGTACCCTGTTACTCAGTCTGCATTCTGCTTTCCTCTCTCTGCCAAGTCTATGGAGAACATAAGACTAAGAAAGGCATCCTTGCCTGTGTATTTAGCTAAGCTTGATTCATTAAGGTTAACCTCCACTTGGATTTACTAAGGACCTCGGTAATTTTGCCATGAATGCCACAAGATTTTATCTGCAGGCAGTATTTTTATTTCAGATATTTTGCCCTGGCAGCCCAAATTCAGGACTCCAGATGCATGCATTAATAAGTCTAACTAAAACATTAATATTACTAAAGAATATTTGTTTCTTTGGATCAACATAGAGAAATGAAATGAAATTATTTCACTAGACCAATGTCTGAAGCCAAACTTTTGCTCTTATTATTTGAAAACAATTTGTTATCTGGACTCTTTATCTAGTGTTTTTCAAATAAGTCTATCATCCCATCATGTTTCTTTAATACTTAACATTTTGTTCTTTAAATCTGCTATGTTGAGGAAAATAAAATTTCCCTCTGTTGTTCCTTCACCAGGCTCCTGAGCATCATAAACATGATTATTGTAATGGGTCATCACTGCCAAGTATTTTTTAATTAGGAGAAGATGCTCCATGCTTAAAAATTAAATAATGAAGTGCTGAACATGGGACATTCAGTGATCAGATCTACTGAAAATTTATTGTGATGTTTGGAACTTATTACAACTATCTACATAATAAATGCAAGAGTCTGTGCTTATGGCAGACTGAGAAAGTAAAAAAGATTAGTTGAGGACAGACTTTCTCATCATTAAATTTAGCAAAGATTGCTCATCCTTAGAACTGTACTACAGGGTTTTTACTTTTAATTAAATTTTAACTGCTGTTTATGGAAACTCTCCTCTAAATCAGTATCAAACATGTCCTAAAGCCATTCATACATACAGCTAATTCATTCTGTTCTTGACAATCTGGCTGCTGAAGCAATGTCAGTAAAATAGCTGATTATAGTAGATTTGGTTGAGGTTCATTTGCAATTTCTGATTAAACTGCTTTTGTTCAGTGGATTGTAATGCTAATCAGAATTAGGTAGGTGCTGAAACATGACCAAAAGTGATCCTAGAATGGGGCTTAAGCAGATCAGACCAGAAAAAAAGTATAAATGAGACTAAACTGCAGTGTGTTTATTAAGATTAGCAGTAGAGAAAAATAAAGTATTGTTCACAGAAATTATAATTTTGAGATTCTATTTTGCATGACTCAGAGGTAAAACACAACAGAGGTTCAAAGGCATGACTTTGCGTTTTAATTAAAATTATACAAGGCTCCAAGGTAAACATTTGTACTTTATGCTTAAACAAAAGGACTTTATTCTATCTTCAAACATAAAGCAGTATCAGCGTTCTAGATAACATTCTTCCTTTTCTCTATACCAAATTGCATATGAAGGTCTAAACATTAGCAAAACCCACTTTTCAGTTCAAACTCTGAATGGTTGATAATATTAAGCAAATAGGACGAACATGCTTTAGGCAATTTTTGTTATGAAACAGAACACAATGCTATTAGATATTTTGCAAATCAGGATATAAAATAACCTCTTATTGTCAGGAATATCACTGTTTAAGCAGGTCATAACCTTTTTCCTATTTCAGTATTGATGAGAGTTTGCAAAGATCTGGGAAAAAAAAAAAAAAAAAAAAAAAAAAAAAACTTCAGGCTTAGCATTCCAGAGTATGGGATAATATAAAAGCCTCTAAGTACTTGCTGTGGCCTGGTAAAATACTGGAGCCAGTAGAATCAAAGCATCCTTGACTAAATTTGATTAGCTCTTCAGATGCTTTCAGTGTTGGGAAAAGATCACCTTGACACACAAGGTTAGTTTCTGCCCTCCCTCTAGAAACCAGCATCAGGCACTCGTGTTCCTGGCATGGAGCAGCTATGGCCCCAGGGACGTGACCCAGGCACAGATCTGTAAGGAAGAAACTGCATCTACTCCCTGCTGCCTGGACATACAAAAGGCTGCAACTCCTCTTACCTCAGGGACTCATTTCCCCCGGTCTCCCAGAAGCAAGAGGAAAAGTGACAGTTTCTTGATAGCATTTTTTTCTGCCTCACAAGGCTCTCCAGTTACCCAGAGATGCACAACTGGTACAAAATTCCTGAAAGTTCACAGGGAAATCTGCTTAGCTACCTCATCTTAGGAGCCTGAAGCAACTCTTTTCTCCAGAGAAAACACCTCTGAGTTTTGAGAAAGAAAAACAATCTTAGGAAATCTGCGGTTCGTGTCTCGGTATGCATTGTAATGCAGAAATGGAATCTGAGTAATCAAAAGGCCAAAAATTGTGTCATCCTCTATGTTCGTATGACTTTTCAATGTTTTTGGCCGACCTTAGGATCATGAAAGAAAAGTCATCTGCGACTCAGCAAAAATAAGCACACAATAAAAACTGTACAATCTTTGTTGAAACCCTAAAGCTGATTAATTAGGCTGTTCAATTTGCCCATCTCTAATTAGAGGTAATCTCTCTGTAAACAAGAATGAAGGTGTCAAATGTGCTAAATTAAAGTAATTCACTGATTACAGGCTAAAAATTATGAAACTCATGTTTCACTCAGTATGTTCACATAGCTCTGAAATGAAAAAATATATTTTCCAAAGCTATTGGTATTGTAATTTCAGCTGTCATAATAATTTCACGGAGTTCTGTGCTATTCTTTTCTATATATAATTCCTGCAGAACACTGAATCAAGAGATTACAGGTCATCAAAAAACAATTGTTTTCCCCCCAGTTGGTTTTGGGTTCAATTTCAAAGAAAATAGCTTATTTAGTTTCAAAAAATTATAAAACCTTAGGCTAAACAAGTTGACCTTCAGAATACACATAAAAGAAACATTTAGAAAGACATCTGTGGCAACTGAAGATGTTACCTGGACAATCTCAGTCAACTTTTTTAAAATCTTGCTTCAAATATACCCCAAGAGTCTGTTTTCAGTGCTACAACTTCAGAAAACAATGATCTTTTAGTAGTGAAGTAGCAGTACGTTATTTATCAGTCAAATGTAAGGGTTGACATTCTTCTCCATTAGCTTCTGATTAACTCAAAATATTACAGTGCAAAAATCAGTATAGAATTCCTGCCAAATACTTCATCTCCTCTTGGAAAAAAAAAAAAAAAAAAAAGATTTATGAAATTTACTTTATGATCTCACTGTGCCTTTCACTTCAAGTGCTAAGATAAAGCAGTCACAGCCTCTTAGACCATGAGAAGCCAATGTAAGCAGTACCCCAGAAAAACACTGTATTCTAGGGCTACTCAAAGTAAGTAATGTTCATCTGCTTGCTACACCAAGGTTTTGTTTAGAATTCTGGTATAAATATTGCCATTGCTCTATTTCAGAAATCATTTTCCCACTGATGCTTTCAAATGAAAAATTTAAATAAGAAACAAATGTTCTTGCCAATATTAAACAAAGACACACACAGACACACACGGACACTTCCCAGTAACTTGTGATCAGAAAAAGTTGAGAGTACAATGACTCCCAAGACTGAAATCCATGTCCATGCCCAATTACAAGCAGAAAAACATCAAAGATGCAAACATCAATTTATTATCCAACCCCAAAGAATCCAGCAAGTTCAAATCTTAGCCAGCTAGCTGGTTCTAAAAAAATACAAGTTCCTTAACACAACTTTTGAAATATTTTTTTTTCTTCCAAAATCTCTTCATCTGAAGAAAACGAAGTTGGGAAACACACATGGAGTTTGTGGAAAAAACTATTATCACACATTTTGCACTGTTTATATTTCATCTGTTTGTTTAGGGTTTTCCTAAAATTCTCTCCTATTAGCTGAAATCAACTATTCAATTAATTCTTTGTTTTCTGCCCTTTCACTTTTCTCTTTGTGCTTATTGTTTTTTTTTCCAGCATAAATATTGTTCCTGTTAGGCAGTACGCTACTCTGGGTTTATCTAAAAACACTGCTAGGGGTAAATAAAATTTACATTCAAAGTGTGGAGCTATGAGAAGCAGTATACATTACAAGATTTTAAAAAGCCACAAACTGTTGCCACAGACACAAGCATATGGGATCCATCGTTATCACACAGAAAATATGGGCTTACATGGAATGAATTAGCAATAACCTCATGGAAATGACACATGCCCACATTAGCTATAGTGATATTATTTATATTTGGCATGCTACTCATTTTAGCTACTCTTTGGAGGAAACAATTGCTGAATCAGTCTCTCTACTAGGGACTACGGTGTATTGACTGCTTTTCCTCCTGCCCATCCCACATGCATTGCTTTTAATTCTGCAATTCAAACAATGTCCATGACATCTGTCAGTTGTTTAGCATCATGAGTGCATTACATTTTGTTCAACTGAAGCAGAAATATCCTGTGACTAAACGTACAATTTGAATTATGCAGCTTTTAGTTTCCATAATATTGTTGTTGCATACCAAATACTCTCTGCACAAAATGTCTTTCCATTGCCCTTTTTCAGAGACTGTGATTTACACAATCTAAAGAGGACAGAGAGAATCTGATGGAGAAATAATATCACATGGAATAGAAGCTCAAGCACTGAACAGAATTTAACTCAACTGTTTACACATGTCACTGCAGAAAAATTAGCTGCATGAGGCATCACACTTGAACAGAAGTGTGAAACTGTGCAGATGGTAAAAGAGGTATTGTTTAATATATTCTAACAGGTTTTATCTTACCTAGGATGCAAAGTAACCTTGCAATTCCTCCCACATTTTAATGAAATTTCTGAAAGCATTTCTGAATTACTTGCTATAGCAAATAACTGGAGAACTGGAGAAAGCCTGATTTTTCAAGAGAGACTGAAACTGATGACTGATTTTAAACTTAGTAGCAGGGTTATACACTTCTGTGTTTGTACTAAAACCAATACTCAGATAAAAAAAAAAGTCAGAGATCAAAATCTCAAACCATCCTGTATCCATCTTGCTCATACAGTATCATACTGGCAGATTTCGGAGGGAGACAAGAATCTGAAAGTATCCAAGAGAACGTGATAGTGTTCCCTGTTAGGGGTGTCTTTTCCATGTTTCTGTAGCTTGTCTGTGATACTCTTTCCCTTTCATCTTCCCAGACTTTTACTGAGCTTGCTCCCATACACTGTCATGATCATTTATAGGAATCTGAAAACTAATATGCTAAACTTACTCCATATAAGTGAGTGGCGGGCAACTGCGTAACACAGCCTCTCAATGCATTTAATAAAGCGTTTCATAATGCTCAACAGGATTCTGATAAAGCTGAGCTAGATTCTTCTTCTCATGAAAAAATATTTTAACTTCTCTCTCAGGCACAGTTTAATTTATATAGTTTAGTGAATATTAGTATCTGAATACTGTATTCTACAATGTTTATAAAAATACGATGCTTTTGATCTGATCACGACATAAGCACAAAACAAGGGAAGAATTAACTTTTGCAAATATACATTTGAGTATCAAACACAATTGCTTATTCCTTTAAAGTCATCTCTGTGGAACAAATTCCCAACGTTTTAAGTCAAGACACTTTCTGTGCCACACTCCCAAATCCCATGTATTGCAATGCAGAGGCACAGAGTGAGGATTTTGCATGAGCTTCTCCAGCATTTCAAGGACATTTTTAATGACTATAATCTGCACAGAATCATCAGGATCAGGAAGACCCTTTCTATGATCTCCTGCATTTAAATTAGGGCATCATTTGGCTGAGAACGTTTAAAATGGCATTAATATAAAAGAATTATTATGACAGATCAAATGATCTGTCATATGATGTCAGTGATTACAGTGCTCTGAACATTCTAGGAAAAATATTGCTATGCTATTTCCTGGCTGGAAAGTAGTAAATGAAACTACTCTGGATTTACACCACCCAGCCAAAAGCAGAAATTAGCTGCACATTTGACAAGTGATTTTTACACTGAGTTCTAACATGTTAAACAAAAGCTCCAGAAACATGTACAATAATAATATTACAAAACACATAACCTATTTCCAAAATAAACCTGATATAATGCAATTTGATATAATATTGACCTGACAACCAAGAGAATAGCACACCATATTACAATGCTTGCTTTATAAGCGCTTCAATAGTTCATTAACAACAGAGCATATAATAAATGCAGAAAAAGTTATTATACTACCCTGGCTCCACAAAAAAATAGGTAAAATAGAAAAAAAAGTAAGTAGAATAAAACAAAACTGTACAAAGATCAGAATTAAATTTTCAATAGTTCAAAAGTTACCTAATATTTAGCATGTATAATTGCTACATATATACATATAATTGCCAAATTACACAAAAACACACAAATTTCGAGACTGCATAAAGTAACTCTTGGACAGATGCATTTCACTGTTTTTTTCTTAAACCATGGTATATGCAATCCAAACCAAGACTTCAGATAAAGCTATCCTGCTCTCTGGCCTACAATATTCTCAAGAATATTAAAGCAAGTGACTTTGGTTCTCTGGCTGGATTTCAAAAAAACTTTTTCAGATGACATGTTCCAGAAAAATGCAATTTAAATAGAGAAAAATATTTCTAATTCTCTGCTATAGAGCAATGAAGGGGCTTATTCCCATTAACAGTAATTTAGCTCCAGATACAATGATCTAATATATACTCTTTTTAATTTTTCCAGGTCCAAGGTTATGTTGTTTTAAAACAACTGCAATTTCAGTAGCTATTTTCTTCCACAAATCAAGCACAAGAGGTACTTCTTTTGCTATTGCCAGATGATTCACAAGAAATAGGGATCTGGAAATTGCCTCGAATTTGCCTGAAAATGAACTATTCACATAGCTGTAGTCACAATTGCCAGCTCTCGATACTACAGTATAACCAGAATTTTAAAAACTGTGATCTCTTCTGTCAGCCGCATTTTCTATAGCTCATAAAAGGAACTTTCTTTCCATAATTAAGACCGTTCCACATGCCAAAATATTAAAGCAACACCAGTATGCTTTATTTCTGCCCGTAATGCTTTTTTACCTGCCAGCTGATCTTCTACAGGACTCTCCTATGCACTTTAACTCGTACATTCTCCCTGGTAATGGACATATTTTTGAGAGCAGCCATTGACTGACTTCAGAGGCTCACTGCATGACTTCTGTAATCATTTTTAATTTGATCTTGCTCCCACTAAAGCAGAAGTCAAAAGAGTCATTGATTTTAACAGTTCAGTATTAGATCCTCTACCTGGAAGAGACTTAATGCGAAACAACGGGAACACTTTATGTGGAAGTACCCAACGGAAAGGAACATGAGGATGATTTTTGCACGGCACCTCCAACAATATCCACCATCTACCTCTCATGTAACTCTTTCCTTATAGGAGGAGGACAGCAGAGAAGCACCTGGCCTTTTATTTTTGCATTCCCTAACAATTTCTAGCTTTTTATTATAGCTAATGATTTTAACAGCCATCACTTAAACTGAGAGCCTTGCACTGGCTTATTGTGGAAGAGTATTACGAGAAGCTCGAGTTTTACACAATTTATCAATACATGAGTGCCTTTACTGCATCCTATTTGACAAAATCCGTTAAGCGTGTTTCAGAAAACTCATGGCTGCCATTCCACAGGCACCTATGTCATTACCTCAGATTCTAAGTTATATTTTACCAAATGATTTTCTGAATAGATCTTGTTTTTCACTGCGTTTTCTAACTGCCTCAAAAACACAGATCGAGAAGTTACAATGTCAAATAACTCACTAAGCTTTTTATTTAGTTCTTGTGCAAAAATATACAAAATGTTATGTATTTCATTTACTAAATACCAAAAGAGGATTTGTCAAAGTTGGTGTCATTTCTTTGTATGTCTTTAGTTATGTTGTTCATTTAGCTTTGTAACTTTTAATTGACATTTTGAGAACAGCAGTGTGATTGCAGAACATTTTTTTTAAACTGTAGTTCACCAACTTCTTCTTATGCCTGAGCTGTTTTTCTGTATACATTACTGTGGCAAATACTTATTTACTGTCATCTGTTTTGTCATCATCTTTCTGTAAAAGCAGAGCTCTTTTTCAGGAGCTCAAGAAAACTAAGGTTGTACATTTGTATCATAAAAAAGGTATTATATGTTCATTTTTTTTTTGATATAATACATGACAGGAGTATGGAATTTCTCAAAATGCTTTTACATTTTTGAAAAATTCTTAAAAGTGCTTTAAGAAGCAATTTTGAAGTACATTTGCTTTTGTAAATGTTTCATATGCCAAAGAATAGCATAGTAGCTTCAATTAGTTATTCAGATCAGCTCATACAGATTTAAAATTGAGCTTGGTATAACAAGAAAAATTACAAACAAATCAAATAAAAAATGACTAGTTCTACTGTTTAACTAGCTTTGGATAAGCCATTCTATAAATTCACAATCATTTTGCAACGCATTATCTGGTGACAAATCTCAGCAGCAACAGAATGTGAAACTTGTGCAAGCTCCTACCATGAACTGAAACAAAATCCAGATTATCTGTGAGCCTTAAAGAAGCTGAATTGTTGCGAGTTCTCCAGTAGTGCATTGCTTTGTTACTCAGCTCCCCCGGGCTTTCACATCAGGATGATTTTCTATTACTTCACTTCTCTAATAATACATGTTCATAGCTGCAGGTTAGTATAAAAGATACAAACTAACCTGAGGACATTCAAGTTAAGTATTCTGCCAAGGAGTCCTGTAGGAATCACAAATGAGGGATAGTTTCATGTCCTGAAGCAAGTCATTTCTTTTTAATGGATTTTATATCGAATGATTTTCTTCCTAGATGTAAAAATTTATATAGCCACTAAACAGTCAATATTTTCAAGCTGAAAGATTAAGAATAAATGTAGCCATTAAACCCATAGTCCAGAGCACTGCACCTGGTTTTAGCTGATATCCAGCAAGGATTTCTTAAAAAACAAAAAATCATTGATTAACAGATTACATCATTCTATAGCCAGATTTGATTGTTTTGTGGTAACATTTAAACGAAGGAAAAGTGTTTGCCTGGCTTGTTTTTCCATCGTTCTTGATTTCCATGTGTTGTTTACTGTACATATGCTCTTTAGAAAGGGAACTTTATACACATATATACATATACACAGAAAACCTCTTCATACAGCTTTTTTAATAAATATTGTAATATCTTTATAAGGTCAGAATTTGGCAAAGACAATCATTATTTACATCTTTGGCAAAGTGCTATGAATATATGGAGAACAAACGAACCTAGAAAATGCTATGCATGATTGAAATTCCTTACGGAAAATTTTGAAACTTGTAGAAGAGAAATATGTCACTGCATGCCTTTATCTTATCATGCAGAATTCAGGCTTACATATGGAATATAACCGTTTCTAACATCCAAACAGTCACTTACTGCACATATTTTTCCCATAATTTTAAAATAATCATTCTTTAAATGCTTTTTCACTTATCCGCTTTTATTGGCATCATGCAACACACCTTTTACTTTGAAGCAGCTCAAAGGTAGTATTTCTATTGCTTTAAGTAAAATGCATAAGTGGTTTGCAGTGTCTTTTTTTTTGTCCTGCTTCATGGAGGTGAGGTGAGTAGAAAACTGAAAATTAAGTCTGTGTGTGTGACAGACTGTTAACAGTTTTTCTAAGAATACCGTACACTGGTTTTGTTAAACAGGATACAGTTGGGCAGCAAAGAGGAAGGCTGCTTTCTCATAATTTCTCAGCTTCTACTCCAGGGTACAGGCAGAATGGAAGATAATTTGAAGAGTGTATGGTGAAGAGGAAGACAGACCAGATGAAAGGATCCATCCTACTAGATTATAGTGGGCTAAGAAAAGGTAGACGGGTAGAGAAAGTTGTGCCATCCAAATGCACTGAGTCTCTTCTCTTGGCCAAACCTTAGAAGCGTAGGGGTGACCAGAACCTCACATTCATTCCCCTGCAATGAACAAGACCACCTTGGAGGGAACCACAGGGATGGTATCTCACCTCTCAAAGTGCCTAGTTTCAGTGTTCCACTTCTATCACAACTACAACGGTTGGTTTTTCCCCTTTCATCAAAATGACAATGCTGTTAAATACACTTGCTTTTCTCCTCTCACTAATGAATATATGATATGATACACTGATAGCTAAAGACAGCCCAGGAGTTCTCTTAATAACTCAGGTCTGCAAACTGACTGTTTTCATGTCCAGGTCTCACTGGAATCAATGGGCTCAACATTTTCCCCATTTCTCAGCAAGAGTGTGAAGAACAGCATATAGCAGCTGAAGCAACAGAAAGGACAAGAGAAAAAGTTGAGGCCTGACAAGCAAAATTTCTGTCACGTGGTACAAGGTTCTGTGATGCTCAAAGCTAGATTCTCTTTACTGCACGCCAGCTTGTTAATTTGTATTTACCAGTGGTGACTGAACATCAATAAAACAACTCCAGCAAAGTCACTGTTACAAGCGAAGGCGGCTACGGAGCCTAAGGAATACAAAGAGCACTTATTCACGAGCCACTTATCTGCGACAATACTTGACTCTACTCTCGGAGTTGCACTGCATTAAAACCTTCTGGACACGTGTTACCTTGTTTATATGATGTATCATCATTACCACTTTTACTATACGATATCTGCTTGTAACCTTCTCCTTCCAATGTGACATAGCTGAAGCTTAAAAGCAGACAGTGAGATTCAGTGTACCTCAACACTTAATCATAAACCAAGTCAGCTGTTTTTCAATGCATATAATAATGGCAAACAAGCAGCTGTCACCTTCACACATGAAATACTATTTCGCACTGAGAACAGGAATTCAAAAGACATTGAATAAGCTTGGAATTTAGCAAATGTCAATTTATTATTAAATGATGCAGAGAGTGATAAAAAATAACTTTTAGGATTTCCGTAACTCACTCATCAGTATTTATTACTTATCATTTACTTGGCAAAATGGCAGTTTTCCCTGGAAGTAGGAACTGTCACAAATTCAGACGGATGATCAGCACCTGCAGACACTGTCTTGGAGATGGATATTTTTAATTTTTTTGGCTGTTTTTTTTTGGTCATTAAGAGACACCAATTACTATTTTCCTATTCATCTAAAATGCTTAGGAAGCTTGTATTCCTTCTCTACCTTCAGATATTGGCTACTAGTGGACTCCCTACATCACATGAGATGTTTTTGTATTAAAATGAGCTTGCTCATACAGTCTGGGTACCACAGGTAATGCCACCAAATACATGCTTTCAGAACTGGTGTTATGCAGCCAAGATGTCCTTGTATGTTATAGAATCGCTATTACACACCTTCTATTCTCATTCAACACAGTGATAACCCTCACCCTGACAAATCTTCTCTAATGAAGGGATAAAGCTAGGTCAATATTCAGGAATTATTTTTCTCATTCAAAAGATAATTTAGTATATGCCATTAAGGTCAAAAAATGTGAACAGCAAGAAGAATAAAGACAAAAAAGCAGAGGGAACATTGAAAAGAAGTTGGAGAAAGTTGTTGGATGCTCATGAATGACCAGAAATCTTAATTTGCATTCAAGATGCATTAGAATCCAAGGTAAATCTGTGTTTCTAGTAAGAAAGGAATGTTATGGGGTTACAGTTTCGTTTTTTAAAACATGGAAGATTTTGAGACAATTTTTGAAAAGCCAAAAAACAGTGATATATTTCAAAATAATGAATACTAAAAAAAAAAAAACACAACAAAATAAACTAGTAGAAAGGAAAGTATATCAAGAGACAGAATAACCAATAAGATAGCATATCTGTTTCAGAATGGTTTCCATAAACTTAATTAGGTAATACAGGAGAATACAAATTCTTTCCTACAGTGGGATGCAGGTTTTAGCAAAGAGGATCCATTTAATGATCAAAAATACTACCATACCAGGTGTCCGTACAACATCAAGAGGAAATACAAAAAATAAGATCTAAAACTACTCAGTATTTGAACAGTTAGAAGGTGAATAATAAGCCTGTAAAATAATGTGTTGCATTAGGAAAAAAAAAAAAAAAAAAAAAAGATGATACAAAGGAAAGAGCTAACATCTTAAATAATATTTTAATTTACTGTAGATAAATGCTGTTCTTCACTGCAATCTTGTTTGATAGTGATCTTATATTGTATGGCAAAATACAATTATTTTATCTCAAATATCACAATGATACAATGCATTTCATAAATAGAAATTATTCACTTCTGCAGTCTGCTTCCAGCCTTTAGAAACTACTTTATGAATTAGTCAACATCACATACTTCACACAAAAATGTGCTGGAGCTAAACTGAAAGGGTTAAAAATATATAAAATATATTTAAAAAATATGCACATACATAAAGTAAATGGCAAATATTAGCTTTAGAAAAAGGAAAGTTTTAACATAATACATTTCTGTCAAAGAATGAGTTGTTCTTAATTTTATGAATACTCTATCTTCAATTTTATGAATAGTCTATCTTCTAGGCTAAAATTTTCCATATGAAAATGTAATTACTTTTATTTCCATTTTTATCAGTTTATATCTCTCTACATTTTTAATAAGAAGAATATGTTTATTTTTAAAAATCAAGAGGTTTTTTTTTAACATCTTTAGAGTCAGTGCAGAAGAGAGTGAAAAACACAGAAATAAAGATTATAAAGCATGTTACACAATAAAAAACTCTTGAACAAAGATTCACTACAATCTTTTTAAAAACTGGGCATACCATTTTTAATGTCTAATGTACCAAGTCAGACAGTCGAAAATAAAAATTTTGCTCTAGCCTTTGATGTTTTCTCCAAGACTTCAAGTAAAAGATCTCTGAACATCGACTGTTAAACATATATTAAAATATTTTTAAATGACCTATTTTTTCGAGAAAATAGCCAAGTTATCAATTCCCATTGAATAAATTTCTGCACCTCCTCAGTTCTGACAGCTAAGGCACTGCTCTAGGGGCCAGTACGTGAAACTCAAGAATGCAAGTGCAGGAACTAGCTATTTCGCCCTAATGCATTTTTGTTTCGCACCTTTATAAAGTAACATTCCAGAGCTGCTAATGTTGGAGCCCTTTCTTGTGGAGTTTGTAGAAGTTGGCAGAGAAGCAGACTCCTGAGGTAAGGAAAAATACTGAAGTCAGTCCATTTTGGATTAAGACTGTAATTTGGTTAAACAGTTTTGGCACAATCTAGCTAAATAGATTAAAGCATGGATTGTGGGGAACAGCTGCTTGTTTGTTTCTGGTTTTTGTTTTTGTTTCTACATTTCCCCCTCTCTTTTGAAAATGCACAGTTTGTATGTAAAGGAAAAATTTATTACCCAACATACTCATCCAACTAACAAATGTAAAAGTTAAGGGTGAAAGCAAAATTATAAACTCATTAAAATCATTTTTCTGTCTAATTGTAACATAAATTGCAGTCATTTCCTCCTCTCTTCTGCAAAATCAAAAGTCTTCTGCTCACTTCATGCCTTAAAACTGTTTTGATAGAATAAATTTAAAGCAGAAAACAAAATTTATCATATTATGCATTTACCACTACAGGCATTTTAACCTTCCCTTCTAAATTCCATATCCCTGCAAAATTCAGATTCTTCAAATAAAAATGTAGAATTTAAGTTTTCAACTTTTAGGTATATAAGTCTCTCCTAGACATATCCTTGTATTTTCACTCTGAAAAATAAATTTAAAGTTTGTAACAATCTGTGAAAACCTGTTTCAAATGTACTTTCATTTTAAGAATGCTGTGCCTATAGCCCAGCTCTTTTAATACGTGGTTTTGCCCCATTCCTCTTCCTCAAAACACAAAGGCTTAAATGAACACAAAACAATAAAAATGCCTGGCTCGTCTTGAAAGCATTTCACATAGCTCCAGACAATGTTTTCTAGTAAATAAAAAGATAGACAGACAGATAGATAATTGGAGTAACACAGCATATGGTAACATCTGAAACAGTGGTATTTGGAAGAAGGCTGTAGGAGTAGGGGAAAACACTGTGCTTGGTATGGAGAAGCCTGCGGCAAACAGCTTTTTTTGTTTCAGAAGTGGGAACACGATGAGAGCTCAACAGTCTCTAAAGTAACTTGAATTACTCACCGAGATCCAGGCCCTCCAGTGTTTTCCCCAACAAACCTTCCATGTGGCCTGTTATGGGGCAACAAGGATGATCACAATCAGATCCAGCAGCTTTTTTGCCACTTGAAAATTCCCTTGGATCAGGAAGAAAACATCTAGTTGTTTCCTTGTGCTAGTTTTGAAGTAGTGGTTTTCTTTTAAATAAGACGATTTTTTTCTGTAGCAAGAAGTTTTAACACTTTTAATAGAATCCATATCATCCCCTCCATGCAGACAAAACAATTCATAGGCACAATTTTGAATTTACAGAATATGCTTTGTCCAGAATAGTAAATGGAACACAATCCAAGGAGGGGAATGCACCAAAGTCAGCAGGTACGCCCAGACACTCACCCATAACTGACTGCAAATATAAATAAATAGCTGAATAGATCTCCAGAAGCACAAGATGGGGAGCGACATTTAAATGACAGAGCTGAAACATGATAAACTATAGCAGTAGTGTTTATATTTGCAGGAACTCAGGAACAACTCTGAATTTGACAATGGAGTTACACAGAGGAAGATACATGTACAATTTCAGAAAATAACACAGGTAAAATACGACCTACCAAATGTCTAAAATTCTAAATTCTATCACTATCTGTAGCTTGTAAAAAATGTTTTTTCTTTCTTCTTTACTTTTTTATTCATATACATACATAAATGTGCTAACAGATATTATCAGTATCTTCTACTTTGCTAATAATACTCCTAGCAGCAAGATGTCAGACTGAAGGACAAAAAAAAAATATTTTCTCCTCTTAATCCCATGTATATATTATGGGTTTTTTCTTCTTAAATAACTAGATAATAAAAAACAGGCATTTTTCTAGTTTTGGGACATATGAAAAAAGAGAAAAACAAGTATCATCTCTGAACTGCTATGTCCTTAACACAAGACCCATTCCTGTAGAGGAAGAAGACACTTAGCCAAATTTTCTCCCAAATCGCAGCAAAACAAAAAGAATCAGTTATAAACAAGTTAATCAAAGTCAGAACCACCAATCTCTTGTCCTGACAAGGACAATTTGCTATAGAATGAAGCTTATTGGGGCTTCTTCTTTGTTTTGGAGTACAAGTCATGTTTTACTGTAACTTAAGTGATAGTCTTAAATTGAAAAAAGAGTTCCCATTAAAAACAAAAGAGACATAAAAGGTTAAATAACTTCAATCAAATGCTGTTGGTTTTTGTCAGCTGTTATTTCTTTCTCTGATTTTTCAGTGATCTGAATTATATAAACTGCTCAGCATCCCCAGAACTACTCAGTAACATTATGTTACTTATCAGCCAGATTTAACTTGCTAATTCCTGCTCTAACTTCTGCAAATGATAATTCATTTACAGCATCTGAAAGGATCATAAACTACAATGAAGAAGCAGTTAGAAATTGAGTGAGCCAATGAGTTTCAAACACTAATTCTTATTCTCTCACATCCCTCCACCCCAACTGCTATTTTCACTTTTATCCCTGCAGGGAGACTCGCCATCTCTTTTCTGTTACGAATAATCACTGGGATAATTAACTATATTACTATATTTATATTTACAATAATTATTATTATTTATTACTACATTTCATTAGAACTGTCCATGACAGTCCATGCCTCTTTCATAGATTTCTCTATTAATTAGCAAATTTTGTGGGAATTTTTCTTTCTAAAAAAAACACATTAAAAACTTTCCTATTCAGATTTTTTTTATTATTCTTTCAATGGTACTTTGTAACTTTCAGATTTTTCAGGTGAATGAAGCAATTAAAAGAACTAAAAGTTTACAAAGATGGCACTGCTAACGGTAAGTGCTGATGTCCAGATATATCCAAGAAGCTCAGGCTGCAGTAGTAGTTTTATTTCCTATGAGTTTTAAGAACTGATACAAATGTAAGGGTTGCTTTGATTCCCTTTCCAATCTACTATTACAGAAATTACTCCATTACTGGCAACATAAAAATTATTGTATTTAATTCCTGTTTGATTTTCTCTTTTAAAGAATTCCACATAGCTTTAATTTTGACAGGTATGTGGAAATACAGGAAAAGCAGCAGACAAAGGAGATAACAGATTATAGCCAATAACTTCTTTGCAGGTATAGCTTTTATGCTCACATGCATACACTGAAAGCCAGCATAAAACCTAGTGTACAGAAGACTGAATGTAGGAATGCATTTAAATTTTTTCCATAATTTACCCTTAACAATTGGCATATATGAAAATCTGAGCCAGTTCTCCTATGGAGTCAATGGAGATGTTTACCACTGGCACAATGTGATCTGCAGTCTTACATATTTTCTTAATGCGTTTCCAACTGTAGTTGCTGAAAGCTGAAGTTTGCTGAAACTTGTTGAAATTTGAAATGTCATCAGAAAAGCCATTCTGAATTCAGCTTTGGATAATCAGTACGCTTGACCATGTTTTACACTGCAACATATTTTGGAAAGGTCATCACTAGACAACAGATGAATTACAAAGAAAATTTAAAAGAGGGACTCAATGAATGGCACGGTAAGTAAATTTTCTTTTAGGAACTGGATCCACCTACCTTCTAGCTCTAGAGAAGCACAGTATAAATAAGGGTATATAATAAATGTCTCCACTGTACTTGTACATCCTAATCATGAAGGATAAGTGTACTTCCTTCTGGTGTTCAGTTCTGTTTGTCAGATCCTGAAAAGGACTTCAGGGCATCAAGCTGTGTCCCACTCTATCGTACATACAGGATGAATATTCATCAATATCTGCTTAAAATTGCGAGACTAAGAAAACATAGTATTTGCTTTCCAAAAATGCCCTTATGAATCCATTTCATTCATTTATTCTTAGTAGGAAAAATAAATAAAAAAGATGGAAACATGGCAGGATGCTTTTGTTCCCTAATAAAATGTATGCGTTTAAGCACAGTCACTCCTACACTATATATCTGTATTTTTGAAGAAAGATCATCATCATGTACATGGGCACACACAGAAAAAGGACAAGGCAAATGGCTGTTCTTTCAGAACATGTAAGAGTGTTTCTACACCTATGTAATTGAATTGATTAGATTTCGTTGTGACTGGACAATTAAGTAGTATCTGGAGAGCAGGCCAACGCAGAAACTGTATCATTTTAACGACTATGCTACCAAAGAATGGTATACTACCGTTATGTCTGTTTTTAGCATAGATGTTAACGATTGATTGGTATAAGTAAATAGGATTTAGAGACTCTTAATGCATTTTTAAGTATCAAAGATCTCAAAATTACATACTCTATCCAAATGGATAAAATTTCCTGGTATAAATGATATTTGAAAGCAGTTTTTCTTTTTTTATTGAGATAGGCAAAATAATGTGAACAAAACACATTGATTGCTTTGCATAACACTTGCAATAGAAGCAGTGGAGAGAGAAGTCATGCCTCCCCATCAGCCTTTTGTCAAAAAGTAAAGGCTTTTCCCATTACTAAAAAAACAAAAACAAAAACAAAAAACACCAAATGCACCAAAAACTACACTGCTGCCCATTACATAGATGACTGCCAGAATAAGCAATCCTGTCAATTGAGATTGATAGTGTTAAGCAGGAAAGACGGGGACATTTGAAAAATTATGAAGCTATGACTGACTGCAGTAATAAGATCACAAGCATTTTTACATATATGTGTTTTAATCCTAGGATTTAAACTAGTTTCCTTCAAATACAAACTCTGACAATATGTAGCATATTACCAAGACCTATACAGTATTTCCAACAAGGATTTTTTGATGAGACAATAAAACTATGGCAAGAAAGTATATGTTGACAACATATAAATGAATATAAGTATATATTCACAAACCTGACCAGGCATTACAATTACCAGTGTTTTGCATCATTAAAATGTATACATTAACATAATCGTATAAAGAAACGATTAATATAGTCACCTACATGAAGTAAAAGAATGTGAGTTGTATTTGATAGTTACCAAAAATATGAATTGTTGAACCAGTCATTTATGTTTGCATTGTAGTTTTTTTAAGAGCAATATCACATATTACAGATTTTTTTACTTCTGATTCACTTTATTCAGACTTAAAGTAAGATAAAAAATACAGTCAAAAATATATATTCTTAATAAAATTTCATAGTAATTGCGAATTGGGAAATTTTTGCTTTTTCTGGTGTCACGCAAAATGACACTATATGGAAAATCTACCATGAGGCAGATATCCACCAATTAAGCATAACTGGACATAAACGGACAAGATATTCAGAACAGGTATTAGTACAAACAGATGCTATTCCTATTGTGTGTAATAATCCTTAATTTGCTTAGACACATAAGCAATCTGCATTTATGAGTTAGGAAGTATATGCAAACAAATGTGTACATTTCAAACTCTTAAAAAAACTGTTATCATTTTAAAATGCCAATTTGAACAGAAGGAACATCCTTGTAAATTCTGAGACCCAAAACTTCTTCCAAATGTAAGCAAAACTCAAAAACAACAACTATCTTCAAACTAAGAGGAAAAGATGGAGCGAAACCTGTTGGGACTCTAAAAGTCCTCTGCAAGTTATCCCGTTATGTTGTTTTATTTACCATTATAAACATAAACACATTATTTTTCTCTTTTGGCCCCAATTCTAAAGCCATCTGACATGTAAGGCTACAATGCATGGAACACCTACTGAGTAAGGTACTGGCATGTAAGGCAGATCACGAAGAGAAGATATGTGAATGCAATTTGTTTAACTAAAATCTGCCCTTAAAAAAATATATTATGATATACTAAGTTTGTGTTTAAATGTCAATATATATTCCCCTCTGCCCAGCACAAAAACATTCTTTACTTCTCTGAAGCAAGGAGAGCTTTAGTGAATAATAAGCAGAGCCCCAGGATTAAATAAAATGATCAGGTAAGTGGGACTTGAGCTTTGCATTAAGTGTAATCATGTATGGGCATCTTACTTGGAAAAATGGTGTATGTACATGAAGGATGCAGGGTCCTTGGAGCCCTCAGAAAGAACTTTGGTCCCAGAAGAGAGCATTAGGATTGCAAGAACTCAGGGACACAGAGAGGGTCACAGAAACATCTTCAGCTTCAGCCTAATCAGTATTCAGGCAACAGAGCTGATCAGACCAAACTGGCAGAACAAGTCAGGCTCAGAAAAATAAGGAAGTGAAGAGGTTCAGAGGAGATTCAGAAGACTAGCAAAGGGGGAAAGGATTCACAGTACCAAGGCATTTCCACAGGAAAACATCCAGCACTGAGGATGCCCTCCAGGAAGCAGATACTCCACTTGGAATGAACAGCCAGTTTGCAATGATGGAGGACTCCTTTTTCAGGCAAACAGACCTCTGGGTTTATGAGGCCAGAGGGTACAATATACTTATCAAGGAAAACAGTGCAGATTTCAAAATGAATCAGTTAGGAAGCACTCAGGAGAACCCTATCACTGTCGTCTCCATGAATACTAATGAAATAAGCAAGAGACAAACTTAGAGACAAATTTTATGGTCCTGGAAAAGCAGCTGAAGACCAGTATTAGCATCTCTGAAATGATGTTAGTATCTACACATCACCAGGAACACAAATGGAAAAATCGTTTCCGCATCAGCTGTAAGAGGAACAGGTTTTTGATTCATCTGGAACTGAGGGCAATTTGGGGCAAAAGGAAGGGACTTAATCTCAGTTTTAAGGAAACAAGATGTTGATGAATGTAATGAACAATGCTGAGAGTAAATTTTACACTGATGAGTAAGGGAAAGATGACAGGCACAGAAGCGCACGGGATTTAAGATAAACTTTCTAAAGTTGAAGACACAAAAATTCTACATTCTCAAGAGAAAAACAGGTCAGAGGATGGAAACAGGAAATAGACTGTCAAAGGGTACCAAGAAACAGAACTATTCAATAGTATGCCTGTCAGCATGTAAATATTGGAAGTCTAGGAAATAAGATAGAGAAATTGGAATGAGTGGTCTTAACTGAAAGTATTAAGATACTAGACATGTTGGAAACTCAAGGAAATCAGACAATCAGTGGAACAGTGTGATACCAGAATACAAATACACAGGTAAAAGATGCAGTGACCCAAACCACAGAATGAGTGGTCTTGTAAAGTTTAGAATCAAATCAAATTAATATAGTAACCATCTAGTCTAGTAGGACAAGATCTGCACAGAGTGAAATTTCAGGCCTAAAAATGAAGAATTTAATTTTGGGTTTATATCATCAACCACCCAACATCAACAGAAACACTGAAGCCAACATGCTTAGAGAAATCAGTGAGGCAACAAGGAAGGCAAATACAGTTCAGCTGGGTAACTTTCAGCATTGCGTAAACTGTGCAAATACCACATCAGGACACAAAGCAGAGATTAAAATTATAATTGTTATTGAAGATTGTATCATAGAAGAATGGGTTAGTGAATTTTGACTTGGTTCTAAGTAACATGGGAGAACTATTTCAAAATCTCATCACATTTTTGAATTTCTGGTTCAAATGTACCAGCTTTGTAATAATAGCCACAAAATCTTAGACTCTGCAACTCCTAGGAGCAAAGGTAGATTGTGCTTATTTTCAAAAATGGAAACTACAAAAAATAACGAAGTTTGTTAAAAAAAAAAAGAAACTAAAGGGGGGAACTAGGGGAATGAAGTCCTCAGAATCAGTGTAGAGACTACTGAAGGACACTATATGGAAGTACAGTGTCCATGCATTCCACCTGTTAGAAGAAGGCTTGAGAAAAAGGCAAAGCGAGGATGAAGAATGCTGCAGGATCAAAATTCTGCAGTTGCATGCAAACAAAGATAAGATCATAAAGTCTGGCCAAACAAATGTAAAAACGTGGTGAGCCTGGCTAAAAAAGACTTTAGGAAGAAGGTATTCTAAAGGAATCAAAACTAATACTTTCAAAACATAATAAACTAGCTAGTCAGGGTATCTGTAGAGCCAGCTGATGATAGGATATAAAATATAAAATATATAAATATATAAAATATGATATTTAGAAGGGTATTCAGAAAGCACAAAAGAACTGTAGAAAAGCTAAATTAATTATTTATGGTGCTATTAGCCATGCAAGCTTTTAGGGAGATTCCAGTACCAGTACCTTTTTTGTTCAGGGGATGAGTGGAAGCTGGGAAGAGAAAGAGAGAAAAATTATCAGAGATCTGTCTAAACTTGAAGTAACTGTGGAATATGATGATGTACAAATGGACAAAATGAACATTAACAGATAACCCGAACCGAATGCTTAACATCTAAACAGAAATTAACAGATTTACTAATAACAATATATAACCTTTCACTTAAAACTTCCTTGATAACTAACTTGGTCTAGCTAGGAAGAGACAGCTTCTACACGTCCCACTTTACTGCTTTTTCTAAAATTGCTGGAGTTCTTTGAAGGGATCAACACATACCCTTCCCTCTCCAAAAAAAAAAAAAAAAAAAAAAAAAAGAAAGAAAGAAAAAGAAAGAAAAAAAGAAAAAGAAAGAGAAAAAAAAAGAAAAGCATTTGACATAAACTATGTGAATTTTTAAAAGGCTTTCACCAAAGCCTTTCACCAAAAGTTTTTAAGGAAACTGTGCAGCCACAGAAGGAAATGGAGGTAGGGTTAAAGTGTAAGTTCCTGCAACTGATAGAGGTCATCAGCAGAGGTCCACTAGGATCTGTTATGGGATGTTTAACATATTCAAAAATGACCTAGAAAAAAGGTGTGAGCAGTGAGGTGACAAAGCTGGATGATGACTAAAAGTTACTCAAGTAATAAGAACAATGTTCATCTGCATTTCTTCAGTCAGCCCATATAAGCCTGACTGAATGGTCAGTAAAATGAAGATAGAATTCAGTGGAGAGAGAAATAAAGTGCTGCACACAGAGCAAAAACAGTAATAGCCTCATATATAAAATGATAGTCTCTAGTCAGGAGCAAGACCTTAGACTTACGAAAAGCAGATCCATGAAAATTTTACCTCTATGCTCAGTAACAAAATCAAGTTAATAATTATGAGAACAAAATACAAGATACATTCTCACTGTCACAACATTCTGCCACTGTGCCACTGTATAAATCCATAGTGTGCCCAGAGCTTTAATAAATGGGTTGTTCTGATCTTCTCATCTCAGAAAAAGTGTTTAAGAGAAAAGATGATCAAGGTAACAAGAAAACACAAGACAGATGGAGTAGGCTAGGTCCTTTCAGCCCAGACAAGAGCTGCTGTTTTCTGACTGCTTAACAGTCTCCACTACTGGAGACAGAGTTCAGAACTAGAGACACACCTGGTGTTAGCCATGTAGCCGGCTCTTATGGTCACTGTTGGACCAGAATGAAGAATGTTAAATCTATTGCAAGAACTGGCTGTCACAGTAACACACAAACCGTACGTTTCACAAAAAGTCTGAATAGGGAAATAGCAGCTTACTGAAGACTGAATATCTAAACTTTTCCATATTTAGACACGATGAACCTATTTTCAAGTTTTCTCATCATTAATCAATGATGAAATTGTCATGAAATTTCCTCTCGATGTTTTTGCGTTTGAACCACAGAGATCAAGTAGAGCAGCTATTTGTTTTCCTTTCTTAGAGTTCAAGGTTAAAACTGCACATCTTTCAAAAACTGCATGTGATACCCTGAGTAGTCTTCTCCATGTGATTCGATTACTTATCATTTAATATAATTTAAATAGTTCGCTGGCATGCAGATTACTGTTCCACGATATGATCTTTATTGTAGCAGTACTTCAGCTCGATGTTTTTACATTGTCCATTAACTATCTTTAATTTTCCAGCAACTGCAACTCAGAAATACTATCAGAATGTGCAGCTGAATACATCTAGTATTTCAAGAGAAAATTGAGATCACTAAGATTTGAAAGCAGAAACATAAGATAGATATTGACGCTGCTGAAAAGAATTGGTTGAGATAATGAACTCACTAACAAGGATTTTGAAGAAAAATGGAAGATTTAAAGGAGAATATATGCTATGTTTCAGGATGCATCTAACTATTTAAAAGCAATAAAGTACTTTTATGATTAATCAGAGGCTGTAATAACTGAAGACCTACTGGGACACAGCATATTTTCTATTACGCAGAAGCTGTTGAATTACAGAAATGAGTAGGCATAATAATAAAGACACAAAGATGAAGCCAAGCAGAAATACTCTAAATTCTCATTAGGAAAGTAAAACTGACAGTGAGTATAATATTGTTCCAGAAATGAACGAAAGCAATACAAGATTATCATAAATACACAAAGTGGAACAGATCAGTGAGGAAAGCAGTTGAACTTGGAAGAGACGAGGATAGGAATTCACATATAAGAATGGGGCACAGAAGAAATTAATTCTTATAGTCTCTATTTACCAGAAAAATTATCGGTGAAATAGTAGAAACGTAATATGATCTTTAGTATGTGAAAAACAATGGAAAGCGATAGTTACAAGCACTGGGAATCCATTTACCTTTCTCTTCCCACCATAAAGAACTTTGTAAGGTTTTGCAGCAGATGGGTTACACATCAAAATGTTCAGGTGACATGTAATAGACTATTTCCAATAAAGATCTGACATCTTCAGATACCAGAATTCAAATCTAATCAGATACAAATCACAGCTTTAGTTACTGCATAAAGGAATGAGGAATCTAGGTGTAAGGCTTTCGTGAATTAAATAATGCTCCTAACCTGAATGAGTTCAATGCCAGTTAAAAGTGCTATTAGATTAAAAAAGATCACCAATGCCTCCCTCTTTTATTTCTTTTCCATTGTTGTAAACAGAATACTAAACCTACTAGATAAAGAACTCTTTTAGACCTCATATAAATACTCAAAATTCAAGCTAATTATTTCAGATAAAACAGAGGAAAAAACTGCCTTAAAAGCATAGTAAACCTAAATATGCTGACTCATAAATAACATTTCTCACATAATATTTCACAAATCCTAAACAAAGCAAGAGAGTTATTGCAGTTACAAAACTTTACTAAGAGTATCTTGGTAGACCAAGAATATTGTCTTGTATGAATAGTAAACAGGAAAAAATTCTGTTTCCACCTGCAACCTTTAACGCAGGTAAGTAGATATTTTATCTATTTGATTATTTGTGTAAACAGATTTTCATGTGTGTTAAAGAGGGTGTTCCAAGCACCACAATTTGACTTAAATTGGACTTCGACTTATTAAGAAATAATGCTATTAGGCTGCAGCACACTGAAATCCAACACCAGTAAACCATGCAACTTATGGCATCCCTTTCTTATACTACCATCTTCTTAAAATACTATCTCATCCTTTCTATTTCAAATTCCTCACTGAAACAGAGTTCAGCAGAGAGAGGCTAGCACATACCCAGTGGAAACAGAACACCAGTGCTTGCCAGAAGTTTTCTCTATTGGCATTTCTACTAACAGACTTCAAACTGAACAGTGTAGTAGAACAGAAAGATAGAATGTTTAATTCAGTAACATCCAAACAACTTAAGATCTCTGCAAAATCTAGACAGAGATTTGGTTCTGACAGAAACCAAAATATGTGTTCAATGATTAGAATCACTTTTTTTCATCTTCTTACTTTTCCCCATGCACAGACAGGTGGGGTTTTGACAGGTTTTGGGAGGGGTTTATTGGTTTTAAGGCATCATGTGATGATAGATGGTACTTTAGGCGGTGTGCGCTTTACGTTCTTTATCCTATCACACATTTTCACTTTTTTTCTTTAGTTGCACAGCAATATATACCTAGGCTCTCATTAGAAGCTTATAATCCCGTTCTCCACTACTGCCCCCACTGGAATACTGATGTCCAAAACAGGAACATAAGGTCCACTGTCTTTTAAAGCTTTCCGATTCTTCTCGTTTTATCTATTGATTATAAAACAACATTGGTCAAATAGCTCATCAAGGAAAGCAAGATTATACATATTCATACTATGTCTCAGTGAAGACAATAAATGAAACATAATTACAGGATCACTCAATAGATCTGATGTGATTACATCTTTTACAACACTATGGCTAAACAGCAGTCATTACCCAGTTGCGATTCCTATACGAACACAGGAGAAAGTATAAAAGATGAAATACATTTATTTTAAAGTAAGCACAGAAGAAAGAGTCAGTTTACTGATCAGCATGCAAAACAGAGAACAAAGAATCTGAAAAAAGGGTGACTGAAGCAGTCCAACGCAGTATGTCTAGGGCAACCTTGTGACAAACAGGGTTTAGCAGACTTTAACTGAAATCTGCTGTGTTAAAAAAGGAGTAGGAGCAGAAGGCATTTGAATCATCATGCTGATATAGTTTCAATAGCACATTTAAGTAAATTTAAAAAGCCACTGACAGTACTATGTAGTTTGTTTTTCAAATAAAAACTGCATATGCACTGTGTGTCATCTGCATTTGCAAGCAGTTCGTAAACAGTAGAATTATGCATCTTCTTTAATGAATGCTCACTGTTCTTTTGTTCACAAAAACACATTGGTGATTATACTACATCACCAAAGCGAGGAAGGCTTTGATGCCTTATGGCTGTGTGATGCATTACAGCAGTATGTCACTAGGGAGACAGCACTTGGATAATGCATTATATTAAATACATCATCAAAGAACAATCATTCTGATGATAAACTACCAGCTGGCAGAAAGTGCGATCCAGTTAGGTTTCCTTTTAGACAGACTTCAGAACTGCTTGCTTGATTACTTAAGAATAAAAAGCATATGTGAGCAAAGAAATTAACCAATGCTATAATTACGTCATTTTGTTGAAGGAGCTTCCTTCTAAAAAGCAGCACCTACTGCGATGAGATCAAAGGAGAAAAGGTGAAAAAGTTTCACAGTTGATGCTGGAGCCAGAAGACCAGGTTAAACAAAACAATTTATGCACAGCCTGAATTACTTCAGAAGCAGTAACAACCTAGCAGCCACTTCTCCGTCCGTGAACCAGTGGACACCAGTAGTAGTTTTTGTTGCCACACACAGACAACCTTCCAGTGTCTATACCGTATCTTTACATGTGAATCTGATGAGATCTGCACACAACTTATACATTGGGGAATTGCTGTGTTAATTTTTCCAGTATGTGCAACCTATCTTTGGTCCATACACCCTTAAGATACACGTATCCTGCACTTCTTTAATGTTTTGGGGGGTGGGGTTGCATTTATTTTGGTAGTGAAGCACAGTTTACTTAGGAAAATTAGTACTGTTCCTAAACTCCTGCAATGATTTTAAAAAATACAGTAGGTGCATTTACACCGAATTACCTAAACTTATCACCAGCATCATCAAAAATTAATAAAGAACTAAATCATAATAAAAATCATCATTACCACGTTTACCTTCTTCAAAAGCATACATTCAAGATCCATATAAAATAACTGGAAAGTTCACAAACGAAGCCTCTAGCGGATGACACAACAAAATCACAACTGCTTCAAAGGAAAATGATGTTTCAGCAAGATTATTGTTTCACAGTGTTTCAACTGTTTCACACAGAGGAAACTCCGGCTTGAGCATTTCTTCAGGTCATAACTATGACAGTAAACAATGCCATGGAGGCAAAAATGCAAAATCATTCAATGTACAAAAGGATACCAGAACAGGCATACTTGTCTTATTACCGTCTCACTGAAACTACCTGGCAACAAAAATAAAGTCTGTAAATGCTTCTGTCATATCTAAAATGAAAAAATGGTACCCTTCCGCCAATCTTGACAGGGAGGAGGTACCTTGTCCTATGTTGTTAGGATTCATTAACTAGAAAAAGGCAAATACAGACAATATTCTTACACACACCAGGCATCTCTCCATTTTTATCTTCTAGATATGATGAACTTACCGAGCGTGAGGAGGCCCCTCAGTGTAGACTTCTCAGAATGGCAAAATCCTAATGAATGAATGAAGTTTAGGTGCGAACAGCATCAAGGTGTACAGTATCGAACAAGAAATGTAAAAGCTGAACACTGTTCTGTTGATCCTCAAAAAACCTCTAGTCTTTGTACTGATATTCAAAATACTTTTTTCCTTTCAGCTGTAGGAGACAGGTAATTGGGCAAATGATGAGAAAAAAGATCAGGAAAATAATGGATTTTTAAGCGTGTATGAAGTTTACTTCCTGCTGCTTAAATTTAATCCTTGAAAATTATTGCATCAAACTAGAAAGTTTTTTGCTAGCCAGATCTGATAATTCATTCATTTTTCATGCAGAATGAAATAAATAAAACTTCAGTTTGGACTGTATAGAAGCAACCAGTACTATTAGGAGATACTAATCCTCTTAGTCCACTTTTTATTTCAAGCATACATAAAACCTCAGGTACCTTTTACCTCAATATCAACCCATTCTTAGAGGAGTGGGCTCTACCAAAGAGCTAAGTAGAAAAGTTGAAGAAAGTGTATTTTCACACAGAATATACTGAGGATGTCCAGGGAGTGTAGATCTATAAATTAAGCAATGAGAAAGTAGCACCAGCATATTCTGGACTTGACCAACAGGAGAGTAAGGTTTATCACATTCTTTAAAAATATGTAAGAGAAAAAAACTAAAGAAAATAGTTTATTTCCTCATGTGACTTATCTAATCTTGACTGTCAAACATCAGCACAAATATAACATCTAAAAGTTACTGTTAATTCTCTCAATCCACAGTATTCCTTCATAATAAAATGAAGGAAAAAAATGGTGAGAGAATAGGATGAAAAAATGAGACAGGCTGCTTACATTACTATGTAGAAAAATCTACTTAGGATGTTCTCTTCACCTTAGTAAATCAGGAGTCACTGAATGCATCAGTAAGTAACCTCAAAAATCAAAAAAAATAACCTTCTTGACACTGTAAAGGGGTCAGTTAATACTGTATGGCTTTAGAGCCTCCAAGTGCCCAGTGCATTTCAAATGACAAGCTCAGCAACCTGCTCATATCAGCATTTTGTTCTGGATGTCACAGTTCAGCACCTGGTTTAAATTTATATGTAAAAATGCTGTGAAGTAAAGACTTTTTACTGTTCAGCTTGAAAATTCAATTTGAATAATAGCAGCAAGCAAGTGCTATTTTCTTCTGCATCACTAGAAGTTAAACATCACTCAGCTTCCACAATTAACTAAAGTGACACTAAGATCTTTGCAATCCTAATGTCAATGATAGAAATATATTAGAGCAGAAATTTATAGACATCCAGTAACATATGGTTTAGGATGCACTATGCTGATAGTCATCTGCTACAATTTCCAACTCTGGCAATATAAAACAAAAAACTCTAACAGTATAAACACATGACAGAAGAGGGTCAAAGTAAATTACATTTTCAAATAGTATTTATTGCTGATATATTCTGCAGTAAGTAAGAGCTTTTGTTCATGAGAGTTTCATTCAGCAAAGAGTTTCAAACCCCTAATTAGTGATAGTTTTTCCTGAGCCTTTCACTAGATAATACTTCTTTACCTACATAGTACTTGATTCCACATTTCGTTGAATTCAGTAACATTATTCACAAGAATAAAGGCTGCTCAGGTAAGTGAACATTGAAAGTAGTAGACCTGTATTTTGTCAGACTGTCAGAACACATGGGGCTATTTTCTGAAGTCCTAATTTAAGAATTTTGTTAAAGGTCTACAATTGTTTCTTAAATTCGCATCAATGATAAATGATGCATCGTTGATTAGCCAATTTCTGTAGAACTGAAGTTGCGAACTGAAGGAGTGAGAGTGAGGGAAGGGAAATGATTTGTTTTCATTTTTGTTTTCATTTTATTTTATGCAGTGTGAACTTCAAATTTCTTCCAAACTATGTAACTCTTTAAAAGTCACAGGTAACATTACACATTACAATTAACAGTTTGTAGATAAGTAGTATAGAGTCTAGTATGGAAGCACTAAGTGCAGTGTCCTTGCTGAGCTCAACCTCTGTTCACATTACCGTGTGGATTTGCACACGGATTCAAAGTCTATGGAAAAAAACAGGAGTCTTCTTCCCTGTGTTCAGTGGGCTTTTTTAAAGTCATACATGCAATGCCTGTGCATCTGAATGAACAAAATAGCAGTTTTACTAGCATAAAACATCACTGGATACCAAATATTGCCAGTGCATTGTTTTAAAAGGCAATCTTTGTTTTTAATGTGCAATTGAAAAACAACTGTGTTTAAATTTAGGGATATTAATCAATCCAGAAGTACTGATATTCAGGAAGCCTGGAAACCCAAATACAAATTGCATAACATTAGACCATTGCATAACATTGCAATGAAGTGAAGTCCCTTGTATGAAGTGCAGGACCTGCAACATGTCTAAAGAGCGTCGCAGAATGGTCATCCGCTTTATGCCTTACCTATAAAAAGCCTATAAGATGCAATGACAAAATGGTTGTATTGAAAAAAAGAAACTTAAGGGACATGTTAGTAAATATGTTTAAATCATTTTTTAAGATGCACTCAGTACTGGAAAGAATACAGAGTAACACATATTAAGACTGAAAACACTGAACCAAGTTATTTTTCTCTTCTCCACATATGTGAAAACTGTGAGACATCACAAGCCAGGACACCCACATGCATGGTTGCCCCAGCTACTAAAATCAGTAATTGACATTTAACTAAAGCATAACTTGTCTTCAGCTGACTTACATATCAGAAGAAGATCAAGTTTCGATTTGAATACATTGAATGTAAGATCCAGTATTTCCTTTGATAGTTTGTTTCAGTGCTTAATCATTTTTCCATAAACAACATGTCTAATATAAATTAGAGTGGCTTATTCAGCTATAGCCATTTGGTCTAATGATGTCTTTCCACAGTGGACTAAACAGCCCTTTAAAACTCAATATTCCCTCTTTATTGAAAGAAAGGCATAGCTATGGAAATGCCTTCCTCACAGCTGGCTTTCTACCTCTTCTTTGGCTAGCAATGGGGTAGAAAATTCTATCATTCTCACATGATAAAAACAGGACCCCCACTACCCCAGAAAGCAAAATAGAAATATCTGGTTGGCATTTTTTTATAACAATATTTGAAATTTGACCGTTCACATCTGATAAGGAAGATATATAATTCCTGGTATGGTTTTATAGTTTTTTACTTCATATTGTAAGAGCTACTCCTTTCTTTTTTTTCTTTTTTTTTCTCTTTTCTGTTCAGTAAATTTCTACTTGATGCATCATAAACAGGTTTGGCATTAATATATCAAATTTCCTTAGTATGACTCTATACAAAGGGCTGTTTGCAATTATTCAGTAGTATAATTCAGCAGTACTTTTCAAAATATTTCTAGTGATATTGTAGGAATTGTTGTCTGAAAACTACTGTATTGGAAATATAGTATTACCCTCACCAGTAAATAGCTAGTGATAGATCTTCTATTCACAGATTAATTCAAAAATAGCAATCTTAATTGTTCTTAGTCATATTGGAAATCAGAGGGGAAATTTCCTTGACAGTGTATTTCAAATTATGCTATGGAATCTGAAGACATCTTGAATGAGAAAAATATCAGGCACAAAGTTTTTTCCAATTACCATCTTCAGACCAACATGGAAATAAAATCTCTCAATTGCATTTTTAAAGACTGTTGGCAAACTGCTGACTTAGGAGGAGAGCTCTAATATTTACCAGAAATTTCTACAGATCTACTACACAATTTGATAAGAAAAAAACCTAGATGTCTCTTGAGGAATTATTGTATCAGGATAATACATGAACCATACTAAATATTGATATTAACCATAGAACAAATCTGGTAATATATATAATTCAACAAACCACTAGGGACAAGAATTAATCTGATAGAAAGCCAGATAAAAGTAAGCAGCACAAAGATTCACACCTGTGTGCCAAATGTATACACAACAGAAGAGCAATTCTGTTCAAGAAGGCTGCAACTGCAGCAGGAGGAGGAATTTTTACATTTAAAATTTCAAATTATTAAAAAAATCTGTTACTGAGTTACAGGAGTCTATCACAATTTCCATTTTTTAATCACACCTTTGTTTAGACACTCACTCAAATAAGATATACACCATACCCTGCACCATGAAGGATTTCTTTTTTAAAGAAGGAGAATAAGGGAAAGATATAGAAGACAAGTTGAGTACCTTCTTTCAGAATGCTAAAGAACAGGTACTTGAGCAACATTTTCCAAAAATATATTTTTTAAATTTCTTATTTCCTTCGATATTTTTGAAAATCTTTTCATCTTATGAGAAGGAATCATCATTTTATAACAAATATAAATGTATATATGTACATACATTGAAGTTAAACTAGACGCTCCAAAACCAGAATGGCTATCTATTTTTCCCAACTGAAGCTCACACACTGAATTTTCTAGTTTAAGGAAGCATTACATTTCTTTTATTCAGATCAGATAAATTGGCTAATTGTTCTTCTGAGTCATACCTTCTGGGTCTTGCTTACGTTGCTTATTCAGCATTTCTTTGCAAATCAGCAAAATACTGATGGAAGATTGATTCCTGCATTCAGCTGATACAGCTTTGTAGTTTTAGCACCATAACTAAGAAAGTCTCATCAGTAGAGATAGTTTAATAATGCTAAAATTAGCTCTTAAATGTACTGTTAGTAGATATATAATTAATCAGTCTATATTGACACTTTCTACAGTCCACTTTCAGGAACATGGAGGGGCTTGTATGCCTTTACTGATGTGCAGAATCCTGTAATATATCCCAGTTTCCTGTATCTCTGAGCACTGAACTAGCATTAAAACTTGCAACTTGGCCATAATACAGCTGGAAATATTTTGCATTATCAAAATATTTGAGCAAGCAAGCAGCTGTTTCAAATTTTGCTGGAGCTGAAAGGGAATTATTTACTGCATCAAATAGATGGCAGATCAGATCTCAACTTAATACCAGTCCCTGAATTTTGTTTGATTTTCCTGCCAGTTCAGTAATACAGTCTCTATTCACATTCATTGATGTTCACCCACATGCTGTAACTGTATTTTACTGCAATATATTGTTTCCAAGATTACAGCAACATTAAATACCACCTCCTAAGAAAATCAAATATCTGAGTCACTCCTGGAAACCATTTCTTATGGGGATAATATAATGCTATTCATATTTTCCCCAGAGAATTCACATTTTGTGCACCTGAATATCCTGCCGATATGGCTCTCAGCAATACCCTGAGACAAGTTCACAAAAAAAGCTCAGCCTGACTTTATCAGCTGAAATTCACAGTTCACTTAATAGCTTATGAACAGGAATCCAGTTTGAATAAGAAAACAATTCTGTATCACAGAGCTTTTATATATTCTGATTGTGATTACAGGGTAGGTCATTTCTCAAAATGTCACATGGTTTCTTATCAAAATGAGAATGACACAAGATGCACTCTGTCTTGTGTAACTTTGAACCACAAACTAGGTCACTGAATTCAGTAAATTAAAAGTAAATCGCTGTGGGTACTTTCTACAAGGTTTATTCTTTTGCTACAATATGCACTGTAGTTTGTCTCAATTCCTCTCTTTGTAATAGTGAAATATTAACAGAATTATTAGGTGCAGACAAAATGCACCTAAAAATTAGTATTTCTTCCATGCTTTGCTTTTAGCACCAACAATTTGTTATGACCAATAAAATCATCCACTAAAACTGCAGGAAAAATTTTGCACAGCCAGACTTATGAAACTGTTTGTTCCCAGAGGGTGAGTAACTATAGAATGCAGAGCCAGTACTGACTGTTGCAGATGCTTTCATCTGCAATGCCATCTGTAAATCTCCCTGTATTCTTCTTGTCCAGTTAATAGTTTACGTCCTAAAAAAATTAAGGGACTCAGGATGCCAAATGCGATTAACACACAAATGTAAAATTTTACGTAATATAATCCAAAAAGTTGCAGTTAGAGGGCAAACACTAGATAGTACTAACCAAGTGTGATATTCTTACCAAACTCCTGCAGGTTGTCATCATCTCAGATTCATAAAACATTCTGATCTGTTCAAAGCTACAGTAGGTTACACTTTCAGTCATTATAATGACTTGCACTGATCATTTGGCTCAAATTAGGTTAGTGATGAATATGGAACAAAGTCACTTTCTGAAAGTTGCTATACAAATATATGATTTTAAGGCTCAAAAAGAAGTGACTCAGTTTAACATTATGAAAAGTAATAAAAAATTTTGTAATATGTTTTAAAATACTACAATAAATTAACATATATTACCATTCTCAGTACATCACTAGGAACTATTATTTCTCAACCAAAAATTTATGATAATAGAATTCAGGATGGAGATATATTGTTTCATATCATTTTAACTAAAAGCAAAACTAGTATACACAAATGCAACCCTGAAAATGTAACTGAGACTCCACTACCAATCTTACCTCTTATATCTACAACAACATTGTTGTCTATCAAATCTTGTCAAATACATATTCATGTATAAATAATTAATTTCCAAGATGACTGTAATATAAAGCAATTAATATCAAATTTCACACATACATTCTTGTTAGGAGCAAGACAACATAGAAGGAACACTAGGTGAAAAATAAGAAAAAGACCAAATACAAAAATATATAGACATATTTTCTAAAAATTTAATCTGTGAATTAAAAATTCTGACCACTATAAGTAAAAGGCTGTTAGTCTTAGACAAGTATGCATTATCCTTATTATTGGATTCTTGCAGATAGACCACAGAATTGGTAAGGTTGGAAGGGACCTCTGGAGATCTTCTAGTCCAAACTCCCTGCTCAGCAGGGTCACCTAGAGCATGGTAGACAGGGTTGCATCCAGGCGGGCCTTGAAGATCTCCAGAGAAGGAGACTCCACAACCTCTCTGGGCAACCTGGTCCAGTGCTCTGTCTGGACCACTCTGACAGTGAAGAAGTTCCCTCCCATATTCAGGCAGAATTTCCTGTGTTTTAGTTTGTGCTGATTGCCTCCTGTCCTGTTGCTGGGCATCACTGAAAAGAGTCTGGTCCCATCCTCTTGACACTCTCCCTTAAGATATTTGTATACATTGATAGATAGATAGATAGATAACTCTGAGATGCTGAACTAACAAGTCTGCAGTGATGAAACAAATGATTTTTTTCTCTCTGATGAGAGAGTTTTATAGTAGATATCTCAAAGTACCATGATCAATACACGGGAAGAAATTTCCTCCGTTTATGTACCTCTTTGCTACATAAAATCACTGTTACTCAGTTACTTTACCTGTGCAAAGAGAGTAGAGAGATCGTCTCTCTACTAATTTGACTACTGTTCAAAATAATAGCTGGTCAGGTAGCTATTCAATTCCCAGTTGACCAGAAAAATCAAATCACTTAACAAATACATCGATAAAATAAATAAATGAATAAAATATGTCTAATATTTTGAGTTAAAAATTGCAGCAATTTAGTTCCTGAGATTTTAAAGAAAGCCTGTTAATGGCAGATTATGGGAGATTTGCCATACAAAAAATTGCCTACGGATTATAGAAATGGAATCAATGGATCAGAAATATTGTTGGCCCATAAAGTAAAACTATGTATTATTAAATTCATTATTCCTCATTTCTGTTATAATCTATTCATAAATAAGAATGCAAAGGATATTTAGTACTTGAAGGTGAGAACATACCTAGAGAGATGGTGCACAAGCAGATTTTAAACTTATTATGTCCACGTGTCTACAGCTTTCTCTAGTTTTTTTTGCACATTTCTTACCAGCACTCAGTTTTCTTTCTGGGAGATGTTTATTAATAAATATAATCTTACCAAATGGAAAAGAAATTACTTTGTCCAACAAGTCCGTCCCTTTTGTTCCCTTATCTTAGCTCTCCTGCTTTCTTACTATAGTCATTTATCACTTCTTTGTCTGCAACTCATCTAGCATTTGGTTTAACTTTCTGCATTCAGCATACCAGGTTGGTATTTTGTAACAAATCAGTTTTGCTCATTGTATAATGAGCAAATGAATTTTAGATGAAACTATTTCTTCCAAGAATCATATATTTTGAACTACAATTCATCATAACCTTGTCTTTGTGAAGGATTTACCCAGTCTGATTCTATTACTTTTGTCACAATAGTGGCATTTATTTGAAAAAAAAAAGAGAAGGGACTGTTGATTCTCCTCAGAGAATTAAAGGATAACAAGGTCATCACAGTTTGAAATAACAATATCTATGTACTTGAATAAAGGACTGAAAATCACTGAGTCAAAGCCCCTGCAGTTGCAGGCAACCATGTGAGAACTATTAAATGTAGGAAGATCACTGTACATCCAATGCACATACAATAAATTACAAAATACTCTTAAGATTTCTACAAGCTTTTTCAAGCTGAGATTAAATACATGTACTGCCTCAAATGAACTCTTCCTGGCAGAAGGGGAGCAGCATATGGCAGAAAAATGACATGACAAGATGCTATTGCAATAAAATAATACTTGCTGTGATTACTCCTTGTATTTAAGTAGGACTAGGGCTATTTTAATATGTATGTATTTTTAATATGTTTCAATTTCAAACAGGACCGGGATACCACAGAGACAATACACCATCAGGTTTCCTTACTCCCAGCCTGATCTCTCCATTTCCTCACTCAGCACTATCCATAGCATGGCCAGATGTAAACATCAGTAATGGCGGGACCAGGACAAAATCAGCTCTACCATTCATGGCTTCAGATCTTGCAGTCAGAAAATCAGAGAAGAAAACTGCCTTTAGCCTTCACTAAACCATTCAACAAGCCCATTAGAGAAAATCCTCCTGTCAGTTAGGCCAATCTCTCAGAGTACATGGGTGATTTGTGCAACCCTGAACTAAGCCAAACATTTCAAAACTTTATAATACGATTCATTAAATATATGACATATTTGGTTTCTAGCCCAAGCAGTTAAAGACTTTATCTTTATAAAAAAAACAGACATTAAAGTCTTAAATGTCTTAAACATTTTGCATATCTGTAGAATTTTTCTCTCCAGTTGCTACGAATAACTACATTCCTACTAATTATTCTCAAACCTGTTGAACCTGAAAAACATCAAAGAGATAATAAACAAACACAAATAGATAATAAAATACAAATACAAAGAGATAATAAACAAATACAAATTTTTGCCCCTAAATTTTCTGTTAACATGAAATTTAACTGGATCCCTGCAATTCCTCCAATGTCTTACTGATGAAGCATATTTCCTTTAAAGGCATTATTTTTATGGGATGGAATAACTATGGATGGGAATAACTATGAAAGGATAATCTCAAACATTTTATAAAAGTTATTAAAATCATCTGAAAATATTTTTATTCAATTTTGGCCAGGGTATATATATTTACAGATATGAAAATTCATACCTGAGGAGAACCTGAGCAGAGAACCAAAATATGTAATGGAAATGAAAGGGAATGCAAAACCTCCCATCTGTAAGAATAATACCAAAATTATCAAAAACATAACAAAAATTAACAGCTTGCATGCTTCCCAAGATGGTAAGCATTTCAGTGAACTAAGATCTTGTAGAGCTACCATATTACCCTTTACATAAAATATAACAGTCCACACTACAGTAATATTCACCTCTTTCTGTATTGCTGCAGTTTTCCCCCTTCTGTACATAAGCACAACCACAGCCTCTGGTGCCCTGTGCCCCCTCTCTCCTCCACCTGCCAGAGCAATGAGGCCACTGCTGCCAGATGGGAACTGCTGCACAAAGACTGAAACATCGCAACTGTCAGCTAAATCGTATTCCCACAACCTACCAATTTTTATGTAGAACATTTGACAATGTTTTCATATCACGTTTTTACTTTCTGCTTAAGTAAACCCCTATATAGGACAACATTCAGTCCAAGATGTCTGATTCTCAATAGATGTCGTGAGAAGGTAGGGGGACCTTGGGTCTCAGTCATGTAACTGCATCAAAACAGTCCTCTAAGTGTCAGACGTGCCACCATCTGTAGTAAGGGCCTGCGAACACACCCACAATCGAAATCATGTGTATGCCCTTGAATTCAAAGAGCTGTTAATCACACCAAGTGCGTGGAGGATTTGGACTGAAGTATTTGCAGAGTTTAAACATGTAGCTGAAGATTTTCTTTTAAAATGCAAATTGACTCAATTGTTTCTTCCAAGCCCATACAGTTTACGGTTCTGCAATGTTAATCACCAAAACCTAAACTCCAGCTAAGTTGCAACTCTGACTTAAAAAGTGCCAAACAATGAGGCTGGTTTAGTCACAGTTCTGTACATCTCAGCTATATAGATACAGACACCTGCACTTTGGACATCTTTCTATGGCTTTCAACACTCATCTGTTTGATGGATGTTGCACGTAAGACTGTCTTCAGAATTTAAGACCTTGTTAATTTTTTTATGTGTTTATCTTTCTGTAATAAAAGATGTTTTTTTGCCAAAGTAATTTTTGCCAAAAATAGTAACAATGACTGAGATCTCACTGAAAGCAGTGGAGCTATAAGCATCCTTCTATCTTATTAATTTTTATGTTTTTGTCCTGTTTTCCTTCCACTTACACTTTGGTATGCCTGCTTAGTTCAAAATCAAATACAACACAACAAAGAGGATAAAGAACTTCATCAAATACTTCAAAAGGTGAATCATCCTCTGTTAACAAACAGTCTTTTTGCTCATCTCAGAGCTTTGAGGGGCTAGGAGACGAAGGGGCTAAGCCAGACTTTCAGAAACCAGAAAGCTAACAGTAAACACTGCCCATTAGATCGGCACTTTCATGAGAAAAACAACAAAAAAACTCGCCTCTTGGCTCTCAAGGTAGAAGCACACTATTAAAAGAAATTACTTATTCCACTGACTGTGTCCATGTGCCAATCCCAAGAGAACAGAAATTCACTACTAAACCAGTATCACACTTGATAGTAGTCAAGAATCCCAGTTATCTTTTAACAGGAAATATTTGGACTATGGACTGTACCTGAGGTCTAACTCACAGTGGGATCTGAAAGGAAAGCTTTTTATTTGTCAGAAGTACTGAATTATTAATTCCTCTAAAACACCACTGAGCTAGCAAAGCAAATCCATACCATGGATACACTCATCCACCCACATTCTAACACAATGGCAACATCTAAAGAAACAGATCCTCAACTCTTTCACATACACCTCTTCCAGAGATAAAATGTTTTAGTGAGAAAATTCGCTCTCTCTAGTTTCCAGTACTAATTTATAGTATTAACTCCAAGAACATTAAAATATATATACGGATATTTATAATCTTTAGTAAAAACAATCAAAGGTACCAACGTAATATATCTCTTGACACACAGTAACTGGAGAAAAGTAATTCTTCATATTCATTCTGCAATCCTTTGCACTCCAGGTAGAGATTTTTCTCTCAATATATTAGAATGTCAGTAGATTATATAGCTACTAAAATTCAGCATATTTCAATTAATGCTAATTACAGTGCACATTAATATCACAATGCAAATTTTCATACATTCCATAATTACAAGTAATCATTGGTGCACTGATCTGCAAACATTCAGTAGGACTGCTGGTTGTTTTCAGGTTTGATTCCTTGAAGAGGTAAGAAATCTTACCATAAATTACATTATTTCTTTACTCTTGCATATGCAACCTTTCCTTATTGTAGTTATAACTGCATAATGATACAATCATTTGTACATAATGCACACACACATTTGAAAATTTTGTTTCATGGTTTAAAATTTTTGTCTAATAGTGTATCGAAAGATCTGACCATCCCCTCCTCCTTTTTTCTGAGCTGAAACAAATTCCTTGGTTCCAGACTTATCATCAGCTATTCTGGATTTCCATTCTGATATTCACAAAACGCACATATCAGTTACCAGTATGATAAAGCACAGACCTGTGTACTTGCTGCCATTCTAAGACAGTGGTAGCCCATTTCTATGTGGTAACATTACATGATTAAAAAGGAAGATAAACACAGAGCACTTAAAAATCAGTTATCTCACCTTTGAAACTTTTTATTCCACATCACATTGTTGTTGCATGTAAGTGGAGAGAAGAATGTTTGGCTGCCCTAATCCATTCAGGGTCCTTTTTACAGCTGTTCATTTTTGTACATTGGAAAACATAGGTCTGAAAAGAGACAAAACCAACAGTCCTATGACGTTGCAGAACAGGATTATAAAAAAGACAACACCAGAAAATTCCTCCAAAATACAACTTCACAAGACAGGTATGCAAAATGCTGAATACTGTTCAGCTAAGTAAAGATAAAAGAGGAACTGTAACAACAAAATCCATCCATAACAGCCCTTTCTGGTTGTTCATATAAAAGCACAAGTGCACCCCACTCCAATGGCTCTAAATGGGAAAGAACACTTAAAGTGCAAATTACTTGTTAAAGATACAGAGAGCAGGGAAGACAGAGATGAGAACTGACTGGCTGTTGACCAGAAACAGAACATGTGCAGCTACTATTATCCACGTTCATTTTCAGCCTGCATTTTTAACACTTATCAAAATTTTAACATCTTTTTTTTTTCCTTCCTGCTGTTGTAAGCTTCATAAAAGATGGAAGAGCTAGATTAATATTCTTTGAATTACATTCAGCTGAGAAGTCACAGTCACATTGTAACCAGCAACTGAGCAGGACACTTATAAGATATGCAGTTTATTTAATTATTTGCTTCAGAATTATCCTGTATTTTCTCAAGTGTCACTGAATCGTCATAGAGTGAGTCTACCTGTAAAATGCTATAAAATCAGATGCATAGAAAATACACGTTCTCACAGCTATTTACTGTTTGTGCTACAACATCATCGATAAGCTTCAATCAATAATGAGGTCCAACATTGTTACAAGCTTTATTTCAAAACCGCAAACCACACAAAGATGGAGTGAGTGATTGTCACCACCCATCAAAGATATGAAGAAGGAAAAAGCATAAGACTCTTAAGACCAAATTCCCCATATAAACCAGATCTGCATACAATAATAAAGTTTTGACACTCTAATTATTGGAGGGCATCTGTGTTCAGAAACTGCCTAAGCTTCCTGTTAATTTATTTTTCCCATTTTCATAGAAATAACTTTTATGTGCATGTCCATAGGAGGATGATAGGGCAACAGAAAGAGGGTTGAATGAGGACAAATGTGTGTCTCCTTACACAGACAACGGAATAAACTATCTAGTCTCCTGCCAAAGCGGCAGTGACAGCTCTAAAGATTCTTCTGAACAAAAGAGACAATTTGGGTATCTTCTTGCCCATGTGAGTGATATAACCATATTACTACGGTCATTCTCATATGTTTTCTCTCTCTTCTGTAACAAATATTTAAGCAGTTTTATGTAAAGTGGAACAGCATGAACAAGAGAGACAGGGACAATGCTTTCATCTTGCCCCGTTGCAGGAAGGGGAGGAGGGCTCCTAGACTTATCTCTGGAAAAATAAATGAAAGAGAAAGACACAGGAACTCCCTTCCTCTACGTCTACCTTATAGGTACACAGATATTACTTCAGCTCTATGTATTTTATCCCTGAGGTCCTTCTTCTCAGCTAATAAACCCAAAGTTTTAGGGAAAAAAAAAGTTTTCCGTTTCCAAGCCCATGACTTTGCACATAATTTCACCTTAGTTCTCAGGGTTATCAAGCTCTTTCTCCATTGATTATACCTCCAAATTGGGTGTCTTAAGCAATGTTAAGAAATATATTCATATTTGTGCCAATGTCAACAGTAAGAACACTGAACACAGTTGCAAGTCATACTCTTAAAACTTCCCTCCAACATTTAACTCAGGTCTTCTACTGGCCTTACCTGTTCTCCTATACGCCTTCTCCTATACATATCCTTCCATTAAGCCATATCTTCTATATTATAATTGAAGTAAATCCTTCATTTGATATTGTATCAAGTGAAAATACAAAAAGATGAAGATGGAATCATGAAAACTATTCTTTTTTCCAGTTTCATATATTCAGCACCAAGTTCTCCTTTGTGTTTGGCTTAGTTTGTTTTACCAGGCAACCCGCCTGCTTCCTGCAATACACAACATCCATAATTACTCAAAAGATGAAATTGTGCTAGCCTGTGACCATCATGGAACTGGCAGCAAGCAATTGCAACTCTATTAACTGCTTTATTAGCTGTATTAGTACCACTTGCCTTCGCTGAAAGCAGGCATTAACAGCAAATAACATGTAGCCATATTATTTCTGCCTAAAGAAAATGTGAAACTATTTTGAGTGTAGGTGCTAAAAAATGTTACTACATTCCCTGTAGAATTAAATCTAAAAAGCAAATAAAATGGGAAGTATATTTTTAAAAAGTAATAAAAATTGAGCTGTATCAGGGTTTGCTTTATTTTAAATAGCATTAGTGGATTCTAGCAATGCCTTTTGTAACATCTGAATTAATCAGATGACTAAAAATATTTGGAATTAATTCTACTCATTAATAATGCACTTTCATGTTGATATGTACATTTCCAGATACCATTAGCTTGGGACTATACGATGTTATCTCCTCTTTACCAGTAGGGGAGATAACAGAACAGGAAACCAGTGAAAAAATCAGTATCCAGAAAGCATAGACATTACTTACGTGTACCATATATTATTTGTATGTATTATTTGTATCTGTATTTATACATATAATATATTTGCATTATATGTATATATATTTATATTTTTATGTCTAGCAATCTCTGCTTCTGAGTTTGACTGAAGATTAATTTAGAACTCATTAGTTCAAAGGAAACACAGTAGAAGACTAGTTTCCCTCTGCTTTCCTGTCTGAAATGTGTTTAAATGAGTAATTGCTCAGGATTTCAGTACAATCTATAAAATCAGTGCACATCGTTCAATTCTGAACACTTTTTAAGGCAGGCTGATAAATTTAACTCCTACTTTTACTGCCAAATTAATGAGTTGAAACTTTAGAACAAAATACCAGGAGTAGAAATAGGTATGCCTCTTTTCATTTACTGAATGGAATTCCTTCAGTTTATATATCCTGGGTTGGTCACCTGCATTCAGAACATTTATCTAACTAACTCTATAGAAAAACTATGCCTTCAGTAAGCATTTCACCTTTTTTAAATCTGTACACTTCTTTAGTGTGATCAGACACATTGTCATTTTTAGTTTTGCTTAGTAAATCAATTAAGTGGCAAGAATTCATTCATCCATGTCACCTCAGCTGAACAGTCATATCAATAATAAGACATCACTGAAAAGCTATCTTCATTTGTCTTTTAACCCACATTCAATCAAAGTTAGGCACTATTGACTGGACTACAAAGAATCCTTAATTATCAAATAACAAGAAATTTCAGGCATTCAATTAGCCACCAGATGGAGCCCACGCAGTCGGTCGCAAAATGCAGTAGAAGCATATGGCCATTAAACATGAAAAATGAGTACAAATTTTATAAAACGGCTACAGAATATAGTCTGTAAATCAAGCCAGGCTCCATATGTTAATAAACTTTCATAGGATTTAAATTATATTCACCATATGTTTTTAAGCTCCAAAAACCATAAAGTGTCTAGGTTCATCTGTACAATTCTCTACCAATAAAGCACCTACTGACTTAAATTTTGCTGCAACAAAACATTCTGTAAAAAACACACAAGAATAATAAGAATGCCGCCTCAACAGTGTGGGAACAACTGATTTTCCTGAATATTAAATACAAATCTCATCAGTTAAATGACCAATACTTAATTAATTGGTAGGGGTCTTTAAAAAAGGAAATTATTTCAGTGATCTGAATTCCAGTATTTACAAAAGACATATGAAATACTTTGCACATTTAACAGAACCAGAGCAAGTGAAGTACTGGAAGTCAGTATTATTTTACACAATGGGGAAACTGAGGCAAACAGAAAACAAACTTTTTTGCACACACCACAAGCCTGTTAGAAACCTAGGCTTATAATTCAAAGATCCTTGAGCAAGAGCCAGCAACACTTATCTGCAATGTATTCGTGCTGCCCCAGGAACAGGAGGCTGAAACCGAGAGGAGGAGAAAAGCTGAGTGTCAGGAGTTGAGCTTGCTGCTGCTGTCATTGCCAGAGAGGCATGAGAAGGATTAGAAACAACAGCAACTTGCGCACGGGACTGAATGCTCCCTGAAAAATAATCACTAATCTACCTTCTTTATCCTCTACACAGGGGCAGCAGTAGCAGCTGCCTTGATTTTCCAGGGCCTGGCATAGACAACGGGGGCATTTTGCTGCCTCTCATACCGCCACCAAGCAGTCTGTTGCCTGGGCACTTGGGTACTTGAAGCGAAGAGCCCCTGGCTGGGCTCACGCAGCTCGCAGCCTTTCCATGCCAGTGCTCTCTGGCTCCTTTAGCCAGTTAGCATGACAGCAAAGGGTATTTGGCCTGTTATTCAGGAGGCAATAGAGAATGAAATGGCTGCTTGGAAAACACTGGCTAACAGTTGGTTAATATCTATACTTTTCTATTACTGGAGCGTCTAACTAAAACTACATCAGTTGGTACCATGCTTAAACAGTATAAAGTATTGCTGCTTTAACATTTCCTGCTTTAAGAAGCTGAACTGAGAATGAACTCAGCAATGATTCTCTTGATTGTAAAAGTAATAATAAAATGTAAACTTCTGCACAGCTGTTGGAGTCTCAGTTCAGCTTATGACAATTCATTTTCTTGTGGACAGATCTGGCCACAGCACACACTATCAATGAACAAGTTCACATTTCAACACATCACATCATTCATTTTCCAAAATGCGGAGTAACTGACTGGCAAATCAGAAAGAGAGAAAAAAGAAGACTCATATGGCCAGGTTCTACCTTTAGTTTCTCACATGCGATCCTATGAAAATCAAAGAGGTTATACAGATGTGGCAGAGTGGAATTAGTTTAAACTGAGTTTATGTAGAAGTGGGGAACAGGTTCCTCTATCTATGAGCTTCAAACATTTCTCCTGTTAATATTCTTTTTTATTGCTATGAACACAAGAAATGTTTCTGATGTACAGTTTCTGTAATCACACAGCCAAGTAGTTTAATTACAAATATAATATTAGTCGAAAAGGTGATTATTTTTCTTATTTTTAGCAAACATGTAATTAGCATTTCACTTTATTTTTCTCCTCTCTCCTGCCCCTAACTCCCACTGTGAAAGTGAATACTGCTGAATATACTGTAAGAGTAAATTGAGACCCCATGCTGCGATAAGCTGAATTTGAAGTTTGCCTTGAATCCTTTTCTAATGGATAGTTTATGGCTTCACTTACAGTGAATAAGAGAATTGAAGTATTCCACAGGTTTTCTTGCTTGTTAGAATAAGCATAGGGTTGTTCTAACTTGTTCTTACTTTTATTAGAACACTAATTGTTTTGTAATTTTTATCCCCTGCTACAGAACATTATTAGGACATGCAAAGTTAGAGATTAAACCAGAAACCTTAATCTTGCCTTCACTGAAGTCACCAGCAAACGAACACTGCTTTCAGTGGTGCTCAAGGCAGACAATTACCCACAACCTGTAGCTGGTGCACCAAGACACTTGAATTATAGAACAATACTTGCAAAATACTCTGCCTTGGAAAAAACAAAATGTGATAAAGAAAGAGCCAACTCTTTTAAGAAAGCTTTCTGGTTGGTGGTTCTTCATCAGAGAATCCCTGAAACGAAGAAAGCATTTAGGACAATTTTAGTTTTGTATTTTCTAAAATATGATAGATTTAATTTAAATTGGGATAAAGATAACTAAACTTTAGTATGGCATAGGTGTAGTATCAGTGCTCTGTCTCTACAGCTAGAGCTCTATCTCTAAAGCTATATGCTTGCAAGACTGCACAGTTTCAAATAGAGGATTTTAAGGACATTTTGTGATAAAAATTGAAAGATAAAAAACAAAATATGCAGATTATCTTCCAAAAAAAATCCTCTACAAGATCATTATAGTTGAGAAAAATCATTTCCAACATTACTTGGTTAGAAAATAAAGACTCATCACAGAAGTCAGGAAAGCTTCCTTAGTCCCGAATGGAAGATCTACTGAAAGCTGTAAGACCCTCTGACACTCTTGAGAGCCAGCAGGGTCACTTCATCAGGGGGACACATGATCTTATTTTGCAGCAAGAAAGGGACATGGGGTCTTCCATATCCCAGATACACGCGGCCATCGACTATACCAGGATGCAGAGGCGTCTGTCTCTCACAGCAAAGGTGAGCAGTGCAGTGGTGAGGGGATCCCACAGCTGCACTACTATTACTATTTCCCGTTATTCCAGTGCCCCCTGCCCCTTCCCTCCCAAGACAGTTTTGCTAGGCTGGTCTTCAGGTCTGAGTTCCACAGCTGACTGAGATGGTGGGTCTACGGAGACATGAAGTACCAAACCCACTTCTGGCCGTGTAATTCTACTTGCTATGCTATGTTTGGACTACATGGAGCAACTGTATGTATACTTATTTTATTCCACCATTACTCCTTAATTTTTTTCCTGCAAAACCCTGTTAGTTTGCTTGAATTTATAATTTCAGAAATTTGGTTAATAGCTAAGCAACTACTTCACTAAATTACACAATCTTTCATTTACTGAAAAGAAGATAGTTTAATAAAACAATCTGCCTATCTTTCACTCTTCTTCTTTATTCATAACTATTTCTCCAGATACTGTTAACAAGATTATGACTTTGAACAGATTTTACAGCCAAATAATGTTAGTGTTGCAATTAGTGTCTTTTAATACATGCAGTTTGACTTATGAAACAGAATTTAAGCAACAGCCGTATGTTCTGCTCCATTCCAAATGATGCACTAATTATATATTTTTAATGGTGATCCTAATTTAGATCACACTTTATCACCAGGAAATAAATAAAGGGCACTATTTGTTTTCATCTTTTTACTCAGATATTCTGAATATTTTCATGTGTCCTGGTACAAAATCAAAAGTCAGTTTTTGCTGAAATGAAAGTGTACTTTTGTACTCAGAAGGGTTCTGCACAAGGCAGAGGTAAAGCAAAATAATGTTAATAAACTTATCTCATCTTTGAGTCTCTCTGGAGAGTTCTTGTCCACTGTTTGTGTGAACTGTATTTGCACTTATAAAGACACAAATAGCTACTTGTCCGTAACATGTAGTCAAAATTATCTCCAGGTTTTAGAGACTCCTTGCTGTGCCAGAATATTTAGTCCACAAATGGCCAGGGAACTCCTTGTGTATAAAGGAAAGCTTCGCTGACAAACTCACGTAAAGAAAAGGAGGAAGTTGCTTTGCACCATCTTAGTTTGCTGCGAGCGTGAGTAGATCACAGAATACAGCTAATACAAAGATTCTACGAGAAAACAGTCCACAAACTCTTTTGCTAGAAAATGTCACTGGAAGCACAGTCCAGAATGACCTGAGATTAGACAGGGCCCTCAGTCTATAAAGCCCATAAACTGCCCATATTGGACTACTCTGACTTATGTACAGCTCTAGAGAAAAAAAATCTGAAAGAATAGGCAGTTGTAAGGGTAGAGTATCACAGGAAAGTTAATGCGTCCCAAAAGAGGGTGTACTGGCTGGGAAACAGGCTTTGTCACAAAGAGCTCTATATCTGTTTATTTAAAATCTCCCCTCAGCCACCTTTGTTATACCCTTGTCCCTACAGCATCGTGACAGAAATTGCAGGTATTACAGCATAATGCCTATATGATCTAAAATCATGTAGTAATTTAAAATCCTGTTTTAACTGGGTGACAGTAACAATGATACGTACTTCGTGCTTAGATAAAATTTACTTAACACTTCAAACACAGAAATCCTGAGATAAACTTCACCAAATTGAAGAGGTGGTTGACCTTTGCTTCAGGCAATTAAAAAAAAAATGCAGCCACAAAACTGAAATGAGAAGGGCAGCACAGACCGGCAATGTAAAGCTGTCCCCACCTGAAATCAGTGAAGAAGAACATGAAGAAGGTATAAGCTTTTTTTGGATTTATGTTCTTAATGCTTCCTTGACAAACACTCTACAAAGTGTTCCTCAGTACATTCCAAGAAAATTCAGTTTTCACTAAAACAAATGTTTTCCATAAGAAAATCAGGAGATAATGAAAAACTTAAAAGTATTAATAAATTAAACATTCCCATGAGAATTGCAGTAGATAATAAAAGCAGATCATGTTCAAACAGATGGTAAGATTCAAACAAACAGAGTGGTGTGCTTTTTTCCCAGCTGGGTAAAACAGCTCAGCTTAAATACATCTCATGTCTCTGCAAAACTGTCTGAAAATTACTTCTACTGAGTCAGATTGTCCTGTTTGAAATAGCCAGAGCCAATCAGAAAACACAAAAATTACCAACAAACTTTCATATAAATTGCCAGCTTTACCTTTCAAGCTGAACTCTAGTTTCACCATTAAAAGTTATAGTTTACTCATGCTGAGAGGTATTTTGAGATAAGCATAGGAAAACTAAGAAGGTATCTGAGATACCATGCTGTGGTAGCCCTTGGTGAATATTAAGTTTGAACGGCAACTCTGCAGGCACCAACTTAAAATGCACCAGGCACAGCAGCGTTACAGACAACAGGAGGGGGGAAGAGAAGAAATCAAGCTCTATTAGCGATTGGGTTGAGGATTCTGTCCCTTTTACTTTTTAACAAAGTTAAATTCAGTCCAAGTTCAAATGCAAAGCAAGCGTGATTTATATTTTTTGTCTGGTTAGTTGAGTATTTGGAACAAACTACATTTTTTTGTTTGTTTTATTCAAGTTCACAGATAAAAAAAAGAAAGTAACACTTTTTTTTAAAAAAAAAAAAAAATAAGAAGTCTTCTATGCCTGAAAGGTGGATGTAGTGATAACCTGTTTTAGTCCCTCATTTGTTAAATCTCTTTTTGTTTTTTTTTTCAGGGAGGGGGCTCAATTACTAAAGAGGTGTATGTTACATATAAAGAAGAAAATGTCCTTGTCCAACTTTGTCTTCAGAATTTGATTAAAATTTGACCATCATATTGAATCTGATTAAAATTAATCATCATATCATTTCTATGCCTTTCTTTTAATATTTACTTTAGCTTCCTATTTTATATGGTTCACTTATCAGAAAAGTACACAGTCCAGAAAAACTGGGGCTCTATCACACTACTGTTTAAAAAAAAAGTGAAAAATTCCATTAACTATTTTGGGGCAAACAAACCTGATAGTGGAATACAACAATAAACTTGATCCAGACAAAAGAATAAAGTAAGTAGGAAAATCTCCACAATCCAAACTAAACACTTAATGTCATCACTTCATCACTACCTCTTTTAAAATAGTTTTTTTAAAAAGCACACCAGTGTACCCAGCTGGCAGACTGATATATCCACTTTTTTTAGTGCCCAGAGCTCTGCAGAACAGGGAACCCAGCTGCAACTACCGATTTTGCATTTCAGTAGACTAGAATCACACCTGTAACACATTGGTTCTGATGCAAATACATTAAGCTGCCTTAGTAGTCATACTTTGTGTAGATATTTGGGAAATATTCTGACATACTGACAGTGGAGGCCATGGAAGTCATAGACAGACATATTTTCATTTTACAAAGCAATTTTGGAATGGTTTGACCAAAATCAGGATAGAGTATTATCTCTTTATAGTCCTACTCTTTATTAAGGAGCAAATCCTTTCTGCTTTATCCACATCATTCAAACTGCACAGCAAACATTTCTTTTTTCTTGTTACAAATCCAGACAGATTCAAAACTTTGGCTGTGCAACCCTGCAAAGAAATGAGTGCTAGTTCCATTGGCAAAGCAACCAGGGCAATGCTAGCAACACAAAGCTGAAAACATTCGTGCAATTTCTATTCCAACTCCAGCCTCATATTTTGGGATGGAGAAGGGGAATAGCCACCCATCTGTCCCCAGGACACTCCAAAGCAGACTCTGTCTGCTGAAAACACCATCAAGAGGCATGCTAAGGGCCACAGAAGAGCATTTCTGACTTGCCCCCAAAGACGGGCTGTAAGCTAACAACACTCTAGAGCTTTCTCAGGACTGGTGACAAAGTTGGAGACCCAAGCCCTGATGACCAGTTCAGAGTGAGGTCTCCATGGTAGAACTGCTAGTGATACAGGCTGGTTTAGAAGTTGCTACCCAAAGCTGTCACTGCTCCCGTCATTTCTGCCACAAGCAAGCATTATCTCCGAGAACTCTTTTCCTGTCCCCTATTCCTACAGAAATCTTTCTTTCAATATGCTACCTTTTCCATTGTCAAAAGTAGCTTAGAAATCAAATGTAATTTTAACTTACTTTTATTGACATTGATGCACAGATGGCTTTGTATTCAGGATGCTTTCAAATTAGGTTTATAGGCACACTGAATTGATACCATCTTAAATAGTTTTCTTGAGAAACCTTTGCACACCACATTCTTTCTTAGCAATGGTGCTATCTGTTCAAGTTTTATTTCTGAGAGGGAAGGTGGCATTACAGAAATATTTCTCCTGTACAGTTTATCAGAATAACTCATATAAATAAGAACTGCAAGCAACTTCAAAAAAATAACATTTTAACATGGTTTAACTTGAATCCAATATAAACAACGCAATGCCTTCCAAAAAGTAGGGCTAGCCCAGAGCCTTCAAGCAATGCTTTAAAAAAATCCTGATACTTGTTTTTATTTGAAATGGACTCATTTCACATCAGTCTGCAATTTTTGATCTTTCCCTTGAACTGAAGGGTCTGAAAGAAAAAGAAAAATCTGTTTTTAAACATTCCAGAGAAATTAAAATCAATCCCTTGGCCTTTCACCTTATTGGTGAAAATTGTTCAGAAAACTGAAAACCAAGGAAACCTGATGACCCAGAATTTTCAGGCACCAATTTGCAGAAAGCCTACAAATTCTAGGAAACGTAAGTTCAGATAAAAACCTCACTGAACCTCTGTGAAACCAAAAGCATTTCCAGAGGGCTTTACTGCTAGGGCGCAGGAAACCTGAAAAGTCTGACCAGTAACACTTCAGGTCAGCTGCTTTTATCCTTAAGGGCAGGAACTGTAGATAAACATTTCATTTCCATCCTTGACCAAAAAGGGAAAGGACAAAAGCAATGAATTAAACCAGAAATTTAGACCCATACCTTTTTAGCTTCAGGAAATAAGGGAGAGAACAAAATAGTTTCCCAAACTGAAGTGCTATTACTCTCAACACTGGAAACTAAAGACAAACAAACAAAAAAATCTGAATAATTTAAAAACTGAGAAAGCAAAAAGAGAACAACTCAGGCCAGTAAAATGCTTATAGTGAAAGATACAGCTTATTATGTAAATTGTACATGCAAAAGCAGAGCTTTATTCTTTTTAAAACCGTTTTGCACCAGTTTTAACTAAGATATATCACAGAGCAAACAGATAATCAGGCAGATTCTGTGAATTCTGTCAGGTCTATGAATCTTATCTGAAAGAGGCAAACATTTTTACTATTGCTTTGATTTTTCTAACGTACTTTGACTAATTAACCAACTACATAAACTATTTACTTTTATTTCCTCATTCTGGAAACTCAACTCTCTGTCTCCTCTTAGTAAGTCCATATCCTCCAACATGAAAGAATATAAAATTCTAAAGCTGTATGCATTTACAATTTCTTGCCAAATAAATATCAAATATTCTGGTGGTCTCCAAAGCAAATCCTTCTCTCTTGGGAGAATGTTACATTGGTTGAAGCGTTGTATGCTTCCTTTGCATCTAAAGGGGGAAGTCAGGAATATATTTGCTTTGATAACAGATGAAATGTGAAGAATACTATTGTACTAGGCAATATTGCACACAATACAGCTTTCAAAAGCACAGAAAGAGCAGTAGCAACAGACACATCAGATTTTATCTTTTTTCTTTGTCTACTATCTTAGCTTCTAATAATAACAATAAACAGGTTATCTTCGACCAATTTTGCATTCTGAATATATATAAAGACTAAAATTATCTACTTCGGGGATCATAAATTTACAGGAATGATATAACAAAAGATTATGTCTTGAGAATTTCATATTGCTGAATTGTGAAGCACCCTATCTTTTCTTTCCCTATTTCTTTTTCTGGCTACATTTTTATAACCAATTTGGTGTTTTAAGTGTATTTTTTCAATGACATAGTGGCTATTATGTTTATTAAATAGATTTTATTTAACATAACAAATGTATCTCAGTGCAGAAAGCATAAACATTTCCTAATACTGAAGAAGTAAAGTGTATTCTTAATCTCATACTAAGATTTTCAAGTCGTAAATTACAGTTCATAAAGCTACATATTGCCAACTAAATCAAAGCCACTCAATGGAATCAATATAGTTGATAAATATCTTCAAAAGAGATCATGGAATAGGTCATTTGTTCATTCTTTTTTCAAAATCAATACATCTTAGGCAGTTTCACACATGTTAATGAGGCTGCTCCAAATCATCAGCAGAGATTTCCAAAATAAGAAGTACCCTACCAGTATTTGGCATGCACTAAAGAGTTAATGCTTATTACTGAACCTGGGGAGCATCAACAGACAACAGTTTCTGAATAGCTAGATATGAACGGATTCAGCAGGACCAATTAAATTTAAGAATTAATCTTTCTCAGTTGGTTCATTTTTGATTTCTTTTTCTCCATTTTATTTTTATACACACACATATCTGTGTGTACAAAACTCATTTTTTTCCAACTAACATATTTGTTTTTCTCCTGCAATGCAACCACATAAGCCCCAATGGGACTCCACTGAAGGGGAGAATGTCATGATCCCATGCCCTCTAGTGAGACTAGCAGCTTCTCCAGCTGCTGGTGTCTCATTGGAAAATCCTACACCAGAGCACATCACTCGATTCTGCAAGTTGAATGCAGACTAGAAGAGAAGCAGAAACCTCTGAATTGCTCTCTACTGTAAGAAAACAAGTGCCAGAAGCCATCACAAAAGACCAGATTAATGAGCAATGGACAAAAAAGGTAGCAAGAAAATACTCCAGAAGCCTGGATAGCTCAGTTGGGAGAGCATCAGACTTTTAATCTGAGGGTCCAGGGTTCAAGCCCCTGTTCAGGCAACAGTCTTGCTGTTTACTCAATGCCTTCCCTGTTGCTCAGCAAATGGCACCCCCAAACTTTGGCAATAGCAGGTGGATCCTTAGAGCCATAAACAGACTCTTTAGGGTAGAGGGATAGTGTAGTGGTTATCAAATCTGCTTTACATGCTGAAGGTCCTGGTTCAAGCCCCAGTAGAACCAGCACCAGGAAATCTTTGGGAGGCTGGACTAGATAATCACCAGAGGTCCTTTCCAACCTTACTGTTTCTGTGATATCTGTGATTCCACAAGCACATCAGTAGTAAGCAGGAAATTAAATGAGAAGGGAATGTCATTGACAAGTGACATCAAGAATGTGAAAGCTTTATTTATTAATCCATATTAGCTTCAGTTGTCATCAAGTAGCTGCTAAAATCTGCCAACTAGTTGCAGTAGTGGGTAAGAGCCAGGTAATACAAGGGATAGAACTGGCTAGATTATAAAGTGCTGATGAAATTCAGCCTAAAACACACTTAACTAGAGGAGTCCATCCTGATTGTTATTTCTGAGAATCAATAAAGGACAGAAGAAGTCTAGAAAAGTGGAAAAGGACTCGTGCTTCCCTTAAAGAGGGGCAAAGTTGGGTAAGAGAAAGAAAATTACAATTTAATGTCACTTCTTGGAAAAATACTGCAGGAAAAAAAATACTCTCTGGAAAACAATTTGTAAGCACATACAAGGAAAAGAGTGTTGGGCAACACTGTAGGCAAAACCTGATCACCTGATCTCACTTCTTTTTGTGGTAGGGTTAGATGACTTGGTAAATGGGGAGACACAGCAGGAAATAGGTATTTTGGCTTTATCCAGGTTATTTTGGCATTTTTTTCAGCATATCTTTCTTGCAAAATAAGATATAGGGAAAAAGTTGCAATGAAATTCTCCTGGAAGAGTTGCCACTAGTTCAGTGTCAAACTGGAGGAAAATATGAAGCAAGGTTTTGCATGAGTCTGTCCTAGTTCTGCTACTATTCAACATGTTCTGTAATGATTTTGATAGAAGACTGTATTCATTAAATTTGCAAGTAACAGCAAGCTGAAAGAAGGTGCAAGTATATCAGACAACAAGATTAGGATTCAAAACAGCCAATACAGTTGGATAAGTTACTACCTAGAAAAACATGCAGTTTACTAAGGACAAAAGCAAAATTCTCCATCACACACCATGGAAGCTAGGGAGATACAGTGAACTGTAATGTGTTCATGAATCATGAACATCGAGCTGGTGCTAAAATACATAAATATCAAATCAAAGTATTATTTGTAAAATGTGAAAAAAATGTTCTATAACTATCTGAAGGTTTACAAGTATAGCTTAGCACAGATCTTTGGATCTGGCTACAGCAACTGAAGAATATGAACCAAGTGGAGGTAGGAGGTAGGTATTCTCACCAAATGGTGGGATAATCAGTGATAGAAAACACATAACATACCAAAACAGATTGAAAGAATTTAGAAATTTTAGTTACAGAAAATTAAGCTCTCAGAGTTAAAGCCTTGACAGTGGTTTTCAAACACGCAAACATGAAAAATTAGAGTACAGAAACTCTTCCCTTAAATTATAGCAGGGAAGGTTTAGGTTGGATATATAAAGCTTTTCAGAGTAAGGAAAGCTTTTCAATAGTAAGGATAATTACCTACTGCTATAGACTGTAAAATCTGCATCACTGGATTTTTTTCCCACTTTTGGGAAAGGTCTCTTTATAGCCCTTCCAACCCTGCTTTTTTTAATGGACTGATGAGATTTCACTGATTTCTTTCACAAAGGCAGGAAATTGATAGATGGAATTGAGGAAAAATTTTATCTCCTGCTGACCGAAAAAGTCAGTGTGCAAAATCAGTAAAATTACAGGACCATGCATATTTCCCTGTTCACAGGATCAACAAAGGGTCCCATTTCTTCTCCCTGAGAAAAGGACAGAAGCTGCAGAATCATATTACAACCATGCTACCCACAGCTATATTATCTACATTCTAGACACTAAGTCAGCAGCTTCTAGTTATAAGATGCTAAGAACAAAAGCTAAAGGCTTAAAAATTAATCTACAAGCTGCTACTGAGAAAGAGTAAATTACTTAACATCTAATACAACTAGAGTTTTAGTGTGATTATAGTTCAAATTTCTGGTAGCCAGTGAATTCTCCGGGTTACATGACCAAAATGCTGTAACTGCTCTCCTTATCAATACAACTGACACCGTTACATAGTATTTATGAGGCTCATCTCCTCTCACAAATCAATACCAGCAGACAATTTAGACAAAGGCAACAGCCTTTGAGGTGGTTCATTGATTCTTCTAGTAATACCACGTCATTGTTTGTTCTTCAGAAGTAGTAGATATTTGCTCCATCTCTTGATGGAAACTTTGGAAAACAAAACTTAGAAATAAACCACTTTCCCAGCTATGAGCAAGAACGATTATATTCCCTTTTCAATTTGGACCAATCTGCTTTTTGATTGCCATTTTCTTGTGAAAATTGTCAAGAAAAAACACACACGAAGGAGGTCTTCTCAAAAGAAATTGCTTGCAAAATCTCAGCTGAAAGACTTTTCTAATTCTTTTCTGTAGCTCTTGTCTCAAAATCACCATAGAAATGTTTCTGAAGTTGACGATTTTCCACTACAGATATTGCTTACAGGGTTAGAAATTTTGCTTTAAAAGTATCCAGGCTGAGAGGCTGGTATATTGTTTGCTTGTCAAACAGCTTGAAAAGCTAGACAATATCATTAGACATGGTATTGAGATGAAGGATGGATAGATGGATTATTCTCATCTGCTGCTGTGCTATTTGCTTAAAGGCATTTTAGTAATACTTCCTGTGCCTTTCAGGTCTAACAAATTGCCTCCACAATATGCAATCATTTAACTTAAAAACAGGACGCTCAAAACAGTAAAAAATAAAAAAGGTCACAGTGATAAAAGCAAGTTCAAAGATATACCGCATATCGCTTTGCTGATAAATACTTCTACTTGAATTAAGTTCCAAATCACCTCTGGAATATGAGGCATGTTCCTTCTTAAGGGCCTGATGACAAACCTCCGAAAAATCAGACCTTTATGACAGTTCATTGCTATTTCTAGCCTTATCATTTTTTTTCTGCTTCCTTTGCCTGCTTCTACTCTCCTGCTCATTTCTTTTCTTAGACAAGAACAATTAACACTTCATGGTTTTCTTTCAATCTTATAGTATGATATATTTTGTTATCCTAATTTCTTCACGTTTGCTAGAATTTTCTCTCTCTTACAAAACTGTATTTAATACCTGAGTGTCTTCACATTTGAGATTGTTCTTCTACTGTGTTTCATCTTTTCTCAACAACTTTTAAGTTTGTCATATTTGGTAGAGAATAAATGCTAACACTTAAACAAGACTAAATAATAAATTCACTAAAGCTAGACTCTTCAACTATCTGTAACTGGGCCATAGCGAATCCTGGTAACAGCAGGTAGGAAGAACTAGATAACAAAATTTCAAAAAGCAGAGTGAAGCATTATTAACTCTTTGAATATATTAATTTAACATTCCACTTTTTTATGAGTCTTTTATAATTTTATAATTACCTTGTATCATATTAAGATAGATATGCTTAGAAGAAAAGTGGCAATGCACCACTTAAATCCACTATATCTCACTTGCACATCTGTTCCAGCATATCCAGAAGCATTTTAAGATGGTTAAGATGGTACACAGTTTTGTGTCTATCTCAAACTAAATATCCCTTGAATCTGCAAACTAGGTGTTCTACCTTACCACCCTACAGCCTGGCCTGCTCAGAGCACACTAACTAACTCCAAAGATGTCCAAGACTTGAACACAGAATAACAGCTGAAGAGCCACAGTCCACTTCCTTTACCTTGCCCAGCTGACCAATGTACCCTCAGGCTAGATATTTAATGCTTTACAAGTATCAAGTGAAGTGCTGGAATTTCTGTAAAAACTGACAAAAATACTTATATACTACTTGTCTTTATGCATCACATTCAGTCAGACTACTAGCTAGCACCCACCAAGCTGATCAATGGCAGCTCACTGATTTACCTTTTTTGCTTTCCTCTCTAAATGCATGTACCTACACAATTTAAGCAAACGTTCACAGTAAAAGCAAATTTATCTCATTGCACCTAGTGGTACTTGCTCATATTTGGATCTTCTACTTTTTATGATGATATCATTTTTACAGAATGGAAATAAATAATGGAAGACTTAGACCTCTATTTTGATTCTATTTAGAAATCATGGGCTTTCAGAGAATTAAAAAATATTTTAAAAATCAGAAAAAAAATATCGTCACCCTGTTTCAAAGTATATCTTTTTCATATTATTTTCTTAGATCAAAACTAACTCCAACTACTAACTTGTAGCAGGGGAATTAGGAGATAATATATTCTTAAGGGCCTGATTAAATATTTAATCAGACTATATGTACCTCTAAGTCCCTTGACAGAGCTCAAGAAACTGTGAATTCTACAGAGAAAGCTCAGTACACCTGGAACAAGATCAATGTTAATTACAGCAAAATACAGAAATTTCCTCCAAAGCATAAAATACATGATAAGGAATTCAATGCATAGTTTTAAGAGACTGGTTTAGATAACTTGATTCAGGGGAATTGAGTCCACCTTTGCTAGTGCTTCCATTAGTAACAGAAACATTTATTCTGAGGGATAGCAACATTAAGCAACAACTAAAATTGGCAAGAACAAATTAAGAAATGCTTGCATCTTGTAACATGCTTCACATGAAACCAAGTAGTTGCTCTCCTACCACTGGTGGTAACTATAGGAACATGTTCATTGCAAAGAAATAATAATTCTCAAATATTACATAGAGAGGCATCACTGTTACACTATAGTTAAAGACTTCTCACTCAGAGATAAAAAGATTTTTCTAGAGCAGCATTATGTCAACGTATGCTTTAATAAGAAAATATTTTAAAATTTTATTTAGCTGAAAAATCCTACTGCACAAGAGATGTCCCTTAGAAGGTCTCTTTCTTAGGAAAGAAAGCACATATAGAAGACACTGTTTAAACAATTTAGAGCCAAGAGATCAAGAAAAATTTTGAGTGTATTTAACTTCATGAGCAATTTATTGACATACAACCCACCACAATATTATATCATAGTAAGACTGACAGTCTCAATCAAGATCAAAGCTCAAGCCATGTCAGCAGACCAGAAAAGTGGCTAATGTTCTGCCAAGCTTTGGAGTAAAGCAGATGAAAGATGAAGAACAGTTTGCATACAGCTGTGAAAATTTATACAAGATGACCTGGTAGATTTGACAGACTTGCACAGAATCACAGAACGGTTGAGGTTGGAAGGGACCTTTAGCAATCATTTGGTTCAGTCACCCTGCTCAAGCACGGTCATGTACAGCAGGCTGCCCAGGATCCTGACCAGTCAGATTTTGAGTATCTCCATGGATGGAGGCTCCACAACCTCTCTGGGCAACCTGTTCCAATGTTCAACCACTCGCAAAGTGAGGAAGTGTTTTCTTATGCTCAGATGGAATTTCTTGTGTTTCAGTTTGTGTCCTTTGCCTGTCACCCTGTCACGCGACACTACGAAAGAAGTTGCATTAGAATATAGGACCATGTCTTTTAATACCGGCATTACGCTCTTTTCATTAAACTTACAGTTTTGCTTTATTGAGTTGCGTTTCATGAATTCTTGAGTTAATTCAAGTATGTACATAGAGGTACCACGTAAAAATTCTGAGTTGCACTGACTTTGAATAATTGTTTCACTGACCAGATACTGAGGAACGATATAAAAATTACACTAGTTGATGACCCACCTTGTAACAATATGCATGTTAAAATGGGTTTTGGAAGACAGGGCTTTTCTTGGGAGAGTGCTTAAACAAATATATAAGCACTGCTGGTAGCAGAAAATAGCAAATTAGATTCACAGAATCAGTAAGGTTGGAAGGGACCTCTGGAGAACATCTAGTCCAACCTCCCTGCTCAAGCAAGGTCACCTAGAGCATGGTAGACAGGGTTGCATCCAGGCGGGCCTTGAAGTTCTCCAGAGAAGGAAACTCCACAACCTCTCTGGGCAACCTGTGCCAGTGCTCCGTCACTCTCACAGGGAAGAAGTTCCCCCTCATATTCAGGTGGAACTTCCTGTGGATCAGTTTATGTCTGTTGCCTCTTGTCCTTTCGCATGGGACAAATGAAAAGAGTTCAGCCCCATCCCCTTGACACTCTCCCTTCAGATACTTAAATTAATTAGATTGAGAAGCAGAAGATAGAAAGAACAAAACCGAAGGTGATTTTTAAAACCTTTTGCCTAGACTAACCATCTTTCAGCAGTGTAAAAAGTCATCATCTGAGCTAATACGTACTATGAGATTTTTGTGACCTATACAAGCATTAGTTCTGTTACAAGAAGATAAGCATTTTCATTCAGAGTTTGAAAAATGATGGCAAAGAGAAGAGATGATTAGTTGGGTTATAACTTATCCTGAATGAAGTCACAACTTGAAGTAGAAATTCAGGCATTTAAGCTGCAACCTCATCAGTATGATATATGGTTAGTAGTGATGATAACAGGATTTATAAGAACACTGCAGATCACCTCTGTGGTATAAATAAATAGAGATTCAAAATGGATATGTAATTCATGTGCTTCATAGTTTTAACACTACTGACTCTGCTTCAGAGTGACATTAATAGTTTTGGATTTTAGGACCTGTTTTCAAAGTCTCCAGAGAAAAATATGATCTTCATTTTTATCCACTGCTATTTAATATGGTCAAGAGCACATAAGTACTGATTATCAAAAGTAAGAATGGATTCCTCTAAATTCCTCATAGTATTCTTCATATATGACCCTACTGATTAAAAAAAAAATTAAGTAGTTACTGAAACTTTAACTTATTTTTAACTATATATTTTTATACTGTAATTTAATACAAATTTAAATCATTAATTTGATTTATATGTAATTATACACTAAATTTAGCAAAAGTATACTTTACACTAATATAATAGTTTTTTAGACAAATAAATTAAATCAATAAGGGTACTTGTATTTTGATTATGTTCTCTTATTAAATACATCTATAGCATTTTGTTTTCTCCACGAGAAATATCAGCTCGTAATCCTTTTCTGTTGTTGTAACATTATCTCTCAGACCTTATGTTTATCGTTATCAGAAATGACAAGTCCAAATAACTTCATCTTAAAGACTTGTCATAAGTTTCCTGATGGTAACTTCTGGGAGAGGAGAAGGTGAAAGATTAGGAGAGGAAAATTGACTTTAAATTAGAGCTGAAATATCACAAACAAGAGTCTTCATTACCTAGCAGCTACAATTCTATTCCAAAACAGATTGTTGAAGAGATAACCAAAGAACTTCTTAATTAAAATCTTATTGATGTACTGTATCTACAGAGATAATTATATATACCATCAAGTTTTGCATGCAAAAACATATTTATCTTGCCAAGGAAATAATTGAGAAAAATTACTTGGTGGCTCAGACTTGATGTAGATATTTTTGTCAATTGAATTCTATTATCTACATTACATGCCAAAGAGCTGCAATGACTGCAGGTTTTTTGTTTTTGTTTTCCAACTGACCAAGCTACAAGCTACAAAATAGTAAAATGAATGTGCCTCTCTCAATAAATTAATTCAATGAAGACAAATTCAGCTGGATGGTGAAATGATCTAGGTAGCTAACATTTTATGCACTACTTACATTCATCAGGAGCCGTAAGAAGCCTCTCTGCTTTAAACAATCAATGAACTACTAAATGTACTTTTCTCTATTTAACAAATATTTCTCCAAAACTAAACTAAACTAACTGTCCATTTACAAATATTTAGCATCAGCAACATTTGTACCATTACTTTAGATTTCACTCTCACTGCTAACCAGCAAGATAAAAAGCAAAAAGTAAACTGTGGAATTCATCTGTTTTTCAATTGCTATTTTAAAGAATTAGTCCCAGAAATGTGCAATACTAGGGACTCTGAAAACACATCCAGTCTTTATAGTATTCAAGGATTTTGAAACACAAGATTACTATGAAATGTAGAATTTACTTGCTCACCAACTGCACAAGAATTTCATTTTAATTAAGTTAATACTGAGATGCAGCACACTGGAACATCTCAGTAGCATTTGCACCATGCTTTACTCTGGTGACAGTCATACTGTTAAGTTCAAACAGTGGCGAATATTTCCAACAGTAGAGCTTGGATAAAAGATCCCTATTACACCATCTAAGGAGTAGAAAATCTATATTGTGAAAAGTATTTGGGTCTATAGATAATTTAGTCTACCATGAATTTTACTGGACTGTTTCAAATATAGCCAAGGAGATAGCAAATGTACTTTTCACCCTTTAATACTAGGGCTCACCAAGTCTTCATGGATTACGATTTTTTTAACAAGTTAATAGTTATCCTTTAATAAGGAAAAAAAAAGCATTGAATTTCTTGGTAAAAAGCAATTTTCTCATTTAAATTTACATCTGGTAAGTTCATTACTAAATAATCTTCAAAGGGCTTTAAAAGTCTGTCTTACGAGCTGATGATGAAATGTTAGCAGATGAGTAACTATCTTAGGAATTTTCCCCAAGTTCCTGCAGACTTCTTGCATAAGTCCTAAACCATCACAAATACACCATCACTATATCTCACAACATTATCTATTGGAACGCCGTAAAAGCAACCTAATCATAAATAATTTCCTACATCCTCTCATGATACAGATGACAAAGTAGTTGTATAGAATTTTTAAATATTTATTATAATGATGGCTGAGAAAAAGAATACATCTGTAGACATATTGTCCAAGTCTTTGAAGTAAACAGTCACCTCTCTAGCCCACCACATATTTAAGTATCCACGTAAAATAGGAAATCTTCAACAGAAGCAGCTAAGATCAACTTCTCCCTCTAAATACTTTATTTCACAATTATTAGAACTGTCACATGGATAGAAACAATCAAGAACCAGAATATTCCCATTGCCACCAAAAAAAATTATCTTTTTTCTACTGTATTTTACAATGAAGAAAAAACATACTGACATCAATAGAACAACTCTTTGTCAAAATTAAAATCATTTTAATGTTATCATTAAATATATAGTATTTACGGACCATATTTTAGCATAAATTCTGATAAAACCCATGAATCTGTAGTGTTTCTGAACAATATCTAGCAGACAAAGCAGTAAACAGATCTAAAACATTCAGGTCACTGTCTCAACTAAAATTTATGTCAAAAGATAAGAAACTTAATTCTTGTAGACAAACAAAAAAAAGAAAACTAAACTGAGGTATGCAGATGAGCAAAATACAGAGGATCAGCATGGAAGGGAAAGCATGAGGTGATCTAAGACAACAAAATCAAGAAAGCATCCAAGGAAAAACACACTCCATCACGAGCAAGCACTGCAGAAATCCAAACTGATGAAATTGTTCATATAAATTATCACATCTGCTGTTACATGAGATTGTTATATTTTCTTTCATTTTCATTCACTGAGACCAGGAGAGGGAAACAGATTGGGACAATGAGCAGAAAAGAGTAGCAAGATAAACAGAGGGCATTATTTCTGCGTAGCCAGCTATCTTCATGCTTTTGTGGTATTTATTTTAGGAAATACTGAGAGATAGACAGAAGACTAAGCAACTACCCTTAGTGCGCCACTCAGTGCTGAAATGCTAAACTTTCCGAAATATTTTGGCCTTTCTGCACATACTTTTCTCTAAGCACATCAACTGTACAGCTGACACGCTAAGCCAAACACTCATCTAATATAGATGTTTGCTCATATATACAATGCAGTATCTATGTATTCAGAACACATCAGACAAGTCTCTGACATACCAAAATCACTACACAAGGAGACTTTGGGACAGCAGACCTCAAACACTGAATTTCATTGAGTATACACTGCATGATGCTCACACATACATTTTTTCTGAAAAAAATTTGATGACTTATGGCATCTAATGTTCCATAACATTCCCCTAAACAACAAACTTTCAGAAATTTATTTCATTTATGAGTTTCTTCATATACGTATTCGGTGTGATACACACACTAACAATGTATGGACCCAGGGAAAACTTCCTGTTAACTCAGTGAATATCATCTGGTCAAAGTTATCTAAAGATGTATTATCAATTCTAACCGAAAATCACTGTTTTTACAGGTTGCAGCATGAATTAACATACATTAACAGATATTTGTTGTTATATACAGCTTTCTCCTCAATTTCTTTTTCTCAAGTCAGTGAAGTTACTCTCTGAATTTTCCTTACTGAAGAGTTTACTTAAAACACATTCAGATTAGCAATCCCACTGTATTGTTCTGTAAGAACTAAATATTAGAAATCAGATGCCAACACAACTAAGTTTTTGCCAGCACACAACACACTAAAGCTATTTTAGTTTCACTAAACTGAACCACAATCACAATTTTGCTTGTTCCACCTCAGCAAGGCATAAGTCATATCCAAACTTGTTTTTCCACATCTTAAGAGAAGGAACTAATACAGCTTGAGAAGCAGGCCAAATCTGAAAGACAAACCATATTTAAAAATTAAATAGACCTTGTGTCTATATAAACACCCTTTTTGGCCCACAACAAAGAAGTTATAATATAGCTAAATATACAAAAGCTATGCTAGTTTCATTTTTGCTGGCAGTGGAAACAATATGGAATAAAAACATAGACAGATTCTCCCAATACAGTTGAACATTTTGCATGACTACTTGCACACAGAGACAAATTCTAAGGCAGGGACAAAGAAACAGAAAGACTGGGTATTTTTCATGCCTTTCATCTTAAGCAGCACAGCCTTCTATGCCTGCCTAATTTTGTTAAAGAAATAAACATAAATGTTCCTAAAAATCTATGTGAACAATTTGCCTTCTTTTCATAGAGACTGTTGAGTACTTGACAACAATCTGTGGGTAACAGATATGCCCATTTCTTTTAAGTAATTTCCATAATGAGTCGTTGTTTTACAATTTGACTAATACTTTTGCTTTCATCTCCATGTATCTACTGCAGTGTTTGTATAACCTGGTATAAGCTAGAACACAGACCTAGTCTTTCTATGTATTTTCATAGTGCATGCCCTGGGAATTGATTAACAGAAGAGGTATTTGTTTTGTGAGATTACTTTCACAAAGACTATATTCAGTAAAGCAAAGTCTTCCAACACACACTGATAATGTGGAAATCTGTTCTCAAGAAAAGCCTTATCTAGTGAGTATCCAGTTTATTCTGATGTTGCAATTCCCTTTAAAATTCCTAGAAAACAATAAGGGCAATAATGATCCTTTGTTTTTCTGGGAGCAGGAGAGAGGTGCTGTTGTGACTTCAGGGATCAAAAAATTTCTAATGCTACATTTCAGTTACAAAATGTATACAACACAGACTTAGAGAAGTTAATCCTTGAGAGTCTAAAAGAGGAAGAATATAACAATATTTTTGTTGGAAGAATTTATAATATTTACTACTATTGTTTGGGAAGACAGTGAGGCAGAAAAAAACAGCTCATAAACTAGATAAGCTTCAGGCAGCTTTTTAAATAAAATCAGTTCAGATGCTAATACTCTATACTCTTTCTGTAGACCAACTGAAAGAGGCTTTCGTATATTAGTCATTCTCACTCACACTCTTAACTGGACTATTGCTCCCCTCATTAAGTATCTCTTATGAATTTTGCATTTTTGGAAAATATTTATTCTATGAATCAGCAAAGCAGGAGAAAAGTAGTGTTGAAAAGTTATTACTAGAAATAAGTTATGTCTTCTGTCTGTATTTATTTCCCAGTTACAGTGTGTGTTTTTAATCCTGTCTCTTTGGAAAGTCATGAAGGGTTAGGACAGATACGCACAGAAAAGAGATCAGGTATGCAGAGTGCTAGAGATAATTACATGTGCTTTGTTTAACCTTCTGTGATCTCTGCTGCTCTGTGTCCTCCTGGATCCAGCAGGGGCACACACTAGATCAGAAACAGCACTTTCAGCAAACGCCTTCCCCAAGTTTCTTTTTCTGGCCCCAGCGGTACCTCTCAGAGCACATTCTTTGTTCCATGCATCAATAGTAGACACTTTCACCAGCCGTTCACTCCAAATTGAAAAAAAACCCAGCTGAAAAAAAGGCATATTGTTTCCTTATGAGCCATTCTCTGCTCATAGTCTGTATTAATATTTGATAAATCTCAGACTTCATGGTAAAATTCTAACTCTCGTTTCAGCACATTTCTCTTTTTAGTCCTCCAAGACTTTTAATCTCAGCTTTCTGATTGTTTGCTATTCTTAGTTATTCAAATCAAGCAAAAGCAAAAACTAATGATAAAGTAGCCTTGAAGTTAGAGGGAAAAAAACACTCAGACATCCCACTTTCCCAAAATTTCATGGCCATAGGAATGCAAGAGAGATCAACAGGCCTAAGTACCATTCCTGAAATCATAATAACTGAAGTTTTAGCTAAGCTTACTTTTCTTACCCTTGATATTCATTATTTCATTTATGACTTTGAATTTAAAAATGCACGTAAATAAGTTACACGTTGGACATTTGGGAGGATCACTACCTTATGAATGAATACCCAATCAGAAAAACTTTGCACAACAGGTCCTAAAAATACAATCAATGCACATCTGTGCCAGTATTACAAGCAAGAGTTGTCTGCATGCTTGATAACTTGAAATCTCTGAACTGAATTATTTCTTAACCTCAGCTTTAAACATTTTCTAGTATCAAACACTAGTTCTGAATTATCTTTTCTTGCATTTTAATGCTGAGCAAGTGAGAGAAAAAAATACAGCAAACAATAATCCACTAAACCACAAAGAACACATTTTTTCCATGCCACAGTTACACTAGACAAGAGAGACATCAAAGCAGTCATTCATGTGCATTTTAAAGCCTTCCCTAAAAAGAAGTTCTGCATCTTCCAACACCCGTACAGCTGACAGCTTCTACTGATCAGTACAAAGGAAAGATTGAGCCAGTGACCATGTTTCAACACATAGATCCAATATCCCTAAAGCACATTACTCACATCTCTAAGATTATCACTGCTCAAAAAGCATCCTTCTCTGGGATCTTACATTCTAATGAAGCACTAGGATCCAGATGGGTAGTTGTGACCTGCCTGTGATCTATAGGAGGATAAACTGGATCTTCTTACTTCCTGTTTTCTTGATTAAAAAACTATAAAATTGTAAAACTATGCTTTCTGTTTTCTTGATTAAAATTTGATAAAACTGTTTTCTTGATTAAAAAGGCTGGGGCAGGAAGAGGGAAGTCAACTGTGAGCACCAAAATCCAGCTACAAGCTTTGATCTGATTACTTGTACAATTAAGATCACTGACAACAGGTAGAAAGTAAAACTAATATAGAAAAAGAACAGGTTAGATAAATAATACCTAAACAAAGCTAAGATATTTTTAAGTTCCTAGGGCCTAATAAAATTTGCTTTTGAATCCTGAGGATATTGCCTTCAATACACTCAGGGAAGAGTCTAATGAGGATCTGAGAGGTTTCCTTAGACACAAAAAGGACAAATATAGATTTACAGATAACTCTATTTTCAAGGAAAGAAGTGCCAGGACAAACAAATCACTGTGTAAGCAATTTAAAGAGAAATTTAAATAACAGTCATCATGGAAACATCCATGGTGTTTCTTTTTCAGGCAACACCAGGAAAGAGTGGTAGCGATTGAGGGATAGATCACCTAGGCTTTCAACATCTACTAAAGTCTGAATGAGGAACTTAGGATCCTGAGAGATCACCTTGAGCCTCTAAAACAATGGCTGATTCCCTGGAAGGGCCACTGGTTCTTTAAGAGAGATCCCTAGTCAGACATTCAAAATAGTCATTGACAATCAGTCTTCATGAATAACATCACTGAGCTCAAACCAACCAATTGATTTCCTGACTCAATGGAACAGAGACAACTGTTCCAGTTGTAAGGTCTATGTCAGTAAGCTTTTTGATGCAAATTAGATATACATGATAGGCAATGAAGGTAACAGAATTGCATTTATCTATTTTAAACCATCATTTGTCTTGTAAAAAAAAAAAGAAGAGAGAGTCATTATGTATGTTTAACTGTTAATCTGAAAAGATGTGCAGAGTTCATTTGATCTATCTTGGGCCCAAATACTACTAAATATTTTTACTAATAATTTGGATAACAAAATACAAACTATACTTGTCAAATTCATGAACTATCCCACACTGTTAGAGCTACTTCTGTAGAGCAAAATTAGAACTTGAAAAATGATGGTGATAAACCAGAGAAAGTGCTCTGGAAAATAATTCAATAAATTTGAACTTTACACTGGCGAGAATAGGAAAGAATAACAGGAAAACAGGAAAGAATAATGAATTACATAAATACAAGATACAGAACAATTTCATAGAAAAAGAATACTCCCTGCTGGATGGAGAACTATACCTAAGCAGAAAGATGCCACCTCTCCCTTCTGATACATGCCTTAATAATCTAAGTAGTAGCACTGAGAATATATATGGAAATTAATACTAACATCCAAGGAAAAGCAGCTGAAAAAAAAAATAAACAGGTGCTAAACATGATCAGGAGTTGGCTTGGGGCATTTGTTAATATTTCCCCCTAGCTTTTATGCCACTGTCTACACTCATATTCTGATTTTGCACAATTCACCCTCGAGCCTTCTGCTGCATTTGGGGGAAATCCTGTTTCAGAGATTCATATCTGACAACAAGGAAAGTGTTGACATGATGGTGATGCTGATACAAGCTGGAAATTAGATACATAAGACAAGTTTGTGAAGGTCTACTGAAAAAGTCAGATGGCTACTCTGGTCAGAATATGTTGAAATCACTATTAAAGTTGAGCTAGTAGTTGTAAGAGAAAAGAGCGTCTGCAGTAAATAATCACAAGCCAATGGTTCACAGGCCTACCACTCTTCTTTGAGAAGAAAATTAGCTCTGTCCAATTTTTGTCTCCTACTCATCTCTGCATTTTTTTTTTTTTTACTGTAAATTCTCACAAGATCCAATCGTATTTTAGCTGTGGTAACTCTGATTTCACTCTGAATCCTATCTAACTTCCAATAACTCATAAATACAGAGGATATTAGTTTAAATGTGTATTAATCAAACAACTTCATATTGCTCAAGCCTCAAACCCCTCTCACCTTGACAATTTTTGACAGAGTTATCTTTAATGAATCACTAGGAAAAGACAAGATAAAGTAAAACAAAGCTTCAAGTTAAAAGGTCTGAGTAACTGAGGAAGGTTATCATAGGTTGTGGCTACTTCCTTGAGGTTCACTCCTTTATATTAATTTAGGAATAATTCTACCTGATTATGTGAACATGAATCAAGTTGTCTGATGAGGGAAATATCTTTGGAAAAAATGTTAGTTTCTGGCAATGGAGAACAGAGCGTCTTTTAAAATTACACTACTAGCTGCTCAAGGACATGAGAATGAGGGAGTCAATACTATTACAGAAGCTGACAGAGGCATAACATTGTTTATATCTAGAGCATTTATTTTTCCTGTCAAGAAGGGACTCCTTTTTCTATTGTACATGTTTCTGCCACTCACATAATCAAATTCCACTTTGTTTTTAGTATAGCTATATGAAAATGCAATAACATTTTGAAGTATTGTGTACACAGCCACAATGATGATAAGGAAAAAAAAAAAGGAATACTTATGGATTGAGAGAACATATGAATATATAATAGCTGGCTACAAAGTGTCCTTTCCATTCTGTTCTTTTTTCTTTCTTTCTTTTCTTAATTAAAAGTTGAATACAGCAACAACGGACCTGTGTTTCATTTACCTCCTGAAAAAACTTCAAGGAATAAGAAAAATCAAGCTGGACTAGACTAAAAGCAAGAAAATTATGGGTAGTCCTATTTCATTTAGGAAAAAAAAATCTTGGTAAGCTATTACAGAAGTTTGGTAACGCTGAGCCTAGGTAATTATGATGTTCAAAGAATCATAGAATCAGTAAAGTTGGAAGGGACCTCTGGAGATCATCTAGTCCAACCTCCCTGCTCAAGCAAGGTCACCTAGAGCATGGTAGACAGGGTTGCATCCAGGCGGGCCTTGAAGATCTCCAGAGAAGGAGACTCCACAACCTCTCTGGGCAACCTGGTCCAGTGCTCCGTCACTCTCACAGGGAAGAAATTCCCCCTCATGGTCAGGCAGAACTGCCTGTGCTTCAGTTTCTGCCCATTGCCTCTTGTCCTGTCACATGGGACAACTGAAAAGAGTTTGTCCCCGTCCCCTTGACACCCTCCCTTCAGGTGCTTATCCACACTGATAAGATCCCCCTCAGTCTTCTCTTCCCCAGGCTGAAGAGGTCCAGCTCTCGCAGCCGTTCCTCATAGGGCAGGTGCTCCAGCCCTCTGATCACCTTTGTAGCCCTACACTGGACTCTCTCCAGTAGCTCCATGTCTCTCTTGTAGTGGGGAGCCCAGAACTGGACACAGGACTCCAGATGAGGCCTCCCCAGGGCTGCGTAGAGGGGCAGGATCACCTCTCTCAACCTGCTGGCAACACTCTTCCCAGTGCACCCCAGGAGACCGTTGGTCTTCCTGGCCACAAGGGCACATTGCTGGCTCATGGTCAGTCTGTCATCCACCAGCACTCGCAGGTCCTTCTCTGCAGAGCTGCTCTCCAGCAGATCAGCCCCCAGCTTGTACTGGTGCCTAGGGTTATTTCTCCCTAGGTGCAGGACCCTGCACTTGCCCTTGTTGAACCTCAGGAGGTTCCTCTCCACCCAGCTCTCCAGCCTGCCCAGGTCTCTCTGAACGGCAGCACAGCCCTCAGGTGTGTCAGCCACTCCTCCCAGCTTGGTATCGTCAGCATATTCTATCCTATCATTTTGATGGTAAAACTAGCTAATAAAGTACAGCAAAGGAGATATAAATCACAATAGATTAGAACTCTTATTTTTCTACCCTCTGAAACATTATTAAATAATTAATAAGGCAAATGAAGACACTTCCAAAAAGAAACTTTATCAATGGAAAGCATGCCTATGTAATACAGATTTAACCATTTTATCTTTTCTGAACATTTATGCAGACAAAGTATCACCAGAACAGCTTGCAAGAGAAAAGCAGCTGCTCAGATATTAGCAGGAATTCACAGTAAACAGAATCTTCTCAGTTATTCCAGTGTCTTGTCAGAGATGGGAACATGGCTGGTCTCTGTCACAGTACCAGAATGTCAGAACCAGGGTATAGGACCAGAGCACAATGGAAGAGATGCAGAATTCAGTTTGACTGATATTCTGTGCAATCAAAGAAAGAGAAGCTGTGCCAGTCGATCTGACCGGGCATTTAAGCACTGAGGCATTAAAGGCAGTCTATTGTTTCAAAACAAACAAAAGCATACAACCTTTACAAGATGGAAGAGAAATCTTGCAGTGAGCATCTTACAAGAAAGCCAATATACATACTCTTAACGCCACTGCAGCAAGGTTACAGAACAGAATTATTTTCAGAGATGATACATACTTGAACACACACACACACACACACACACACACACGAAAAGGACATAATTTAGGCTAAGTGGAGTGAAACAACAAAAAAGGTTTCCTTGGGGAAAAAAAAGTCTTCAATAACATGAAACCAATATGCCAGCCTGGTACTAGCCTTCCTCATGAAAACATTCATAGAGAAAAATTTTGTAAGAAACGTCTTGAGAAGCCCATTTTCTCACTGCAACAAGATTTCAATTAATAGTTTTCAATTAGCCCATCTAATAAGCAGTAGCAAAGCCTCAGAAACCCTTCCATCACTTCCAAAGTTACCCTAAGTCTCTGATGAAGGGCCAACATACTAAAAAGCAAAAAGTGTTAAGTGTGAAAGAAGGTATCAAAAATAATAAATAAGTAGCCATGATGACTTATTAACCAATCAAACACCATGCTCAGGGCATCGACCTGAGTTCAGTTCAAGGCTCTGCTAATGCTCTGCTAAATGACTTGGTCGAATAACCTTTCTTCCTCAACTTCCCATCTATACTGCCATCTTTCATGAAGCTCTTTGCTTTACAGAGATGAAAAGAACCATAGAAGAGACTGAAACTCTTATTTTTCAAGCCAAACCAGCTAAACCTAATAATGAAAGGTCAAATGAGAGGTCAAACATTTTCCTTTTGAAAGGAAACTCAATTTCTTACAACAAAAAAATGGTATCAATTTGCTCCAAGTTAGAGTGAGAGGCACAGGCAAATACACAAAGTAAGAGTTCTCTCTCTACAAAGAGTAAGATTTGAGTGCAAGGTCCAACAAATCTTGCAACTTTTTGGATATGAGAACTCCTGTCACAGCATCAGAAAGGTGAAGTTATTTTTACTTCTAGGGCATATGAGTGAAAGTACCAGATGACAACGAATGAGAAGAGACAGTTTAAAAAAAATCCATTTTGATTGACTGTCATTCATCTGACTCTAAACTACTGAATAAATCTCTGATGACCTGAGTACTTCAGCCATACCATACTTGTCTAAATTTCAGAGTTTGCCTGTCTTCCAATTTGAAGTTAAAACAGTAAGTAGCATTATGAAGCCCAATTTTTACATGTCCTCAAAGAAAACCCACTGCAAGGGAGGAAGAAAACAGCATCATACATCCAGGACAAGAAAACAGTAATTCATCAGTGACTACTACTGAGATGGAAAAGCATGCAGAATTTTTTAAAAAGAAACTAAAAGAAAAATAGCTAAAATGGAATGAATTGGATTTCAGTTGCAAGCAATTTAAGGATAAAATAACAAATATGTGTACTGGTATCAACTCACCACACTTACAAAAATGTAGTGATAGTTTCTCCAGAGGCTGTCATCTTGACATCAAGGATTGGATGCTTTCTGAAAGATAAAATATGGAGCTCACTACAGGCACTGTAGTGGTGTGGAATTTAGCAACTTGTGATATATCAAAGTGATGCACTGGTGATGTACTGGTCCCTAATGTCCTTACACTTCATGAGTCTAGTGCAGATGAGAGCAGAATTTGTGCAACTGGTTTGTACCGGCAGAATTCAGATCCTTTGACTTATAAAGCTTGAAGGCTTTATTCCCTTGCCCATAAGGATGTGAAAGGAATTTTATGTTCCTTTAGCATTCTGACAGTATTCAGTGTTTGAAACTCTTGGACATCATAGTCTTTTTATTTAAAAAGTAATTATTTGTTTGAGTTATCATTAAAGAGCACTGACAAATAAAAACCATTCAGGAGGAACTTAAAAGGAGTTTACAGATGAAAAGCTAATTTCTTCTGGGGGTAGGAAAGCTTATAAAGAAACATAAAAATAATGCCTGATAAAACACAGTAAACATATTTACTTTCTTGTATAGTTTCCATCATAATCTAGAGGCTAAAAATTTCTGCATAGGAGCTATGAAATGAAATTACTTCTTACCAGATGCTTTGCAGTCGGTGTTTAGTACCTAGATTTATTGGTTTATATATGGTATTTTGTTTCCAATAAACTGAGATGGACGACTTTCTTAATCCCTAAGCTTTCAGGCCAGCCCCAAGAGGGTAAGGACTCTCATGCCTGCATAAAAATCTATCAATTTTGATTGGATCTGAGTTAACAGAGAGTTCTAGCATTGCACATTGCAGGAACTAGCATTCCATTGACACAGGGACCAGGGTTTCTTCCCCTGAAACCAAGTATGTCACTACAGTAAACCAGCAGTTTTAGACTTCAGTAAAACAAAATGCAAGGAGTCTATTTTAAATTCCAAAGTGTCTACATTCAGTTGTGTTTAGCCTTCTTTAAGCTAAGAAATAAGAACAGGCATAATAAACTCATTATCTAGGAATTTCCATTGAAGAACTTGCTTTGTGTGTGCCTTGAAGTTTAAGTATTAGAAACCCCTGCAAAAACTCAGTGTCATTACTGCTGTCTTTCTATTTCTGGTCAGTGTTTTCAGCCCATATTCCACTCCACCACATATTCATATCTTCCAAAGTATAAATTTACTATCCAACATGCCAAATAGCTGCTTTGTCCTGGTCCCAGATTATTTTCCTCATAGGCTTCATCTGACCCCTCAGAATTAAACTGGAGCACAGTTTCTGATTAACTGTCCTGCAACCCAGGATACCACTGGCCTTCCTGGTCACAAGAGCACCCTGCTGACTCACAGTCACCTTGTTGTCCACCAGGACTCCCAAGTCCTCCATAGGTGCTTCTGCAAGCAAGTAGCAGCAGAGGTTTTGCAGAGCACTGGGGAACAAGTTCTGAAGCATTTCCTGTAAAATGTGACAGTTCAAAATCAATGTTTCAAAACTCTTTTCTATTCTCTTTCCATGCACAGGGAGTAAATATACCTAGAATGAAAAAAAAGATTTCTATCAATTATTGTTCTTGTATTTGTTTACACAATATGTCTGCACTACTTCTCCATGGAATGACAAGCAACATGAAAAACAAAAAAGATAACTTAAATGCAAGCAAGCAGAATTACCCACTGGCTGTATACTACAAAAGAAGAAAGTTAAAGCTTGTGTCAGGAGCTCTTGGAAGAGTATGTGTTAACATTATATTTTATTTCTGTAATACTAATCCAAAACACTGACATCTGTGCTCTCAGCTGTTCTTCTCACATGAGCTTTGCCATGGATGTTGACACATCCAAGTTCCTACCTCTCATTGTCTGTAGTTAGAACCCAGTCCTATAAAGATTTATACCTAAATATTCACAGTGAGGATGCTTTATTGATGAATCTGAAAAGAAAGGTTTAGGTTGACAAGGTCTTGTTTTCTAAGAGACAAGCTATCCCAGTTTAAGCATAGGAGAGAGAAAGAAAAAGATACTAAGTCATTAAAAATAATAATGTCTCTGGCAAAATAGCCTAGAGGAAAAGCCCTACCAGAATAAAACCAGTCAGCCATCCACTAGCAAAACAAAAAATACAAATGATTAAAAATGTAATCATCTTTTTCTTGTCTTCTGTTTTTCTCATAAGGCAAATAATCTCATTCTTCTTACAAACAGAGCAATTACAGTAACCTTTCTATATTGGAAATAGAGTATAAACCAACTATTTTTTCTCCTAAAATTTAAAGTCATGATAGTTCAAAAAGTTCATCTAGATCAAACCCATCTGAAATATAAACAAAGCTAACTCTAAAAAACTAACAAGATTCCCTGCACAAGGGAAAGGCAAACATTTTTCCCACCCAGTGGTATACTGAAATAAATGCATCTTAGCCATAACACAAGAGTAAGGTTTCAGAAGACATTACTCAGAATTCATGAAGCACCAGGTTTGCTACTTTTAGACAAACTCTTTAATACTACATCATAAGTCTGCATCTTACAATAATGAAAGCATCTCTGCTCTGAACTACATGGGCATGAAATTCATTCAGAAGAACTGAAGCAAGGCCACCTTCATCCCATCAACCTTTCATATAGCTGAATACACAAGCATTCTTCTCCTTTCTCCCACAAATGTCAGACTTGAAGTGCAGAAGTCCATGAGAATACATCCAGAAAAGATGGGCTTATGCGGCTGTGCGTATTTAATTCTTTCAGCTACAGATAGACAAGCAGACCAGCAAGAGCCATTAGCAGAATTCACAATCTGAGCATTTCTGATTTTTTTTATCCCCAACCCCCTGTCCGCCCCCCATCCCCCTCCAAATTTTTACCAGATCTAGGGTGGTGCAACACTTGTGCAAGGACTATAGTCAGGTACTCACAGTCTGCCTCATAAGGTTGGAGATAAACTGCATTTCCATAGCTATAAGATTTCCTCAAGGAACAATAAGACTGACTATGGAATACAGATTTGAGAATATGAACAAAAGCCTTGTCACAAAGGTCCTATTACTTAAAAAGGCTTTGCTTAATAGTCAACTTTTCCTTAGAAGATTCTTGGGTAACATTCGTTCTTATGCAGTTCATAAATCAAATTTTTGACAGCATTAAAATATTTTTATGTCATTTTTCTATTCATGCTAGTTTTATACATAAAGAAATGTTGGAATTATATTTTATATTGGTAGATACATAATCAACTGCATATTCTTGACTCTAAAACAGATTCAGGTACACTACTGCAGAAATAAAAGTCAGTTATGTATTTCTTATAGTACAAATGCCATAAATTACTTGGTTATAGCATGTCACTCATCTGCTTCAAAAAGTGTAAGATTTTGTGATAATGTATTTTGTTACAGAACTCTAAGAAGATAAATTCTCTTTGTTTGATGTCCCCTAACTGTTCTGAAACTTTAGTCAACTTCTTCCCTTTTTGCCTTGCTACACCATCACTTATCCAGTGCCAAAGGTTCCACAAGCAATATTTGAAGGCTTTTTTGCTGAAGGCAAAGATTTTTTATATTCATGTGCTTTTATAAATTAACCCATATTGTCATTCTTCCATAAATGGTTGGAAAGCATGGCTTCATCACTAGTTTTCCATCATTTAAATTCTGATAAGTTATTGAATTCAGGCTAAACAAAGGTCAGATAATGACTCATTGCTTTTGGTCTCGAAAATGTGGCTTTTTGAGGTATTCTGTAATTGTTAACAGATTTTTGACATAAGTGATCATGGTATGAAGAATTGATGGCCACATTTCTAGTGGTTTAGGATTCATTTGTCAACAGCCCACAGAGTTTCAATGAATACAATATCCACTGTAGTGAATGCCACAGTTCAACAGAACAATGTTGTATTGCTTTATTTCATTGTATCTTTTATGTAGTGTATAATCGCTGCTTATTTTCACTGTTTGTTTTGCAATGGGAGGGAGAGGCCATATGTAACCCTATAGCAGAGGTCCCAGTTTTGGATAACTTTATTCTGAATCAGAACAGATCTTAATCCACAGAAAATCCCCAATGACACTGCAGTGGTAAGGACTTGGAGACATTCTTTGAGTATCAAAAGCAGAGTAAAAGTACTTTTCTGTAGTTCTCTTCAAAAAGGAGAACAAGCGAATAGGACAAGATTGTTACCCTCCCCAGTCAGCCTCTAAAACCTTAGAACTGGAGAGGTGGTCCACAAAGTTACAGAACAGTTTCTATACTCACTGCCTTTTATTCTGTAGCTTAAGCTTAAGTCAATTTTTTTGTATATATTGGAATCACAAATTCTGTCTACTTTCAGCTCCAAAATCACACTTCTGCAAAGGGGGAACAAGTATAAGATGTCTTGGAGCTCAGATTCCCGTTAAAAATGAGTCAGTCAAATGATGCCTGGGTGCAACATCATTGTATCTACACTTACTCAACAGCCCTGAAATAGAGGTAGTAAAGTAAAAGAAAGATAACACTGATTTAAGGTTTTACCTTAATATCACTGCCCATTTCCCAAATAAGAAACGTGCTTTAAAAAAATGGCAAATCAAAGACTACTTTCATGCTCACCTTTAGTCTTTGCAAGACCCTCAATAATAAACTTTCCATGGTAAACTACCTACTATGGTAGTAATAGTAATAGCATCACAGCAAAACTTGAGACTGAACATTCCTTACATCTTAAGAACTGAACTTGGCAGGTTATCAGTGTTATATAATTTGCTACTGGCATTTTTAAAGCTTAAAACAACCTAATATGAGCTGCTGCTGGAGGATCAATTCATAAATGGGGGAGGGGGGGCGGGGGAGTGTTACTCCTGTAGAGGGAAGTTGTCCTCTCTCTGTCAATGTACAAGCTCCTTCGACAGGGGAAGGACTCTTTCTGAAATGAGCTTACGTCCTCATTATGATGGTCATCATCTTTTAGAAAACTGTCAGTTCAGAAAACAAAGAAAGGAACAGATATGAAGAAAAGAGAGCATAAGTCTATTCCCACTTTAACATGAAAAAAAAGATCCCCATTTAAAATCATGAGTGGTCATAGATAGCTTGCTAAACAAATGGAAGACACAAATTCATTGCTTCTACCAAATGGAGAAAAATCTCTAGTATCAGTTTTTATGCTTTTTTCAAAACAGGACTAGATTTCTGCAGCTTTTGCTTTAGTGTATTAAAAATTCACATTGTTCCCCATTACATACTTTTAACTGTCCTCATGCAAAGCTTAAACTGCAAAACCCTGTTTCTCCTTACTTTTCTCAGTTTGAGTACACCAGCTCAGACAGAAAGACATTCAAGACTTACAGATGTCTAAATGGCTGAGTCATTATATGTTTATATTATTATATATTGTGAAAAATGGCCTGTTATTTAGTGAAAGAAGTTTTACCACGGGTTACCTTCTATCATCCCTTTACATCCTATTTTGCACATTCTCCATTTTAATCCTTCCAAAAATAAAACGCAAAAGTACAAGCTTGCAGAGATTGGTACACAAAAAGCCTTGTGAAAGTAAAGGCCTCAGGAGACCTCTATTCAATTCTAATTCACTGCAGAAGCTCACTTCGTGATTATGACCTCCTGAACCTTCAGGCTTCTGCGCTTCCTTCTTCATGGCCACACTCCTCACGACTTATGTCCCTGACTTTCCCATTTCCAGCCACAATCTGCCAGCTTCTTCTCCAATTCACATGTATTGTTATTCTCATTCTGTACTTCCCCAACTGCACTACCTATTCTCATCCTTTCTCTTCCTTGAGTAATCATTAAGTTTTTTCTATTTTCCCCTCATATACATTAGTCCTACTCACTGGAGTCAGCCCATTCTCCTTTCTCCTGTGATTAATGTTCATCTTTGACACATACTAGGAACAAAGAGACTTCAGAGAACCAGGAAAAAAGACCTAGGCCTTCTAGATTTTAAATGCTTTTAAAGAAATTTGCTGTACTCCATAATTAATATTTTTAGAAATGAATGCAAAAAAATAACATGCAAAAAAGGTAGAAAAATTTTATAAGCTTAGCAGAAAGAAAATACTTATTCACTTGTATTTTAAGATTTTAAGAAATTAATAGGTGACCAAACTTACTTTAAATTTTTAAAGGTTGGGTTGTGAGAAATTGAAGATCTCAATGAATTTGCAAGTAGCAACTTCATCAGAAACATAATTCAGTGTAAGAGGAATGGTGCTCCAGAGTAAATTTTCTTTGTAATCTAATCACTAATAAAAATGGGCATTATTGTAAATAGGGGTACCTAATTCATTGCCTTGTTCTGGGCAGACCATATCTAATCTTTAGTTTGAGAGTTTTCCACACTCTTTAGCTATCAAATTTAATCTATTTTTTTTCTATGACAGTATCAGCTAAAAAATGAAAATTTCATTCCTTCTACCACCTGTTAGCCATTCCTATTTCTTCCCTTCATATCTTCTCTTGATCTCACATACACTGAAATTCTTAATTTATCTAGCCTTAAATTACAAAGCATCGTACAAAAGAAAAAAATGCAAACATGTAGATTGATTGATTAGTATTACTTCACTTTCTCTAGCATGCTCTCAAAAACTTTGCTATGGTTAGATATATTATTTTGACTCTCCAGCTGTGTGGCACCTAATCTAAAGAAATTTTGGTCCATGACTTTGACTCCTAAGTAGTGCTAAAAGCCTGTACCAGCACCATAAAGGACAAATGTAACCAAAATAACAGAGAAAGATTCTATTTCCCTACACTAATCTTCATACTCTTACACCCATGCACGCCCAGTTCATTTTGTGAGGATGATGTGCCTGTAAGTCCTGCTAGGATATGAGTTAAGACAACGGAAAACCCTCTGTGCAAATAAAATCTTTAGAAAACTCCCTTGCCAAATTCTCTAAAGTCTCTACTCATCAAGTACAGCTGACACCACCATGACCACCACCATTTGATTAAACTGGTGTAAAGTTGGTGCAAATAGTATGCACAGCACAAAGACAAAATCATTTTCTTTTTCTTGAGTGCTTGCTGAGATGCTACTTTTTATCTGAAACTTCAGAAGCTTGAGAGCTCTTTCATTCCAAAAAAAAAAGCCGCACATAAAAAATTTCAATTTAAGAGGTAACATTTGGTAGAGTTTTAGGTTATTTAAAACAGGGTCAAAGAGCTGGACAAATTCCTCATTAAAAAAAAAAAATGAAAGAAAGAAAGAAAGAAAAAAAAAAAAACAGTTTCTAGAGAATACCTAATTAATTACAAGTGCAAAGGCCATACAAAAGAAGTCCATACCATACTTTTATGGATATAGTTGAATAGCTATAAATCAAAAAGGAAATGCTCACTATCTTGGGGACACAAGAAGTAAACCCATTTCATTTAAGCTGCATTTTTCACCTCGAGGATTATTACAGCAAACTAATTCACTGGCATAGATATTTGCAGATGGTTACACCAAAAAAATCAATTTTAAGCAGCGCAAATAATGAATCAAAGACTAGAAAAACACCACACAGGCCAGGTTTCTAACCAGTCTGTGAATCAAATTGTACAAAAAGAAGTATGCAAACCACCAGATGTAGCTGGTAGTCTGTAAGATCTGACCTGAACAGACATTTCAAGACAGAAAAGGTAACAAGACAATACAGTTGCTACAACAGTTGATGAGAGAGAAGCTAAGAAAAATGAGTAGATCAACAAAGAGAGATGTAATAGACAGTGAAAACAGGCCTGGTGAGCTGTGATTTCCTCCAATGGGATTTTTCATGTACTTTCAGGTTGGTCCCTTCCTTAATTGTTCAAATTACATACTGAACCACATGCATGGGATGACAGCTTCATATTACTACTCTCCCCACAAAAACACCATCATCATAACATTTGACTCCTTTTGATGGTAAAAATGAAAAGTATACTTTAATTATCATTTTAGTTATGATAAACATACTTTTCATCAAGATTTTATCAAAAAGAGTGCAACTTTTAGAAGAGTGTGGTTTTTCTTCCACCTATCCTGAGCTGCAAGGCAAAATGACCTATATCAGTAACAATAATTGGGAAAGAAAAGAATAATTCCAGTTCATTTATCAAGATTAGTAACTCCAGTCTTTAGCATTGTTGCAAGTTTAGACTAAAGTCTAGATGCAGGTTCTTTAGTGAAGAAATTGGCAAAGAGTAAATCAATTTATATCAGCAGGTAATTTGCTAAGGCATTAAAAGAAGATTGAATAAAAAGCATATGTAAGTGTTAAATTTGTGATACAACAAACCCACTGGTATTTCATTTCTATTAGTATCTTTGTACCTGCCCCAGAGCTGTTCCAGTCAGCATAGTTTCTTTACAAGTATACTGTATACATGTGTCAATGCATAAGGCAGAGATACTAGGGGTCATTTTCATAGGCTTAATAATCCTTGCAAGTTTTTATCTCATAATGCTTGTGAATAGAAACAAAGAGCTACTCACATAGGAAAATTAACATTCAAGGATATAGGAAAGATGGAAAAGATCAACAAAACAAAACCAACTGCGGTTGTCTAGCTGTTCTAAAGTATAACATGGAAGTAATTCAGAGTTCTAAAGACAAAAATAATACTGAAATTAAATATAGTTAGATAAACAAGTTCTAACTCTAGTATAAATACAGAGAAAGAAAACACAGTAGCATTCTAACTCCCTCTACTGGAGTAGCTTCACTGTGTGTATTAATAACATTGCAATTGCAAAGCATTTTCATTCATCAGATTCTTGGTCAGACTGGGAAATTTCTCTTAATGATTTATTTTTCTTTTCCCTAAAAGAACATCTGAAAAAATATGTAAATGGAAATATATCTCCTGTAAACTTTTTGTAAGACTGAAATCCTAAACGTGAAAAAAGTCAAACAACAAAAATGGATTTTATGCAACTGTTTAAAGCTTCTAGTGAAAAACAATGTAAAATTTTCCTATGAACTATTACAGAAATGTTACAATATTCCCTATCTGCTATTCGTACTATTCTCCCTGTCAAACTTGTATATTTTTTGCAACTTGCATCTGTCAGAAAAGCAGTATCTGGGATGAAAACTGAAAAATGTAGTAAAGCTATAATGCAGTTACCAGTTCTTCAGCAGCAAAAACAGACTGTTACGTAACTTACATTTTAAAAAAAATGGATTTCTGTACATTAAAAGACTTTCAAAAAGACAAAAAAATAATAATAAGAAAACTTATATTATCTTACACAGTAAACTTGTATTTCCCCATTAGTAACCTAAATCATTGTCTTTTCTTTTCCTGCCCCAGGAATGAAATAATCATTTTCCCTTCTGAGTGTGTATTTTCCAACACAAATTCAACCTGACTTCACCTTCTTTGAGGTTATTTTCTCTGAGTGAAATCTTTATCCCTAAATCACTGAAAAGGCAGCATTGCTCCCTATAACCTTCAATTATTTTATCAGGCTAATTTAAATAATTCCTTATAGTTAAACTGGTCAGGAACAAACTGCTCAAGCAATGGAGAGCCACATTACCTGCTCAGAAAATAAAAATCATTAGTAAGAATTCTACAAAATTTAGGTTTAACTCTTCACTAAAATCCAGGCCCACTTATCTGGGGTATTTCAAGACTACAGAATGATTACTATACAGAGCTACCAAAGGAGTATGAGTCTTGTCCTCAGAAATTACTTGGAAGTACAGAGATTTTAGCTTAGGAACAGGTGTCAATATTATTATTAGTGTCAATATTATTATTATTAGGAATAGGTGGAACAATATTCCACCAATATTGTTAGATCAAAAAAGCAAGAAGGTAAAAGATCCTCTCAGCAGTGTTGCAGAAATGGCTGGCAGCAGTACTCCCCAAAAGATCACAGAACATAAGTGACAGAAAGTAATGCATGGTGCTTAATATATTATTATTCTATAAATTAGTAAAAATCTAGCCAAATTAAATCACATTCTTCATCTTGGACAACCACACCAGTGCCTCTAGCATTCTGAATTTCCCTGAGAATTTGCCTAGAAACTGCACTGGTATTTGCTTAAGATAGGATGGCAGCCCAGTTTTAAGTACTACACAGCACACTTAGCAGCATTCTACAGGATATTAGAAATTCCATTACAGGCTAAATCTATTTTAACTATGTAGGGTATTTAATTTACCAAAGCAAACTTTAAAAGACCCCAGTCTTTAATTTAGTTGCAGGACACACAGGAAGTAAAAAATCTAGCCTTAACACTGTCAGACCACAGATGTTTTTAATATTTTCCTAAAAAACAAATACTTTGAAGCACAACAAAAGCTTCCACAACACAGAAACCCAACAGGTAATTCTGCAGATTTCTAGTATTTAGCTTCAGAATATGGATTCAGTAAATATACATTGGGGAAAATAATGAATTTAAGCAGGTAGCTAGCTATTTTATACAGCATCATAAATACTCAGGTGTTTTTAAAAATATTTTAAATTAAAGTACCAGACCAGACTCATCTTCAAAACAATTTTAAGTCTGTGAAGTAAAACCTATTCAAGCTTTACACTTGTGTTCACTTTTGAGTGCAATGATATCAGATGCAAAGCTACTTTGTAAAACATTTAAAAAAAATCATTGTGAAACAACCAGAACAAAAAGAATGAACTGAGGACACATAGTTAACCAATATGAATTTGTCACGTATTATTTTTACCATTTTTATTTTCCAGTTTTTCTCCTCAAAATCCCAGAGCTGTGCGACTCTGAAATCTTTTCTGCCACAAAAACATTTCCAAGGGCCACCTCCCTGCCTTGCATTTCGATCAAATACAATGTACTCATTTAGTAAGTCCTTGAGTCTGGAGTAAAGCTGAGAACACTTTACTAACAATAAAAAGAAACCTTTTCATCATCTCCCTCTAGCCACAAGAGGGCTGAAATAGTCACAGTCCATCTTCATCAAATGAATTTTTCCTCTATTTTTGCTCGCCTTTTCTCATAGTTTTGATGGTGACATTCCCATTAGCTCCAGGTGCTGAGGAGGAAAGATCATCTCTTTCATAAACATTAGTAACCTTCTCTCTGTGGAGTGATACTTGCCCATAAAAACCTCTTCCCTAATTGTTTTCCTTCCTGTTAGACATGTTAAATTATTGGAAATAGAACTTCTGGTAGCAGCTAAGGGCTGACATGTACAGACAGATCTGCCCTGCTTTGCGAAAGCCCGACAGGCCTAAGTGAATTGCTGTCCAGGCCTCATAACTACTTTGGTTTCTTGATACAATTGTTGTTATATTGGAAAGCACATATGGGTGCCAGCAAACCAGCACTGGATGCAACCATCTCAAAACCTAATTGAAATGCTCTTGCAGACCCAAAAGAGTAGGTGACTGACATCAATATAGCTACAGGAAACAGAGTGCAAGCCAAAAGCCATACATTGCATGCTAGGTCTGAGCAGAGTCATGTCAATGAAGAAGCTTCTTTTAGCTGCAAGAACTGGAACACAGAAACTGGTGAAAAAGCTAAGTGAAAATGATTTGAGCACAACCAGAGAATGAACAGAAGGACAAGGCTTCCTGGACACAGAATTTGCTGGAGTGGTAGACTTGGAGAATTTCTGAACAAAGTAAATGTCTGACAGATTCAGTGAAATTAACTTCAGTGCTTTTTTAATAATGTAATCAAATATATCAGACTCATTACATAGATTACATATCCTAAAGTGAAACTCTAATATTGCTTCTATCTATAGAAAACAAGCAGAAATAAATGCTTTTTTGCACTACTGAGGCCTTTAGTAGGCCTCAAGAAAAACTACAGTTGCCCTGGGATAGGTGCCATATACAAATATCACACTCCCATAGGTAAGGGACACTGTGTCATCCAAAGAAGAATTCTAAAGAGCCATTCAAGTTTTTTGAATTTGGAATTCCAAATCAGGAGGAAAAGCCAAGAATGTAGAACATTTTAATGGAGTTAGCCTTCAATAACACTTCAGCTTGGAAACTGGAAGTATTCTGCTGCCAGAACATTCATATTTCTAAATGAAAAAATCTCCGTTGGCTTCTCTTGAAAGTTTCTTTTTTCACACATTCAAAGAATAGTCTTTTCTTGGCAGTCCAAGCACTTTACACATGGTTCTAGATTACTCTCTGACACAGAAGCCAGAAAAATCAGACATTAAGTAGGTCTACCATGAAGGCATTCAAGTCCTATCTTGTATCTAATCCAGTGATTTGCAAAAGTCACACAGAAAGTATGTAGAGGTAGGAAGAGAACTCAGTCTGTTCTAGGTTTAAGCAAACGAAACACCTTTCCCACACAACACCTAATTTACAAAATACACACCCACATGATACTCTAGACGCCACAAACATAAGTCTGAAGGCTCCCCAGTTTCATGGAATCAAATCCACAGGAGGTTATTATGCACCACAGTTGGGCTTCCACCATGGGACTCAGGAAATTCCTAATCCACTAACTCCCAGAAGTGGCAAGGATATCTAACAGAAGGGTCACTCTAAAAGTAACATTCTTCTCCATATCTTTCCCTAAGCATCTACTACTTGTCACTGTTCAAGGCATTACTCTGTTAGTGTTACAGTGTTAGAAGGACTTTTAGTGTGATTCAGTAACAGTCTTACATAATCCTAACATTAACATTTTCTCCTTCCTTGGTAATGATCTCTACTAGCAGCACTGGTAAACCTTCTACCGCTTGCAGTACCTCATGTGAGACATCCCATACCGAAAAATCTCTTATTTTGTGTTGGAGGTCAGTTCTGTAAGTGGTTATAGAAAATATATTCAAGCTAGGATAGTACAGACAGATTTTTGCATAACTGAAACAAGAGGAACAGTTTCCCTCAGGAAAACAGGATGTGGTAAAACAGTTCTTACCAGTAGGGTGAATTAAGGAATGCAGTAACACATCACATTCCCAGTAGCACCCAAAAGTCCCAGCCACTAAGTGGCTGCATCAGTCACTGAAGAAATGTAGACTAAAGAGAGTGGCTTCATACTATTTCATATGGCAAGAGACAAAGGCAGACAGACAACAGACAAATTACAAGGACTACCTTCTCGTTCTAGGTGAACTGAAAAGTTCAGCTGTAGACCTGTGTATGTCTGAAAACCAAACAATTTTTCCAAATGAGACAGTATCAAGTTAAAATTACTTGAGTACCACACCTATCAAAAACAGTCTTCTTAAGAACATTTCTGGAATCTAGCTAAAGCAATTAGAAGATCGGGCTATAGCATAAAAGATACATAGAAAACCACAGCAGAAGGAACTAGCAAAAGAAGTGATCCTCCTAAAGAGGAGAGATCTATTTTGTCTTATTAAGTCCTACACAAACATACACGAACAGATTATTTCTACTGTAAGGTATTGCATAGAACTGTTATTCTGCTTATCTTATTTCCTTTGTGCATAAAAAACACATTAAAAATACACAATATTTCTATATATTGAGCATAAGAATAAACTAACATTGATAGATCCTAAAAACATGCTATATCTTATATTGAAAAATAAGAAAAAATAATAGTACAGCATTAACCATTCAGACACTAAAGTAAGGAAACCTAGTATCTGCAATATCCACTAGCAATATAATTTTGATAAATTTAACAGATGGAGTTAGTAATCAGGTTGAAGAAAACAGAGATAAAACAAGAAGCTTGCTCATTCTAACAGCAATTCTAATATTTCAGGAATACACAACTATACTTCCTAACATTTAAAAAAATTAATCAAAAAAACCTGTAACTAGACAGCAGACAATAAGTAGTAATTCCAGCATACTGTAACAATACTTGGTTCCTGTTGTTCCAGAAGAATCAGAGTTGAACAAAGTAAACAGCAAATACAGCACATTCATAACTTTTTCACTAAATTCATCACTAAATGATTTGGTTCATTTTTTTTGTTCACAATTAGAACAGTTTATAATCCAACAAACTAAAATCAATTCCCACACTAAAAGCATTGCACGACATATTCTACAAAGCTTTCTATAAATATCTCTTAATGTGAAACTCTGAAGCAAAGGTACAAGAATGAAGAAATCCTCCCCAAAATTTGCAGAGAAAGATATGCCAGCAGACCAGAAAATAATAGACCTATGAGTGGAAATAAACAGTAAGGGAGTTTGAATTCTACCATCCAGAACAGATGGAGCTTAACTTGCAGCCATCAACAAAACACAGAACAGAGTCCCACTCAAAGATGCTCAGCAAAAGCTTCTAACTCTGGTCACAGACCATTGGCAAGTGAACAGAAATTCAGAAGGTCAGGAAACCAAATTTGCTAAGTTTGCAATATGTGGGAAGAAATGAAAGATTTCCTGGCACTAACTGAAGAAATTACAAGCTCTAAGAAACAAAAAAGTTGTTTTTTAACCCCCTTGAATGTTGCCTGAACCCTATTGTTCTACTATTGCTTAGAGCATCTCAACTGGGTTGTCTTCCAAATATGCACGCTGAAATATTAATAGAAAAGAAAACAGTAGATTATCTGAAGAAACAAAACCAGAACAAACAAAAAAGGTCCTCAGGCAAATCAGACTAGGCTATTAAAAAATAGAAGTACTTACTAACTTTCCAAGCAAAGCTGCAGCTCATATATATGCTACATTTTACAGAGGATATGACAGAAACACATGCCAAGATAGCAGTCTGGTTCAAATGAATTATTTTTACACATTAGGAAAGATACGTTGAGCTGTCTTGATGAGTTTTGATCCCTACTGAATTAAGCAAGTTTCACTACTGAACTCAAAGATTTTCAAATGTTCTTCTAAATAAGAGATATACCTTAGTGCTTCCAAAAGTAAGAGAGTAATTTTTTCGCTGAATGTTCTTTCTGCAGAAATAGCACACCTTCTGTAGGAAAGACAGCTTTGCGCTATTCATGGAAGATGTTATTTGGACAGTTACTTTCTGACCTTAGTGTCACACAGTAAATAAAGCAACATTGTTTTTCATCCCTACTTTCCTCCATAGAGAAATGCAGTAACCATTATGAAATCTTTTCTTGCACTGCTAATATGACCAAAGGTACTGAAAACCTACTTAAAAAAAAAAAAAAAAAAGAAAAGAAAAAAGTACTTTCTTAGTTACTATATTGATAGCACTGCAGCATGCTGGCACTGTGTGATTTACATAATTTCAAAATAAAACCAATTTGTGAAAATATTCACAAACAAGTGAATATGCCAACAAGCAGACCAAATAGATACGCCAGAGTTTACCAACGCACTCTTGTTCACTTTCTCTCATTTGAAGGCTACTTGTTTGCTGATAGTATGAATGAGGTAATAGCAGAAGCCCAAGATTTCCAGTCACAGCTCCACCAAGTACGTGCTTGTCTTGACTCTTCAAGAGCATGTGGGTCCTTTAAGTATTAAGAAAGACGTTGATCTTAGTGAGGAAAGGCAGCAGGTATCCACTGAAGGAAGGAGGCTTAAAGCTTAAAGACTTAGAATATAACAGTCCATGAAGGAGGAAGACCTATTGATCTAAGATACCAGAGTTCTTGGAGTTGTTCTTCACTTCTGTTCTTGATGCATGAATGGCCAAATTCTGTGTTCATTCCTGTGCCTGGAAAATATAAATGGCTTCTTTTAATTTCTCCCTTCCCCTGTCAGCCAAAGGTGGTGCATTGATTTATTTATTTATCAAGGTTTCAAATTTGTAGGCAAGTGTACGTGACTCACAAGACTATTCACCCAAGCTATTCAGTTAGTACAGACATATTTACAGACATTCACTAATCATAATATTCATAATTATTATCATAATAGATGCTATCAGCTCTCTACAAACGCAAATGCTGTCTTTTAACGCTGTGCTCATTAATACAATGAATCACTCTCTGAAAAGTATTTAATTACTTGATTGCTGCCACTGCTTACAAGAGAGTATTTGACTGATCTTTCACCTTTCACATTAATGTTGTCACTATACGCTTAGGAATCCTTTACTTAAGTCTTATATTATTACTACTAGAGACAGTAATATTTCAAAAAACTGTCATTTTTTCAGGGATTTCAAAGCAAGCTTTTTAGGTCCTTCTCATTTTGCATCATCCAGATAGCTGATTATAAATCTTCTCCCTTCAATAAATATTTAAACAGGTTTTCCCTTTTTGCCTATGCTTGTATTTTAAAGGCAGCTAATAGCATTCAAATCTTCCAGAGAGTCAGGCCTGAAAAAGTAAAGCATCTAACATTTACAAGATCAAAAAAATTGTTTTTTCTTTCCCCCCTTCGGTCTTTCAACTAATTTTAAGGATGTTTTTTTCTCAATACATGATCTCAAGTCATCAACAGCATTAGTCTGGGCTGCATGATTGAATGGAATTACCATGCAGCATGCAAGCAACAGGGCTATCATACCTGGTCGATCCTGCCACTCATAAGAGAATTCACAGTCTGAACCACAGCTAAGATAACCACGAAACATCAAGAGCCAAGAGTGGCAAACGGGGGGAAAAGAAGAAATGTTTCAATAACCACACAGTTTAATCCCCAGAGACAAATAAAAAAAAATGAGAGAGGAAGAAAGATAAGAGACAAGGTTATGTGAAGAAGAAAAACAAAACACACCAAGGGGAAAAGTTTTATCACAGTAGTGTGAAGAATAGCTGTGCTTTACTTGGAGAATCACAGCTTCACAGGGTCAAGTAGGGTTGTGGAAGTTCTTAAAAACTGGCTTTGCTCTATTCGTGTAATGAATCTGGTTCCTGAGGTGTTATAAGCTGATATGGAAGAAGGAAGGCCATTTATCACCTAGTATAAACTTGCTTTTATTCATGTTTGGGTTTTATTTTAATTTAATCCTAGTCAGAACGAAGCTGGGGAAAAAAAAAAAAGGAGAGAGAGAAAGAAAATTAGTCCTTACCCCAAAACAAGAGTCAGAGACTTAAGACTTTGCTTTTATTTGCACCTTCTCTCTCCTCAAAACAGTCGTGTTAATGAAACTGTTCAGTCCTTCAAGTGCAAGTAAATTGAAGTTAGAATAAATACATTTTATACATTTCAGAAATAATTAAAGAAGAAGCAAGCATTAAGTAAAGATGGCCACTGCTTTGCAGGGGAAATAGGAATCAAAGGAAATTGATTCACTTTTTATTAAAGTCAGCATAATTTTTTTATTCTTAAGCAATAGGCATTGCAAAATGTTATAACGTATACACATTCTAATAACTATACGGCAGAAGGTTCATCAGAACCAAAATTGACATAGTCTGTTGGTGGCAAGGACAATAGTAAACTGTTTTATCACTAACAGCAGCCTGCACCGCATATGGCTGTGACATGCTTTCATGCACTTATGCTTTTTCATATTCAGATACTGTATATCTGTCCTTTGAAGTATATTATTCAATTCATCATTCAACTTCACATTCACAGTTTTAAAGATACTTCAGGCAAAGGCTGCTCTCTCAGTTGATCTATTTGTTGTTGCAGCACCAGTACATTTTCTATGCATAATCCATTACTTTAGGGTGAAGAGAATAATACACATAAAAAAGATTGTACAACATCCTCCAAGATCCTCATAAACCTATCCAGCTGTATCACAAGCAGCTTTTAAACACCTCAGAGAGGACTCTATATTTGTCAAAGTCTCAATACCATTGCACATCTTTAACTCACTTTGTCTGAACAGTGAGATAGAATATTTCCTTCAACCTCACTAAGTACCATCCACAAAACAGCTTAACAGCACACAATTATTTTGTATACATACATGATTTGGCTAATAATTTGAGCGCAGTTATTTTTCTTTTGCTAATCAGGCTTAATAATTGCATATGATTGCTATTTTAGGTTTCAAATTACTTATCTGTAGATATAAACTTCAAGCCTAACTTTCATTACTGAAACAAAGAAAAAAAATATTAACACAAATTTCCAGACTTTCTCAAAATTTTACCTTGAATGCAAAAGACAGTATCTGCTTGTATCAATGCGTGGACAGACAGTCTTACAATCCCAAAAGCTTGCCTTTTGGGGTCTCAAAGTTAGCACTTGAATTTATGCAATCACATATCCATCATGAAAGCAGTCATGAAATAATTTTATCCATTAGGCAATTTCCCAAAGGCTGAAGCAAGTACTTAAGACCTTTGTGGATTTTGGCAGTAAAGGATAACACATTACAAAATTAAATCAGAAAGACAATTTAGAGCTGTGCATTAAAATGATTTTTTTGACTGTTCAACCATACATTTTAGCCAAAATTTCAGTTTTCAGAATTATAGTAACACTGATTGTCCAAATCTATCTTCAGTCCTTTATTAAGTGAATTAGGCATGACAAAAGCTTGGCTAGACTACCTACAGGAACTGCAATTTTTAAGACTAGTGCTAACAAACTATTCATGGATTACATCTTTTTTCACTATAATTTTCTCATTTTAAGCTACAAACAGAAGCACCAATGCAGACACTTCACGTATTCAGCAAAAGTGGAAGTGCAGAATGTGTGTCATGCCACTGAAATTAGTGGCTGGACAATTTACTTGTACACCATAAGGAAAATAATCTTAGTATTATTTTATCTGCATTAAGATCACTGATGTAGTTCCCCCACTCAAGAATCTTAGTGTTTCTGATTGAGGCAGGAATGTAGACATGGTTTTGCAGTGTGGTGGCTCATCTCTGAAAACGGTTAACCTAGATGCTCCAACTCAGATACTAGTCACCACAACTAACTTCATAATGAAACAATCCCAGAGACCCAAACTAATGAGAACACAGTTACCTTGGTATGGAAGTTACAACCTAAATCACTAAACAGTAGCTCTTTTCAAAGAAATCTCCCAGGGCCTGATTGCACAATATCAAAGCAATGATAGATTAGAGATCAAAGTCTTCACTTCTGTGCATCTCAGCTTCATCTTTAAAAAAGGGGACTGCAGGCAAGAAAGCAAGTATACTTTCTCTTCTTCATAGATGATGGAAAGTGCAAGTCATAAAATGTAACCTGCAATGGAATTTGAAATTTGCTAGTAGCGTTATATAAGGCACAGAATTGCTTGGTCCCTAGAAGAAACTCTCTCCTTTTTTCAAGTAGGTATTTTCATTACAAAGAAATACAATAAAATCGATATCAACTAAACACACACATTAACATTCAAATGGATTTTTTATATTTGAGATATTTACTTGCCTATTAAAAAAAGGAGGGTGATGGAATTCGCTGATGCCATAGGAAGCTTTCAGAAGAATCAAAACATTTTATTTGTGAAATATTTGCAGGTAAGTATGTTTCAAGCTTGATGATTTATTCTGAAAACTTGCCACTTGATAGCGAGCATAGCGTATGCTGCTTACCCTCTGTGCAAATCTCTATCCTTACACAACTTCCTCATGTCTCAAGTCAAACAAGTAAGCAAGGAAACTACAGCAGCAAAAAATGATTCTCCCTCTTAAGCAAAAATAAAAAAAAAGGCCACATACCTTACATATTCTATATACTGCATTATGCAACAACATACACTAGCTCTCTGCATTGCCTTAAACAGCACCAGTAATATCCAGTGTTTTCAAGCTGAAATGAAAATAATCTATTCATTCTGCTTTTACTTCCCCAAGGCAGAGAGACTAACATAGCACAGCCAGTAGAGACTTCAAGAGACAGATTCTGTTAAGGAACCTGTCTGAAGTGGATATAAAGAATGGTATTCAGTTCATGATCTTTCTCTGTAGAACTAGTATAAAATAAATAAGCATAAGCAAGGTTAAAACAGTGTTTGAAACACTCATCCTATATATCATCACTTAACAAACCCTGGAAGGGAAGGAACCTTGTAAAATTTAGAAACAAGTCCAGGCACAAGCTTTTCACATTACTGTACAGATAACTTCTCTGAGTATTAACGTTCATTAATAGTTATTAAACAAAAACACAGAAAGAGTCCGGGACCAGTGTCTAAACCATATTTCACCCTACGCACCAACTTGTAGTCATGCTTCCTCTCATACTGTTTTCTCCAAAGGAGCTATGCTTCTGCAGAAGAGAGACGGTCATACCCCTTCCTTCTTTCATTTCACATGACCAGACCTATTCAAGGACTCTCCAAGGACATGGAAAATACAGTTCTGAAATCTCATCAGGGCTATAGGTCATCTTCTTCCTGAAAAAAATGCTTCAATCTCTTGACTGATATTTTAGGTACAGGTAATTCATACATACAAGCTTTTCATGTTCAGAAGATGGAATTAAATTTACATAGTCTAGGTCTTGAAGCCCCAGGGATCAGGTAAACCCTAGTTTTGCTAACCTAATCCTTAGTACTCCCCCATTAACAGCACTCCTCCGTTAATTATTTCTATGTAAAAACATGCTGACTGTCCTGACACAAAGGGAACTTTTGATCAGCTGCTCCTCTCATAATGATGAAAATATCATCCATTCCTAAGTAGTCTAATTAGCACTGAAAGAAAAAATCACTTTAAGCTCTTAGCTAACAAAGTTTCCAAGAGATCCCTCTTAAATTTCAGCCCAGGACCTGACAGGAAGAAAAGCAGACTGTGAAGTCTGAGTTATTACAATTAAAGGATTAGAATTCCCTGTGGCATAGAATGGGAAGTGAATTTAAAAGAAGGTATTCCTCAAAGAAGCCAAGAAACACATTTATAATTCCTACAAAAGTATAAAGATCATCTCTTTACTTCTTAATCTTCCGAAACTGAATAGACAGAGCTGCAGCAACAGACTAAAACGAGGATGGGTGAAGACACAGACAACTTTCACCAGGTGAAAGAACGGAAGAGGAATCAAGCCTCTCTACTGTGCACAGTGTGAACAAGCCAGGCAGCTCACAGGTGTATTGAATGAATAAAGGTGGGCTCTAATTAAGCCCATCCTTCCCATTCTTTTTCTTTCTTTATAGTCAGAATAAAAAATCTGCTTTCTGTGAAAAGTATGTAAGAAATGTATGCAGTAGTTTTGTTAAATTTGATAGCAAGCAGTTTACTAGCTTTGTACACATGCTAACCTCTTCTAAAGCTGGTTATTTGCAGATTTGTTGGCTAACAGAATTTGCACTTACAAAAACAGCTATCGCTTCTATCTTGTAGTGGGATCTGTACAGCAGTCTCTCCTGGAAAACGTCTTGTTAAAAGATCTGTGTGAACAGATCTTTTTGTCTGAATAGGCTTCATGTTCATAAGCTATGCAAGGGAAGAGTACTCTGTAAATAAAGTTGGAAGCTCATCTGGAAAATTCAGAAGACCCTGTAAACTGTCCAAGACAATTATCACTTGTTTACTTCTTCACAAAACAGCACAGGAAGTAAAACTCAGCACAAGCAGAGAAGGAGCAAGCAATTAGAAGATCTGCAGTTTCCCAATGATATCAATGGGTTCTGATTCAACTCTGTGTTGTTTAACAAGAACATTTGCTTCATAGTAGTTAAATTCAGATAGCAACATGGATTCTAGAAATCCTCATGGTTAACAGTACATCTACTTTAATACAAATGTGCATAAATATTTCTGGCCCAAAAGGCCTGCACAAGACATCTAACTTAGTATTCAACTTGAAGTGAATGTTAAAAAAAAGTACAGAATTGCTACAATATAAAAGGTAACACTGAAAACTGTGTACATTTTCTGCTTTGTGTCCACGTCCCATCCTGTCCTGTCTCGAGCTGTTCCCTCCCCACTCCCCCAATGTATTTATAACCAGTAGTTCTGATTATGGCTTCTAAGGAAAAAGAACATGGACCATACAGGGGAGAAATCACAGCTAAGATTACACAGGACTACTGAGAGAAAACTGCAGAGCATTATCAAGGGAAAAGGGGGATAGAGGCATAACCTTACAGTTAATAAGACATAAGAACAATGCATCCAGGACTCATAAGGTGGAGTGAATGGGAAACTTCTGAGGCTACATCAAAAAAAAATTAAGCAAGGAGAAGAACGGAGGTAACTGCAGCTGAAAAGAAAAGGCACATCAAAATTGAACTAGTTCTGTCACTACAGCTAGCATCCCATAAGACTGGGAGATGTATCTCTTACTTTTGCGTAAACATCATCCTCATTCATGTATTAAATTACCTTTTGCTATAGTAAAGTCATATCTTATTTAAAAGCTCTGAATCAGACTTCCTTAATCATCTTGACATCTACACAGTTCCAAGAGTAGACTGAGAAACAGATGAGTCTAAGAAAACAAAGTGAATATTCCCCAAAATATTCCCAGTCTGAGGAGACAAGTACAGGTCAAACTTTCCAAAAATCTATCAGTCAAAAGAAACTATTTCAGTCTCCTTATGGAGAAAGCTAACCTACAAGAAAAGAGAAGAATAGGAGTTAGGTATTTTTTAAATATTGCTGGCTTTAACAGTTTACTATTTCAAGCTGTGATTTTTCAACCATCAGACTCGCAGAATATTGCACTTCTAGAAAGAACTTATGAGTTTCACATAAGAAATCAAAAGGAGATATATCTCTTAAAATATTTAAGCAAAAGAAAGAAAAAGAATTTATCATCAGAACCTGTTACATATGAGTAGAAATTTAGATCTTGTCCAAAATTGACATAAATTTGTCTCTTCAAAGAACTGAAAAACAAATCAGTTCTGAATTGTTATTGCCAGTAGCCATTAACATTCTTAGGGATAGAACTACCAAACATGTCATATCCTTCATAAAATTCACAGATGCCAAATGTAGCGCACCAGACTAGCGATCAGAGCTGACTGATACATGCTTAAACATTTTTCAAGAGAGTACAATTCTATACACACCTCTGCAATTGCAGGATATCCACTATCTAACCATCTCATGAGAAACAGTGTCCATGATGCTTAATGATGCTTAGGAAGGCTGAAGAGTCAAGTTTAAATCTCTCAGGCATTAATTACAAGGCACCACCTTGGAAACTGGGACTGTCACTTGATGAAGTATTGCTTAATAAAAATCTTTGCAGAAGACTACATGATGTAAGCACAGATATTACATACAAGATATTGTTAATTCCTAAAAACACCACAGAGAGCAAACAAAAATTTACAAAAATAAATAATTAGGAGTTAAAAACTATGTAGCTACCAATCATCATTTGCATTCATCACTTCTAGGGTAGCTCAACTCACTTTTGTAAAGTTATTGCTGGAAAAAAAGACAAAAACAACAGAAATAGTATCTACTCTCCTCTCTCCCATAGAAACAGAAGAAAAAAAGATGCTTTTTTGAGATCATAGAATCAGTAAGGTTGGAAGGGACCTCTGGAGATCATCCAGTCCAACCTCCCTGCTCAAGCAGGGTCACCTACAGCATGGTAGACACAGTTGCATCCAGGCAGGCCTTGAAGATCTCCAGAGAAGGAGACTCCACAACCTCTCTGGGCAACCTGCTCCAGTGCTCCATCACTCTCACAGGGAAGAAATTCCACCTCACGGTCAGGCAGAACTGCCTGTGCTTCAGTTTCTGCCCATTGCCTCTTGTCCTGTCACAGGGGACAACTGAAAAGAGTTTGGCCCTGTCCCCTTGACACCCTCCCTTCAGGTACTAATCCACATTGATAAGATCCCCCCTCAGTCTTCTCTTCCCCAGGCTGAAGAGGCCCAGCTCTCGCAGCCGTTCCTCATAGGGCAGGTGCTCCAGCCCTCTGATCATCTTTCTAGCCCTACGCTGGACTCTCTCCAGTAGCTCCATGTCTCTCTTGTAGTGGGGAGCCCAGAACTGGACACAGGACTCGAGATGAGGCCTCCCCAGGGCTGCGTAGAGGGACAGGATCACTTCCCTTGATCTGCTGGCAACACTCTTCCCAATGCACTCCAGGAGACCGTTGGCTTTCTTGGCCACAAGGGCACATTGCTGGCTCATAGTCAACTTGTCATCCACCAGCACTCCCAGGTCCTTCTCTGCAGAGCTGCTCTAAAGAACGTCAGCCCCCAGCTTGTACTGGTGCCTAGGGTCATTTCTCCCTAGGTGCATGACCCTGCACTTGCCCTTGTTGAACCTCAGGAGGTTCCTCTCCGCCCAGCTCTCCAACCTGTCCAGGTCTCTCTGAATGGCAGCACAGCCCTTGGGTGTATCAGCCACTCCTCCCAGCTTGGTATCAGCAAATTTGCTGAGGAGGCACTCTGCTCCCTCATCCAGGTCAGTGATGAAGAAGCTGAACAGGATGGGACCCAGGACCGAGCCCTGGGGGACGCCACTAGCCACAGGCCTCCAACTAGACTCCACTCCACCGATGATGACCCTGTGAGCTCTGCCTTTCAGCCAGTTCTCAATCCACCTCACTGTCCACTCGTCTAACCCACACTTCCTGAGCTTCTCTAGGAGGATGTTATGGGAGACAGTGTCAAAAGCCTTGCTGAAGTCAAGGTACACAACGTCCACTGCTCTCCCCTCATCTACCCAGCCAGTCATTTCATCTGAGAAGGGTATCAGATTGGTTAAGCAGGATTTCCCCTTGGTGAATCCATGCTGGCTACTCCTGATCACCTTCCTTATGTGCTTGGAGATGACATCCAGAACGAGCTATTCCATCACCTTTCCAGGGATGGTGGTGAGGCTGACCAGCCTATAGTAGCATGGGTCCTCCTTCTTGTCCTTTTTGAGGACTGGAGTGACATTGGCTTTCTTCCAGTCCTCAGGCACCTCTCCAGTTCTCCAGGACTTTTCAAAGATGATGGAGAGCGGCCTGGCAACAACATCCGCCAGCTCCCATTCAACACTAGAATAGGGACTGAACAGAGCAATGAACTGAACTGAGCAAAAATGATGCAAACTGTAAGATGCAGGAGATCTGCAAAACAAGAACGAAATCCCATGGATGTACTAATGTTCCATTCTGGACTTGGAAGGGGTAAGGGTATACGGGAAATGATCCCTGTAAAAGATTGGAATGCTCAGATTTTAACTGATTTCTGTGGAGTCAGTCGGCAGAAGCAAGCTCTGCATGGCGGTCACAAATTTCTTTTTCTCTTGGACATGTTATTCCTTTAATTACCTTTTATTTTCACCATTTTCATTACTAAAGATTACAGGCAACATTATACTCCATCTAGTTAGAGGACTACTCTTGAAACCAAAATGTCTTAATATGACTCTGAGATTCTGTCTATGAAATACCTTCTTAAGGGTGGATAATGAAAACAGAAGTACATGACACTAAGGAATTACTACTTAGCAACCACAGCAGCTGAGAGTTGGAGTTAATGCTCAAATATTCAGTACCCACCATGGTTTAGCTGTCTAAGCAGAGGGAGAACTACGTTTCTGAAGGCAACAGCCACAATAGCCAGCGATCATGTTGTTCAGACAGCTCTCTGGAATGTGGTTGTTTATGAAGAAAAAAAGTCCTGTGTCCCTCTGTGAATTTTCTTCCAGGCTTCTGAAAGGTACCTCCTTTAGAGTCAACATACAGAACCTTCTCCTGAGGTGAGCCATCAACAACAATCTTCGCAGAATAAATGGAGAGAATTCTTATTCAGCAAATTGCAAGAAGAGGAGTGCTCTGGAAAGTCAAGGAAGTTATGCAGAAAAAAATAAATTTCTGTGTCCCAATAGGCCTGACTCTTAGGCAGTGAACTGCCTACACTTGAGCTCTTCTGAGGTTAGGTTTAGCTCAGTTGGTTAGAGTGTGGTGCTAATAATGCTCTGTATGGGCCAATTGCTTGAGGGTTGGACTAGATGATCTCCAGAGGTCCCTTCCGACCTTTCCAATTCTATGATTCTATGAGGTAAAACTCCAGAAACCTGCCACGGCCCTGAGAGCACACACAAGCCTTAACAGCCCTGAGCAGCCTCACCTCTGACACCCTCCCGTACACCCTGCCCAGTGGTTCAGGCACTCCATTCAAGCTCAGACTTGGATATCCAGACCAGGCCTGAGCTCTTGCACGTGTTGCTACACTGTGTATCCTATCCCCTGCTGTCCCAGCTTCCTGACTACTTTTCCTAGATGGAGCCTGGAGCTATGTTGTAGGCACCTTATGTCCAGTCTTGTCTCCTGGATGGGCCCTGCACCTGCACCTCGGCCTTGTCTCCAGTCTCTACCCGTTATCTCCTGCTGTTGCCCTCTGGGCTCCCTGGATGGACCCCAGCTCTGACCATCACCCCATCTTGTATGGCCTGCCAGCAGAATGGGTCACTGTCGCCTGCCCATGCTGCCAGGGTGCTGTTCCTATTGAGGAGGGCACAGGCACTGCTGTGCCTGTGCTGGGGTCTCCTTAAATCCCAGCTCATCCTCCCTCACAGAGCAGCCTTGTTCCTGCTGCTCCCTGACACATCCAAAAGATGTTTGTGATCCCGTTTTGGATATAGTCATATAAATGCCTTATACTTAAGCTCTGCATAGGCCACTACATTTTTGTGAGATATAGCCCAATATCCATATGGGGGTCCTGATAAGCCAATACAGCCCAGCAAATGTATACTGAGGATGCTCAGTGGGCATGAATTTTCTTATACAGTACTAACAGTTCAAAAACCCAAGTATGTGACACTGACCATACAACCCCATGGTTAGTTACAGTTCCCTTGTGCTGAAATGAAGTTGTGCTTTTCTCACTTACATATATTTTTATGCTGAACAAACCCTAAAGAACATAAACTGTATAGACTAGTCCTAGTAGAACTCTAAAAACTTGGGTATTTTTTTCTACATCTATTACTTTCATCTGATATATTTCCACCTATATTTCATATGTAAACTGGAAAATATCCACAGTCCAGTATGCATTTTAACATGCCGACATGTGTTAGGATCTCTTTTAAGCACATCTGAAGAGTCAGATGAAATATATGCTCTGTGTATGTCCTTACTGAGATGCCACTTGTTCCCTAATATACATTTTTCATAAGCAAAGGCATTTTTAAATGACCACTAGCAATCAGAACAATTTCTCCTCTTTTTAAGAAAAGAATGCCTCAAAATATTAAGTAAAAAAATAGAATTTTAAATCAAATTAGAAATAATTTTATATCAAAGCCCAAAAGAACAATTAGCATGCTCTTAAAGAAGAATGGGCAGGTGTGTTTCTTAAACAGTTGACACACATTCCTCAGAGGTATTTCAGCTGCCCAAGGCCAGTAATTAGATGCCATTTTAAAAAAGCATTATGTTAAACACAAACTAACGAATGAATCTTTACATCAGGGAGATTAATATACTTCATTTTATGCACAGTGAGTATCTGGAGGTCCACAATTTTCTCTGATGCATAAAACTGTGAAAGTAGTGTGTCTCCAAATCTGATTTCATAAAGAAAAAGGCAGCTGCCACTACATAGGATCTTGGCAAATCTCATGTACAGGAGGAATTTCTGCTAGTTATATATTACCTACATTGCTGTCCATGTGTGTGCATGTAAAAAGTGAGAACATTAACTTCACAAAAGTCAGGAACTGTCAGATTATACTGCTATCCATCCAAAATTTAAACTCAACTTTAAATGTTTCAAGTGACCTCAAATTATCTGCAGCTTAAAAGTATAAAATAACAACAGTATTTAGGAAGAAACTAGTTTAATTTGTTCTGCAATTCTGTAGAATTGTTAAAATGATTTGAGACTCTATCTGGAATTGGCTAGAAAAAGTAGACAACTTTAAATTGCTGTCATTCTGAGATGGACAGAAAAGCCTACATGAAAAGAAAACAAATGATACAACAAGATGAAAACCTGTTATGTGTTCATTTAAGAACACTGAGGTATCTTTCATAATAGTAAAATACTATATTATGTAAAAATATAACAAATGTATCTTTTTAGTCTTCCCAAAATAATTTGATTCACGTTTTTATGAGAGAATAGCATTCAGTTTTACCACAAAGATAAATCCCCAAAATACAGATCCGTACTTGTTTAAAGAACAGATTGCTTTTATTATTAAAGCTAACTAGTAATAAATGGTGATGTGCCAAATACTTACATTAAAGCACTATTTAGAGTATTAACAACAGTCTCCCTTAGCACACTTATCTTCCTAGGGAAAAAAAAAAAAAAGTTAAATAAGTTCTAGATATAGCAAGTTCAAAAATAAATATTCTTCCTGTAGTCAGCTACAAATCATAAGCTTTCAGGGCAAGCTAAATAATCAAATGCCTGTTTTTATACACTGTCTTTTTGACACTGTATTAAGTAGCTTCAAATTCTAAGTTGAATTGCCATTTCTGGAAGTCCATTAGCCTCATGTAATTTAATAGGAAAACAAAGTTAAATTACAAGATCAGTTCAATTGTACATATAGGAAGGTGTAAGATTGTTGTCACTTCTTTCTAAACCTCCAGTACACAGCTGAGTAAGTGCAGTTCTGCTTCCTTCCCTTGTACGGGCAACCTTAGCAGCAGCTCTCCCACAACAGGGAGATTCCCAAGTTGGAAAGGGACACTTCTTACTTTCCACCATTACTTCTCTCCTTATCATTGCATAATGACACAAAATAGGAAAAAGAAGAATACAAAAACTGTCATAAGGACAGAGTAATACCAACATTGCCTGTAAGGTGTCTCTGAACCTAGACTCAAGAGGTCAAAGAGGCCCTGTGAGAAAACTGGCTGGAAATTATTCCAAATGATGAAATGGCTCCAGAAATCTCAGAAACGCTATAGACAACTCAGTGCTACACATGCAGATGAGCACAGAGAGCACAGACAAAAGCCCTGTGATGATACTTAGCAGACACAACAAACTGCTATACCCACTTGCTAACAAAGCTCTCACAAAAACATAGTAACTGCTAGCAATAACTCACTCACTGTTCAAACCATGACATTACCTTCGAAGAGGAGTGGATTTGCTGCTCCTTTGCAATAGGGAGTTTCACCATAAAAAAGAATTAATATTTATATATGCCTGCTACTGGGTGGATGCCAGCGGGCGTAAAATTATATTATTGAGAATATGCTTGAACTGAAATACACTAAAAAAAAAAGTAAAGTATCTTCATCCACTACAAGACTATAGCTACTTCAGGCAAAATAGGGGAAAAAAATACTATACTAAAAAAAATATTTATTAAGCCACTGACTCTTTAATTTACTCCTGTTCAAATTGTGCATATAAAACACAGCAAATTACTCTTCCACGTTCCTTTATATGGTATTTGCCACTCAATTTCTCTCATAATCATTTCCCTTATCATTTTGATCAGAATTTTGATGAGGAAAATAAAAGATATACAAAGGCAGAAGTAATAGATTGAGGAGGAGGTGGAGGAGTAATAAAAAGAAGAATTGAAGCTAGAGGTCCCAAACATGATCAGGATCCACTTGTGCACTTGTATTTTATAAATACAAGATAAATGGTGGCCTTGAACCATGTGCTTGTCATGCACAAAGACAACTAGATAACAGGTGACAGAAAGCAAGTATAACCATAGTTTTAGAGATGGGAAATATACATAAAGTCACACCAGAAGTTTGCATCAGAGTTCAAGTATGACCCCAAATCTCCAGTGCCTGTCCTAGTGGTCCATAAACAGAATAAAATGGAATATTCAAATAAGTGCCAGAAGAGTTGGTTTTTTGTTCTATGAGAAGAAATCTCTTTTTGAGTATTTGAGGTTTTTCTAAATATGTTTGCATTATCATGCAGCCCACAGGTGAGTATGCTCTATGAAGAAAACACTTCTATAAAACCGGGTATTTTTGCCAGAGGTGGTATAAAATTCTCTCCCCAATTACAGCTAGTGCAAATATTAAGTAATACAAACCATACTGACTCTTCAGCAATATGAAAATGCTGAGATGAATTACAGAAAACACAAAGCCGTGTCTTAAAACATATATATCTTATTTGATATTGATTGTATCACCTTCATGTACAATAACTAATTTTCACAGGGCTTGTTTTACTATTCCTAGAATAACATCAGATAATCCAAAAATGTTTCATCTTTTTCCTTAACTATGGCATTCCTTTGAAGATATAGCCACAGTTCTCAAAAGCCCACCAAGTTAAATATTACAGATGACAGAGAAAGACTCTTTTAATCTTTTTTGTTTGTTTTTAAACTATAGTACTCTGTCTGTAGTTTTTTTTTAAATCTTGCCATTCTAGGTAGCCTGATCATTTGCTGCAGTAATTGGGATGACTCCTATGGAAAGAAATTTTTTTTTCCTCAAAAATCTTGAAATAATCCCTAAAAATAGGGCAAGAAATTAGTGTATAATGCATCATCATAAATTTCAAGAATCTTTCTACTACATCTTCACAGATACACTGATCAGAGAATTAACTATATGTATAACTGAGCCTCCAGTGCAGGTATGTACTAAATAACTGATTGGCAAAGAACAGCTTGATAGCAGCTACAGTACCCTGTAGCCAAGGAAATGCAGTCTTCTCTTGTGTTAATGACAGAGCAGAGTACACAAGCTTCTCAGGCTAGCACCAAAATTATTCTAAATTTCTATCATTTAAAACAGACCAGAGAAGTGGGGAAAAAGAAAAAAAACACAGAGGGAAAGCTTGCAATTTAGGCATTGCATGCATGCTGATACCTAGTCATTTCTTTGGTATTTATACGAGTATTTTGCAGTTAGTGTAGTCTTTCCTCCTACATCAAAATCAGAAAGGTAGTCCCCTACAGTAGCATGAGAATGTAGAGGAATGTGGTATTTATGGAAGAAACTGCAGAACAGCAAAGACAGTATGCAACTACATTCTTAGATTTACCACAGGGACCTGGGAGGACTTCGGCAATCCCTACCTTGCGGCAATTCTCATTAGCTCCTTCCTGCTATCCACTGCTCCAGTTCCTCTAGTTTTCCAAACCAGTGAGACTCTTCAGGCACGTCTGGGCTGTCACCTTCCCAGCCACTGCCCTGTTAGCAGCCACCCGATGCCGTGTGGGTCGGTGCAGCCATTGCCCAACAGGAGGGAGAGGGTGCTTCACTTCCCCTTGACCATCACAGCTGCCTCTCTCCCAGTAATGGAATTTATTTCCTTCAGGAAATGTGTGCTGTTTCTTACTGCAAATTTTTCTAAGAAGGTTTCTATTTCATCTTTTGGTTAACAGCCATGTATCACCATAAGTTTTCTATACGTACCTCCGCAAACATACATAAGAAACTAAGGCTCTAAGGAAAGTAACTCAGGGTGAACTGAAGATCCTTTGACTGAACTAAAATTTTCTTGTTAGAAATAAGCAATTTTCTTGCCTAAAAAAATTAGCTGCAAGTCAGGATGCTGTGTGTAAGACATGAAGGCAGAATATACCCTATTTAGTAATCACTGGACTACATTTTGAAAATTGCAGAGCTCTTACAGTAATTCTAATACGGAAAAATAGCATTCTTTGTTTTGCACTTTACAAAATGTGACTAAAAATTATCATCTCATTAGGAAGATTGTTCTGCACAGCATCACATCCTCTCAAAGTTAATTCTCAGTCTGTATCTCCCACTACAAATGTTATATGAGGTATTAAAAAGACCACAAGTTTTAAAATTAGATTTTCAATGGCTAAGAATCAATATAAAAATTAGAGAGTCTCTTTGCTTAACGAATCCCCATTCTTTTGCCAGAAGCTTGCAAGCCAACCAGTCTAAAATTGGATTTCATTTAAATTGGATCTATAAAATTGGATTTTAAGGAAATCAAAAAAGACAAACCTTTATTGGTTTAAACTGGATCATTTCCCTTTCAGATGTATAAAGCTGAAACATTTTTTCTTAAAAGAGGAAACATTAGCACTTTGGTTACTGTATTATGCTTTCACTTAAAATTTAGACTAATTGGATAATGTTACACATTTAACTGTTACTGCTTTTTAAGCGGACAGTAATAGTAATTAAACAGTATTTCAAGATTCATGCAATAGGCAAACATATAGCTCATAGTATTTACTGTGTTCTAAATCAAGAAGATTAAAATATCCCAACATAAACTGTAATTCATGAACCTGGAAAGTGCTTTATTAAAAGCAGTATGAAGACACAAAGAAAAAGGCTTAAAATAAGAAGTTTTTTTTTTAAAAAAAAAAAAAAAAGAGAGAGAGAGAGAGAGTCCTCTGTCACATTATAGCATCTAAAGCAGATCCAAGAGGTCAATAAAAGAAATGACAGGAAATGACACAGTGATGAATATCATAAAGTAAAACTAATAAAGACAAAGTGATAATTGGCAAACAGCAGAAAATAAAGCTAAAGAACATGCTGGTCCCTCGTAAATGTATAATTTCTTATTATACATTTAGTGATTTCATCTAAATGGTCCTGACATGGTAGGATTTCTTACCATTAATGCAAGATAGAGCTTTTATTACTGTTTCCTGGATGTACTTGGTACACACACACACACTGGTCATGAATTGATTCTAAGTTAAAATTCAGCATGTGCTCTTGACTCACTGAGCCATTTTAAAGATTTCCGTTCTCAGATGTGTAAAACGGAGTTATATCAGACTCATTTTTGTCTTCAGACTTGTCATCAACACAAACCTGAAACTAAAATTCATAATGTTATACTAAATTTATTATTATTATTTCGTTTTTTATAAAAAAGAGCTGTAGTTTGCCTGAAGCTATACTGAGTCTTTCTACAAATCCTGTACTTATAAAGACTTTACTGTACCCATGCAAGGTATCATGTCTCATAACACTCTCTATTGAACCATCTTTTCAACAATATCGAAAGTAGATGTACATGTATAATATTGCATCTGCAATTAGTGTTCTAAATTATACAGAAACATCAGCTTCAAACTGGTACTGCTCAGCTATTCGATACACTGTGAAAAGATGGAGGTTGGTTCAAGAGGTAGGCATCGTATTTGATTCAGGAGGAAAACTTCTGCCTAGTTCATCACTAATGTCGAAAACAGCACCATGTGCTCAATACCAAATCTTTTTACCAATAAAATCCACATGCAAAGATTTAAAAACCAGATGATCCCAACTCTCTCTCTCTCTCCCAGCTAGCTTTTTATTCTCTTCTCTCCAAAGTTAAGCTTCACAAAAATTTCAGAGATTTCAAAAATTCTCCCATTATATATTTGAATATACTCCAGCAAGATCTTTTCACAGATTTCCACATGTCCAAGGTATTCAGCACCTTTTTTTCTAGCTTGTGTCTACTTCTCTTTATATAAAGCATAAAGGGTCTGATATGATCTCTCATGTCAAAAATAATGCTACTCACCCAAAATAACGAACTGATGATTGGACTGTTCTCCAGAAGGCTATCCTCAAGTTCCTTCATTGAATCAGGGAGAATTAATTTCTTCTTTCAAGAGGATGGACATTTTAAAATTTGGTTATTTTAGGCTGTGTCTTTTTTTCTTCTTTGGTCTGTTTTTGAGAGAGAATCTTTTTCTCATTTTAAGACTTCTTTTTTTCAAAATTGATTACTACTTTAAAAATGTAGGTGACAATCGGTTAGTAATTTGGAAAGTTAAACCCAACCAGAAAATACACAAATAGTTCTAATGAATATCAGTTTTCATGAATGTCTCTAGGGTCACTGAGTTACAGAATTAGAGAATTAGTCTCCTGCTTACTCCTAGCAGAATGTCTATAAATGTGCTAGAGAATGGCCTAAATTATCTTCGCAGACAGTATAAAATTATGAGAAGTGCTTATACACAGTAAACTGAGTTGCATGATATTTACAATTCTGTCTGACTATATTTAAAGACAGCCTCCACTTTTTTCAGAAGCTTAGGCATAGAAATAGTTAAATTATCATAAAATACGACAGTGGTGTTTGCTAGACTTCTTTAATGAGACCAGAAACATTACCTTTTCATTATATATTCATATTATGACATTATTTCAGAAAGGAATCTGAAACCAACAGTGTGCATGGGAAACAATCCTAGCATCCATTGCTAATGTTATCCTATTATATCAGGTTTTGTATTCATATAATAAACACAGAAAGAATAGCTATGAATCTAGTAAAATAGCTATGTATCTAATGTTTCTCATATGTACATATTTATTATATATTTTTTAAAAAATTATATATATATAAAAAATATATTTATTTATAATATATATATTTAATTTGTTACAGCAGAAATCACCCTGAAAGAAAGAGTATACTAATTAGAAAATGAAATAGAAATGTTAATCAAGAGATTTTAATAACAGGAAGAAAAGGAACACCCTAGTCCCCATATTGCCATGGGAGGTCCAAGAGCCCAGTCACAGAAAAAATAGAAAGGACAAGCTAACAATAGATGAGAGGAAGAAAGCAGTTTTCACAGTTCTGAGCATGTTGTGCAATAACAGCACCCTTAGGTGCTAACTAATTAGCTTTATAAACTACCTGAGGTGATAGAACAGCCAAAATTCATAGTTTGCACTTCCTGCTTTTTGTTATTTTATCTCTTTGTGCAACATTCTATTTGTTTAAATATGTATTTTTTTTCTTCTTTACTCTTAGCTCATGATAAAGCTGATTTTGAGTGATCTGAAAATCAGCAAAACATTGTATCTTTACAGAATTCATTATCTTAGTATTATTCCCCCAGACAGTAGCAGGCTCCAGATAGCTCCGCAGTCTAGGTCTCTGCGGGGAGCACTAGCCCAGAGGGCAGGGTAGGGCAGAGTGTTGGACAAGAGAATCTAGTGGAAATACAGAGGTTGAAGGAGCAGCTGCAGAAGACAGTAAAGCCCATTTCCGACAAGGAACATCACTCTACTTCTGTAAACTTACAAAAATTTTAGCACTTGTAGCTCTATCGGAAAAAATCCATTATGTTTAACTCTAGCAAGAACTATTTAATGAACAAATACAGTTTGTGAGGAGTTACAGGAGAAGACTGTCAGCTGTTTATAAATTATCCTCTCTTAGCATTTAAAATCAAAAGAATAGCTGAGCATTTCCTCCCTTTTCTCTCATCCTTATTAACACAAGCTGCAGATAAACTCTCCTGCTTGGTTCTCTCCTTGACATTCCAAGCTCAGTTTACCTGCCTTTAACATTTGATTTCTATTTGCAGGTGGCAAATACCAATCTTTTGCACCTTGGTCACATGCATATCATGTATATAATGCAAAGGAATACCTCACTTTGAAATACTTCTCACTGATTCCTTCAGGGTCTGCAAACACATTCATAAGCTGTTTGTATGCTTGTGAACATCCCTCACATAAGAAGGGATTACATCCCATGTGCTAGTCCCATTCCAAGAGCCTCCAAAATGGAGCACTTACTTTGGAGCAAATACATCATTAACTATTTTCCTAAACACAGTGTAAGCCACCAAACAGGTTAACCTTTCAGGGAAAGAAAGAAAAAGGCTGCTGTTCACACCACATCTCTTTCCACAGGGCAGGCTTCATTTCCAGAAACTAAAACACACAAAGCAAATCAACCCAAGGTATTGGATACTAACTCTCTTTATTTCCAAGCAGGAGCAAAAGAGATACCGTCTTCCCATAAAGGAACATTCTTTGGTTTGCCTGTCTTCTCATGGCTGCTCCCAGATCAGCCATGTGATCAAACAGATAGATGGTAATATCCATGTGCTAGAATGCATTTATACATTTCAAACACAGGTATGAAAAAGCTAACCTCTTGGCAGTTCTTAACTCCAAAGTAAAAGGCACTGGAGCATTTTCTGAAAGTGTTTTATTATCTCAGCAGAAAGCACCAAACAACTTGTTGCAGCCCTAGGCAATTAGAAAATCTCTAATGGCACGTGGACATTTCTGCAGTTCTTGCATACACTTTATAAATTACCTCTTGCCTGTACTTAAACACAATACAAGCACTTTAATGATACTGGACTCAGAAGTCAAAATATCATCTTGAAAGCCCTTCTTTTTTATAAACCTCAAAAATCATATTGTGTATTAATGGAATCGCATAAATCTCATTTGAATAAGTATACAGGAAAACACATATACCATGCTGGTTCCAAGCCCACAGCATACCTGAAAGCTAAAAACATACCATCTGTATCTGAATTGAATTCATTTTAACAAATGTGAATACCTCGTCTCCCTTAGGTGGGTAATCAAGGCATCCAATAATAAGATTTGTTATCACTGCGATCTGGCAAAATATGATTCATGTTTTACACTACAAAAATAATTTCATAATTTAAGACCAATTGCAAGTAGCTAAGTACTGTCCAAAAACCACCACTATATTTCTTTCTTCAATAGGTAAAAAAACTAAAAAAATATCCTTTCAACCTTTCTCAAACCATTAAAAGCATATTAAAGATTACAGAGATCAGTCGGGGGAGCTATTCCTGTCATATAATTGTAGGTAGATAAGTGGCCAGTTTCCTTAAGCTCAATATACAGTCAAAGAAGAGACGTATGTTCTTCTAAAAGATGACTCAGAGCAGGAATTTAACATAGATTCTCCAATTCATTTTCTTGTTTCATTGACTACAGAAGGGCCCAATGGAAGCTGGACTTCTAACTTAAGCTCTAAACTTTCAAACTTAACATCAGGTAAGATAAATAGCTCATTCTCCTACTTCCACGATGAAATAAGAGAATAGTTTTTATCATAGAACCTCACATTGTTTTTGTTGATACTGTACATTTCAAGGAATAATGAAGGCCAGAGCAGCAATAAAAGAATGATGTATTGGATTCACTTCACCTCAGAATAAAATAGCCCATTCCAGCGGTTCAGTACAATCCACAGACATATTTTGGAGGGATGAAATCACGTAACTAAATCATCGAATCACAGAAAATTTAAGTCGGGCAGGACCTTTGGTCAGCAACTGGTCTATCTTCCCTTCAGAGCAGTGTCAAGTTAGATCAGATTGCTCAGGGCTGTGTCTAGTTTTGACTGCTTCTAAAGGCTGGAGATGTCAGAGCCTCCCTGAGCTACACATTCCTGTGTTTGATCATCCTCATGTCCTCATAAAGAAAATGTTTTTCCTCATATCTAATCTAAAGAATCACCTTTGCAGCAACTTGTGCTATTGCTTCCTGTCCTGTCACCAAGCACTTTCAAAAGTCTGGCTCTGTCTTCACTGTCTTTATATCCCAATTAATAGCTGAAGACAACAATAAGCTTCCTCCCTCACCTTTGTTATCTCCAAACTGAACAGAAACAGTTCTCTCAGCCTTGCTTCACATATCATGTGCTCCAGCCCCATAATCACTGTGGCATTTCTCCTCTCACTTGCTCCAGTACATCGATGTCTTCCTTGTACTGGAGAGCCCAAATGTGGTCTCCTAAGAACCAAACAGAGAGGAATAATCACTTCCCTCAATTTGTTGCTTAGTGTCTTGCTAATACAGTCCAGGATGCTCTTGGTCATTTTCCCACAAGTGCACACTGCTGACTTATGTTCAACTTGTTATGCAGTAGGAGCTTCTACTTTTCTGCAGACCTACTTTCTACTCAGTTCATCCTCAACCTGTACTAATACACAGATTTTTTCTGTCCCACCAGCAGGATTCTGGCTTTCTCTCACTTCTTCCTCAACAAAATTTAGCCCATTATATACTTAGATCAACTAATAATCAGCTCTCTAAATGATTTTCCCACCTGTCCACTCAGACAAAGAATATTTTTCTCTTCTCCTGAACAGATGGTATTTCACTAGCTGCTCATTATAATCTGAAAGTAAACATTGGCTGAGGATCAAACAAGTTCTCAGTATAACCTCTGAGGCATCTGGCTGATTGAACCACTATAAAGACAATCAAATACTTAAAATTTTAAATTAGTAAAACATACACAATATAAAAAAGAGTGCATTGAACATGAACAACCTGCCTCTCCACCAATAAAGGTAACTGTAGCCCACAGAAAGGTCAACAAATCAATAAAAACATTCTGCAGGTATATTTCTCAATATTAGTATCCAGGGCAGCTCCCAAATGAGAAAATTAGAAAATAAATGATTATTCCTGTATGCACTACGAAGATTTTTATAAAGTTCTGTATAATTTCAAAGTCACTGACTGAGAAAGAAATACTGAAGATCTACTTCTGATGCTGTGTAAGAGCTCCTGAGACAAGGATTGAGAAATTACAAGAAAGATCTATGATCCATTGTTATAGAAGTAAATCAGATAGAAATGAAAACAGAAGTGCTGCAAAGGATTCCAGCTTCCTGACAATGACCCAAATTCTTGTACACAACTTTCCTTAGAAGAGACATTTGTGCTAAGATTTGTCCCATCATGTGATGTAAATCTCTTTGAGACCAGAAACAAAATTGTTTAGAGACTTTGTGTAAGTGTATTCAGGAACTGTGAGCTGCCAGGCATACAGATGATGCAAAGATGCATGACTACAAGGTTCAGCCCCTTCTCTTGAAGAAGGTACAGCATGTTACAGTGGGTAGGCTTGAAAAAGACACGTTCCACCACTGAAAAGTACCCATTCTACCTTGTCTTCTTCATCTTTGAATTTGCATATGAGAAAAATGACTTAAAGTTTCATCCAATTTATTGATGCAGTTTTGGGGTTCTCCGTATAAGTTTACATACATGTTTAAGATACAATTGATTCTACTTTTGGGGGCTGGCATAATAAGAACACATTCCTACTTTTTATTTATAATTTGAACCCTTATCAGGTTATACACTTTAGCAAAACAACCAATGAAGTCAACATGCATCATTCTGTTATTAGAACTTCAGTGTTCTGTTTTCATTCCTACATTATGCATCTCTGTATATATATATATTTTCTCCTAGAAAATATCCAAGTCCAGTATTCATGAAGATTCTGCTTCACTTTCTTTTCCCTATTTTAAGAATCATACTATATTAAAATTACCCTGAAGTGTTATTAAGTTGACTATTTCTTTCATATTCAGCTTTAGGAAATTAGGTAATAACTATGATTAATATTTTCATTAAAAGTATGTTGCTATATGCACCTTTATAGTAATACATCAAAACATTCGTAGCTTTTTTTCTTTTTAAAAGCCTCAATTTACCTTTGTATTTACTGTGAAATTGGTAAAAATTGGCAGACTGGTAAATAACAAGAAGGACGTATGATCTATACAGAGCCAACTCATTTACTTAGTTAAGCAGAATACAATCAAATATGTTAAATCAACAGAGTCAAGAACTAGACCACATATTTAGGAATAAAAAATATGAAGTATATCATCAGGATGGTAAAAATATTATGGAATGTATTAACTCTAAATGTATCTAGTAGTCAGGAGGGAGCTTCCTTTCATAATAGGCATATTTGGGCATGCTATCTGAAGTAAGAATCCATTCGGTTTCACAAAGTACAGCCAGAACAATGGAGGAACTGGCTGTTCATCAACTTCTTATTACCTAAATCAGGATCGAAAAATATACTCTAATTCTTCCCCACACTATTAAGCTTAATACTAAAATTACTGAATAAAATTATGTAATTCCATTTCCATTGTATACACTCCATTATTATTTACAAATATTATAGAATACAAGGACTTTGTATATTATAAATATGCAGATACTATAGAATGCAAAGCTCAGTGCAGGTTTTAACAGTGTTGGGGATGGATGAACACAGAAAACCCACTTACACCTACATCTGAGAGATGAAACTTTGAGCATTCCCTCTCATGAAACTTCTTAAAACTGGATTAAAACCAATTCTTTTAAGTTTTTCCCCTGAAAACAATCCTTACCTCACTGATTTGGATAGCCTTCATTCTATAAAAAAATCAAGGCACACTATTCCATATTTGCTGTGCAGCCACACAGAAACAGTGAAGCACACAGAATTTAACTTGAGTGATAACTTCAAAGCATAAGGATGTTTCCAAAACAGAAATGCTGGAGTCTCATCTAAGAAAGGTAATTACAGTACAGAGTCACGGTTGATGTTCTACAGAAGTAATTCCATCCTTAGCACTACTTTCACTACCTTTTATCTTCGAAAGGATCCCTGTAGGGCAGAAATTTGTCATACTTAGTCTCAGCCCAAAGAGTTATTTCAAAGTTTAAATTAAAATGTTACGAAAATTAAGTAAATTAATTTCTTCACTACAAAAAATGTTCTCATTTTCAGTGTTGCTATAACTCAGAATAATTTGTTTTACTACCCACACCGATATGAACTTGACTACTGAACAACGTTTTTTCAGCACGGACTCTAACTTCAGTTTAGTATGTCCTTAACAAACCAATAACCCTGTATGCTGTATAATACCTGGTCAGCAAATGTTAGCCTGGGATAGAAAAGTTGTCAATGCCACTTCCAGTTTCTGCGGGCTGAATTATTTACCTTAAAGTCAAGGCAAGTGGCACTTGTTGAGAGAGAGTAAAGAGAAATATAGGGCTAGAATAACTAACAAATCCAGGCTAAAGACAGGAAACGCTGAGTGTGTCCCTATAGAGGCATTGTATCTGGCAGGGGCTTTAAGGAGATGGTCAGAAAAGACTACATAAAGGAGATGGTCTACAGCAAAACTCAAGATAAATCCACGACAGCTCTACTGAGGGCAGATGACACACCTAATGGACGCCATCCAGTAAGTTATATCATCCAACTTGTGCACACTTCTCATAACTCATTTTAAGAGGACCTTGCTAAAAGAAAATGAATGTTGATGTGATACCTCAAAAGGGAACAGATTTTAAGATGAATTCTGTGTTGCTAGCTTACCGTTCAGTCCTGTAACTTTTTATTCAGCTTTTCCTTTGAATTAAGCATACTCAAAGGTATCCCTGAAATATTACTTCCATAACTGACTGAGTAATGGTAGTAATACTTTTATTTAACTATTATAAATTAATTTTTCTCAGATAGATCCATCTTTCTCTCTCATGGAAATACTTGCTAAGACTGTTCCACAGAATTTAACAGTTTTAGTAAAGCTAAGTGAAACCCTTCTGAGAATGGCTACAACCTAACCACTGTACCTATGATTTTGTTTTTAGTAAAGGTTTTATTCTTATGACCTAGTTCTGTCCTTTAAGCATAGCCTTACACATTGCTCTCAAACTGGGTTTAGGGCTTGAGTGGTATTTATTTGATGTAGAATCTTTCTGTGGGCTTTTAGAGCATAGGAGGGTTTTTTTTCGACTCATCATTTATAGTATTTCTCAAAACAGTGTATTTTATATTGGATACAAAATTCTGGAAAAAGCATAGGATCATTCTTAAAAGTCTGAATCATGACCTTTCTGTAAAAGCAAGCCCATGCATAGACTTTTCCTTTGTGTACCACAAGTACTGCCATGACAGTAATAGAAAATTAGAGAACATCGATTTTGTGCTTCTCCCAGATCAAATACTTCCTGATAACTTAAGAAAATGTGGGTACTTCACAACTGCCCAACTACACAATGTCAAGCATAATTTCAAGATTAAGAATTTTATTTAATCTCCTAATCTGTTCATGTGCTTCTTTTTCCAGAACTGTTCGGCAGATTAACACAAAGGCTGACTCAGTAATTGATCAGACCATCATTCTTCAAGGCAGTAACTATGAATTTTATATAGCTCAGAATATCTTTCAGAAAGATGTCAAAAACAGAGAGATGAAGGATCCACTGTATCTTGTACAAATTACTCAGATGGTTAATAATGCTAGAAAAAAAGGACACGTTAACTTGAATTTGCATGGGTTTCACTACAAGCCATTATATAATGTTTTGTCTCTACCAAATAAATAGCTCTCCACTATCAGAAACCTGGTTCTTATGAAAGTACTTTTACACACTAATGAGACATTATGAAACATCTCCGTTAATCTGAAGTAGATTAAGCTTCTTTAATCAGGCATGCACAGAGACATAGAAACACGTGGTGTCTGACAAACTGAGATAATTTGTAAGCTCCTTGAGTAGAGGGAACTTAAGTTGAACAGAAAATATGTTTAAAAGCAATCAAAAAACACAGCTTTCTTTAACGTGGGGTCACTTTTTAGTTTAATTATTTATTTTTTTAATAAAGATTGAACCGCAAGTGTAAATAGTAACCATTGAAGATGGGTTTATCTAAAATCTATAGAAAGGTGCTTACTTTATTTCAGATAAGGAGAAGCTACTTCAAGCATAGCAATGTTGTGAAAGGAGCCTACAATTAATTTTACTGAAAGAGGCATAACAGGAAAGGAAACAAGACTCCAAAAGCAATCATCAGCCAAAGATATCCAGATTCATGAACATGAGGACAAGTATTTTGAAATTTTCTGTGAAAATTTGAATTATTTACTGTGCAATGGAATAGCTTGCCTGGTGTAGGAGAAATATCCAAGTCTGAATTAAAGCAAGGACTCAGATATAATCAATAATTCATATTTATCCCAACAAATGTTAATATTCATTGTAGTCAAGGGATTATAAATTCGTAACATTTACTTTGCATGAAATACCATTTTTTAAAATCTCTCATTCTATGGAGCAATGCATAAATATTCTGACCCAATTACAGTAAAAGTGAGTATATTTGCGCCTGATCTTTTTAGACACAGCAACCACAACCTTGTCTCAGTTGCAGGCATTTTTTTATGATTCATTTCCCTGCTAGACAGCTACCAGAGAAATCCCCACCAGAATCTACTTAATTCACTGGCAATGTAACTCATTACTGGCTAAAAGAAATAATTTTTTTGAGGATCTCTTTCTCACAAGGAGCTGCAAGAATGATGGAGACTGTCACCAAAGAGCACAGCACAGTTCTGGCCTTTGGCAACAAACCTGGAAGATGAGATTGTCAAATAAAATAAAATAAATACGTGAACAAAGCTTAAAAAAAAAAAAAAAAAAAAAAAAAAAAAAGTTCTGTTATTACTGGTCTGATAGTTCTTGTCCTTCTGCAAAATCACCATCACTAGCTGAACCAATGGGTTTTTGTATCTCATTGAGGTGAAGGAAAAACTCTCAATAAACTGGTACTAGCACACCATGTCTATATCAATGTTTATGCATTCCAATGTATATAAAGCAGAACAATTATTAAGACAGATTATCCTGCTTTTGTTCATATTCCATCAGACATGAACTCACATATCTCTAACCCAAAGGTGGACATGCATCTATTAATGGTTATGCTCATAAAGCATTATGCGTCATGAGTAAGAATGGCAGAATCTCCCAAACTAGAAAGATCAAGAGAAACTGGCCACAGAAGCAATAAACATGCCCATGAAGAATATCAGAGCTATGAAATGTGAGACTATCAACGGAAGTCTACTGAACAGCAACGTGAGTAGAGCAGCTACTCAAGGAAAGATGAGAATGTTATCATAAAACCCCTACAGACTGTATAGCTTTTTAAAAAGCATGCAATAGTGTATCAAGAAATACCATTTGGATGGCTATAAAATATCCTAGCATCCTCAATTTATATTAACAGTATGGTACCACTGTAAGTTTGCAACTATGTTGGGGGAGTAAAAGTCCTTCTCTATTTCACATCAGCATAAGATTAAGACAGGAAGAAGGACTATGGCTTTTATTGCTTAAAGAAGCTACGAAAATGCAGAGGAATCATTACAAACATATTACAGAATAGAGGTCATTAAAATTACCTGAGCCAATATTCAGTATGTGGATGATTTGATCATTGCAGGAGAACGGTAAAAAAGATGGTAAGAAATCTGAAGGAAATGAAAAGAAAATAGGGCTTAATATTAACAGAGCTAAAACCAAATAAAAGACAGTAAAACAATAAGAAAAATTAGGACCAAGTTATCCAACTTATAAACGTATTCAGTTCATACATATGGAAGGATTAATGGTTCCTACAGTAGGAAAAGGAAGAAAATGTAGGAATGCCTGATACTTTGAGCTGAAGATATTGTGCAACTCTTAACAATTCTAAAACCCATCCGCAGATACAAAAGGTCATTATAAGGTCCATTATTTTACACAGAAGAAAGAATACACTTTGTAAATAAGTACTGAGATGAAGTACTAAGAATGAATGTAAGAGAAGAGGAATTATGGGAAATCCATTACAGCAAACAAAAGATAATCCTGGTATCAGCAGTGCATGGAGTATGCTAGATGTTTAATGTCTCTTGCAAGTTCTGCCTCATAATGGCCAGGCTTGTGGCCAAGTAAAGCGTAAGATTAGATGGTCCACGAGGCTTTTGTTACCTCTCATCTCTGTAACTTGACAAATGGCATTGTTATCTGTGCCATATTCAACACACTAATGACCTGGATCAACTCAGAAAAACAGGCTGTTAACTAACTTATCCTTTCTTTTCTAAACTTGAGCTTTCTTTTAATTTCAATATGAATCATATGTTTATGAGAAAGTTTTCTGCTAAATGCAACTTGCAGATGCTGATGCAGAAGTGATTAGCACACTTGCTTGTCTTGTAAATATGCTGCAGGAATTGTTGGCTTTCATTCATACAAAAAGTGCTTATAAGCTATTTTCAATACGTAGAGTCTCAAAATGTCAAAGATCAAAGACTCATTAAAATATATTAAATTATAGCTGCAAAATGAGCTATTAGAATACTATTTTTGCATGCACAGTTCTGAAAAATGAATAACATTTCTTTAATGTATCATCACTGATTCTCATTTGGCAAGCTCAGCATTTACAAAGCCAAAGAACTCCACATCATCAAATTCCATTGTAATTCTACTTGATCTGTATTAAGGGTAGAAATACTGTTAGAGTCACCTATTATGCATTAATTTGGTTTATTTTAATGAGCTTTTCTTTAACTTTACTACTGTGAAATACAAAGCACTGAAAATATTTACACTGATTCCCAGCTCTTCTCTCTCAGAAAAGATTATTTTCAGGCTGTGCTTATGCAAGCACAAGTCTCATTTGACCATCTATTAATTCTGCTCTAATTAGCATAAATTGTTCATTTCTTATTTACAATATTTAGCAGTTTTCACAGAGCCAAACTCCTGCTGACCAACATCTATTTTCCAATGATGAAAGGTCAAATCACTGTAAGGGCCATAACAGTATTCTTAATATTCATTTAAAAATAAAATAAAATGCCATTTTTTTCCTTCTGACAAAAAAGAATGTGTACTGATTGCACATTTAGCAGGATGTGTATCTGCTGATCTCTTTAGTTACACTGACCCTCAAGATAAAAGTATATTTTGAATCTTAAATTCCAGTAAAACTTTTCTGATAAAGTTAAAAATTGACATCAACTTCAACATTTCTACTAAGATTCAGTTCTGTTTATGATGACTTGATAAAACAAAGTGGTTAGGAATCAAGTTTATTGGCTCCTACTAGACGTTCATGCCAAATGCAGTTTGGTTCATGCTGGATCTTTCAGTCTCAGGCATCATCACTTCTCATAAAGGCATTGCAGGGCAATTAGGCTCTCATCTAATCTTGGAAGTTTTTAATAGTCTCAGCTAAGATATTTAGACTTCAGAATAAATGGGCAACCTTGACTAGCAGATGAATTGAGAGAGAAGAAAATTACTGTACCATATCTGAATAATTTCATCTTGGGTGGTACCAGTAGATGGGTTTGCTCATTTGCAGCGCAAGGTCAGCAAGTGAAAAGCAGACACTTTCAGGCCAAGCCTGAATGGAAAAGCCATTCTGGCAGCATTTATATTCACAAGAAAATGGCATCTTTTTTTCTGTGCTACCTATGCCATGGCTCCCTCACATCAGAGGCCCCTTTTTGCACAGCCCTCTTGCACCACCCACCAGCACCTCCTGCATTCAGCACGCATTTTTTCTAGGCTCTGCCTTTCCACTGGGTTCTATCTTTCCATCCCATCTTCTTGCTAGGCTTGTTCTCACCTTATCTCTGGATCTCATCTTACCCAATAAGGTTTTACAGATATATTTCCTTTTGCTTTCAGTGACCATGTTATTTACACTATTTGGTTATTTTGATGAAATACTAGAGTACTAAATTGCTTTATTCACAAGATCTTGAAAACTCCATGCTCATATGAGGAGATGAAAAGTGAGCGTAACAGTCTGTAACTGCTAGAGGCTGCTATGGTTAGGAATAGCTCCATCTTCCAGGATCTATAAGGAAAGCAGCAGCATAGCACTCAGTGCTCCAGGCAAATGGCAGGCCAACACTGGCTTTCAGCATAAGACTGGTTTTGCTTCTACAGAAATGAATGGCTTGTTATTCAATTCCTTGCACCAATACTTTGGTGAACAGTGATTAATATTTGGTATCTGCTATCACAGTCTGTGCAAAATACATGCATTTTTACCCCCATTTATCTTCTGTTTTCAAAGAATATTCATGGTAACGATATGTTTCGCGTGAGAAGTTGCCTCTGTTACTAGTGACATGAGTCAGTATGTCACCTGTTTGATGAACAGTGTGCAGGTTTTCACAAAGTGACTATCTGCTGCTTAAGCCCTTTCACCTACAATATTTTTTGTCACTGGTAACTCAGACTACATCTCTGGGAAGGTGTTTAAACCATGCTGTGCACACATGAAAAAGCACACTGGCTTATTCAAAACTTGAAACCAGTAGTTAAGTTCTAGGAATACCAAGCCAACTCTTACAAACAAAGTCCTAACACTTCAGATTGTTTTGTATAGATGTAAAAAACAGCAAGTACTCAAGTGCTAATCATGCTTTGTTCATGTAAAACTCATTCAGGAAAATAGCTGCTGTCACTTTATTGCTCACAGACAGATGTTAAACTCCTTGCAACAGCAGTCTCCCTGACTTCCCACCTTCCCCAACCTTCTGCTACATGAACCAGAACAAGTAGTGATTTACAATGCTTATAAATACTGTTCTCCAGATCATTCTTCCCAGCTGGCTCCCCCAAAACATGCAGTAAGCAAAATCACAGAATTGCAAATAGCACAATTTTGCAACAGTTTCAGAGTATTTTTAAAGGCCTTGTTGTTTTTTAAATAATAATAAATAAAATAAATAATTGATAGATATTAAAAGACTGCTAGGAAAGTTTGCTAGCAATTTATGGTAGAGACAATAGAAAGAAAGAAAGAGTATTCATTTTACATTATTACTTGCCACCTTGTCAAGCTATCAAATAAGACATAAGATTTTAGTACAGATTAGAAAGGCCTAAAAACCCTGTTCCAGAATTTAAAGCACACCCATACAGCTGAAGAGGTCTTGAAAAGCCTCTAGCCTGACTCCCAGAACTATGTGAAAGTACTCCTTTGTAAACATCTGAATAACTATTTTTTAATTGCACAAACTACAGAAAATGTTGGTTGTATTGCCATGTATTGATAGGATGGTGCATTTTATACTACTTGCTGTACTCTGATTAGTCTAAGACTTACATTTTCACAAGGCAATCTTCCAGTGAAAATTAAATAAGGAAATGTCACGTGGAAATACACATGTGAAGTTTCCACCCTGTATCCAAAAGACAATGAGAAGAATATATGTTATAATTATTCTAAACCCCTTTCACAACACCATAACTAAGACCTTTGCTTTTATCTGCCAAAACACATCTTCAGTCATTCATAACTAACATGCAACAAATGTAAGGACCTAGTAATGGTAGGAAATTGGCTGTGTAACATTTTTCATCTTTACTCACATGTAAAAGATGCATATGTAGCTGTTATTTCAGATAGATAACAGTAAATTGAAATAGTATAAAATCTGTAAAACTAGAGTTTTACAGGGAGCACATTATTTGATTATAAGAAGAAAGAAGACAGACTTTATATAAAGGATTATGAGCAAGTGATTCCCAGGGTCAGAGCCTGCATCAGTTACAGTGGGTTGAAACATAGCCCTGTTCTGAGGTATGGTTTTATGCTCAAAGGGAATGTAAAGGCTAATGCAAAATCCTCCAGATTTTTCAGTAAGAATTGTTCATTTTCCTTTCTTTCTGGAGGGACATGTTTAATCCTCATGTATGTTAACAAGCCTTCCACATAACAGTAAGTGAACAAAACACAGTTCAATTTTTTTTAAAGGATTTCAATAAAGCTGGAGTTTTCAAACTAACACAGGCAGCTTTTTGTCATAAGCAACTGGAAAATGCAGCATTATCTTCTTGAAGAAATGAAGAGTTATTGGAAGGCATCTCATAGCTGTGCTTTTACCTTTGTTGTCTCCACCCATAAGAACAACACATTTTTTTCTTTGCTGTATGATTTACAGTGGTCACTTCATGGTCTTCATGGACCACTAAGAAGTACAATAGTATTTGGTGCATGATTTATTATAAATAAGATTAGTATCTCAGATAGTCCTATCTTTTTTAGGATTCCAAAATAAACACTGTCTTAGGCAGGTGATTTTTTTCAATTACCCTTTAAAAAAAATCAGTTACAAGTGACACAATAAGCAAATATATATGGCTAAAATATTGTATTATCTCTGCTGCAGTAACATGCCTTAAGAACTAAGCTTCATATTAAAACAAAGTAGGCCAATTTGTTTCACAAATTTCAAAAATCACTTATTTAAAGAGTTTAGTCTGCATTCCTGGATTATCAGTAACTACTCTACTCCTTAAATCCTCAGTCACCAGGACCTTTTTGGTTCTAGACCTATTGTAGACCTTTTCGAGTTATATTTAATAGTAATATTAAAGCATGCTATCTATTCTTTCCTTAATTCTGAGCAAAAGAAAAGGAGAGCATTCTTTTCACAAAAAAGAAAAAAAACATATCTGCATGTTTAGAAGTACAGTACTTGATTGTTTGGGAAGTGTGCTGAAAAAATTATAAACATAGATGTGGACAGGTCTTGAAGAAAATTAATGGACAATGGAGAGAAAAATCTAATTTCAGAAAAAACACAAGCTTCAAAAGGGAAGACATACAAATGAACAGCACTAGTTTGTAATTGGTGATACCCAAAGAAAATCTGCCACGGGAATTAGCAGTTATTAAAATATAAAGCTGTGCACCATTAGTGTACTTACTGGTTAATGCTTGAAAGGCATTTTGAAAATAGGATGTACAGTGTAAGTGATAATTATTTAGTATAATGCAAAATTCTTTGCCTTCCTGAGAAACTAGATCACCCAATATCAGTGCATTTAAAGGAAAAAATGTTTATGCATAATGAAAAAAAAATAATTTGAAAGAAGTAAGTTCCTTCATCAGAGCTCAGCCATTTTAATATAAGAGATGCAACTCAAGCTCATGAGTTCACCTCTGTGAAAATCTGAGGTCTATGATACTGAATGTCATACTGGTTCTTGAAAAAAGAATTGGTACGAATGTAGATAAAATGAATCATAACTGATCAGTAAACCCCATTTTCCAGTTAATTTAGAGCTACAGGAATGAGTGGAGGTTGAGGTTCTTTTATTACCTGCAGACACCCATAGGGGTATGGGAGCAAATAAAACCCCTAGGTGTGGCAACAGGTTCAGTGTGAGCAAAGAGACTGAGACAAGGAATACACAGCTCAGGAAGGCAGGCTAAGGACTCTCTAAACTGGAGTCAGACAGTTGCTGAAGGAACTAGACAGAACAGCGAGGCTGTTGCAAAGCACTGGGGTCGCAAAACAGATTTAGCTGTGGAAGAAATTTAGAACTACTGTCAGGAGGAGATGAAATTAAGGATGTAGGAGAGAGAGGAGTTGCAGAGCAGTCTGGTACTCAGACAGCTTGGGGCATGACAGCAATGTGCAGATTTGCCTCTTCCAGATGAAAACACAAGAATTCCTCCTCTGCGGACAGGATCCAAAATTCCTGAATTTCACTATTCCTCTATGGATACAGCATATCTTTCAGGCTATCTAGAGCTTGTTTCTGTACAGAATGACAGCCTAGCCCCAAGGATCTATGATATCAAATGGAATTTCTTGTTCCTCAGTTTAGTGTTTGGTAGATTAAACAGAATTATATTAAACAGATACTTTGCAATCAAAAGTGGAGCATGCAACCTAAATCTTCTCTTCCCTCCCACATGCATTGAATAGACCACCAAACTATGGTACACCATTTACATGGTCCTATATTGTCCTGCATCACCATTTACACGAGTGAGAGATCAGCAGCTAGTTACTATTTTGGTTTATGCCTGTAGAAGCAATATAATGGTTCCATACACCCCCTGTTCTGAAAGACGGTAATCATGTTTTCGTATTTTTTTCTAGAATTCTCATCATCATTGTAACAGTTTTTTACCAACACTGATCTTTAAAACATTCATATCAGCTAATCAGATGGATTTATTGCTATTTTACAGATAGGAAATTTAGACTAGGAGAGTTAAAATCATCCACTCAGTTCATATTTTTAACTCATCTTCTGCGCAAAATTACAGCACATATTGGCCATCTCTTTGGAGGAAACACAATACATCATTTTATTTTAGAAATAAGCAAACTTCAGAGACAGTTCAGTACAATGTATTTTGTAGTTTCCTAGGCAGAATAGAACAAAATGTTTCCACTTCTTATAGTCTTTACATTACATTTGAGTGATAGAGAGTGAAGATTATGTAACAGAGGTAGCAACAGAAGATATGGCAGGGCACAAGGTGCCACATTTGGAAAGAATAAGCATGTCAAAACAGATGCGGAAAGTTGGATTTGATTGCTTTATAGGACAAGATAAGGAATAAAAGAAAGAGGAACGGGCAGCAATTCCATTTCAGCAGATTGTAACCTTGTTGGCAGCAAAAATGCTCCAGGCAAAGATCTGCACACAAAGAACAATAATCCATTGATTCCTTCTTCCTCTTTCTCCTTCAGGTATGAAGACTGAGCAGAACAGGCATCTAACTCCACATGTTTTAAAAAGTATCCTAGCTTTAAGGGGATTTAAGATATATCGCAAACAATTCTGCTTTAAGTAAAAACCAAAACCATAGGAATCCACAATCCTGCATAACTTGCATTCAGGGTAAACATAAATTGAAAAGAGAAGTTAAGAAAGATTAAGGCAAACTTCCAGTGATTTCAACAAGCTTTGGATTAAGATCCTTAAAAAAATGACAATGAATATCAAACAAATTAAGTAAAAAGTGAAGACCAAGATTCTCAACACAGAAAGCAAGCTGGCAATCATCCTGGCTTTGAGCTGAATTATTTTTCAAGATGGGTGCAGATTTTATCTGAGCATCTAGTATATTTTGTCCCTGTACAGATTAATGGCATAATTATATTATGATCACTTTAGTGCGAAAGTTAAGCTATTGAAAATTAAAATTCACATATACCAGTCCCATCCAAATTAGCCTTCTCAATGTGCCCTAATATTGACAAGATCATGGTCTACAGAAGAAAAAAAAAATCCTTGGAAATGTCATAAAACCAACAGTTGCACACTGCACATTGCATGCTCTTATTGAGGCAGAAGCTCAAAAGCTAATTCTATGCATACTAAAAGACAACAGACATCTCCTCTTGAATTCATTTGAGTTGGAAACAAGCTTTAAAAAGTTAATGTTTTGTCCTCTGAGGTAAAATGGTTATTAAATGGAAAAGATGACCTCTCTTTTTGCAGCTAAGACTAAAGAAGCATTTCTCTCAAAGATTCCAAATCAAGTGTCAATTTGTTACTCCTTCGAAAGATTTCTCTTTGGTAATCCCCTTACCATAAAAGACTAAACTATCAAAGAAAAATGACTACTACAGTTGATTTATTTTAGGCTGCAAAGAACTACAGAGAACATGCTCCTTCAAAAGAACATCATTGCATCCTCTTGTTATGCAGGTATCACTGAAGCTAGCAACTGGAGAGCAACACACAATCAGAAACACAGAGCAAGGTGTTTCATTCACAAGAGTAATCAAAAAAAATATTTAAAGATACACTGTGACAAAAAAGTAAAGCAACTATATAGTCACAGAGCAAAATTAAAGAAAACAAAAAAACCATCACAGGAATGTATTTTGGACCCCAAGCAACACATTTTTTCTTATAGCCAAAACAATGCCCAGGAAAGCACTCTTACTCACTTGCCTCTTTTCTCCTCTTAATGCAGCTAGTGGCTCAAGTATCAGGTAACACTCAATCAAAGCATTTCTGTTCAGATTATCAGTATTGCATAGGGATTGTATTTACATCACCCATTTTTTCACTTATTAATATGATTTGCCAGCTCATTGACTCAAAGTCACATTTATGCCTCACTGAGTAAAGTCTTAATTACTACCAAATACCAAGATGCTATCAATATGTATATAAGCTGTATCTGGTGCATAATTATAGCGATTTATTAAGAAGGTCTCACTGAAAATTGTGCATTTATATTTTATATTTCTTTTTCAAGAAGAGTTGAAAAGTAAAAGTTACTCTCTTCCCATATAATTTGTGCAGAAATACAAAGTATCCTCAACTCTTACGTGAATTAAATGAGGTAGCACGAGAGGGACTGACAAGAGTTTAAGTGCTAAGTGTACTGAAAGATTCCGTAGTCATAGAGGGGACATTAACAGATCATAGAATCAGTAGGGTTGGAAGGGACCTCTGGAGATCATCTAATCCAACTCCCCTGCTCAGCAGGTAAACAACTGGCCCATACAGGGATTGAACCCACAACCTTGGCATTATTAGCACCATGCTGTAACCAACTGAGTTAAACCTAACGCCCAGAAGGTCTTTTCCTCCCCATAGCCCAAACTGGCAAAATAAAACCAGAGTAAAGTAAAACAAAATAACACGGAGAACACAATAGAGAAGACAACACTGGCAGGAACCATCAATGTTCATGATCTCCTACGAGCACTGTGACTGCCTCTTTTGCAGCCACGCATCCTCCTTACATAGGTACTCACCACATGAGAAAGTGACAAAAAGCTACTGAGTGGCTTAAAAGGAAAGATATCTCCTCAGATTTGGCACTATATTATTATGCGGGTATTATGAACAACTACTTTATAGTCTGCATACCTATGCATGTAGACATTTGTAGTGATCAAATGCTTTTCAGTATCAGTAACTATTTGTATATGTGATTATAATACCTTAATACATAACACTAGCAATGAAGACATAAAAATCTAGGAAGTCTGTTTGGTATCTGATATAATCATTATGGTGTCTTAGCTCTTTAATTGTTTGAGTTCAAAGTAAAAATACAAAGAAATAAACTTCCTCATTTTGTTTCCTCAGAATGAAAAAAATGACAATACTGGTTTGCTCACAGCATGTGAGGCAGATCTAATTATTTCAGGGCATTTGGCAAATAAGAAATGTTATTCAATCTAAATTTTGCATTATATTCAGTTGTTTAATCATGGCTAGGGAAAGTTCTAGACACTGAAATGAATATATTATTACAAATGAACATGAATTGATTTACTAAGAGAATGAAAATTAAAATCATATATCAACATTTGTCACTATTTACAAGAAATATTGTTAGCATTTTGGCAAATTGAACTTAAATAAAATATTATCCACACAAATTCTAAAAGATGGAGATTTTTAACAGCAGTATCTGTTGTCCATATGCAACAACATTTAATTAGGCCTATAATTAATAAATGTATATTGACAAATGATCATCCATTCAGGCTGACTGAAATATTATAAACAGCAGCTGTAATGGGAGATAGGGAGAAGGGAACTTTATCCACAGCATTTATACACTGCAAACACTTTGCGTTCAAATAGGTACATACATTGTCAGATATGGACACAACATATTCACAATGATACGCCCATGTACTATTTCACAGTAACCGTATAGATAACAAAAATATGAATATAGCTCCATGGATGTCAAGAGCAAAAATATCACCAGCTCAGAGGGATCGGTCCCTCTGGTGACTAGCACTATGCTCTGCTGTTAGCAATTCACTTCTAGCAACTATACACTTAATTAAAAGCTGTGGAATAGAGCAAGAAAAAACAATTTAGAAAGTAAGGTGGAAATCAGTATACTGCCAGTGAGGTGAAAATATAGACAAGTACGTTTCTCTTTATCTTAACTTTCCCACTTTCTTGGACCTGTATCTCATAAAAGCAGAACATACATGCCTCAAAAAGCAACACAACGGTATTGGATTCTGAATGCATATTTTGGTTATGCCTCCACTGTATTCATGAAGACACCTACTGCATATATTCCGAAGGTCACATACATGCACCTATCAAGATTACTCCCATATTGCATGTCTGCAAGTTTTCCATTTCAGTGCTACCAGTCAATTACCCAGAGCAATGCAATGAAAGACTTCCTATTTAAATAAAAGCAGCAAACTGAGTTTCTTTCCTTATTACAAGTAAATTGATTCATTAAAAACTTGAGGAAGGCCTTTCCTAGGTAAAGCCATCAAAAAGTATATGCAATGAAAGCCTCAAAGGAAGTGTCCTGATTCAAAATACTGTCTTTTATACACACCTTTGATCTGGAGTCACTTCATTGCAGCTGATGCTATTTTGCTTGTCTGACAAGATGGTGGCCCAGGCTAGAGTTTAGACATTCCCTAATCCAAGGGGTAATGCCCTATGCAATGGCCACAGATGGAGCTCCTACACTTCAAATGTTATTCAGTAGAGTTGCTAGGCATCAGTTAAGGCAACAGTTAAGTATCTTGCCTGGTAGTTGCTCTCTTTCATAACTCTAGAAAACATATCCAGAGTTCATCAATGGATCTAAAAAGAGATTTCATTGTTTCTTTAACTCTCAAATTTGAACAGTCCCTAAAAAAATAGTTAAAGTCTCTGGAGAACATTAGCCTTTCTGCAGAGGCTTGCATATTTAACTACAGAGCTAGTGTTAGTTTCTTAAAGCTCTCTCCCCAGAAAACAAGGAGTGATCTTAGGATGGCAGATAAACAGGAGTGGTTAAAGCAAAGCTTCAGGGCATGTAGAGTAAGTCAAACTACATATATATCCTTGTAACACAAAGATAGGCATAAGGATAAACACTGGTTTCCAAAAGGGTATTAAGAAACTGGAAAAGAAGATGGCAGGAAAGGAGCTCCAACTACAGTCCCTCAAAATGACCACTAAAATAAATTCCAGTAATGCTTCAGTTATCACTGCAACAGATGTATTTTTAAGACAAATTAAATACACAGTGAGAGCAAATATGAAGTTTTACTTTGGCAGTTGATAAGCACTCTTGGTCTCCTTTTTAAGGGTAATCAGAGAAGTATAAAACAAAAAGGGGATAAAATCATTCAAAGGTGTTTAGATTCATGCTTTTAAACATTTGACTTCTCTAAAGGCACAGAAAAATGACTATTGTCCCTGAAATCAGTGGAAGAATACTGTGAAGACACTTCAAAAAACTCCAGTAGGCCTTAGCTGTATTCAGCTTGTCTGGCCCTTTGAAACTTCTGAAAATTTAAGCACAGCTGAATTAACCTAAGGTATATTGCTTCAGTGAGGTATATGAGTAAGGTATATGGCCTGGTGTATGTCTTACATTTACCATTTGTAGGTGCCTTTTATTTAAAATGATTACTAAACAACTTAAACAAATGTTACAGTGTGCAGAGTTTTATCACTCACCATGAAAATGTAGGCACCCAAGGGAAAATGCAGAACCTGTTGAAAAGTACTGTTATACCAGTATAAAAACATAGCTTATAACACAGGCAAGAAGTAATTCTCAAAGGCATCACTATGCCACCATGTAGTCATTAAGGTTTACATTAAAAAAAAAAAAAGTGTTCAAATAATTTTGTTGTTACATTATTTCTAATGGTATTGCTGTTTTCGCAGTGAACAAGAGCTCGTTTGAAGACTTATGCTTAAGTCTCACAAGTCCTCCAGTTGAAACATTCGTGCTCTTTCTCTTACACCTTTTCTAGTTCACAATAGTACCATTTTATTTATATGTTTTTCTTTTCTGTTTTGAAAGAAAAAAAAGTAGTATACTCGACTATCGAGGAAAAGAAATACTTTGTGGCCTTTCTCTTGTGCAAGGTACTTGGCCCTTTCATCACTTCTATTTCCTTTCATCGCCTCTAATGAATTCCCTCGGACCAAACAAGAATTCAGTCCTCCTTCTGCTAGGTATTTCTAGATTTCCAATAAACCCATAAACATGTCTGTTCACCTCTGCACTGAATTTCATTCCTTATGACTGTCTTTTATCCACTGCCAGACCCTCTTCTCAACTTGAAGCTGCTGTAGCTTCTTTCACAGTTCCTGCCTGCCTCTGGCCACAGCTTCTGGTATGATCAGACCCATGCTGCCCTCTTACAATTTTCTTATGAAAAAAGTCATTCAAATAATGGCAGAAGTCATGCTGGCAATGGAAGATGAAAAAAGAGAGGGTATCTGAGAGCTGGAAGCTGGGTCAAAATTGCTTCACAACAAACCAGCAGAACTATATGAAAAGCTTTCCTGGTATTTACCTGGGAACTATTTCAGTTCTATGAACTGTATTTCTAGCTCCTTAATCTACACCTTACATTCCTCAGAGTAAAATACAGTATTCTTTGAAAAGACTAGCACCAGATAGTTGTCAAATCCATCTTTTGGATCAAGTCAGTGTTCTTCCACTGTTTCTCAGTTATAACTGTGTTCTACTTCCTGTTTTTTAAAAACTATTCCAAAACATAGCATAGAAATGCAAACACTTGAATAAGCTCTTGTAAAGAAAACAGATTCATAAATTCTCGTAATTTTTTGTATGGGTAAAATCTGACCTAATGCAGACACCCTCTGTACCCCTCAAGGCTTCGGTGTGAGGCTAGAATGTCATTCTCTGTTGATGATTTTCACGCACATTTCATGTTACTTTATTTGAGCATACTATATGACTACACGTTTTTCTTACAATCACATAATAAGCTTATTTTGAATTTGAGTACAAAAATAGCCTTTGCCATTTAAATGATAATATAATTCCTATAAGGATCTTGATTGGGAATTATCTCAAGTATCTTTCACATGAAAGGAGTATTTATTATTCTAATTTTGTATCCTGAACAATGGAGAATGTGAAAGCCATCAGTAATATTTGTTTTGCAATTTGTTTTCTTTAGTGTGCTGTATTAACCCACCACTGCATGACATATAATCAAAAATAAATGCAGCTATTGAACATTAAAATAAAACAACAGCCCAAAATGTAGATATTCTTTTGTACCTACAGCACAGAACTCATGCAAATTACACAAACACCTACCATCTAAAGAGCTACAAAAGAAAAGCTGCGGAAGAACTGATTTCAAACTTTGGCCCATTTGTTGTTTCAGTTACAAGTAGCCCATTTTTCCACATAAGATGGAGACAGTAGTTTTGTCTGGTACAGTAACTGCTATATTGCTGTTATTCTTTGAGAATAATTTAGCTTCTGTAAAAGGGTAAGGTCAGTTGTTATTTTGTCTGAATCTACCTGTCCTCTGCCAGGAAGAACAGAAGACTGATTTTGTTTGTCTTTCTTCAGTAGTTTTGAAAACTGATACTGCCTAAGAGAAAGAACTATGGAACCCTGAGTCCTACTGTTGTTATCTCTAGAGACCTAACCGCTTGACAGAGCTGCTCACTGTTAAGGCTTTGCTCTTGGTCTTGTTGAATTCTCCTGCGCAGCTTGAATTGTTACAAGTTTGGTCTTAATGAGCTTTTTTAATAGTCAGGTCTCAACAGAAGATTATACCACGTCACTGAAGTTCTCTCTCTCTTTCTTGTCTATTCAGAAGACTCTGTAATCTTCCTTGATGTCACTGGGTAGTCTCCTCAGCAGCTCCTGCAATTATTTTAGTTTCAGCTGAAATGAAATACTACAAAGAGCAACGTTTTGCCCTTGAATGAGCCTGTGATGAATATCACTTATTGCAGACAGATACTCCAAAAGTGAAAATTGCATAGTTTAGATTAAAGCTGAAGGGAATGCTACAGAACAGTACCTGCTTCTTTTAGCATTATTTTTATGACACTGCCACATCTAACATTTAGACTCCAATTCAGTGTTTTGATTAAAGGAGAGTCAGTGTCTAGAAGCTATATTTTGTGTTCTTTCTGGTACTTTCAGCCTCAAGTACAGGTACTGTGGTTGTATGCAGACACTGACTATGGACACTACAAAAAGTATTACTACTATATCACCATTCATCTGACAGTGCTATGGTAACCATTATAGTCACTATGAATATGATCTGACCACAGGTACAGCCACCAGAAAAACTACTACTCCAGCTTCTTTTACCTAAGCAATAACTGTATTTTATTTCTATTCCCTTTCCTTTTTTTCTCCTTATCTTACTTTTTTTTAATAGAAGCAAGGTAGCAGTTTTTTTCCCCTTGGTATTCAAGGAAGATTAAAGACTCTCCCCAAACTATCACTACTCCCCTTTCATATATACAGTCACCACCTCCACTGTTGGTGTTTTCTTTACTTTTTTCTCTCAGTCTCTTCTTCTTACAAAATCAATTCTGCTCCCCACAGACATGTTTAACATTCAAATATCTGCCAAAGCTCACAGAAAACAACAAAACGTGCCTTGCAAAGGCTTCCCAGTTCCCGTAACACACCACACAGAGAAGATCCAGCTCACAAAAATAAAGCATGAAGCAGCAAAACCTACTGCATGGTCTTCACTACCCAGTCCCTTTCGCTGTTTGCTTTTCAAACTGAGTAAGCAAATCAGCTCTGTAGGAATACTGCTTTGTCTGTGGAATAATTTGAACAGGTCAAATGATGGGACCAGAATAGGTTAAAAATCAAAAACTATGGAAGAAAGAATTGTGATGCCAGCTGGCATTGAAAAATGAAAGACTTTGAAAGGAGTCTACTAATTTAGTCTTTTAAACTGTCTGACATTTCTGTGCAAGGGCTATGTTTTTTGTGCAATAGCTGTTTATGTACAGAAAAGAACAATTATATGCTCTGCACTGATCAACAGAAGTCAGTCTTCTCTTGCACACACTGAACTGCTAAACTCAAAGCAACGGTGATCTGACCACTATTTTAAACAGAGATTTCAGAAACAGAACTATAAAGTTCAGCATTTCTTAAGGGGATAAACACTGAAAAGTATATTGGGAGAAATTAAAACCTCCAGGAGAAAATAGAGCAAGGATTCCCCCTAATGGAGAAACTATAGACTTTCCTAAGACTCCCATTTCGGCTTTAAAAAAACGTCAATATAACAGGGCATGTTGGTGTTCAATTCACTTGTCTTAACTAGTATTGTTAAGGGTTGGAATTAAGAATCATGAAATTCAAAGGGAAGTGACTACAAAATAAATAACATGCAAAATGAAAATCAGAATATTCCAGATGTCACAAATAAATAAATAAATAAATAAATATGGTGGCTAAGTGAAGGATCCACTGTGGTGAAACCTTATGGCCTACTCTCCTGGCTTCATATTAGGTATTATTACAGCAAATGGAACTACTTGGTAAAGTTCTACTTAGGATAACTGAAGATTTCATTACCCTGCACTGAGTAAGGTGAGATTTAGTTTATACCAGCAGCATGTTCAGCTCTGCAGGTCTGTGACTTTGCTACTGTCATTCTAGTGATCTCGTGATCTATCAAAATCCAGATATGATGTCTATAGTTTAAATAATATATATTATCAAATGTGAAAACCTCATTTTTTAAAATGTTTCATATTCCATATATATGGAGCTATTGTTTTTAACTTTCTTTATAATAATATTGAAAATTTTTAGCTGAACTGCTGATTTCTTCCAGAATGAAGAACATTTTACAGATCGCATTGACATCCACTTGCTATCGTACTAAACATTTTGTAGGTTTCATATCAAAGTTCTTAACTACATAGACTTTCTTGAAAACAGTTATGCCTACAGAATAATTCCTATTGCTAGTATCAAGTTATCCTATGTCACCAGCTCAGAAGAGAATGTTAAAAGAACTGCATCTATCATCAGGTTTAAAATGTATGATCAGTATAAAAACAGTTTTTCAGACTTACTTCCCTATACAAGACCAGTTGTAAAAACTGTTCATATTAGTCTTTCACTTAATTCAGTCACAGATTTCACCTTCAGATTAGCTTTCATAGAAAAGACCTGACAGCATCAAAAATGTTGACCAGCATGAGCAAAAAATGCCAAAGAAGACAGAGGTGACTACAAGTCCATACATCTGAGCAGATTTTATCTCCTCCACCCAAGACCAGCAACTTTTGTTGTCTTTACCTTAGATCTTTCTGGAGTACTTCTAAAATATACAAGTCTTAGCATACTGTAAGGACCAGGATCGGTTAAAGATTTTAAAATTTCAGTAACTTTAAAAGGACTGGCCATTTAAAAGCAAATGTGTGAGAAAAATAGGTTTCAGTTAAAAGGGTTAAAAATAAAGGTATAGTCTATAACATGCTGAAAGCTTATGTTGCTTATGACAATTTACTTACTGTTACTACCATATATATTCTAATCTTTTGGGGGTTTGGCTGTATTTTTAAATAAAGATAAATAATCAAAGAATTCAGAAATTTTTTCCTTTCATTGCCCATCTTCTTTGCAGTCAAAGAAGATTCCAGGTAAAGACATTTCATAACAGAGACACACACAGAAAATGAAATAACCTATATTAAGGAGAAATTTAAAGCCATTAATAATTCCTCACATCACATCAGTGTCCAGATCCTGAGTCAACACTAGAACTCTCTTGGCCTAAAGAGAGCTACACAGCCAGATGTGGCTGTTCCCCTTCCCCCTCCAAAGGATTACAGACCATTAAGATAGCATAAACTTTGATATGAAGCAAAGTCCAACCCCCAGTGACAAAAAAACTATTACTTCAGTCAGTAAGAAATCCTTTAATTTGAGGGGAAGTGGCATTTACTAACCATAGCTACCTTTTCCTACAGGAAAAAAAAATAGATGTTTTATATTAGAAAGCAGTTACATAGATTTTTTTTTCTTCTCATGAAAAATAAGCTTGATTTCTTTGAGTAAAGAGTAAGGTAATGGGAAGTCCACTAACATAACCACCACAAGAGATCCTCTTTGGTTCACATGTTCAAAAGCATGCAAAAGCAATAAAAGCAATAGTTCACTGACTTAAGATCAATAGACTTAGTATCTACTTACACTGCAAATAAACAAGCTTACTCCCTAAAATATCATGATTTGACTGAAAGTTTTGTCATTTTCTCCCTAAACTTTATTTCAACATATAAGAGAAATATAAGCAAAATTTTCTAAGGTTCTCATAGCTTGCAGAAATATGCTACTCAAAGCTTGCTCTTTCCCCAGAATATCAGAGACATTTCAAGTAAGTACAACTAGAACAACACCTTTATGGACTCCATATACTTACATTTCATGTGCAAAACTGAAACAATATCTGCAATCAGGTATGCAGAAACGTCCCATATCCAGGGAAATGACAATTTAATGAGATAAGCTCATTTTAAATTTTTTTATTTGAGCACACGTGTAATCTAGTGCAGATTTACATTTGGATTCTGGTTCAGATTTATGGCTTGGACCCATTTCTGATGTTATTTTCTTCATGGATTTTTTATGCAAGGAACATCACCTTCTGTTGTTTCCACTTGTAGCCTCAAAGTATGACTCTAAGAAACTGTGTTAACTGGGGAAAGTATAAAATTGTCAAGAATGTGGTCTATGGAATTTTTCAATAGCAGGACAAGTACAGAAAGATGACGTCTGGGAAAAAAAAATGTCTTTGTCAGCTTGTAAGTCTTGCATGGATACATGATCATGAACATTCCAAGAACACTGGCAAAACAACGTATCAAAAGCCTAAAGATATTCCTCTGAAGAGATGAAAGAAATAACATTAAAGCAAACAGCTAAACTTAGAGAGAAATCAGAGCAATGCTATATTGTTTTGCTTAGACATCAAAAAAAATATTCCTGTGAAATATAATGGTTCACAAAGGAGAGGAAGATTCATAATATCCACATTTATATTCTTGTTGAGTCTTGTTTTTCAGATTAAAAAAAAAAAAAAGGTTGAAAGATCAGAATATTGGAAAGTCAGGGTTCTCCGTAAACATGAATTAATCATCTACTATTATAATTATGGATTATTATTCAATTGCATGATTCAAGGCTAAAGTTATTACATCTTACATAACTCTGTCCTGGAAAAATGAATTTACCTGAAATGGACTCATTTAATTTGAGGCAGAACAAAATCTCAATACAAAACCTATAGGAAAATCCTGCGGTAATTGTGGTGCAATATATTCTTTCTAAATCTAAACTAATTCAATAATTTTGCATTTCTAATGTTTATTTGCATGCTTCAGGCTCAGAAAACTTGTTATTCCACTGAGGGAGTTGGATTTTGTATGACATCTGATGAGAAAATGCTCAAATCTTATGAATTTTATTAAAATATTTTGATATTGTTATTATAACATTTAAAAAAAATACCATGAAGGTAAAGATACCCATCTTATTCATGACAATTTTAATATGTCTCCATTAGTCATCCATAACTAGTTCTTCCCCTTAAACACTTTCAGCTATTTTAGTAGAAGAAACAGGAAGTCAGTATAGAAAGTCAATATCCACACATGAAACTAAAAAATTCATGCCACTGTTGGAAAATCCACCATTTCCACAGCTCTCTGCCACCTAACAGGGAGTGTCTCTGAAACTTATAATGCAAATTCCAGTTTTAATGTATTTTCAGTGCTTCCAATGTCACTGTTAGCGGCAGTAAAAACATGTGTCAGCATTATCTATCCAGAGAAGAAAGAAACTGCAACTACGGTAAGGTATTGTTCTACCGTTTTGCAAAAGCACTGCAACATACAACTATGATAGCTGCAGCACAGTAACATATTCAGTTGTAATTGGTATGTTCAGCTAAACCAGCAGCATGGTAAAACAATTATGACAAGTACCCCCAAACTGCCAAGTCCTCCCAATCCTCTAAGGTCCCCAAAACCTCTCTATTGATCTTTAAGAGTCCACCCTCACGTCGTTGCAGGGACATCCCCCCAACATGCAGAGATGACCTGGAAAACTATGTTTGCCTTTGCAGCAGTTGATGCTCAGACTCTGAGGCCTTCAGTGTTATGTTCTTCTGACAGTCCTGCCTCTGTGAACTGCCTTTTTATCCTTTTAAATCATCATGACCCGTGTCCTTTTGTTCTTTCTCATTCTGTCTAGGCTGACTGTTCATTTTTCCTGGTGAGTCAGTTCCAAAACTCATCCAGAGCTAACCAATCACTTTTGTTTGCTCTGCAGCTGTCTTAACTGTAATGTAGTTACAATATTGACTCTATGGCCCACTAAATGTTAAATCAGCAATTCACTAAATATGCTTATGCTAAATCAGCAATTCAGTTGCTGTCTTATGGCTATACCAAGTTGTGTTATGCTTCTACTAAGTCAGCAACACAGTTAGTCTCTGACGTGCCACAAGAAATACTGGTATATTTGTGCTGGGTTGGCAATTCACTTACTGGCCCACCTCAATCCAACAGTCCCTTTTCCTTACCAAAGGAATCATAACTCTATGCTGCCTTCAGGTTTTCTCTTATCAACATGTAACTTTGTGGGCTTTCAGAACTGTAACCAGCGGCTGCCTAAGCATGACCTCAATTTAAAGTGCTTCCCTAATTTTGTTTTTTCCTAAATTATACTTCAGAAAAACACAAACATGGAAGAGACTAGACTCTGGAAGATAGTCAGCTTTGCATTGCAAGGAATGCAACATTTACAACTCTCAGATCCATGGTTATATACGATTCCATACTGCACAATAATTTTAGAATGTGGCCACAGAAGAAAAATAAAATACTATCGAAGACAGAGAATCTTATCTTAATGCTCCATATATGCCCTAATTATCCTAAGCAATTAATACAAAATATTTTTCTATATTTGTGAAATGACTACACTTGAGGATAAATAGATGATCTAAGCTATTTCTGCCTCATAGGAGAGAAGTTGAACAACTATGCCCTTTTTAGCACTACAGTAAAATGGCAAAAGATACCACATGCAAACTATTTCCTTTAACTATCAATATATCAAAAGATCCTGACTGGAAATTAAAGTCAAAAAAAAAAAAAAAACCACTTTTTTTATCCACAGATACCTGACTATCTATAAATTTTTTTTCTAACTATAAACAAATCAGACAGTTCATATTGACAAAAAGATGGATAAATAGGAGAATAAATACCTTACAGTATCCTGTAAGCAGCAACAAGAAATGGAGCAGCATCAGCAAATGGGTTGAGATGGGACTCAGTCCTGGGAGCAGAGGAGGATGAGGGTGCCTGGGTAAGTGTCCCACGCTTCGGCTGTGTGAAGAAATTGAGATCAATACTGACTCTCAGCAATCAGCTCAAAGTTTAGCCTATGTATAACCAGAATGTCATTTTCTGTGGCACTTTTGAAGGAAAAAAAGATAGGATTAACACCAGAATAAAGTAGAACTGCTTCCTCTGGTAAATTATTTTTAAAAATGAAAGATGATACAAGTGAATGAGTGAGTCAAAAGGCAAGAAATTGTTTGAAATGATGTCAACCATCACCACATTTCAAAATACCATTTCTGTAATTATAATCATTTTATCCAATGGTTCCTGCTTCCAGATTGCATGAAAATCCTAGCTTTCCAGTAAGTTCTTTTGCTTACTGGAAAAAGAATCCAAAGATGAAAACTGTTGAAAGTTCAAAATAATCAAGTATTTTTCAAATTGTCATGACTGCTTAAGAGAGCTCTTAATTTTCAAGCATCTGATTCATTAGTCTGGCAATACTGTATAACATAGCAAAATCTGTACAGCCAAAAAACGAAAATTCTGTGTACCTTCAGGACAAAGTCTACTGGAAGGCAACACCTTCAATTTAACGTAGAGGAGGAAACCTGACCCAGTGTAATTATAAAAAGTACTAAAGCATTAGTAAACACTTCACAATCAAGAGAAGTCTTAAAGACTTCTAGCTTTTATCTAAGTGACCTCAGATTTGCCAGGATTTATCCAAAGCAAAGCAAAGGTGCAACTACTCGTGAAGCACGGTGAAACTGGGACGCAGGAGGCCCGAAGTGCTTGCTTGAACTGATCTGCGTGGCTGCTAACTCAGTATAATCATTGCCAGACAAAGCAGTCTGTCAGAGTGTTTTAATAGCTCCATAACACGTACCATGACGGTGCAGCACGCGACTCCTGGCTCGTTGAAACAAACACGTCCCCACAGGAGATCGTGTGCAGTGGCCCCAGCCGGCAGGTTTCCGCAGCGGGGCGCCAGGGGCAGGAGGCCGCCAGCCGCCCCGCGCCGGTCCCAGCCGGTCCCAGCCGGTCCCAACCGGCTCTGGAGGCAGCGCTCGCCCCTTCCCCACCCAATCCGGGCAGGCACGGCTGCGACATGGCGGCCGCGAGGGGAGGAAAGGGGGCGCGTGGGGAGAAAATGGCGGGTTTCCCCCCATTTCGGGGAGGGGATAGTATGAATAATAGCAAACGGGTGAGGGGCGGGCACTGGGACTGGACGCCCTCCACGGCTTGCGGCCTGCAGCAGAGCTGCAGGAGCAGGAGACACCTGCACAGGGCCCGAGGGGCGCTGGGGCGGCAGAGCACAGCGTGGGGCCACAGCCCAGGGCCCTGAGACCGTGGTGGGAGCGGGCTCGGCCGAAGCTGAGCCTGGGGAAGAGCGAGGAAAGATGAATCCCTAAGTGCTTGTTTATTTGTTTATGCCTTTTTTTTCCTCAGTACTTGAATCAGTAGTTAAAACTTTATGTTAATTGGAAATAATTAAATTAAGTAAAATTCCCCGAGTCAAGACTTTCACTCATGACAAGGAAGCAAGTGGGTTTTTTAGGGGGGGGGACCTTTGATCTGGTGAGGAAAGGCAAGATGTCAGAAATGCAGACAAATTGTGAACACTTAGCTGGCTCTCGCTTCCTAACCTAGCCATTTCTGCCGGAATAGCTGCATCAGCTGATTTTTTTGCAATCTTCCATCTGTACGGTTCCATCTGCACAGGCCTGCCGTATGTTTCCCCTCCTGCTCGCTTTGGCTTCAGGGTCCAGTGTGACACTTAGACCTAATGAACAGCTTTAGAAGTTTTAAATTGCTATAGTTAACAGCTATTACCTGTCACTTCAAATTCCAACATTGCCTTTACTTACGCTCCAGAGTACATTATTAATATTTCAATATCCGCAATCAGCTCATTAGCATATGAACAAATTATTTATTACTTACTTCTTTCGTTTACTTTCTACATCTTTATTAAAATGATGTAAAATTTCATGTGCATTCCAAGAACTGCTTTTCTGTTTTTCGAAACAGACAAAATACTGAGGCAACAAAAATGTTAGAGCCAAATATGCGTTTTAATACCAATCTTCATATAAAGGTAGAATTGATCTGTCATATCTGGGGTTATAAGCAAGTTTAAAATTTAAACTGTAACAGTGATATATCCACTGACTGAAGTAATATTACGAAAATAATAATCTTTTTCTACCAACTCCAGAGTCTGAGAATATCTTTCATACTTTACAATGCAGTAAAAACAGCCCGAGCCATGGAAATGACAGAATTTAAATGGAAGGCCAGTGAAGCAGGCTCGAGTGTCCTGTGCTGTGCCTACATTTAAAGTTTGATTCTGGAACTCAGAGTTTTCTACAGTATATTCCAACAGCCTGTTTTCAGTTGTACATGCTCGGTTGTTGCATCTGTTTTACTCCACAGTGAAATGACTTAAAATGCTTCTGTATCTCCCCAGTAAAATTTTCTTTTCACTGTGCACCCAGAGTGTGTTCCTTTGCTGAATGAGTAAGATGTAGACCAAAATAGATCTCAGCTAAGCATCAGCCACTCTAGCATTCATTAACACTAAGTAAAAAGGGTGGGTTTATTGGCAGTTTTCTTTCTAAATATTTGAGAAGAGATATCATTACGTCTTTTGTCTAACACTTCTTCTTTCACTATTGGCACTGCTCAAACTTTAAATACATTAGTAAAAAAAACAGAATGAGAAAATCTGATCAGACTAACAAAGAGGTGACATTCTCTCTTTACATTTGTGCCCACTTTGTAAACAAGCATTTTGTCTCTTTCAGCAATCTGTATGTCAGTCAGTAGAGGGAGTCATGTATTCAGTGCAAGCAAATTCAGTCACATTCATTTACTTTTAACCTTGATGTTTGAGATGTAATTGATTCAAAGGTCAAGGCCAGCAGTATCGAGCAGAATGTTTTCCCTTTTTTTTTTCGGGGGATGGAGAACTAAGATCTTTTGCCATCTAATTGTCACTAATGTTTTCTTCCAAAAAGAAGAAAAATGTTAATCCACTCTTATCTTTCCTCATCTCAGCATTGGTTTGCAAAGGCCTTGAATGTTTTCAACAAGAGGTAGTAAAGATTTGGCTGCAGAAGACAGGATTTTTTTTCAGAACATGAAACAGCAAGTCTTGCAAATAATGGCTATTTCCCCCCAACTCTTTGCACTGTTGCCTCTATCTATGTACTGTTGCCATTAGTATTGAGAGAGTCATTGTTCATTGTAAGAAAATATAAAAGAACGTCATTATAAGTTCAGATTTCTACAGTGGCTTTCTAGAGGGGTTTTGATCAATGCAGTAGGACTGCCTGAAAAGAGAAACATTTTCCAGGAGAATGTATTACACAGAAAGAGAATGCCTCAACACTGAAAGAAACTGGAAAGAAAAAAAAAGAAAGAACACCTACCAGTAGGCTAGACAAAGGGCACAGGTCGAGGCCTTTTCTTTGAAAGCACTGATTAATGTGAGGTCCTGTTACCTGCTATAATCATTGTTTTGTTCAGAGTGAAAGGTTTCCTACATTCCTAATTTGTCTTAGGGATAGTAAAAGAGAAAAAACTGTCTACCTCAGTCTAAGGGTGAGACAGTTTCATTTTGCGCTCAGTTCAAAGTGGTTGATACAAAGGATGCAGGTTGTCGGACAAATGCTAACTGAGTGATTTCCTGGTAAAGCAGTGCCTGAGGCTCATATCACTCAACTATTTATCTTGATGAGAATGGGCATTTGGATTATTTCTTAAATAAAATGTTACTGTGGCAAAATTAACAAGAACTATTAAAACTTAATAGAGTAAAATTTGTGTTTATGTGCACGCATACTATCAAGGAGAAGTGAGATGTTTGCATAAATTAAATCTCTGTACTTGATTTTTCACTGCGAAATGTAAAAGATGTTGGGAATTCCTGCTTTCCTAAGACTGATAATCTGTGGATAAAGAGGTCCTGATCCTGTTTTCATTGAAGCCTGTAACAGATATCCAGTTGATTAAAATGGGACTTACACAGGCGTCTGTCAGCAGTAGTTCAGCCCCCCTCTCCAATGCTGGACCAGCAAAGGGGAACCTAGGACAACTAGGCTTCTAGGACTCATTTAAGAGCCTGAGGTAATGTGGAATAAATACAAGTCAGGAGTCATGAGATATAGAAAGTAAATTCCAAAAAAAGCCTGCACTAACTACAGTTCTAGACAGAGTAGAATCAATACTCAGAGGCTGTCCTTTCTGACAGCAAAAAGGAACAATTCAACTATTTTCACTACATGTCCAAAGACAGTCCCTGTGCTAGATACTTTACTTCTTAAGGCACTGATTAAGCTAAGATTGCTAACTGTTTATTTATCTGATAAATTAGGTGAAATACTGCTGGTGTTTTAAGCAATAGTTCAACTTTTCTCTATCAGCCTTCTGATCTAAGAAATAATGTATGCAGGAATTTGGACAGCTGTTCCTTAGTATGAAGTGAGCTTTTAAGTCAAACCTGGATTTTCAAAAGTGTTTGGCATCGCATCATACATCTCGATACGAGGCCATCATTTGGTGCTTTGGAAGTTTTACAAAAAATTAATGCCAACACACAGCGACATATAATAAAGCTTAACTAAAATTTCCCATTTTAATTCCCAATTTTGGTCAGGTATAACTTTGCCAGACTTAAAACATTTCAGCAAATGTCACTTGTGTCTGCCTGAGGATGGGTATTTTTGTAAAGCTTTAGCTAAATCAGTTATAGCCATCCAACATAAATGTGAAACATGAAAATGTATCAGTGTTCTCTCTTTCTCTCTCTCTGTATATATGTATTTTTATATATATATATATATGTCTCTAAGGCTATATATATATATATATATCACACACGTGTGCCGTTTTGTTCAGATGTTCTTCTGCCTCTGAGCTTTGAAACAGGGACTTTACACTTCCCTGGAAGATCTCTTACATCAGGCAAATGTCTCTAGTCATTTCCATGAAAATTCAACCAAACTTTACAAACTTACAACACAAAATAAAGCACTTAGTTCATCCATAACACACACACATTCCCATTTAGACACTACAGTTTGGTGTATAGAGCACAAGATAGAACCAGGAAGCCAGCAAATTAAACTGGCTTAAGTACATGGAGGTAGCACTGAATCACCTCGGTATCCCATTCTTGCTGACAATGACATGGGAGACAAGTGAAAAATGAGACTGAGGAGGTGAAACAGAGGAGATGTCTACTCTGTACAGAGCAAGGTAGGGATCCTCATAAGAGTTATCCCATACAAAGTATATTTTATTTTGTTTTTTCTGCATTTTACATTTGTGATCTCCTGAGAATATTGCAACTCAGTTACTATTTTTACATTTAATTAGAGGATTAGAACAGGGCTACAGTGTTTTAGATCAAGACTGTGCGAACTAACGCATAACTGACAGGTGTAGCAAACATGAATCCTTTATTTTGTGCATTCTGTGAATTCTATCTTTCTTCTGTTGGTTCTGAGTTTGTTCATGAGTTTTGGGGGTTTTATTTGATCAAATAAACTTGTTTCTAATGAGCTAACTTCTATTTTTAAGTAGATTAATATAATTAATTGATTTATATTAATTTATAGTGTACTGTATCACAAGAAACTCATATAAATCCCAAGACTTATTAGGTCTGTTGTATCCTTGACTAGCCCTGATATAAGACATTTCCTCAAGATGTGTAGACAGCTCATGACTTTTAAGGGGAAGACACCATTCAACAAGGCTAGATTTGGTCACAAAAAATGTGATTACAGCTATCTGCAAACCTAAATACTATGTTTCCATCCTTTCATTTTCACTGAAGCTTTGAAGTAAATACAAATGGAGCCAGAATTCTGCAAATTACCTGAGGACTGAAATATTTTTGACATAAGTCTCAAATGCAGCGCAAGTCTTTTATATTTCTTCTTCATTGTTCTAGTTTTGTTTCATCTCAAAATGTGAATGACAGTAGTGATGATGGAAAGATTGGACAGCTGGCCCTAGTTCACTGTGTTGGATACAGATAGAAACACTGTGAGATGCCCTCTTTCAGGAGGCTCAGAGCCTGTGCAGCAGAAACATTTAACTACTTTCTTGCTGAAGGAATTGTGCAACAGGAAGGATTCCATTTCGCCTCCACTACTTCAACAGGTCCTGCGTGCTAAAAGATTTCCTCTCTAGGTGGAAAGGCTATAATTTCAAACCCATTTGCAACTAATCTGCTGAATTTGCTATGCCAGCATGAAAAAATTTCAAATCTCTTTACTGCCATCAGGCCCAGTAAGAAGTTGCTGAGCAATCCCTACTTTGATCCACCCACCAAACATGATAACAAAGCGTACGAGGTCTCTGAGGATTGTTAAATATAACTAATAGTTTAGGGTAATGCACTAAGAAATCCAGCTTAGAAACCAAAGCAATTGCGCACTCCAAGTATCTTCTTTTAGAAGCCATTGTTTTTTAACTACTACTGCTTCTCTCCACCGAAATAACGGTTGCCTTTGTTAAATTACTTTCATAGTGTGTTCTCCTTTGTAAAGTTTCAGTTACCGTACAGGTGCATTTAGTAATCAAATGCACTTTAACATATGTTATGTAATCTGTTCTCACAGAGTACTTATTATTCACCAGAATTATTAATTATTATTATTAACCTGAATTAAGCTGACCTGATTGCAGGCAGCCTTACTGGTCTCATTTTTGTAGGAAAACTGGTTCTGCTTGTTGTCTCTGATTGAGTCCTCCTCATAACCGAGTTCATTGTCATGTGTTACCACCTCCACTTCCAGTTTCAGTGGGGGAATAGAAGGACAAGAAGAAAGAAAACCTATGCCCAGTAATCTGGATGTCTTGACAACTGTGTCGTTTATCATGAATCCAGATTCTTGCCTGTAGCAACATTTAGTCAGCACACAAGCAAATAAAAAGTCCCAAAGTGCCACTTTTCCTTATAACTCATAACACATGATTAAGTGTTCCATCACTATGTGAAGGGATGGAACAAAGACCAGCCTCATACATTTTCTGCCATAATGCCTTTAAAATGCCTGGGGAAAGACAACTGGTGTAAGAAGCCAATTTAGATTTTGCACTACTAACAGGTCAGTTCTCAGGCAGGTAACTGTAAGCAGATTCTGGTTTCTTCTGTGCTGCTTAGAGCAAAAGGCAGGTAAGAGCGAATCTAGCCAGGCTCTCCTTAGCACCAGCAAGGTGAGGTAAACACACAGGTTTGAAACATGCAGATGGAAGGGTCATGTGCCTGAAACTTTCCACAATTTTTTCATAAAGCAGTAATCTCTCCCTTCAGACCTTGAGCCTTGTATACTTACACCATCACAGTTATAACAGTTTTTTATAACCTCTGTAAAATGTTAGCAAATATGGAATATCTGAGGGGGGAGAAGGAATTCATGTTTCACACTTCCCTTTTTATTATTCCTCTTGGAACTGACCAGATACAATTATTAGATACATTATTATATGCCATGCTGAGATCAGCAAGAATGAGGCTGCTGGTAGAGGGAAGGCCACCCACCCGGGAGCCCAGCAAACACAGCAGAAGGCAGGGCAGTGGCCTTGCTGGCAGGGCTCTGTCTCACAGGGCCCGAGCAGGGTCGACAGAACAGGGCTATTAATCATCAGGCCCAGTCAAAATGACAAGCCTGGCCTGAGGTTGATCCAGGAAATCCAGTTGAGGCCAGCAGAGACAGAGCAGGGCGCAGGTCTGCCTGCAGCACAGCTCAGGCAAGGGCTGGGCCAGAGCTCAGGTCAGCCCCAGGGGGGCCGCCAAGGTGGAGCTGGGCAGAGCAGTTAAGGCCTATTAGTACTCTCTGGGACCCTGACACCTCAAACATCAATAATGCTTGTTATGCAAGTTAATTAACATAATTAATGCATATTAATTATGTTAAGGTACTGCATACACTAATACTTAATGCTTTATAGAAGGCCCAAAAGTTTCTGAAGCGGAAATCAAACACTGGTAGGTGACAGACATGTTAAGTTTACTTTGAAAGAAAACTGAAAACCTTAATGAGGTCTTACAGTCATATTTTTCTTTCATCAAGCAACTACAGAAGAGAGACCCTACATATACTATCCAGTGCAGTTTCCTTCTTCTTTTCACATTCAAGTAGAACTGGATAATAACTCTCAATACATTGACTACAGTTTATTATGATTCAGACAGAAATATTAGTAAGTCATTGTGTCATCTTTTTCATCTGCCCCTGTCTTTTAATGTTTCTTCTGAAGCCAAAAGGACAGTTGCATTGCACTCAACCTCACAGTGTGATAACAAGGAAAATCTAGAGCATTTGAGCAGAAACTGTAAGCCAGCACTGACAGACAGAAACTTAAAAGGAAATGGGAGGGAAATCATTACTAGCTCACGGAGGCCTCCTCCACAGTCGGCGTCTGAGAGCCAGACTCGTACACTTTGATAGAGTGAAGAATGCAACCTAAGTTCTTTCATTTCTGCGTGATGCCAACACCTGAGATGGCAGCATTCTGAGATTTTGATCAGCTCTTTTCTCAAGTGGATTATTAATCTTACTTCAGAAAAAGGATGATTTTTCAGGAATATATATACACAACTGAACACTAATATACTTCCTACAGAAAGTTACTGGTATTTTGTCAAAACAGTGTAGGAGGGATGTATTCTTACTTATTTTGAATTACTATCACCTCTGAGAGCTCCTAGATACCTTTACACCAGCAACAGGACACATACAGAAGATGAGACCCCACTCTAAGAAATAAGACGACTAGAGAGAATGGCTGACAGCAGATGGGTAAGATACTAGGTATATACACCCATATAAGGACTTTGTTGTCTTAGGAAGAGAAGGGAAATGTATCATATGAAGAGTCAGAGTAAGGGAGATATCAAGACAGAAAAGGTTACCCACAACCTGTAGCTAATCCACTATGGCATCTGACTTTTGCTATGGGATCTCACTTGAATTTTATTTTACTAGTGTAAATTATAACTATAGCTTACACAGTAATCTCTTCATAGTCTGTAGGTCTTTTCCAACTAGTGTTTTCATTGTAGAATATCAAAGCAGACTGTCATAATTTTTTGTAATATTTAATTTACAGCTATGTAAGGTGTCAGCTGAAAGTAGACAGTAGTAGATAGTAGAAACCAGATTTCCTAATTTTTGATCCCAGACCTTCAGTTCAAAAGAGAGCAACCCTGAACAGTCAGAATTTGGAAAAATAAATAAGGACAAATGGTGTGAGTTGTCTGGAGTTTCCACTAAGAACACTGTTCAGGAGACAGTACTGGTTATAATTTCTGCTTAGTGTCCATGAAGAACTAGGGCCAGATACCACAATTTACTTGGTTGCTTACATTAAAAAAATGGACTTCAGATTGTAATTTTTCATACTTTTTTCTAGTGAATGCAAGATATTTCATCACATTTTCATGTTAACTACAGATGGCTAAATTTCCCAGATTTTGTGTCTACTGTTCGTGCTAATCTTGTATCAACATGAGAAAAAAAGCAAGACTAGCATATTTGGGTCCAACTGACTAACACAATGTAAAATAGCCTTTCAAAAATTGTGTGGGAATCTGAGGAAAACCCTTTCTAGAGAAAATGTGGGTCTCACCTACTGATTTTTATCAATGAACTCCCCCTCAAAATCAGTTTCTAAGAAATTGTTCAGGAAGAGAAAGAACAGAGATGCACAGGTAACATGTTGTGAGAAGCAGAAATACTTTTTTTGTTTCAGAAAGGCAGATAACTGGATGATCTGATGAAGATCTGGCTAAGTTTGCATTTTGACTGAAGAATTTGCTTCTTAGTCAGATGCCCAGTAAACACTAGTTTAGAGAGATGAACAAAGAGCAAAACAGAATTGGTAGGGACTTTCAGGCAAGTGCTTTTGTAGGATGTAAGGCAAATAAATAACTTCAGAGTGCACAAGCATAGATCATTCTCCCTTTGCTTCTCTTTCCCAAAGGAGTCTGTGCCTCCCTGCAAATGCAAACACACCTACCAGAGGTGTAGGAACCACTGGTAAAGACTCATGATCTTGCAGTATCTCCTCTGTGGCTCCTAGGTCACAGCTGAGACCAGGGGGAAGGTCAGATGAAGATCATAGGCCAGGCCCAAAGGCTGGGAGAGGAGAAATGAAATACTCTATCTACATGCTGTGGCATCATAGGGCACACACTGAAGACTTCAATAAGAAGCCCGGAAGGGAAGCAAAAAATTGTTGTAGGAGTTGTTTTCCCTCTGGTTTACAAGATAAAGTGGTTTACTTACACTCTGAATCTGAGCTAAATTCTGATTTATTAAATTGGCAGCACAAGGCTATGTCTGTAGTACTCATTGGAACAGTAGGCTCACTAGTGCCTGCCAAGCCACTTACTAAATCTACTTAGAGAAGAGGATACAGAAAAACACAGACTTAGCGGGTGGTGAGCTGGACTTACCAGCTTATATGAAAACAGAGCACAGGCAACTCTAAAACATTCCTCCGTATTAAGTGCTCTGATTTTTAATGTATAAAAATAGTAAGTTTTAAGTTCAAATGTGTCTTTGAAGAGATCATATGTTGAGCACAAAGGAATTAATGAAGAACCCTAATTGTTATTTCTATCTTAATATAATACCATTATAATTGATCTTACAAGTTGCTGATCTTAAAAGTTACAGACACCTGTAACTGCTCTCAGTCCACAGATATTTTGTGGGGAATAACAGATTTAAGTTAGAGATGATCTAATCTTAAAGGTTTGTATATCAATAAATGTCAGTCTGAGTCCCAAATAATTTTCTTGCATATAAATAGCTGTTCGATCTATCTTTTAATGCCACACAGACATGCACAAACACACACACACACACACACTAGTATGTGTGGACTAGTAATGCTGTGCTAGTAGTCCTGTTGAGCATGTTAACATTTCTGCCAGTTTTTGCATCCAGTTCTTCAAATATCTTCAACTATAGTTCTTCAACTATCATTTTATTAGAGACAGAATCGCTGATAACCCTGTCCTTAGCCTCCAGTTCAAACTTTTCTAACAATGAATTCAGTCTCTGTGTCTTTTTCCCTGCTATGATTGTGTGTGCAAATCAACTACCCCTTCTTCATTCCCCTGAGCATTAAGTCGTGCTAGCTGCCTGCTTTTACTGACTTGATTTCACTTCATTACTTTATTTTCTGCCACATCAGACTATTCTTACTATTCAGTGTCCCTCATTGTGATACAATATCTGGTAGCAAAACATTTCAGCTAAAACACTGAGAAATAGATAACGCTATCTTCCTGACAGTATCATATCTAAATATATATATTAGTAAAGTGTTTACTGACAGTCTGCAGTAGGGAATCACTGCAAGTACAGGTAGGTCACTATTCACTCATACAGAGCTCTTAGTGTTTCTAATAAGCTATACTGCATAAATGACCTGTGACAGGTTTGTATTTTATCGGCTAAGGCTCATCTGTCCAGACCATGTACTGTCAAGTGTTTAAAATTTTTGTCTCAGTTTGCTTTCCTTGTCTGGACTGAACCTCTCTGGTTGTTATTAACAACATCAACATGACAAAATAAGTAAATTGTTAGCTTCCTATAGGTGTTCACACTTCACTTGACAAGTGAACTTGTCACTTGACAAGTAAGAACATGCTGAACCTCTGTGCTAACATGAGCAGATGATAAAGAAGGTCAGAATAGCTAATCATAACTGCCAGTATAGGGGAGTACAGGCAAAAAAATTAAGCAGCTATTTTCTGTGGCAAGAGGGAACAGTCTTCTAATTCTCAGTGCATTCTCTTCTTTCTCATGATCCCACAGCACATTTGTTTGTGTAGTCTGGCAGACCTGTAAAGCTAAAACGCTGATGTTGACAGTGCAATAAATTTGAATAATTGCAGCCTATAGTGTTTTTCTAAGTTATTTGAAACGTAACTATTGTAAGGTAGATTTACTTCTTGTAAACGATATGTTTTAAAGAGTGTGCCATTGAACAGATGGCACTGGCTAGCACCAAGTTATAGTAAGTGGCAGTGAAGTGTATGGTAAATTACTTGAACAGAAGTAGCTCAAGACAGTTAGTTCAATGAACCAAGGCCTTGTTAAACCTTTTCAAACTCAAATTAGTATTGCTGGCACTCTACTATTACTTTTCATAGCCTTGAAAGTAAAATTGCATCAATGGTCAAAGCTCTGAACATGAATTATAGTATGCAAGTACCTGCTCAATTAGTAGCTCTAATTTAAAAATAAGCACCTGGCCTCTAAGCTCACTTGCTTGAACTGGATGTGCTGCAGCTTATCAGTTCATGTTAAGCTGACTCAAAATGCCTGAGAATTAAAACAAGAATGGATGATCATCTTTATTTTAATGGATACCCCTTATTTGAAACATGAAATTTATTAAGAACTTACTTAGAATAGTTGAGTCATTTAAAGATTTTTGTTACTGCTTCCCTTTCAGCATTTGCCAGTCCCCTTCCAGTCTGTCACTAGAGGAGGTGGGCCTGCCTTTGCAATGCCAGCTAGAGGCGTACTCCTGCTTCCTTCTTTGGGCCAGTAAGTAACAATCAGGGAGTTGTAAGATGAGTCAAAGTCAACTCACCAATCCGTCTGAGAACTAACCTTGCAGAGCACTAACAAAAAAGGTTAGGTTTCACACAACCCCTCTAACTGCAAACAGGAGGGAATAAGAACGTGCAGTTTAAGGTAGGGAGAACAGCAGGACTACTCATTTCAATGGCAACCTGAAATTTGCTGGCTGAAGCCATATCCTGAGAAGCTGGCATAAGTATACACTTTGAAACAGAAACAAGTCATTACTAAGTGCTGACCTCTACAATTAAGTCCTATCTTTTTATACCCATGTCCTATTGTTTCTTGAAGCACATTTAGTAAGCCTTGTTAAAATGCCATATGGATCATAACTAAGCAATAATTAACATGCAGTTCTCTTCAAGGTGCAATGCTAATTGTATTTTTAAAAGAAATTCATAAAATTTTATACTTACATTTGGAATAAACGGAAACAAATCAAGAAAGCGTCAGGCATTTAAAGATCTCAATAAAAAGATTTCAGTTGACTTCATTAGCATACGCTACCCCTGTATCGTCTGGATTTCAGCTAGATGATCAGATAGATCAATTATATTTCTTTTCGCACTATCTTACTACTGGACAACTTACTTCATTCTCCTGTCCTCAGAGCACTCTGCCAGTGCTATTGGTTCACATATATATGGACAGATAGGCCATCTACTCACCTCTCCCCTTCGCTTCCATGCTTAGTAGCAAGGTGAGATACCAGCTTTTGTAACATCCCAACTCAGCATTCACACTACATTCTCCTCCAAGGCAGATGAAGTATTTCTAGTTAGATTTTGCGGGTGGAAAAGCCTCAGTAATTCTCCATTGCCTTTGTCTTCCTATGTAGGTTATAGGAGTTACCTGTGTCGCTACACTAGCATCTTGGATCCCCCAGTCAGTACAGCTTAACAAAGACAAGTCTGAAGAGTTCAAAATCTCACCAGCAGAAAGAACTGTAGTTAAATTACCATTGTCAGCATTCTCATTGTTTTTTAGCATCATCATTCCCTCTGCTTAAGCACAAATGATCAAGTACAGGACAAAAAAGAACTAGGCTCAGATAGCAGCTACTACACAACAAACAGAACAACACTGGCCAAGAGATTAAACTCATGATCACCTGACTCAAACCCCTTTCTCTAATGTCGCACTTTCTAACAAAGTGTATGTAAATATCATTAAAAATATAAGCTAATATAGATAGTGTATTTATTATTACTTAGGAAACTTGTTTATTAGGATATATTTTTAAATGATGCAGTATAATTTCATAACGGGGGAGTTTTATTTTTGCCATCACTTCTAAGAAATTGTGGCCTAGTTGAAGAATGATTCAGATCTACTCATTGATTGAATAAATATTCTCATCTCAGAAGGATTCCCTATTTCTATAAGGTTGGCTGCATTTCTGAAGAAAAATAAGAAGCAAAAACTGTGAGTTTTGGTTTTGTCAGAGAGAGAGTCATACCTTTGCGAGAGTCATGCTTTATGAGAGTCATACCTTTATGAATAATGCATTATATTACAGAGAGAGTGATATATTGACTATTGAATTCCCTGTCTCTAAGATGAAATTAATTTAACTGTAGCTTCAAATCCAAAAAATGAGCTTCCTAAGTCTGAGCTAGACTTAAGTCTAGCTATTGAAGAACAGAGCATCTTTCAATCACTAGGATTCATCAAATTTCATTTTACAAGTTGCCAGCAGAAAAATATTACCTCTTTTTTCCTCTGGTATTTTTCAGTAATTCTTAAAAAATAGAAACTTATCTATCTGTAATCTGTTTATAAATTCTACCCTCATGATGGGGAAACCTGAAAATGGATGAGTATATGTCAGGCTGAAGGAAGGAGCTTTTATTTTTAGCTTCACAATAAATCCTATATGCAAGTGGTAACACTCTTTGGCACTGGTCGACTGACTACCCCAATGAATTCCTTCAAATAAAATGAAGTATTTAGGAAAGACATTGACTGTAAAATCTACTTATTAATTATCTCTGCATTGCTAGATTTTTTGCATTCTTATGCTTACCTGCATACAACTGTGCCTGATAAGGTACAAATTTTGACTAGCCAAGAGTGTATATGATAGACTAATTATCAAAAAATTTTACAAGAACTGGAAATGCTCTTACAGAAGTGAAATGAAACTGTTATTTTCACTAAGCTTTAAATATATGTCTATGCATACGTTGATAAATCAAAACGCGCAAAATCCACTAGACAAAGAATATTTTTAGCTTTGGTCACTTCCAAAAAAATATGAGATTTTTAAAGTTCAGAAAAGGCTGAAAAATACAAATACAAGCAGAGAGATACTTTAATTATATAATACAGCATAACAGGGGTGTTCTGATGCAAGAATACTCTAAAAATAAAAAGATGATACTAGGATAATTAATTCTGGGCATGAACTAGTAGAAAATGTTCGGAAAAAATTAGTCTAGCATCAGAAAACTAGACATATTAGGTAAGTTGAAAACTAAGGCCAAGAAAGCAAATGTTTTGCAATTTTACAGTTACAAAATCTCCTAAAACCAGAAACAAAAACATGATAAACATGAGCACAGTAAAGACAGACAAACATTCACCTGAGTCTGAAAAGAATATGAGAAAGGCTGGAGAGATGTGAATTGTTCCATTCGTCTAGTGTGATAACTTATAACTCTATCAGGAACAATCTAAAGCTACCATCCTGAAACTGATACCTTGTGTAAAGTTCAATATCATTAAAACTACTCTGCTCATGAGAGAGGGGCCTGGATGCAAAAGCTATTAACTGAGTATTATTTTAACAGAATTCTAGGTTTATTGAATTCATTTTAAAATCCTGAAATGCTACCCACTTTCGCCTAATAGGCAGAAATCCCTCATGTTCTCTCCAAACTTTCAAAGCCAGATAACTAGTACAATTAAATTATAACTATTACAATTAAATTATTGTCAATAAAATTATTTGCATCATACTTGACAATGTAGAATCAATTCACAAGGTAAAATAAACAGAAATCAGGCTAAATGGGCTACTCTAAAGATGTACTTTTTCATACTTCAATGGAGCTTTTAGCTCCATTTTCCCCCATTTTTCTGAGGTTGCTGTAAAATGTCCAGATTTTTTATACTGCAGTTAAATCCATGGGCCTAATCATAGAATTCAACTCTTTCACGAAGAATGTGTGTGACTTTTCATACCATTCTCCGATGCTAACTCAGCAACATTAATGTCAATACTAATTTCTGTTCTTCTTTGCCTTATAAGGTATAAGCTTTGAAATAATTCTCTATAAATTAGAATGAAACAAATACTGTTGGGCTTTATCACAGCCAGTCAATACTGTTGCAAAAATGTAGGCTTCCTAAAAGTTTTGACTTTAAATCATACACTTGGAGAGAACTATTTTACATTTAATATTTTTTTTCACTTTAGAACTTTTAATCTAACATTGGAGGAAATTATTAACAGCTAAGCAGAGATTGAACGTATCTAACAGTTTTCTTAAACCTTAAGTGTTGAAACTTGTTATTTCAAAGGACCAACAAAAGCAAGCTTCTGAGAAGAAAACTTTGCCAATAATTGGCCAAACAACATTACCTGGCATGACAGGAAATCAGCTTCTGGCAACAAACCAGCTTCTAAAGCTTTCATCAACTATTTTAATCACCAAAGATTATTATTCCAACTTTAAGAAGCTTATGTGATTTATCTTCGTGGGTGTGACAAAAGAAAGTCAGCAGTCATTTTGAGAGAGGCACTGCTATTGTGCTCTGTGATATTTTAGACTGTCAGGAAGTAGTACAATTTACATTATATACTCTGTGTAATCCTTACATTCCTGATTGTATAATCTGCAGCAAAAAAGCTCTATGTGATGACCACGTACTTAAGTGTGAAATTGGACATAATACAGGACCAATGTTCTCCTTTTCTTTTCTCCATAATGTAATTATATGTTACTGAAATGCATTAGAATCCAAGATTGAAAGAGAAAGCTTAGTTCTTCCTCTTTAAAAGGTTAGAAGAAAGCCATGCTTTCATAGTGGACTATTTGTTCACGTTTTGAAAGGGCTAAGACAAATAAGTAACTTTTAGAAAGCTTATATCATAGAAATAATTGATCGGGTTTTGATAAAAAATACATTAGATTAAGTGAAATACATTTATCATGACAGAAACCACAGGTTAGCTGTAGAACAAATACAGCGCAAACCTAAAAACACAGGATGGTCGCAGTTTCCTAGCAACTCCAGCCCTGCCCTGAGAGGTATTTCTGCTTCCATTCCCAAAGTTTCTAGGCTTTATACCTCTTTGTTCCCCAGTTAGGTGGTGCTAATCATAGTGATACTGCAACTAACTCCAGAAAGCACTTCACTTGCTACCACTTGTTTTCAAGGCAAGCAATGCTCTCCCCAGCATATTAAATAATATGTTCCCAGGTTACTGAATTTTCCAAAGTATGCGTAATACATTTTACAAAATTAAAACAAGTAAAAACAAGTTAAAAGAAAATACAGCATTTAAAGACTGGTTTCATTATCAGAGAAGGGGTCTGAGTTCACAGTTCTACAACACTACTTTTTAATAGCACTGAACTCCATGAAAAAACCTGCGTTGAGTTCCTGGAAGCGTAGGAGATGTGCTTGGGATTCGCTTTCTGAGACATTAAATTTAGCCCAGTAATTTCCGCTGATTTAGAGGATGAACTTGTTCACCATGTTCATACACAAGCAGCCCCATTGATCTTGAAAAGGATTTGATTCGCATTCAAATTGCCTCAAGATCTTAAAGGTAATAGAATAAAATTAGAAGTTATATTTAAGAAGATGGGTGCACTTGACCTTCCTTATAACAATCTTTGCTATCAAACTATGAAAAGTTAGCTTACTATTATGTGTAGTTAGAGAACAAGAATAAGCTTTAACTATCTTCATCAAAAAGGTCCACTCCCTAGCATCATTTACCAAGCAAGAGACTGTTAAGAAGATGCCTTATCACACTGTTCACTTGCTACTAACAGCAGATGTGGGGCCAGAAGTTTCTGTACCCTCCAAAAGATATACTTAGCTTATCAAGGCAAATCATTAGAGAAATACTAATAGATTTCTTGTGCTTTTCTGCACATGAGACACCACTAGTACTACCCAGGGGATACCATATTTCCCTTTTTTTCTCAACCTTTTGTTAAGGAAAATAGTTGGATGGAAAAGTCCATCCCAAACCCACTGGATTGAAGGACCCTGCACAGTAACATAAAAGACTTCCTCTCAACACATACTTGTTCTGCAAGATATATACTGTGCCACATCTTTTAAATGGAGTAAGAAGACACATTCAATAACTATTTGACTATCCTATCAAATAGATTACATATGTTTTTAGTTGTCTTCCTTCTGATCTAGGAAACAGAAAGCTCATTGTAAGTAGTGATAAAAGATATAAAAATGTATTAATAGCTAGTGGAATTAGGAAATTGCTGAAAATAATTAAAAATGCTTTACTTTTTTCAGACTCCCTCTTCTGTGAAATACAGGTTCTCATAGGTATTTTTTATTGTATCTTTTTCCATCTAGAAGTTGCCAATTTCACATATACCAAAAAAAGCGTTACCAATTAAAGACTGGTTCTAGACATTAAGTGCTATGGAAGTACATTTTTCTCTCTTATTAGACTGCATTTGTGTTTCTTGCCTGGGTCTACAGGCAGAAGACTGTGCTAATGTTATGCTCAGGACTTGATTTACAGAGTTTAATGAGGTAGTTTGTGAACTGAGAAAGAAAGGTTAAAATCTGAAAGTCATACTTCAGGGTAAAGTTGCTATGGAAACATTTCTATAGAAAATATATAGACTTTCTTCTAGAAGAAAGTCTTGTAGTCTTTCTGTTAGATTTCACTCCCTCCCCCATTTGTATAGAAAGCGTTTTGATATATGCATGGAACAAAAACTATAGGTCCAACGTTCAGGTGTCGTGCAAAGCTGAATGCCGTTCCCCCATCCTTCTCATAGGCCTGCCATTAGCAGACAGACTTCAACAGCAGTCTCCCTTAAGGTCTGGGTCTATCAGCATCAGGAAGCACCAAGCCTAGAAAACAGGCAGATTTTACATCATGCCCTACCAGATCAAATAGCCAAGCGAACACCAGAGTGGAAGACCGCACACAAAGAGCAGCCTGTCAGCACCCTGTGCTTTTTAAGCTGCAGTAGCTGCAGATAAAACTCCTCTGTCACTCATGACCAAGGAAACAGCACACAGTAAGAAAAACAGCAGCAGGCCATTTAAGAGAGTAACAGCAGTAGCAGAAGCAGTTGCACTGGGACTGCATGAGACTCAGAGGACTTTCTGTGGCTTGGACTGGACTCTGTGTTGACTATTTGCTCTCTCCTTCTGTAATAGACTCTTTCCTTCAGCATCACTCCACACCTTCTTTTTGTCTCTCCTTGCCCTACTCTGACTTTTTCCCTCCTTTCCACATTATTTTTTATTCATTCCATTTAGTTTACCTCTTTCCAACTCAACTTACCCCTCCACCAAAAAACACTCACTCCAAGCTAACGTTTACTACCACCACATTGTGTTCCTTCTGCTCATCCATTATAGCTCTTTCTACCTCCATCTCAAATTGCTTAAATCTTAATAACCTACATTTTCCTTGAAACTGAAGTTGCTTTTACATATTTTACATTTGTCAGATTCCTCCCAGAAAAAGTAGGAAAAAGTACTAGGAGAGACATAAGTAAGATTGGGGCATTAGGGACTTAAAACACAATTAAAAAAGCATTAAGTCTTACAAAATTGCCAATTTTACCTATATGTGACAAAACAGTGAGCAAGCATAAACTCTGGCCTGAATAGCAAATACTGGCCTGAAAATTCATTAGTATATGAACTGAAGTATTTTGAAGGGCTTCAGTTTCACAGCAGATGTAAAGGCTTGGTAGCCCATAGTGTATAAACTGTTTGTCAGGGCTCTGAGCACACCCCCCTTCCAGGGGAGGGTTGGCTGCCAGATCTCAAGGCTAGCTAAAAGACAGCACAGCCCAGGGCCATCTTGTCCCACTGGTGGCTGTGAGAGAAGCTCCCACGCTGTGAGAGAGGCTCCCAGACAGGCTGCAGGGGGGCCACAACCAAGGTCTTGCTGCACCCTGGCACTACCCTAACTACTTAGTAATAGCAGAGCTAACAGTAATCTTCAGTCACAAGCTCAAAGAACAAATAGCCAAAATGTACTCATTAAAGATGAAAAGACAATCTTCCATGAGAAAATTAAGCAGATGAGTGTCAAAGACCATCTTCCAAAAAGCAGGTTCACCAATGTCAGTTCAAAACGCTATGCAAATAGACATCTTACCTACTAATGTGGTGGACATCACTATCCCACGGACTTGTAGTAAGGGAAGATTGCAGTAGTTGATCTGGCATTGCCATTGCTCTATATTGCGCAAGCCATTTTCACTCCAGCTTGATTTTCCACTTCCCTATTTTTTAACTTCTATCAAAAAAGCTGAAGAGTGCCACATACACCTAGATGTTCCTTGGAATCCATATGTATCCCAGCCTCAATATCTGAAATACTCAATATGAGTTATCCATTCTTATGAAGATCTGTAATTCCAAAAAGACAGAAGAAGAAGATACTCTAAAGTAGATGCCTAAATTTTTTGTTCTGTGATTTGAGTTCTAGAATCTGAAGATGTAATTTTAAATATTCGCTCCCTCATTCAGTACGTAGGATCAAATTCTTTTCATGAAGGCCTTCTCCTTTCCAGCTAGCAAACTCAAATGCAGTTTGTAAACAAATACTCAAGTTTCAATACTGAGATTTATTGGCCTACTCCTTCTATTTATGTGCTAAAAGCATGCAACCTGAGAGGATTCATGTGTTGTAGCTCTCTGGCACTGGTGCAGAAGCTCTGCTGCAATGTCCTGGAGTGATTTGGAAGTTGCCTGGGAGGGCTGAGCAGTTGTCAGTGATCTCCAAATCTTCCTGCAAACAAATTTTTGCAGTTTGTGGTTTTATAGATCGATGGGTTACATAGGAGTGTGTTGGCTACTTCATGACTAGTTGGATATGTCTCCAGGAGCAGCTGATCTGAGGCACCTCCTATTCGCAGTTAAATCTAGCATAAAACCAATGACTTAACAGACATTATTTAGAATTTCAGAATCTTTGTCATGATCAGTTTTTACAGGATGGTTCAAGTATTTTCAGAAATCTGCCCTACAGCTTCCAACTTCAGCTTGAAATTACACCTGAAAACTCACACAAAAATAACGTGATGGAGCAGGAGTAGCAGTCGGTATTTGTTACACAGCTGTTATAGTTACCATAAAGTCTGCAAGATTCAGAGACATACGGAAAGCAAAACAATGGCAAAGACCTGCATAGACCTGTGGTGAATGGCAGGCATCTCCCTTCAGCTCCCTTAGTATTGCAATTGGTGCTGTTATTGGAGCCCTGTGGTCATTAGCAGTCTCTTTATGTCACCTTCCTCCACTACAACTCTCAGAAAGCCCAAAATACAGTGTTATGATCTAAAACCCCATTTTTCTATTTAATATTATAACGAAAACATAAACCTAACTCAATTAAAAACTTTCATCCTATTTTTTTTTGTTGTGTAATGTCTAGGACTAAGTCATTAAAATGTGCTAGCATGCTATTAATGTCTTTCATGTAATAGGAAGTAACTTACTTGAGGTAATTTGAGGTGAAACCACACAAATTCATATTAAAAGAAAAATACAATGTTTTAGGGTATTAAAACTTGCAAAGTTTTCTAATATACATCGGCATATTATACTTTGTTTTCGCTGCTTTTGCATCGGATCTCTCACAACCGTGATCGTCTAGGATTACCGTTAAACATGTACATGTTTTTAGAGGAGGCTAATCTTACTTTAGTTTGAAGTAGATAGGGCTAGACATTAAAGTCTGCATGAACAGTCCATTTCCTATTAGGTCTCAAGCAAGCTACCTGTCCTCCGAGGCTCTGATTTTGCAGCTGTCATCTTTCCCAGCATTTGGCCAATGAAGGAATCTTTTGTTCTGCTGATAAGTGGTGCACTGTTCCCTGCTCAGGTGCCCCAAACAAAAGGCATAAGGCAATACAATGAGCTTCTCTCCAGACTCATTTATTTTCTTTTCCTCTGCAGATTTTTTACTGAATGAAACTTTCCTTGTTCAGGCTAAGAAATACGCAAGTTTGTTTGTATTTATGATCTTATGATACATTATAAAGATTTCAAAATATTTCTAAATGACATTTTAAGTGTTTAGGCCAAATATAATCTCTTTACTAACACAGTTGTGACGGCAAACTGACTGTTCTTATTTTGTTTGAGTGATCCCCATGCTTATTTATTTCAACAACAATTTCCATGTTATTTGCAGACATTAGCAAATCACTATTTACCTGCTTTTATTTATTCTTGCTGCAAATCTGAAATCCTCACCAGGTGAGTTTTCCTTGGTTTGCCCTCCATGCATTGATAGGGAAAGTTCTTCAGAATTATTTCTGCATGTTTTATATCTTTTAATTAATCCAGTTACAGGAAGGGGTTGTCCATCAGTTCTAAGCCATGTTAAGTTCATGGAAAAAAAAATCACAAAGGCCACTTAATTGGCTGTGGAAACTCCCTATGACAGACATTGTCTGTTTGATTTTATATTCTCAGGTATATGTCCAACTCTCTTCAAGAATATTTCATGAGGCAGGCAGAATTCTCTGAAAAGAGGGAGAGATTCTTCTTTCTTGAGGAGCAACTTTCCTCATTCTCAAGGGAGAGAAAATTTCAAAGCACAGGTGTACTGAGTTTACAAGTGAGAGTCACATAAAGGAGCTGATAACTCTTAACTCATGGAAATGCTGACAGTGAGTCTGCATTAACGTTTTTGTCTGGATCAGGAACGGACTTCTGGTGCAAATCTCGTAATAGTTCTCAATCAGTGTGCTTTGGTTTGCACCACAGACTAGTCTCAGACCACAAAAAATTTCATTCTTTTAGATGAAACTAAACCAGCAGATGGGCACTTTGGTAATGTTAATGTTAAATGTTATGTCTGGGCATATGTGCTCCAATCACTAATTACACATAGGCACACAGACAAAGGGACCAGACGAGAGCAAGTGTGAAATAAAACTTCCAGCATGCCTAGTGTAGATGCAGGTCCTCAGCATCAATTCTGGTCTTTCCTCCTATGCTGCACATAATATAAATGTAGCCTTGACAGGAACAGAGCGCAAACAGGCTTCAAGAGAACCTGCTGGGTAGCAGAGAGTGTTTCACATTTCATGAAACTCCAAAAGCCTCTGAATTGCCTAAATCCAAGCCTGGAAGCAAAAATATGTCTTTAAGGATAAACCATCTTTCTATTCTGCCTGGCTGTCACTTTCTACTAAAAGCTATTCTTTTTCACATTTTAGTAAAATCTAGCACTTCTGATTTTAAAAGCCTCTGAGCTTTCTTTAAGGGTTCACCATGAAGCAAAGGTCTATGGACACCCACCTCGAAGTCCTGGCTGACATGGTGTCTCATCTCACAAGCATTGCTATAGGGTTGTTGTGTTAACCTAAAACACAGCTCTCAAAAGTCTTGGGATAGACTCCACGCTGCATGCATGAATGAAGGTTGAAGAAACACAGAGGAGCGAATGGGAGCTGTGCCTCATGTATAACACCTCAAATATTCTGGAATTATTCAGACTTCAGGCTGCCCACATTTTGCCAGAAGCCACATGAGCCAAGAACAGCTTACAGTACAAAAATGACTTAAAGCTCTTTATCTCATTTCCACAGTACTGAGCTTCACCTATGTACATGTGTATGCTCTGAATTAAAAAGTATGGCATGCAAAAGCACTTGTGATACAAGTTCTGGTTAAATATAGGCTGTCACTTGGGTTCCTAATTAGTAAGTAGGGTAAGATAAATCATGTTTAATGAATATACTCTGAATATAGTATTAAGTTCTTTCTTTATCAGGAGGTTATGGTCAGGTGTTCTTAAAGATTACTACGTGCATTTCTTAGCTACAGGTTGATCATAAGGTCCCGCTCATCATTGCTTTTGGAGCCCATTTTGCTCCAAAACCTGCTACAATGCATGATGAATAAAGCTGCCAGTTCAGAATAACAATGTATTCACTTGACCTCAATCACGCTGAAACCTGAAGGGTAGATGAAGAACATCAGGTAGATAAGCCCAGACCTTATTGCTAGCAGCTATATTGATATAATATTTGGTATGTATTCATTCTGACAAGTTAGAGAGGCCTTAAATTTGGTTACCATGAATACAGCTTTGAAAGATGCTTTCTGAATTTATGATAACTAACTTTATTTACCAGCAAATATAGATGTAATTTACAAAACTTTCACAGTTCCCTGAAGTGATAAAAGTATGATGAACCTGGCTCTTGCACCTGCTACACTGATACAAAATGCTTAGAAACTTCTGATCTCTGGCCTTCAGATGCTCAGAAGGTTTGTTATATCAGCTAGTGTATTCATCTTTTAACACATATAATATGAACTAACCTATATTTAATTAATTTCCACATTCTATAATTGAGAATAAGAATTTAGTGTAGGTTAATAAGGTATTGGAAGTATAGAGCTAACAACATCAGCCACAATCACATGGGTGATCATGGCGGGGAGAAATCAAATGCTCTTACAGCTTCACAAAAAAACCCAGTCATCTGCTAATAGAATTTAGGAGTATGCACAGGGTTTTCCAAAATCCGACCTGATAGTGTTTCTTTTGCAAGCCACCATCTGAATGGATAAGACAGCTCCTAAAGGAAGAAGTATCTTTGCTCTTTGTGCTGAACTGTCATAGATAGCACAGTCTGCAAGATGAAAAGCAGACTGATTAGACTGTCACTTCTGGAGTACACTATTCTGTTCTGAGAAAAAAAAGTAAGTCTAGTGAATAAGATGTATATTAGAAAAAAGAAAGATGAATTTGTCTTCCACTGATTAGGAGCAGCACACTTATGTGTATGCTCTAAAGAGTACTGAACAAACCAAATTAATGACTTAAGTTATCTTCTTTTCTTTTAATTTTGACTATCAGAGTGCAGTTCATACTAGGCATAATCCAATTTAATGGCTGATGGCCACCAAAATGTTCATCTCTGCTCCTTCTTTCTGCTTCCACTTGTGTAATCTAGCCCTTTCTTTTGCACTGAGTCTAGTGAACGTGTAGCCTCAGGGTGTCTCCGTTCAGCGAACTTATCTGATAGAAAACTTCTCCACTGAAAAAAAGATTGGTTTTCTGTCAGATCAGAAAATTGAAATAATTCATCCTATGGACATAGGACTTCAATAAATGTGTTGTCATAAATACAAAAAGCAAGTTTCAAAGTTGTGAGCTTTTGAAACTGATGTAAAAAAGGAAGTGGCAAGATATAGCTGGAATAAGGAGGAGATAGAAACATCCTGTTTAGAGGATTAGCGGGTGATAAGTAGACTTTTGGAAATTCTTCGGGAGGTATTTTTAATGAAAAGAAAGACCATTGCGGTGCACTTACATCCTCGGTCTGCAAAGAATGCAAATAAAACCTTCATTATATTTTCGTATCTGCTTAGATATTGAATTTCAGAATAAATAGTAAGGTAATGTAACAATGTTTTTAGAACTGTTCGTACTTCGACTAATCTTAGTCAAAATTAACACTATGAGACACTGAACCGTTTAGTGGCTTTTACAAGAATTGCTCTTGTGATTTCTTAGGTTGCTTGTAATATCTTTGATTATGTAAGACGCTGTTGACTGTGATGCTTGAAAGAACTCTATTCATCACACCCACTAATTCTTACAAGAAATTTAATGAGTGTTCAATAGACTGCAAAAACGTAGCTCATGTAAAGTTCAGGAAATACTTGCCCTCCGTCTTTGTAATAATAAACAGCGGTAATTTATTTTCCATTAACATTTTGTATTACTCTGTCTTCCAGAAATTGAGTTTTCAAAAATGGATTCAACACCTTGCATTTGTAAAACAGATTTCTGAGATTTCTTTTATCCCTTGCAATTTTGAAGTTAATTTTCAGTGCTGTACAGAAGTTATTCACTATTTTGATTAATATTTTGGCAGAGTTCTGAGATTACTTTAACTCAAGATCAGAAAAACTGCTGCTTGTATGCATAGCTCCATTATCAAAATAGCTTAACTCTTATTCTGCAAGGATTTGAGGTACTGAGACAGGGCTATTTTTGGGTAGACACGAATTTCAGTTTTAAATATGAAACCAAGAATAACAGGAATGAGAGGAGAAATACATATCACAGCAAATCTGTAGCTGAATTAGTTTGGTTGCAAGTATCTGCATACATATGTTGCTAAATCAATGTTCAAAGACAGTTTTCTGATTAGTTTTCCAAGTACAGTTAGTACTTTTCAAGAACACTCCTTAGCAAAAGCACCATAATTAAGGCAGGTACAACACTAATTCTGATTCTGAGCTGTAGTTCAGTAACAACTAAGGGACACTGAGGTCTGTGCAAACATTCAGCTATTTAGCTATTTCTCTGTAGTGATCAAATGCACCGAGGAAGTTACTCCTGAGATAGTCCAGGCAGCTACATGGCACAGATGTATATTTATTTAGAAGAGCAAATAGATAACTTGGCCTGCAAACAGATTAGGTAGATTCTCTTTATGGTGTACAATACGCAGGGAATTGGGCAGGAAGTCAGCCATAAAATATGCCCCATTGCACGTACCTCCTAAACACATCTCTATTATGCTTTGGGTTTTTTTCCCTCATTCTAGCACTTTGTTTGATGTGATGGAGATTTTAAGTACTCTGAAACTGTGTTTGCATTTTCAGTCATTTCGATACAAAATATATACATTTAAATCTTAATATCCTCCCTGCTACCACTTTTCTCCACAATTTTTTACCTCACATCCTTTGTGGCTTGCACTGTACTTCTAGTAATTTCATTTTATGAGTTATGCTTATAAACCAGCATGACAGACAAAATGGGACAAGATAGTTACCAGATACTTGACGTTCAAGACTAGGTAATTTAGAATATCAACTTTCACCAGAAAAAGTGCATATTTTAATATCAAAATATATTTCTTCACTTATTGTTTCTCTCTACTGAAGGAAAATATTTTTAAAGATACTTATTTGTACTTACTGAGAACTATAAACTCAAATTTCTGTAGAAGGTGGAACATCACTCCTAAAAGGAATATAATTCTAAGAAAACTCCCCTGACGAGAGAGTGACATTAGCCTGCAATATTTGTGACTTTGCCTTTACAGTGAAAACCAGGGAAAACAGACGCATGCCAAAAGCATGCGCCACTCATCTTGAGCACGGCCACATGAACCAAGGCATTCAGTATTTTGCAGTCTGCAAGTGGCAGCATTTGGCCTTCTAGGCAAAAAGGTTAAGGATATTCGGCGCTATATGTGCTGTACCTCAAACTCAAGAGAATGTCTGCATAGGAAGAGCTGCGCTCACATACTCAGGACAGAGAAGACACAGCATATGCTAACCAGTTGATTTCTTTTATTAATTTTACTAACAAATTGGGTTTCTTAATCACGCATAATCTTCTGGCCTAATTATTCACCTTTTGTGATTCTTCTATCACTGTTTTACTGCTCTAGAAACAATATAAAGAAATGAGCTTTGCTTTTTTTAAAAAAAAAAAAAAGTTAAAGAAAGTCTTCCAGAGGACCCTACTAGAGTAACCTGTTAAACGGATTTGGGGATCAGCAGCATGAGATCTCTACCTCCATTTTTGTGCAGTAAGTTTGCAGCTGCAGGATAGTATTAAATATTTCATTTATTAGCTTTCAAATCACAGTATGCAATCTACTGTATTTCTGCCATCTGAAATTGATTTTCCCCAAAGTGTAAAAATCTTTCCCAGTCTCTCTGGTTTGGAGTGATTTTTTGTTTGTTTGTATTTTAATGTACTATTGCCACCTGACTTTGTTTTATCTATGATGGCTAGTCAGGTTTCAGCAGCGTATTTCTGCCTACCTGGGGATCTTTGCACTATGTTCCATTTGTAGCATGTACATGCCTTAATGATTTCTCACTTTTCCGTTGCCTATCTCCAGGTTTGCACAATTCCTTGAGTAACAATAAGCAGTAATAACTTCATATAAGACAGAAAGGAGCATCTACACCAGAGGTCACACTATATTTCTGAATGGTCCTCAGGTATGAGCAGTTGTTGGCCTGCACCTCAGGTAAAAGGTCCCAATGGCAGTTTTGAAGTCTTTATTTCTCCCAATCTCAGGGACTTAAACTGCCCATTTCCTTGGGATGCCTCCGAGAATTTGAAATTTTTAAGAAAAGAGGAAATTTCAGCACTGCCCCTTTACCACGACCACCAGGCAGATAGCTGCTCCCATTATTTTTCTCACCTCCCAGTGAAGGAAATGGCCCCTAGTAGCTCTACTGACTTTTTAAACTGCTTTAAAACCTGGCTGGTGCTCCTCCAGCAAGTGGGCACATTCATATATTGCTCATGGCAGAAAGAAGACCAGAATATCCTTGCAGGAAGAGCTGAAGATACTTGGCGTGACAGGTTTTCACACAAGACCAGGTAGTTGACTGTCCTCCTGCAAATGTTGCCGGGAGGCTCCCCGGATCCTGGCCAGGCACCTCACTCTCCCCACCGAGGCCACCGGCCCTGGCAGCACGGCAAATTCTGCAGGGTAACAAGCGACCTTAAATCAGTGCCATGCCACTCGCTTTTAAAAAGAAGATGGAGTTGTTATTCTTAGTAAACACTATGTTTAAGAAAAGGTTAAAATAGAACTATGCTCTGGCTAGCTTTGCACAAGCATTGTTTGTACTGTTTTTATCCTGCACCATATATTTGACCTGATTTTCTTTTACTAGAGGCTGAACAATTTCCTTAAAAGTTCTTTTTCTTTTGGAGATCATATAAGTATGATATCATACAAAAGTCATATAAGACTATCACATCATGCAAGACTTTTAAATATAAAATATCATATAAGATTCAATCCCAAGCAGTGAAAATTCATTGCATGGCTGTTGTTAATATGCTTCATTAAAGAAGCCAGTATCTCAGTAAATTATTATAAAGATACTGTTATCTTAAGACGAATTCTAGAAGCTGCTTAGAGATTTTCCACTAGTTGTTATAAAAAAGTTCTGCAGTTCTCTGCATGCCCTCCAGGTGTAGCATTTTCACAATTCTTAAGCAGTCTGATACTACAAAACTACACACAGTTCAAGAGCTGTGATAATTTATGCCCAAATAGTCCCAGTGACTTCAAAGGATTTGTACAGGGCTTAATATCAATATAGAATTTGGCCCTTTCTCTATAAACAAACCACTAATTTCAAGACAATCATTTTAGAGACAAATTTAACCAAAGCCTATTTTTTTGGTATCTTTTTTAACTTTGAAAAAATGATCAATTAAAGCAACCCCATCAAAGTTCACTCATACAATTTATACTGTTTTCATTTTGTATATTACTGATTCTTAATTTTTAAAATTAGTACTATCATGACTTTTCTAATAGTCATTAAAAATGACTATCTAATGTCATTTTATGACATTAATACTAGTTTGCAAATGTATAGCAGAATCTCAAAATTCTTCCTGACTTTACAGATCTTCACTTTACCTCAGGAACCTGATGAACATAATAACCTTGTTTTACAGAGAGAGAAAGTGAATCTTATAGGTGAGGGAATAAGTATTCTTTCACATGTCCTCTAATTCCAGGGTATTTGACAGGGTAGTTGGATACCCAGATGAGACCCCTGCCTGCTCTTCTGCTCCATTAATGAGCATTTGGTGCATGTGCACAGAGCACTTTTTGTTAAATAAGACCTAACAGTACTAATATAAACCTTTAAATGTGCATTGTTTTCAGTTAGCTGGGGAGTGGGAGCGGTGTTTTGTGTAACCCTCTGTTTTTTCTATTGAAGATGTGGATCCCTAGATGGAAAATATAAGCCTTCTGACAGGTGTAAATTTATTTTTTAATTAATTTCATGGTTTCCCCATGCTGCAGAAGCAGTAGCACAAAAACTACTGAGTAAGAAAAGCTCAGGCAGTGTGATATACACCTTTCTGAGGGCTAATTATGGCTTCAGATTAGCATTAGCAATGGCAACCGTTAAGAATAGGGTTGTATTTTTCTGATACTGGTGTGTGAAATTAACAGCAACATCTTAAAAAATGCCGCTATATACTGCACTCCCAATAAAGGTCCTAAAGAATATATCACCCCTTGTCCTTGCGTACCAGATGTCAGAGAGAGAATAATTTTTCTGACATGTTTGATGCTAAAATATAGTATCTCAGGTGATTGTTCCAGGTGAGTTATTCTCCATCCATTAGCATTCATATTTCTCAGTTTCCTCATTGATTTTCAATGCTATTTCCAAACCAATGTTCACTGTACAGCCAGAATGAACCTTTTATCCCATGAAATGACTTGTGTAATTTTTACACTTGTTCTTGATGATAATAAAGCACAGTCTCTAGTCACTGATACAACTGGAACAAAGCGGGATCATAACGTAATTGATGAAATACCTCTGCGCAATTCTCCTTGGGTGACGTCCGGATTCATACAAAGGAGGCTAAGCAGAGATTGCCTGTGGAGTTCCCTATGTGGTTCTGCAGAGCGTTATATAAGCAGGTATTTTCACCCTCCCATACATGCTTGGCTAACCAAAACAGGGAACAATCATAATTTGATTCACAAGACAGAAGCATAGACTGACAGAATTATAGTGCATCAATTTTGTGAGTTCAGTTGTAATATTGCAACGCAAAGCCAGAAATTGTTCTTGAGAGTACACTAAGAACTTGTGAATTCTTTTTTCTTAAGTGAGGTCAAATCCAAAAACATTAACAAACTTATATAGATTTAGGCAACTACTACATAATTTGAAAGACCTTTTAAAATTAGAAGTTTTTCATTTTGTACTGACTGCCTAATATAAGCCTCTTCATGATGCCTCCTCTTCATTCTCTCCATGCTCATATTGATTTGATGACAAGAGACAATTGACCGGAAAAGTGACCTCAGAAAAGAGAAAGAAATTGTGATGTATAAATATCAGTGAAGTCATGTTGATGTTAATGCAGAAAAATCACAACCACTGGTCATGGTTGCTGATGACAACACTATTATTCAAATCATACAGCCAGAAGTAAGGTCCTCTTCTAGACCAGAAAACACACCAGATTCTGACTCACAATTGACGCTTTACTGAGAATAACTCATATCTCGGTTGTTTACTGGGAATCATATTTTGATTAAACTAGTGTTTAAAATCAAAAAGATTTTTCTTACATATTTCAGCAGAGATGTTACTTTTTCACAGTGAAGAAAGTTTACTTCAGCTCCAGGGATGAAATATAGGCAGTATAAGGAGTGGGAAGAGAGGAGGGAAGGGGGAAGGAGAGCAAGATAACATTTTAATGAGCGCGGTAGATTTTTCTACACATAGCACTAAAACTTTCCTGAGATAAAGGTGGAAATAACAGGAAGTAACTAAGAGGCCTTTCCTCTTTCTGTTTGTATCCTTTTGAATTATGATTTCATTTTATTTTGATGGATTAATTTTGCAGATATTTTGCCTCCTTTCCCCTTGGGTCTACTCTGTGGTGGGTTTTAAAGAAAACAAGTCAGCAAAAGTTTTTGTTCTTTAAACATTAAAAATGGCCTTGTGCTGTGCAGAAACTCTTGAAAGTAGAAAACAGAGCTGTCTGTGAAAAGAAAAGGGCTGTGTTTCAGGCTAGTTTATTTGATGAAGGAAAAAGAAGACAGCTAATAGTCAGAAAGTTGTTACCCATCAAGGTACAGCAGGTTCCCTAGACAGGATATAGGCAGTTCTGCAGCTTGCCCTACAACAGCTGGGAGCAAGAGGGAATGTTTCAAGTGCCCTGATGGTATTATTGATTCTAGATGCTTGTTATTTTGTATTTACTTAACCCTGGCTCATGCAATATGTGACAAACAAGCCGCCAGCTCAAGCCAACTGCAGCTGACAGTAGTGGTCTAGAGTTGTGGTAACTCATCAGAATGGAAAAGCCAGCTCTGAAAAGCTGGCTCTGATTCCCCAGATGTCCGGGTCAGGCACTGCTGAGAATAGACTGCAGCTCCTGTCTGGGAACGTGCTCGCGTTTCCTTCACGTGCTTCAGAAATCAGGTACCGTGTCTCATCTGAAGTCAGAACATGACCACTCTTCACAGAGAAAATGCACTAAGTTATTAAAACTTAAACCAGATGGATTTCTAGTAGATGGGAATTCACACCTGTACCTGTTATATATAATAAACAGTTCTCTTGCCTCTTGTTTGCAACTAAGCCTGAAAGCAAAACAGGTAATACACAATTTTCTCCAATTTTTGATTCTCTTTGTGGCACTATATGCAAATTTGTATACTGAAGGAGGGCATGCCAAAGTATTTGTTAAACTAATGTATTTTCAGTTGGTAATAAAAAAATATGCAGAAAGAAAATGTTAATTTTGGTTTTGGGAGCGTTCACACCAGACTATATAAGATGTATAGGACTGCTATTCAACCAGTCATAAAACAGTAATAGCTTCATTTTAGTGACTAGTTATTCTGTTCATAATGAAAATACTTGTGCTTTTAATGAATGAATTTTATATTTGAAAAGCATGAGTGTCTTGAATATGGTTTGCAATGAAAATATCAAGTGAATTATGATAGCTATAATACACAAAATGACAGTCACTCATTTCTTCTTCTTGCAAAATGGGATTGGGTAATGCTGTCAAGATTTTTAAAAGTATCTAGACATTGTGAGCCCTTCCATACTCAGATGTGTCTTTCAAAAAGAGCTGAGCAGCCCCTTTCTGAAAGTTGATGCAATTTAGTCTCCAACAGAGACACCTAAAAGATAAGCAAAGCAAAATGCTGAAATCACTAGAAACAATATAAAATCTGAATAAGTAATACATGATCTTCAGTGTTGGTTTAAAATAGTAACTTAGTAGTAATTTAAATTCATTCCCTCAAAGCACTTCACCACTTTTGCCCTGAGCATGGGACGGCCATGAAGTGGTGGGAGCCTCTACACTCCTCAGCGCCTCGATGACCGTGAGATCCATAGCTGTCCTGATGAGCAGCTCTGAGCCGCTGAACTCCTTCGGCTGTTGAAAACATTTCCCTTACTGCGGGACGAAGCAAGCAGACCCAAATCACAGCTTCGGCAGCGACTGTAAACAAAACTTCACTGACATTTTCCTCCTGGACGTAGCGGGTTGTTTTGGCCCCCCAGCGCCTGTCAGAACTCGACGCTCGCGCGGCTTGAAGGCGCTGGCGGCGTTGCGTTACCTAAGCGTTGTCCTGTCTGTCCGTGTAAAAGCCACTGCATCAGCTGAGAAGCAAGCTCAGCAGTCATATCAGAAAGCCTGACCATAATATCATTGATGTGGGTTTTAGGAGGATTTAAAGTAACGTCAACGTTTGAAAAGCATTACCTCCAACACAGATCACAGACTAAAAAAAGAAAACAAGGAAAAAGGATGGACCGACAAAAATGTTGAGACAGTTTCTATGAGTGATTGATTGCGGCCTCCCAGTCACCAAATGCCTGATCCCACTGCTGCTGAAGTAAAAGCCCAGGAGAGCAAGATTTGCATCATTTACTTTAAAAAATGGTTTGGTTGTTAAGTTTCTTCTCAAACTGCTTGTCAAGAGGATTAGTGTTGAGTCTGGGGTTTCTAATTGGAAAATAACCTCCACACGAAACTCTGTTTCTAAGATTAATATACACTTTTCATGTGGAAGAGAATCCAGAGCAACCATTAACTTCTAAAACACATTTTTTTAAGAAGCTGAAAGATCCTAGCCCCAGTAGGCCCCATGGTCCTGGCTTAACCGTAGTACATAATTCTTTTCTATATACTATCATATACTAGACAATTAGCACTTTTCGTAAGAATGACAACATGTAATGTTTCAGTCAAAAATAAAATACTAGCTATAGATATCATTATTTTAGCAATAATGTCACAACGGCAGCACCAGATGTTAAATGAGAACATCTAGTTTTTGCTAATTTCTATGGAATGGTTTTGCAAAATGTTCTGTAAGAGAGTGATTTATGAACTAGTATTTACATTTTATGGGCATATAGTGAAAATGCAAATCTATAAAAATGGGAATTTTAAAAAATTTTTGAGCATATCTTTTAAAGTTATCAGCTGGATGCAGCAGTTGCAGGGTTTTTTTCTATGTTAGATTAAATACCTCATAGGCACACGTGCACACACACATTAGAGTACTACAAAGGAGCAGTTCTAAAATACAAACGCTCCTCTGTATTTCTCTTTGCTGTGAACTGTCCTTGGCAACTTGCTGAAACTTGTCTGAAAGAAACTAGGTTGGAGCTTTTGTATGTTTTGTACATTTTGACAGTTTGAGGTAAATACTTTTAACCTGTGTGACAGGTGATTTCTTACGCTGCACGGTACATAACTGATCTAAAAAAATGACTTAAGGCTACACAGACTTGCTAGATTAATGGAGTAAACCAGGGATTTAACATTTTCTTTCCAGGCAGTATCTATAAAAAGAAGAGACTTGATTTTACGTTAAAAAATATATTCACAGGCTTTGAAGATGGGAAGTATATTCAAATCAGAGACTACAATACACAGCAGTAAAACTAGCGAAGTCCATACTTAAACATTGTTTCATAAAACTAAAGTTTATTTTCATATCCTCATTAACTGCATTATTATTTGCCTATTTGATTGAGGGAATAGCAGTAGACTAGACCAGCAGACTTTATAAGGCTTCCATTGAAATTGCTTACAAGGGTTTTTTTTAAGACCTGTCAAATTCTCGTGCGTAACTGGCTGTCTGAAGCAGTGGGATGTCATCTCTGTAGAATATTGTCCTTGCCACTCTTTAGCTGGGGTCGTTTAGCCACTGCCGGCGGGGAATAGCGACGAGTGTCCGGTTTGCAGCAGAGGCAGCACGAAAGCCACACACAGTGGTGAGTTCGGTTGCTTTACCCTTCTGCACCTCTTAACTTAAAGGCCTGTGTTTATTTGTCTTCCCAGTCATTAATAACTTACTACCAAGAACAACTATCTGTAGGCATTCCCATTGACTCAGAAGTCATACTGAGATTATAGTATGACAATACTGAAGATAAAAACTGTGACTAGTGCTAAACCACCCTTAGTTTTTGATGAATTGTGTTCTCTGCCAGTACAGGACAAGTAACAAGGCTGAGAAGAAAACTTTTGGGCACCCGGAGGAGGCCAAACCCGTGAACATGAAGCCATGTAGCCACTCTGAGGAACATTTATCCCTTGTGAAACACTAGGACTAATGACGAGCCAAGACAAATAAAAAAGAGACCACCTGACTAACTGCTGTGTGCCTTCAGGAGAGCAGCAGATAGGGGCATCGTCAGAACACGTCGGGGCCTCAAATAGTTGTCAACTTTTGGGTTAGAGAGGTGAATTGCTCCCTGACATGACTCGGGATAAAACTGAGGTCAAATTAGACTACTGTAAAATAATGTATATTAAAGAAAAGGACAATTATACTGAATCTTTGGGAAGCTTTGAAGTTGCAGGTGTCCAGCCAGGACTGCCATTTGGCCTGTTGTTCTTTCAAATGCAGGGTAAGAGCTGTGTAAGGACAAATTCCTACGGTGTGCCAGAAGAGATTTAAATGTAGCTGATACCCCAGGGCCTTTCCTGGATACAGCTGTCAGAGCTGTGCAGAACAAGCAAACAAAGCACTGAATATGCATGTTACAGAAGGATCTAGTAGTCTGAACTATTACTTGTATTCTAACATATTTCCAACAAATATTGAATAGGTACCAGGTCAACAAAGCAGGTAACTGCTGACTATGTGCTGTGTTGGTGTCTAACTAGGTATATTATACTATTCTGGAAACGTATCAAAACCAATTTTACTTAAACTGATACAGCTTCAGGTTAGGCAGAGCCTAGTGTTTTTCTTCAATGATTTCAGGCTTAACAGAGTGACTTCTACTTAATAACCTCAGGAAACACTACCAAGAACCAGCAGGTCCACATTATAACATCTCTGGTTTACTTAAAGCCTAAACACTGTGCAGATAGCTGCAGTAATGACTATCTCAGCTGACCTACCAATAACCCCGGTTTTGACCTGTAGGAATCACCCTCTCTCGAGAGGGCAAGAAGCAATTTCAATTATCAGGCTAGTTCATTCATCTGTTCCAATGGAAAAGACCTCTTTTAGGTAGAAAATATTTCCGATTCTTGCCTGGGTTTTTACAAGCTGAGTTTCTCTGAAGATTTTCTTTTATTACGAGATTAGAAGTAATCTTGATTCTCTCCTCTCTGAAAAAAAAAATAGCAAGATTATGTAATGATATAATATAAACCATTTCACTCAAAAATAGATTTCTTCAGTTGTCATTTGGGATGGCAGGGGAAAACAGAAAGTTGTACTAGCAACTGAGACATTTCTCATACTTGCCCATGGAGCCCTGCAAGATGACCAGTTCAGGTAATCCTCTGTCCTGCCATTTGCACGCCTGTTTGCAGCATTCATTGTCACTATATTATTAAAGACTATATAAACATATTTTTGTAAAAAACAACAGATTCTTAGCTGTGTCAAAAACAAGAGTCACTTTTGCTGCAGTGCTTTTTTAATCAAAACAAATCCACAGCCAACCAAGATCAGCAATGTTATTAAGGGCTAGATAGGCAAGGAGATTTAGGTACCAAGAACTTACTATATCATTTAGTTCCTACTGTTTCCAAAAGAAATTCTGTTCCTAAATTCTTTTATGTGTCTGGCATCATTCCTTAGCAGCACAATGGCAAAGTCTGACCTAAAACAAATAGATTTACTTGCTCTTGCTGATACTGGCTAGATTTTGTTAGAGGCAGAGGAATGGACTATTTTAAAGACAAATTTGGAGCATAGTACATCCTGCCCAGAAGAATTTGCCCTTTGAGGCTCAAAGGGATAATATATTTAGTCAACATGTTTCAAACATTGTACTCTTTCAGAGCACGCTTTAGAACATGCTCGTTGTGCAAAACTCCTGCAGCTGGTCGGGGGAACTGTGATGAGAAAAAAAGAATGAGTCTCACCATTCGAGACAGCTCTCAGCTCTAACAAACACATACTGCTTCATGCCTTGTCAAAGCAAAATATATCTTTTGCAAATCACTTCTTACTCCTTTAACTAAAATCCAGTAAAATACGTATTCAGAAATCAGCCATCATAAGAAACAATGCCAGTAAAGCTGGTGTTAGGTCTCTTAACATCTAACAGTGCAATCCTTTCAGCAAATGTCTTTTGCAAGCAAAAAATGCGATTGATCTGTTATATTCCTGAGTAAATATGTCTGCTCTTGGAATTATTAAAGGAAATAGGTGCCCTTAAAAAAGTGCATTTTTAAAAAGAAATTAAAGCCTATCACTACTTACTCTAGATAAGTGTTGTGATGGTATCTTTGGCAAAATATGATTCTTCTGTGTTTGTTTTTTTTTTTTTTTTTTTTTTTTTTGGCATTATTCATTTGGGCAAAAGGAAGAAAAGAGTCGATGAATACTAGGCATCTCAGCAGCTTGTGCCCAAGCATCTCTTTCTGTTTACCAGATACTTTCTACTTGTTTTCTCAGTTCTTGAAACTATGGATTCACTTTAAATTTATTCCATTTTTACCTATTAAAAAAAATGAAATCTAGTCTTATTAGCAGTTCCAAAATAACACTGTTACTTTGGAAGGAATCTATAGTTTTGATTTCTTGGCTACTGAAAATGTTTTAAGAACGAGTCATTAAGCAAGGAATGTAGTTCAGAGAATTAAAATAATCAATTATTTTCAGGGCAGAATCTCTTTCACCTTGAAGGACACTGAATGTCAATAATCTTGCTGGGTGGAAAGATGGAAGTAAGTTAGAGTTGGGAACTGGAAATTATTACAAGGTGTAAGGAGAAATAATTGAAGAAGTTATTTATGTGAATACTGTTTGTTCAGCTAAAGCAGAGTGAAGTGTGTGTTTTTTCAAGCTTTTTTTTAAACAGTAAGTAACTATTTACAATACTGTATTTTATAGTTTTTCATTTAAGTTGCTTTATATGGAAGGCATATTCTGCATATCAGGGTTAAGACATTTTTATATTTTTTTACATGTTTATATTTGTTATAATATGTATATGGTTATAATGTGTGTGATACTGGAATATGCTCTACTGTTCAATTGCTCTCAGTTTCTACTTCCTCACACTCAATGAGGTATCAGAGATTATCTCTGATATGCATGCAACTATTGTAGTACTGTAACCAATGAAACTAAAGCCAGCAGCACTTGGCCATATGTGCTTCCTACATTACCTGCTCTCTTTAATATATGTAAAGGAGGTGGCAGGAGGCAGTACCGGCTCCAAGTTGCACATAGTTCTCTGGTTGAAGAGGTATCCTACTCATCCTTCAGTCTAAATACTTAGTAATTAAATAATACTTAAAAGACTCTTATGAAAACTTCTCATTCTCTTATGTTCCTGTAAGTATAATCTCGACTATGCCTACATAGGATTGCTGAAACACTGTGGAGGATGGCTATTAAACATATGTACTTTAAAGGAAGTGAATATCTTATTTAGGGGACCTTTCTATTGCTTCAAAAGGCAATAAAGTAACTGTCACTGAAGTTACTGTAGCTTAGACTTTCTTGTCCTTGCCTTGACTCATTATTTGTATGATGAAATTCCCCAAATTTCCCACTTTCTGGCCCTGATTTTTGTTCGGTGCTTTCAGCAGTGATTGTTATCAACAGTCTTCATAAAGCGTTTAATAGAAAACATATTTGAGGCAATGAACTCCTTATACATGTCTGTCTTTCCCCAAAATTCAGTAGTCTCTAGGAGCCAGGAGAGCATGGGCAATTTCATATACTCTTGAAGGACCTGGATTCATTTTATCTTCATTTGTCCTCAAATCAGCAACTACAGGTTTCTATTTCTCTCTCTCCAAAGAGTCTTTTTGGAAATTTTATTCCTTCAATATCTATGCGTATGGTCCTGTTTCCAACAGGGACCTGTGAGTAGTCCATGTGTTATATGTTCTGTTTTGTAGGAAGCTACTATCTACCACTATCACATTGCTTTCAAAAATTTTCCATCAAGCTAGCAAGAAATTAATCCCAGTTAAATGCTCCACTATCCAATCTCTGCATCACACTGCCCAAATCACAGCAATATTCATAAAATTATTAGATAGCAATTGAAAATGGAGACTTGTACAATACGAGCCTGAAAAATCACAAAATATGTAGTATTATTTAGGTGCCTTGTTAGATGTGTGTTCTACAAAATCAATAAAATTTAGAAAGTAGCTTGGCAATTAAAATAAATTACTGCTTCAATTTTTCAGACTGTTGGACAAAGAACACTAAAGTATATTTAATTTAATTTTTAATATACTTTTTTATTTTTATCTCTCTTCTAATGATTTAGCAGCAGCAGCCTATGTGGTCTTTGGAAAGGAATGCTTTGGCTAACAGAACATACCATACCATTTGTGATTTGAACAGGAGATCAGTGCCAGCACAACTGGTATTTCATCCAGTAAATGTGACATTCCAGAATGTGAATGTGAACAATATGGGTAAATTCCTGCTTTGAAGTCAGTGGTAATCTCCAATAGACCTAAGCAGAGGCCACATTTCACCCTCAATGAGTTCTACAATCTGTCTCTAAATATGCCTGTAAAATCTGAAAGTAAATTATTGACAAGCCAGGTTAAGATAGAATGATTTGACAAGTGTGAAAGTCATTAGAAATTCATATATCTGTCTGAATATTTCCAGTGGATTTTTATTTCATGGTTGATTGACATTTAAACTGAATTAAAATAAATGGGAGCTCAACCCGTATGAGAAACCAGAGAAGCCACGCGGAGAGTGCATGTACGATTTCGTTATCTGCAAAAAGTATTCACACTCTTTTATACAACAGAAAATGCAGTCTTCAGTCAAGATTACTCTCTCCCATACAGATTTTCTGGTGTTTAATAAATGAACCTATCAAAACTCTGATAAATTCTCAAAATAAGTGTGTTTATGGTATCCCTCTTCCTGTCTCGTTCTCTCGTTCCCTTTCTCTCCCCCTTTCTTACTCCGCCCCTCCTTTCCCCCTTCCAATATGAGCTCTCTAATGTCTATGAACCACATAGATCACACCCCATTTTTTTCCTTAACAGGGGAATTAATGTTGTCTCTCTCTCTCTCTCTGTCTTCTGCCTGGCAGCCTATTTCCTTAAGCTTCATAGATCTTGGACACCTCTATCCCAGTGTCAAATTTGCTGTGTAGATTGATTTTTCTGTTTGGAAGTTAGTAGGGTCTTCCAAAACACTTAATCATATTTACCCCCAGTGCATTCCTCTATTACGATCACTGCCATTTTCCTTGCAAAGTAAGCTAAAAAACAAATTGGACGACACGTTAATTTTTTGATATTATCATTTTTTGTGTATATGTAAATCACATTTAAATGCCACAAAGAAGTCCCAGAGTTTTTTTTTTTTCTTTTTACAGATACAACAAAATGACTGCCAAAAATAATCTGAAAGAATCAACCACAAAAACCGCTAGTTAGAGGTTGTCTAATGTTAAATCACTTAGGCAAACAGGTCCCTGCCTTCAGGACTGACTGTCCAAGAATGGAGACATTTACTCTATAAGGACTGAAAATCAACACTTAGATGTTTTGTGTCTTCTCCATATCACACAGGTCACAATTCAAATGTCTGCCTGTTCCTCCATACTCACAGCTTTTTCCTTCATACTTTCCACTAAATGTTTGAGCACTTGTAATCTGTCAGCAGAGATTCTTCAGAAAATCCATCAGTGAGTTTGGCAATAACACCAGTGATGTAAATTAAGGTGATAACAGTAACATAAAGTGATATTTCAGCACTTAGCATCGTTTGAACTCAGAGCAAAGGTGTATTTCATCCACAGAGGAACGTTGGAAAGTATGACCAGGAGCTTTGAAATTCACAATTTTTTCTGTTCATAGTGACGTGGGAATTTTCTGTGCTCTTTGACGAGGTGCTCTTGGCTGAGTGTACACAGCAAATACTGTACTTATTAATTAAATACTCATTTGGGGGGGTTTACAAGGCCTGTAGAAGGGTGGTTTCCAGTCTTGAAAACTCTAATGTTTCTGCAAGTAAACAGAAGTATGTTGGTGAACTGCAGAACCAGAGCTGATGTATGTAGCATAAACTACGCCTACACAAATGACTTCTCATATATACATATCATTTATCTAAAGGATACGATATATGTCTGTGTGTGTATATCCATGCATGCATGTGTATGTGTGTGTGTGTGTGCACATGTGTTACAGTGAAACATGCTTTTCCCTGAAAATAGCTGGTTTTGGAACTGAAATGTCATATAATCTCAAAGTATTTGGTAAAGAAATCAACATTTATTTTATACTTGCAAGTATAAAAAGAATATGGTTAGTATCTAGCTGTTGGAAATTTATAAAAAGAAATTGATTATTTATTGAAAGTTACTGGGGATTACTATAGAAAAAATAACCTGAAGCAGAGTCCTGTATGACAAAAATAAATGGAAACGTTCCTATTAATTTCATTTGGGTGAAAACTTCATCCTGCTATGGATAATGTCCATATTTAAGGGCATAAAGGGTTTCTGTGGAACTGAAATATATGAAAAGTTTTAAAAGATGCAAGAACCAGAAACTTATTACAAAGCATTATTCAGATGTGCACAAATAAAAACGTTATATTTCAAAGTATGTTTCAGAGTTCCCTATCTTCTACCATCTTGGCTATTTTGAAAGTTTATTTAAAAGTTTAGGGCAAAATCAGAAGCAAATTCTGTATGTCTGTTTTTTTTTTTTTTTTTTTTTTTTTTTTTTTTTTCCTGTGGTTACTTGAGCCTCATCGTAGGGCAAATATGCTCCAGGTGCTTCTCTTCTGCTCTCTGTTCCCAGAATGTGACTGAAGTGAGCAGCAGTGTTTAAAGTCTTTAACCTTTGGACAGTCCTAAAAGCATTCCACGTCCTCCTGAGCATCGCGTAAGCCAGTGTGGTGTTACGCGCGCTGGACCCGTGGCCACATCTGATTTCCAGCATGCAACCCTTACTTGGAGGCTTTGAGAGACTGTTAGAAATGACAAGGAAAACAATATAAATGCTCCGCATAGATTAGCAGATCATTATTAGCCCTTTGCACACTAAAAGCTGAAACCTCCTTGATCCTAGACTATAAAAAGCCCTCTGAAGCATTTTGAGCTTCTCTTTGATTCTTGGCCCAAGGTTTAATTTTCTCACAGTGCTGAAGCTCTGGGTTTCATTAGGGATATCATCTCAAATTCCTTTGTGCCTCTGCTTGTTTGGAAGTGTTACTTCCATCCTCTTCTGTAAGTTCTTCTCCATCTGTGTCAGAAGTTAATTGATGATATCAAAATCCTTCAAACAACGCCTATTAATGAGCATTATTTTTTGCATTGAATGCAATTTGTTTTTATGATTTCCTTGTAATATAACAGTTTCATATCATAAATCTTAAAACAGTGGGTTTGTTATCATGTTGTTCTCAATTTCTTGGAATTATATTGAATGCAAACACTTTTCATGCAACCAAAACCATGAAGGTTTGTTACCTTACAAACATACACTTATTACTCAAAAATATAATGCATTATACTTGTGACACTTTTAAATTAGTGTGGATAGGTACTTCCAGGAAAGATCTCATTTGTGTAACTACTATTTAGCTATTTCTTATACCCATAAAGTGAACAAATTCCTGTATATTCAGAGAAGGTCAAAAGTGGCCAAACAGCAGAAACTCAATTTAAGCTTTTTAAAGCTATTGGTATTACAAGTGCAAAGATTATGCCAATCCTTGGATTTTGGTTGGCTTCTAATCAGCAGAACATCTATATGCCTGTTAATTTCTAGAGTTTCTGGCACATTCAATAACTTACCATCTCACCTCACTAAATCCTAAATGTTAATTAAAATTGAAATTACTTTTAGTGGTAGAAAGTACTAAGCCTCTTTCCAAGAGCTGGAAAGAGACAGGAGGGGAGGGAAAGAGAGAGAGAACAAGAACACCTCAGTTCACAGTGACAGCAAGGAGGGAAAGTGGCTGCTTAGTTGCTAAATCTGATTCTGAATGCCAAAACCAAACATAACAGAACAGGACAGAACGAAGGGATAAAAAAAAAAAAAAAAAGAAAAGCATGTTTCATGTTAATGCAAGAAGAACAACAAAAATAATAATAATACTGCTTATTTGAGAAAATTGTCCTATTGGTCTAAAAAATGGTTTCAGTCAAATTTAGCTTTAGAAGCATTTTTCACTTTATGCTAGAAATCGTTTCTTGAGCTCTTCAACAGCAAAGTTCCATAACTGGGTAGAATATACTGGTTGCTCTGATCAGGGCTGAACATACATAACACAGAAAGCTGATTCATTTTTTCAGTCTGAAAGATTGCTCAGAGTTGATTGATATGAAGCTATTCTATACAACTGTCAGACTTTCATTTGTCTTTTTCTGGATGAACTGTTGGAAGATTTCAGCTAAAACAGTATAAGCGTTACCTGGAATGAGTTTTGGGGACTTGCTTTACTAGTCTTAAAAATTCTTACACTGAGAAGCTCCACACTGTATCTTCAAAAGCAGAAATCTAAAAAATTTTTAGGCAGTTGCCCCAAAGTGAGATGTACTGTTTGCTCTCTCTGTAAAAATTCACCTGATGGTGGTTAACTTCCAGGCCTTTGAAAGGCTTCAGTTGGCACTGGTCAGTCAAGATTTCAATGATACCACTAGTAGTGAGCATTCGGTTGCCCAGAGATGCAAGGACAGAGCAGGACTTTTCCACGGTTGCTCCAGCTGATTACCAAGTTATGTGGCACAGGACCCTGGAGCTGAAGGTGAGAAGCCAGTTTCTCCTATCCTCAGGTACCTCCCAGCTGCCTCCCCTGCAGTGCCAAAGGAGAGGAAACTACCTATCTTGAATGCAGAAAAGTGACAAATGTGATTCTGTGCAGGTTTCTGGATCTGCAGTATTTAGAGTAAAGAGGAAAAGAGGAAGGAGCTCCAGAGCTAGGAAATGTCAGGGGCTATAGAAGCAAAGAGGACAGAAAGAAGTGGAGTTTAGAAAGTGCAGAGGAGTCAATGGGTTGGGAAAGACATACACAGAGGAAGAAATGGGGAAAAGCTAAAAAAAAATGGGTCACTAGATAGGTGACAGAAGGCAGGGGTGGGGAAAGAGCAAGGAGCAGCATAAATAGACGGAAACACAAGGGGAGGACAACATGCAAGCAGATATTGGCAGAGAAAGTCCCAGGAACAGCAGTGTGGGAAAAGGAGCCAAAGGCTGAGGATAGAAGAGCAGAGCAGCAAGAAATACCAGGAACTCTTATAACATTTGAGACCCGGAGTTGGTCTTAAAAAATCTGATTCTTCATATTCTTCGGGCAAATATCAGTGAAAAACATACTGCAGCCAGTTACAAAAGTATCTTCACCATCTTGATACTGATTCTTATAGACAATAAGTCCTACTAGGCTAGTATTCATTGTCTCCAATTGAGAGAGTTAATGAAAACAGTAGAGAAGACCAATGAAGCCAGTGGTCCAGGTTTCATCTGATTTCCAGATCTTTTCAGGTTTAGGGTAAATTGTTTTTATTTTTTAAATCAGGATACTACATCTAAAAAGTATTAGAAATAGAGAAAGTGGAAGTGCTGAGCTTTCGAAAGTGAGGAAATGACAGAATTAAACTTGTGCATGCTTTAGTTCATGCTTTTTTAGTTTAACTCCCCTTGTGCATACGCTTTATGACAAAGCCCCCAATTACATGATCATATATTATTCCTTCCACAAAGTCAATGCTTTTATTCTCTGCACAAGATGAGCAAGGCCCTAGACCACTTCAGGGCTGTGTAATGGAGGAACCTGCTGGCTGTTGCAGCTGCACCTCCTCTTTTAGAAATAATTAGAAAGTGGAAACTAGAAGAGACAGGATTTCAGGAAAAAGAGAGAACGTTGAAGAAGTTGAATGCCACTCTGGCACTGCAGCTTTGTCTATCCAAAGTGTTTTTAGATGATGCAGACGCCATGAGACACGTCTCAGTGAGACCTCTAATGGGCACGAGGAGATACAAATAAAGTTGGTGACTGCTATGACTGTGCACAAATTGCTTAAAAGGAAAGATTCAGACTGATTCTTAAAAAATCATTCTTCACATCTCAGCTTGGGTACCCAAAAATGGACATTCATGGTAAATTTGGCCTTAATCTCTTTGCACTTGAGTTACACAGCCACGAAAACAGGACAGCAATAGTACACTTTCAAAGGGATAATAAAGATAGGTTTAAGAGCAGCCGTGAAGCAATTATCTGGTGTGATAAGAGAACCAGAGAAATTCCCAGAAACAAAATGAATAATTCTACAGTCAGCTAAGATTTTGGGTGGTGTAACATAAATAAGGCCTGAGGCTAAACCACATCATGGACAAGATAAAAAGAAATGTTGGATAACTATTTTTTCGTCTATAAGCCAGAGGTCTTACAGGAGAAAAATTATATGTGATCGTATAATTAAAGATTATATCGTAACACATATGCACAGGAGGATGAAATAAGGTTGAACAGGAAACATTTGTTCCTGTCTTTCCTTCTTTCCTGACTTCTAACATTTTCAGCCCAGTGTTTTGAAAATAGTGTTAGAACAGAGAAGCATTTCATTTTTGTATAGTGATAATAAATGGAAATATGCTTTAAAAATTAATATGATAACTGTAAAGAAGTAAAGAAGCTTCCCTTCTTGTGGAGGAAGCTGCCGTATCAGACAGCCCAGGTGCTCTATTAGTGCTGAGGGTTCAGTGAAAATGTCAGTGCAGTTTTAGGGCTCCAGAAGCTGGATCCGAAACGTTGCTCCCTGGAGACACAGAACGCGTAAGCCCTTCCCTCAGGCTGCATCCTTCGGAAGTGTGCGTGGGTAACTTTCTCTTTTCTGCTGCGTTTCATTGTAGCTGTTTCTCAGCTTCAGCGATTCAGAAAATACTCCTCCATTCTCATGATGCAGAGTATTTAACAAAATATTAATGGAACTTTTCTCAGCAGAAGAACCTTAAATATAGTCAAATTAGTAGTATAACAGACACAGAAATAATGTTTTCTAATATCACGGAAATTGGGGATACTCTGACAATAAGCTAAAACAGTGCCCCCATTTTAGCACCTGAGCTCAGTCTTAATTTTTTTTCTGATACACTTTCCTGAATTTAATGAAGTCTTTCTATGTCCATCACGTTCAGACATGAAAGTGATGCAAAGCACAACATTGCAACTTTCAATTTGGGTTTCACATGGCAATAAAACAGTTTGCTAACACAGAACAATTGCTAAACTTGCCTAATTATCCGAGAAGAGGGAGGATTCTCAAATGGACTCCAAAACCAGACATTAAATTGGCAGCTGGTTAACATTACCAAAATGAATAATGAAGTATCAGTGACAGCTGGATGGCTTCTAGGAAGGCTCTGAGGTATTAAGATAATTTCTCTGTTTTAAAGAGAGAGCCTTTTAGTGTCATTGACCTGGTAATAAAAAGCATCTTCACTTAAGCTGTGAAATAGTGCTATGACAACACAGACAGAATTACAGTAACTACTAAATAGATTTAAACTGGGAAATGAGTCATAAATAAATTTCCTTGCTTTCCATGGTCAAGTCAAGTATGAGAGTGATGAGATAATGCAGTAAAAGTCATAACAAAATGACGGAAAGAAAGAAAGTCATGTTCAACCCTTCTGAGTGTTCTGAGCTTATAACACAGCTAATAAAATCTTCCATATACACAGCAACTTTTGGTGTGATAATTTGTCAAGGCCATAGAATTGGTTTCAAAGTAGCAAATGAATTGTTTTACAGATTTTCAATGGGATATATGACTGTTTTCAGTTCTGCTCGATGGCACAGAGTGGAAATTATAGACCATGACTTTGCATGAAAGCATGTTATTGTATTTTGCAGGACAGCTTAAAAACGCATCAACATCACAAACTTCTGGTCTATTATTGTCAAATATTGCAGTATTTTTGTAGTGTTACATGCATTTGATAGAGCACCTGATGAGTTAAAAAGAAATCCAAAATCAGTTATGTGGAAGAATTCCAAAATGTTTTCTTGCATTATATTATTACAAGCAAAACTCGAATATTCAAGAAGGGGAAGGTGCACCTGGTGCTTAAGAATAGAACACCCAGCAGCAAAATTCACTATTCTCTTCCTGCTGCTAGAATATAGGGAAATGCAGTTACTGCTTAACACTATGAAATAGTGTCAGTGTATGTCTAAGGTCAAAGTTAATCAGCTATCTGGCATTCCCCCAGGAAGCGAGGATTCCCCAGTTATAGAAAAGCTTCTTTACTCCTAGTGTCTGAGGCAGAAAGCAAACCAGTTTTCCCATCTCACACTGGTAGCTTACCCAGGAATACCAGATTGCTCTCCAAAAAATCTTCACCACCAGAAAGTCAACAACTGCAACGTAAATAAGAAAATTTTGTAGAAGTTGGATTAAGAGAGAATTGAAAGGATTGTCTTTTCTCAACAAATCTAATTACCAGACTAGTTCAAGCAATTTCAAGCAACTCCCCGAGGGAAAGTAAACATATCTCAAACTCACTCTCAGTTCCTGCCCTGCACCGTCTCCGTGCAAAATAAAGTAACTCATGAACCATCACATGAGAGAACAGCTGCTCAAAATTAGTTTCACACTAAATGGAATATACTGTTAGTAGGAAGGTACAAAATCAGTGGTTGTGTAAGTTTTAGAAATATTCGAAGGGCTTCAAATCTACTTTGCTCTTCACTTTGCAAAAGATAGAGCAGAATGAGGCAACAGGAGGCTCTTGTATGTCTTAGAGTTATTTAGATGGGCAAAAGAGAAGTTACTGTGTAGATTTTGTTGTTTTTCAATGGCATACAACTTCGGCTTGTCTAAAGCAACAAGGTCATTTAAATCTGCTTCGTTTTACATAAAATGTCTTTTGTGCATAGAAAGGATTTGAAAGTTAGATTAGTTCTTTTGTTTCTCTCACCATTTATTCTTTAATATTGTAACACATACATAATTCAATTAAGAATTAATTCTTTTTGTAAAGTAGAAATGCTCTCTTTACTGCCAGCACATCTATTGGATTTTACAGCGAATTTTACGCATGAATTTTTATAAGTTCAGAAAAGTTCTGTAGGCATGAAATGCATATATTTTGGTTGGCAGTGATTATTTGTCATGTTTGCACATTTCATTAGTTGTCAGTTTGCTGCTCTTTAGCATTTAATTGTTGCTGTTTTATAAGGGAAAAATTTTAGTAATATATACCATCAAGTTAAAAAAGCTCCAGCTCTAAGATTGACAGGCGTAGCTGCGCTAGCCTTTTTAAACCTGAGACCAATGAGAAACAAGTTGTTTTATTCTATTTAGCCCAAACAACAAAGCAAGGGGGGTTTTCCTGCAGGTTTAGTGTAAAAGTCCCCAGATGACAAACACAAAAGCCTAGATATCAAACAGGATGAAAATGCTGATGTTCAACACCTGCACTGCGTGAGGGCCAAGAAGTAAGCCCAAGCCTTCGCTCACTAACACACCTGCTTGACAGTGTGGTTTTTAACCCTTTCTTCTTCCTTCTTAAATTCTTACTTAAAATGGAAGAGGATTCTAATATGATGCAATCAAAAGAGATGCTAAAGCACGGTTTTAAAAGCGAGACTGCATTCTGCCTGTTGTGAAAAGGTATTAAATGGTTACTGCACCTGTATTGACAGGCTATCTATCCTGACAGATCTTCAGTAAGACTGGAAATTATTAATTGCAGCTGCAATAGTGTGGGGGAAAAATCATGCTGTCTGTGTGTTTCCTGTGCCTATCAAAATGTTATATCATCTCATGCAGTTATATATGACCATCACAAATTTGCTGCTAAAAATAATTGCGTGGTCTGATCCTTCTGCCTGCTTTTCGGAAGGTGCTGTGATACGACGGTAGGTCGTCCAGCCACAGGTGAGCCCAGGTAGGTACAGGGATGCTTTTAACGTATCAGTGCTGAAGTGCATGAAGCACACATGTAATGTCACAAATGCATGGAGAGGACCCATGTTTCAGTGGTTTTTACGCTCCACTATTCTTCAGTCCTTCAAAAAAAGAATATTTGACGATTTTTCTTCTGTCATAATGCACTAAATTAGTAATAAAAATTCAGGTCACATTAGTAGGCCTTCAGTCACTTTTAACATAATCCACAAAGGCTAAGTGCCGTTGTAGGTAAGAGCAGTTTGCTTAAGAAAACTCATACAAGTATGCTAATATGTAATTTTAAGTCAATGTCGCTCTCTCTTTCCTTCAACATTCCAGGTAGAGATAATATTATAGTGTTTTCCATTATAGTTTATTCCCTGGAAAGTTTTAAATGAATCCCCAAACCACCATTTTATACTGGGGAAACACGAGATATTGAGTACCTGAGGTACCTTGCTTCATGCAGCAGAAAGCAGACCAAGGGTAGGAGGGCAGAATCAATCCAGTACGACTGCGGCTGCACAAACCGTGCGTTTTCCCCACATCCCGCTGCAGCAGGGTACAGTCACACCAGTGAAGCAGCAGCGGGAGCTGCGATTTTGTAGCAGAAGTTGTTTAAAAATAAGTGATTCCATTTAATACCTAATACCAAGAACTCCACTCATGAGGCTTATTTTATCATCTGCTTCTATTACAGAACTACTTGGCAAGAGCTGTCAAGTTTTTATTCATTCATATGACAGCTCAGTTAGATGAAGAGCTGGATGTTATTTAGGATAATCTATTTTTCAAGCCTGGACCCCAAAGAGGAGTCAGTTAAGCGGTGGATAGCCTGACAAGCCATCGTCATCCCTTGGTATGGCCAAGGAAGCAACTCCGTCCTGAATACAGAGGGTTTCCTAGCAGCAGTTTGCCAAAGGCTGCCCGTTGCGGAGAGAACGCCAGGCTGATGAAGAACAGAAGGATCACGGGTTTCATTAGGATCCCTGAACGGGGCTTTAAGAGTGTTCGAAAGTGATAAGGAAACTGAGGCTGGAGACACATGTGATTGTTATTATATGACCTAGATTTCTATTTTTCTCTACTAGTTACAATAAAACCATCTTAAAGAAAGACCCTTTCATGTCATCAACATGATAATAAAATGCCTCTTCACTTAAGCTATAAAGTAATGCTATGAAAACTGTGATAATTTTTAGACATTTTGCAAAATCTGTTAGCCAGCTTCAACTTTCTGTCTCATCTCCGTAAAAGCAGAGCATGCCCAAGGCTGGAGATCTGGGAAAGGGTCCCCATAGGTTATGGGACCTAAAGGGGCTAAGATGCAAGATCTCTTTCCTTTGAAGGAGTAACAGGCAGAATCCTTGTGCTTGTAAGACAGGCCAGTGTAAACTCGGAACTTTTAGTTCATTGGCAAAACCCGCTGAGGGTGACTCCAGAGCGCAGTGTCCAGCACACTGGGAGTCAAGCCAGGAATTCTAGTTGGAGTCCCTTGCAAAGGGAGAAGTTTACCAGGGCTTTAGTAATCAACATATCCAGCAAAATGTGGGCTGTAGGAGTCTAAGAAATCTGGGGAGACTGCTTATAAGATGGTGAGTTTCCTCCCCCCGAGTGTATTTGGGTTACTGAGTAGAAAGTCCTGAAACGTGTTCAACAGCGACAACGTGAAAAGCTTTCTTCACGTTCCCTGATCCCAGCGGCAAGGGCTCTTGCAATCCTGCAGCATTTTAAGGGTTATCACTCTACCAAATAGGTTTCAAGTGCTGGCATGCTTCCAAAGGATATAGTTTTCTCTTTTGCAAAAACGTTTCACGATCTCTGCGTGGAAACAAAGAAATGGCGAGTGAAACGTCTTTTGATTTGCCACCTCCTGTAGCCATCCTTTTAACCTCCATTTGAACTTTCGCAGTAATTAAAATTCGGATTGACCCTTTAAAGCAGCACTAAAGAGTGCTGACAGCGTTGGGATAAAGGTTTGAAGACGCTAATACGTTTTAGTGCCTGATACTTTTGATAATGCGGCACTGAGTGCCATGGGTCTCCGTGGGTGGATTCCATCTGTCCCATAAAGTTCTGTATGGAAACACAACGGGGCCCTTTGATCTTCCCCGCGTGAAGACCCTCGTGTTCCAGAAAATCAACAAAATGCTCCCGCTCACTGAAAAGCCGAATCTTGGTCCCGCAATGCTTGTCGGCACGCGTGCCTTTCCCCCCGTCGGCGACACAGCGATCCTGGCAGCACTGGGGAGAATCAAAGTCGTCCCGATTACGATGCAGCTGACCGGCATTTGGCCACGTTAGCATAGTTTCAGCTAAGACTGTGAATCAAATATTAATGGTTTCACTCAGCAATGAAATACATGGTAGTTAATATAAATGTCAGTAGTGTTATTTACCTTTCTTTAACAAAGTGTTTTAAGGTCTGTAGAAGTTCTTCACACTTGAGGTTGCTGCAGAAACTTGGTGGCCCTATTGGGTTGCTTCAGATCAGCATTTCTGTAGTAGGAAGCAGCTTTCTTTTTTAATCAAGTACATACCGAGTTACATATCTGTGCTGAGAGCTCTAGCTGTTCCTGGTACAGAGCCCGAAGGCCCAGGCGCTCCCCCCAAGTGCATATCCTTACCAACCTGCCCAGCTTACCCCGGTGCTCTACGAGATCCCCAGAGTCGCAGTGCTGGATCCCAGCTGGCCTCCAGCAAACCAAATGCTAGGAGCCTTCAGGGATCCCCTCGCCCTGTCTCAGCACCCACCAAGTGCAAACAGAGCCCAGGTGCCTCTACTCCCTGTACTCACCCCTTCGTCCACCAAAAACTCATTTAGGTCCTTACACGTGCACTAGGTGGTGTAAACAGCATCTGGCACTGAAAACATTGTGTCTAGGATTACCTGACGTACAGAAAAATCCATTATAACTCATGAAATGGGCCTTCATTTAATTTATTTTATTCTTCATGCCTTCAGAGGAAGACTTATTTGCCCTGTTTGTTTAAATGGCGGTTTGATTTATTTATCATCTCTAAGAGATGGGCTTTTTTTTTCCTGCTGCTTGCCATATAATCAGTTAAGGTTTAACTTACTATGAGTGTAGTTCTCATCACAAATAAATGCCCTATTCTCCCATTATTATAAATTCCATTAATATTAACATGAATACTAACATTAATATAGAAGTTGTGTTATCCTGTATTACACCATCTATTTCCAAAAACAGAAGACAGAACTGTGAAAACTTTTCATGTAATTCACAGTTATGCCATTAGATGGCAGTGTAACACTCAAAACAAAAGCTTTTTCTGTGAACTATGCAAGTAGTTCACCTTCACCAAGAAAAGCAGTTTTATGTTAGGGATAAAGCTAATCTTTTTGTAAAGACAAATATACTTTTACGTTCTGGAATGTTCAAATTTAATATCTGGAGGTGCATATTAAAATTAAATGTTAAAAGCTTGATAAGCTTTTAATAGGATATTATTTACTGTCATCTTTAATTCCAAGGCTCTAGTCAAGAAATTTGCTCTGCAGAAATTGCATTGAGAGGAACGGTGATTTTAAATGACCTGTATGTCTTTTTGATCCTTAGGACAGCCAAGAATCAGCTCAGCTCCAGAGAAAAGTTTGGAACTGATTTAATTTGTTGTCCCCAGCAGCAAGGACCTAAACAGTGCCAGGGACTATTACAAAACTATATGTCTCCAACCATCCTCTTATCATGCCTCTAGTATCACAGATTTGAGAGTTAAATAGGGGTCTTTATGCTTGCTTTATAGCACTAGACTGTTTCCTACCCTACCTGCAGTGATCAGGTAATCATAGAATTGGTAAGGTTGAAAGGGACCTCTGGAGATCATCTAGTCCAACCTCCCTGCTCAAGCAGGGGCACCTAGAGCATGGTAGACAGGGTTGCATCCAGGCAGGCCTGGAATATCTCCAGAGAAGGAGACTCCACAACCTCTCTGGGCAACCTGGTCCAGTGCTCCGTCACTCTCACAGGGAAGAAATTCCCCCTCGTGGTTAGGCAGAACTTCCTGTGGTTCAGTTTCTGCCCATTGCCTCTTGTCCTGTCACAGGGGACAACTGAAAAGAGTTTGTCCCTGTCCCCTTGACACCCTCCCTTCAGGTATTTGTACACATTGGTAAGATCCCTCCTCAGTCTTCTCTTCCCCAGGCTGAAGAGGTCCAGCTCTCGCAGCCGTTCCTCATAGGGCAGGTGCTCCAGCCCTCTGATCATCTTCGTAGCCCTACACTGGACTCTCTCCAGTAGCTCCATGTCTCTCTTGTAGTGAGGAGCCCAGAACTGGACATAGCACTCGAGATGAGGCCTCAGCAGGGCTGAGTAGAGGGGCAGGATCATCTCCCTTGACCTGCTGGCAACACTCTTCCCAATGCACCCCAGGAGACCATTGGCCTTCCTGGTCACAAGGGCACATTGCTGGCTCATGGTCAGTCTGTCATCCACCAGCACTCCCAGGTCCTTCTCTGCAGAGCTGCTCTCCAGCAGGTCAGCCCCCAGCTTGTACTGGTGCCTAGGGTTATTTTTCCCTAGGTGCAAGACTCTGTAATGAAATGGCATATGAAATCCAGTGCAAAAAGAGCACATAGAAAAAGCTGTTCTACATGATATTGGTCTCTGAACTAGCTATTAAAACTTAGGTCAAAGACCATAGTGTTATAACAGATAGTTTTATGAAAAGGTCAGCTCAGTTCTCAGCAGCAGCCAAAAAAACCCAAATAAAATGATAAGGCTTGTTTTAAATTAATTCCTGCTTAGAAGACAAAACAAAAAGCACTTTTCTATCACTGTTCACCCATAATACACCCAGAAATTGAATATAATATTTAGTTTCCTCACCAGTGACAAATGAATGACAAAAGGAAGAACAAGACAGTAAATAGTATCTTATTTTTAAAAAACTATAATTTTGGGGCAAGAAGAATAATACCATGATTCAGTTATCAACACTTGGCATTCAATTTTAAGATACATTTCCAGATGATAGACTAGAACATCCTTATTGCCTATTTCTACTGTTTAGAATTACGCTGGGGGAAGCATATATCACTATATGCTTCTCCTAGCCTCATCTTTTTCCCTTGGCATTTGCCATTGGTCATTTGATAGGATGCTGAGATTGACTGATGGACCCTCTTGTCTTACCTGACACCACTGTTCTTATAGAGACCAACTATCCAAAATTATTCATGCTATGTATATACTTTCTTCGTGTTTCGGATTATCCTCAAGTGCCACGTGTTCCAGAGGATGGGGGGGGTCTGGGAATTATTTCTGCCCATGAGACATATTTGGCCTGTTCCCCTGTTGTCTCCAGTTTCCACATGCAGTTTTCAGCTTTTTGAGTCATTCCATCGTTCCATCCTTCTAGACCTGTACTTTTTGTCAGTCAAGGGGTTTTCTCTCTTGCTAGATGAAAATTACAGGAAGGGGCCAAACTAACTCTTCTTCGGTATTTCTTTAGTCTCAGCTCTTCTGACAGCAGTAGAGTTTGTGTTAGAAAAAACTCATTCACAGTTTTAAAAAGAGTTCTTCTTCTCTGCCTGTCTTTACAATATAGTTTAGAATTCCTGCCTGCCAGCAAAGTTACTGCTGTGACTGTTTCTTTTGATTTTAGGTGTACTTTTCAAGGTTATAGAATTAGTACTATGGGTGCCTGATAAGAGACAGCACCCTCCGTAATGTTGTGCTGTCCTTCAGCATACAGAAGTCCTAGGCAGGGTGCTGAAGAGGACTGCTTTCGTCTCCCAGTATTCCTTGAGGAATTTCTGTATTTCAAATAATCTCTGATGTGACAAGCAATACAAGAAGTTCTGGGCTTTAGAATTCCATCTTTTCTGCAGGAAAAGTGTCCTGCTGAAATGCCATGTCCTTTACCTCGAAGGCTGGGAAAGCATTTCTACAGCAGGTGGAATCTGAGGCTGCAGAATTACAGCGGTTGTGTTGCAAACTCCTACTCAAGGCTACTTGCTATTTTTGCACCATATCAGAGCTGATTGGATTTTCCCATCTGTGCCAAATTAGCACATGTTTTTCCTTTTCCTTTTCTTCCTCTCCAGTCTTATAGGCCAGTGTAAGCTTGTTACAAATTTTGCCACTAGTCTCTCATGGAAATGTCTCACTGTTTGCCTGCCTTGGTTTTTGCTATAATTAAAATGTCATGATTATTTGACTCCCCCCCCCTTTTTTTCAAACGTCATTAAGAACATAGCATTCTCTCAATTTAATTTTCTATTTTAGCCTACCAGTAAGTTACTCTGTTCCAGGAAATTAGAAAACAGCAAGTAAGTGTTAGCATTGGACCCTTGGGAGCAGGAATAGCTGTGGAAAGGCTACACATACTGTGGTGAGATGATGATAAGCACACGATAAATACAAGGAGAGAACAGAGGCCAAATAAGAAAATAGTTATCTTAGCAATGATAATCAATGAGAAGGTGTTGTTTTACAATTCTTTCCTGTGTTTTTGCATCCATTCAATTAGTAATTGTTTTTATTTTCTATGATGGCTTTAAATTAGCAAACAGAAGCGTAATCATTTTAATGAGGTACTTAAAAATGGAACTCAGGATTATTATTGTTATACTAGCAATAAGATACTGCAGATCATGTTTTATGAATTCATTAAGATGCATCATAGGTGGCTGGAGTTCCCACTGCACCTGAAGCACTCACTAATGGCTCTGCAGAATATGTCCTGTCATGCCTTCATGTTGAAATACCTTCTGGCAGAACTTGTCTTCTCCTCATTGGACACAATGAGATATTAACTCAGATGTGAAATATAACATTCTCATGTTAACATTTACTAATATATTAATGTTTCAAATTAAAAAGTCCTTGAATAAGATTGTTTTCTGAAGATACTAGAAAAACATTATTGTGCTACAGAGCCACCAAAGGGATGTGGAAAATTGTGAAAGTATAAATTGCAAACATGAGAAACTACAGAGCTGAATCTGAGTAGGAAACTCTTGTAGGATTTTGTCTATGAGAGAATGAGTCATAGACGGGGACAGAGTAGGCTGTGCAAAGTAATTAGAAATAGAGTTGTAACTTTTGTATCATGAGTCATTGGTGACCAAAAGCTGTGACACCATTTCTGATCCTCTTTCCCAGCCCAGTATCCAAAGGGTGAAATGGCAGCGGAGCAGTTTGATCTCGGGCTGCCGTTGCCTCTCCTGCCTGGACACGCACTTTTGCCTTCTCACACCTTCCTCAGCACTCTGCTCAAACCTAAGTGTTCGTGTCTCTTACCTATCCTTGCTCCTCCGTTGCTCTCACCCGCGTCAAGCTGAGATAGCCCCACCGGCTGGGGGATTTGCCCCATTTCAGGAAGTTTCCTTGGGAGCAGCAAGAGATGCCCCTCTGTAAAAGCAGGGGAGCCCTTGCAAAACCCAGAGTTACCTCTGATATTAGACACTAAACCATGTAAGCTTTTGTCGGAAAAGCCCAGGTCTCTCCAATGAAACAGAAGATCCTGACTGATAAAGGAGTTCAGGCTACAGTTTCCGAAAATGTGAGGGTAGTTGGGAAGACCTGATTTGTTCACTGAGATAAAGTGAAAAGAAGAACATGGCTTGTGAAGGGAAGATGGGAGGTTTTGCATATGACAAAAAGAATCCATCAGCTTTGGAAGAGGATCAGCTGCGTGGAGAGCAGAGCTTGTGTCTGCGAAAAATGGAGATGGAAGCAAGTAACCATGGACATGGGACTCGCAATTTTTCATTATATGTTAATGCCATCTTGCTAGTCTCAGCACTTCAGAGCACTGAATAATGATGTCTTAGGAAAAGAGAAGCAGAAATATTAGTCAGTTATGATTTGATTAGCTGAGTATTCCCATATATTTCCAACAGACTTTAAAGAGGTGACAGCTTCTTTCTGAACTGTATATATCTACTTCTTTGCCTGGTAGTATGAAAAATAAATGATACACCTAGTAAATCAGTAATAACGTACATTTATCTTTAATATTATTACAGTTATGGATTTCATATAGGAAAGCAGAACACTAGCCAATCTCCCTCACTTTTTTTTTTTTTTTTTAAGCTACGTGCAGGAAAACCTGGAAAAAAATGAAGTTCAAATAAATTCAAAGATCAAAAATATATATCTTTTGAATACTTTCCCTTTAGTATCAGATCTCTTTTCTGATTTGTATAGGTTACTTAGCAGAAACAATACGTAAGACTGTCTTCAGATCTCTGATAGGAAATCCCCACTGCAGCAATAAATATTATATTTATGGCAGGCAATTGGCAAGCTACCTTGATCATGATAGTCCCTGGCTGACAATCACACAAAAGCGAGACCAGAAAGTATATTTTAAATGTTTCAGTGCGTGGATTTTCCTAACTACTCCTTTCAAGTTCCTTACTAACAACTTGTATATAGATCAAAACATGCTAATTTCATCATTGCTGGCCAGCACCATAAAGAAACATAGGAAAACATATGGGCACACTCACCAACTTTTTAAGCAACCAAATCATTCATAGAGCTATTGAAGCTTTTCACGAGATAAAAAGACGTGTGCTGTTTTCAAACAATATTATCTCTTTTTCTTTTTTTTTTTTTAATATGAAAAGATGTGAAGGTGCTGTGTGTAGTTCACCATCTGTCCCCTTTTCATGTAAAACACTGTCACAGGGCTGCCTAAATGTGTAAGGGGAGCCAGGGCTCGACGTTGTACAGCCACAGACAGGCTTGGTTTTTGACCCTGAGCTCAGTGCCTAATTCCGCCAAGCGACTATGTCAGGATAAACATCAGTAAAGCAGACAGGATGCCTGGATATGACAAATACCTTCCCTTGCTCTCTAGCGACAGTCTGGGAAGGAGCACTGATGAGCTGCAAGAGATCTGTTCTCAGAGGTGCTCAGGGGTAGGAAATAGGTCCTAGAGAGGCTAAAAGAGGTGAGAGAAGCGTAAGACTGTGAAGAAAATGCAGACCGCCATATGAAAACTGTCAGCAGAATACAGAATGGCATAAGGTAAACTCTGCAAATAACCTAGGAATAAATGAATTGAGCTCTCCAAGGTGTATATGCCATGAAGAAAACCTACAGAGGTACCTACATATTGTTTATTTCAGTTGTTTGCCCAGCACCAGCATCAGAATAACTGAGAATACTTTACATAGATAAGATTAGCAAGCACATTCCTAGATAAAAGAGGTTACAAGCTGCAAAACCACAACCATTATTTGAATGCTCTGTCTTGGACCCAATTTTAGTAAAAAATCAAATGCAATGTGGTGACTGCATGGTATTTGAATATAGCACAAGACATTTCAAATGAGAGGAGATTTCACGCCACACCTTACAGCACTCGTAAGGCACAAAAGTCACCTCCAGAATCTGTATGATTTTGAAATAGATACCTATGATATCATGCCCTAAAAGAGAACATGTGAGCAGCTAAGTACTACACTACACGGGGCTTTATTAGTGATCAGCAGTTTCTATTACATTAAGGTAATAGCATAGAATAATAGCATAGAATAACATAGAATATAATAGCATAGAATTAAGCCCATTTCATAACTGTTAAGTCCTGGATCCTGGCTCACTGAGAAAAAAGTGATCACAAAGCAGCCTTCTTGCAGCAAACATCTGCTAACTGCTTGTTCCAAGAAGAGTAAAACTGTGGCAAGAGTAGGAATAACTGAAAAAAACAAATTTTAAGAGCAATAAGAAAAAACAAGTATCCAGAACCCTAGACTAATCTTAGAGGGTAGCTAAAGGGGGTTTCATACAAAAAAAGGGAGGCCTCAGGTCTATCTGTTAAGAGTTACAGTTCTGGAAGTTTGATAGGAAGGCCGATAATATAGCATAACTCTGTAGAACCATGACAAGAAGTCTCCTGAACAGGAAAAACGAACACCTGAAATTTTAAAAAACAAAATTCTGGAAACTGGAGGCTACAAGCACACATCCTTATGTCATATCTTAGTGTCAAAAGTCACCTTTTGGTCTCAAGGGAAAGATCACTTTAATTGGCACATTCTGCTGCGGATTAAATTTCTAGACACATTTACACAGTTATACAAGTTATATAAGACTTTTCTACATTCATTAAGCTTAATAATAAAGAATGTTATTGTCCACTTATATGGTAAAAAATAGGTATAAAGACTTTAATAGATAGTCCCAAGGTTGAATAGCTAGAAGATACGGCAGAACAAAAATAAAATGCAGTTCTGACTTTTCCTGCCATCGTGCCGTTGGTTTACGCTACTTTTCAGAAAGACTAGATGGCCAAAGTGGTGCTAAATCTAAAAAACAAAGACACAATTTTTTGGTCTTTTTCTTTTCATCTGAAAAGAAAGAGTTTCTGGCTGCAGTTCAAAACCTGATTCCCCACATGGCCAGTATTTGCAAAAACAAATGAAACCCTGTAGCTAATTTGCAAAGCATCTTTCACAAATGCATCCTAGTGCAGATGTATATATAAAGAGGTGACATTTGGGAGGCACATATGACTTATAACTTGGGCTCGATTCAAAAGTCAGGTAACATTCATGACCTGAAGGTATCCATGAATGTAATACAACATGGTTTGTGATATTTTAAGTGTGAAAAAACATGATTCAATTTTCCTATACAATAGGTTTAAAATACACAAGCCAAGACTTTACCACAGAAAGTTTTTTATTAAGCTCATTTTCAAAAGACTGACTTTCTAACTCTACTGCTCCTTTCCATGTGAACTGCATTTACTAAAGATTACCAATAGCACTCCAGACATCTTTAAAATACAGACAGCCACTGTCACCACTAGTTTAATTTAATATTTTCTCTTTTTCCTAAAGTTCCAGAATGGTTCTAGTGTCTGATCATGTTGCAGATGAAATACTTGTCTTGGTAAGTTGCCAACCAATTTCTTTTTGAAACTTAATATCTCTGCAACTGGCAATAGAAGTAACTGTTTGACCTCTTCTCTATTTCTTTTCTTATTTGCGCACAACGTATTCATAACAATTTTGTGGTTAATTATGCTTTACCTAAGAGGCTTCTTACACCTTTCTGTCCTTTTGCTCATTTATCTCTGACTACAAAGAACCTATACGACATTGTACAGCAAAACTTCATAACAAAAACTGAGGTAAAACTAAGGCCATAAAATAAAAAATTTCCCAGTTAACATCTTGATGGTATATAACAACTTCAGAATGCACTTCGTTTCCTTCTAGCAACGTATCGTTCTCTTGTACTGAAAGAAGCCCATATATATCTAGACATACACTGACACAAAGTACTGCTGCAAAGGAAACTATTTTAAGAGAAATGTCTGGGAAAATGCAGGTTAATGCAGACATCCAGGTAGTCTGGAATTCCACCACCATGTTCTTCAATTACGTTAAAAGTTGAGTTTACTTTTCAGCCTTGCAGAAGGAAATGACCCAGAGGAGAAGTGACTTCAGCTCCTAAGCCTGGGGGCTTCTCTGACGAATGCCCCAAACTTGTCTGATCCGTACCCTCCTCGCTCAGCAGTGGCTGTGCAGTACTGTGCCTGATCTTGTACGGCCGTTCTTACGTTCTTTAGTCTTCAAATGGTTACATTATTTTTAAAAAAAATCTCGGGGAATTTAGCGGCAGTAAGGTCAACAGCTTTTCTCACATGAAAAACAAAAGGAGCAAATGAAGGAAGATTTCCAGAAGACCTCCTTACTGATAGCATCTCTATACACTAGGGAGCCTGACGAACAAGACTTAAGCATTTTACCACAATGCTTTCAGTATTCATAACATGGGCTTTGTCCAGTATATTAAGGCAATAGTTAAGATGCATTTCTGGTGTGTAAAAATGCCCTACCTCAATTTAGTTCATTGCTATACAGGAAAGGAATAAGGCGTAACGGTATAAGATTGTTTGTAATAGCTAGAGCCACAGAAGGCTGGTACCAGCATGATTACATCAATTTTAAAAAGTCACATCCACAGCTCATATAGCTGCTGAAACAGAACTATGTTTAGATAAGAACTTACAAAGTTACTGAAGGGAGATTGGACGACTACGAAAAATGTGTAAAACACAGAAGAAATTTATTTAAATGGAAAGAAAAGCTATCATAAAAGTGCATTTGTTAAAGGACTCTCACACTTCACAAAGTAAATTCTGCAACTACCTGGAGCACTACTGGAGCGCACAGCTCTACCAGTGAATTGAACTTCAGCTAGAATCAGAGAAGTTGGCTGTCACATCTGAGCATGAAAGATGTCACTGATAAGCTCATGACAGGGAGCATGAAGATACAGACTGCACCAAACTGCTCTGTGCAAATAGAAATGGTTCAGACTTACGAGAGGACTGTGTGCCTTTTAGCCTAGCTGTACACTTTTTCTGACTTTTCACACTTTCTCACTTTTATCAGCTCATCTAATAAAAAACACCGCTTTTTCCTAAATGCTTGGGTTCTCCTATGTCCTACCAGAGTTACAAGACATGCAATACTACATAAACTTTAATGACTGTTCTGTACTCTGTGGAAGAACACAAAGATTAATAAAGGTAACAATTTTGCTTTAAATACACTCCCAAGTGCAAGTGATTGGTTTTCATAAAATCTTATGTGTGGCTAGAATATTACGTACAACACAAGAAATACAGAACTGGCACAAAACACCTGATTTTCAGCCAGCTCTGAGATCAAAGGATCAAAAATTCTACGGTTTCTAAGGGAGCAAGTGGGAAGCACCAAGTGGAGCTGCACCTGCTATGCAAACTCAATAGCTACCTTGAATGGTTCTCCTTCCTTGGAAAAATGGGAAGGCAGAAATAAGGTGGCGGGTCATGCAGGGATTTATTTCATGATGTGCCATTTTCTCTTAAACTTATTGCAGGTAATGTAAAAAACACAGTTTACATGAAAAAAAATCAGGGAGTCGAGAGGTCTGAAGTTACCAGTTGTTCACGCCTTCAGAGATTTCCTCTGAACCTTGAACAATGTCGCTGCCTCCAGATTACACTTTTCAGGACATTTGTGCAACCCACAGCTTTCAGACTGATATGGTCTGGTACAAAAGAAAATGACTGGTAAACTAAATCAGTAATTCTGCTGGTTAAATAGCAGACTCTCTTTCTCTGACCACTTGGGCTTTCTCTGGTGGAGGTGAAAGCCACACACAAAACAGCCACTGGAAACTAAAGGCACTAGTCTAACGACATGAGAAAATAGGTATTTCAAAGTATGATTTCTACATCTACATCCTACATCATCCAACTACACCTAAAGCTGTTTTCAAAGTAGAAAAGCATTAACTGCAACAAAAGATTATGATGGACAGAATATAACAGAATGCAAATAAATGCTACAAGCCAAATGAAATGGGAAAATGAAGAATCTGTTTTCAATGGAAATAGACAGAGTCAATGATAGGTTTTCAATGCTCTGAAGGTTTTTGTATCATCATTCATCACCACAGTACCTGCTCCGTTACGATTTGTTCAAGGATTATTAACATATTCTCTAAAATGAGAATGGGGCAAGCAAATAATAGCATATATCACATTTCTTCTTCATCTGTAAACTGGCTAGGTGCTTGGATTCAGGAGTTTCAGCTCAAGATTATTCATCACTTAAAGCTATCCTCAGTTACTGTTTTGGACTGTATCAAAATTGTTTTTAAAAAAAGCACAATAAGGATACAAATTATACAGTCTAATAATGATTGCAGCCTTTGCCATCTTCAAAGTACTTTGAAAGTAGCTGGATTAACAGTAAATTGCTAATCCAAAGAAAAATAACTCTATTATTGGTACGAGCTAAACACTCAGCACATTTGCCAGAAATGCAAGGAAATTATATCCTGAGCAGCAGTCATTGGTTTGTTACACAATTTATGTGGAATAATTTATTTTTTAACATACAGCGGAAAAAAATAAACTATTTAAAGCATACATTGTTCTGTTCAGTCATTGATCTATTTTTAATGAGACTCTGTCGATGATAAAATCAATATCTGATGGTAAATTGAAGTGCATTATAACCCTTGTTTAGCAAACTATATTTAGTGCACAATAGATCTTTGACTGCCTGTTTTAATGATAGCTTTTAACCTTATTAAGTTAAATACTGATACTTATAAAATGGTGGAACATCTTTTGGTGTACCTGCAGTCACTTTCTAATAGAGAGAAAGTTGGGTGATTTTTTTTCCCCACAGTCCATGACTAATCTATGCTCTTCCACTTCTCTTCATAAATTGCAGGAAGTTCTAGTACAGTAATGATTCTAGCAAGTGTGTTATACACTGGGAAGTGCTTTTAGTTAATACTTTGATTTAAGTGATGCACATGCAATTCTTGAACTATCTATGCATCCACCATGCTGCAACTCAAAGGAGCTTACGTCAAACTGGACCCGATGCAGCTGCCATTCCTGAAAAGTGAGACCATCTCCGGGCAAGCATCTCACAGCAAGCTGCAGCAGGGCAGAGGTCTAAACCACACCAGGTCTATCAAAAACTTCTAGTATTCTCCAAGAGAGTGGAGATTTTCCTGCAAGTCAGTCTGCAGAGGAGTTTGTGTTTCATAACTGACAGTCCTGAATTAAATTAATGTAAATTAAATTAGTGTAATCTATGTAGTGTTTAGTTATAACTAGCAGAGAGATATATCTCATCCTTGTCCTGACAGGCTTCACTCAAAAACTGATGCTCAGATTATTCCCTAGTGGAGGCAATTGAGATGAGAAAGTAGTCTCCTTAGGCTCATCCATACTCAGTGAAGAAACAACCTTTATTCACACAAAGCCTTTCATTCAACAGTATCGGATTTTATACTACAGTGATGAGATTCCTATATGAAAATTTTAAGTGATGTAGAAAATTCTAGTCATTTAGTTATTCAGGTGGTAATAAAGATACTAGGAGCCATTTGGCAAAAATGTCAAGTACCTTGTGATTTGAAACAAGATTTTAAGAGTTAATACAGCTTGCTCTAAGATAACTGTGACATACTTTTCGTAATTGTTGCACGCTTGCAATACTATAATAGTATACTAACAAACTCAATTTTTAAAAAATGACAGTAAACCCAATAAAGTGAAATAATTTTTAATTTCCTTTTGAAATGTGCATTTGAATTCATTACAGATCTGTAAGGCACTCTCATAGGTCAAAAATAACCCACGTTCTTTCCAAAATAAGGAGAGTCATGAGGCAATGGTATGTGCATAAAATATAACCTAATCTATAACTGATAAACAATGAAATCTGAGTGTTCGTGTTTTGGATGTATTGCAATGAAATACAATTTCTGCATCATGACACTACTCGGACACTACCAAATATTGGCACTGCAAATGATTTGTCATTGGGGTTGGGGACTTGTATTCTCTTCATATCCCAGTAAAAAATAAACTCTTCAATAAATAAATATATAAAATAAATATATGCTATCTGGAGATGTATAAATAGGTCCATCCTATGAAGTAAAGTTCCAGCTCTGACTGTGATACATTGACATCTAAGGTCCATCACTGAAGTGGAGCCACTACAACTTCATATACAGTTCTCAAGATGTATCACTATTTTACAGTTCATTTCTTACTATTTCTTCCATCTATTCTCTGATCCAGATGCTGTAGGTAGTTTCTTTTGCTAATTTATAGACAGTAAGTAATCCAGACAAAACAGGCAGGAGTTTGGTATTTTAAGTCATACTGCAACTTCCCACTGGCTACCATACAATTCAGCAAATTTGAGCGAGGCCAGTCCACTCTGAGCTTTAAGGCTTTGTCTCCTAAATCCAAACACCAGGGAATGGAGGCTTGGCTGTCACTAAGTAGCTTCTTCAAACCCAGTATTGCAGAACTTTGCAAATTCTCCATGCTGGTACTGCCACGGACAAAGCAGTAAGATCAAACATCTCCAAGATGGGTTTTTTTCAAACTTCTGCCTTTCCTCAGCTGTATCCCAACACATCCTTGTACAGTTCTGGAACTCTTTCGGGATCCACGGGCCTGGGCAGGAAGTGTGTGAATTTCTGGTGTCTTTTAGACCTCGCCCCATCTCTGGGGGTACCATCTTTGTTAAGTGCTACGAAGTATCGCCGCCCTGAATCTCCATGTTTGTACACATTGGATGAGTAAGTGTTGTACCAGTTTTCCTCAAACTGCTCCCTGAAGATGCACTCAGAAGTTAGTTTCTCCTATAGAAAGAAACAAGGAAGAAAAATAGGAAGTCAAGCAACCAGTAACTGAATACAAACACACTTATGGAAAAAAACATGATAAAAGTAAACAAAATATTTTAGGCTTTGTGCTGCCTTCCTGTTCATTCAACTGTTAACAAATCAAACTCCAAAAGAGTATGTAGACATCAAATGGAGTTTGGAAGGCTAATTTATCCTTTACTCATTTGAAAACTAGACCCCTTCATACACAGTTTTGGATTTAAACACCAGTTAGATGACTCCCTCTAGGAAGGCATTTCCCATTAACTAAAATTCACTCGACCTCCAGAGAGGTCCGTCTTGGGGTTTCCACCCCTTCTGGAAACGAGATTTGATAGAGGGACTCAGGCACAATGTAATAGATGAAGAACATACTGGAAAGCGTTCTTTGTGGTACACTTCTCGCATTTTAAACAGGACTGATCTCAACAAAAGGTATGTGATTACTGCTTTCCTTCTGTGGGGAAAATACTGCTATGACACAAAGAAAAGCTATCATCACCTCAGTATAAGCTATATGGTACCAGCAGGTCACTATTTCTTATTCAACCAGAACACCAAACACCATGAAAGCCTTTAATACTAATACTTTTAGGCCAAAAGTTATTCATTAGGATCAGATAACTAATGAGTACAAGCTTATTGTCATTTTTAGACACAAACATTCCAGTGTTTGGTCCAACAGGTACTGCCAGTACTCCTGCCCTATTCAGATTTTGCAAATAACAGTGGAACAAAACTGTGACATAGTATTGGCCTTTTTTTCCCCCTTAACATCTGAAAGTATGCTTTTACATTAAAAAACTGGTACCTGGAAGTATCACCTGGTGATTTCTAAAGGTGCATTATTAGGCTAAACGAAAAGTAAGTCAAGATATTGTATTAATTGTTGTTTATTAGTTCCATAGCTATCCTTTTAACTTTTTTGCACATGCATTAAGTATTTTAAAAGATAGAATATGCACCGACCATGATAGTTCTTAGGGTTAATACTTACAAAGAAAATTATATACCAGGCAACTTAAAGACTTTTTAAATAGCTAGTTTAAATAGCTATTTTTGTCTTAATTTAGGGTACCGTCTATATTTCTTTTCAGTTATCTTTATCTAAGACAGAAAATTTTCCCATCAAATATTTAGCATCCAAGTCAATACCATGTGCTTTGAGAATTCAGTGTACTTTTCAACAGGAAAAGATGATTGTGTTTTGAAAGCCAAGACCACCTAAGCTAGCTGCCTAAGGTGTTTGCTTAGTGCCAGTAAGGGAATCAAAACCTAAACAAGTACGAATTGATCCAAAGGTAGTACTTACAGATCCATAGAGTTCTCCCTTCTCATTCATTCCAAGGTAAAGGCCACTGTCCACTCCTCTAATGCTGACCAGTCCCACCGCCACACTGATGAATTCTAGGATACCTGAACATACACCCAAAGGAAAAAAAAATAAAAGAGATGGCTTTAATTCAACTTGTGACCAAAAAAATAAAAAATATCAAAAATATAGTTGAATGCAAGTGGAAAACCACATTTATTACAACAAACACATTTATTATAATAACTATGGCCTATATTTTCTGCAGTTTCAAATATTGAATGGAAATGTATAGAGTTTCCACAGGAAAGCAGTCAGAGAAGCCACATCTTGGAAAAATGCTACATTCTTTAAAGAAATCTTTTTTATTTTGAATAAGAAAGGATTCCATTCACCACCAAGGCTAAAGCCTTCAGTACTACAGAACTGTAATCTATAATGACTTTACACTATTTGCTGAACTTCCTACTCAAATACTGGAAGATAGGTTTGAATAACCCAAAAATATATTTCACCTTCTCTATAGCATTATCTTAAAAAAATATTTCCATTATTAGATCATTTGAATAGAAATCAAAGTACAGATTGGAATTTTATGAAACAGAATCTATCCACAGGAAAAATAAATAAATAAATAAATAAAAAGTATTTGCCAGACATCTTATCTAGCATATGGGCCCACACCTCTTGACACAACCTGCTATAATCAGTGCAGGCTTTTCATGTGCATGAATTATGCTGCTTATTTTCTAATGTTTGAATTATAGCACTCTTTATACTATATTGGTCCAAAACATAATATATATTAATATAAAGTAATCAGGAGCATGGGGCATTTATTTGAAGCCTGCAATTTGGAAAGTGTATGAACAGCATATTTAACCAACTGATCTGCACAGATAACATTACACATGAAATATGAAAAAAAGGGAATGTGTGAACTGGCTTTTTGAAAGTTAACAACATAAACAGAGCCTCCAAAAGCAGTTGTACCTAAGGTCTTGCTGTGCATCAACAAACCTGCACAACACTTTAAAAAAAAAAATGGATCTTAGGAAAATGTTTAAATAGTGTGTTTGAGTTCGACAATGTCTTTTTTGTCTATTTTCTGTATTTGTGACTACTGTTTTTCATTCAGGACCATTTTTCACTCTAAGACAGATGGACTGTCTGGACTTTACAATAATTTAAAATGTTTTGAATTTTAATTACGCTTTGGCATGTCTCTTATTTATATTACCAAGCAGCAAAGGAAATAAATCCTTTAGAAAGAGTAAGCATTCAAAATCCTACTGCATGTAAATCATCATAGGTTTTCCAGTTCCTAAAGCACAAAATCCCATAAAAAGAGGTGGAGGAATTTTGTCTTTCGGGTATCATTTTCAAAGCCACCCTTTCTCAAAACTATAAAAAGCAGGTGATTCAACCCACAAAGCAACCACATCAGACAAACTGTCAAAGAATAGTGGTAGAATAAAGAAAGAACATTTCTAAAAAGCCCAATGAATGTTTGATCTGAGGCTAATTTTTTTCTTTTTAAGTAGATTTATTTCATGTTTACATGCTGTAGGAAATCTTCCTTCTGAGAAGAACTTTCTGTTTGACTACTGCTCTTTTACTTCTGAAAACATCCATGTGTTATAAAAGCAGTTAAGAGCCATTCCAGCAGATTGTTTTGACTATGGGAAAGATGATAGGAAACCCTTTAATCACCTTTTTATGACTACTAAATCAACGCACACGCAAATTCACGTGTAGTTGACAACAGCAGGTTGGTTCAGATGGTCAGTTCCTACACCCGTTATTTAGGATTTACTCTCATATCGCAGTAAACATTTACATTCTTGGATTGCCCTCTCCTCCTTTTGGTTTATTGACCACAAGTACCATGAAGCATTTTCAGTACTTGAGCAGAAGAGGCATTTCAGGCCTCCCTGCTTCAACTTTCTGCTCTGCAAAACAGAGCGGTCTGATGCAGAGGGAAGGGTCGCAGTGACTGAGTCCATAACCCGTATTAATTTATAAAGGCACAGGACACTGCGATGCAGCTAGTCTATTCAAAGCAGTGTGACTGCCGCTATCTTTCCCCTTCCCCGCGAAGCCCGCAGGCATGCGCCTGCACTCACACACACCTGGCACGGGTTGAGCTGGGCACACACAGGGTTTCATGGCTGGCACAGGACAGCAGCGCCTCTTGCACCCTCGCTCTGACACATCTCTGAGCCGGAGGGCTCAGCCCAGCCGCTCACCCACCTGCCCCAGCACGCTGGCATCGCACCTCCTTTGTGGGGGCATGTGTGAACACGCTCACACACATGCGCAAATGTATGCACGCACACATGCACACACCTGCACACATGCATGTGTGCATGTGCGCACATGTGAACACATGAACACAAATATGCATGTGCATGCATATGTGCACCCATGTGCACATATATGCACATATATGCACATGCACGCACAGATGTGCATATGTGCACATGCATGCACGCGTGCATGCACATGCACAGGTGTGCACGCACACACACACATGTATGCACACACTCGTGCACACGTACACACACATGTACAGATGCGCACACACGTGCACGCATATGCACGCACACATAATACAGGTGTGCATGCACGCACACGTATACACACATGTGCGCGCACACACACATGCAGGTGCACGCACACGGGCACATACCTCCCCCCCGGCCCGGAGAGACGCGGCGCGGCCGCTGCCTACCGAAGAGGCTGTGGTCCTGGCGGGTGCCGCGCACGCTGCCGTCGGGCAGGATCTGCAGGTGGAAGCCGGTGCGGCAGTAGAGCTGCCGCCGCCGCAGGATGCCCTGCAAGTGCGCCAGCTCCGCCGCCGCCGCCGCGCCGCCGCCGCGGGCCGCCCGCTCCGCCGCCGCCCGGCGCTCGCCCAGCAGCGGCGGGCGCTCGCCGGCGGGCGGCAGCAGGAAGTGGGCGCCCACGGGCTGCCCCAGGCCGTCCAGGCCGCCCAGGAAGCCCCCCACCTCGGCCAGCGGAGCCATGGGGGCGCGGGGCGAGCGGGCGCGGCGGCGGGCAGCGCCTGCCGGGCTGGGCATGTGGGGGGCGCGGCGGCGCCCCGCGCGTGGGGAGCCGGCGGGGCCGCGCCGAGCCGAGCCGCGCCGAGCCGAGCCGAGCCGCGCCAAGGGAAGCCGGGCGGCGGGGTGGTGTTTACACGCCCCGCGCGTGTATATATGCATACGGCGGTCCCCCTGACATATGCTAATGCGGCCCTCCGCGGGGAGGCTGCGTTTGAAATTGTAAACCGCGCTCCCCCTCTCCTCGCACCTTCCTCTGATCCGGGAGGACGGCGGGGAGGGAGCTGCTGGCGCTGCGCGCCCGCCCGCCCGCGCACGCACACGCGGGGCCGGGGCCGGGGCCGGGGCCGGGGGGCGGCAGCCCCCCTGCGCGGCGCTGCGCGGCCGCGGCGGGCGGGCAGCGGCGGGGCACGAGGTGGACACAGGTGCAGGGAGAGGCGGGAGGGAAGAGGGAGGAAGGGCGTTACCTGAGGGTTAGACCTGCCCAGACACACATGAAAGGAAGAAAGAAAGAAAGGGGAAAAAAAAAAAAGATCTGACAGCTTTACTCCGTGTTTCTAAAACGCTAATAAAATGTACACGCATTACCCTTTTATCGCCTCGGCTACAAGGAGGGGATTTTTTATTAAAGAAATTGGCATAGTCAGGGAGGTGCTTTCCCCTCTGCAAATTCTCCCTGGTGCTTAATTTATCGCTAGCATGAAGTGAAGCTGATCTATAGCGCCCGGGTATCGACAGAGCGCCTCAAAGACATCAAGGGCAGGTCGGTGCTCTGGGTAGATACTCCCAAAACAGGCAGAGATGAAGAAAGGAAGAGGGGGAGAGATGGCTCGCCTAATTCATCTTCTCCAGGGCTTTGCGTTGGGCCCCTTGCCAAACCTGTGGGCAAGTAAATCCACAATAACATTACCTACTGAAAGTACTGTGCTGCCTTTCTACAGCGCTTTGAATCAATTTAGGTCTTTGCTATCCTGTTCTAGCTGAGCATATGTATCGTTTTCAGCCCAAGGAGATAATGGTTCAGGGATGCAAATTTGTTCCTGGAGCAAATGCTCATTATTAACAATGATAAAACAATGTAAAACAATGGTATATTAAAATTAAGATCTTGACTTTTACCTTGCTTTTTTTTTTTTTTGAACATATAATGAATTTTGGAGACCCATCTTAGTGTTTAAGAAATGCTATGCATTTCCTTGCTAATGTTAAAACAAGGTATTATGGCATAAAACTCCAAGATCTCCCATAGTTAATTCTTTCAAAAGTTTGAGAGCATTGCCTGGCAGTTTAAGGTTTCATTTAAACAAAAAAGTTGTAGAGAATCATGAAAGATTAGTTCTTCAGTCTTGCTCCATGGTCTTTTCAGTCACAGCCTAAATCTGGGAGATCAAATGGATTTGACTGCTTAGCTTTATTTGCTATGGAGAGTATAGGGCTAATTAATTGGCAGGTGCTTTAAAGCAGGTAATGCTACACCTTTTCATCATTGCAGTCCTAAGTACTGCCCCTGTGTGCACCTGAATTATAAAAAGGCTGCTTTAAAGCAAGTGATTTACTGTGGAGGGATTTAACACAGAAAAAAACTAATGCTAAATACAATGATCAGATAAATCACCTCAGAGGAGAGCACAGGCAGACCTGCTCTGAAGGCAGTTACAGAAAGATGTTATATTATTTTACCTTTCAGATAACAGGAGCCTGTCATGTGGTGGGACCCAAAAATCCACCATAATCGAGATTTCAAAGCACATCTGTGTAAACATTATCACATCAGTGTAAAACATCAACCAATGAGCTTTCTCTTTGAACCAAATAGACTTAATTGCAGTGCTAAATCAAAGAAATAGATCAAAGTTGAATAAACTATATGGCACCGATTTCTAAAGTAGCCTGTACGCTGATTACTCGTATATACCTAAAACGTTTGAAACACGCATCAAGTATTTTTATTGACATGAATGGTAGCTCAAGATCAAGCCATAATTAGTCCCTCGCAGCTGCTACATCGCAGGACACGCAGGGCACAGCTATGAACACAGCAGGTAAATTCTTCTGAGCCAAGAGGTGCCCTGTTTGGGAGGAGGTTCCCGGAGCCCAGCGGTACTCCCTGAGCCCCGCAAACAGGAGAGGCCTCTTCTGCTTAGTGGCACCACTGTCTCCAGGTGAAAAAAAGTTTTTTTTTTTTTTTTTTTTTTTTTTTTTTTAAATATCCTCAGCCAGCACATAGTGGAAGATCCTTATGGCTAACTAACTCTTTCCTGTTACAATGGAGTCATTTCAAGTAGAGTGGACCGCATAACGTTGATCTTCTCCGACGGAGTCTTTAATGTCTGGGCACTAAACCGGTTATGCTATTTTATAAAGTGCCAGAAAAGAAACAAAAAGATAAGAATTTTTTTGATGTTTGCACGAGTCATGTGACAGGAAAAGATAACACTAAAGGGTTTTTTTGCACCTTCTGAGACTATATCATGGGAAGTTAAATAATTTTGAAGAGTGTTTTTACAAGATTACGTTATTCAACTTAAAGTATACAGTACAATCTAATCGACTTTACGTATACTTCCTAGAGACAGCACTTTCAATGTCATTGAACAAATACATATGTGGTCCAGTTTTTATTTCCACTACAAGTAGTTAGGGCTTCCGTAGACAATATAATTACTGTTCATTTCCTCAGAATTGCATATTGTCGTAGGCAGTACCTCCACCAAGGGAATGAAGAAAGCAGTGGGCTGAAAACTTTGACAAATATGCTATATGCCTATGTATTACACCAAACTGCTTTCTATCTGTATGTACATAATATACAGTACATGTATTACCTCTATTTATATGTATGTGTGCATATATATAAATGTGTGTGTGTGTGTGAATGTAAAAACAGCTTGATTAGAAAAAGATGTAAGCTGTAAAACTTTATGTCCTGCAGTTTATTGTGCCTTCATTAATTTTAGAACTCTCTTACAACAGTGTTGTGCCAGCCATAAAATTTTAATGATATAATAAAATATCAGCTAAGACAATGAATGGGGGGGCATGAATATATGGGAAAGGAAACACTACGTGGAACAAAATCCATTGAGTGGATATATAAAGGAATATATGCAGCTGGAGATACCTGTATAATATGGTCATTTCCAGATTATTCCTGTATTTGGACAAGAAAACATGGTCGGCTGCTTTCAGCGAGACTAGCAGAACATGAGGAGCTACAGTGGGAGTCTTTCAGGGCATTGCTAAGTAAAATAGAGGTCTCTGATTGTATGGGATTTACTAAGAAGAAAATAATAGAATAAACTTCAAATTTCAATAATTCTATACGTGAAGATGTACAAATCAGGTCATAATCTGATGAGGTGCATAAGCAAAACTTCCCTAGCACTAGAATAGGGAGATGCTAGGAAAATAAATGTACATATGCACATATACCTTTGAGTTTGTTAGCTGTCTTTGAAACATGGACAGCCATTGGGTTCTGTTGGGCCCTTGGGCACAATTCTGATCCCTCCACACTATTCTATAACTGATAATTCCGTATAAACACACATTTTAAATCACAAGCCCCATATATGGAAATTTATCTTCTTAGGTCACATCAATGTTTGACATATAGTAAGGGACTGGATTTTAGGATTACACTGTAGAAGAAGCAGTGGGTCAAAAACAGAGTCACAACAGAACATCTGTAACAGTGCACTAGCTAATTAAATGCGTAGGATCCTTCAACAGATAAAGGAAGGAATATTTAGTAGAAATAGGTCTCTGGCAGTATCACTGCACAGATTCATCTGCAGACATGCCCACACATCAAAAAGAATATTAGAACATACTGAATGTTTAAAGGAGAGGTAGAAGAATGATTCAATGTTCAGAAAAACAGCAGAAGATGAGACTAAAACACTTGGCCTATTGAGCCCATTAAAAAACATGAAGAAGTGATTTGATCACTAATTGCAAGTGCCTATTTGGGGAGGTAATTCCTTTCATTCATAGGCTCTAATTTAACAGCAAGATCCAGTGAAGATAAAATTTGACTGGAAACTATGAATATTTTTAACAGAGCAACTGCTTACTGAGGTAACATAACTGGTAGATATAGTATTAAATAAAGGCTCTGCATTTCCTTCTAAAAGGTATAACCACAACCATTTTAAAAGCAGTACCTACAAATATTTTAAGCAATTTTTTTGATTTTTCATCAAAACCTTTCAGCCAGACTAAAATATTTTTCTTCTTCAACAAAAGAAGTTACAGCTTCTGGAATTTTTGTGAAAATTTTTATTTTGTCAAATTGTCAACTAAGATAATGCCAAACCCAAAGGTGAGCCTCCTTCTATAGTAGCTTGAGTCAGCAGTAACCCCACCCTGTTCAAATATATGAAAGAGGAGAAAAGCCTATGAAATTTAATCCCATAGTCATAACTGGCAGGCAAACTTGGATAATATATAATGTGTCTAGGTAGAGAGCTTTAAAATACTATCCATTAGTTTGTATGCATCTCTTACTGTACAATTTGGTGAATGTTATAATTATTTTGTGCTTTATTCAAAAAGATTCAGTGATATAAGATTTATCTGCTAAGTATACACTAGGAGAAGAAATCCAGGCAGCCAAGAAGATTGTGCCAATACAGAGAAAAAGAGAAAACTGAGGCATGAGGAACCACAGAATGGAGAATATCAACAAAGACACGTGGAATGTGGAATAGATACAGAATTAATGTTAACCTGAAACCAAGTATTTCACTTCAGACTAGCAGCCAACATGGGAATAGTTTGATCTCAGAATATCAGATTGGGGAGGAGGAGAACGGAGGGATTCTAAGTGAGAATATTGGAATTAAACATTTCTACATTAAAGGGATTTAGAACTTCTTCTTCTGAACTGGTATAGTTCCACATACGTATGCATGTATGCATATATGTATATATATGTTTAACGATTTATATACCTATAGTATAAAAACTCAGGAGGGAAAAACACTGAAAATTTCCAACAGAAAGAAAGTTCTATTTTTCAGGCATCTTCATTATTTATCTGATTTATTTCTTTAATTGAAGACAGAAATTCACCTTCAAGATGCATGGTTTTCATTCCATGTTTCTGTGAACAGACATAAATAATACCTGTGTAAATGGCATGGAATAGAGAAGCTGGACAGTGAGCGCACATTCACATCCAGTTACATACACTAAGAGTGGATCTTTTCCGTATATATCCACATGTACTAGAATGTCTTATCTGATAGCTTTTATGTCAGTTCGCTAACTGGGTCACTGAAGAAAACTTGAATAAAAATTGATTTTTTTAAATTAGATGGTCTCTGAATCTGAGGACATAAAGTGTGTGGCCAGCTTACAATCTTTGACCTACTGCATGAATAAACCACACTTGTGTTCCTACCCAACACCTCGCCAGAGAAGACTTAAGTAGTTACAGATGTGTGTTGGGTTTTCCGAAGTGAACAAAAGATTAGCCTAAAGGTGTTATTGAAAAGTCATTAAATTGTGGGTAAAGATGCCAATCTCAGGGCAGCGATGTGAACAAGAGAGATAACTCATGGTTTGTGTCTACAGCTTAAGTGACTCATCAGTCATTCAGCAGGCTGACTTCGGCACACTACCTTGCCCTGCATTTTTTTTTAATTACACAGGAAAACCAGACTACTTAGGAACTACTCTGTTGGTGAACCGCATCTCCTATCAGGCAGGTGGATCTGAAAAGGTCCAAGAACCACGCTCAGCAAGTTTCCAAACTGAATGTTTAGACCTCTAAACCCTTATTTTTGTAACCACATGGAAAAGCTCGAGTTTCAGTCATTCTGAGAATTCAAAATTATGTTGTCTTGACACCTAAAGGCTTCAGCGCTGCATCTCTCAGCCTAGAGGCAAAATTCAGACGAGGGGCCAAGCCCTTCGCTTCATGAACATACCTTATCCTAACGCCCTGGGCCTTAAAAACTGACAAAATTACAGTTTTATTGGTTTGTATCGCACGAGGGCGAAGAAGCTAAAGGAATTACGTGACGGATGAAGTTGCCTTGGGGCATTTTAAAACCGGGAAGAAACCGGCGGCTCCGCCCATCACCCCCGAACGGCCTTTGCAAGCGCCTCTCGGGGCCCTGGGAGCACGGGCCGCCACAGCGTTCCCTCAGCACAGCGCGGCGGCACCCAAACGTTCCTCAGGAACGGGAAAGGCGGCAGTGAGAGTGCCGGAGCTGGTTAAAACGCCCTTTTACTTCACGAAACGCGTTAGCGCGGCCACCCCGCCCTTGCCGCACCGCGCCCGAGCCAGGCCCCGCCCCTCCCTCCTCGCCTCTCGCGAGGTTTGCGGCGGGCCGCGTTGCGGGGTGGGGGCGGCGCCGTGCGCCTGTCACCGGCGCGGAGCGGCGGCGGCCATGGCCGCCCTGCGCGCGCTGCTGCGGTGGCGCCGCCGCCTGGGCCCCGCCGCGCGCCCCGTGCCCAGCGCGCCGCCGGCGCGGCGGTTGTGGGGCGGCGGCGAGGCGGCGGCGCGGCGGGGGCGGCGGGAGCTGGGCTGCGCGGCGGCGGCGGCGGCAGCGGCGCTCGGCGCTTACGCGGGCTACCGGCTCTGCGAGCGGCGGCGGCGGCGGGAGCCCCCCCGAGAACAGGCCGCCGCCGAGCCGGGCCGCGCCCGCGCGCGGCTCCCCATCCCCGTGGCGGCCGCTGCCAAGGAGCCGGTAGGCTGGGGCCGGGCTCGGCGGGGGGAGGCCGGCGGCGGCGCCGCGCCCCGCGGAACCGCCGCCGCCGCGCCCCGCGGAACCGCCGCCGCCGCGCAGGGCTCCCCGCGGCGCCGGGCGGGCGAGGCGGCTCCGCGGGGCGCTGTGCGGCGCGGGGGCGCCGGGGTTGGCCCGCCCGAAACGCGGCTGGTGCGCGTCTCCCCCGGCTTCCCGCTCGTCTCTCGGTTATATTCAGAGCAGTTACCTTCCTGATATACGATAAATATATATATATATATATATATAGTGTGTGGAGCACAACAGGGTCATGCAGAGCTTCGTAAGAACGCATAACGTTACGCTTGGTACTGATAAGCTGCACTTACCGTGAGCTAGTTCCCCAATACGTGAGTTAACTAACCACGTGTAAGGCAAAACAGCTGACCTATCTCCCGTGATCACTGGATATTTCATTTTCAGAGCTGGTAACTCTTGCACGGTGCCGTGTTTAGCATATGGTAATTATGTTTTGTTTTTCATAGAAGTATTAGTTACAAAACCTGCAGGACTAGGCAGTACATTTTTGCAGGTAGGGTCCTTAGCTGCCAATATGAATGCTGTTAGCTGTTATGCCTTGAATCATTAGCCAAAAGGCACGTTCTGTAGGCAGCATCATTTGTGAAGGGAAGTTGAGCCAGATATTTTTGATTACTCATGTGCTTGTCGTCTTGAGCATGTTATTATGGCACAGAGGACCTAAGACAAAAATCTCACTATTCTAGTTACCCATTTGGTCTTTTCAGGCTGCTTTTGAGGAAAAAGGTGGCTGCTGCATCTCTGAAAAGTCAGTAAATTCAGTGCAACTTGTAATTATGTATTTCTGCACACACAGCTAGAAAAACATTGAGGTTGCAAACTCTAAAGTTAAGATGTCAGAATCTAGATTATGTTTAAAATCCTTAAGACTATACATCTTGTGTACATTCAAAATAAGGAGGTCTTAGGAAATTTAAAAAAAATGTATCAAGATGATTGGACAGTGTCTCATGAGCAAGCAGTTTTTCAGTATCTTCTTATTCCATATGATTAAAAACAATTTTTTGGATTGAAAATGTTATTCATATCTCACTCTGAACAGAGATTTTTTTTCTTTTTTATGGTGCTTGTTACTGTAGCATTCGAAAAATATTAATATCCTTATTTCTATGTTCCTGTGTGGAAAGAGGCTGTAATTAACTTAGTTTTGAGTTTGGATAACAAAAAAATTTGAAATTCAAACGTGTGCACTCTGTGTGGCCAAACTAAGATGTGTAGAGACTGACATCTCAGAATACTTAGCTTTACGTTGCAACTCTTGCTTAGGAACTGATGGTCTCATTGAATTCACATTGCAGATCTGAGTGCTCAGCATTCCTGAAAATATCCTTACAAGCCACACATACAAAAATGAGGATCAAATAGCTGTGGGTTTTTTGTTTTGAATTTGTGGATTCCTGTACTTTGTTGTCGACTACAGTGCTCCTGAAGGACTTGTGTGGCAGTAGAGACTACAGGTTGACCACAGGTAGAAGATGACAATGGGATTCAGGTGGTGAACTACCAAGAAAAGGCTCCTTTGGTCATGAGCTCCATCTGTGACTTGTACACTACTTAGGATTTCCTTCTAAACATACCGTGACTTAAGGGCTTCTTTTGGGGACTATTAGTTGAAATGATTTGCCCAGTGAACTCTAGTGGAGACAGGGGTGTAGCCCCTTTCCCATTCACCATGCACTCTTCACCTGTAGCAGTAGATTGAGGGACAGTTTGTATAGACACCACTTTTTTCATTACCAGTTTCTAAATACACCCCCAGAGGGGTCATCTACGGGAAGAAAAATGTACAGACTTCATGTTTAAGTTGCATAGAATGGACATGAAATATTGTGTAATGGTATTGTATTTTAATGTCCTCTACTAGAAAGCTGAATTTATGTTGCCCAAGGGTCTTAATTTAATTTCTACTCTTAAGTACTGAGCTTAGCAATTTTAATAGAACTTCCTACTTCAAAAGCTATTACATTTTTTAACTATCATGAGAAGTCATGTAAGTGTCAGTGGTATTAGGATCTACTGCAGAGTATGTGTACGTGGAATAATTGCTGGAGAATGATAACCTGCTGTTTCTGTATAAATGAATTTGATGGAAGTGAGATGCATATTCTGCCAGGAGGTTTTCAGTTATATCATATACTGATCAACAGAGAAAGATGAGGCTTGAGTATCTTGGGATCTTTTCCAGCTTTTGGAAGGTCAAGGAGAAGTCAAAGACATTTTTATTTCTGATCCACCAAGTGTGACACTATCTTCTGAGTCTTTCCAAATTTTTCTTTCCTCTTCTCCTATTTCCCCCATTCCCTATTTCATTTGCAGTCTTAACCTGCTTTCTCTTCTTCCAAGGCAAATCATCCAAACATTTTTGTTTTCTCTTCCTTCCAGCCAATCTAGACTTTTCTGCCTTATCCCAGTGTTTCTATTTGCTTACCTATTCCTAATCTTTCTTCTAGCAGACTGCTTTTCCCAGGTTTACTTGGATCCTTTGGAGCAAGAGGCAGATGGTGTCTCTGCTCTCAGTCTTGGTACCTGGTGCTATAGATCTATAGCAGCTGGTAGAAGCACTTAAAGTGAATGTCTTCTGCCTCATCCCTGGGACTCTGACCTGTGATGACCATATAGCAAATGGAAATTTTTGAGGACTTAGCTGACAGAATGGGTTCCTTTGGATGAAGTTTCATAGACTAGTAACCTATTTACTTCTTAACAGAACCACTAAAAAGCTCTTGGTGCTAAAGTGGCTGCTCCCTGTGAAACTTGGAAATCTTTTTCTCAAAGAACAGAATTGCTAGAGATTCTTAACAAATTTCAAATAGTTTTAATATGGGCAAAAGAATGTCCATCTCTTCCCGTAGTTCTTGGGTTCAAGACAAACAAAATCTGGTCTGAAACATTAATTGATGATGAATAATTTGATTTTTAACAGTTAACTAGTTTGGGGTCTCACAGCAGATATTCAAAGTGATGAAAAGCATTCAAGATAGCTGTAGCTGCCTCTTCCATATGTACTCTTTAATTCTAAGACACTTGTCTTCCTACTCCTTCTTGGTTGACTTTTTGTCAGAATTGTTTCATCTAGACAGCTCCAGCAGACAGTAAAAAGTGTGTGGGGGGGGAGTTTTTTGTTTTTTTTTTTTTTTTCGTTTGTTTTAGAGTTTGTTTCTAAGAGTGACTGTCTTCTTGTGGGTCACTTGCTTCCAGATAATGTTCATACGGTCTGTGAAGGTATCCAGGAGTCATACTGGACCCAACTAGTATTTCTACAGGTTACTTCTCTTCAGATTCTATCACCAAATCCAAATAGTGCTCGTCAGTGGTGATGGAATACTTAAGAATACAAATATTTAATATTTACCTTGATAATTGGTTGCTTTCTTTTACTGATGGCATCTAGTATTTTACTGGTGCCTTAATATTTTGTGTAATAAACCAATAAACTTCAAAAGTGTTTCTAGATTCTAGGCCTAAAGCTGAAGATTACTCAGATGTTGATAGGAGACATTCACATTCCTGGCCAGTTCAGAGGTGAGGTATATCATTTCAAAATAATTGAAAAAAATGTTTTGAGTCTCCTAGAGCAAAGGGGTGTCTGAATGGTGTACCGATCTTTCTTCCTACTTTATGAAATTCATACCATAAAAAACTTGATGAGTAGCATAATTGTGAATTCATGTACAAGTAAACATGAAGCTGCTCTGCTAGAAGGCAAGTAAGCTCTGATGTATGTCACCAACACAGGGTTAGTGACCTAGCAAACTTTTTGAGCAAGTAAATCTCATGTGGTCAGTGTAAAAAATACTTGACGAAATATTTTATCACTTGAGGTAGGGGGCAAGATCTGCTACAAAAGCAGCAGGCTAGGCCTAAGCTCCCTACAGGATTCCCTTTTCCCGTATGCTTTTCTGTGAATAGTTCTAGTCCTGAGGACCTGGGGGTTGTATATGATTACATGGAACAAAATCTTGGCTGCCATAGTAAAGCAACTGTTTTGCTATTGCATTTGTTACCAGTACCCGCAAAGCCTTTAATTCCCAGTTCACTTTCACATACCACTTTGACACCAAAGTCAAATTCTGCCCTCAGACCTGCAGGTTTTGTATGTGAAGGTTTTGGTGTTGAGATCTTCTGACAGAAAGCTCCTTTTAAGTCTAGGAGATGCTGATGCGGAACAGGAAACTCTTAGAGCTGTTATTTGATGTGGAGTAGATTCTCTGTACTGGCAACGGAGGACATAATTGACCCAAGAAGGGCCCAGAGCCTGAAGGTTTTATGCAACATACTACTAATGAAGTATTTTACCTTGCCTCAACAGCTCTGTGTCGTATTTGTAGCAATGTTAGAAGACTATGCCATATCAGTAATGCAGCATCAAAATTCCTCAAGAGAATTAATGTTTGTCCTTAGTTCCTTTTTTTTCACGTTCCTTTCTTCCAAGCTTCCACTGTCATCTCTTGCAGTTTATGGAGTTTCTGTTAAAAATACCATTAATGACATATTTAGTGCTGCAAAGAGATCTTTTCTAGAATTATATTCTTGTTTTAATATATTAGTGAATGCAATGTCTCTATTTCCATTCCTTTTAACTTAATATCCTTGGGGAATAGTTTCCTTCAGAGGTGATTTAGGAATTAAAAGGGGGAAAGCGGAAGGGAGGAGGAGACGGTAATTATCATCAAGTTTCTTGAAGGCATGTTTATTTCCAGAAGGAAGCTGCATACTTTGGATGTTTCTAGAGTTTTATTCTAGGATCTCAGCAGTACTGTCAAACTGCCTCTTTGTGAAAATACTGAAAAGGTCAAGTTTATTTGTAGCTGCACATTTCTAAGTGGATTACATCATATATTTCCAGCTCTGTGAAATGAAGATGTTAACTCCAAAAAGTAAGGCGAGCTCCCCTAGGGAGTAGGCTCTTCTGCCTACTTAAAGAGGATACTGGTGTAAAGGGATCATTTGTACAAGGATCGTTCATAGCTAACCTTTTTACTCAAGTATTATTGTACCTTTCATGTAACAGGTCAGTTGCCAAATGTAGGAAAGTGGTTAGCACTTTGGCTGGTAATATCTGAAAGTCCACAGTCGTCATCCTGAGAAGGATGCTGCTTGCCAACCAACTGTAGTGACAGCAAAGGTGATATGCAGCTGAAGGGAAAGGAATGTTTACCTTCCAGCAGTCACTCTGTGTTCTTCAAGATACTGGAAGAAGATGACACATGTCTGTGGCTAACAGATCCAGCTACTGATATATTTTAGTCTTCCTCGCAGTGAAGCATATGGACTGGTATAGCATAATGTACATACTGACTGAAGCTTCTTGAAGAACTGCTAGAGGTTAAGTAACTTCCATGTGAAACCAATGTAAGAAAGACCATTGGAGAATATTGTAGAGTAATATTTATTTTGGAGGATTTCTAGAATAGCTGTAATTATAGGTAAATGTTTTTACCCTGAATTTACCAGATTTCCGGTAAGGGAATGGTATTTGAACAAGGCCCCTTTTACAGCATTTAAAATATGTTTCAGCCCCCTATGCTTGTAAATATTTTAATAAAATAATCTCCTTATCTCAGTAAAGAGAGATCTACTAACAGAGTTGTTGGCTGTGCTACATCTGGGTAGTCTGCTGGAAATGTAACTTCACTAAGCATCAAAACAGTTTTGTCTGCGTTGGGATTTTCCCACACTGGGAACTTGACGTTTAACCTTTTGGCCACCCAACATGAAGACAAAATTGTGCTACTTTTATCTACATGGGAGCATATTAAATAAGCCTGAAGTCAAATATAAACGAAGGAAGTAAGGAACAGCATTGCTTTGAAAACCTTTTTATTTTAATAATTTTCACAGATTCTCATTGATGCAAGACAGATTACTTTGCAAGGAAAAATTCAAAGAAACTCACTTTCTTAAAGATTAAACTGCTGTAACATAACATACCTTTGACTGCAAGCAAAAGGTACTTTTAGCAATAAATGTTGGCTTATTTAGCCAAAATAGTCTTACCTCTGTATCAGCTGGAAAAAGTAAAAGAACACTGATTTGAATTGGAACACTGTAAAGTTTTGTTTTATGTGATACTGTTGGAGGTTAATGCCTCATATACACTTGCACACACAATGCATTTTTACCTATTTATTTTATAAAATATTTTGTGTTATTTGTAGATATTCTTACAGGCTGAAATTTGCAGTATTGTTCTGGCTTTTCACAATTGATTCTGTCTGGTTACTTCTGAAGAGCTTTATCAGCTTGTAGGCTTCAGTTTTCCAACTTTTCAAACAGCAAATCCTGCATATGGCATTTCAGTTTATCTCCATGGGAAAACTAGATCTTTTACCACAGAGTAAAATTTCTGAATTACTGACCTATTGTAATATGAGACTAATACTTGACAAGGAACGTTTCTTTTGTGTTTTTTAACAGGAAGGATAATGATGTCATTTCCCACTGTGCACCTTGTTTCCATTGAACCTGATCCATAGCGTTACTACTTACTGGTATTTTTAAATAGTTTTAGAGGACATAATTACTGCATGCTCTTCGCTTATGTTAAGTCATCTTAAGGCAATGCAGCATTACTGCATGGATTTAACTACAGATTAGTTTGTTATATCAAATTCAGCCAAACCATATCTCTGAGGCAAAACTGCTAGTAAGACAAATACAAGACCAGAAATGCTTCAAGGAAGTTGGGTGGCACATTGAAATCCTTTGGTCAGAAAGAACACTTGACTTTCAGGGTTCTGAGTTATCTCTGCAGTTTGACACGGTGTGCTAGGGATGAAGCCCAAACAGGAATGAGTTTTAAACAGTAGTTTTGCTTGGTAGAAAGCATAAACTTGCTTCCCTCAAGTTTTCTGTGAAGTAAGGGAGAAAATAATTCATAAATGAATTAGGAAGGATGTTATTTATCATGAAGTTACAAACTCGGAAGTGTTTTATATGTGTTTTAGCTGTGAGCTGTTTGATGGCCACATTACATTTGTCAAAGAAAAATCACTGTGACATTTGGAATTTAGCCAACTATAGGGCAAAAAATCCAAGCTGTGTAAGAGAGGACAGTGTTGTTACACAGCGGGGCTGTCTGTGTAAAAGAAGTGCTACAAGGAATGCTTTCAGTTGATTGACTTAAAAATGTCACCTGTCTGTAATAAAGATGCAGCTCTAGACTGCCTTCTGTAAATGAAGTACTTCTAGAAAGTGATTTTGAGGAATTACATTAAGTCCTTAAAATACATTACGTTAGTTAGAAAGAACTATCATCATTATAATTTTGTTTGCATGTAATAACTTTGAAACTTTGTAGGCCTTTTTCCAGATCTTTTAGGCTCTTCATAAAGTTTCCTGCCACGTTACTATTTGGTCTTCAATTGAATTTTTATTTTCCATGTTTTGATAAACTGACATAAGAATGCTCTTGCTTCTGGAAAATATTTCCTTCTAAATGTTTCATTTGCATGGTGGTGGTTTATGTACAAGTGCTGAATTCGTCTAATCTATTTTGAAATTGTTTTAAAATATCCTGACTATGTGAGAATTAGGTAAGAGTATATGCACATGTATTTCTGTGTTACGGAGTTCTAAGAACAGCAAGAAAATAGGCCAAGATCTGTTTGTTTTTCTTGTCAGCTGAAATAAAGCAAGCTCACAAGAGCCACGTGTTTTCTGTTTTTGGTTTTGGAGAAGGTAGATGGAAGCCAAGTCTGTACATAACGACACCCTAAAATGGCACCGTGGGGTCAGTTCCCCCGCGACGCCTCTGCAGGTGCACGGTGAGGTGTCAGGGAAATGCAGAGCAGCGCGGGAGCAGAGGCTGAGAGAGGAAGGGGTAGGGGGATAGTAACTGTGAGCTGTTTGATGGCCACATTACAAGCTTAGATTTTTGTGGGAACACAGAAACGATAATAAAATCTCTATGAATGATGAACCTAAGACTTACCACTTTTGTTTCTTTACTTGTGAAGTTGAAAGGATGGGAATTACAGATATCAGCTAGATTTGTGGTTTTAGCTGTAGGGCTATATTTTTTTCCCTAAAAGTTCTGTTAACCCTGTAAGTAGATCAGTATACGTATGCAGATGATACTAACCTGCTACTCATAAATTTCCCACAATACTGCTTTTGGAAGATTCGTGACATTCGGCTTGAGGGAAATGGCCACAGCCAGTTTTTAAAAGGCAGAGAGCTATAACGTGATACAAGAGCATTGTAATTAGTAGACAGGATTGCCAACAGGATTAGTAAGCAGAAGTATAAAAAAACTCCCCTCTTTTGTTTGTCAGAGAGATGTACTTTCATGAAAGTTTTTGAAGATTGCTGATAATTACTGAGAGATTTAGTCTGGGTAAGCTCGTAAAACTTCAAATAGAAATCAGAATCTTAGTGAATCCTACTCACTACTCCATCAGCACTGCTTTCCCTGAGGTATTCACCACCTACTTTCTCTGTGCGTTGATGCGTCTGTTAGATTTGATACTAGTACTGCTACAGTGGTTGCTGCACTTGAGCGTGAGTGCAAACTAAATCAAAGGGGAGCAGGTTATGGAGCCCCTAAAATTCTCCTAGCTGCCTCTGTGTATTATCATCTGCTAATATTGGGGAGAAATAAAAATATTTCATAATTACATACTAGGAAGAATTCCTTAAATGAGTGCACGAAGTGGTATGGGTTGAGGTCATGTTTTAGAATATATTGTTTTTTTAATATATTAGTTAATTCCTAATAATTAAAGATGTTATGAAAGAGAGTTACTGTATGTTTCATGAATTGATAAGCAGTAGTAGAAGGAGGAAAACTTTGGACAAGAAATTTGGACTAGAAGTAATATTATTCCCAAAAGGCAGTTATATTTCCCCATTTATATGTGTATATGTGGAGTCTTCTGCCACCTGATCTTGCCTAGCTCTGATTTGGACACTTTTATATGAGACCAGTGATCTACTATAGTAAATTCAGTCCCGTATATGCTTGTTTTAATTCATGTTAGATATTTAGTAGAAACAGCTTTTTTTGATTCTTTTACATGAAACCATAAAATTCAAAATAAATATGATATTTTTATAGAATAAAATTATGCTTAAGGTTCCCCATTAATTCCTAGAGTTTCTCCATTAGTTAAACCTGAAATAGATGCACCCTACTGCTTAAAAAAAAAGAAAAAAAAGAAAAGTTGGGTTTTTAGGGGGAATTGGGTTTGTTGTTGTTGTTGTTTTTTCCTCCCCATTATCATACAAGTTCCCGTGGCTTAAGTTCTGGAACAAATACTGTGCTTGTGGGAAGGATCCAGAAATTTATCTACCTAAAAAAATAACACTATCAGAACAAAGGGTTCTCCTTTTAAACTAACTAGGATTTTTTTTAAGACAAATTGAAGCTATTATTAGACTCAGTGCAGAAAAAGAACTATGTAGTCAGTAGTCATTGCCTTTCTAGAAGTGTGGTATGATATCCTGCAAGTACCTGAAGGTATTACAGTTCATATTATAGAATCAAGAATTTGGGAGGGGTTTTGTTACATTGTTAGATATATGTAGGGGTTTTGATTTTTTTTCCTAATAGAAAGTGACACATTCATTTTTGATATGTCTATTCTACAAATGTAATTTGAACTCTTAGTTACAGCTAAGGCCACGACACTTTTGTTTCACTGCACTAATGTTACTCGTGTTAATTTTTCAGAGCACTGTTTGCTGTATGGAAAACAGGAAATAAGTGAACCTACGTTTTGACTACCTCATATAGATTTGCCTTTTCTTCTAATCACTGAAATCTGAACCCTGTTCTTAAAAAGGGGATTGAAAACCAATTTCCAATTGTAGTTTAGGACTATTATCTCTCAGTAGACTAATTGTAAACATCTCCCAACTTGTTCTCTTTGTGTTTAGATGCCTCTGTAAAAACAAACTACATCTGACTGTTTTCTGAACTGTTAAAATAGGCACTAGTTACTGATCTGCTGCTTGTTGTCTTTAAATAGTTTGTTTTGACACCAAATGAATTTTTGAGACAGAGGTGAAATGGCAGTAGTGAGGACAATGGCAGTATGGACAGTTTCATTGATAAAATATTGCATTCCTGTTTCAGTATAGTGGAAAAAGTTAGCTACATCATTATTCTTCCTTTTGTGAAACTGTTAGGTTTTGATTTTTTCATTTCTGAAGGGCAAAGTTTAGGATACTTATATATCCTTGAAGATACTGATTCCAAAGAAGCTTGGTTGGTTATGGAGATAAAAGAGCTTTTCAGTTAGTGGTAGCATGCTTTTTATTATAAGACTTGACAGTGTAACACAACAATGTAATAATTTATATCCTTGAAGATACTGATTCCAAAGAAGCTTGGTTGGTTATGGAGATAAAAGAGCTTTTCAGTTAGTGGTAGCATGCTTTTTATTATAAGACTTGACAGTGTAACACAACAATGTAATAATTTATAACACGATTTTATGTTAATAAGTTTATGTATAGATTAGTCAGGTGGTAGATACACCAGATACTCCTGGTATTTATATACTCTAATGAGTTGTGTGAATCTAATGCCATATAATAATTCTGTAACTCTGGATGAGTAATTCTACTGTTCTCCTCTCTTGTTCTCCCAAGTATGGTAGCTTTGATTGCGTTAGGTACTTGAAACAGCAGTATCCTTGAAAGGTTTACACTGGAGCATATTATGGAGGTTCTCTTGTCTGCTGTTGTGAACAGCTATGCTCTATGCTAAGAAGCAATACCAAAAAAGTATTATATTCCCCTTTTCTTTAAATTTCAGGCAATTGAAATAATTTTAACTGAGTAATGACTTTAGTCTGACTGCTAAAGTTACATGGTCTTTCTCAAGTTGAAGTTACCCTTTTTATATGGCTCATGAGCAAGACTAGTCTCAACAGTTTTCATGCGTGAAGGTTTATTGCTAAGATTACAGAAGACTGAAAATGATAGCAGTGAAATCCTGATTGTAGTCTTTAGCTTTTAACATACAAAAATACCTGGATGCATTTGACTTTACTGATTATCACCTTTATGTTTGCAATTTTCTTGCAGTGAATGGCAGTGTCAATTGTAAAACAATACCTTTTCATACGTTAAAATTGTTTTCTTCTGTCTTTGAAGGTTACAGAAAACGCATCAGACCTTGAAGATTTGCACCTTTATGCAACTCCTCGGGAGCAGCGATTTCGTAGGTTTGCCAGTTTAGAATTTGAAGGACAGCTGTATATGACTCCATATGACTTCATTCAGGCTGTTACAAATGATGAACCCAAACGTAAGCAGGCCTTTTGTATTGATAAAAGTGCTAGGGAAAATGGTAGTGATGTATGTTATTTTTTTTTTCATTTGCTTTTGGTTACTACTTCTGTTTGTTTGTAGTGAAAAGATAGTCTTCCAGAATTTAATTTTTAATAGTATCCAGGTGTATACAGTTAGCTTCCTGTGCTTCAGTTTCTGCCCATTGCTTCTTGTCCTGTCACAGGGGACAACTGAAAAGAGTTTGTCCCCGTCCCCTTGACACCCTCCCTTCAGGTACTTATCCCCATTGATAAGATCCCCCCTCAGTCTTCTCTTCCCCAGGCTGAAGAGGCCCAGCTCTCGCAGCCGTTCCTCGTAGGGCAGATGCTCCAGCCCTCTGATCATCTTTGTAGCCCTACACTGGACTCTCTCCAGTAGCTCCATGTCTCTCTTGTAGTGGGGAGCCCAGAACTGGACACAGGACTCGAGATGAGGCCTCCCCAGGGCTGAGGAGAGGGGCAGAATCACCTCCCTTGACCTGCTGGTAACACTATTCCTAATGCCCCAGGATACCATTGACCATGAGGGCACATTGCAGGCTCATGGTCAGCTTGTTGTCCACCAGAACTCCCAGGTCCTTCATCCTTCTCTGCAGAGCTGCTTTCCAGAAGGTCAGCCCCCAGCTTGTACTGGTATATGGGGTTATTCCTCCCTAGGTGCAGGACCCTGCACTTGCCCTTGTTGAACTTTATGAGGTTCTTCTCCATCCAACTCTCCAGCCTGTCCAGATCTCTCTGAATTCAGGTTGGGGAGGGGAGAAGGCGAGGAGGAGAGAGAGAGAGGGGGGAAACAGTCAGAACTTGAGAAGAAAATATTAGACTCTAGGCAGTTCTGTGTTGTAGTAGAGTAAGCAAACTGCTGCTTCACTTTTATCTAAACCACCAAGATTTCAGCCTCACAGCATCATTAGTGCTTGATTTTCTTATGGAAGAAGTCTGCTGACTTCAGTTGCACAAGTGTAGTGTCAGGTCTTCATTAATTCACCAGCCCTGATAATCTGGCTGAAAAGTAGGCGACCTGCGCTTATTCAGGTCTAACGTTAAGCTCATGAGGATTCCACTCAAATGAGGAAGATATCTGGAGTTAGAAGAGTCAGGAAACTTTCCGAATTCAGAATAGTGAACCTTGTTTGTATCAAAATCCTTCTGGTTCACTTCATTAATCTCTGAGACCAGAGGTAAAACTAACCTGGATGTCTTCTAATTTTAGACTAGATGGCGGAGATAGTTATATTCAGGGGTAGCGAATGTGGTATAAGCTAAATAGAAGCGGATGACTTTGTTATGGTGAAAGTCATGTTGTCTGGGACGCTTTAAAAACATGTTAGGCAGAAGGCTGACAGGAAGTAATAGATAAAGTAAATGACTTGCAGATATTACCACATCGAACTTCTGGTCTCTGAATGTGTTAGTTTTCATCTTTGTACTGCAGCTTGGTCAAAGTACTGCTTTGTCAGTTTGGGCAAGTCTTAATTTTCCGTCTTGCTCTATTGCAGTTAGTATGTTTAAGGAAAACTTTTTTTTTTTTTTTTTTTTGAATGAAATAAATGCTCAACATTATATTGTGATTTTTATAATCATTTTGGTTTTGTTTTAAAATGTAGTTATTTGGGTCTAACTGGGTCTATGCAGGCTGATGTACTATAGTAACTATCTTGTAGAAAAAGAACAGACACTTGGATTTTTTTTTAATGGATGAAGACTTGAGTTTTGTCAGAAAGCAAAAATGCCCTTTGAAGAGTAATGATAGTAGCTCTTTACCTCTGCTTTACAGAAAAGCTAATAATACTAGACCTAGTTGAGATTTCTGATAGAATGAATGCGTCTCTTGTGATTGATTTAGTCTGGAAATCTTTTAAACCCTACAAACTTGAGAGGGTGTTCACTTCCTTTTGATTAAACACTAACTAATAATGGCAAAAGTATATTTTCTTTTATGAAATGTAACTTTTGACCCCAGGCAGTCATTATAAAAAAAATAAGCACTATGGTTAACTTTATTCTCCTGTCTTTATCATACAGGATTTCATTTAGGGAAATTATGCATGACTATTAAAAATTACATTTTTATCATCTGAATAAATGTTTATTTTCAGAAAGCCGATTAAAAAAGAGGGAATATATTTTGTTCTCTTTAGCTCTAGTTTGGCTAACTATAAACATTTCTGTTTAATGCTTAGCGTTAAAACTTCACATTTAAAACTTCACTTATTTGTCTAGAAAGATATATATATTTATGAATGGAAAATCATCTGATTGGAAAGTTAGATATATTTATTTGCTTGGTACTTTTTTTGTAATAGGCATAAATACAAGTCAATCTGTATCACAGAGGAGGTTGTTCTGTAGTGTTTTATTTTAGTATTTTGAGACAAGACTATAATTTGCATTTAAAAATATTAAAATGAAATGTATATGGAAATATGCTAGCTCATATGATGTTACTTCATGTAACCTCACTTAGTCATGGGGGAAGGAGGGGTTCAGTAGCACTTCAAGTGTAAAACTGAAATTTCAGCAAGTTTACATGAACTAATGAATGACCATCGTATGTAGCTTCTGTATCTTGATCGCTGTTTAACGAAATAGGAAATCCATTACGAGGAAGGGATTTGTAGTACCTCAAGGTGTTCTGCTTTATAAAAATGAGCTGTTATCAATCAAAAACGTCACAGATTTGACCAAGAAATTTTTGATAATAATTTTTTATTAATAATAAGAAATCTTTTTGTAACTATGAGTTGTAAACTTGCCACCTCGCTATCTGAGATTCACAGTACATTGATACGTTTAATACTGAATCTGTGTAAAAGTACGTTTTGAGAGGGTGGTGATTAACTTCAAGTCTTGAATTGCTGAGTGGTTTTGGACAACTGATGTCAAATCACAGAATTTCGCAACCCAACTCCCAGATTCTGTCATTCAAGGGTTTAGGAAGAAAACATTTACTCAGTGTTAGTCTTTTATCAAATTTCAGTTTTAATTACCAGTTCATAGGTTATTCTGAACTGGAGGTTCTCTCCAGCTCTCTGTTAAAATTGATTTTAAAAACTTGAGCTTGAGAGAGGCTGTTAAATGGCAATGTGAATCCCGGAGTGACTAGGAATGGCTGAAAGAAGTCTTAGCTTCAGATGTAGTTTCAAGGATTTTTCTCTATTTGCTTTTAAAGGTTTGAGTATTCCCTGAAGAAGGCACTGGAATCCAGGTCTACCCTACAATTGGGATTGTAGTACTATTACTACAAAATAACAGTTTCAGGGTATTAATACAATTGATTAACCTGAATTCTCTCCATTTTCTATTTAGTATTGTAATGGTGCATTTTGGAGATGGAAAGTATTTTCTCTAACTGGAGTTTGATTTTTAAAACTATACATTTTAAATGTTTCTTTGAAGTTAGGAATCTAGGTATATATTAAACTAATCTTTTTTTTAGTAACATAAATAAAATGAAGTGAATTACTTGGAGCCAGATTATATTGGTTGGAGATCTGTCTTGTGAAGTAGGCAAGGTAAAAACCCATCTCTGGCTACAAAACACTGAGTACAAAGGTCATCTGTTTTTATGATATCACATTGGCATAACTGAATTCTGTGTATTAATAACTTTTTATCCTTGGTTGCAGATGCTAAAAAGTGGAGATCCCTTTCAAAGCAGGTGGGCAATAACCTCTTTATGCTATTTTACAACCACAGATTTTGCTACAGTTACTTTCTTTTATGATGTAAACTTGCAGTCACAGAAGAAAGATGGGACTTTTCATCTTTATTAAAATACTAAGACTTTAATTCCTTTATTTTGTCATGTTAAATTTTACTCCAGCATCTCACAAATGGGTGAGCAGCTTTGTCTATTTTCTCTTTACTGACTCTGATAAAAGTTTTTTTTTTTCTTTTTTTTTCTTTTTTTTTTTTGCAATACAAGAGGACTGTAATCTGTATTCCTGCATTGAAAGTAAAGTATGTTTTTGTTCACTGGTGAAATTTGCCTTAGCTCAGACTGTGTTTTAAAAGAAAAGTTACTTAGAGCTTGTATCAAAATCTTACTGAAATGAAAAGCCCAATGGGGACTTTTTCTTGGCTTCAGTGAACATGGGCAGCAGTGAATTATTTCAGCAGCAAATATATTATGTGCCTCCAATTCTGCAGACACTTAGTATCTATGCAGATTTGCTCAGATAAGCAATTCACAGACTAATCATACATGCAAAATATATGTATGTGTTGGAGCACTTCAAAAGTGATTGTGATGAACTGTAGTTAATTTAACTAGTACAGATTTGCATACAGTTGCTTGTCTTTCATCTTGATTTCGTGGCATTTACTAATAATTAGATACTGTCTTAAGTATTCAGTTTTTTTTTTTTTTTAAGGAACTGAATCAAATACTTATGGAGACACCACCAGTTTGGAAAGGATCATCTAAACTCTTCCGTAATCTTAATGAGAAAGGTGAGGGATGAGAATTTATTTTTCTGAAACAAATTATTACATGTATTATTCTTATTGTGGCTAAAAAAACTTTTACTTATAGTCTGAGTCCTGTCTTCAAAAAATAAAAAGTTAGTGCTTTCAGCTAGCCTGAAGAAATGCTTTCTTCACAATACTAAGAGGCAGTTTCAGAAAACCTATACATCCCTTTAAAGTCTACAGATCTGAGTTTTGATAACTTTTAAAATTTCCAACTATACAAAATGTTCTTTGGTAGGAGAAAAGCTCCAGATCTCATCCTTTTTTCTTTTTCTTCTTCCCCTTAAGAAGCCGCATGCACTTAAAACAAGCAGCCACAAATAATTGCTTTAAGTAAAGTTGCTTTATAGATATTTATAATATTCCTGCCAACAACCAAATTTAAATCAGACTTGTGCATTTAATTCAGTGAGTCGAATTCAAATACAGCTGAAAATTACAATTTGTAAGTAATAATAAATAAAGATAGTAAGCAGCAGTTCTCTCTAGAGAGGCGTGGAAACTGGCACACCTCTTTGCCTGGCAAATCGTTGTGTTCCCTAGTCTGGGTTGCTGTCTATCCAGTCAAAACAGCTGACTCTTGAAACATTAGTTACTTTAAAAATTCGGCCTCAACATCTGTTAAATCATTATCTATTGAAAGAAAACCGCATATCCAGATGTTACACTCATTAAGTCTGTAGTAAAATATCTCCAACACGTAGTCTTGATTCAAAAATATCTTACTCCAGTTTTCTGCCAATGAAATTCTACAGAAATTTATAGAATTCAGAGGATTCAAACTGGTCCAATAAGCTGGTAATTATTATAAACTTCAGCACTTGCAGAGCTTTTCAGCATGCTTTACAAAATAATTCAGTTCCATTATCGCATTTTACAGATAATGTACAAAGAGATGTTGGATCTTTCATAAAGTCATTCAGTTAGCCAGTGACAGGAATAGGAATAGAATTAAAGTCTCCTTCCTTATAATCTGGTGTTTGTTTAGTGCATGACACTTACCAAAATAGATTGATTTATTTAATCATTTTCTTTAAAACATACATATTTTAATATGGAGCGAAGTAGCAAATACCTCAGTCAATTTATTTTGCCATGGATTCATTTAAATCAGTTGAGCTATACAGATTTATGCCAGCTGCCATGGGGTCTTATTTACATGCAAGTGACTTCTCCTTTTTGATCTTCATGTAAGCTTTTCTTTCTGTGCAGTTGTCATTTCAGAGCATTTCTCCCATCATGCTCAGAGCAATCAGCCAGAGCTGTCTGTCTATAGCTGCAATATAGCAGTACAAACAAAAGGAGGGAATGCTTTCAAGGCCTTTTATATTGCTTTCTTCATACCTGTGACACACTACTTGACAATTGCACTTCCTTCCTCATTTTTACGACAAACAAGGTGTCATCAAACAAACTCTAAAATACATTCTTTTTATATTTATTGACTGGCTATTAAAGATGTTTTACATCTTTGTATCAAAACCTCTGAGGTATCTGATCTCTTGAAATCTGCTTGTCCAAACAGACTCAAGTAGGGCTTTGAAATAGACTTTCTGCATGATGCTGTATAGAATGTAAAAGATACAAAGCATAAGATGTGTTATTTAAATGCCTACATTTAATCATGAATTGCTGATATTCAGTGTGCAGTGCTTAAGGTGGCATTAAAAGTATTTAATATCCTTCCTGACTAGATTTAGTAGCAGAAGTAGAAGCTTAGGTCTAAAGACTTAAACTCAGTCTAGCATCAAAAGATGGGAAAATACCTTTGTGAATCAAATGGAAGCTTGGAAGGCAAAGTTTCAGTTAGTAAATATTGTGCATTTTTAATGATTCTTTCAAGTGTGTTATTTGGTTCTCATGATAGTCTAGTTAACTCTTCTTTATGTTGTTGTTGTTTTGTTTTGTCTTTGTAGTCTATCTCCGTGATACGTGTGGAGATCTCTGAGGTTGTTACTATGTTCTTTTATGTTTGAGGATGGGAGATAATATTCCCAGGAAGGCACTCCTCTTTCAGGATGATTAGCATTTAGGGAGGACTGCTATATGATATAAGTTTGGGGGAGATATTTGTACAGTGGTGTCCAAGAGTAATATGGATGAGACTTCTTTCTTTTTTTCTTTTTGATGTCCTTAATAAAGTGATACAGTGAATGGCTGCTGAGAGTGACTTTGGAGAATGTATGAAGACATTCATTCCAACATCAAGATTTTTTTTCTTAAATCTATTTTATGTCCTTTGTTTTTAAGTTATGAGAGCTGCAAATTGTTGCTGTGTGTGAAATGTGGAAGTCATGAGTCAGGCTTTTGTGAAATCACAGTTGCAATGTTTTGGATTAATTTTAATTTTATCAGTATGCAGAAGAAAAAGTAGGAAGCAGCTGCTGATGTCAAAAAAGCTGTTCTTTTTCCCCAATGGCTTTGCCTTACATTTGATATTAATAGGCTGGAAGGAGTAGAAGAAGCTCTAGCAGCATATTCTTTGAATACGAGATCAGTGGGTGAAACAAGAATTGTGCAGGAACCAACTTTTGCGGAGGCCCCCAAGCATGCATGGACACATTTTGGCATAGTGGTTCAAGCCGGGTGTTTGGCGCATCATTTTGTTATTAGAGAATGCAGATGATTGAGTACTTGAGGTGATTTTTTTCAGCCATTCCTGAAAACAGAAAATCTATCCACAAATCAGAGAAGATGACAGGAAGTCCTTCTTGAATATTTCAAGATACAATTAATTTGGAACTTTTTTTACTGTAAAGTGTCAATGAAAAATACCAAAGTTTCTTATTGTGGCAGTGTTGGGAAGTATCAATATAGAATATATTCAGTAACTGTAAAATCCACATGAATGACATAATGTTAGAGTTTTAATTTTGTATTTGTTTTAATGAAAAATATTCAAGTGACTATTACATAGATTGTCATGTACTCTATCTAGCGTTAAGTTGAATTTTAAAAGAGATTTAAACATCCAAAGGTGTGGCTGGATTTTTTTAAAAAACTTTTGGTCTGAATTAATTAGTGTAGAATGTATTCCTTATAGGTCTTATGAGTATAGAATAGGTAATACAAATGTCCTTAAGAGACCTTTAAAGTATTTAACAAAATGTACACGTTCATTATGTAAGAGTTTTAATATAAATATTATACATATCCACATGTACAATAATGCTCCTTCTAATACATATATCTGATATTTGCAAATTTAGGAAGGGAAGACAAAATAAACCTAATATGATATACCATTTTTTGTCTTCAGGTGTGATATCTTACACAGAATATTTGTTCCTCTTATGTATTTTAACAAGTAAGTATTTGGGAACGGGGAGGGGGACAACTCCTTACAATTTATAAGCACCAAATGTATTCCTGTACATCAATCAGAATATTCTTTTCTTCTCTGCAGCTTAGCCCAATATGGAGAAAATTGAATCATGCATCTCTGTGTCCATTTGAACCTCTCCTGTCCTACTAAAATCTTGTGTTATGTTTTAAGTGCTTTCTTATCTGAAACACCTTTTACTGAGTGTTGTGAAAGTTCATCCATACCTTTCAGCTGAACTCTAGTTAAGAGATTATCTTTATTTTGTTATTTGAAATTCCTGTAAAACATTTGGTTGAATTTAATGAAGTCCATAAAGGACATTGAATTTTATGGGGAAAAAAAACATATATATTATTACTATTTTGTTCCATCTATTAGTGCATAGTGGGAGACGTCAATGTGACAATTACATCAGTATCTATTTTTCATTTTAGAAGATGTGTCAAACTAAGTGTTGGTTTATATAAGAAAACACTAACAATTAAATACTTTTTCTTATACCACCTGTGAAACCAATGTAGAAAAAGCTTGGCTAGAGTAAACAACCTGATTCATTTTTTTTTTTTTGATAGTTTAAGAGGTGCTTTTCCGGAAAGAGCAAAGTATTTTATTTGTCTTTCATTAGTAAGTATTTCTGTTGGATTCATTAGGATTTTCTTCAGACATGGTTTGGATCTGGGGTCTGAATCAGGCGGAGCAAGAAGTTTTTTGAAGTGTCCTGTTAAACTCCTGTGTTTCCATTAAAAGTTAAATAAAATGGGTTCTATAACCCATGTCTATAAGTTAGCACTCATTACTACCAAACCAACCATTACTGCAAGGTGTTTCTTCTTTGGATAATTCCTGTTGTATTTCTACTGGGTATTTCCTCTAATTTATGAACTTGAATATATCCATAACATGGGTAGTATTATTAAATCAGTGTTATGATTTGCATTTTCTATGTGCACCAATGTACTAGTTTAAACTGGTTAAGGATATAGCTTTTATAAACAGATGCCAAATAATATCTTAGTTCTATACTTGTTTTTTCTAAGCAAATGAAGGACTTTTTTTTTTTTTTTTTGCAGAGCCTCATGCAGGTTTTAGAATTGCTTTCAACATGTTCGATACTGATGGCAATGAGATGGTGGACAAAAAGGAATTCTTGGTGGTATGTGTATTCAGTCTGAATATTTTGATGTAATCTTGAAATTCATTACTTCTTCCAGATTCATACTCATGATCATGCCGTGTTCATGAGAACATATAAAGTGGTAAATAATAGCTCTTCATTATAGTGCATGTGTTTACTGTATATGATTTTCTTTTTGACATTTAATTCCAATTTTCAGATGAATCTTCTTAATTGCTTCTATATTTTCAAATAAAAAGTATTGAAGTAATATTGCTGTACCTGTGGTCAGCAGAGTTATTTGATTGCCATAATGATGAGGGGACTTATGAAAGAATATTTTTCCTTTGAGACCGCTTTGCTTTGTCATTCATTCTTGTCATGATCCTAGCTGAATTAATAGTGTTACATTATGTCAGTCAATATTTTCTTCTGTTTTGGACAAAATCTATAGTGAAATAAAATACACTATATATGCATCTAGCTTGGCCCTCATTAAATCCTGTTTTGTCAAATCACTGCACTGTCTATTTGTAAACACATTTTCATGACCATACACTGAAGCAATTTGGCAAGCTGAGGTTCAATAATTCTTTTAAGGAGAATATTCTTGGTAGCAAAATTGGTGTTCAGCTAAATAATTTTGATGTGCTTTTGAACAACGGCAGGATACCTAGAACTTGAACGTTTTTGTTGCATCCAAGGTATTATTACATTACAAATCTGAATTACAGTATCTGTCACACTAGAGCTTTCCTCACTTTGTCACTTGAACAAAGCAATTCTCTAGATTCTTTTTGTTAAATATTTAAACTATAGGGTTTTTTTACTTGTTAGAAATTTAAACAGTTCCTCTTTGCTTATGTCATAGGGATGAGGTCAGGGAACAGAAGGATTGTGTTCCCTTGTTACAGGAGATCTTGTTTTTGCTGCTTTCAACAGTCAATCTCATTATTGTATTTCAAACAATGTTCCTATAAAAGTACTCCCAGATCTTTTCACGTTCACTTTTCTACTCATCGCTATCCTATAGCGCTCTTTCTGAACAAAAGATGCATTTCCAGAGGTTTAGCAAGTGCTTTAATGATGAGTGCAACAGAATCCTACTCCCTTTGCTTCTGTAGCTGGGGAAATATATACAAGGATGCATTACTTTTTTCAGATCTTTTTTGGTTTTTCATTTACTGTCGCTTTTCTCTCTATGATGGCTTGTTGCTTCACTTTTCACAAGGTGTTTTCTTTCTACTTCTATCTCTTCATTTACCTTTCTTTTTTCTACAGTTTTGAGTTGCAAACTGTTTAATACCAGGCCATCAATCTTAGCTAAAACCCTCCTATCAAATCTCTTTCCTTGTCAGAATAGGTTACAGGAATTTGTGCTTGAAGAGTGGCGAAAAAAAAAAAAAAAGTAAATTATTCTTTCACTCAAGAAGAGATACCCTGATGACAGAATATTCTAGTCTGTGTTTGCCTTACAGGAAATTCCAGAACACTGTAGTCAGTTTTGGAAGTTCTTAAAAAATGAGGTTTCTAAATGCATTTGCTATTTGATCTCTAAATACTGCATTTATATATTTCATTTCCATCATACCGCTGTTGTGCGGGTAGTGATCCCTTTGTCTTAATGAATTGCCTTCTCTGAAATTTGTTATTCTGAAATTTAAAACATGCTTGCAAGGTTGCAAGGTTTATCACAGACATTTCACGTTCAAATCCCTATAGAGCTCTGTGTGCAGGTAATTGCAGCATCAGGGCTTTATCAGACTTTGGTAGGTAAAATAACTTTGAAACAGCTGCCACAATTGTGTAGTTATGGTACAACCGTTGGTATGTCACCATGTTTGGTTCTGAAAATACCATGTTCTAGATAAGGCAAATATATCAGGAATAGTGTGTGGAGTTTTTTTGGCCTCTTCTTTAAGATTAGCAACTGATCATATTTTATAGTCTATCGGATGTATATTAGCTTAATACTTTCAGATGCAGTTTTTGAAAAGTTGAATTTCCTTGGTGGAGATATGGATGGATCGTAGTTGATACTACCCTGTCTGCTTTGAAGATTAAATACTGATTTGTCACTGTTTCTTCTAATTTTGGAGGATTATTAATATTATAATAAATATGAATAAATTACTTTAAAATTCTTAAAATATAGAACATTACAAAGAAAAATAAGTATAAACAAGCCATTCCTTAGTCTGAAGACTTTGTATTTTTCAAAAACACGTATTTTTAAGAATTTCTCAAAATGTTTTACATTTTGAATTTGAGGTAGTCTCAGAAGTAAGTTATGTTTAAAGCTCCTAATACAGAGAAATCTGTGAAAGGTGTATTTTGCAAGACTAAAATTTTCATTAAAAGAGCCTGGAAAAAAACCTGTTAAGCAATATTATATTGCTGCTGAAAGGGAATGTTTCACTCCCAGCTTGTATTTCCACTCCTCCCTTGTGCCAGTAATAGTAAGAATTGATTTGACTGGAAATTAATAATAATAAATAATTAAATAAACCAAGCTGACTACATAGCCACAGGTTGTGCTGGGAAGTGGTGAAAGAGTAAGGCTATCACTCCCCATTTTTAGTAACAGTACAGATCTCAATTGATTAAAATATAAATTGAATAATAAGTTCTGAATATAGTGCTCTCAAATAGCTTTATTTTGAGGAGAAAATTCTTCCTTTTTCTATGACGGTTAAGATAACAAAAAGAACATGAAAGCATGAATATGAACAAAAGTGACTGGAGCACTAGTCTTTACTTGATATTTTACTGAAGAACTACATTTTAATACTATTTGTAATGTTTATTGCAATTAATGATTGTTATACATGTGAAATAGCCTGAATGCTACACAAGAACAAAATGTTTTGTTTTGCAGCTACAAGAGATATTCAGGAAAAAAAATGAGAAGAGAGAAAGAAAAGGAGATGAAGAAAAACGTGCGATGCTTGTAAGTACATTAGTTGCAGTTCATAGTCGGTTTTTTAATATGTAACTCTTTTCATTAAAAGAATATATATTTTAAGTATATATAGATAAAAAGCAGAATTTAACCTAAACTACATTTTTAAAAAATATATTTAATTCTCTTATAGAGAAGAAAAATACATATTATATATTTAAATGTTACATTATGTATTATTAAATAGCACTGATTTCTTTAAAAATATATAAATCAAAGAAAACTGAATAGTAATGACACTGTCGTTGTCTATAAGACTGAGATAGTAATGGCAAGACGAGACTGTTCCTGATTTCATAACTTACTGAAAATGTTCATGTATACATACTGATTCTGATGCTGACTATTAACGCAGTGGTTTTAAAATAACTGCTAAAATATGATAGGCAAACTTAGATTTTATGTTGAAATTGAGTATTTTATTAAATACTACTCATGACGAGTGCAAAATGTTTTGAGTTATATATATCATGTGAGTAGATCTTTGTGGAACATTGAATACTCATTGTTATTTAGTGTCAAATTTTAAATTTATTATGTGAATGAGAAAGGTAAGTGGGAAATATAAAGGTTTGTGGTTTGTCTTTGTGAGATGAGATGGCAGCAATAGCAACCTTCTTTAGGTTGTGGACAAGTAAAAATCAATAGCAAACCTTTGTCAATCCCACAGCAGAAAAAGTGTGTTCATTTGCAATGTGCATATTTATGGCAGAAATTCCTCAATATAAGAAACATTTTGACATATCTACAAAGCTTTCTTATGGTGCCTATTATCCTTTAGGAACCATAGATTCAAGATTTCAGATCTTTGTCCCTGAAAAAATGGGAAATTTGAATCAAGAGCTAACGCTGCTTAAAACTTCCCTGAGCAAAAAAAGAGATGTTTTCTTCCCACCTAGAGAGACATACCTTTCTCTAAGTTTCAAAATTCTATTACTATTATATAATAGTTATATTATGTACTAACAGTTCAGTTAATATTGTTGAATTTCTCGCAGACTGTTTATTCAGAGCAAAAGAAACTTACACCCAAAAGGAGAGCTTTTGAGAAAGGTAAAGAAAGATTACACAATGGAATATTCCTCTTGACAATGATCTCAAGTCTACACTTCTTTTGAAAATTTAAGAATGAGATTGAAAATAAGCAATTTGCTCTCCTGTCTTTTTAAAAATCAAAACAAATTTTCTAATAATATGTAAAATGACAATATGCCTGTCTTAATCTATTCTGTTGTCTTTATTTTTTTTCCCCTTCCTTTGGCTTCATTCTGACATGTGATACTTGGCTTGGCCCATTTTTGCTGTATGTCAGCGTCTTCAACTTTACGGATATCATACTTCTACTAACAGTGTATGTACTCTAAACATTTTCAATTTATGCAGTCTTCACCAGTGAGGTGAAATAATAGGCTATCACAAAATATGCTATATTTATGCAACTTCTTAAGTAAATTACTTTTGCTAACCAGTCATAATGTGATGGAACTTCAATTCCACAAAAGGTTGCATATGTTTGTTAAGCATTTAGAAACAGTCAGGCCTACCAGGAGGAAAGGTTGCTCTTTCAGCTTAGATAAGGAAAAGGTATTTGATAGGAAAAGGACAAAATGTTTACTGAGGAAAATATAGACCTGGTTTTGATGAGCCTATGTGTTGAGTCATCCTATAGCAGTCATTAATCCAGGTCCCGTCTTGTCTCCATGTGCATTACATGGAATAATATTTAAATAAATTTTTACCACTTTTTCCCCAGAAAGTCAAAAAAAAAAAAAAAAAAAAAAAAAAAGCTCTTTTCCAGTTTTCTTTTTTCAGTGCTCCACTTACTGGAGCGAACAAATAAGAATTTGAAAGTTAAAGTTACATTGTAAAGTCTGTTTCTTTGTTACGTGTATATTCATCATAGGAATACACAGATTTACTTCCTGTGAAGTTAGCACACAGAGTTTGGACAACATGCAGGAGGGAAATCCGTTGAGTGGAAAGATGCAGAAGGATAACGTAATGCTGCAATGTCTAGAATAGTACAAAAGTCCCATGTTGGGTCCTTCTCCTCACTATAGACTTAAAAAAACAAAACAAAAACAAAAAACTTTTTTGACAAAGTCATACGTAAGCCTTATGGCATTAGTGCAGTTTTAAATGTATTAAATATTTCTATATTTTCATTTGCACAGGTTAATTCTCTGTATGTCATGTTCTGGTGCATACTGCAGATATGTGTTAAGACTAGCTCAGCGTGTATTGCATGAGTGCTTTTTCTAGCCAAATGCCAACTGAAACGTGATAATTATGATGAGATGCATGCAGGGAAAATAATGCAAGGAAAATGCATGCTCAGAAGTACTAATTCTATTGGCTAATTATATATTGACCTAGAGCTGAAATACTTCTGTGATTTTAAGATATTTATATAAGGTATAAATTAAATAATCATTCAGATATATATGTGTTTGTATGTAAAATACATCCGGGACAAATAATCACAAGATAATCTCATAAGCATTGAGTCTCATTACATTGGTAAGAGCCCTTAAATATTATCTTTAGTCATGTGACTGTATTACCTCTGGATGTATTTATTTAGCAAGAGGAGCATAGTAAAATCATATTCACTGAGGAGATTCTGTGCTGAAGAGCATTAAGGGAAAACAAATTATTTTTTTTAATTTGTGGAAATTTATATGCACATATATATGGTATGTTTATGTCGTATTTCAACCATCTGAAAAATGTATTATACAGTTATATTTCTATGGTTCACATTGGGGAACACATAGGAAAAATCTTCATTCTGTGCAATATTCTTCACAATAACTGTAGTTTTACACATTATACAGCAGTCCCATCAGATTTTGCAAACTGCATGATGCAATACATTTTATGGCAGTAAATTTTTAAGAGAACAATGTGTGCTGACTCAGGAAAAAATAATATTTTTTTAATTTGTAGCTAGAAGATTAAACTCATTCTGTATCTTTGTTTTGTGCATCCAGATGGATGTGAGTAGGGAGCCCTGAAAATAGGAGACCCACTAGATTAACTTGGAAAGAAAGAGAAAAGGGCATTCAGTCTTACTAACCCTAACGAAATTCAGATAGCCTTCAGGTGCATTCAAGATAATCTCCCCTAGATTCTTTGGGTAAAAAAATGAAATGTATTATGTAGTTCTTCCAAGACTAGCTGCAAGATAAAGGAAGGCTAATAATTAAAAAAAAAAAAAAAAAGTTTTGTTAGGCTTCCAAAAATGACACAGAACACTTAAGAACAAAAAGGTAAGCACATTTTCTTTAGGGAGATTAAATACTTATTTTCTGTTACGTTTGATCATCAGACATGCATCATGTTATGTTGATAAGTACACTGCAGTTAGAAAGTAGGCTTATTAGGCTTGGTTTTGTTTTTTCTTATTGTTGCGAGAATATCGTCCTGATTATCTCCTAGAATTAAATTTTATATAACTAGTTAGGTGGTGGCATTAATTCTTTGATAAAGGAGAAAACAAATTTTGTACCATAAGAATATGAATTAATATTTTTCTTGGAGAGCAAAATTACTGGAAAAAACAGCACGATACTGAGTTTATATGGATGTTGTGTAAAGATTTCTCAGAGTAGAAACAAAAGAATCAAGCTATGCTTTAGAATATCAGTTAGAAAAAAAAGTTAAAGTCTGTAAACTGTTGCTTTACTGTTCTTTGGTTTTTAAATGATTGTACTTCTTGAAACTTCTGCAGGTGCTTAAAACAGAAGGAGAGGACCTTGTCCCCAGAAGCTATTGGGATACTTTGAGACGTAGCACAAGCCAAGCGCTCTTTTCGGACCTTGCAGAGGTATAAGACAACCTCTGTCTCTGGTCCATAAACAAATTGATTTTTTTTTATTTCTATTTTATTTGTTGTCCTATTTTACACACTCTGTTTCTTTTCCTCATTTGAGATTTTTTTTAAAAAACCTGAAAGCTCTCAGATAAAATAGATTTGTTTCCATGCAGTGCTTTTACTTGGAAATGACAACTTTTAGTACTAGCAAAGTTACCTTTTGAAAGAGCAGGAGAATCAAGTCCCCTTAAGTCTCTATTGTAAAAAGAATTTTCTAAAATTAGCAATGATAATATTTCAGTTACAGTAATAATTTAGGAAACCTTTTGACATTCAGTGATGTGGTACCTTTAATGAGAGTTGCAGTCTCTTAACCTTTTAATCTTTAGGCCCTTTTGTGGGTGTTTAAAGTAGGCTTTTTATGTATGTTATCAAAGATTATCTTCACAAAAGCGATATCATGCAAAGATTAGTTTAAATTTGTTGGATCGAACTAGGAATGCTTTAAGGTAAATAAAACAATCGGTTACATTCGTCACTCTTTTTGAATATTACGTAATCGTTCTGGAGAGCTAACAATGTCACGGCGCCATCAAATTAATTTACACAGTTCTTTAAATTCTAAGATATTTGTGATTTGCTTTCAAATAATTGAATAACAGGTACTTATTTGTACCGATCATTTATGAGAGTCAGAAAATGAGGTCATTTAGGCATTTCTGTGCCCCATACAGTGAGGTTGAATGCTTTGCTGGTTGTGACACTAAAGGACACAGCGGCTCTCTGCTGACTGTCTGGTCTCGGGTCATGTGCTTCACGAGCAGGATTCTAATGAGAAAGGAACCTGGAAGCGGAAAGGACCTCCTGAGTAAAACAATCTCTTCGTTTGCTTCATAAGCAGTGTATGCTCCATATTAAAAGTAATTAGTGTTTTGTCCCTGCTGTTCCTATTTGGAAGCTATTCTATAACCTGAGGACTTTGGACTTTTTCTAATTTCCAACTTAAATTTATTCGTAGTCCTTTTATACCAGTCTGTTCCTTAAATTTATATAGCCTTTTTCCTCTTCTTTGCTGTTAATCTCCTTGCTCATGGTGATATTTATAAACACAATCATAGCCCTCAGTTTCTATTTCCCTAGGCTAAGCAGGTCTCTGAATATTCTCTCCGTTTCCCAGGTATCAGATAGCCTGTCTCTGTACCTCTCAGCCTGAGTTCATCCGCCTGTGACCAAAACTATATTTAGTGTTACAGAACTGAGTTTTAGGCTGGTATTTATAGCAGTAATTCATAGCAATAATACATTCATAATGATCTTGCAATAAACCAGTACGCCTAGTCTTTCTTTTCCTTGTTTTTAAATTGATATGCTCCTGAACTGTTAATCTAGTTATTAGTCCTTAACAACTGTATTTATCCTACCTAATTTTAGGTAGGAGCACTGATGTTCTAGGCTCCACCAAGTCAACTAAGGGACATAGAGAAAGAAGACCTCTCTTCTCATTGACTACTTAAGGAGCCTGGTGTTTTCTTAATTAAGTGTTGTTAATCTGCAGTTCCTTGGGATGAATTAAGGCCCAGGTTCAGATGGACTTAAATTTATTAGTCTCTACCACACCTTTAGTTTAAGAAGAAGAGGAATTTGTACATCGTTAGAGATGCCTTAGACAAAGGTCTGTAACTTACAATGTAATTAAAGCTTATGAGCAGCAATTTCAAACATTGTTTTAAACTTGTCTGTAAAATGCTTAAAAAACCTCTCTGATCACTTGTTAATCACTTTATAAAGACAAATCATGTCCTTCATTTGCTCCACAGAGAATTTAGCACTTCTCACCATAACCATCTTTATCTGTCTTGGCGTAAGTTTGAGCCAGTTGGCTTTCATCCGTATTCTTATCTTGCCCAGGTAATTTCACATCTGAATGATATAGCCATCTGTGCTAAAAAAAAAAAAGGTGGCATAAAGCTAAGTGACATTGGAGTCTGTGTTGTCTTACAGCCTTTTGAAAAGGTCTTGTATAAACTGAAAAGGAGAGTAAATAAGGTTCATTCTTGTGAGAATCAACTTACAAGGCCTCTTTGGGGGAAAAAAAAAGTTATTCATCATACTCAGTATCTTTCTGAGACACTTTTTATGGCATTGTTTCTGCTATTGCTACTTCAGCAGCTATATCAGCATGTTGGAATGTGCCAGTTGCTACTGAATTCAGTAAATTACTAACTGAAACTGTAAATTAGTAAAGTTATTACAATATTTGAAAATCAAGGACTTGCAGTAAGAAAGCTCATATTAATTGAAAGTACAATGTACGTTCATTCTCTGAATGTGTTCATACAAGTGGACTGTTGCTCATGAGTTTAAGTTACTTTTTAATTGAGCTTCTGATCCAGAGTATTAAACCTTTCTGATTCAGGTCCATTTAGGGATAGAGAAATTGAGATGCAGACAGGAAAAATTTTTGCCGTTGTGCCACAAGCTGATGTGATCAAAATGATTGTCTATTCTATTTGTCTTTTTATCTGTATTTATATTACAGTTAGTCTAAAAGTAAAGAGAAGTGAGATGTTTTTATTCTTTTATTCTTTTATCTAAAAGATTTAAAAATATGTTAGATCAAAATAGGGCCCCATGTTTGATTATATGGAAATAGGTGTGAAAATAGATTTTCATTTATATAAAATACAAAATGTATTTTATTCAGAAGAATGAACAGTAGTTTTAAGGGATGGAGTTTTTGTTTTTACCCTTCCCCTGTAAGTTACCTAAGCTACCTAATATTATTAATGCAGAAGGAGCACAGGAATAGTTCTTAGTTGCCTGCAATTCTGTGGAGAAGCTGGAGTGGGTTTTTTTTTCTTTTTTTTGGTTTTTTTTTCTTTTTTCGCTTAGTGAAGCTGACCAAATGGGAATTGTGAAAAGACTTACAGATTGTATTTTTTTTTAATGGTTCTTTAGATATGGATGAATGCAATCCAAGTCTAAGGTTGTGAAATGTTTTTTACAAGATGAAAGGCTGTAATTTAACATTTGATATCTTTTCAGTGTACTTGAGGGAAATTGTTTGAATGTACTTAGGGATTTAATTGTTTAAAAGACATAGGAAATCAGGGTATCTGCATTTCAGTGTATTGTGTCCTGTAGTGGGGGATAACAATATTAAAAGACAAACAGTGATTACTTTTCTGAATTAATTAGCTCACTTCAAGAGCTGAGCTGTCCTAATTGAAGGACATGAAGTATCTCTCTATGTATATATACACTATGTTATCTTATTTCTCCCTAGAGAAAAATATGAGAATAAAGAGAAAGCTAGAGTACATGAAATACAATCTTGAAAATCCTAAACTGATTATACTAAACCACAGAAGAGTGTCTGTCCTATTTCTTCAGTTCCTGGATGATGAAAGGAAAAGATTTGTGTTGTTTCTGCCTCACGTTTTTCCTTCTTTATTCCATTAGCTGTTGATGCATGCAATCTCCTAATAGATAAAGTATTCTAAATTTCTACAAACCAGTATACAAATTTGAAATTAATGTAGTCTAGATCAGAGAATGTAGATATGAAATGGTTTCTTGAATCAGTGCTCTGTACAGCCTTGCGGTTGCCCCAACTTCAGTGGGATTCTGAGCAACAGCAGAGTCTTCCTGCATTGAGTTTGTGGTAGTTCTGAAACTTAGTTGCATCAAAAAATTCCAGCTGTTTCTGCTGCAGACTGCTACCAAAGCCGTTCACTGCACAATATATGATGAAAAAAGTACTATTTTTTTTTTTTGCGTATTGACAAAGATTTTCATATATGGATAGTCATAATACCACAGATCTGTAGTTTAGCATGTGTCGTTTTAGGATCACCTTCTCAACATCACCTTCTCAGCATCAGTACTGCTGCTTTCTTTGCTGTTATCTATTGGTGAGCTCAAGATCTTTCCATTGCTATAGATACTTTAGTAAATCAACTCTAAAATACTTCTGAAGAATGACAAAGATGTTAAATCCAAAAAATATACTGTCTTTTGGACAAATCCATTTAGGCTCCAGTCCTGTTTTTTATAGTTAACAACAGTCTAGGAATTCGAACCATTTTTTTCCTCTTTGCATTTCTAAGTCACAAGATCTTGTCTTTATAAGAAAAGTCGGAGCTTGGACAGAAGGTTCCCCCTAAGCAAGTACAGTGATGAGATCAAGTATGTTCCTTTTCAAATTTCAAATGTTGACAGATGTTCATTAATGTCAGAAGGACATTGCCATAGCTGTGGATATTAATAATAATAATTTAATTTAGTAATACTGTGGATTATTAAAGCCTTGTTTTAAGGAACAATTTTTCTAGCTTTTCAGTATACCAAGAATTTCTTTGTAGAAGAGGTAATGTCAATGTTCGTATGTCCACAGATAAATTTGATGAATATTTAGTAAAAAAGTTGTATGTTGCAGCACCACTATATACTGATCAGAGTTATTTCTGTTACATTTATTTGCACGTTTTGTTATTCATGAATCATCCAAATGAGTTGTTTTTACTATTCTAATTCTATGACTTACAAGTTGTTAGCTATTATTATGGCTATTACATGTTCAAAGGTTCCTCTCTGATGCAGAGACCACGTATTCCATAAATAAAGAACATTCTTACATAAACCAAACAAAATAATATTACTTGAGGGAATTTTTTTTTACAAGCCTGTTGTTTTAAATATATTTTGGCAATAAAATTTAAACTGTAGTCTTCTGCTACTTACTGAAGAGAACCAAATAAAGTACACTTGATTGATATGAGTGTTTTTGGAACATAGTTCCATACTTAATCATTTTGAAATACTAAGCAGGAATATATGAAATAACTTCTTTTAATTTCTGTGCAGTTACATAGAAATTAAAGGAGAGGAGACTGGGTACAAAGGGAGTTATTTTTAAGGTTTACCTCGACCATGTTGTTTTTCTTTCTGAGAACTTCCGGTTTCTTTTTTCATGCCTTTTTTTTTTCTTTTTCCTTTCATCACTGTTTCCACTATGTGTTATGTTGTTGCTTTAAGGGTTTTATACTAAATGCAGCTAACTGCCTAATGCTATTTTGTGTGAAGATTATATGACTAAATTCATTTAACAGCCTCTAATACTAAAATCTTTTAACACTGTAAACATAAAATGCACAAACTCTTTTAATATAAAGATCTGTTATCCTGGTAAACATTCTTGGATTATACGCCTAATCAATCCAATCATGGTCTCTATTTTTTTCCTCTAATATTTAAGCGTGCTGATGATATTACAAGTTCACTATCAGATACTACATTACTTGTACACTTTTTTGGCAAGAAGGGAAAAGCTGAACTGAACTTTGATGATTTTTATAGGTGAGTCTCAATTTTATAAGTTCCATGTAAAGAAATACTTCCATACCTCTTCTAATATGTATTATATTACTAGATACAAAGTGTATATGTGCATGTATATAGTATGTAAAGTTTATTTTTCCTTTGTAGGTGTTACACGTTCAAAGAATAAAGTAATAAAACAGTAAAAGCTGTAAAAAGTGCCCTGGCGTAGTGCTTTTGTATTTACTGTGGCTTTTTTTCGTTACACTTTTGTGTATTTTTAGTTTGTTTTGGAGGGATTATACTCTGTGTCCTTATGTGCATTTAGGGGTTTTCTTGTTTTTGAGCTGCTCATAGTTTTTACAAGTCAGACTATGTGCTAGGAAGGAGCATTACAGGCAATGTCTGAAGGATAGGATCTCAGCAACCTGTAATAAGGGAGTCTTACAAGTTGTGATAGGTAATCAGAATCAGCTGAACGTAAACTCAAAGTGCAATACTATGACCAGAGTCCTTTCATCCTTAGATGTATAATTAGGACATCACATAAAATCAGGGAATTATGTTTCCCTGCTGATGCAACTAATTGTTTTTATACTGTATACAATTTTGTTGTCTTGATTTTGCAAAATATGTTGTTAAATAGGACAGAGTTCATAGGAATGTTGTAAGAAAGAAAAAAATAGCTTAGATTGAAAGGCTGCAGGAGCTCAAAATACTTAGCTTCTTAAAAAGAGAAAGGTAAGACTTGACTACAGTCTGTAGTGAGTTTACAAGAATTATTCCCACTGTAGTTACTTAAGAAATTTTAAGTAATTTAATTTAAGTAATTACTGGAATTTTCAGTCTAGCATATAAATATAAAAATCAATGACCCACTAAAGAGAATTAGAGAAATACAAACTAGCAATAAATTACAAATTATTCAGTCATTTTAATCCTTACTGAAGTACTTTGTTGGATTGATTAGACAGTATGTCAGCACTGAAACAGAATTTATCAGATTTACCATCAATGCTATGAACAGGGAACTATTTGGTATAATGCTATAATGCTTCATATTCTGTATATTTTAATGACAAGAATAATAGAAATGAAAAGTATTATTGTTTCTTTGTATTTGTGCTTTAGGTTTATGGATAACCTACAAACTGAAGTTCTGGAGATAGAATTCCTTTCCTACTCTAATGGGATGAACACCATCAGTGAGGAAGACTTTGCGCATATTCTTTTGAGATATACAAATGTGGAAAATACATCAAGTTACCTGGAAAACATGCGCTGTAGGATCCCTGAAGAAAAGGTAGTTGTTTAGCTAGTATGGTAATGGGTGGCAGCATCAAATCACAGTGTCTGAGATGAAATCATAGCCTTGTTGGACTGAATGAGGCTTCTGTCACTGATTTCATTGGCACCAGGATTTTATCCTGATCATAAGCTTTGCATCTTTTATTTTTTCAGATTACTTACTGAACATAAGGTAGAAGAGTGAATAAGATGGCATTTTGTTCCTTAGGATATAGTAATATTTTTGGGATTTAGATAACAATTTACAATTTACATTAAAACTCAGTTCAAGCAGTAGAAATGTGAGAGTTGAAATAGAGAAATTTTCTAGAAATGGCTTACCTAGGCTTTCTTTTCCAGCAATGATGCATTAAAAAAAATACTTTTTCTGACTTCTCTTTTGTGTTGCTGCCTAAACAAGCAGCTCTTTAGAATAAACATTGACACCCTTTATCTAGTTCTATTATAGTCTCAATAATGGATCACTTGTGCATAGTCATTGATGGGTTAGAGGTTCTTATCAGTGGCTGAAGAGACAGAAAAGATAGTTAACAACAGTAAAGATGGCTGGCCCATCCTTCATTTGACAACAAATGTCTTGTCAGAAGTTTATCTGAGAAAAATGTAGTGGCAACTGAACGCATCAGTGGTAATCAGTAGGATAATGTTACAAGTAGCCTTTCAAGTAGGAGATGTTTTGGATACATTTCCTCTGTTTGTTTGTAGAAGGATCAGACTAGTCTGTCATAGCCATTTAAAGAATCACGTTTCCAGATGTTTTGGTAGCATTGACAGTAGAGCTTGTGAAGCAAAGTAATAAACATGTTTGGATAGTTGCTGCCATTTTTTAACTTGGGAAATTATATTGTAATTAAAAACAGTGAGATACTGTAAAATAGTAAATGATAATGAAAACCAAATACATTATTACAAAGTTAGAATTATAAAGTACATTTATAAGCACAAATGGGTGTTTAAAGTGAATGTCACTGACATGGAACTGTATCATGTAAAGTTACTGAGGACTAACTTGTCATGACTCCTACTCAGCTTCTCTTGCCTTTTTTCTCCTTTTCTAGCATTGGAGAGTGTAGCAGGACAGAGATCATCCAGTCAGAGCATCTGTGTGAATACAGAGGGTAGAAAGGGACAAGCTGTTTTGATGTGATGATTAAATAACCCATTCTTTCCCAGAAAAAAAATCCTAAAGCGCAGTATTCTGGGATCTTCAGCTTCTACAACCATAACCAGAAAACTGTGTTTTAAGGGGCACATTACCTCTGAATTGGCTAACTGTTGACTGTTTAAAGGGAATGATCCTATCTTCTTCCCTTTTTTCTCCAGCCTTGTATTTCTGCCACTGATTTTGAATTTACATGTACTGACGTTACAGCTGTGGAGTAAATAAGATTAGTCAGCTAACCTGGTAAAAGCATATCCCTCAAGATAATGGTTCTCCATTGGAGTATCTGGTTTATCTGATTCATCCAGTGATTGTACAATAATTAGATCCAGTGCTAATAGTGGGATACGAAAATAGCTGGGGAGTGGAAAGGAAAAGCAGGGCTGCCTCTTCACACCAGATTAAATATAAAATGAAGTAAGATGGTTGGAATCAGAGTTCCTGTGCCCTGACCCCTTGCAAGTTTACAGTCTAGCCGTTGAGGCACTCAGCTCAAACTATTACATAAGAGGTCTGTACAGTTTTTAACATATAAAAGCCAAGCAAATGCTATAGAAGTGGTACAAAGTTATTTTCTTAGGTTGCCAAATGCTTTCTGTTTAAGGTGAACTCAAGATTAACGTATGTATGGAATGTCTGAAAAAAATAATTACTTTGGGGCTTGCATAAAGACAATCATATACATATCACTTGCATAATAAGAAATAATGTAGTTATAGGAAGAGAGAAATATATGTTTGAGTGGCAAAGGTGAAGTTGTTTAAGTAAAAACAAATACCAATGCATTCTTTTTAAACACACAAGGTGTTCTTTGAAGTTTCAGTACTACTGTTTTGATAGTCTTCCACACAGTAGTTTCCTCTTTTTCATCTGTTGCAACCATCAGCCAAGAAAATGTCTGTGTGGAATGCTGCGTCACTCAGTTACAAGTGTGCTTATGTTATGTTCCGAGAATATCCTGCCACTTCACCATTACCATGTATCTATATGTTATATGCTGTAGCTCCATTAAGTGAAACTGGACATTGCTATTTTCTGTAACCCCATGTCAGTGGTTTGGTAAAATCACAATCACTGCAGTGAAAAACGTAAATCCCTGTGGCATACCTCTCTTACTGGCAATCGGCTTTTGAGAATGGGATTTTGCCTCCTATTTTTATGGAAACATTGTTGATATCTTTGCCCTTTTTTACATTCCTAATTTAGAAGTATGATGCCAAGATTATAAAATATACTCTGTTTTATTGCGGTAATATGCTGTAATATGAAAATTAAACAGAGGATTCCATTTAGAAATGAGGCTAGCCTGTAAAGTAATACTTTCACAGTTGGCAGTGCTCCTTTTTTTGTAGCACTGTATGTAGAAGCCTGTGAAGCAAATGTGGTGATCATTTGGCAGGTAGTAGTCATGTTGAAATGTTCAGCTGGCATGCTGCCTGCTCACAGGATGTTCTCCTCCTTTTACTAACTAGATGCCAAGCGGTGATTTATTTAAGCTGGCATCTTGAATCACTATGAATATCAGCCCCTAAAGAAAGTTTATGTGTTTTTGACAGCGTTGGTGCATTAATGTAACAGTTTTCTTTGCTATAGTAAAATATAATCTGTCCAAAGAAATAAAGTTCAGTTTCCTTTTACATAAAAAATAAATAATTTCCAGTAGGAACCTGGGAAACTATATAAATAATTTTATATGTCAAAATTATGCAAAATGTATGCAAAATAAGGAATGTTACTACAATTGCTAGTTGAACAAAAAGAGGTCCTAGGAAAGGACCTTTTTTTCTGCTCTCTTCTGTCCTTTTCTCTTTCCTCTGGAAAGGAATTATTCATGTAGGATTGCAGATTATTTCAATGGAAATTGTAGAAAGATTTTGCTTAAATTATTCTACAAATAATTGTATTTCTCATTGCTTATATGTTATGGAGTCCATGCAGTTTAGCCTGGATGTTTAGCACTAGGAAGTAGTGCTCTTTCACCTGTCTCTCTGCTTTATCTCCAATATCTCATGACAGCAGTTTTCATAGCTACTAGAAGTACAGAAGCTGCAAAAAGGATTTTTTGTAGACTAGTGATTCTTGGTCTTTCCTGTGCAAGGACAGCTTTCCACCTAGACTAATTACCTCCTCCTCTCCCTGTAATGGAGAGACTCCCTAACATAGAAAGAGAAAAGATTTTTGTAGTAGCTTTTATGATATTTCCCACAGTCAAAATCTTTACAGACAAATTGGTTCAAGTTAAGGATTTTTTTTAAATCTTTGTGAACTTAAAACTATCAGTTCAAGGCATCTATGGCAATTTTCTAGTATGTATTGCCATTTTGCTGTAGTACCTAAGAGTACTAGTTGGGGACTAGGGTTTCACTAAGCTAAGCATTTCACAAACATGGGCCAAAATGATTCCAGTCCCAAAGAGTCTGCAGTTTAAACAAAGTACAAGAAACAGAATGTGGGCATACACTATTAAGTGTCAAGTACAAAGAAACAATAAGACAGGAGTGGTTAGTATTAGTAATTAAGTTTTTAAGATAGAGAAGAATTTAAAGGAAAATAAAGAGGTAGTTTCTGCAGGTTACCTGTGAGGATTCCTCCCAGTTTCAAAAGATGAAACGGAGAAAGCACGAAGATGGTTGTTGAGAAACTAAATTCGTGATGGAGACTGGTCATGCTTTTCAATTGGAGTTTACAGATCTTAGGTAGAGCTTAGGTTTGATCAGTTTAGCGGTGATTGAGATCTCATGAGTGGAGGCCTATTAAAGACTTTTTATCAGTGTTATGTTGCCTTCCACATTTACCACAATACTCTCCTGTCTATCACACACCTACTTCAGTATCTTCAGGTTCTCCCAGTGCTTTCTGAGTTCCACCATACCATAAGGACTACCTATCTTTGAGGAAACGTCAAAATCTATCAACAGAAAGATTCACAGATCTTCCTTCTGTCTTCAGTGATAACATAGTGCCTTTGGAACCTTCTGATACTATTTGGAAGCACCAGAATTTAGAGGGTGCTTCACCTAAAACTGAGACTGCTTGTTTAGGTATTGTTATATATAGTCCAAAGAGACCAAAGGCAGAACTTTGAAATACTCTCCACAAAACTGGAAATGAAGTTAGTGGGATCCTCTGAAGAACATGTGGAAGGTTATAAGTAGACAGAAGAATAGCCAGAGATTACAGTTAAGGAGGACCAGGGAGTTCAAGATGCAAAAACAACATCCCTTTAGAGAGGATAGTGGACATTTTAAGGGGGATATTTAATTAAAAGTCTCTGTTAAAGATTTCTTTCAGATTTTTTCCAGAGATAATTTATCAGGTCTCTGAACTCATAGTTAAAGCAGGAGAAAAGTAGAACAAATATCACGTAAGGAAAAAAATTGCTTTTTTTAGCAACTTAGCACTTTCACAGAAACTTTTAAAGGATTCTGAATTCTTAGTCAAAATGCAAAACATTTCTTAAATTGCTGGACAAGCCCTACAATATAATATGATAATTGGAGTATCAGTTGAAGTCTTAGGTGTTTATAAATGTGAATACGTATAAACTTCACCTTGAAGTACAGAGCTTAAATTAGATCCTAGCATGTATATATTAGTTCATTCAACATATTTATGTATGCATACACACATACACTCTCATATATATAAAATAATAGTTTGTGCTTTGAGCAATAATCATAATCCAAGACTTAGACAAACCTAGGCTCTTACTCTAAATATTACCTACTATATCATAATAATCTGGGAATTTTTAGGATTGTATTAAGCAACAGAATAACATTTTGATTATATTTTGAGTGAGGATTGCTATCCATTGCAATAGCAAATATAAAAATATTTCATTTCTCAGGAGACTCTAAGACTTTATTGACTGCAGTACAAATTTCAGTACAAGTACAATTTGCAGTACAAGTTACAATGGATGTAATATCTATTCTTAAATGAAGTTGATATAGGCAACTATGAAGTTTGTTTTTTCGCTTGTCACTTATTTTTTTAATTCTAATGGTACTAATATACATATTGTTCTTTTATTCATCAGGGTATCACATTTGATGAGTTCAGATCATTTTTCCAGTTTTTGAACAACCTAGAAGACTTTACAATTGCAATGCAAATGTACAATTTTGCAAGTCGTTCCATAGGTCAAGGTAAGGATACAAAAGATACAAAGTAAATTGTTCTGTAGTTCTCAGTTTGTAGTTTTTGTTGTTAGTGTTTTCAGCATAACTATTACTAAAATAATAAAATAGGTATCACTAGACTTTAACTTGCCTTTGAAAACTGTTTCTTCAATTCTTCCTTGTCTCAGATGAAAATCTAAAATAGCAAGTACTTTATAGCTTTGAGAGGAGAAAGCTCAGTCATATCACAAGAGATACAATTATAAGATTGTATAAGTGGTGGATAAGCTGAACATGGAACTGCTGGTCACCAAAACCTGCAACACAAGAGTTAAGAGGCACTTACTTGATGATCCCAGTAAAAGATTGGTTTAAAGGAAACAAAAGCATTTCTTTATACAGGTTGGGTAGTGAATCTTTGGAACTTGCTGCTACAAAGTTGTAGAGGGAAACAGTACCAGAAGGTGCAAAAGGGGATTAGACAAACTTTTAACAAGTCAGTAATTGGCGACTAAAAGGCCTAGGCAGGTATATGCTGTGTGAAATCCCTAATGCAACAGTTGTAGATGCTTACGAAGTGCAAGATGAAGGACCAAGTGAAGTGGGCAAACTTATATGCTTGCTTCAAAGTAGCATCTCTGTGTTGGTCTGACACAGTACACTCTTCATATAGCCTTGCCTTAGGAGTGTGGTGTTTCCTCTACACTCTCATTTCTTTGGTTCAATTTCTTGTCAGTTAGGTAGAAGCCATCAGTATAAATGTGACTTAGGCTTTAATTATGATTTTCTAATGCTGTTATGTGTAGTTAGTTCATATGCTGTTATCTTTTATGCAAAATAATTGATATCAATAAAGTGTATCATTTTATACCAGTTAAGAGCTACTTGGTTTAGATCTGTGAAAGTCAATCCTAATTTTAACATTTTCTTATTTTTTGAATGCTAAAGTTTGCAAACTTAAGTAAAACATTTATTTGCATAAGTTTACTTGGAGAGTTTAAATTCATGTGTGTGTTTTTATTTTTTTTCTTCTGATATTCTCTTTATGTAGATGAATTCAAGCGTGCTGTGTATGTAGCCACAGGACTGAAACTTTCACCGCATTTGGTGAACACAGTGTTCAAGATCTTTGACGTTGACAGAGATGACCAGTTGAGTTATAAAGAATTTATTGGCATTATGAAAGATAGACTTAATCGAGGGTTCAGGGTAAGGATACTGATTTTTTGAAGCTCTCTTAATTGACTATGCTATGAAAATAACTAGTTATATCAGTTTAAACATGTAATTTTCATAGAAATTATGAAGCAATCTAAAAGATTAGTCTCTTCTAAATTTCTAGATTTTCTTGTATTAGAAGGCAATCCACAGAAGGCATAATGTACCTTTATAGTACACAAATGAAACTAGATACCAGAAATCCTGTGTATACTGTGCATACTTCTACATGGTGCGATTGATAGGTTGGTCTTAAGAGTTTTAACAAAGATAACAATTATGTCTGGGATAACTGAGTGCCTTCCCCCCCCCCCCCCCCCTCCCCTGGCCCTGCTTCCCTCCTCTCTTTCTCTAACTTGGGTACTTTAGTTGAAGGACAACCACCAGCTCTTCCAATACATTATTTTAAATACCAAGTATTGATAATAATTGTTGGAAAGAGTTGCAGTAGAAGGTAACTTTATCTCTCAAAAAAAAGAATTAGTTAAGTTGTGATGAACAAGACTATATTCTGGTTCAAAGTTGCTTTTGATAATTTAGCCCTGTATCTAGCATATTAAATTACATGAAGCTGGAAGACAGGAAATTACTTGCAGAAATTTTCGTAGGGGACACACATATGAATTGTGCTTAGAAGTTTGCCTTTTAGGTGAAGGTGTAGACCTTACTGCCCTCTTCAGGTTCTTTGTAGTACAGAAAAACTTTATAGTAGCCTAGAAAAATTTAGTAGTAGCAAATTTTTATTTTTATCTGTGGAAAGTGAATTATAAAAGAAAATATTTTTGAACTTGTGAAGTATATAAAAGTTGCTAAATTCACATTTCAGTATGTTATTTCTGTAGTGTAATTTTATTCATTTTAATTAGCCTTCTAAATATAGTTTACTAAGATAATTTTAAAATTTTATGTGAAGTTGTGTTGAGTCTAATAGGTTACTTGTTTTTGTAATATTTTCATCTAGTGTAAAAAGTGTGGATAACAACCACTGTATTTGTGACAGACTTATTTCCTCGTTGGTCCTCAAATCTTTATTATGCTGTGAAAATGATGATTGTTTCATAACCATTTCAAGATGTTCTGCTGTATGTTTTAATTGTTTACTAACTGTAAGTGTGCAATGTATGTTAATTTAACCAGAACACAGTCTGCTTACTAAGCAATTCTTGTAAATATGTATTGCATGTTTCTATTTCACAAAATGAATGACAGAAATCACATGTAATTCTTAAGAATCTCTATCACGCAGCACAGTTTAGCGTTATGCATGTATCTCTTTTGCCTAAGCCACCTTAAAATATCTTAATGTTATCTTAATGTGAAACATAGTCTCACTATGTTAAGAGACTATAGAAGAACTAAAAAGAATAGACTAGGGTATTTGTAAGAATAGCACCTTGATTCACAAATGTTATGTCTAATACTAATGACAGCGCTCATGATATGTGAGGTGATCGTGATTTGGTCGTATAATACAGTGACCAAAAATACCTTTTTTTTTTTTTTCCTTTTTTTAGACATGCTTACATGCAGATTTGTTATATTATTCATAAGAATATATTGTTTTCACTAAAGAATAGTGTTTAAGACAGTTGCTTTATACAATTTATTTATTAGTTATCATGTCCACTAAGTTTTCATAAGTGTCATGAAAATCTGATTTCTCCAGGAATGGGTAGCGGTCTATGTAATAAAAATTCTGTGAAAGTCCTCCTTTGTAGTTTAGTATCTCCCTCTATCAAGTTTGAAAATAAAAAGGTCAAAATATATAATATATGAGAATTTGCTGCCCAGAACTAATTAGCAGAAAGTGTTATTAATGATGGAAACTGCCAAAGATTGTAGACTTTGGTCTCAGATGACATACAAAATGTTTCCAGTAAATCTGAACTTTAAAAGTTATGACATATTTAGTGTGGTCAGAGCAAGTAAAAATGGACCCTTTTGCTGCTACACAAACATTACATTATCTTGTACTAAATTAGAACTAATGTATTACTAACATCTTCTTTGTTAATAAATACGTATTGAATCCATATTAAGACTTTGTCAGTTCTATTATACCAATAGAATATTACAGTTTCTGCTCATGCAGTATTTTGTGGTCCACGTGTAAGTTTTTGTCTTGCCAAATTTTAACCTGTTCATGAAATGAGGCAAAATATCTTACAGTTGATATCTACCACAGTCAATGCGGTTTTCGATTATCAATCTAAAAACATCTAAACAGGTAGTGTGGAACAGACCTGTAGTTTACAGTTAACACCTTATACGTTACTAATTCAATTTTTATAAAAGTTGTACTAAAATGTTTGCCAACAAGGATCTTGGTGTTATTACATACCTTGTTACTAGGACCGTGTGTTTTAGAAAAGGGCTTTATATAGTCTTATAGTTTGACTAAGGCAAAGAGTTATTCAGGTCTGATGAAACTGGAATTCTGCAAGGTCAGTACATGCCAGCTTTGTCCTGTTTAAAAGCTAAGCTATAAATTAATAAAGTTGAGGATGGTCAGGTCCTACCTCTTTAGGAGTTTAATAAATACTCATTTTAACATATATTTCAGGTTAGTTTTTGAAAAAAACAAACATCTTAAAGAGTTAATCAAATGATATTTCTCTCTTTCTGGAATTACAGTGTTATGAACTGAAAACTTTTTTCTTTTTTAGTATTTTGAAATGAAGTGGTATATTGAGCTGCCATCAAGTGGTCAGTCAGAGTATTGCTATAAGCTCATTAAAACATGCAGAAATGAAAAGCTTTTTTGCTTGCTGTTTGGGTTAAAATAGTTATTTCCATTTTTGTAGCTTAAAAAATACTTAAGTAGATCCCCTTTCCTTTATAAATTCCATTTTAAACTGAAATATTTGGAACTTAAAGACTAAATGATAAACATTTTAGCTAGCACATACTATACTGTAACTACTAGCTATTCATCACTTAAACTCATTTTTTTGTATTTTCATGATACTGTTGTCTTTTGCTTACCTTTGGCTGCCTTCACATGTTGTTTGCATCTGCGCACTCTCCGTCTTCTGCTCCACAGGGCTACAAACCTATACAGAGGTATACTACTTTCAAATCCTGCGTGAGGAAGGAACTCTATAGCAGATAAATTACGGTATGTGTTAGCTGCTCAGAGTGTGCTGGCATGCTTGCAGGAGTGGCTGAATGTTAAACCATCATTGCTTTGTTTCCCATTTCAAAATTCAGGAAGAGATTATCTGATTGTAACCAATGTAGCAGCTCAAAATGTCATGTTGTGTTTTTGACTGAAGTAATAGAATTTTATTCTGGAGTTGGCAATAAGTCAGTCACGCTGTCAGTGTTGTGTAAGCCAGTTGCTATTTTGTGCTATGTTTGGAACAGGGAGAAGTATTATTTCATAGTTTCTGTTGCTGTTTTCTGTCCATCTGTTCTGTGACCATTTTTCAATAATACCTGAGTTACCTATGGCTAATAAGTATTTATCAATCAAGATTGCAACTTTGATTTAAACATAATGTGTTTTTGGCACTATTAATGCTACACCAGCAATTCTCAATAATAGGTACCTGTGGCCACATGTGACCACCATGGCCATTCTTGTATAGTCATCACATGAATATTCATTCTTACGATTAAACTGCATTGTAAGAACTGCAGTGTGAATATTCTGTAGCCTATCGTGAAACTCTTTGTCACACTTTGGCCTCAGCAGAAACATGTCAGTAAATGTTTAGAACATAAAACTCTTCATATGTGAAGTAAGAGTTTACTTCTTTGCAATTTAGTGCTGGCACTTTTTTTTCCTGTTCATTTTTATAGACTTTGTGGTAGTTACTCCAAAGATTGTTAACAGCTAATGTAGGTTCCAGATTCTTCACCTCTTTAGTGGGGAGAAAGAAGATGTCTGTTATGACAAACTAGTCCTGCAGCAATTCTGATCTGGTGTGGGGAGACTCAGTGTATTAATCTCATGTGCTGCCAAGCCATTAGGGTTTGGCTACAGTTTCCCCACTGTTTTTAGTTCTGGAACACTGTGGCACAATATTAAACTCTGATTCCCTCTGTAATAACCATCTTTGGATGCCTCCATACATCCTAAAATTGGCACCTGATTTTCTAAATCCCTCCCCATTTCTTGCAGAGTCCTCTCCGACCACTTGCAGGCCAGTGAGCTTTCTGAGGCTCTGACTGAGATGTTCTGAAACAGCATGGCAGGGAAGCAAGGAACCCATAGCAGAATTTTTAGGGGTCTTGTTTACCTGAGGTGATGTCTGCTTCCAGCACAGTGGGAAAATCTAAGTCATTCAGGATGAGTGAGAGGTGAGGCCCATTTCTTCAGATTACACCATTACTCAGACTGGTTGCCATCAAGCTCACCAGTCCCGCTAATGGTTTTCTTTTGTAGACCCCGGTGCAAGAGAAGGAAGGGAGAGGGGATATACCTCAACTACTGGCTCACTCCCATGGCAAAGCATGTTCTTTGTCCCGACCTATGCTCTTTGGGACTCTTCATGTCATTTTTTTCAAAAAAGTGTCACATCATGACCAGGCTGGTTCTGTGAAATCCAGTATAAAGAACTGTTTGGGGAATGTCCAGAGTTATACAGCTCAAGCATCCAATATTTTACTCAAGAAGAGAGGACAGGAGATCTGCTTGATGTGTGTGCAGTCTCTTGTGTTACATGTAGACTTAGCATCAGTAGGACTTTTTCTATATTATTTTGGTTAACTATTAGCTAAGCATTAATCCCATTTATACTTCCTCTTTATGAGTATAAATGCAAATACTGAAGCGTTGTATTAATACACAAGGAATAGAATCTTTACAGACAAAGTATCTAGTTTCTTCACCTTGCTAACGTGAAATGTAAGTAACTAATGAAATAGTTAAAACAACATTTTAGTAATCCAACATGCCAGTTACATAAGAGTAAATTCATTGTTTAAAATTAATTTCATGTAACTTCATCTCTCTGAAACTCACGCTTTTGACTCTTTCTTGCTTCTTTCACAAGGTCTTTTTAAAAACATTATTTTAGGAGTACTTTCTCTTCTTTAGCCCCACTGATTCTGCCACACCTGACATTGTTACATGTCAAGTATTATATAAACTGTAAACTCCTCAAGATAGGGAATAGCTCTCATAAGAAACTGATAAAATGTTGTACAGTCATGATGCTTTCCTAATAATTTCAGTAGAGAGCCTGTGACCAACAGGAACAAAATACAATGACACAAAAGAATCCAATATCTAATCATCAAGCCTATTAAAATTAGCTTAGTAACAAATGGAGAGACTGTGGTAAAAGCATTAAGTTTAAGTGTCTAGACAGCTTTATGGATGTTTGAATTCAGGCTGTAAGTTAATTCATTCATCCATTGAGATGGAGTAACCTGAAAAAGCCAATATACCGTGGAGATTTATAAAGGGAGATTTTATTAATTTTATATAAAGTCATTCTCAAGAAAATTCTTTAAAGATGAATAACTACGTCTACACTACACACTGTGGGACAGTATGGAGAAACCAGATTTGTTCTCAGTGCACTAACTGGGTTACCAGCAACCTCACTGCAATAGCATATAGTTTGAAGATGGTTAATTTAACCTGCTCCTTTTCCCACAGGGAGCTCTCAGATGCTATGATTAAGACAGCTCTACAGAAGCAAGCTTAGGTACCAGAAGCAATATTGGATTTCTGTTCCCTGTGCACTGAAGAATGCAGTGTAAATCTCAGATGTATAAAATACCCTCTTCTCTAGCAGCATATTAGTCAGCTACTGCTCTTCACTTGAGCATTTGCTCCGTGTTTCTTGTAATGAGTTCACTGACGTATCCCATTGTTAGCTATTCTGAGTTCTTTTTATAAAATGTTATATAATTTACAATATCTATGTGTATCTGTTGTATTTCTTAAAGCTTGTTGTAAATGTCAGTTAATAGAAATTGAACTTCAGCCCAAACATACCAGAAATGATTTGGAGTTAGTTACTGTGGAGGAAAATAGAACTAATTCTGTCTTTGTCATGTAGTGGGGAATAAAAATGAATTTACATAATTCTGAAACTAATTATTTTGTAGTTTATTTTTTAAATAGAAAAGAGCATAAAGGCTGAGTCATTAGAGGGTTGAAATTGAGCATGTATTTCCATTGATTAGTTAAATTTCAGTCTGATTTACAAAGAAACACATAACTGTATGTGAAATTAAAAATATCTGCTGCAAGTACATCCCAAAGTTAGATGCAATATCGTAACATTTTTAATTTGTTCCAAATAGAAATGTAAAGTTCATCATTTATGCTTTCATATAACTTGTGTGGTAAACCTAGATCTCTTATGAAAGATACTATGATATTTGGCATGCTTATCACCTTTGAATCTACTCTGAAATGAGATGAACAGCTTCTGCTGTCCATTACATATCTCTAAATTGCACTCATGACATTTGCTTCAAAGCATATTGTCATAGCCACATAATAAAAAATGAAAATCTGTCCTTGAGGAACAGCCATACTAACTGTGCAGTCTAAACAGCTGACAGCATTCCTGGAGAGCTTCTCTTTCTCTGCAGTTCTTATTGCAAGGCAGAGCACTTGCCTTGGTGTCGGTAGGAGTTCTTTGCGTGTGCTGTGAGGAGAACAGAAATAATACTGTAGTAGAGAACTGCCACACAGAGCTGACAGGAGAATTCTGCTTTGAATATTTTATGGATGGGTTATCTAAGAAGTTTCTAACCAAGCCCCCTCAGTGGTAATTTCAGAAAAAGGAAGCTAGAGGCCAACTTTAATAGGTATTCAAGCCCATTTGAAAGTTCTATTCACTAACTTACTGGTACTTACTCAGTAACTGTAATATATATTAAGACTGTAATTCCAGTTTTGTTGACTTCTAAAATATTGAAATTAAATATCATACGTCAGAGTTGTAAATCAAGTTATTAAGAGGTATATCCCACTAATTTCTTGAAAAACTTAAGATTTTTGCATTAACTGTTTTCTACATTCTCTGAGTTTTGTCGGTTATCTGTATTTCTGACTAAGGATTTTAGGAAGTAAGAGTTAATAGCTTAAAACAATGTTTTGGGACTGATGGGGGAGGAAATTTTGTTTTGAGAAACACGTGAAAGACTTGCATGAATCATTTCTAGTCATGTTTCAACAGCAAATTGCTATCTCCCATAAATATCTTTTCAGTCAGATGAGATTAAAATTTGTCATATAGCTAATAATTTGAAGGCTTTTAATTTCTCTGCTTTCCTAATATACAACAATTGAATATATCCATCATAAGAGAGCTTTTAAAAAGCAGCCAGTTGAAGACTGCTGCATATCCCTTCTCTGAAGCAGATAAAGTGAGTAGCATATGATAACCTTACCTTACTGTTTCTACAGAAGCAACTAGAAATCGCGAGATTTGGTCTTCTAAAACTGACTAGCATCTTAAAAATGTATCTGCAGTGGGAGGAAAATCTTCTAGAAAAATGCAAAACATCAGAGAGTATGAGGACAAAATGTTCTATTAAATTTGGTACACTGAGAGTATGTACAACAACAATACATACATTAGAAGTAAGCTGATGAGTGGTTAATGTAGTTCAGCATTTCTTTTAATACTCTGTTATTCATGAACATTATATAAATCTGTTTCATAAAATAAAAACATGCATATCTTAAAATACTGATTAATCAGCTGAATATGCTTTTGTTAAATGATGCAACGCATTTTGCAATTAATGCATTTTTAGTAAGATTGACCATGAATCTCAACTAAATAATGTATTCACATAAGTATTGTTTCCAGTCTTTCTCCTGAACACTGTACCACTTGCTTCCAGATACTGGACTTCACTTCTAAGTTGGATTACAATTTAAAATTACTTTTTAACCCTTCTGATTTATCTATGGCAATTACAGTTCCTGTTCCTCCCTTAACTGTTTTCCCCAACTACTGTAACATTTAGTCCCTCACCATCTTTAATGTATTTACCATCAAAATACACTTGTGAAGTTAGGAAGAGTGGAAGAAATAAGATGATCTAGTGAGTCCGCAGGTGGTGAATCTTCCAGGCCAGTCACTGGCCATATTCCTCCCCACTCAGTGGACACTTGTGAACATCACTGAACTAAAATGCAATTTAGGATTGAGATACCATAGTATAAAGAAGCTTTCTTGTCATCTGCCTGTATTATAACTAGCTTTAGCTAATGCCAATAATGCCTCAGCTTCATGTATGTCAAGAATTTCTTAAGCTTTTAATTATGCTAGAGGTGAACTTCTTAGTACAATGTGAACATAAAAGAGTAAGAAACAAAGGATACAGACAGCAGTACATATCTGAATAGAGAGGATATACTTCCTTGTAGTTATTAATATAAATAGCAATTTCTAGAATGATCACTGTACTTTGTGAAGTGAGGATGCATTTTGAAAACTTACCTGCTCATACATTTATAATCCTGATCTTACAGAAGTAGTTCTGAGACATGGAAGTATTTGATTTTTCATAATTAAACATTAAACCGTCTATCCAGTTTAAATGAATTTGAGTAAAATTTAATGCTGTGTTAAGGAATTTAGCGAATATCTTCCAATGGTGTGTTTGTTCACTTTTCACAGGAGACCCCAAAATACGGTTGGAATGATTATTATTCTTGTGTGATGACTGTAACCAGTGAACATCTCAGAGATCTGTGGAAGCAATTTCGGAGACGTGATATGCTGAGATAAAGAAAGAATGACTGTGGGCACTGGTTCTAGCTATTTATTCCTATATACATTGAATGAAGAACAAACTAACCCTGGGTGAATCGTGAATCTTCCAGCTGCAGTAGATAACACAGGATTTTTTTTTCCACTTAATACAGTGATCACAACTATTTATCAGTATTATTTTATGTAAGCAATGAAATAACTATCATCTGATTGGCAGAAGTTTTCGTTAAGAACATTTTGAACGGGTTTTACATTATTTTACAATGTGTTTGTCATTTAAAAGAAAGTAAGTGTTACACCTGGGTAAGCACACCTTTTGACAATGAAGAGAAACTGTTTGTATCAGCTTAGAGTATGAATCTGCTTTCAGAAGAGCACTATTAACAGTTTGCAATGCTAAATTGGGAATGAGAAAACATTATGTAGCATAACAGTTATATACAAGGTGAATGTATAAATGAAGCTCTTAGAAGCTAACAAAGCTGTTATAATATTTTACCTTTTTAAAAAATAATGTGAATGCTAGGTATTTACCTAAAAAAAAAAAAAGGTACTGTATGGACTATAATGTTCAAATTCTGTGAGTCTTACTATTATGTTTGTTATCTTTGAAAAGTATTAATTTTAAGATATTTTATGAGCAATATGTTGAGGAGGAGGTGTCAAAATATTCTAATTCATGTTAGGTAATGCACAACTATGGAGTATTTATCATAAACTTTATTTCCATACATATAAATTCACTGATATATTTCCAGTAGAGTATAACTTTGTGTTTCTTGTGAATAGTGCACTTTTATATGAGGTAAGACATGGCACTGTGAAAAAATTATAGTTGTCTGATTTGCTACTCTGCAATGCAGTTTCTATTAGTAATATTCTTGTGTTTGTGTCAAAAAAGCAAAGCAAAATATGAGTGCATGCAGTAGTACAGAGCAACACTCGCTAAATAATATTATTTGAATATTAGGACTCAAATGTTAACCTTACTAAGGTTTTGGACACTACAAATAATCAGTGGCCACCATGATCTTTCATGCCATGGGGGTTTCAGTATTATTGAAACTACCCTAAAGGCACTCCGTTGCGTTTGTTTCTCGTATTTTCTAAAATTTTTCTTCTCGATTCAGCAGCAGCCTTTTTTCACTCCTTTTCAGGATGGATCATGTAATGTGAATGAAACCCAAACAAATGTGAATACATAGTTTTTGTACCATTCTTGAAAAGGTTCACTGGACATTAAATTATCCTGTATCTGTTCAGGAACAATCTATGCATTGAAAGACTTCTAGCTGACTACACAGTAAAATTAATATCAATAAATTAGTGTTATTAGAAAGGTAAGTATTTGGTATAGTCATACAACTCAAATATAACCAAACTATTAGATTCAAATTAATGGTTTTTAAAATTTTTATTGAAAACTTATGAAAAATATAGTTAGTGCATATGTTGCTCAAATACCATTTTCATTATATATTAATAGAAAAAGATGTGTAGCATCTGTTCAAGTACACTTAGGTTCAGAAATGCTTAATTTATAAGATTTCTCTCTTTAAAAATAAAATGGATAAAGAAAGCTGTTCTTTAAGAAATTCCACCCTGTGAATTTTAGAAAAAAATCATGCCATTTAGAGTATCTTTTTAGTTGTGGTTTTAATCTACAAAGAAGCCAATTCAGAAAACTTTTGAAGGATTTCATTTTGAAGGCTTTAATTAATATTTCATGATAAATACTTACCAAGTTTCTAGCTTGGCCTCCTCAAATTACTGACAACAAGGAAAATCAGAAATCTGGGATAAAGGTTCTTGAATTGACACAATAGTATATGGATAAGCTGTGATCCCTGTGTGATCAGTTAGGGAATCAATTGGTATTCAGTGTATTATGGTTCCCAGAATGGTGTCTCTGCTTCTTACCAGTGTACTCAAAACTGACTTGTGGTACTTTAGTAACAAAAGACGAAGAATGGGAAGGAAGGATAGAGGTTACCAAAGGGGCTCCCGTACTTCCTCTTCAGTCACTACTGCCTGCTCACAGTGATGCCTCCCCTTGGAGGAAGAAGAAGCACCATCACAATTTTGCTGCTCCACTACCCTGGGCAACAGTGCACTTTGCTTTATGACTGGCTTGAGACAATTGTAACATTTTTCTATATATTTCCTGTAGTCACTTAATATAAAATAGAATGTGAAAGTGTCAGATTAGCTTTTACAAGTATTTTTCTCTTGTTTATAATAATTTATGTAATATAGGGTATGAAATTATGGATATCATATTCCTGTTTATTTCAAAATAAATATTTAAAACTAATTTTCTTTGCAGTGTTAATTATTCAAATTTGTCATAAAATATTTTTTTGCAAAATATGGATATAAAAGTGCTTTGAATGGGTATATCGCCATGACAAAAAAAAATACTTTTTTGCTCTTTTCTTTAGATAACTACACTGTCCTGCCACCAAATTCTGTACAAAAGAGCTGAAAGTACAAGGACAGACAGGTGAAAACAAAGCAGGCTAATGAGATGTGCCATCTGTTGTAGAGGCACCCCTCGGGGAGGCAGCAGTCAGGGTATTGGATAAAAGCTTATTCAAAATCTCCCACATTTTTGGCAGCAAGAACTGTGTATGCTGCCACTAAGTTATGTGAAAGTGCAAATGAAGGCTTTGTTTTTGTAGAACCAACTCTTGTTGCAGAGTTTTCTACAAAGTTTTTCTTTTTTGGAACCAACTCTTTTATATATATATATATATATATATATATATATATATATAATATATATATAGTGAATTCTTAGGAACTATCTCTTGATGCCCAGACCAGCCGTAAATTGTGTTAAAATGTTAAACCTACAGCTTTGGGTAGCTTTGTGATAATAACTTACTTTTGCCTGAGCTCTGATGACTTTCTAGTTCTCAGCAGAATATTGTTTATTGTAAGCTGCTTCTTGCTAATCTTATAATGTTTAAAATTACACTGGCAGGTTCTATCCTTGCATACTTTTAGAGTAAGTTAATATAAATTACTTCCACTGCAAATTCTTGTGTTTTGTAACACAGAAGAAAGTTACCAGCCTGAAGAAAAAAAAAAAAAATACTACTTAATGGTGACTTGGATCAAATTGTTGATTTCCTTGATTTTCTGTAGTTGTTTGATCATCTCTCCTAAATTTAGACAGAAAAGAGAATACATTCAAATGAGAGAAAAGGGTAAAGGAATTTTTCACTTTGTTTTGGTTTGCCATTGTGTAATATTCTCTAAATAATGCTCTGGATTGCTCTGTTGTTCCCCTCAGGACACTTTAAAAACAGTTAATGGCAAAAGAACTCCAGACGGATGTTTGGCAGAAGGAAGAGAATCAGATCAAAACCTCCACTATTCAAATAATTAATCTGAAACAAAATAATTTAGAGAAATATCGAGTCTGAAGTCCCCTTAAAATCAAGTCAAAAGGAATAAGAATACTTTGTTTAATATATGTGGGGGCAGAATATACAGTATTTTTCCCTATATGTGAATATCCCTGGTGTAGTTTGGCATCCTGAACCTGTCAGCAGATGGTGCCCTTGGATATGCGGTATGGATTTTTTTTACACACAAAAATGTAATTAAATACAAGAAAGCGTGCTTTAAACTTGAATGAGTAATGTTAATTTCCACCAATACCTTGCTTATAAATTATTTCCATAGAGGAACACAGGAACTTTTCCAGCTTTTATTTCATAACAATTCACTGAAAGCAACTTTTCATTTACAACTCTCTTCTGACAGTGTTTGTAATCCAGTGTTTGTAAATAGCCACACCTGTAAGCCATGCCTTTTTAATAACCACTTTCACTGTTAAGTGGTTTCAAGTGATTTGCCTTAGGTTATAATGGAGTTCATCTAACTCATTTTAACCCTGATTCAGAAGCCGCAACCATCACTGAACCCAAATCCAAGAGTACAGTGCTTTAAAGATAAACTTTCAGGTATGCAATTCTGTTCAGTAATACTGAGTCTCAAGTTAGAAACACAGGCTCTCCAATGAATACATGCAGAGAATTACATGAAATCCGTAAATACTATAAACTGCTAAACTAGTTAACCGGGCAGTACTGACTATAGAGATGCCATAAGGTGGTGTTCCAGGTAGCTGGAACTGGACTACATCAGGGCTGCCACGAGCCCGCTCTGCTCTCCTACCCACCTCCCTCCTCTGCCTTCTATTACACTTTCTTTCACTGCCGGTAGCGCTCGCGTCACTGCGTGGTGAGATGGCTCAATTCAGAATTAACACAGCAAAATATACCCCACGCATATATGGGTATGTGTATATACACATGCAGTTACACTGTTTTCAACTGCTCCTGGTTACGAAAGTGCTGGTGATGTCACACGACAGGGAGTTGAAATACGTTACCGGAAGCAGAGGTGAAAAGCAGGACCATGGCAGTCAAAACTCAGAGACACTTAAGCTGCTGTGGTACTCTCTGCTATCAAATTACAGTTCTTGCCAGAGTTAACGTAGTTTGTAAAGAAAGTATGTCCTTGCACTTGGAAAGCCCATCATGCCACCCAGTAGAAGGAGCAGGGACTGGTGTGTAGAACTTGGGCAAATACCCTGAAAGGCTATCAAATTTTTCTTCTCTGGCTCAATGAAATTTGCAGCTGCCTTTATATCATTTAATTAAAAAAAAAAGGACCAAATGCCAAAACTGGCCTAAAGACTGGCAGTTAAAACACTTCTTTGGGAAGTGAAAAAACAAAGAAATTAGGACTGTTGCTGCATTTTGTGAAGTGGCACATTCTGAGGATCTCTAGTAATAGCAACCATGAACACACACAGGTATCGCATCCTTGGACAAGGGTCAGACCTAGATATATGACCAAGGCACTGAGTTGGTCAGCTGAACCAAAGCATTTCCGGGCACCCAGGCAGATTTAAATTGCCTGAGGAAACCTAATTTAAAATACTAAAGTGTCCATAGCACTATTTACTTACTGTTAGGTAACAAAAAGAGAATGAGTTGTCAAACTGAAAGGTTTGTGTTTAGATGCCTACCTTTGGAATAAACTATTAACCCATATAACTTCTATTCCAAAGAGCAGAAACCACTGGGTCACATCACACAGCATGTAATGTCACTAGTATGATGAGATAAGCTTTCTTACAAATAGCTGTTTAGGGATTTCCCCCTCCATAGATCATGATTTTTGTACAAGCAAAGAAATGTCTTGGGGCATTGTATGAAATTATATTGCACTGGAACAACTAGTGGTTAGAACTGGTTTAATTTTTCCCACCCTACGTGGCAAAAGCAAAACAGCAGGGAAATGAAAACTTCAAACGATGAGTATGTTTCAAAAAAAAAAAAATACAATGAAATATTACTGCTGAAAGTGACAGAAGAGTGGGTGGATAACAAGCCCTAAATATGCCTTTTACAACTTCCTTGAAAGTAGACTCTAACAAACAGTATCATACCACAGTTTCATCCAGGGATAGCAATCAAGTCTCCAGGAAGGATTTCATTACTTGAAGGGGAGCTGACTAACCCTCTCCTGCACAGGAACAGGGCAAATTTCTACATCTTGAAAAACAAAGGTGGTAAAGGTTACAACAAAAATTAGGTTTGGCTATTCAGATGGTTACAAATAATTAAGTACCTAGCCAAGGTGAAGGAAGAAAGAGAAAGAACAAACATATTTGGATCAAGTCTCCAGTTAAAATAAATGTCAAGGCACAGGAGTGTTTAAAACTGGAGTGGCTACCAGGCTGCTTATTTTCATGTAGCTGGGAGCCACAAACTGTACACAGATGGTACTTGAATCCAGCTGGGATGCAACATACATTTCCTAACAGTGATGTTTTATGCAAGAGAAGTTGCAGAGGGATTTCTTTTCCTGTGTAGTAAGTTGTGCTCCTACACCTGAACACTCTGGATTAAAGTAATTCACTAATGGGAAAGTGGAGAGCATCCCTTCTTTGCCAGGGAACCACTGGTTTGCCTAATTAGAGATCCTCTCAAGGAAATTAGCTTTGGTCAGATTAAATACATGTATGCATGAATGTATGTGTATGTATCTGGGTGTTTGTGTATATTCCTGCTACTAACTGCTTGGCTATGTATTACACTTGTCTAAACAGAAAAATTTATACTCCAGTTTTATTGCCTCTACTCTTCTTGCTGTGCCACTGAATGTATGGGACATCTGGTCACTGAGAAACTATTCCATCATACCACATTGCTTACAGAGAAGAAAAGATGTTAATCAGTCCGTAAACCATTAAGTTCCTAGGCAGATTCTCTGAAGAATATCTATTATACATTTTTGTTGTGTGTTTATTTATCATTATATGGTCAGAGATAGTACTTCTTAGCTTATAAAAGCAAATAAAGCATAATACTTGCTTGGTAAAGCTGTAAAATTCAACTTTGCTCATCATTTATGTATTCTGCACAGTTTCAGAGTTTTAAGTGACCTCAAAAAATTATTGTTTCTAAGATATACCCCTGAAAATCACCAGAAAGTTACTCATGAGTTAATTAAACAAATCATGTTTTTTATCACTTTAAAAGAGTTCCAGTGTTCAGAAAATCCATGACATATTAAAATGATCTAATAATCCAAAGCCTTATCTTTTCACATTGTTTAATGTAATTTTATAACTGAAATGTAATCAGATAGATACCCACATGGTATTTCCAGCTACTCATCGTAACTCATGAATTAATTGTAAATGTGAGTATTATATGGCCAGCCTTGGACTAAGGGAATAAATTACTGCTAAAGTAATTCCCAATCTAAGTCTGACAAGCTTTCATTGTTCTTTTGGTTATTTTTTATTGTGGCTCATTTTGCTTTTTCATTCCTATTTTTTAGAAATTTTTCTGACCTTTCAAACTGGTACAAAACTGGTCTGAAGAGAAAATGTATGTGAATTTATTTATAACAGATAATTTCTGTCTGCTCTGTATTAAACATTCTCCCTCACTTGAGAATTTTTCCTGTTTTGCTGCTATTATTTTACAAACTAATTATGAGGAACTATTTATCATGTTTTAATCAAATACATTCAAGATGTCTGTGCAACTTCATTAAACATATACAAACCTTCTACTGTCATTTGTTCTATAGGGATGACTCACTAAGATCAGAATAGTTTCTTACTTCTTAAATGCACCAAAACGTTCTTAACAGTTATCCATACACAATAAACACTGTATAAATGCAGCATGATCTATCTATAAAGTATCAAAAGAATTGTTAATGTTGCTAGCAATTAGAACAGTAATGTGATTTTTTATCTGGAGGCAGTACATTCAACAAAGCACAGCCCCCTAGACTTGTATAGGACTATTTTTTAATTGCAACTGCTTACTAAAATACAAAAATCATTCCTTAGGAAACGAGGCAGTATTTGCACTTTCCACTTACAGATGAGGACCAAGCTAGAATCTCCCTAGCTTGCACAACCTGATATAGAAAATACTTCTCTACTATCAGGAATACCCAAAGGTATTCCAGAAGTGACACTTTTAAAAAGATCTGCCAGCAGCACCTTGCATGTAGAATGCTTCCTGCCTGAGGGGAGAAAACAAGTGGTATCACTTATGACAAGAACATTTTGTTTCGGTTTACCAGACACTCAGCCTCCCCCTCAAACCCCAACTACTTTCAACCCAGCTCCTGACATGAACAAAAGCTAGTGCCTTACTAAATCTTTTACATGTGAATACTTATACAAGCATCAATAAACTATGGCCCAAGTAACCTCTGATATTGTCATTGTAGAAGGAGGGTTTCTGAGTACTGGGCACATCTCTCTATAAATACCTCATGGTTTAGATTGCCCCAGCATTTACTTTTGCCATAATGCAGTACTCCTTTGAACATGCCCACTCCTGAGTTTTACTGCAGCTGCTGCTAACTAAACTTTCTGCAGGTAGTACCACAGATCTAACAGAGGGAAGAGAAGGGAGGAAGGCATAAAAGAAAGGGTTTCTCGTGACCTACCTGAAGAGTGATAGCATTGCACAGGGAATAGTGAATTGTGCGCATGGAGGAGAGCATGAGTGCCATGAGAGCCACAAGCACAAGGGCAAGAAAGAGGAAGGGTCTGGGATTCTTCAGAGCTCTCTAGCCAAAGGACACTCCAGAGTACTAAATGATCTCAGTCAAGGCAGAGGTTTTTTATGCCAGCTAAATTTTGTGCTGGCTAAATTGAAGTTGGGCTTTGTACCAGCGTAATTAGGAACCCGAATGACCATTACTTTAGAGCGCTGGTAGAGAGCATGCTTACAATAAATAGTGAGAGGAGGATGGTACTGCTCATGAGAAAGCTGGACAGCTGGACCACAGAGGCCATTTTCCTGAAGGCATAACAGAAAGCATCTGACTAGGAAATGTATGATACAAGTTGACGTCCTTGCAACACTTCATTTTTGTATTCTCACATCACTGCTACCTTTCTATATACATAGTTTTACATAATAATTATTATTTTAAAGAATTAATTACTAAAAAGTAATTATTAAAAAGTTTGCTTTAACATTTACCATCTTTCCCTGGCACATGTTGTGGTTAATAAGCCCTATAGCATACACAGTGTTTTCAAATGGCTTATAGGAGAATTATAAAGTCATGAGAATTGTTTTGCCAGTATACGTAAGTCAGTCTGCAAGTGCTGTTTGAACACTTACATAGTTTTAAGGAAACAGAAAATAATGCATTACTGGTTTTTCTTCCTGCATCCTTTGAAAAAACATGACAGAACAAACCAACAGGTACTGGAACATTAAAAGATTAATTCAAACTTACAATGTGTATTTGATGAGTGTAAAAAATAACAGCACATGATGTTTACAGAAAAAGTGACAATATCAAACAGCTTTTCATAGTGACCAAGCACCATACAAAAATGAACTCGCCCTTACAGAGCTTCTAGCTGCTAAATTCTCATGATGTAACTGCGTTGTCCTGAAAAAACACAACACATTATCTGAGAGACGTCACCAAGAGGCATTTCCAAAGAGTGCCAAAAGCCATCAGATGGATTAAATTGCCTCTATTTCTTTTAACTTCTGTCAGTAAAGCATAGAGCATGCCTTCAAGCAGGAGTAACCACGCTGAAGTCAAATGCTTTAAATATTCTAGTAAGATTTTGGCCTCAGTGATGACTTGCATAACTCAATTACAGTTAAAATAATGTGTTTTATCGAGGCATCACTTTTGGTCCCTTTCCTCATGTTTTATGAAACACATTACATAGGTATATCAAATTTGGTTTTCCAGTGCCTTTCACGATGTCTGTTTATGTCATTTGTCTCTTCCCTTTTGCCTTTTAGATCTCCCCAACCCCAATTTATGTCAGGTGCTAAGTTATTGTAAGTAAATTCAATACTTTCCATTATGCAGTACCATTTCTTAAGTAATTGTATTCCAGTCTTTCCACAGCACATTTTGTTCATTTTTCTTCTATAGTAACTACATACTGGGCAGATGGTTTCAGCGAGTGACATGCCAACCTCTTTCTTGAATAGATAATTTACCGCCATGGGATACTTAATCATTTTACTCATTCCTTTCAATCTATAATGTCTCGCTCCTTCAGTTTAGTTTACGACGGCTAACGGAAATTCCTCCGCCTGATCGTGAACGCCGAGGGACCCATGATGGTGTAAAAACTCCCCGGCCCCACAGAAAGCCCTCAACGGCTCTGCGTGCGGCGCGGCGCGGCGGCCGCCGCCGCCAGCTTTACCGAGCGCGCGCGCCCAACGGCCGCCGCCAGCTTTACCGAGCGCGCGCGCCCAACGGCCGCTTCCCGGCGCCGCGGGGAGGCCGCGCGCGGCGGCCGCCAGAGGGCGCTGCCGCGGCGGGGGGCGGGGGCGCCGCGCGGGCAGGGCGCGCCCCGCCCCGCCCCGGCCGCCCCCCCCCCCCATCCCTCCCGCAGCGAGCGGCCGGGATGCGGTGCGGGAAGATGGCGGCGGCGCCGGCGGCCGGGGCGGCGGGTACCTGGGGCGGCGTGCGGCGGCGCTGCCGGCGGCTGCTATACTGGGTGCCGGTGCTCTTCATCTCCAGCATCCTCTGCTGGTCCTACTACGCCTACGTCGTCCAGCTCTGCCTGCGTGAGTGCCGCCGCCGCGGCGGGCGTTGTTTGTCCGCGCAGGGGCCGCCGCCACGCCCGCCGGCCGTGCCGGGCCGGGCCGAGCCGGGCCGTGCCGGGCCGGGCCGTGGAGCCCCTGGGTTGCGCCCCTCCGCCGCGTCCCGCGCGTACCCTGGCGGTGGGACGTGCTCGGAAGTTATCCCCGGGTGTGCGAGCTTCCACTTACAAATCAATCAAAGAGGGATCTAAAATTCCTTTTTTTAGGGGGAGGGTCGTTTTTCTCCCTGGCGTGCAGAGCTCCCGCGCGGGTGCCCGCGAGCCGGCAGGACGCGGGTGGCGGTGCCCTGCGGTCCGTCGCGCCGCGGGCAGCGCGGTCCTGCCGAGCAGCAGCGGTTCAGTCGTCAGCGTGCGGGTGCCAGCGCACCGGCGTGCGTGTGTTCTCCAGTCACGTACCGCCCGGAGGAATGCAAACTGCCCCTTGGATCCCCATGCAGCCTCTGCTGCGGGTGGGTCCGGAGCGTCCCTGAATTACCTAGCGCCTGTTCGGAGAAAAGGGGAGAGGGTAGAAGCCTTGCCAAGTTCAGTGTGTTTATTGATAGGTGCGTATAACTTTGTCAGACTTCAGCTGTTCTGGCTGAAAAATCTCAGTAGCCTTGTGGCTTTTTTTTTTTTTTTAACAGAAGAATATGATAAGAAAATTCTTGACTTTATAGATGCTTGGCTGAACAGTTAGTTGAGACATTTAGCAAAAGTGATTTCCAGGTGTAGCTCCTCTGTTTTGGAGTGAGGTCTCAAGACCTGGGATGGTATAGCCCCTTTTTTTTCCTCGCTCTCACTAATGGCATTCACATTTGCTGGTTGTAAGTGCTTTAAAAATCATTGTTGGCAACGGACGACTTCTGGGTAAACTCTGTAGAGATTTCATCTGTGTGCTTCCGTCCAGTGCCCGCACTGCTGGGCTGCAGTTCGGCATTTCTTGCTGTGGCTGCTCTTCATCTAGAAACTGAGATTTGAGTACCCTGTCGGTGTCGCAAGAGGAGGACTGAAGTGTTCACTGCCAGTGCAAGGAAATGGGCTGGCTAGAGAGTTGGAAGAGTTGCCTGAGTGAGCCTGGAAAGGGGAGATCAGTGAGACAAGGAAGGCAAGGATGTTTCAGGGGGAAGTGACTCTGGTTAACACCCGTGTTAAAGTACACATTCCCTTGATACTTTCCCCCCAAAAGTAGCCCTGATTCAGGCACTACTGTTAGTGATCTACTGTATTTTTTTCTAGGTAATTCTATATAGTGCCAGAAAAATGTGTTTTAGTGTACTAATGCCTCAAAGCATTTTGTAAAGCCTCTTAGGACAACAGAATGCTTGAAACTTCCTTCAAACTATTTATTTTGCCATAATATTTGTAGAACTGCTCTAAGCAAAAGTCTTGTGGGGAGGAAGGAAAAGGGAATCTTAGAATTCTCCACAAACCTCATGAGTTCAGTTCTTTTCTCTGGATAAACGGCTTTATTTTTTTTTCCCCTCTCCCCTCTTCCCATTCTGCCTGCCTTACTGTTTTTTTTACAGTAAAAAAACTAGCAGTCATTGACACAGCAGTCATTCACAACTTGAACTAACTCTATTTTTTAACTGTATCTGGATGTTTTTCTTCATTTTTGGCATATTAAGATAAAATAAACTTATGCCTCATCTTACTGATTAGTATTTAGTGTAAACAACAGAAGGAATAGCTAACAACTTCGAGAACAAAAGCCAACAGCAGGAGTAGACTGTTGGCGTTTTAAGTGCTTTGAAGCCAGCCTGTCTGTTCAGTTCATCTTGTATTCTGCAGCACTGGCTGCTGAAGAGAATGTATATAATAAGTGTCTTTTACCGCAACTTACCATCTTTGATGCTAACAATAATGTACAGGGGACAGTGTTAACCATAGCTTAGTATGACTTGGAAAGTAACTTTGCAGGGTTATAACCAAAGTAATTTGTTTGAGCCTTTAGTAATGAGAGTTTCAAAATCATAGAATCATAGAATCAGTAAGGTTGGAAGGGACCTCTGGAGAACATCCCCGCTCAGCAGGGGCGCCTAGAGCATGTTAGACAGGGTTGCATCCAGGCGGGCCTTGAAGATCTCCAGAGGGGGAGACTCCACAACCTCTCTGGGCAACCTGGTCCAGTGCTCTGTCACTCTCACAGGGAAGAAATTCCCCCTCATGGTCAGGCAGAACTGCCTGTGCTTCAATTTCTGCCCATCGCCTCTTGTCCTGTCACAGGGGACAACTGAAAAGAGTTTGTCCCCATCCCCTTGACACCCTCCCTTCAGGTACTTGTACACATTGATAAGATCCCCCCTCAGTCTTCTCTTCCCCAGGCTGAAGAGGCCCAGCTCTCGCAGCCGTTCCTCATAGGGCAGATGCTCCGGCCCTCTGATCATCTTTGTAGCCCTGTGCTGGACTCTCTCCAGTAGCTCCATGTCTCTCTTGTAGTGGGGAGCCCAGAACTGAACACAGGACTCGAGATGAGGCCTCAGCAGGGCTGAGTAGAAGGGCAGGATCACCTCCCTTGACCTGCTGGCAACACTCTTCCCAATGCACCCCAGGAGACCATTGGCTTTCTTGGCCACAAGGGCACATTGCTGGCTCATGGTCAGCTTGTAGTGCACCAGCACTCCCAGGTCCTTCTCTGCAGAGCTGCTCTCCAGCAGGTCAGCCCCCAGCTTGTACTGGTGCCTAGGGTTATTTTTCCCTAGGTGCAGGACCCTGCACTTGCCCTTGTTGAACCTCCTGAGGTTCCTCTCCGCCCAGCTCTCCAACATGTCCAGGTCTCTCTGAATGGCAGCACAGCCCTCAGGTGTGTCAGGCACTCCTCCCAGCTTGGTATCCTCAGCAAACTTGCTGAGGAGGCACTCTGTCCCCTCAGCCAGGTCAGTGATGAAGAATGTTGAACAGGATGGGACCCAGGACCGAGCCCTGGGGGATGCCACTAGCCACAGGCCTCCAACTAGACTCCGCGCCATCGATGATGACCCTCTGAGCTCTGCCTTTCAGCCAGTTCTCAATCCACCTCACTGTCCACTCGTCTAACCCACACTTGCTGAGCTTCTCTAGGAGGATGTTACGGGAGACAGTGTCAAAAGCCTTGCTGAAGTCAAGGTACACAATGTCCACTGCTCTCCCCCATCAGAGAAGGCTATCAGGTTGGTTAAGCAATATAGTATTGCTTTTGAAATTTCAGCTGGGGGTTGTAGGAGAGAGGTTAAAAAAAAAAAAAAGTCCTTTTAAACTGAGTTGAAGTCTTTAGTCTCTAAAACTGAGTAGTTATAGTACTGACTAACTTCTTAGAAGTGCAAAAAATGGTTTAGCTCTTAGAAATAATGATTAAAAAAAAAGGAATCCATAACTCTTAAGTACAGAATTTAGCATTTTTATGTTTCTGTTTCTTTTATTAGCGAATTTAGTTAAGTGCTTATGTTGCTTTAATGTCTTAAGAAAAAGGAACGCTAGGTATTGAATGCTAGGAAATTATCATCTTCTTCAGACTGGTTATAGAATATTGCAATTAAATGTGTAAACAAATCAGTTTAAAAAACTCATTTGCTTTATTCCAGTTCCAGTCTCTGGATTTTTCTGATATTTTAAACTCACAAGACCTCTGCCAGAAGTACTTGTCTTTTCCCTCAAAATAATTTCCTCTATACTTAAAGTCAATGGACTTTTAAATATACTTTCTCTTAAAAATACTCGAATATGTTCATAAAAACCTGAGTATTTCAGAATGTTTTTTCTTCTTCTACAAAATGGTTGTTTCGAAGGTTGGGCAGAGAGATGCTAAAGTATGTGAAACACAGAAATCTGTTTATCCCTTATATTTTTACCAGTAGTATATTTATTTTACATAAGTATATTTCATAAAAGTTTGATTATTTGACACTTAAATATTTATTATGATTGTTATACCATGAGTGCAAACAGATTTGTGAGTTATATTTATTTAAACCTTCATTTGCTGGCTGACTTCTGGTGCGTGAAGGCAAATTTGGTTCTTGTATATAGTATATATTTTTTTCTGAATTGTATTTATTGCTAAAGTCAGTTATTAATATCAAGTGATTTTTAATAAATAAGAAAGAGAGGTTTCAGTTGAAGCCTATTTTTCAGTTATGCAACCAGTAATAGTTTAATTTTTAAAATGTCTTTCTGCTGTCATTTGACCTACACATCAAGTAAAAACATACAGTTCAAATGAAACCAAAAGAACTTTCAGCACATCATACTTTAGGATTGTACCTTCATGCAATATTCCTTTTATTGAAGGCCTGTTGCGTTAGAAATTGATTAAAAATCATAGGACTAAAAAGATAAGAGCAAAAGATAAATCTCTCCCATCTTTTTAGCTGTGTCTAAGAGTGTTGATGTGCAGCTAGGGGACATTCTTCTCAAAAGTGTTTACAAGGCAGTGAAGCTGCCTCTTTGATTTTTAGATAACAAAGTAAAGCTAAAAGTGTGCTAAACTGAAAAGCTGTTCATTTTCAAATGAATCTGTAATGCCAGAACCACACTATTTCAATACATGCTAGATGTTAACTTTTTTAAAAAAGCTATTTAAAGATCTGAAGGTGCATGCTTTCTGTGTATTTGGATGTCATTTTGGAGACAGAGTGTAAGTGAATAATAGAAGGGCTAGACCAAATGCTAATGCATGCAAAAGGCAGCATGCGTTGTACTGTGAACTTTTCTTTTTTTTTTCATTTGTAGTGCATATTTTTTTCCTGGAAAATGTGGATAGATCTGTTTCTGGGATTGGCTGTGGTGTTAAGTAAAACAGAACTTTTTTCTGAATTCCCAGGTACGAAAATTTTGTTGTGGCACTGCACAGTGCTTCTTTCTTCTAAAGCTGCAGGTGATCTGACATGCCAAGGTGCAATCATTCTGTATCTCTGGAATTGGAGTCATTCATAGGACTGTTTGAAAACTTCTTTCTCTTTCTTTTTCTTTTTGGAAGAACAAAGGGAGAAGGCTGGATTTCCAGTAAAAAAATTCTGAAATATTTCAGTAAAATGATAAAAGTTTAGGGAGAAGGTTTTTTGCACCTTAGTTAAAAGATCAAATGCTCTTTTCAGATTCAATTGGCTGTTTAGTACCTATGCTAGGGGGAAGGAGCGTGTAATAGGCAAATTATAAAATGGGTATCCCAGTCCCATTCCCCAGTGCAGGCCAAACTTCCTGCTTGGAAAAACTGCATACTGGATTGCATGGGTTTTGTCATTCATTGTACTAGATCACAGGAGCTTCCTGCTATGAAAGTCAAGCCTTCTGCTATGACAGGCACCTTGTCAGATACTTCTGAGAGTGCTTGGTTTAAAAGTAGTTTGTTTGTTTGTTTGTTTGTTTGTTTTTTCTTCTTATGTTACTGCTGTTGAGTCTGTCCTGAGTCTTCAGATCCATACTGATTTGGAAACTTATTTTCTAATTCAGTAGCCAGTTCATACCTCTCGGTCCTTTGCACCCACATTGTACTCAAAGGAATGAGCAGTAAAAGTAAGCTTGTACCTGTGTGTGTATGTTGGAGATGATTGTTATGTTTTTGAGATAGTAAATACAATACCTAAGTTTTTGGAATAGGCAGAATAAGAGAAATGCCTCAGATTAAATGAGGCTATGTCAACATGATAAATCAGAGAGTTGTAAACAAGTATCCAGGATAAGAGTATTTATTTGGCTTGGTGGAAGTATGTTTAGTAATATGCATATCTGACCAAGGAAGTGAGATGTCAGTGTGTCTTGTAGCTGCTGCTTGCTTTTACAAATTATTAAATATTTGTAGTTTTTCAGTAGTTAGAAGCAATCCTGTCTATGCACAGGCAGTGTGTTGTAGTGCATAGATTTTAATCCAGGATTTCTCTAGCATAGTCTGGTTTTACCTCTGATTAATTTGTAGCCTGTAGTTAAACCAGATGAAGCTTTGCACGAAGTACCACAACTCTTTTTTTTTTTTAATAGCTCTAAGGAACTGATGGTGATAATTGAAAATAAGACTTATTCTTCCGTATAAAATTTCAGAGGCTTCAGCATGATCCTGAATTCTCACATCTGGAGATAAAGGGAATGCAAATGTTGTTCAAGTGAAAATATCCATTCTAGATGGAGGTATTTGGTAAAATCTCATGTTCTTCTAACTCCTGCCAGTTGTACATGCAATAGCTACATGAATAGATGCATAAATATAAAGCTAGAGAATTTTTTTAAACAGATTTTCTCTTTCATTGCTTTTGTCTTGTGTTTGCAAGCATTCAAAATTTCATAAAGAAAGATGCCTTCTTTAAAAGAGAGGAAAATACAGGCTATACCCAGTGAGTATGCTGAACTTGGATAGCTAAAGCTGCTGAAATTTCCATCTAAGATATTTGGAACAAGAACATTAATTGCAAATAGAGTTCTTCCCTCATCCCCTTCATCCATTGCTCCTGTACATGAGAAAACAGATCTGATTACTCAGAAAATACATACTGGTTTCAGTAAACTCTACATATACAAAGAAAATAGTCTTTTCTTATGCCTTCATTCTTAGATGTTGCAGTAATTCGGGTTCGTAGAACTGGAAAAGACCTCGAGTAGTTATCTAGTCCATGCTCTGATAATGCAAAACCATTAGTTGCTTGCACTGTTGTTTGTCAGAAGCATTCTTGACAGTCTCAGTTTATAAGATGTTTTTCCGGGTTTATTTTTCTGCTAGTTTGTGATTTGGAATTACATGTTAGAAGAAAGATATGTAAAGCTGAAGCAAAATCAGCATTTTGAATTTTAGCCGGTAGAATTCCTCTACATTTCCCAAATTTAACTTAATTTATTTTACAGAATTCCAAAGGGATAACTTCCTTCATTTGTTCCTCCTTCAAAAGTTGTGTTGTTTCCCCGTCCCGAAAAGCATCTCTTCTCCACTTCTGAAATTGAATTAACCTCTGTTATAAGTGTGATTGCTTATCATGCCCTGTAGCACCTAGTACTACCTGCAGGTTTTCTGCCTTGAAGTTTAAACCATGGCTTTAAGTTGAAAGCATAAGGTTTATGACAAAGGTGTAATTATTCGGTAAGAGTGTGTTTTCAGTTAAAAATTTAACACTGCTGGATGCATAATAGCTTACAAAAGTATATTTACCAGCATATGCTTTTCCAGAAAGGATCTGATCATAGAACTTCTAGAGAAGTAATCTTCATTCATAAAGTAGTCCCTGTGACTTGGAAGGTAAATAGGAAATTTGCAGGTGTGAAAGATCAGATCAGTTCTTGGCTATACTCAATTCAAAACCAACATTTTTGTAACCTAAAGCATGAAAGGATTTCAGATAGCAGCCTGTGTTGGATAGCTAAATACTGATGTAGTTTGATGTGTGCAGTGCTAGGGATTAAACAGAACTTACCGACACAGTTATGAATTCTATCAAACAGCCTTAGAACATGGTTTTATGACTGCTTATGCTGACCTTAAATCTGCCAGAAATACTTCTGTTGCTTTTGTTCTTAAGTGAAACACTGGTTGCTTGGTCTTCACCTTGTCATTCTGAGTCAATGCAAAATGCTGCCCTGTCCAGCAAAGAGGTAGTTTACTACAGCATTGATTTTTTTTTTTTTTTTATGAATGATTAGATAAGAGTGGAACACATGCCATAAGAGTAAAGCAATTCTATACATACAAAGAGATGAGTTAAACTACATCTGTAGATCAGTGTTTTACAGCTTCAGATAATCTATGAAGATAAAATACATACTTGGTTTTGTGGATCAGATAAGGATGTTAAATTGTATAAAAGTTTGAGAGCAACAACTATTTATAGATGTGGCTGCAGCGGCTCGGGAAAAAATATTTTCACGTGTCCTGATTTTTTAATATTAAAAAATTGTGCTGTGGAAACAAGATCTTGTATCCTTATCCCCATCAAAGCTTTTAAAAAAAACAGTGCTCTCTCCAATCTTTTTCTTTTTTTAAGGTCAACCATTATATTTACCATTCAAGAACTTTGATTTTGGGGTGTACAAGTCAGGTAAAATTTAATGATAACTAATACAAAATTTTAACAGGAATCTTGTCCTCCAAGTTCATTTGGGTTTTGTGCTAGCAATGTGTTTTGCACAGTCTCTAGCTACATGGAGATGGATGCTTGCTTAATTTTTCAGTGGGTAAACTGAGAATAAATGTTTCTAGAGAAAGTCAATCATAGTTCCAGAAATGGTAAATCTGGTTCCAGTAGTAATTCAGATTAAGGCCTGAGCCAGTGCAAAGTGACTTGGTTGAGTCAAAAGAACAGGCATAGGTTAACCTTTCATAAACGGGTTTTTAGTTGGCAGACTTTGCCTGTTGTGTTCTAGATCCGCTTCAGCTAGCACAGGGGCCTTTTTGCTGGTCCTTTCTCCTCCCACCCACCTTGTGTTGTGCTCCAAGGCCAGATATTCTCTGGATATTTTCTGTCCTCTTTGCCTATCAAGGCAATGTTTCTAATGCTGAAAGACTTAATTCAGGAAGGAATGTTACCAGCAACTTGAGGAAGAATTCCCCTGGTTTCTCTGTGTGTTCTTCCCATCCTGAATTTTTCCTCCTCTGGAGAAAAGAGAAACAATTACCATATTTTATAATGTAACTTTCTGCACTCAGGCACTGCTTTTCTTGCAAACACAGCCTATTTAGCAGTGTAGGCTACTGAACATGCTGAACATCTTTCTGGCTGAGCGTGGTTCATGGCAAGCAGGAAGCAGTGTTTCTGGTTCAGGAAATTGGCAGCTCTGTTGGCCGAAGTCCCGCATATATCACAGCCTGATCCTTAATTCTGATGAGCACCACCTGTAAGCTGCATAATGAGAAAGAGAGGCTCTAATGATGTGATAGTCTGCTGGTACTGAGCTGTAAATGGCACCCTGGCAGTGTAGTAGTGGTTGGCCTTGGAAGGATAATTCTTAGTGAAATTGGCCCCTGCAGTACTTGAGGAGGTGAACAGAGCTGTAACTTTTTAAGGAATATTTGAAGGTGGGTCCATGGTTTTACAGTTATCTCTGTCTCTGAAAAAATGGAAGCTATCATGTCATCCTGTTTCAAATAATTATATTCTTTTTCCTCCAAAACTGTAAAACTTCTTTAACGATTGGGATAGGTGTGTTCTAGGTGGTTATTTTCAGTCCTTGTATATTTAAGTACTTTCTACATTCATTATTTATATGCTATTTGACTACCAGTAGCAAATTTGCAGCATTTAAGCTGGTACTTGTTAATGACGGAATGTACGGTCTGACCTACTTTTTTTGTATGTTGCCAACAGTAAATGTAATCCCTAGGAAGAGAGTAGAAAACCACTGGAAAGATCTGTGCAAATTTTCCATAGAAGACTATATAAAAAATATTGTTGGATAAAATAACAAAGCCAGATCACTGTATCTCCTGAACAATATATAATTAATTTTTAAAAAAATTATCAAATGTGCTGTTCAGAAGGTGAAAATTTAGCAAACTTGTTTTTGATCAAATCTAATATTTGTGACTCGGAATTTATTTTTTCCTTATTACAAAATGATTTTTTGTGCACTTAAACCGTTTAAGTATAAGCATCTTATAGTAACCCTAAGAAGTTCTTATGTCGTGGTCATTTTACAAATAGAAGAAGTATGGAGTAATTTAGATTTGATACTTTGATTTTTTTTTAAGAGTTATCTTTGTACTGATCAATATATAGCTTGTGTTCATGTTGGTGGGGAGAAGGGGGGAGACTTATCTCCTCTCTAGTTCTGTGCCACTGCAGATGCCTCTCAGTTACTTTCCCACATATTGTCCCTCTTTCGGGGAGCCTTTGTCAAAGGTGCTTTAAAAAGACATGAGCATAAGGAGTGATACTTCACATTTTATAAAGCTGCAAGTTATTGGATATCTTGTGTGCTCCTTGTGTCGCAGTTTGAGGGGATGTTTGTTAAGCAGTGCAGTTTCGCTGTAAATGCCAATCACAGCCTGGAAAAAATAGTAAGATTGAAGATACAGGATTCTCTCTTCAGACTTGTCTCCTACTTCAGCCTCTTACTGTGGCTGTAACTTAGAAGTGTGCAAAACAACTCTGGGTCTTAGCAGAAGGTAAAAGAGATTAAAAGGTCCAGAGGTGTCAAAAAAAAAAAAAAAAAAAAGCCAAAAAAATGGTTCTCAGCCTATTGGGCTTAGTTGGACATTTTGAGACACTTATGTTTTAGTCTTCATGGTGTGCAATTTCTGACTTTCAGGAATACTTGGCTTCTAAATTAGACATTGCAAAAACTGAAAACATTGGCTGCTGAAGACATGCTGAGGCATGTTCTGAAGAGCATATTTCATCTGGGAGGAGGACAGAAATTTCAAAAAGCTGTAGTCTTCCAGTAAGGTAGAAATTATTGAATTTGTATTTATCTCTTCTCTTATTTGAGGGTAGCAGGTGGAGAGAAATTGTTAAAGGTCTTCTAAATCAATGTCTTGTTAATGGAAAACTTGTATTTTGGGCAGTTGTTTTGGTCCTTACTTAGAGATTAGTAGAATAGTTTTTGTCTTGGGCATGTAGGCCATCAGCATTGAAATTCTCATCTGTCCTAATTAATACTTGTAATTGATGCTCACCAGCTGTTTTATTTTAAGGAAGAGGATGAAGGGGATAAGAGTGCTCTTGTCTGATGTAGATTCAGTGATCAGAATATAAATCTCAACTTAAGCGCATTAATTACTGCAGTTTATCCAAGATTAAAAAGAACGATGACCACCAGTTCTCTCATAGTAATGTTCTGTGCCATTCCCTTGTGAGGAGGAGAGACTGCCACAAACCACTGCGAAAGGTCCATGAAAAACTTCAAGCTTTGTTCCACATCTATCCTGAACCCAGGGGCCAAACTGCAAACTTGCTCGGTACTGTGGCTTAAGACACAAATGTACTCCTTTTCTCCTTCTCCTCAATTCTGGGAAATACTATGAAAGTTTTCACAAGAGTGCGAACTGATGCTAACTAGACATAAAATAACAAGTGGATCTTAGTTTGAAGTTAGTGATTCTGCATTGTGTGCCTGGCTAAGGCTTTCTGCTTAGCAGAGAGTAGTTATAGGAAGAAGACAAACATAAATTCTGTGTCAGAAGGCAGTAGTAAGGATTCTGCATACCTTGTTGGCTGTACGTAGTGAAGACAGAAAATTGAAGCTTGTAAATTGACTGTTTTGTCATAGTCTGTCAACTCCAGTGTTTTTGAATTGCACATCAGCTCTAAAAATTTACCGATTATTTCCAGTGAATGGCTTATGACTTTACCATGTTCATGCATTCTCATGCTGCAGCATCTCTGCTCTTCAGATTCTTCCCTCAACTTCTGTGTAGCAGTTGCTACAAAGATTTAGCTTATCAAGTTGTTCACACTCTCACGTCTTCCGAGTCATTGGTAAAGGTGTGAAGCAGTACTACTTACATGAGAAATTTGTGTTGTGCAAGATATACTTAGAGTGACTCTTGCTCTATCAACAAGCCTAAGTTTGATAAGTTTAAACCAGGCCAGGAAGGGGAATGGCATGGCTGTATGGCCTTTCTGTAGTAGCTGCCTCATGCCTACAGGATGTCCATTTTTGCTATGGAAGCAAGAGCAGCTGAGAGGTCTGTTGAGCTAGTACCCTCTCCCTGGAAATTGTAGGTGCCGGTGTTATCTCTCTGTGTTATCTCTGTGGACTCTGTGTTATCCATCCTACTGAACTGGGGTGGATAAATGTGTGGTTGAGTGATTTGGATGGAAAGGGAAGAGCAGGAGGAGGGCTTTTTAATTACTTAGGAATTTTTGTTCTCTCTTGGAGATGTTTGGGTTTTTTATAATATGACCAAGAGTGGAATATAGGTGTAAGAAAAAAAAATGTTCTTTTCTTAGATGCAGTAACTGATGCATGACACCTATGTATTCCATTGCTAATGTACTCTTCCCACTCTGTTATTATTCCAAAATCCTATAATCTGTGGGTAATTTCTTAAAGGAAATGCCACTTTTATCTACTGTGATTTTTGCACATTTGAGATCTAAACTAACACTGAGTATTGCTGGCAAAAACAGTTCTGGAATGTGAAACATCCACCTCAATAATGGAACATATATGAACAATAAGGCTTGAAGAGTTACAGTTAATAAAACATTTGTTCTTCAGAGATGGCTTTACTTGGGTTAAACATGGGCTACTTCGGCGGGGGGTAGGGGGGTGCTAGAGTAGAGAGGCTGAGAATAGGAAACAGAAAACTTCATAGGCAATTGGCATTGTTTTTAGTTATTTACCTATTTTAATCATGAATTTACACAGCTGCACCATAAAAGCTTTACAATGTGTCAAGCTCATCTTATTTGGTATTTACTCTTCCCTCTTCAGTTGAAAAACAGAAGCTTAAAATACTCAAATACTTTGTTTGCTATTTAAACATTTTTATTCTTTTTCTCTTTCTCATTTTTCAGTAACAATGACAAATATTGGAGAAAAAGGTAAGATTTTTATTAGCAATTTATAAGTATAATTCATACATCAGGTGATTATATAATTGGTGTGGTGATATATAATAGTTTACTAATAAAGTTGAGTTATAGATCTAATCTGCTGTAAACAAGTAAATTTTTTGATGTTACTCAGCTCCTTTTGTTGTCCTATTACCCTTGAATATTCTTTTAGCCATGCAAAGTACAGACCAGAAAGACGAGAACCTTTCACTCTTCTTACTGGGTTTCTGAGTTGCCAGCTGAAAACATCCTGTTTTTAGACTTTTCTATTCATAACAAGGGAAGCTCTTTTAAAACCAAGAGCTTTAAAAATGAGCAATGTGTATGTTTGTGTGAGGGGGGCGATGGTGGAGAAACATACTGAAATGAGAGGTATTTTTTTTTCTCCAGTTCCATTGTAACTACTGTCTTTCTAGAAACAATCACAGACTCCTTCAGATCCGTTACCTTTTCAGAAGGAAATGAAACTGCCTGATCAGCTACAATTAGAGCTGCTACTTGGAGGCTGTAACATTCTTAAATTGCTTTTCCAGATGCTGTTTAATAATACAGTGCAACCTGTATATGTAAAGTATGGGCCTGTGGAGCTTTTAAATGAAGAGGGGTATAGGTTAGGAGGAAAAATGGATGCTGCTTATGTTTGTGTAATTTCAGCAGTTCTTATTAAGTTATTTGAGATTCCATTACTAAGAAAAAGCATTTACCATTTAAGAACTGCTTGCTTGAAAAACAATTCTGTTCAGTCCAGTGATTTCTTCCCCATTAGTGCATAAACATATCTGCAAACTTCAGCACCTGCAAATTTTGAAACAATTCCAGTTTCCTGCTGCTCCTTGGAACAAAAATAAAGACTGATGTGTAGTTAGGCATTGCTCACAAAACACAAATTATAATTAACAGAAAAGGTGCTGAGGAAACTTAGATTTTTTTTTATTTTTAGCTGCTTAAAGCCTTGGTAAACTTCACTCAAGAGCAGTCTCCCTCAGCTATCCTTCTGCACTAACAATTTTCAGAAATGAAAACTGGAGAAATGTGGCTCATCCCTATTATAAGTTATCGTAACTTTCTGGGCAAGTCTAGTGATGCCAGAAGTGTGGGTTTGAAATCTAGTAAGTGGGTTTCCTTGATGCAAGCCTGTGCAATTTTTTTTCTTGGTTTTTTTTGGGGGGGCAGGTTTATTTTTTTTGAGAAACAGTGTGAATCAGAAGCTTTTTTTTTTTTTTTTTTTTTTTTTGTAAGCCTTCCTCCTCAAACTCATGTGGTCAGTTGTGAATGGTCAGAATGTGAATACGCTCTCAATCTTAGCACTGGGAGAAGCCATCATGGGATGGGAAAAGTGTAACTGAAGAGCTGGGAATGTAAGGGAAGAGACAAAACCAAGACATAAATGCTCTAGAAGACACAAAACCAAAAAAGGAAGTAAATCTACATGTCTGATCGAAAAGCTGGAATGGAAGGGTGCAGAAGAATACTTTTGGGAATAGTTCCTTGGACTAAGCTTTCCAAATTCCATTGAAGAGTACTGAAGTAGCTTCTTAATTCATTCTCTATCTTGTGAGCTGAATGAAGTAAGAGCCCTCCAGAAAAATAAAATGTACAGTTACATTTTCAAATTTCAGCTGTCTTGTCTTGGTTATTCTTGTCTTCTAATAGTTGTCCAATATGATTTATGTAAAAGGAACAGATTTTTGTGTCTCAAGAGAGTTGAGGTTCCGATTCTGGATTCCTGTAGGAGCCAGGAAAGCTCCAGAGTGGGGTGTGGAGACTGATGGGCAGGCACTTGGGAAAGTCATTGCCTTGACCTGTTTGGAGAACTTCGGTGCAAGAGCAAACACAAAAGTTTTATGTCTAGTGCAGACTTGAAAAGGAAAGCGTGGGTTCCCTTTCAAGATAATGCCTTCAGGCTAAAATTTTGTTTTCTTCCAGTATTCTTTGTTTTAATGTAGGAAAAAGGAACTCTCTTACCAATCCCCATAACCGGTATTCTCACAGCAGTAAAATACATATACAGATTAGTAAATGCATATTGTACAGAATTCATATAATTTGTCATGCGTTGCCTTCACTTGTATGGCATGAGTATACTGTTGCTTCAAAAAATACTGATTTTGTTTGTGTAGATGAGCTTTTCTTAGAGTCAATAAAAATGTTTTGTTGTAGACTATTTTTGAGAAATGCTTGTTCAATAGTGAGATAGTCATTTGCTATAATCTGGGTTATGATTATCAGTCTGTGGTTGATTTGGAGTTTACTTCTATCAGTGACTTAAACTGATAAGATATTTCCATTTTGTTAGTTAGGGGAAACAGGTTTTGGATATTATCTTTACTGCAGTGAATTGTTCAGTATGATTGATTATTTTCTGTAGTAACATACAGAATAACTGATACATACAGTGAGAACTTTTGCGTAGAAACACATGAATCCATGGCAGGCTTTGACCAAGTTAATATTGTATTCAGTATTCTAGTAAAACATCTCAGCAAGGTAAATGTTGACTGCCATTATTAAGAAATGTAAGAATTTATCACTGAATATGAAGAAGAAAAAGTAGCGCATATGTGAGTTTAAATAACCTGCAGTCTTTCACAAACAGCCCTACCATCATCCATCCTAAAAAATCTATCAAAACTAATTGATTGTAGTTAATGTTCAGACAGCATATCCATATACACTCAAAGACTCTTCTCACTCTGATTGTTGCTTTAGGTAGCTGTATTTCCTTTATTTTTGCATGGCTAGCTGTCTACAGAAATGATTTATAAAACTGAAAGGCAGAGAAAGATTAGTTAGATAGTATATTAGAATCCCATAATTAATAAGCAATCATTCTCCCTTTATTCATTTGTTAAATCCTATCAACAGTTCCCTTCAAACTTTTGTAATATATTTAGCCTATATTATGACTTCCTAGCACAGTAAGTCTGTATTTGTCTCATGTAAAGTTGCAGTGCAATATGTTCGTTGCAAAGCTTTTGCAAAGCCTCTGTATTTACATTTGTTAGTGTACCTTTCTGTGATATGTATGGTATCTGTTTGTAAGTAGTATAACGTTGCTGGTCTATTTGTATTAATTCTGTTCCTCTTTGATTTTAGTTGTGTGCCTGGTTGCTTACCACATATTTTTCATGCTGTTCATCTGGTCATATTGGAAAACAATCTTTACGCTACCAATGAATCCTTCAAAAGAAGTAAGATAACTTTTGTTTCTGAACTAGCCTGGTCAAATGTCTGATTTTGTAGTATTTGAATAATTTAGGCTATGAACTCATATGGCTTTATAGTATGTAGAAAGGTACATTACTGGTAGTTACAGCTTCTCATATGAATAAGTCAGGCTGCAAACAGCATAATTGACAAGACAAAAAAGACCTCTTCACTAAATTTAAAAATCTTTGAATAGGTTAAAGAAGATAACATTTATGATATAGAGCAGGAAAATAAGTCACTAGTTGAAAAATGCCACTTATTTGAACTAGGAGGTTAAATATTTGCACAGGAATATATTATTTTTGTGTGGGGAAAAATTTTATTTCCACTTATTTAAGACATATGTTCCAAGTTACCTATAAGCATTTGTCAATTGTCCTCTAAATTACAGCTTCTGCTACATCTGCTTTGATATAAAGGAACTTGGGTGAGTGTACCATACGGTAAGCTGCTGCTGGGAAGCTGCTGCTGACTAACCAGGCAGGCAACTAGTATATACCTGCTGCATAGAAAGCAGTCAGGTTGAATATAAACCCAAAATCTAAGGCCAACTAATACAGAAATGTTAAATAAGAAGGATCCAGTTTTCTGGGAGAATATTATAATATAAAACCATGTTGAATGTGACATAGCCTCAAGATAATTGATTGTAATTCAGTGTTTAGGTTTTTCAGCTTAATTTTGCATTATTTTTGGTATCATCTTAAAAAAAGAAGAGAAAAACTGACCTACTCTTAATGCTGTTCTTTCCTATACAGCTTGGTACAAACAAAAGAAGCTTTTGTCCTTTTACATCCCATCTTTGTACAGAAACAACAACTTCTGTACTAGATAGCCTTACAGCTTGAGACATACTAAGAGAAAGCACAATGTGGCTGCCTTAGAGTTCTGAATATCCACAAAGCCAATGTCTATTTTAGGTGGACTCATCATAACTTCAGCTCCTATAACCACCATGCAAACACAAAACAAATAGCTTGTGACTTCCACTCTCTGTTGTGTGAAGGTTCTTTTCTGAATTGCTAGATGTGTAATTCTGGAAACAAGCAGATAGTTTTAAGTAATGAGTGTCTGTCTTAAAATTCACATTGCAGCCTTTACTACAGCTTGAGGTGGGAAAGATGGAAATAATAAAAATTAAGAACCTATTTCATTTAGTAATTACAGAGCAGAGTATATGTATGTTTAAAGTGGCCATAGCAATAATTAGGAAGGTATTCAAGTCACTGGGCTGATGTCAATAGAAGATTTCTAGAACACTGCTCTTGTCAGCATTTTGACAAATCCTTAGTAATTATACTAGTATTATACAATACTATCAGAGAACTTCAAATGGAATGTTAGTAGTGTAGTTAGCTACTAGAGAGCAGTATGTGATGTTTCGGTGTTCTTTGAATTTATACAATGTTGCTGGCAGCAAATGACATCTTTTAGTGTTCTGTGTCTTCTTGATAGTCTGCTAGAGCTTTATTTTTAAAATTAATTGAGGTATTTTATAATGCTAAGTTACTGTCTGACTTACAGTTTTTAGAATAATCTGTAAATCTAAAATGATGTATTCTCAATTTAACTAAACTAACGTACCAACCATAATAAATACCCTTCTGAAGACTAAAAAGGGCATAAAGCTTTTGTGTTTTGTTCTAGTGAATACTGCAGCTGGTGGAAAAACACTGGCTGTATATTTCTTTTCTTAAGCTTATTTCAATTTTCTACTCATATAAAAAGCACCAATCAAACTACTAGCACCGTGGCTTTGAATTTAAAATACTACATTTTTCTTCTGATGTTCAGTGTTTTTTCCCCATCCCTCTCAGTTAGAAATAACTGTCCAGAGAAATACTTCAAACTCAAATAATACTATATTACCCTAACTATAGTTGTATCCCTATACTTTGTAAAGTTTTTACATAATATATTTTCTTACTTTCTCTTGAAGGCTTGTGAGTTACCTCTCAGTGGTAGAGGAAAACTTCTGTGGTTAAGAATCTATTGTGAAGAAGTCACCTGGATGCATTTTGTCTTTGAGCGGCTTCATTTTAAATGTTGCCATTCTGTACCTGTGTGTACCAGCTCTGTACAAGTGTTGGATGCAAGTGGGAGACAAGGTGGTTTCCCAGGCACCAAAACCTTCGTTTTTTGCAGACTTGTAATTATTCTGGGAACCAATACAAATGATGGAGCAATAGCTTTACGTACTCCAAACAGGAGATGCCGAGGGGGACCGGAGAGTAGCCAGAAAGGGTGTAACTTTGCTGAGGAAAAATTAACTGGTCTCTGAGAAATTGGTGTCACACAGTGAACCTCTGGTTTCTACTGGAGGATTGTGAGCTTCTTATCAAGAAGGTGGATTGATGCTTTCTTTAAAGAGGTGAAAACAGGCTCCTCACTTCATATTTCTGTCTGCTTTCTTAGCTTTATATAAATTGCTTTTATTTAGGGAAAAAAAGATAATACTGTTAAGATGACTAGTTTTTAAATGTTTTTATGGGTGTTAAATGCTATTTGAAAAGGCTTCTATTGCTGGTACAAGTTAGGGGCAGTCACTCTTCCTGCCAAATACAGGAAGCAATTTTGTATCTTATTTTCTTATAGAGTTACCAAAGATTTCTGCATCTCCCCATTTTTAGAAGCTGCAGTTACATTGCTGACTCTGTTGCTCGGTGTGAGGACTTTACAGTAAAGGAGAACTGGACTTCTTCACATATACTGTGCATCTATTTCACTTTTTCAACCTTCCAGCACTTAGTAAAGCAACATCTGTTATTCTAAACAACAACCAAAGAAGTCCTTTGTTGTTAAGACATGTTTATCATATGTATGGCATGCAACTCTTCCATTCTTTCACTCAGTCTCTAAACTAGAAACACACACTAACATGTTCATGAAGAGAACTATGATTCTCCAATGACAAAGAATAAAAGGGAAAATGCCAGACACTAGAAAAGAAATATAGTTATCTTTTCTACTTATAGAAAGTAGAACTTTAGTAGTACTGGCAGCATATTTTTTTTCAGTTAAAGATTGGCATCCGTAGCTTGTATTCGCTAGCTAATATTTACTATTGGAAAAGTAGATTAACTGACCTGTCAAAGGATTGGTAATTACATTTGATTACAAAAGCTCTTGATCCTCCTCTTGAAGACTGTCCCCAAGTGCTACTGGGAGCACATCAGAAAGAATTTTAATTTGGTCTTATTTCTTCTGTTAGACAAAAAACACCGTAAACTGAATTAGTGCTCTTAGGAACAGCAGGTTATTTGCTATAATACCTTATATGTGCCACTAATCCATCTTTATTTAATGAATATTTCTCCTCATGTGTCTAGAGATATTTACTTACCTTAAAATTCACTAACACATCCTTGATTTTAAAAATTATTTCCAGTTCCACTTGTCGTATTCAGACAAGGAATCCCTAGAGAGGGAGCCTAGAGGTGAATCCCAGCAAGAAGTCTTAAGACGAGCAGCCAAGGATCTTCCTATCTATACACGAACAATGTCTGGAGGTAAATACTGCCTGTTCAGGAGCCCACTGAAGGCAGGTGACTTGATGTGCTTTGCTGCCTGAAGGAAGTGAGAATTTTCAAGTGGTTGGACTGTGGGGAAGAACTGGTTTTCATAGCTCATAAAATAATAAACTGATGAAAGAATTTTGTATATCTAATCAGTGAAAACACAGTAAGCCATTGCAACATCAGATGTTCATGTAACTTTATACTGTTACATTAATTTAGTAAAAAGATTTTTGGAAAGTAAATTGTTGTGTACAATTTATGATTTTAAAACACCTTGCTAAATGTTAGCAAACAAATTTTAAAATAGCTGGTAATATTAACAAACCTCAGAAGCAGCAGTAATAGCTTTTGATTGCATAGATTTCCTTTCTTTCATAAGTAAAAAATAAACATTAATTGCAGATGAATCATTGTCTGTGTATAATATATAACTAGATAGATCACAAAAAGAAACTGTTACTCTTGCACTCACTGGCTGTTCAGCTGCAAGAGCAGAAATTCTTCCATTGATCTTCACCTAATGATAAGTTTGTGAGTGTTTGCTAGCTAACCAAATCCAGAAGGTAACCTGATATAGTGAATTAAAGCTGTCAGAATAATTGCTTAAAACGGCTTTTTGGTTGAATAGTCTTTAATAGTTTTCTGCTCTGGTATGGGTTTTGTAGACTTTTTTTTGTTTGGTTAGTGGTTTTGTAGAGCCGAGTTGCGTTTAGAGGAAAAAGTCCTCAACAGCAAGATTTCAAAAACTGATTTTTTTCAGTTCACTCTTAGATCCTGTATGACAGTACATGCAGAGTGGTTCAGTGTTTGCAGTTGCTTCTGATTGTGCTGAAATGCTCTACTAGGAGTTCTGTTAAGATGGGTTTGTAAGTATTTACTTTTGATCAGACTTCAGGAATCAAAATGTGTAACTCTATCTGATTTTTGAACTTTTTACTTTAGCAATCAGATACTGTGACAGATGCCAACTTGTGAAACCGGATCGTTGCCATCACTGTTCTGTATGCGACAAGTAAGGAAAATATTCTTAATAAATGCTTTTCAAATAAATGTGTCTTTTTTGTGGAAAGAGAAGCTTTTTTTTATTAGATTTTTAAAATTATTTCTAAGGAAGTCTGTAGCTTATTGTACTTTGACTTTTTTGATTCTGACATGGATTAGGTGGTCTTATGCATCCTTTAAATAAAGGCTGAAAATTATGAATTTTAATAAAGAACTTGCCTTAGGAATGTAACCAAAAATACCTGCTTAAAAAAATTTTTTGATTTTTCTGTTAGAATCTGAATAAAGACCATACCTATTTCAATCTAATCATGATGTCACTTACATCTTACCTGAGGTAATAAACTTAATATCCTATTTTTCATTGGATAACTTGAAGATTATTTTTATTTTTAAAAAGGAAACAGCCAAGCAGCCCTCATTTCTCATCGAAGCACTAATGTAAAGGTTTTGTTATGTAACTTGAAAGGAAGGTCGCCTACAGATTCCTCAGAGATCTAATTGCTTTCTTTCCTCAGTTGTTCCTCTCTGTCTCCTCAATTACCAGAGCTGCCTCTACATTTCTTCCCTCTTGCCCCCAGTGACTTAAATCCCCAACTTCAAGAAAAGGGGCTTCCTCAAATGTTGATTTATTCTTAGTTTTTAAGACAGTACCAGATACTCTCAGCTAGTAATGACTCAAACATTGCAACATTATTGTGAGGCAGAAAAGACCATACTGAACAGCAAAATAGCTTTACAGTGAAAGAATAACTGATTTAAGATAGAATCTTGATTGTTCCTGTCTTATAATGCAACCACCATCACATACAACACAATCTCATGTCTGAGTAGGCTAGAAAAAGAGGATGACCTTTGTTGTCCTATGAAATGTGAGTAATATTTACAGAATTTTATTAGAAAATGTTGCAAAATACCTTTAACTTTTTAAAGTCCTTATTTCTCAAAATTCACTTGCTTCAATTATATCTTATTTCTTGTGCACCTTTTATTAATGGAGACTAATTAATTGCAAAAATTATTTTGGATTTTTCACATAAGGTGAGTTCCTCTTAAATGCATATATGTGTATGTATATATTTTATATATAAACTATATCAAATACTTGGAAATATGTTTATTTGCATCACTAAATATATAATTGAGTTAGTCCAGTTCTTAAATTTCTGTTAGAGAATAAACATCAGTTGAGAATTTTATTCAGACTGAGGAACAAAACCTAAAGCTGAAGTTGTAGGTGGGATTTTCTTATATCACTAACCCCTTGACAAAACAAGTGTGTTGGGTAGTTGTAGGTAAACTATATTATGTGAATTTAAATAGCTATCTTTGCTATATGGATTAGATATGTGATAGTACATGTAGGTAATTCTTAATCTGTATTTGACTAATTTAAAAATAACAAACAACTCCTTCTGACCTTTCTTCTGACTCATAACTGGTATTTTTTGATGCTTGGACTTCTGTTTTTTCAAGATGCATTTTGAAAATGGATCATCATTGTCCTTGGTGAGTATACTATATGCTTTCCTTTTCTAATTTTCTGATTTGGTAAAACAAGCATCTGAGAGGTTTATTATGAAGGTGATGTTTTACTATTCCTTGAGGTAGATGCTTATGAATTCATTGGTCTTGCAGAACAGATGGAATTATTTGCTTATCTCCTCTTTTCCTTCTTACGAAATGTAAAGAGAAGTTTATATATTGTTTGTTTTAGACCTTTGGTAGCTCTTTATTTCTACAGTTTAGATAAGGCAGACTTCTAGTCAGTAAGAAAAGGAAATTCTGTTAAGGATTATATCTTTTCTTCAGGGTTTTTTGAATCTGAGTATTATTGTGGCTTAGTTACATTGAATGATGAATTTTACCCCAGCTTAAAAACAAAACAGGAAGAGCTATGCCTTTTCCCCTAGAGCTCTCAGGACAGCTCTTTAGTTGTAGTGAATTTTTTTGTTTTCTCTTTTTTATTCTCTTCCACCTTGCTCCTTTCCTTGCTCTGTGGCCATACTAGCCTGCACAGTGTTTATTTTCCTGGCTTTTTTCAGCAGCCCTTGAAACCAGTGGATAGGCAGGATGTGTAGTTAGTTTTATTTCAGCTTGGCACGTATCCTGCGGAAGTCATTAAAGGTAACTTTTTAGTAGCAGGAATTGTCCAAGTTATCAGGATTGACTGTTAGGTGGCCGTTCTTCAGCACATTTAAACCCACCAAAGAAGAATGTCCTGCGTTGAACAAGTTAATACAAGGTGTTCCCAGAAGCTGTTTTGACCTTAAGCCAGATTCTTGGGCAGAGGACAGTGTGCTGGGGATGGAAGCGTGCTAGGGAAGCTTCTGCTGTTCTAGTTTTGACTAGAGCCTCTGACATAATGCAGTATGATTTTTAATAATCTCCTCTTATTTTGCAGTTGCATGTTAGATGCAGCTGCTAGAAAAACTTGGCTTGATATAGTGCAGAGGTGATTTCTACATATTTTTGCTACAGGGATATTGGTGTGTGAAACTTGGAGATGCTTAGTCTTAGGAGTGTGTTTCTTTGAAAACACAACCAACCCACCAACACCCCCCTTCCCAACAGACTTTGAATGTTGAACAAAGTTTGTTTGTTTGTTTAAACTATAGGAAGAGAAGCTAATTCTTGTACCATGATAAAACTATTCCTCTAGTCACACTATCTAACCACGTACTTTTCATAAGCTTTATGGTCTATGTTGGGATGTTTTGAGGTTTTCGTGTATTATCCTAAGGAAGAACACATCCTTTAGGTAAACTTAAATTTCAGAATAAAAACTGCTGCATCAAATAAAAAATCATAAACTGAGCACTTAATCGTTAGGTTAAGTTAGATATCATTTTTACTGCCCTTTTATATAACTAGAGCATAGTCTTTTAGAAAAATAAATTCCAATTTCCTCCCACTAGTGTTTGCTTACTTTACCTATTGCAGACTCTTCATATCCAAACGTCACAAACATACCAATTTGAGAGTTTATACACTGCTCATCATTTTTGATCTAATAAGCAATGAGCGCAAACGGGCAAGGTAGAGATGGAGTATGCACTTGAAGGACATAACACTTTTAATAGAGAATTATCTGTCTTGTCCAGAAGTGGACTGAGAAAAGATGTATTATTTTATTTTATATTTATGTTGAATAGATGTCCACAGTTCCTTGTTCAGCCTGAAAAACTAACTCTGTGAAAGTGATGAGTGACTTTGAAATACTGTGTAGATTAAGTTGCAAAGTGAGAGTGACTACATGTTAAGACCAATTGATTTCTTTTTTTTTCTTTTCCCTCTCTGAAACCTCTTCTGGAAAAATTTTCCATTCATAGCCAGCTGATGAACATGAAAAATTTATTACTACTTTTCCTTTGCTGATTCTTGGGCTTTCTAGTGTCTCTGATTAGTAAGTGACACAATAACGACAAGGCTCTCAAGTTCTCTTTTGCTGGTGTGTGTTTCTTAAGCTGGCTTTGTTCTGATGGCTGAGTGATTGAACAGTGTCAGCATTGTACAAACCTAGTGCTGATCAAGTTTCCTTTAAAGACCTGTGTTTAGAGGTTCCTAGGGAAAGCTCATCTGATCTATTTTACCAACAAGAGTAATGGCGCAAATCAGCATAATGAGTAAGTTGTAGCCCCCTTAAAAACATTTTTAAAAAATGCTGTTTGCATTTTCTGTTGAATTTTTTCAACAGAATCTGGGAGCAGATTTGGTGGAGAGGAGGAGGAAAGAACTTGTGTAGTGCTTAGAAAGAACAGGGAAACTGTTATGGGTATTATTATTTTAATATTCTACTAAGAGAAGGATTTGGGGGGAGAGAACCTTTTCTGCTTTCGGAGGCCTTATTTTGGCTCTAGCTTCTGTGCTAACAGAAGTGCTATAATGAATAGAAATTCTTAATGCGTATTGCCTTCTAGCTACTCTGAAAGATTTAAGTGATGCAGAAATAAAGTATTAGTGACTTCTAGGCTAGTGCTTGTGATACTCATATTGTAGATGGAGCTGCAGGCAGGAATATAATGGCTTGAGGCACCACTAAAAAAGTATAGTATATATATAGGAACTCAACTACTAACAAGACGCATACCTTAGGAATCATGTGAAACACATTTCCATTGTCTTTTGAGTTATCAAAGAAGAATTTAACGTGTCGTTAATTCTGTGTTGCTTTCTGTTAGCTGAGTTGCATCAACTTATGTGCCTTGTAAGTTATATTTTTGCCTTGCATTTTCAGTAAACTCACTCTTGAGCTGGCAGGAATAGCTCTTTATTTTCATACTTCCAATTTAAGCATTTTAAATGTTATTTATAAAACAAATTGCTAATTAGTAAGTTCTTCTGAATAAATATTTTATTGTAATAAAACTATTTAGCAGTTGTCTATCTGTTTATCACTTTTAAATCTTCAAAAATGTTAGACTTTAGATATAAACTCTGTTCGATTTTTATGATTTGATACTGCATGTTCAAGCAGTACAATTGTAAAACCTTGGTTTTAACTTTCTTTTCAATCTTTTGATGAATATTCTCTTCCAATGAGAACTCCTCAGTTGGGGGCTTTGTCAAAACTTAGAGGAGGGAGATAATTTCTGAAATTTTATTTTATGTATGTACCATATTTAGTAGCACAAAAGAACAACAAGAAGAAAATTTATCTTTGATTCAAGAAATTTCATCTTTGCTGAATAGCATGTCATTTGGTGTTGTTTTTCCTCATACTACGTACATACGGTGTCAAAAATAAAAACTATCATAAATGAAATGCCAAGAAAGTAAAGCAGGCTTATCATAGAAATCATGAGTTTGAATTGCTTGCAGTTTACACAGAATTGCTAACTTTGACTTATATAATGAGAAAAACACTTCACTGTAGGGAATGGTAAACATGCATTTCAATAACAATCATGAAGAGCTTGGAAACATTTGTTGTGCTTTTTTTAAAAAAAATAGATCAATATCTTATGAATTCTACTTTAAATGTAGTTAATATAGATGCTTAACTATTGCTTTTTAATTCTCCAAATGGTGATGCTAAATTTAATTTTTATCGAAATGGTAATATTTTATAATAAACTCCATAAATAAGATTAGTGTGCTACAGTGGAAGTTTATTCGATATTTTACAATTTTACCTATTCTGAGTACTATGCATCCTGCCCTTATCAGCACTGTCTCCCTAAATAGTTGCAATAACTTGTACTACATTTCTGCAAGAAACTGAAACTGGGACTCTGCAAGGCTTCTTATGTTTTTGAGAATTATTTTCAATGCATAAGTGCTTTCTTGGGCTCTTAACTGTCTAATTTTTCTGGCAGCAGTGTTATTAAAGTAGTTACTGGGATTTTTTATTTTTCAAACTCTTGTCAAGAATTGTCAAAGTTACTTGTGCAGTGTTAGCTTTGGTTAGCTTCTTAACACAACCAAATGAAAGAGGGAGCTTTCCATGGGCAGCTTTCAAAAAACTTTCATTTGATGTTTTGTATTATATGTTTTATACAGCTCTGAAATCTATAATACTTAAAATATTGATTTTAAAGTGAAGTTACAGTCCTAAATGCACCCTCATTATGTCTATTTGATGGCAGTGTATTCTAGTTGCTAATTGTTATGTGTAAATTTAAATTCTTTAAAAATGGGAAGCAGATAAACTTGAAGTCTATAAAAAGAAATGGTAGAATAAGATTTATCTTAACATTTGGACATGTATTTATATCTTCTTCATCTTTCATTTGCTGTCATGTTGTCAGCGATGTGGAACATTTGCTTCAACAATAATGTTTCCCTGGGGGTTTTTGTTTTGTTTTGTTTGTTTTTTAATACATGAAAATATGTTTAAGGGTCTCTTATGAATACTCTTAAGTATGAGTTTTATGAAAAAGTTTATATTACTATGTAATATGATGAATAATGGAGGATATGAATTAAATGTGACTGCCTTTATTCTCACAAAATTTGATCAATATTCAAAATCTTGGCTTGCAACTCTTCTAGCTGTTGTGTGCAGTATACCTAGTAATAAAACGTAGATACCTAAATCTACCTACAAACTAAAAAAAGGGACTGTAACTGCAGTTCACAGTTATGTTAGGTGTGTCGGGAACAGATTTCTTGCAATAAGCCAAAACTTAATTTCAGTAGGCCGTATGAAGTAGACCTTGTAAAGTTCTTTGGAGTTTTATTGTTGTGGGGATTTTTTGTTTTGTTTTTCTGTCAGAATTACTATACTGATTCAGGAGTAGAAGCTAAATACATTTCAGTAGCTGGGGCAACACAGAGAGGAGGCAAAAGCCTAGTTTACATACTGATACCAACTTTTGTTAGAGTAAATGAGTTTAACTAAACTGGACTAAAACAATGAAAGAAACTTTCTTTACATTGTGTTTTCCTTTTTACTTTTTTTGTTGTTGTTGTCAGGGTGAACAACTGCGTAGGATTCTCCAATTATAAATTTTTTCTTCTCTTCTTGGCTTATTCTCTACTGTACTGCATTTTCATTGCTGCAACAGATTTGCAATATTTTATCAAGTTTTGGACAGTAAGTATGCATCTACATACTGTCTTCAAGCATATGAAGTTATTCCTGTGCAAGAAGTCAGATCTGAGGCTTTATATTGTAATTTAGTATGTCCTAATATAAGGACCAAAGTTCAGCTAATAATTGTAGTCCTCTCTCTCTTCTCTTTTTTTTTTCTGTTTATCACAGTTTATGAAGTTTCACTTATTCTTACTTTATTTTGAAGATGCATGAAACAAGTATGCAATCATTTAGAAAACACAAGTTCCCTTTAAAGTATTTTAGATAGCTTTGACTTATTTTAATAGTATATGATGAAAATGCTTCAAGAAAATCTGTACTGCTGTGATTATTAGATTTTGCAACCTAGGATATTACCTTCTTAGATTTACAACGATATGCTATAGCATAACTATTCTGAGAAGGCTAATTAAGCAAGATAATTGCTCTGAATATAAATCATTCTTCTCTAGAAGTCTCTTCAAAATACATAACTAAGATTGAGATCCAAATTTCAAATTCTTGTTGTCAGTATTTCTACTGTCTCAGGAAAGGGCCAGTTTCTTTAATTTGTATGCTATCAGTAGCCTTGGCCAACTGTACAAAACTTTTCAGGCTCTTGCTGCATAGTATGTCTGTGTCTGCATTGAATTGAATTTGGTTGAATAGAGAGGATTGCTAAAATCAAGTTAACCAGTTATTTTCCCAATTCTAACAACGTAATTCTCCATTCTTTTTAGAATGGCCTTCCTGATACTCAAGCCAAGTTCCACATCATGTTTTTATTCTTTGCTGCAGCCATGTTTTCTGTCAGTCTGTCTTCTCTCTTTGGGTATCATTGTTGGCTTGTTAGCAAGAATAAGTCTACATTAGGTAAGCAAATTTAATGCTTCTATGCTTGATAGCAAAAATAAATAATAAATATATATTATATGTATGCAAGTAATGGAAAAAAAAAAAGGGCACTGTAATATGTATTCCTGTGTCCTTGGATCCTGGTTAGAAAAACCTGAATCTAGCAGTGTTCAGTACTGATTGCCCAGTTCCGCTGCTCCCCAGAAATTTTGGCTTTTTTGTGCCCTGCCTCAAAGTGCCAAGCCGTTAATGAACTTAATCTCTCCTCCCAACTTCACTTCTCTGTAGCTCGTTAACAGAAATGGAACACATTTTTAAAAAAATAAGATCACTTGGTAATAAATACAAGATACACTAATACATGCTTGCACAACTGCTCCTTACTTGGCATTCCCAGGCTTCCGATGCCATCTCAGCGTCCTCTGATGTGATGTCTCAATCAGGGCAGTGACTGCAGCAGTTCCTTCCTATCCTTATATTGTATACTAGCATCTTGTACCAACCTCCTTGTCCCTTAACCACACCTCCCGCTTCCACTTCAGTTAGAATTTTTTTAAAAGCACTGAAAAGCATTCCAAAAATTTACCTACACTGAAAAAAAAAAAAAAAAAAAAAAAAAAAAACTAATATTGTTATTTTTGATCAACATGAGTGAGGAAAAAGAGTTAATGTCAGAAAATAACTTGATCCAGAAGATCAGATTTTAAAGCAGTGCTTCTATATTTAGTAGTAAGTGAACCCAGAGTTCTAAAAGGCAATTTCATAGTTGCAACTCCTGGCTGTCACATAATCATAGATGCATAAAAAGGGTTCTGTGTTATGAGTGGATTTTTAAAGCCTCAAAGATGGCCCTGTGCCTTTACTTTGGGAATGTTTATAACTGTATTTAATAGCAATGTTAAGCCAGGATTTCTTATTATACCAATGAATATTTGTCTGGTCACAGGTCTGGAAAAAAGAGGAGCAAAAATTTCTTTGTGCCTGTCCTTTACCATATCCTGGACTGTAATAATAGCAATTTGCTGATATGTTTTTCAAAACATCTAGATCACTAAATGCTTTTCTCTTGATATAAGATAGCTTAGACTAAGCAAGTGAGAATGCTGTTTTTTGGGTCCCCCCCAATTCTTCTGGACTCTACTGTGTTTCCATCATTATTGGAAAACTTCGTATATATAATCATTGAAGGAAAGTTTGCTTACTTCAAGGCTTCTCTAGAGTTTGTATGTTCATTTGGAATTCTGAAAAATTGGACATTAACTTATAGATTAGTAACAGAAGATGTCATTCCAACTAGTTGTAAGTGGAGAAAAAAGTTTTATTAATGATGTTTAAAGTAATTGAATATTCTGTTTATAAACTGTTACCAGCTTTAGTGCACATGTAAGTATAGAAATATTTATTTAATGGTAACTGGTAGTATACTTCTAATTCACTTTACATTTTAAAAAATAGTTAAATTTCACACAGTTAATATACCATATTTTCTGTATACATAGTCTACTCAGAGATGCATTTGTATCTCCTTTTCATTTTACTTTGCGGAGTAACTCCTCATATCAGGCTCTGCACATGCAACAGTTTGGTAATTAAACTATGATAGCTTTAAATGTGGCTGTGCTTAAATGATACTAGGAGAGGTTTTCCTAGCCTAACATGGACGTCTAAAAGGATGTCTCTGTTTTCTTTTGCCCCTTTTATAAAACACCTTATAACTAATGCATACCTACACTTTGAAGGTTGTTTTCTGCGTGATGCCAGAAGGGCTTGTGTAAGCTGTGCAGTCAGTATATCAGGACATGGTTTCCCTACTATGTACAGTCAATTAAGGGAATTAAACGGCTGTCACTTGTTCAAAAGTGAACGAGTTTTCTGCTTCTGACACTGTGCAACACTTGAAGCTATTTTTAGCTGTCTTCTCCATACATTTGGATTGGACATCCATGGGGAATTATCTCGGTCTGTGAGTAAAGTGCTTTCTGTATGTAGCTGTAAAAATATAGAATGTTTTCATACCCCAGGTACAAAAAGCTGGTTTTACTACTGGAGTAGGTTAAGTTTAGGTAGCAGACCATTTGTGTAGTTTTTTCTTTCTGAAGAAAACTGTGTTGTAGTCGTGTGGTGAAATCTTCATAAAACATACCAGGCTTTCCTAAAAAGTAAGTCTCTCACTCTTTCTGGCCTTGATTGAGAAAGAGGATAGAGGGCAAGACTTCCACCCTTCCTTAGCCACAGGACTTCCTCTGCAAATGTAGTGTACCAGTAATTTGGGATTTTGTGAGTGACCCAACTTTCAGTTGTTTATGCCATAAAGCATTTCCTCTTGGATGATGATTTCATCAGTGCAATTGTTTAAATACTGTTGTGAAACTGAAATGTGTTATCTTGCAAGGAAATGTGATGCAAACTTTCTTTTTTTTAAGAGGTGTTCAGAGCTCCCATATTTCGTCATAGAACAGACAAGAATGGTTTTAGTTTGGGCTTCAGCAAAAATCTAAGGCAGGTGTTTGGTGATGAGAAGAAATACTGGTTGCTGCCTGTGTTTTCAAGGTATGTGTTAAGTTTTGATTGCTTCATTTGATGCATTATCAGGAGCCACAAACATTCATTTTGGTTTGATTTTTGTTTAAGTTTTCTGAAATAAGAAATGGTAAAATTCACTTTAAAAAAGTCATACAGAGCATTTTTATAAGTGCAACACTAATTCTGAATTTTTCAGTCTAGGGGATGGTTGCTCCTTCCCAACTTGCCTTGTTAATCAAGATCCTGAGCAAGCTTCCACACCTGGTGGTCTTAATTCAACATCTAAAAAGTAATCTTATGCTTATTGTTACATATTTCAGATAGCTGATATTCTGTTGTTCTAGTGCACATATAAATGGAACCATATATAACATATCTAAAAGTGGTAAGCAAATGAAGAGTTTCCTGTTAAGAAATAAAATAACATTTAAAACAGCTAAGTAAGCTGTCATTCAGCTAAGGCTGCCTGAATAGTTTCAGTAACACCTTGTTCTGCATACATAGGAGATAGTTGATCAGTCTGTCTGGACCTATTTGCATTACTTTGAGAGGCTTTAGGGGGAAGCCTGTTTCTTTATATTTGGTAAAAGATACTTTGCTTAAGAGAATCTCGGGCCTCAACTGCTGTGTGTGGCAGGGAGTTCTGAAGTGGGGAGTGGGAATGAAGCTGCATGTAAAATCCCTGTGTTTTGCTTCTGCTGATAATAGGAGACATTTTCTTAAATATTAAATTTAATATCTTCCTCTTTCACAGCCATAGTATCCTTAAAGCATGAAAAGTGCACAGAATTTCAGCTAGTTATTTATTGACAGACAAGAAATATCCAGCTGGAGCATGTTTTAAGTCTTATACTAGTAATTTAGGCATGTATTTATACTGTTGCAAGTCCATGCACGATGATGGGATGGTGCAGGGAAAGTGAACCATAACCTAGATTAGACAAGAGATTTCAGAGATGTTCTCTTCACTCTTTGTGTCAGATTTGTTGTATTGGAGGAGAACATATGTAGAGTGTATTTGAAATTAAATTTTATTAATTTATAGTATCTGCTGAAAACAAGAATGATTTCACAGCTCTACATTAAAGAAAGAGTTCTTTTTTAGATTGCATTTGCACTTTTGACAACTAAAATGTAGCATTTGTAGTGATAAAAGTTTAGTGATTCATGAGAAAATAAACAAGATAAGATGTAGAAAATATTGCATATGGCACAGTGTTTGAAATGTGAAGTAAGACAATGTGAAATTACCAAAGTTCACTTCCATGTTTTTTCAATCATGTTACAGTGAGAATCACCTGTTTCCTGCAAAGCCGTTACGTGATTCCCAGAGCCACCTTCTTACTGATACACAGTCTTGGTTAGAAATTAGTGCAAAGGCTGAAAAGGGCAAAGTTGGTAAGGAGTTATTTATGCTGTAGTAATTAATTTTGTAATAAATTATTTTTAGAGAATATTAGAGAATATAGTGTAAAAATGACAGAGGTGACTTGGTTTGTATTCCTGAATCAAAATTGTTTCCATAGAGCTGTGCCACTAAACTTATCATTCTAATGTATGTTTGTAAAAAGTTCCATTTATGAAGCTGCCATGTCCTTCCAAGTTACTGGAAAACATGACTAAGAGATATTGAGCACAGTAATACAAGTAGATGCTAATTGTCTGTCTGACTCAGTGTGATATTTTTTGGGGGGAGAGAAGTTACTTATATCAAATATGACAGTATCCTGTTGCAACTAGTGAAAAGCTGTGTAATAGACATATGACAGGAATAGACTTAATAGTGGAACAAAATTAAGACAGTTGATAATTAAAGGCTGTATTGTTTTCTAAAAATGACATGGCAACTTTTTAATTTAAAAGTACTAACTTTCTGTCTTTAAAGGTATGAGCAATCCTGCATTAACCATGGAAAATGAAACCTAGTTTTTCTTAAAAGAAACATCTGAATACTGAAAAAAAGGTATGTTACGTTTTATACGCTTATAATCTGCTATTCCATAACTACTTTCCACTTGAACAGTGCACAAAAGATGTTTTCTTTTCCTTTTTAATTTTGTTACCGTGAGGTAGTAGCACATAAATTTATGATTTTAAACTAAACCTCTGATTTCTTCTTTTCTTTATGGGTCATGTTTTCAAAGTATTATTTAATTTTTATTACCTATATAGATGCTTCTGGGGTATCTACAAGCTGTGATGATACTGACTGAAATGGGTTATATGAGTCTAAAATGTGGGTGTTGAATGCAATTAAAGAGCTGAGAAATGAAACTTTCAGCTGGCATCAGCAATTTTTACTGTTCTACGTAGCTGTTTTTCAATAATCTAACTCTCATTTCTAACCCTTCTTTCAAAATGTAAACTGGCATGCCTGTGCCCTTTTGAATCAATCAGTTGCTTCAACAAAACAATAGCTTCTGGGAAAGAATAAATTATTCAACTTCTATTAGTTTCATGTCTTTTACACGTCATCGCTACTCAAGTGGTGGTGTTCTTGAGCAAAGCAATCAAAGAATAAAGCACTGAAGACAAAAACTTACAGAAATAAAAATACCTCCCTCACCCCCCAAACAGATCTTTGGATCAAATTATGAAATGTTACAGATATACCATTAATTACAATTATCTTTGTCGTGTTTGAGGCTCTTCTTTCAAAGCTCTAATACATAATTTATTTAACAACTTGTTAACCTTAATCTTTCTTTGAACAGTGTGTACATTTCCTTGAAACTCTGTTGTTTAAATTATTTTGAATGTCAAATTTCTGGTCTGGGGATTGTTCTTAAGACACAAACTGTGAAATAAATTTTTTCAAAAAGTATCTTACTTGATAAACAACTAGCTTGGGAAAGTAATAATTAGATTTATATTTGCGGTCTGATTTCCTCACACACACATTTAAAATAAAAGAGAGACTACCTTCAGAGGAGGTTAAGTGTTCCAAAGAGCAAGTATAAAGCCACCTAAAGAAAGAGGGGCCTGGAAATCAGCTTTGTCTCAGACCAATGTGGGCACAACTTGAAAGAGCTGAGGAGAGAGAGGTTCTGTGGCATGAGCTTGTACCCTTAGCTGTGTCTGAGACTTCTGTGTGGCACTTGGAACTCTTCCTGGAGATGTAACAAAAAGTGCTACGTTACTCTGTGTGTGCATACACATAGCTGACATACAGCTGCTGGAATAAGAGTCCTTGTCTGAAAATGTTCTTACAGTGTTTTTTCTGGGACTAGCTTGCATTTAACTTTATTCCTTTGTTGTCAATGTTTGAGTTATATTATCTCCTGGGCAGTGAATAGGATATTCTATTAAAGATGCTGAATCACGATAACAAAATCAACTAATCTCTCAAAAGCATCTTTACCTGTAAGTATTGCTCACTTGATTTTATAATGTCCAGTGGCCAATTTGCTTTGTGGTCAGTTTTTAGTCATGTGACGTGGATTATTAACATAACTGTGAAGTTAAGTCTCACGTGCTGCTGTTCTTTAGTGGTGTGTATGATTTTTATTCAGCTCTCATTTGCCATCTCCTTTAAGACTTGTTGCAATAATGCCATGTTAAGTATTCTTCATTTCTAAAACATTTTTTGCTAATTTATGTTCTGTTCCAGTTCAAGAAAAAGCAGTTGTTGGAAGGAGAATATATATTCTTCCAAAAATCAGCCCTACTGGCCAACTGTTCCTGTCTGCTCTTGTGTGGATGTGCTCAGAAAATAAACTGACAGATAATTAGCTGTCTCCATATCGCTGCTTGAAACATGAAACAAGACATACTACTTTTGAACCATAGAAAGAATGTGTCAGCTTAAAATTATTGTCTTTGAATGCTAAAAGATGATTCTGAGTATTAAGAAATGAAGAAAGGGGGCTGAGGGTTATTCTGCAAATTCTATGGCTGGTTTTACTTTGATGTACAGCACAAGGAAAATGCGACCTTCTGACGTATCAGTCCATGTTCTTGCCTTGGTTTTGAGAATTCACCTGTTAATTCAAATTGCTGCGAGTGGCTTAAAAAACAAATTTTTGCACTACTGGCTTTATGGAGTGAGAGAACAATCAATGTTGATGATGAATGAGTGAGTGGTGTGGTAGACTGTATTTTGTTTTGCATACTTGATAAGCTATTTTTGAAGGTAAGCCAACCTGAGTGAAGTATCAGACTATATCTGGAACATGTTTGGAAAGCATATTTGCAAAGGCTCCCTCTTCTCTCAGATATGCACCACCAATAGATTGCAGAGTTATGGAAGGGGAAAAAAACTCCTGCGTTGATTGAGTACTATAGCTACAGTCAGTCACTTGTAAGCAGAACGATATAAAGATCGCATACAGATGGCTAGTATAAATGAACCTGGCCAACTGGGGATTTTGAGGAAAGCTGCACAGGGAAGCCCCATGAAAGAGGGATTTTATTGTCCCATTTGGAGTCCTTATCCCTGCAGGGAAAGGAATGTTGGCATCTCACTTTGATTCAAAAAGGCTTTGAACCAACCTGTGCTCGTGAGGGGCGCTATCCTACAAAATCCTAGTTTGCTTATTCAATAATTGTCTTATTTCTTTTCTCAGTTGTTCATTAAGACACTTCATTTCTTATTGCATAACACAAGAAATATTAAGTACGATCAAGGAGATTTATTATCATAACTTGTGATATTTACATTTATAGGACAATGGACATTTGTTGGTAATACCAAAAAGCCAAACTGTTGCATATGGGAAACCTCTTTAAATTAAGTAAGTTAGGCGCTATCGGCTCTCTTAAGATCAAAGTCTACCAGCCAGATAATAAAAGATACATTATAAACTTTCAAAGTCAAGGAAGTTTCAGCAACACAAATCAGTTTGTCTTGTGCCTTCCATATACACTATGTTTATGGTATCACAGTGTTTACATTTAAATGCAAAGTAATTGTGTTAAGAAAACAACTTTAGGAGGAACTTAGTTACACTTTTGATGTGACTGGATAAGAAAACTAGTCTAAAAAAAAAACAAAACAAAAACAAAACCTTTCGACTAAGCTCAGTTTAATTGATGCAGAAAAGTACTTCTGTTCTCAAAACTGAATTACCTACCAGTCTGGTTCACAACGGAGATTCCAGTTGTTTGTTATGGAATAGCAAACCCATTTAGAAAACTGGCACAGTGATTAAGTGACAGTTTTCAGAAAGCAAAAAAATCTTATCGCTAACTCTTCTACAGGCAGGTAACTTTAAAATCTTTTTTTTCCTAAATTTAAGTGAAGTGATGATAGAACATATCTGAAACACAAACGTGGCTTTTTTTTTTTTCCTAGTGGGCAAAAATGTATTGGTTTTAACTTTTCTTTTCAGCTTAAAATTTTACCAGCCTGCAAACATCGATTTCTTGCCAGAAGTGCCAGAGTATGAATTCTTTGATGTTGAACACTTTTAAACTAGCATGAAGTAGCATACAGTTTACATGATGCAACCATCTAGCAACCAAAAGTTTTTTGTAACTGTTTATTCAATGCCATTCTGTCAGCTTCCTTTGTATCAGTGGTTATTTAAAGACTAACTTGTCAAGGAATAAGGGGGAGAGGGGAAATACATTTTTAATGCTTAATTCTCTTATCTGTTTAGTCTTGGTTTTACATGGTTATTTGGGGGAGGTTTGTCATTGGAGCATGCATTTAAAATTACTGTAGAGTTGAAATTCAGCTTTAATATAACTTGTTCCATATTTTTACACAAAGACTAAGTTCAGATATCCTCCCCAGTGAAATTCATAGTGGAAAGAGATCTCTCTCAACTATAGATCTTGTACTTGGCTTTCCATGGGAAGGAAATCCCTGTCTGTGCCCAGGAGCTCTGGGAGTTCTTGGTAAGAACTGGGATCTATGTAGAGGAAGGACAAGCATGAGGATATGGAATAAAGAGATACACATCTCAACATCTCGGAAGTCATGTTTAGAAAGCACAATAGCCCTAAACAATCTGCAGTTTTGATGTAGCCAGAGGCTGTCTCTCTCTAGCAGAAAACTGATGGAGTCATAGTGTTGGAAACATGCTAATGAAAGGCCAGAACAGGGAAAGAAAGAAACTGAGGTAGCTCAGGTGCAAATGTTTGATGTAGCTGGTCTAGAGGACAATAGCTGCACCTGAGCTCGGTATGGCCATGAGCCATGCTTGGAAGAGCAATGTCAGCAGCTTTTCAGGGTTGCTGGCAGTTCTGTCAGTATACAGTAAAAGTGAGCTCATCATGCTGAAAGTTACAGTTTCTGATTTGACTCTATTCTTGGCTTTAAGCTCCCAAACACTTTGTGAATAGAAGTGAAAAACTGTCTTTTGGACGTGGGAGAATTTCTAAAGAGGTGATGGAAGCAAGAATGCAGTGTTATTGGTTGTCAGCTTACACTGTTCTTTATATTCTTGCTAGGCACTTTACTACAGCCTTATGTGTAATTTCTGTAAGTCTTTTTTTTTTTTTTAAAAAAAAGAAAGACTGCTTTATACTTAACTGTACAGTTAATCTTTACTAATCTACTTTTTGCTAAATATAGCCCTGATATTTGTCTAAAGCACCCCTGCGTTTCGAGCTTCAGTGGAAATTGGATGAGTTCTACAGACTCCTTAGGTGGGCCTGAGTCCCTGATGATGGCAGAGTTTAATTTATTTTGTATACATGTAAACAGTCATATGAATCACTAGCCGCTCAGGTCTGTGCAACAAGCTTCCTCGATCTGTAGGTTAGAACAATCCAATACATGTCGGCTTCAGAAGTAGTCCATGCACATTCTGGATCAACTAATGTACTGAAGTGATGTAATTCTACAAGTCATCACACAGAGCTATTTTTGTTAAGAGAACAAAACATCTAAGATAATAGGGGGGAACTCCTTGCATTAAGCTATTTACTAACAGACACCAGACAACTGCTGTTATGCACTTTAAGTCTTTAACTCAAAAAAAAAACCTGTCCATCTTAAGTTGTAGATTTAAAACTCTTACACAGTCTACAACTGTGGGCAGGTAACTAGTGAAACACTCGATTTTTCTTTCAACTGCGTACTTTACTACTAATCAGGGTCTTCAAGCAAAACTTCAGGATGGCTGGAAAAAGCAAGCTTGATCTGAAGTGTCTGTTTTCATGCACAGTATTGAATTTCTTTAACTGTTTTGTTGGTTCTAAACTGAGACTGAAATATATAGTTCTTGCCCTGATTCAATTTACTAGTATGTTGGATAAGGGGAAAAAATGTTTCCATATATCTTTAGTGTACAACTTTGCCACTTGTTAATGTATTGCTCACATAAATAAATGTTTCACATTCAGCAAATCATGTACAGAGTAGTCTTTACCTGGTACTTTTGGTTTTCACTGACAGTGTACCAGTTATACTAAATGTCAGCACCCCCCACCCATTCCCCCGCAGCTTTCCAGACATCTTGACTTTTCCAGGCATGTTCTCCTTCCCCAGTTTACCTGCTTGTTCCATCGCACCCCACACTGCAGGACGGGCTGTTGTCTGAGAGGCATTGCCTGTACTCAAGCTGCCGGAGCACATGCAGCCCTTGAACAACTGCACTTTGGATACTGTGAACAGGCAAAAAGGTAGGTGTGGGTTAGGCAGGAGCTGGATCTTCTTCCTGGAGGTTTGTCCTCTCTGGGGGTTCCTAAGCCCTTGTTACTTTAGGGAATCAAGGAGCCATAAAGACACAGTGCGTTGGGCACCTGGGCTGTCCTTGTAGCAGAAGAATTGTGCCTCTGTACGCAGCTCACCTTGAGCGCTATCGCCAGTCCCTCCTATGCCAGATTCTCTTTTCCACCTGACTCCCCTTCTCTTAATTTTGCTAACAGAGATCCACCTCTGGTGCTGAGAGAAATTAATTACAGTCTACTCAGGGCCTCTTAAAAGAAAAAAAGAAAATGCAGGAATACTTGTGTAAAGTAGAGCCTGTGACTAGCTGAGATTAAAGTAACTCTCGCCTGTTACACACAATTCAGACATGCCCTGTAGTAGATAAAACTTTTTTTCCACTGTTTCTACAGAAGTGTGGATTTCTTGATTAAAACCCTTCTATAAATATCTGTATTGAACCATAAGCAAAAAACGTTCAAGCTAATGAAAGTACTAAAACTGGAAAAAAATCCCAATTTATCGTGTGTGTATATATATATATATATATGATAAACTATATATAATGAGACTAATCTATCCTCCAATACCATAATTTAAAAAATTAAAAAAAAAAAAAAAAAGCAACACCGCAACACCCACCCGCAAAGCCAAAACCTCAACATATTTGTTAAACCATACGGATGAGGGTGTCTTGTGCCACATGCGCCTAGCACTTTTTCATCAGTGACTTGGAAAGAGGACAGGAAAAGCAGCAACAGCTGCCTTTCAGGGTAACATTTTGAGCAATCATCAAACTTGACTTAACATAAGGAAAGCTTTGCCTACTTTACAGTTTTTCAGTAGCCTTCCCCCTCCTTAAAAAAAAAAAGAAAAGAAAAAAGAAAAAAGAAAAGAAAAAATTCCAAGCATCATTTTTCTTCCCACTTCTTTCAAGGTTTCATTCTGGATAGGCAACTCCTTCATTCCTCAAAGTTATCCTAATGGCACCCAACACTGAAGTTCAAGAACTTAACCTGAAGTCTGACTTCATAGTTTCCAGCATTTGAGGCAATGAGTAACTGCTTTAGGCCAGATCACGGGCGTGCGGTCTCAAGCAGGTGGGCCCAACAGTTCCCTTGTAGCAGTTGGAAGTGTGTGCCATAAGCCACAGCCCCTTTTCCCCTCCAGCATGCTCACAGCCTGACTGACTGGTGTATCTGGAACAGAACCAACACTTCCTGACAGCCACCATTTGGTGTAAACTTTTTCCTTTTTTCTCCTGAAAACAGAAAAATTCTTAGTTCATGTAAAAAAACCTGTTTGCTTATAAAGGCAAGATACACTCAGTATATAAACTCTTTGTTACAGCCTGAACAGTAGGAACCTATGACCAGTTATTTTCCATATGAACTCAGAGATTAAACTGAACAGTAGTTCAAACAGATGCTGGCACAGCACACAGACAGAATCAGTAGCTTAGTGCTGGCATAAGCACACAAGCCATTAACCTTGTTATTAAACCCCACCATCGATACAACAGCAGCTCTGCTGCATACAGAGGGACAAGAATGAAGGGGGAGAAGAGGAGCTTGCAAAGCTCACCTGTTAAGCAGTGCAAGGTAAATAAAAGCTACTGTCAACAATTTTTGTTTTAACAAAACACTGTTCCAGATGGTAAGGTGGCAAGTGCAACCGCAGCTCTGAATTGCTATCCTGTAAAATATAGGATATGCTCTCTGCAATGCAGCACAACCCTCCAAATTCAGCTGATTTTGATTATTCCTTCCCAGAGAAGGCTTCCCCTCCCTCCATCTCTGTCCTCTATTTTACCCAATACTCTTAAATGAAGCAAGTATTTCATGAGAACAGGAAGCAAATTCTCCTCCTTCAGCAGAGGCTAAGAAAACAGGTCTCACCAGCAACCATCATTGGCAGGAAAAAGGATGAGAAAAGGCTCTGAAAAAAATACAACAGTGCTCTGAAATCATAGTTACATTTGCAGCAATGAACACAATTCATTCTCAGTCCAAGGTAGGCAAAATAACTGCAAGAGCATCCTCCTCATTCTTCACTATACCTGCTTAGGCACCATGGAAGAAAACACCAAAATAAATCTCCAAAATAAAGCCACAATTGAGTTTAGGTTATACCAGAAAAAAAGCTTCATGTTATGAATGGGAAAGTATACTGAGACAATCTATGAGTTCTACTCTATGTAAAATCAAGTTTTATTTTTAAGATTTGGCTCAAACTTGCTACAAATGTTGTTGGCTGCTTTTGGCTTTCTCTGTCATCACTGACTTGCTGATAGATAAAAATCTTAAATCTATTTTATTTAAAAAATAGTTAGCATAATCATTTTACAAGTTAACAAATTGCACTGAACCCAGGCCATCCTAAATCAAAATCATGTGACTATTAAACAGTAGGTGTTTCCTGGGAAATCCCTAAAACCTGATTCACTGTAACTTTTTCAGCCAGTTCAGGTTAGCTGAGTTTAAGCTTGAGATACCAACTGAAGTTTAAAACACAAGACACAGTAAAGCATGTTGTCAAGTAAAAGTCATGCTTGAGAAAGTGAAAAAATTAGGACACCAAAAAAAAAAAAAATTATTTACTCCCAGGAAGCTTGATTGAAATTGAGATGCTTGGGTTCAATTGTTTTTCTTTGTTTGAACAATACATTGGTTAATATGTAGCACACTTCAAAAAAAAAAAAAAATCCAACATAATCTAGACTTTTTTTTAAAAAAAAAAAAAAAAGATATAGTTTCATTCATTTTGCTTATTGGTTTACTTAGCCCTTCACCCATTTTTCTAAGTGGCAGCAAAAGAGAGGAACTACCCAGAAGAGTTTCATGGAGCTAAACAAGCACTACCACTCAAGAAGACTGAATGTTCAACTAACAGGATTAAATGCAAGATTTCTCCAGCACTAACACAAGATAGGAAATTTTATTTAGAACTATTAAATGAAAAAATTATAAAAAAATTGTATCATCTGCCCTTGGCTTTCTATGAGAAGAACATCTTAAAAGATAAGTTTGATTCTGTAACCGTTGTTCTGAGGTAAACCCTTTTTATCATCACTGCTGAACAACTAACAGAAATGCAACAGCAAGAGTCAGTTAAGTGGATTTATGGCCATACAAGCAGCACACCTGTTTCAGCAAGCTTCTCCCACTGTGCCTAATCATCCTCTTAAGTTATTCACTTGCTCCTCTCTGCAACTGCAATTGCTTAGGCTTCCACACTTCAAGCAATACTAGCTGAATTACCTTTGACAAAGTAATTTTAAATTAATCAAAAAATAGAGTGACAACAACTTTGCTTCTCCAAGGTACATTGTCACCTTTTGTTTAAGGGGCATAAGGTGCCCACTACCTGAAAGCATAACTAGCAAAGTAGAACCAACCATGCATCTGTTCTTTCAGCAAAGCAAGCACAACATGGCAGGAGGGAAAACATATGTGCATGAAGAGAGCAGACCTTCCACGACACAGGCTATCTGCATGAGTTGCATCTTCCAGTCCACACTATCCAACATGAAGTAACAACTCAGTCTTCAAGAGACTGGATGAACTGTTATCTGGGTGACCAACAAGCATTTGCAAGTACTTCATGGCTGCAGGACAGCCATATTCATTCCTCATCTATTTCAGGTTTAAGACTCCAACACAGTCTAGGGAAATCTGCTTTAATATCACAGAATCACACAACAGTTGAGGTTAGAAGGGACCTCTGGAGGCCCCAAGCCTGCTGCTCAAAGCAGGGTCAACTAAGCAGGTTGCTCAAGCTTGCATCCAGTCAGGTTTTGAGTATCTCCAAGCACAGACTCAACCACCTCTTGGGCAACCTGCTCCAGCGTTCAATCACAGTGAGAAGGATTCTTCTCATGTTCAGATGGAACTTCCTGTGTTTCAGTTTGTTCCCATTGTCTCTTGTCCTGTCACTGGGCACCAAAAAAAGGGTCTGCCTCCATTTTCTTCAGTCTTACACATTAGATACTTAGACATATTGATAAGACCCCCTGAGCCTTCTCTTCTCCAGATGGAGCAGTCCCAGCTCTCTCAGCCTTGCCTTGTATGAGAGATGCTCCAGCCCCTTAATCATCTTAATGGCCTTTCACCAGTCTTGTTCCAGAGTATCCACATCTCTTTTGTGCTGGGAAGCCGAGAACTGGACCAAGCACACCACTCACCTCCATGGCTGAGTAAAGGAGAGCCCTCTTGCAATGTGCCTCCTAGTGCAGCCCAGGAGGCTGTTAGCCTTCTTTGCCCAGAGAGCACATTGGTGGTTCACAGTCAACTTGCTGCCTACGAGGACCCCCATGTCCTCCTCTGCAGAGCTGCTTTATGCTGTTTGGCCCTCAGTCTATGGTAGAGGTTGGGGCTATCCCTTCCCAGGACTCAGCACTTTGTTGAACTTCATGAAGTTCCTCTCTGCTTGTTTCTCTAGCCTGTTGAGGTCCCTCCGAATAGCAGCAAAAACATCTGGTGCATCAGCCACTCCTCCCAGTTTTGCATTATCTGGGAACTGGGTCCCATTGTGCAGGTCATTAATGAAGATGTTAAACAGTATTGGCCCTTATGGGATATCACTTGTGAGTGGCCCCCAGCTGGATTTTATGCCACTGACCACAACCTTTGGAGTGCAGCAGTTCAGTCAATCTTCAGTCCCCCTCAGTGACCTTTATCTTGCCCACACTGCATCAGTCTGTCCCTGAGGATGCAACAGGAGACAGTGTCAAAAGCCTTGCTACAGTCACGATAAACAACATCCATCACCTTCCCCTCATCCACTGAGCTACTCATTTCATCATTGAAGGCTATCAGGTTGATCATGAATGATTTCCCCTTCATAAATCCAGGCTATTTGCAATCACCTTCTTGTTCTTAATAATCCTGGAAACCACTTCCAAACGTACCTGCTCCATTGCTTTCCAGGGATCAGCTAGGCTGTAGCTCCCTGGATCCTCCTTCTTGCCCTTCAAAACAGGGTTGACATTTGCTCTTTTCCAGTCCTTAAGCCCCTCTCCCAAACATCATGACCATTCAAAGAAAATCATGAATGGCCTCACCACGACATCAGCCAGCCTCTTCAAAACTCACATGCACATCAGGTCCGAAGAACTTGTGTATGTCCATTTTATTTAGGTGTTCCCTAGCCTGATTCTCCTCCTCTGATGGTAAGTCTTCCTTGTTCCAGGTCTCAGGGCCTAGGATTCCTGAAGGCTGGTCTTCCTTGTAAAGTCCAAGGTGAAGATGACATGTCCTTTTCCACTGGGGCTCCAATTCAGTAACAAGCCCACATTTTCTCTAATCTTCCTTTTACTGCTGATATACCTGTAGAAGTCCTTCTTGCTGCTGCTATGTCCCTCACCAGATTCAACTCCAAATGGGCTTTTGCTTTCTTTAAACCCATCCCTGGATGCTCAGTGTCTCTGTATTCCTTCTGGGTCACCTGTCCCTGCTTACATCTCTTGTAGTCTTTTTTTTTTTTTTTCCATGTTTGAATTAACTCAGAAGCTCCTTGTTCATCAGTGCAGGCTTCCTGACACTTTTGCTTGATTTCCTGCACATGGGAAGAACCATTCTTGAGCTTGGATGAACCAGTCAGATATGATTAGAGAAAATTCTTGGATGTTAAGAGGTTATAGGTCATCCTCAAATTCACAACAGAAAAAGGCTTGGATATTCTAGACCTATTTTTTTCTGTCTCAAGGATCCCTGTTGGCTAGCTTCAATGAGCAGAGATTCATGCTTAAAAATAAGAAAAAAAAGTGACAGAGAACATAATGTTCCTGGAACAGACTTATTTGACTTCCGAAGCCAGAAATGCAAGTGAATTAAAAACAAACAAACAAAAAAAACCAACCCCCCTCCCCAAAAAAAAAATGAAAACCACACAACAGCTTTGATACTACATTTCTTCTAACAAACCAACACAGCAATAGCTTTTAAATGGATTAGGAAGAACACAGCCCTGGAAAGAGGATTCTTGTCTCTGAACAAAAAGGTGTATGTCTAGACAGCAGGAGCTGTGCCTACATATTTGTTTTCACAAAAGCAATTCTGCCCACTTTGGAAACATTTAGATTTTAGAAAACTCTGCAGTTTGCAAGTAACAGTCCTATACATGAGAAGAAAAGCTTTTTTCATAATCGCTACAATTCACTACTTAAATCACTGCTTAATGGAAATGAAATCTAATTTTGCCACAGCAACTGAATGCTGCAGTCTCCCAGCTGTAATCAACTCCATGTACAGTCAGGTCACATCTGATCAGACCAAGCAGGCTCACATGGAATAAAGCGTAATCTTCGTTTCACTCTGGTGACTTCAGAGGACAGCTTTGCTTACAGGAAGGAGACAAAAGAGCAGAACCGCTTGAAGTCAAATAGCCCATGAACGTTTCAGGCTAGGCTTATGAAAACTCAGTCTGGTCCTGCCAGCTGCATGTTCATTAACAGCTAGGACACACAAGATGAGCACCTAGTGCATGCTTTCAGGGTTAGCTTCTTCCAAAGGGAGCCCCAGCTACAGCAGGTTAATGATGTGAAGCAAAGCACAGCATGGGGGATGTCCAGCAGTCACTTCAAAGGCACATCCCAAACCTAACCAAAACTCTACTGTAAACACACATTCAGAAGCCTCTGATGACTTCCTTTGCCCACAACTAAAAAGTTACCTCAAAACAAAAACCCAGAATTCTCATAAAGTCATTTCCTTCAGAGGTTAACCACAGAGAGCTATATCGGTATGCTTTGGGCAAGATTACTAAGATTTTAAACGATGTATCAAACTCCAGGGGTTACTTTGTTACTCCTGCATGCAGAACTAACATCTGAGCTATAGGTGTCAGTGGAACAATACAGGCTGATGGCACAGTAAAAACGCATACCTGTTTTTCCCGCTTAGATATCTTCTCATCAGAGCCAAAGACAGCCAGTGTTAATAAATAAATAAATAAATCATACCACCTTATGATATGAAAAGAAATTACTGCAGAGATTTGGATGCCTCACTAGTAAATTGTACTCGCCACTCTAGCAACTCAGGTCGGTAGGAATGAAGTAACTGGAAGCCTATAAACAGAATTCTGTGCTCCTCTCTCTTAACAGCAATGAACTCATGGTGGAATCAGTCAGGGAGCAGGGAATTAGATAGTTTTACAAACATATGAAAGCGCTATTGTGCTTAAAGGAAACAGTATACAAAATTAAACTGAATATAATATACATTCTAGGAAAAACTTTGCAACAAAAGCACCAGTCTGTAGTTATGTAAGAAAACATTTCTGAAGCCTTTATTTACAAAAGCTTTAAAAACAAATACCCTCTGTTATGCAAATAATTCGTTGTTTTAAAAAGGACCACCCAGTTACACCATTGTAACTCAATGAAAAAAAAAGAATTTTTTGAAGTACAAGGTAAAACAGAATAATTTGGCGAACATTTGGAGATTTTTCTACTATTGATTTCAGTGTAGAACACGCACACACATACGCGCGCGCACACACACAGGCACACAATGTCGCACATTCCATCATTTCAGGCTAGTATTTAGCTATTCAATACCAAAATCCTTCCTGCACAACTGCTCTGTACACATGCTATGCAGGGTTAAGAACTTACTTTAGGGTCCTTTAAAACAATATATCTAAAATATATTGCTAAGATATAATCAAAAATAAACTAGCATTACACTCCTCAGGTAACTTTATTAGCTATAAGTTATTTATATTTTGTTGTTTTACAACAAATCTCTGTAACATCTGTCTTTGTAGCAACTACAAAAAAGCACGATTTAATTGTTCTTCTAATTTAACAATTCAATTAAATAGTATTTTTTCAGATCTTTGGGTTTTATCTTTAACTAAACTGACTTTCAAAAATTATCAAATCAAGTACATAATAAATATGACTTCATAAAAAATATTTGGGGTATACATTACTAGAATAAAAGCTAGGAAGTTAATTAAAGGAAGTGTGCCATTACAAAATTCCTACTGTTCCAATATCCTTCAACTCTCAGCTTAATGGCAAAAATGCTAAAGTCATAGCTGTTCTTTTCCTGAAGGGTGTAAAGCTGGTTTTTCAAACATCTTTCCCCCATCACAGAGCGGTTTTAAAGCAGCAGGCCAACCAGAAGCTGACATGTGCAGGATGTGTTTGATGATGACTGACTACTAGTAAAATAACAGCAGTTATTATGATTTCAGTAGTTGGTTTTGCTTGAACAAATGCAGGTTATGCAGCAAATGACTCATGTTCTACAAGTTGATACCAAGGAAATTCAGAGCGAAGCTGCTGAACTTGGCAAATGATTGTTTTCTAGCAGAGGGCAAAAGGGAAAAAAAAGAAAACTTCAAATAAAGCAGAGGATCTGAGTCAGAGTCACTCTCTAAAGTGCAAATTTGATGGTCCACAATCTTGAATAGCTAAAACGCCTGCATACTGGAAGGGACAGACAAAAATGGGGAAGTTGGTTATAATCAGTGCTAATTAATTTGGAGAGGACAGAAGAGGGGGAGGGGAAGAGACAAAAAAAAAAAAAAAAAAAAAAAAAAAAAACCTAAGACCAACTAGGTAAGTTTACCAGACTATTCATTATGATTTAGTTTTCCCCTTCTCTCTGCCACACTGATCCTATACATGCTTCTTTACAAATGGGCTAGCTATGAGGCCAAAAGTAATTTCCACCCAGAAAATTTTACATATCAATATTAAGATCAAAATCTGTGATAGGAACAGTCAGGTTTAGTACATAGAAAGGCAGAAAAGAACGTGTGCTGAGAAAGGGGGAAAAAAAGCCTTATTGTCCAAGGGGTTCAACCAGAAATAAAACCTATATACAAGCACGTGGAGCTCAAAAAAGATGGTCTTTCACTTCATGTCATGACTGCTTGTTGGCTTCTTCTTCATATGCATTTCCTGTGCCATTTTGTACATAAGATGACCCCGAACCAAGGCCATATAAGTGGCCACAATATTTGGCATCATCAATGTGATCTTCAAAGAACATCTAAAGTGTTAAAAGAAAGACATGAATTATTGCCAAAGAAAAAGTTCAGCTTTGATTAAAAGTGCACAAACTTAAAAAAAGTTACTTTGGTTTTAGCATCACATATCAAATTCCAAGATGCAAAAGATAACACGAACAAATATTTCCAGGTCACAATGTGATATATGGCATGATTCCTTAAAATACATCAAGCGAAGAATCCAGCCAGTCTTCTCATGCATCTTTTCTGGTGAAATGGCCAAACACAAAGGTTTGATGATTCTGTATTATCACAGTCATCACTCACTTTTCCACAGTGTAAATATATTTCTCCAACTGATTTCTGTGGGCTTTCTTGCAAAAGGCATCTGCCTGGTACTCATCATCATATTTTTCTGTACTCTACCTACTCCTTGACATGAGGTTTTCATCATAGTCTGTCTTGAAATGGAGATACATGCTGATTCATATTGCAAGATTGTTTTGGGGGGAGGGGAAGAGAAGAGCTGGGGGTATACTGAGCACAAAACCCATTGTGAGTTTTGGAAAAAAGCAGGAAGATGTTATTCTGGCTAACTTCTCATTGCAGAGGGGGACTTTGTTTAAAAGGAAACAGCAAATTCAAGCAAATTTTGTACTGAAATTGTGCTTACATCAGACTTCACAAGTCTTAATTACCAAAAGACCCCTTCATTAGAAGCCATATAAAACTCTGTGATACTCTAGCTTTCAGGTTTAGGTTTACAAGCACAGTCTAGCCCATAAAAACAAAAGCAAAAAATTCTCCAATCTGAAAAACTTCATGGCAACCCAGAACACCCCAGTGGCTGAGGTTAAGTCACCATCAACAGCAGAAATCTAAGGCAGCCAGCAGCACCCAGGAGCAGGGTGGACAAAACCCATGCCTAAAGGCAGAGGACTACATGCAATGCACAGTCTAAAAAAGCTCTCCCTTTAAATTTTGCTCTTTGAAGCACTGTCCAGATGGAGAATGCTGTACTGCAGAAATTAAAGGAACCTCAGTTTAAAGAGTTTTAAAGTTGTCCAACTGCTCTTAAAGAAACAAATAGAAAACCCCCAGACTCACAAGCCTGCTGTTGTAGCATCAATATTTAAGTAACTGATGGGGAAAGATCAACAATTTGTTGGCTGGGACCCAAAATTCCAGCAAGCAAGTTGCAACCCTTTAACAGCAATCTGCAACATAATGTATTTTGCACCTTTGAAAACATTGTATTTTTTTTTCTTTTTTAAAAAAACAAAGCCATATATCATCAAACATTCAATTCTACTGAAAAGGCTTTAAAAATCACACTAAGTGTGATGATTACTGCTCTGTTATTTAAAAATGCCAGGTTTTTAAAACATCTCTGAAAAAAATCACATAATCAATCCATCTTTGTTGGCTTCATTAAACAAATGATTTCCACTAAATTCAAGAATTTCTACTTGTCCAAATAAATGTTTGGTAAACAAATTCAGTAAGTTTATTTGTCATGTAACGAAGACTACATCTTATTAAAGAAATGATTATGGGTTTGAGTCTTTTCTCTACTGAACTTGAAATGGTATCTCAGGTATGATTATTATTGCTGTTATATCACTTTAGTTACTTTGGATTTTGTTTCAAATTCAAGAGTGAACAGTTAACAATATAGAGAAGACTGCAGTTAGCAATACCATGCTTGGATCATAAAAGAATTGCAATTGTAGCCCATGACATGCTTGATAACTTTTAACAGTTTCAGCAGGATTAAATCACTGCACTCATGTCTCACTTCCATCAGAATTCACCAGAAACCTGTGTTCAATTTTGCCCTTATACAACAGGCTGGATTGCAGAAGGTAGTAACTCAGGATGCAATTCTAAACCTTATTAAAAGATGAGGTTTGCTACTGCAGTCAGCTTTGATAATGGTAAATGAGACTGAATCACTGGCAGAATGCCATGTTTGTATACACGGGTATTTACCCTGTTCATTGCTTTCAGAAGAGGCCTTTTCAAAATTTGTTCTGTTAATGTAAAAATCCTAGTATTTCCCTGTTATATGCAGACAAGTAGCAAGGATAGGCAAAGTTTATAAGACCTGATTTCCCTTGCCTCGAACCTTGAATTACCTATCTGATGTCCTATCTTTTAGAACCTGTGCTTTACTGAATGGCAAGGAACGGATATAGGAACATTCTCTACAGCACCCTACAAGTTGGTATTTAATATTCCTGCTGCCCATAAGTTCAGATAAAACTGGCTAATGCAGGCAGACCTGCTCTTTCCCCCCTACTAGGCCTGTCAGAAGTAGCAGTACACATCAGCGGGGTATTACAGTGAGTAGAAGCTCCACAAAAGGCAGCCTGAGTATGGTCACCCAGAGAGCAGCAGTGTTTGGCTCCTGCAGCTCATAACCCTCTGCAGCAGCCATCTAAAAAAGAAAGCCTGCAGAACGGGGAGATTAAAAAAGAAAACCCACTCCCCACTCCCAAACCAAAGCATAGGATGGAAATAAGAAGCAATACTCACTTGCTGCAGCTAACTAAAAAATAAATAGTGCTGGTTCACACTTACCCTGGGGAAAATACAAGTGGTCTTATTTTTGTCAAGAAACCAGTGGCCCCTTAAGCCCTTCTGAGGCCTCCTTAAAATACAGTAAGCTTATCAGAAGCAGCAACTCCATCTGACTATTACAGCAAGTTACTATCAAAGATAAACCAATATGTCCACCTACTTCTCTCATTTTGAAAAAGGCCATTCCTGTGAGTAAAGAATCAGATCCTGCCTGATGCTGTGGTCCTATCCTTTCCAGCTCTAACTGCTCAGCCACTTCTTGTAAGCCACCCTGAAAAAGAAAACAGTACAGTTAACTGCAGAAAAAAATATAAATCAAAACTGAACAGCAGTATTTGGAAAAACTTGGTACATGGAACTTACAATCTTATGTATACTTAAAAGTTTGGCACAGTAGCTGAGACAGTCACTATACTAGAAAAATGCACAACTGGAGAATCAAGCTCTCAGTATCAACTACAGCACTAGAATTCTGTGCCAGTCCTAAATTTAATATTAGTTGTGACCAATCTACCGCTCCTTCAGGTTCCAGATTCTCCAGTAAACAGAGGTCACTACTTAACAAAACAATTCCTTCAAAACGTCAAAAGGACTGTGAATGAGGATGAACAGAACAAGGTGTTCCTATACTCCTATTTCAATGAAAGTTTAAAAGGTGAAAACGCTGCTCTGCAAACAGGAATTCCAGTGTTTATGAATGAGATGCACATAGGCCTCCATGTGTAAAGTACAGACCTTTTTCTTTCCACTTACCTTTCAACAATTAAGCTGAGGGTTTTTCACTTTCCCTCACAAAAACTTAAGTATCCAGAACACTCCAAGGATTTCAGGAAAGTGTTACACATTTAGGAATCAGGTGCTAAAGTCAAAAAAAAAAGAAAAAAAAAAGAAAAAAAAAAAGAAAGAAAAAAAGAAAAAAAAAAGAAAAGCCCATTCTCTCCCCCCAGGGCATTCTTACCCTCTTAAAATTATGTTTTGTTAACTACCATAAGAGGGCAGAAACAACACACACACACGTGCACTCACAAACTCACCGTCCTGTAGTCAGTTTAAGACACTAAAAGCCAAATGCATGGTCAGCTTTTCTCTTAGATGTATATTTATCAGTCTTTAAAGAGTCACTCTACATCTGTAATAAAACCTACTTCTTACGAAAAGGATATGAACAGCTCTCATACAAAAATGGAACCATTTAAAGCAGTATTGTCCTCTTTGAATGTTGATACAAGATTTAAAATGACAGCTCCGAAGATTGAAGGTGCAGAGATCACTGCAGAAGCTCTACAAAGTGACCTGCTCTCAAAGCTAAAGCCTTCTGCAATTTTGAAGTAATTTTTCTTCCTGTTAAATTTTATTTATGTGAAAGTCTTGGCAGCCTTTGGTAAGACTATTCCCCAAACTGCACAGTGGCTAAATTAATTCTTCATTTTAGTGCCAGAAAATGGTACCACCACCACCACTTGCAGAAGCAAACCTCTCAGAAACCAGTTTGTTTTTACACAGATAACATGTATATCATTAAACTGATCTGTGTTACATTGTAACTGTGATCTTTTAATACCATGAACTACACGGTGGGAATATACCTTTGTACAACAATTTTATCATTAACACATTAAGCCATTGGCAAGAAGCTAAAAAACATGTAGGTGCATTATGATCTAGATAGGACAACCGCCCGAGTGCAACTTTAAACTCTGCAAGGCAAAAATATAGCACAGAGGCTATACTTTTTAAACAAAGCCTCTCTGGTATTTGAGTTCACCTGTCCTCACACCCTTAACCCGTTTCAAGCACAGGAAGGGAAGCTGTGAGAGGCAAAAGTGTAATAGTACAAGTTAAAACTCAAAGAGTAACAAAAAAAGAGTAACAAAAGTGTTATCTGAAAAGATAAGTTAAGAAAGTTTCTGTGAACCTACAGGTTTGGCTCTGAGGTTTTGTTTATTTGTTCAATTAGTAACATTACCAAGTAAAACACAACATGAAAATCTGGTATTGCAATGGCTAATTTTATTCTAGCTTGAGCAGCATGAGCATAGTTTATGGAAGTTTAAGATGAAAATAACTCTGTATACTATCTAGTTAAGTAGAGAATCTAAACTTGTTTTCTTTCCTTGCTTGTATACAACACTTGAACACTGCATACCTGCTAACTCAGCACTCTTTTAGGAAAGGGCTGAGGACCGGTAGGCAGAAAGATACAATGTTGTTCTCCGCTCTCTGACTTGCAGTAATGAGCTGCTAGAGTTAGTAACTGCTGTTAAGCCTGCACTCTTAAGATACCACTTGTTGCTTCCAAGTCCTTTACACGGGGTGACTGAACAGTGCCTCATCATCAGGTTCTTCTAGCTGTAAGATTATTTACACCAACTTCAAATAGCTCTGGTTTTTATTACTCAAGGGTTTTTCTTCAGTGATATTTATACACTGGCTGCAAGATTTGGAACATAGATATAATAATTCCAAATTTACAGTAACAGTGGCCTACAGAAAAATGCTTTGAAAACAGTGCTTTCATTAGTATATATTTATTTTTAAACACATCACACACTACTTCTGAGAGAAGCCTCTTGGTCTATAAATGCAAGAATTAGAGAATAAAACCCAGTTGTTTCTGAAAGCTATTGAGATTCTCTTTCAGACAAGACTCTTGCATTCCAGATTAGAACATTTTTCTCTTGGGAGAGGAGGATGGGAAGACAGTAGAAGGGAAACCAAAAGAAAAACAAAACTAAAATGATCCACAAAATATGGATTATATCATGTCTTCCACCTACTGAGTTATATATACATTTTCCTTTTTATAGATAATATATTTCTACAAAATTCCAGATTTCAAGAGTATCAGTTTTCAAGAAGAGGTCAACAGAATGATTTATATAAACACATTGCCATAATTGGCAGTAAATCCAGCCCAAACTCTCAAGTTTCATAGTATTAGGTAGAGTTCATTGATCTGCACAAATACCATAATTAAAGGAAGTTTCAAATTGGGTCTATAAATCTACATTACTTATAGCAGTCACTACTGTAAAAGGTATGGAGTTGTCAACTTAGAAAAGTTTGTAGAGAATAAGCAAAAAATTTAAGTTTATACTGCATTAATATATTTAAAGTTAACTCCCAAACTGCATGCCACTAAAGCACACACATGCCCACTTGAGTTGGAGCAGAATAACATATTGTAAATTCAGAGAATATCTTAATTCCATTAAAAAAAAAAAAAAAAAAAAAAAAAAAAAAACAGCAAACAGCTTCCCAGGTCTAAAGAATACTTGTCTTCTCAATGCATTTTTGGATGGGTGAAGGGAAGCTAAGCAAATAAGTGCATTTCATACAAAAAAAATAACTTACACAAGTCAATAAAGGACAACTGCACAGCAGTTCAATTCACTGCAATTTAATAGAGATTTAAAGTGACATATGTTAGGAGACAGCGCATGCATTTTAAGAGTCACAACACTAAAATGTTTGAAACAAGTTGCTAAACAGCTGTTCTCAGTACAGAACAAGTCCCCCATCATTTCATCACTGGAGTTTGGAGGGGTAGAGCAGTCCACATCCCTTCCCCTTCTGTCACTACCAGTCTGCAGGTTGATGACAGGATCAAGATTTATCACAGGAAAGCTGGCCTACATATTAAACTGAAAAATCATCCTTGTTCTTAATGTTTGCTGAAATAAAACCTGTGAGGGTTTTTCTTGTCTTTTAAAATATAGTAGAATCTCTACACAATGCAGGTTACATACAACTATTCCTTAACCAAATGATAGGAAATACAATCCCTTCCTCCCCAACCCCATTCCAAATGTATACTGTTAGTAGGGGCTTATTAAATCCGTCATCTTTCTCAGATCACTGATTCTGGATTATACATTTTGCTTTCTATGCAAGCTGCCACCGGTTAGACACCAGATATTTTGCAGTATCCAAGAAGGAGAAAGGTTTTCTCTTTATAAGACTCCTGAAGTTTATGAACATTTCATTTTTTCTTCTGGCCTCATTGGAGAAAACCAGTTTCTAAAACGTTCTTTAATATCTATCCCTTTGCCAGGCTGATTATCCCAATAACAATAACTCTGGATGAACACAGGTAGGTATGGTAGGTATACTTTTCCTGCTAACTGGAATAGAGGTCTCCATTTTCAACATCAATTTGATCAACAAAAGAAATTACACACCTTACTTCCCACACAAGCAGGCTGCTACTGAGAAGTGACACATTCTATTTTGTTAATCTCAGAAAGAAACAGAGAATTGTAAGCCCCGCGCAGATCACTAAGCATGCTGAAGTGGCAAACCATTCCTTAGTCAGGATTTGATTGTACTACAGTCTGTGTTCTCTTTTTCCTTCAGGTTCATATTAAGAGAACCTAGAGAACTGGGATACTTTCCATGAAAGCAGCAAGTCATTTACTGCCTCAGATGAGCGGTGCACCTCATTCCAGTAGCAGTCCAGACTCTTACAGTTCTCTGGCAAGTAAAGCTGTAACAGTCCCCGTTGTTCTGGGGTCCCATCTTTCACTTTGCTGTCTTCCCCTTCACACACTTAGTTCCAGTTTGCATTCATTCTCCAGTCCAATAAAGTCTTCTCCAAATTTTAAGCCTGATAGAATAAGCCAATTAGTAGCCCCACTGGCCTGACATGAGAGATTAGTTTCTAGCACTGAATTTTTCCTAGAAGTTGCATGTTGTCCCTGAACATATGCTGCTTTTTGTCTTTCTTTATGGGGCCATCTGAAGCATTCTTCACTCCATTCCTCTTCCTGAGAAACTTCCACAGCATCATCGTTGCCATTACCTTTGCCAAGACGACTGCAGTCCTTTAGTGGACTGCACAATGAGGAAATAAGAGTATATGAAACCCATCAATTCTTATAGCCAAAGTGAAGGATTATTTTGAAACATGGGTTTATCATCTGGCAGCACAGACTGGGCACAGCTATTGATACAGTATCAGCTTGCTATTTTTTAACCAGTAAGCAGTTATAAAAGTTGATGTGTGCTCCTGCCTGCCTCTATCAGTAGCCTTTAATATTAAATATACAAAGTTTGAGACAAAGGTTCTGATTAATAGGTAGTATCAAAGCAAAACAGGATAAAAACAAGATAATCTTTTAGAGAAAATTCTCTTTAAAAATAAAGTCTGCTTTAAGTCATATAAAAAGACTACTTACCTTTAGATTTTTGCAACTCTTCATGAGATATTTTACATCATAGATGACAGGGAAAAACAATCTCAGTATCTCAAAAAAGTCCAGCTCTTCTTCAGGTAAATTAGAGTTTGTCAGGATTTTGATTAGATAGCCGAAGTCATATCCACTGCAAATTAATAACAAAAACAACATAGGCAAATAACTTAGAAACATCCTTCTCATTTCCAACATCAAGGCTTTCTTTACTTACACAATAACAGAAAGACACTTTGCTTAACTTCATGCAACTTAGACCAACTCTTACAAAAAAATCAAGTGTCTGAATGCAAATTGCCCTACTGTGGCTTCTAAAGAAAACATCTCCAAATCAGTCTCATTGAGATAGAATGAAGAAGGAAAAACTGAAATCTGCCTACAGGAGCTTCTCCAATCCTGGAACAAGGTAGTACTGCTGGGGCTTCACCTAATGCAAGCTTTATGCTGATAAAGGCTCTTCTTCTAGTGATGACTATTTATCCTTTTTACTAGGAAGCCAGAGGTTACAAGTCATTGCTGTACAGTAACTGATGGTTACAACAACTGATAATCACCTTGACATAGTTGATCAGCTACTGACAGGCTGCTCACCCTCTAAAGATCAATGGACAGTCATCGTTGATCAAACTGCTACATAAAATCTGTCAGAGCTGATCATGTGCAAATGCTGCACAAGCACTTTCAGCAAGTTTAAGATGTAGGTGACACAGAAAGAGAGCAGTCACTCTGCTCATGCTTGATCCTCTGTACTTGCAGGATTAGTCATGTACATAAGTATTGAACTGGGTCAGGGGACTGAGTCTGATCTTTGCTATTCGGTTAGTCCTGAACTAAATCACCTCCTAGATTTGGTTCACATGCAATTTAAAAATGCCTGTATCAGCAAAGGAGAGAAAAACACAAAGCAGGGCTGCCTCTTTTGAAGGCCACATCAGCTTATGCTGTTTATGGCATCTTAACACATAACCACAGCAGAATCCAATGTGGGTGGCCACTACAGACTCCGGATTCACAGCTTAAGACCTCACATTGGTTCTTGGTATACTCAAAAACAAAAATTTTGCAAAATAGTCCAAATCTTGCCCAGGACCTTTGAGCTTTAACTATAAGGTAAGTGCTATAAATGATACATATCAGCTGAAGATGCTATACTACTGATCCTGCAGATATTCAGCGCCTACTTAGACTTCTCACGCAGGGTCAAGGCTTTAGCTTACATTCTAGATGCAAGGAGAATTGCCTTATTTATTATTTTTTTTAATGTATTTTGTATATGATGTTCTTTGTACCACCTTGGTCTTAAGAATTTCTACACAGACACTAGAAAATCTTGAACATAGCAAGAGTGAATGATTGTTTCCTAAAAATCCATTAACACAAGTTACAGGAAAGGTACAGATTACTACAGCTCTAAGGGGTTTTCCAGTTCTCTAACAGATTTCAAGTTGAATGAACACAGAAATGTATTTGGTGCTTTGAAGCTGTGCTGGCAGCATTCCAAGCTCCACAGCAGCAGCTACTGGCCAGGAAGCAAAGGAGTCAAAAAATACAGAGGATTTCAGCTGAAATTTACAATGTAAAAATTTACAGCATACTTAGCAAAACAATAGCTTGAGAGCCTAACTTTAATAGAGAAGCTACTCAAAAGAAAAGCTTTTATCAGCATACTGCCCTCTTAGGCAAAAATATCAGAACAAACCAAAAAGAATCTAACCGCCCCTCTCCCCAACTTAGCCAGAAAGGGTTGCTCAGAAAGACACACAGAGTCAAAAAAGATTGTTCAAGATTAATCTAGAGATTACACAGCATGTTTATGAATTCACTGAATTTGTGACATTTGTCATCCTCATGGCTCAAACCTAAAAGCTATATCACTTCCAATTTCTGTTAAGAAGCAAATACTGCAAGAAAAGAGAAGTCAAAAGATTTATTTAATCTTTGTATTGAGGAGAAGCATGCTATCACTAATTTTAAATGAAGAATCAGATATTTTTTTCCTGGACCTTACAGCAAACCCATACGAGAATCTTCCTGCAGAAAAAGGGAACAGGATATCTAAAGGGTAATCCTGTCTATTAAAGAATTCCACCACTCCACTGCATAACAGCATTCAAACTTGAGCATGAATTGGTTTTAGTCAGCTCAAAGTGATCTCTTGCATTCCTCAAATTCCAGCTGTTTGCACTTAATCCCATTGTTCTCATAACCACTACCAAAAACCACACTATTAATCACAGTACAGTATCATCAAGACACTTACATAATCTTTTTACTAGACTTCTGGCGATTAACAAGTGCCAGTCATCCAAGCTTAAATAAACATAAGAACTGCCACTAATTCAAGACCAAGTTCAAAAGTAGTTCAAGTCTAGGTCAGAAAATTTTGGTTGGCCACTGCTGAAACTAACAGAAGGGCAGGAAAGTCCACAGCGAGCAATTACATAATTACCAGCTCATTAGAGAAGTTTTCTTCTAATCCTCTAACAGGCGATTAGTGGTTGGTTTATACTCCAAAGCACACAGGCTTCCCTTCCTTAAAAAGCTTTCACCCTTCTAATATAATCACTTAAAGTTACTAAGTGCAGCTAGCCACAATCCCTGGAGCTATACAGCAAGGTAAGCACACTTACAGCCATGGGGTTTTCAGTGAATACAGACAGCTGTAGGCAACAGATCCATGGAAAAGGTCAAAAGTGCCCATATTTCTTTCCTCTATTATCCAGAAAGAATTCAGATAGCTAATTAATCATGAACTTCATTCAAGTACAAACAGTCTCTGAAATAAAACCTAGCAGGCTAAAAAAGCTCCATTTACTCCATTTTATAACTAGCTATATTCAGAAAGAGGAGAGCCAACAGATTAACTTTTACAAAATCTAGACAGATACAAGTGATCATTGAAATACGATGTCTTGGAATTTTTCAGCTTCCCAAAAATGTTTGGGATAAGAGGCATGTCTGCACAACCTGATTCCCAAGGCAGATCAAGGAGGCTGCACTTCAACACTTGCACATGGACACCCAAAGCTTCAGCAGAATTTGAGCTCTTCTGTTTTGGGACTGGTTAGACTGCCAAGCACCCACAGCTTTCTTAACTGCAGCAAGAATTAGAAATTCAGAGCGCCCTCATCTTCTCACTTGGGTTGCCTCTTTTATTAATTCAAATACATTCCAATACAGATAAAAGATTTCATGAAATCTCTTATGATATTTTAGTATATAAGAATTGGTGGGAGTGCAAAAGGTTCTTCACTCGCGCCTGGCAGATATGCAGGCCCACAGAGATTCGCCAGTAGGTCAGGATGCCAATGAAGCTACATCAAACAGAGATAGAAAACATACAGAGAATCTGAAAAGTTATCAACTTAGAAAACAAATTACACAAGAGTTCCAGGAAACTGAAGAATACAAAATGAAACAAAACAAAAGCCTCAAACTTAGAGAACAAAAGTATTTCTCTTGTCCTCACTTTCTAAGAGGCACACAAATTTTGCAGATCATAGCAACATAGGGAGGGAGAGGGGGATTAACAAAAACTTCCAGAGACTGGCTATGGTTAGAAGTGGTAGATTACTGACCTGTCAGAACAATCTTTGAAAATCCAGTTAGCAAGTAATTAATAGGATCAAGAATTTAAAGCCATGATTAAGATACTATTCCTCTAAAAGCAAATCCTGAAGTGGAAAGTGAAGAGTCTCAATACTGCTAAGTTTGGTGAAAACCACAAGAGTACATCATCTAAACTAAAAACAAGTAAGTAAGTTTAGAAAAACTGTGTTTGGAAAAAAGGCACTAACACTCTTCTCTCTTTGAAGGTTAGTAATCGATGAATACAATTTTCCACACATTTCTAGAGTATAGCGTATGCAAAGGTCATCATACATTTTCCAAACTGGAACCGTAAGTCTAGATCCCACATAGACACTGCAACTACTAAACACAGCTTTTTCAGGTTTCAAAGAACTACTGCAGGAAGAGTGTATATGAAATAAATTTTCAGTTGAGTGTCATGTTGAAGATTCTACTGACAAACATAACCACCATCAAGCCCAAGATATACTTAGAAACAACTGTTTGCTGTTCTTTGCTGTACATCTTACATAACTCATACTCATTAAATAAGCTTTCCGCATTCAGTCTTAGTTTTCTCTGTTCTTCAGAACTCCACCCATTACTCCACCTTTTGTGCTCGATATCAACGTGCCTTGTCAAGTTTAAGCCACTTAAGTGGCCTCTGAATTCAAGCAATAGTCAAGCAACACACTGCAGACAGTCAGCATTTGACAAACATTTAGTAAATATTTGCTGGAATCTTAAGGTTTCATGAAAATGTTTTTAGAAATCCACAACTGAAATCCATCTTAGCATAGAAGAAACCAAACTTTAATAAAGCTACCTCAAAAACTTAACATAAGCTGCACTAGAAAAAATGGCATTAGGCACACCACATAGTTGGCACTACACTTCTACTAGCATGAAATCAGTCAGGAACGATGCATAGCCAACACATACATACTTGAAAAAGAGGCACTAGTGCAGAAATGGCTTATGTCTTCTTTTGCTAGTATAACTTACACTAGACCTCGAAATATCTTAAGCTATATTGGAAAAACAATGCTACAAAAGGTGCTACAAAAACACGATGGCTTATAGCTGAAACTAACAAATCAGCAAGAGTAACTCCCACCCGCCATCCTCCTAACCATGTAAATTTTACTATAGTTAAGTGTAAATCACAAAGATACATAAAAGCACATAATACTAGGTTTAAGCTGAAAGAGACTTAATTCACTGATTCGGTGTTTGCAATAGTTTCCACAGAGTTCATAACATTCTTCTTCCCGTCTTTTCCTCAGGTTCTACCCTGGTAGCAAATACCAGGGTAAGGTTATTTTGAAGTCATATTGTGAGTTTAGACTCTTACAACTGGAAGATATTGTGAGCAGATTAGGTCACAAAATCAGAGAGAATCCTTCTAGGTTTTTTTCGTTTGTTTGGTTTTTTTTTTTTCTCCTTGGAAGTCAGTCTATACTGGAAAATATTTCTAATAAGCAAGTTTAAGATATGAATTGTGCAAGAAATTGGGCCAGGGAACTGATATTCTTATAGTGGCTAGTAGCAATTGTTCAGCACACACAGAATGCTTAACAGCTTCTTTAATGACTATAATGTTTAGCTATTTTAGACAACCAGATTTAATTTTTTAGCAGCTCCAAAAATTCCTCTTTTGATCATTATTTATAGAAATAAATGGATAAGCTGAAGCAATCCTTATTTCTTATTAAAGAACTTAAAACTCTTCTCTGATTCCATGTGCTTTGGTTCCATGAGTCCCTCTCTCCCAACACCACTCCTTCGAGATTTAATACTGCAGGATGAACAAGTTCTGTTCTGTTTTGTTTTTTCCTTCTAATCTAGTAAGCTACAAATTACCACCCATCAATGTAGCAAGCGTGACAAACAAGAATAAAACTGTAATGAAACTCCTGATCTCAGCTGAGGCATTTGTTCCAACTTTGTTGACTTGCTTAGCAGCCAGCATTCAAAATGCCAACATAAGGGCATTATATAGCAATAAGCCTTAAAAGCTACTGTTGCTTGCAAAAAGTGCAAATTATCTTTGGCATGTAGTTGACTGAACAATGACTACCATGTAAGTATAATGATTCAAATCTTGTTAACACTGGAAGATCTTTTATATTTTGACAGTTTCACAGAGATTTACCATTCTCATTTCTACTGCTTCTACATGGAAAATCAGTTCCTCTGATGGAATGAACCGTAAAGTGTATTTGCTGCTGCTACTAGAATTAAGACTTTCATCACAGCTCACCTTTTAAGATGAGCAATTCACAGCTGCACAGATTACCAGATGATTTAAAACAAAGTCTGAAGTGTTTTATAAAACAATTCACTGGTAATTCTGCAGTCTCTCCCATGAGCCAAACAATATTTGCTCCAGAAGTGCTTACAAATAGTTTGCTGTTATCGTTGTTTCTATTATTACTTGCATTTGCAGTATAAAAAGATGCAGTGCCACCTGCTGGCTTAGGAGTTTCACATTTTTCTGGTTCACCCCTTCAGTAAAATCAGCTATAAAAACAAAATACCAGTAGCACTCTGTACATTCTATTCTTCTAATAGAGAATGGTACCACACATATTACAGTAGAAACAGCTTTTTTAAAGTCTCATCAGCTAAGATGTGTGCTACGGTATCAGATGTATTCCACTTGAAACATGAGGTGTGAAATCCAAGTTCTAGAATGAGAGAATATTCAAAATGGGCAATTCAAATACTTAACACAGAATTTACCTATGAAATGAAAGCCACTTGACTCCTTCACACAGTACAACTCCTGATGTCATAAGTAGCTCTGCAAAGTACTGTGTCTCAATTCCTTCTTCCTCATGCTTTTTAAACTGGATGCCAGATGTCGTTAACAGTTCAATAGAGTCCTGGGCATACATATCTTCTCTAAAAGAGAGGGGAGGGGGAGGAAAATAGACCTTAGTGATTATAAACCTGGTAACAGCTTCTCCTCTTTTCTACTTACTCCACAGGCTCTACTAGCATAAAGGAGGAGCAACCTGACTATCCTTGTTTATTACGAAAACAACTGTTTTTCATAGTATTTGTTAACTTTCATTAGCATCTATCTGATCATTCCCAGCATCTCCATTTCTATCTTCTTCAAAAAGACCTATCTCCCTGTTCTTTATTCTATTGCCTAATAGGACTCCCCTTTTGTGAAATCTACAGAGGAAAGTAAATGCATGAATACAGATAATTTTACCAAGTAAGATCTGTTCTTTATCCTGTAACAAAGTAAATGCAACAGTTGAGAGGCACTTCTGAAATCCGTTACACTGCAGAATTAAGAACAGTCCACTTCAAATCAAATCCCACTGCTTTATTCATTCTGGGGACAGTATTTTCTGCCTGCTTCTAGTTTTCTGCAATTTAAGTTTACAGAAGCGTTCAGACCACATACACACCACTCAAAACTTCCTTCTTACTACAACTGGAAATTAAGAATTTGTCCTTTCTGGCTGATCTTTACAACTCAGCTAACCCAAAAACTTCTCTCTAAGCCATCAACTTCAACTTTTCTTTAACAGCCAGATTTTGGATCCATTTGGATCCCTTTATCACTAATATTTTTGTAGATTCTTAGAAATTTGGTGATGAAACAGATAGGGATTTTTTTCTAATTACAAAGTTTAATCTATACTGTCATAACAGAGGCATAAAATGATTATCTGAGAAGTAAATGCACACACGGCTTTACTTAGAAGACACTGTTCATATTACTGACCACAACATACCATTCTACAAAGTCTATTCGGTATATAGGTTTTAATTTTAGTGAAGGTCCCCTCTCAAATTAAAATACACAGGACAATCCAGTACATCAAACTTGAAAATTACATTCAATGGTAGTCTTATAATCCCTATACTTAATAGCAAGTCATCATTCATCAGGACATGGAGATACATTCTCAAGATGTGTTGTATCTTTTTTCCTCCCTCCCACACAGCTGCTCATTAGCTCTCCAGCTTTAAGGCATCAACTTCCCAACACCTGCCCATTTCCATAACACATTAAAGAATCCATCTGAAACAAACATACCTATTTTACAAAAATAAAAATAAAATCTCTAGTTTGTTGCTTTGCACTAATCAGGTGGATATGCAGTTCAGAGCAATATTTATGGTCTTTAAAATACATTGTGACAAGATCTGGCTGGAACAGAACATATTAAAAAATACCCTCTAGGAACAGCCAATAGCTGTTTTGCTTCAGGAGCAGAACACTTGGCACGGTGCCATTTCCCAACAGGAAATTTAGAAACAGATGAAAACCTGCCTTTTTTTTTTTTTTTTTTAATTACTTCCCTATTTCTGTTAAAGATACTATTCTTGTGTTAAACAGCATTCATTTAGCTTACTATTTTGGATAAAATCTCCATCAATGAACTTGCAACAAGCTAGTTCACTAAGTATCTACTTCCTACTTTACTAAACTTTCTTACCAGTGTGGTACCTGGCACAAATGGATGGAAAACTACTTTTGTTTTCAGATACTAGACATTAGATAGATCTTTGAAGCTCAGAAAATGAATAAAACATAACCCAGGCTCTTCTTCACAGATCAGTTTGGAAGCTATCCATTCCTCCTTCTCTTTCGCCTGTACTTAGCAGGATTAGTCTATTCATTTATTAAGATAATGGATAATTTCTATCCAGCATTTATATGGCCAAGTAGGGTCAGAAATACCAAAATAATGAACCTGCACTTCCTTTTCTTTCAGGGAGTGCTTCAAACAAAAAAAGCATGTCACTCCTCAGGCCAAACTGATTTGTGACAAGCCACAGCATTGCTTGTTTAGAAAAACAGAAAGATCAGGAGAGATAAGGGCAGTTTTTTTGCTGTAACAATCCTGGTGACTCTGAAGTGTTTTTACCTGCAGGGAAAAAAAATGCCTGTTCTCTAAGCTTCCTTTGTAGGCTGCAATTTTAATTCATGTAGATCAAGTTTTCCAGTAGTCAGTCCATAACACAGTTACCAAAAAAAATCCAAGCCTTCAAAATACTGAGAAATATTTGTACTGATAGACTGAGCCATATGAGAACCATGTCAGACTAATTATGTTTACTTGGGGGGAGGAGGAGGAGGAGGAAGAATCAAGATACTGCCTTGGTAACCCCTTGGTCAGCTACCTGTTAAAGATATAATTATAACTCCATGCAAGTCCCACTGGGAAAATTACGTTCATACTTAAAGATTTATCATTGATAAAGCCACTTTCTAAAGTGAAGTCCAGCATACTATTCTGATAGACAGTAAAAAAGCTTGATTTTTTTAATTAACATCTTACACACGTAAAAAAAAAATCCAAAATAGTTGCACAAAAAAAAATCAGAACAGAAATCTCCACAAGAATTATGCTGTAAAATTTAGCAAATCCCTTTTAGCCTGTAAGAGAAAGTTAAAATACAATACAGTAAATAGAATAGCTTGCTTTAAAAATAAAAGCTGCTACGGTATTAAAAAGCTGACAGTATTTTTCTTAGAACATTATCATGATCTTGTTGTGTGCCTTTCAATAAAAATTGTATTATTTTAAAGATGCGTAGGAACTTGCTGATGATTGTTGTCATGCCTTTTTTTTGTTACTAAAATGATTTGGTATTTTTTCTTCAAATGTTTGTATTATCCTTTTGAAATATACAAGAAATAACAAGCAACTCTTATAAAAAACAGAAAGATTTAGGCTAAATTTAGGCATTTTATAAACTAAAACTTCATACTTCAAAGCATTAAGTATGAATATGCAGAGCTAACTCTCACATCACTTTAAAACATTTGTTGAAATTATGTTGCATCTCTGACTAAACTACAAACAATAAGACAGCCTGCACAGAAACGAAGGAAGAAAGCCTGTGTCTGTCCAGCCAAAATTTTCCTCATATAAGACATTCCAAACAGTGCATAAACATAGCATAAACTTTTATAACCTATAATATATTTTCATATCAGTAAATTAGAAACATGCATCTAACCATAAGGAGATTTAACACTTACGTTAAATTAAATTTAAAATTAAATTGCCAAGTTGAAGTTCCTGGAGGGTATTCTCCTTGCTCATTCATAAACGTCAGTCCTAGTTGAATTATTTTTAGCAAGTCTACATTACAGCGTAATAGTTGGTACTGATAGTCTGCGTTGCTTCTGAATTCTCCAATAGGCCTTGCAACTACACCTGGAAATTCTGTATCCTGTAAAAACAGAGTTAGAACTTCAACAAAAGATCTTCGAAGAAATTTACGCTGTTTATTTTTAATATTAAAATATACTTCAAGTATGGAATCACTTCAAAGCTGAAGAATACTGCGTGCAACTGTAACCTTAAAAAGGTAATAGATTAGGATTTTAATGTTTATATAAAATATCATTAATTCGCATTAAGAATCCATGTACTTTCAAGGAAAATGGATAACACTTAAGTTTAAAACTAATGAAAAGTTACTGACATTAATCACGTTTCTGCGGTAACGTGTCAGGTAAAGATCAAGTGCCCGCTTACCATAGCTACATAGTTATACTTCCGTATAACCTGACGAATTTTCTTCATCTCCTCATCCAAGTTACAAGCCCAGACTTCACAGATTCTTTGACTATGGTCTACGGTAGCTGCTGGCATAGTGGGGGGTTTTAGAGACCATACATCAAAAGTTACACTTGACTGGGGATCAGTTTCATAAAGAGGGCTTTAATTGCGGTTTATTTTTTTTAACCTAAGAGACAAAGAAAGGAAAGCAGTTAAGCACAAGCCCGTTCAGGAGCGCTGCGCCAGGCTCGGGGGCTCCCTAGCTGACAGCCCGGAACAGCTCCCCGGGCAGGCGCCTCATTTGGCGGGAGAAATTCTCCTCCTTCGCAGGGGAAGCCGATCGCGCCCAACCCGAGGGCGGCAGCAGCGGGGCGGACAGCTCGCGCACGGACGCGGCCCGCAGGACGCGGCTCCGCGCCCCGGCCGGCCTCGGGGGCGCAACAAGCGGCTTCGCGCAGGGCCCGAGCGGCGCCGAGCGCCTCCCCGCCACCCCCGGAGACCGGGCCGGGCCGGCGCGGCCGCCGCCGGGGAGCGGGGCGGGACCCAGGGCCGCGCTCCCGCCGCTCGCCGTGACTCACGGTGCCGGGCGCGCAGGGCCGGGCCGCGGCAGGTTGGCGAGGCCCCGCGGCGGCGGCGGCGGCGGCCCCGGGACGCCGCAGAGCCGCGAGTCGGCGCGCGAGACGCTGCAGCTGCTGCCCCCGCCGCCCCACCGCACAAAGCCATTACATCATCGCCCTGCGCCGCCCGCCCGCCCGCGCGCGCCGCGCCCCGACCTTTGCCCCCTCACCTCTGACCGCCCGCGCCGCCGCTGGCGAGGGCGAGGGCGCCAATCGCGGGCCGCGCCCACCCGCCCTCCTTCACCCGCGCGCACCGGCCCCGCCCCTCATAGGCGGGGCCGGGGCGCGCGGCGGTGACGCGTGGGCTCGTGACGCGAGCGCGTGCTGACGTCGGGGCGGTGCCGCCGCGGCGCTTGCTCGGCCGCTGGGTCCCGGCGGCGGCGGCAGGGGGGAGTCACGGCCGGGCCGGGCCGGGCCGGGCCGCGCCGCCGCGGGGAGGATGAACTGGCTGTTCCCCCTGGCCAAGGGCGGCGGCTCCTCCTCGCCCGCCGCGCCGCTGCCCGCCCTCACCAGCCTGCAGCAGCAGAAGCAGCGGCAGATCGAGTCGCTGCGCAGCTCCCACGCCGCGTGAGTGACCGCGGGGCGGCCCAGCGCCCCCGGGGGTCGGGGCGGGACGGGGCGGGGGGCGGCGGCGAGCCGCCGGGGGCGGCGCGGGCCGTGCGCGCCCCGCGGGTGCCTCTGCGGGCCGGCGCGGCGGCGCCGGGCCCCCCTGGAAAGGGGCGGTTGTAGGCGCCCGCGGCCAGGCGCGCTTGCCGGAGCAGCGGGGCTTTTCCCAAGCCAAGAGCCGGAGGGGTAAAGCGGGGAGCGTGCCGGAGCCGCGGCGCAGGCAGCCGCGGCGCAGCCGCAGTCTGCCCCCGCGACCTGCTTTTCCGACGTACAGTGCTACTTTGCTAGTGACTGACCGTGTATTAGTAACCTGCTCGGCGGGGAGGGTCTCCTCCCCCCCCCCTCGATGTCCACCACCATGCTTTGTACTGCGGACTGGTTCTTTTCTCCTGAGAGGCTGCAGGTGGCTTCGTGCTGATCAGTCCTGCCTAGCTTTTTCTCTTTTAATTCTTCTAAAGTGTTCATCTCTTAAAAAGAGTTTTGCAATTCGTGTGTTTCAAGTTCCGTGGCCAATTCCCATGATACGCATAGGTGTTGTTTTTAGCGAACACGTGAGCATTTGTCTTGCTTCCTGGGACTTTAGGAAGACTGTTGAAGTGGAACAGCTGAGGTGCCTCCAAAAGCTATCAGAGAAAGCAAAGCGAATGTTTACTGCTATGTCACACTGAGGCCAGCACAGGAAGGAAACTAATTTTCAGCCATGTAAGAAAGGTGCCAAGAGCCAAGTTTAACAGTTGCAAACCGATTGCTGTCTTACTATTTGAAATCAGTGCATAAGAAATGTAAATATGATAGTGTAGTTTGTTATTGTTGACTGTTTAAACTTAAATCTGTTCAGAGCCAAATTTTCACAGATATTTTGAAAGGATCGTTCACTGTTTTTTAGTGCAGGTACCCAGCAGCTTAAGCTTCTCTAACCAGAGGTTTCTGTTGGCTAGGCCTTTGCTTTTTATTTTTACTTTTTTTTTTTAAATACTGGGGACTTCGTTGTCCTCAGGAAAAGGTTTTTTCTTTTTGTTTTTCATGCTTTTTGCTTTTCACTTTTCCTCATGGGCTCACTGAGCTAGTTTACTACTAGGTTGTGCAGACGCAAGGGTTGACAGATACAGAGAGGGATTGGACCCAGCAGCCAGGAATGGGCAAAGAGAGTGGTGGGGAGATGGTAGTTGCTCAACTATACCTTTTCAGCAGTGTAAACTAGCCTGCACTCTTAAGCATAGACACTCTTAGTCACTCTTAAGCATAGACAAAAAAGCAAAGAGTAGGCAAATTGAAGAAGAGTTTTAAGTTGTACATGTACATAACACTTCACAGGGGTGCAAACACTCCCACTCCCACACTGAACACACTTTTTCCATATAATTTATTTGGGGTTTTTTTGGAGCAATTAATGGTATGGGGGAGGGGGAACAGGGACATTTCCGAAGTTGGGTGCCAAGAGGCTTTCTGGGAACACCCAGCTGTCACTGTTACTAGTTGTAGCTGTGCTTGGTCCCCTTAGAAGGGTGAGGGAGAGGATGATGTTAGTAACTGGGTGCAGGCAGATGTCTTTTCTCTCCCAGTAACAGCCCAGGTATATTTATGCTGCCTGGAACTGTTGCTTCTGAGCTAAATTTACATCTTCTTCTCCTCTTCCTCCTCTGCATTCTGTGGAATGCCATCTTTCAAAACAGTCTTGCGCTGCATACAAATTGTAGAGGAATGTTGAAATCCAATTCTTATTAAAGCAGCTGTTTTTGAAGAGTTTCTGAGTAACTGGACTGTTACCAATTTGGATTCATTGTCACAATACTTTTTTGGAAGATACATGTTTCCTCAGTGCTTTCAGGAGGGTTGAATCTTGAGTGTCCTTGGCTTACAGAGCTTTAAACTTTTGCAAGTAGCTCTTCAGAGAAATACTATTGAAAATATCTGTGTAAATGCATAGAATTTGGTGCATGTGCAAAAATGATTCAAATAGTAAGAAAATAGGTTGAGTGTAATGTATGCCTTAAATATTTATATGTAGGCAGCATATCAGAGTGATATTAAAGTGTGAAACAGCCATAAAGCCTTGTGAAGGTAAATGTTTTATCAGAAAAAAAAATCAATTTAGAAGAAATCAGTGATATGATGTCTTAATATAAGCCAGTAGATGGGGGGAAAAGAAGTTGGGACTGTTAGCAGATCAGCTGGTAGCACAAGGCTTTACAAAAGAGAAGTGAAACTTTGCACAGATTCGAAAGTAGTAGGAAACCTGACTTTAAAATAGTGGAAGAATAGAAATCAGTGGTGGAATCAAAATGAAGTTAGAAATAACCATACTGATGGGTGATAATGACTTTCTTGGCCCTTTAAATAGGTGAAAGGGATGGAATGATTGGGAAGTCAACAGTAAGAAAGAAGTCAAGATACCATAATGTGATTCAGAATGTATTTTACACCAGTGTATTATGTGGTAAAGTTAAAATTGTTGAAATGCTGATTGTCCTATAGTTATCATGGTCATCATATGAAGAAAGAGCTAAGTGTATAGATCTGTTTTTTGTTGTGTCTTTTTTTATAGCTTCTGTAAGCTTCTGTGACATTTCTGCGAGAATGAACTTGTCTGGTCAAATTTTCTTTGTGATTTTTGGACAGCAGTGTATTTGTCTAAATTGCAACCAGTGCAGCAACTGAAGATGAAGTATCTTATATAAATAGCAGTACAGGAAAGGTATTCACTGTATTGGTAATTACAGTAACTTTAGCAATGTAAGGTGTGGGGTCTTGACGTAGGTCCTGATTTGAAAATGTTCTTTTTGTTTGTTTTTGCTAAATACTTTCGCTGGCAGAAGTGATATGGTGTCTTAGGTATATAAAGGATGATATTCTTAAATATGCTGCAGCAAAATTGATTAAAAGAATTCATGTCTTGTACAGCAAAAAGCTGTCTACAATAAAGTCATCTTACAGTAAATCCATGACACACAATTTCTGGCAGAACAACAGGAATAAATACATGTATTAAATGCTTTCTCAGTTAAGACTGCAGGAACACCAACCAGAAATTTAGACACTGAAGCAATGTCCTTGCCTACATACTAAAGCAAATACTGTCACAAATTGTGTGGTATTGTTTTTCATTTCCTAAAACTTATATTCGGAATTATATTTGAAGTTAATTTAAAGCATATTAACTTATTCCACTGATTTCAATTTTCTTTAAATAAGTTTTTCAGAAGAAAACTAAATGAAAAGAATGTGTGAGGTAATGCCTTTTAGGTTATAGATACAAAGGCTGTTATATTGATCGCGAACCAAATGCTAACAATTTCTTCTTTGTTTGACAGCATTGCAGAAATTCAGAAAGATGTGGAATATCGACTGCCATTCACTGTAAACAACCTGACAATTAATATTAACATGTAAGTAGAGTGATACCTCTACGCACAGAAAATTAATATTGTTCTCACAAAAAGTAGCAGTAGAATATAAGTGGCTCCTGTTCATAACTGATTTCCGGATCTATAAATTTGTCTTGCATTAGTAGTTTTAGTGGTTTGAATGAAACTAGTTGCATTCATGATGCAGACACTCAACTTGAAGCATAACTGTTTTTTTCCATGCTCAATTTCTAAGAGATCCTGCATACTTTTAATTGAAGCAAGTAGCATAAAGTAAGTGTTTCTGATGTTTTATTCCCCCTCTAGTAAAAGTAAATTTAAAAAGTAACTTACTAACCTGTTGCTAGGTCCTAGTATTCATTTTTACCTCAGTACGTGTGATCTTCTGAATCAGAACTTAAAATTGATTTATGATAATGTTTTGCTGAATTTACATGTTTTTTGCGTGCTTTTATTTTTTACTCTGGCAAATGCTCAAGTTATTATCCACAAGTTATTACTACTTTAATCTCAAGGTTTTGATATGTTGTCTGATATTCTTACAGGTCATACTGTGTTGTCTTTATTAGAAAGTTGTTAATTGTTAGAGAAATATTGTATTAGAAAATATCCCTGACGCATTACTGCATGTGCTTTGTCTATGGACAGAATTACTTCATTGTTATCCATTCCTTTTTCCCCAGTAAATACTCCTTTCAGTTCCTTGGAAGCCTAATATTCTAATCTCTCTGAAGTGGCATTACTGACTTCTAATTTTGTAACTGAATAATCCTCTTGTGTAGTTCACGCTATATTTCTCCATAACAGTTTTCATAGAAAAGTAAGCTTAAAGTTGTCTTAAGTTGTCTTAAAGCAAACCTTATTATGAGATATAGCTGTAGTAATGGTTTTGTTTTTTTCTTTGTGTTTGTTTGTTTGTTTGTTTCAGCTTGCTACCACCTCAGTTTCCTCAGGAAAAACCAGTCATCAGTGTGTTCCCACCTGTGAGACATCATTTAATGGACAAGCAGGGTGTATATGTGACCTGTCCACTAATAAGTAATGTATGTATAATTGTGTAATTTGTAACTTTGCTAATTAGTAGCAGACCTATGTAATGTTAACACATGTCATATTAGGTTATTGTCAGTCTTTCTGGCAAAAAAGACTTGCTTGGATTCTAATCCCTTCTAATCCCTCTTGGCTTGAAAGCAAAAATGCAATAGTATTTAGTACCCTACTATTTTTTTCTGTTACTGCTATTATTGAATACTGAATTCGATATTCAGTATTTAATATGTCTAAAACTGTTTTAAGTTATGCTGACTTAGAAAGTTACTGTCATTTTTGTTCATAGTATGGTAGCACAGTTCTTGTTTCTCTACAGTATATTCCAAATAAAGGAGGATATTTTAAGACAGTTTTGCAGCCTAATTCTTTCTACTTGAATTCTAATAGAAAAGTGTGAAGGCCTAATGTGCAGTGTTTTAATATATTCTTCATTTTATTTACCATCAGAGATGCCTTCTAGAATGACACTTTTCCAAATGTAGTTAACGATGCTTTTTATCTCAACCTCAGATCTTGGATTTGTTTTTGTTTTTTTTTCTGCCTGCTTAAGTGTGGCTCTCTAGCTGAGGGGTATTTTGTTTGTTAGAGATGCCTTGCTTAATTGATTCTCCATTTATGACATATTCAAAAAGTCTTGGTTTCTGTTCAGTTCTTGGTGGCTTTAGCCCTTAAAGGAACAAAGTTTCTAAAGTATTTCGGGCTGGTATATGCAAGTTTACATTTGCTGATGTGTCTCTGAAATCATTTACAGCACTGTCACGTGGCTGTAATAAATGGTTGTGTTCAGCATGTTTAAGAGTTGCTGGATTCCAGAAATACTTTTTCTTATGTATTTAGCTTTTCTAAATATTTTGTTTTACCAGTTTACAATGCACTCGGATCTTGGAAAAATTATTCAAAGTTTACTGGATGAGTTTTGGAAGAATCCACCAGTTCTGGCTCCTAGTTCGACATCGTTTCCGTAGTAGGTGTTTATAAGCATACTGGAACTACAGTAACTTATTAAAAAAAATGTGAAGATTAAACAAGGCCTTAAGGGATGGAGGAAATGAAATAATATAATGGACTTATTGAGAAAGTTATAATACCCTTACCTCTGTATTTTGCAAATTGATGTGCATGCTTGATTACATGATTGTTTTAAGAAGCGACACTAAGTTGTGTTGGACTTACTGTATCAACATGTTAATACGACTTTTCATGCTTCTATTTTCTTGAAAATGAACAAATGTCATTATCAGAAGAAGTCTCTATAGACCATGATGTGAGCAGTTGTATTTTTTTCATATTCTGTTCATAATCTCTCAGACAAGGAAACAGTTTTTGTTGCCCAGATGTGAATTTAAATGATAATTGGATTAAACATGTAAGGATGGCCTGAGACATTCAGCTGTGAGCAGTACAGGTGTACAGACAAGGCTGTAATATTTTACATTACAATTGTGGATTTAAAATCATTCATGTTATTTGAAAGTACTTACATATGTATTGCCAAAGTCATTAAATGCTATGCTGTAAATGAGAATTATTGAATAACACAGATGCATTTCTAGTACTTCTGTATGAAAACAATTTAAATTTATGCTCTCAAATTTTTCAGAAACAGATTTTTAATTACACTTCTGATTTGCTCTCTAACACCTAAAGAGCAATTGTTCTTTGACTGCTTTATAGTAGGATGTAGCTTAACAGACTTCTGTAACTATAGAGCCCTGTAATGGGTAAAGTGGACTTACTCTACTAGAAGTAAATGAGAACAAAAATATTTATCATCTTCTAAAAGTTCAGTAGTCTCTTGTACATGCTCTAGTAATTATAATTCAGATGATAGAAATACGGTGTAAACCATTGATGATCATGATCTCTTTTAGCCTTTACAGCAAACCAGCTGGAATGCCTCCGTATGCTCCTCAGGGGTTTCCATTTCTTCCTCCATATCCTCCCCAAGAAACAAATAGAGCTATAGCCCCTGTGCCAGTTGCTGAATCTGTTCCTTCAAGTTACACTACAGATAAGCCTGCTGCTCCCTCTTATGGCTTGATTGCTGATCTGCCACTGCCTGTCCCAACAGCTGAAGCAGTACTTCAGGTTTGTGCACTGAGGTCTGTTGCTTAAGTTGTCAGACACTGGCTGTAAGTCTCCTTAAAGGCAGACAAGGCAATGCCACAAAACTCAAAGGATCAGTCTGAGTTAGTGTATTTAATTGTTTTGCTGGTGCTAGGAAAATGAAACTGTCATTTTGGTTGTGATTAAAAGGTTTTGAGAACAACACTGAAGGCAGAGCAGCAAGCTTCTTTTGAGTTTCACTGAAACTAGATTTTGTGCCAAATATTTGTGTATATATTTCTTCTGGGCTACACTGTATTCTTAAGTATATAATGACTGTTTTTACAACTCTGGAAAATGAAAAGCCCTTCTATACATGATTTCCTAGGTAGAATTTATCAGATGAGAACAATATGTTGTCTCCAGTCTTTACATGTAGGTATTTTTATCATTTTCACTTGGTTCAAATAACTTTTCTTTGTGGAGCTTCTCTGTGTGTGTGTGTGTGTGTGTACCTACTTCCCCAACTCTCCCCCTACACACATGCACGCATGCTCCTGCAGCTCTGTACTCTAGAGGGAGTTTTTTAATCTCTTCCAATAAACTTGATATCTAACTTGATACTCTGTCATTGTAAGGTTAAAGTTGTCTTTAGAAACAAAAGCCTTTTTAATCTCAGAAGGCATATTTTGTTCATGTGGTGGAATTGAGAATTTTTACTTTCTATGAGAAGAGATACTTTTCTTCTCTAGAGACTTTTCCCTGAGGGTTATAGCTGTGAACACCATGTGTGAGATACCAAATTTCTATCCTTTTCTCTATTCTTATTTTTCTTAATTACTCTTCCTGTGTCTGTGTCATTCAGCAGATCTTTAATGGAACACTTAGCAAGACAGAATTATTGTCCTCCACATTTGACTACTCTTTTGTGACGTGCTATTTCAAATGTCATATTTTTGTTGTTGTGATTGAGTTAGACTTTTTATCTGGAGACTAGTACCATAGCTACTTACTGCTTTATTTTTATTGGTGACAAATATTTGTTTCCAGGGTTGGATTATGAAGAATTATCAAGAAATTGCTGTTCAGGATTTGCTAACCATTCCTAAACTTCCATTTAGGTTGGCCAGAATGGATTTACTTACAAGATGCCTGATGTTCCTGATGCATTTCCAGAACTCTCAGAACTAAGGTAAATTTTTAGAATGTGATAAAACTTTCATGTTTTTTAAAAGGGGTCTGCATGTAATTTTTGTAATATTTCTGAGTACATTATTGAAAGTACTTTGTAGAAAGGCCAGATAGGACAATTATTTTCTGACCATACAATTTACTAACTGGTAAGTCTTGTATTCAAATATGCTTCTTGTTTAGGATCTTCTCAGTGGGAACAATATTTCAGGATTCAACAGCTAGAATAAACATCTATTAGTTTTTTTTTAAAAAAAAAAAGCTACAATCAAAGTCATCTGCTCTATCTTAAGGAATTTCACCAGGGACTTAATTGCTACTAATATAACAGCTGTAACTTCGGAAGGGGAAGAAGGCGTAGGAGAAAGGACTTGAGACTGACTTTACAATAAAAGTATTACCTTGTCACAATTCAAAAATCAAATCGGTTACTTTCATAGTAACTTGCTCAGATCTATTGAGACAGGCTGCTTAATCTGTCTGACTGAAAGGATTATTATCTAATTATTAATTATGAAAGGGTCTTAGGAATGTTGTTTATTCACTTGCTGATCTCATCTTTGTGGTGTTGTCAGTTGTCATAGCTTATTAATTGGAAACTATTCTTTGAAGGAAAGAAAAGGACTTTTGGCAAGAAGAAATTCTGTTTTTTGTTGCTCTGGACACCTTTTAAGAGTCTGTGTTGAATTTAGCTAAATGGACTATAAGTCTTAGCAACATCTTTAATAAGTATCAGAAAGGTTTGAAGGTGTGGGGTTTTTTTGGTGTTCTTCTGTTTGTGGTGGGGTTTTGTGTGTGTGTGTGTTTTAGAAATAAAACATTTCAAGGAAGTGGTTCTTCTAAGGCTGGCTTAAATTCCATGATTCTTCTGTAGGCAGTTGAGGCTTTAGAAGTTGGCAATATGTGTGTATCTAAAAGTCATGAATGGTATTGCAGATATGCTGGGTAACATTAAAAAATGTAAAGTAAGGCATGAAAGAGGGACACATTCACACCCTGCTTTTTAAACTCACTACTGCAGATAGTAGTACACAATTCAAATTTACAAGTAAATACCTCAAACTTTAATGTTTTGGCAAAAATGAGTAACTCTACATGTAATGTTTGCTGTTAGCTTTAAATATTCTTTCTCTCTGTTTGAATCTAGTATATCGCAGCTGACCAATATGAATGAGCAAGAGGAAGTGTTACTGGAACAGTTTGTGAATCTACCACAGCTGAAGCAAGTCATTACTGATAGAGATGAGTTAGTGAAAAGCATTGAAGAGCTGGCAAGTAAGCTTTCAAAACATCAGCATCTCTGGTTGTATTCTAGGTGCTGAATACTTAAATATAATAATAATAATAGTGATTTTATTTTACAGAAAAAAACTTATTGTTGGAGCCTAGCTTAGAGGCAAAAAGACAGACAGTGTTGGATAAAGTAAGTGAGTAATGAAGACTTTTCCAGAAGAAGTACTTGCAGTATTCTGTATTTTCAGGGGGGATAAAACATTCTTTCTTTTTACTTCCAGTATGAGCAACTCACACAGTTGAAAGCAGCCTTTGAGAAAAAGATGCAAAGACAGCATGAACTTAGTGAGGTATATTATATCTATTTCGTACAATCTTTTTAAGAATACTTCACTAAAACTGAAGCTTTGACTCATGCATTTATACATGAAGAATATTCTTCTGGTTGAACTTGCTTGTATGAAATAGTGAGATTCATTCACCTCTGGTATGAACTAAACCAGAGTGTCAAAAGTGTCAAAGTGCCAACTAATTTAAAAACAAAATGATGTTTAAATTACACTGCTGTTGTTCTATGATACAGTAGAAACAAAGTTGAAAGAATGTGATGAATGAGCCTTTTGATCTATTCTTAGGTTTAATCTTATGGCAAACTGTTTTAACAATAAAAGCCATGTTAAATTAGTGTATCTGTTAAACTGTGCCTGATGAAAATGGTTAAAACCATTGCTGTACATTTTTAAACCTTGTGACCACTAGCTATACCAGTGTGTAACATACAGTGTCAGACTTTGCACATTCTAAAGCACAAACAGGGGAATGTCATTACTTCAAATGTAACTTGAGTAAGGAGAGAGTAATTTGTTAGTATATTTACCAGTTATGTATTTAAAAATGCAACTTCTCATGAAGTTTTTGATGTAGAAACTGTTTTATTGTTTGCAAGATTTTTATTTGAGAGTATGATAGTCCATAAAGACAGCATGTGTAGTATCTGAATTTCAAAATGCCGAAAGCGTAACAAAATGTGAAATCACAAGTGGGTAAATTACATGATAGCAAACTAAATGATCTCATTAGTGACCTAAATGAATTTGATGCTTTTTTATTGCAATTCCGAACAGACAACCTGCTAATGTCTTCTCTGTGTGATGTAAATTGGCTTTAAAGTGAACAGAGCTAGTCAGCTGGCATTGAGAATTTTTTTTCTTCTGTAAGAAACCTCTCAAGAACAGGACAAAACATCCCACTGTTATGTTACCTTTCCTTTTTTCTAAGTCTGATTTGCTGATTAATGGTTAGGAGGCTGAGAGCTGGAGCTGCAGCTGGATTTTTGTGCTCTTTTCTTCCTTGTATGCTGTATCTTTGTTTGAGATGTTTGCTTTATACCACTCGCCTGGTACTTTTTCTTCAAAACTCCAGGCAAGTCTTTTCACTTGTACTATGGCATATTTTAGTCATCTTTTATGACTACAAACTTTCTTTGTTTTACACAAGAGTACTGATTAAATCAACAGACTTTTCTGATTACATTACAACTTTCTATGGTAGGCAAACCAAATATTTTTTTTGTGGGGGTAGAGGAAGAGGAGGGATCCAAGCATCTAAAACATTAAATCTGTATAAATATACCTTAATGCTACAGTTACGGCTTTGTACAGACTCTTACTGAAAAATGAATCATGGTCTGACATATACTGTCCTAGTACAGTGAAGGAAAAAGAATGAAATTATACACAGTAAACAAATAAAGGTTTGAGTTTATAAAAGCATATAAGAATGAATATAATGGATCAGAGTAGTAGCGGCCTGTCTACTTCTGGAGTCAGCAGTAGTATCTTGCATAACTCTCCCCAAATTCTTCTCCACAAGTTCCCTTCTAAGAGGAGAATCTTCTAGTCTCCCTTTTGATTATGCATATTGGAAATGAACATGATTTCTTATGGTAGAGTTAAGTAGTTTAGCTACGTACTGTGGGAAGAACTTCTTTGTTTGTTGAATCTGCCACCTGCAGGCATCAGTTGATCTCTAGTTTGTAGTGAAGAATGCAGTGAATGTTTCATTCTCCTTTATGTTGTTCAAGATTTTATTTAAGTTATCAGTCTCTGTCTTTTCTGGGTTAGACTCCTAATCTACTAGTTTGCCATAATTTGATATAAAATTACTCCTTGCTTTTTGATACCTTAAATATACAGCCAAGCTCAAATCTGTAGTTGAACTTTTAGCAGAACAATTTTTCTGTTTCTTCCTAACTGTTTCAGGTGCAATAAAGTAAGCAGCGCAGTATAAACCACTCTGCTGAGCAGAGGTTAGCTGAGTAAAGGCAATGTGAAGCAGTAGTTTGTACAAAATTGTGTTTGTACTAGCAAAATATCTTTCTCTTTGCCAGATCATTGCCTAATAAGGGGAGGGGGAAAATATACAGTTAAGTTTTTGCAAAGTTATGTGTGGATATTATTTTCCATAATACCTATTTCAGGGACTAAGTGAGGGAAACTCCATATTAATAGCATTCATTTTTGAAAACCTAAATTAGGATTGACTGAATCATTTCAAGGTTATTAAAAGCTGAACCAGAAAGAACTTTTATCACTTTAAGCTTTTGGGGCTTGTATAACTGACTTTGAATTTCAGTAGAGTCTGTTTATTTTAGGCACTTAATAATTCTATTCAGAAAGTGTGCACTCAAGAACCAGACATTTATAAGCTGGATGCTTTCAAACAGTGTAGAATATCAATAAAGTTGAAAAGCTTTATACACTTGTGAGTTAAATTGATCTCAAGAACTAAACTGGCAACACTTTTTTCAGATTGCATCATTTCTAGTTGATCTATTTACACTGCTTCTTGGAGATGATGCTCCATTTAGTCACTTAGTCTTATATATAATAATAATGCTCTATCCACATATCCCATGTTTATGTAGTCATTTATCTGTCTTATCCTTGGAAATGTGAATTTTGATGGACAATTTGATATTAAATAGGTGTTTTTATTTTCTTAGAGTTGCAGTCCAAGTGCTCTGCAAGCCAGACTGAAAGTAGCTGCTCATGAAGCTGAAGAGGAATCTGACACTATTGCAGAAGACTTCTTAGAAGGCAAAACAGAAATAGATGACTTTCTCAGTAGTTTCATGGAAAAGAGAACAGTATGTAATGAACAAGTCATTCTAATCAGAGATACAGAGCACAGAAATTTAAGACTTAAGCAGACTTGAGCGATCTTGTAATCCAGGATAGTGGTTTAGCAAGCTCAAACAAAATAAAAATATATCCATAAGTGGCTTTAGTCACTTTAAAATGGACTCTGAATACCTAAGGAGCATAAGCTTTTAACACAGGAATACAAGAATCTTCTGCATCAGACTTTAGGCCTGTACTGTTGCAGATATTTTTGTGTCCCATATTCTTCTCTATCCTGTAAAAATATAAGGAAGTTAACCACAAGGGCATTTCTAAATCTGGGAGGAAGTCCCTAGAGAATGATATGTTGTATTAAGCAACCTTAACCCTTAACAATTACTTTAGAAAGTTTAATTTATTCTATTGATGGCTATCACCAAATAAGTTCATTAATCACCTTTTCTTTAAAGAAGTCTAATAAATGTATTTCATGACATAGGAAGTGCATCTTTTCTGCTGCAAGTAGTTGCTTTGGAGTGATGTTATCAAAATATAGACAATTACTCAGCTTGAATTTTGGAAGAGAGGTGGGTTCACAGGGCTTTCCGTTTTCAAAGAGACTGCAAAGTAGCTAAATCATTAATGAGAAACTGCAGTATGTGTAGTAAAAAGTTCCTTTCCAGAATCACTGGTCCTGTGTCTTTTATTTTAGCTCTGCCACTGTAGAAGAGCCAAAGAGGAAAAACTTCAACAGGCAATAGCAATGCACAGCCAATTTCATGCTCCGCTATAGGTAAACTGCTGTTTTAATATTTGTGGTGAACTTTTTTTATTTAAATCTGCTACATTGTCACACACTTACTAATTGCTAATTGAAAGTTTGTTTACTACAATATGTGGTGTTCTAAAAATGCCTCGTGTGGAAGTTAAGTTCAAATGAACATCACTAGTTCCATCTCCTATTTTTTAGTGAGAGAAAACAGTCAATAGCAGCAAAACTTCTTTTTAGGACTGCATGTGCTGCACTTGTTATGAATTAAATCCAAAACTTAATATATGAAGAAGTTAAAAATGTCTAATTATGGAAATTTGTCTTTACAGAATTCCTGCAAACTAGACCTACCACGAGAAGAGTGAACAAACCCCATAAAGCACACTTTTTAATAACTATTATTTGCAAATAACCATTTCATCATATGTGGTTGTATTTCTAGAGGAGATTGTATACAGAGCTGGGACTGTTTTGTACAAATTAGAATGTCTCTTTATATTCTCATTGTACTAGAGAAATCCTTCTATTGCAATCTTTGCACTAATTTCTTGTATTTATTGTTGATAGTTCTTATTATACTTGAGTTCCTGCTGCTATACTCCATTCTTTAGAGATTAAATATCAAAGCTGTAATTTTGACTAGCTCTTTACATTTTTATAAAAACATGATTCATATCTTTTGTATTCTTGACTTTAAACATAGGTTTGGCTTGATCTGTGAAAGAGTTTGAGACAGCTAGTGATGGGGCTTTGGAAACAGGAGTTAATTATTTAAGATTGTCAGTGAATTCACTGGCTGTTTTTTCTTGAGGCCAAAAATGTTTAGCAGCATTTTTTTTAAGTAATAATACAAAACTAAATTTAGCCTGTATTGTGTTTTGGATAAGTAGTTTTGACTTAAGCAAAGTATGTTTTGGAACATTTTCTTTGAATCAATCAAATAAATGATCTCTAGATTTAATGTATTACTCAGCACTAATGGAATTTTGATTTCAGGAGTGGCATGGTACCTACCAGTGTAATTAAATATAACTTGCATTTGGCAATTTCATTTTCGTCCTGGTTTTACTTGGAAAGAGTGGAAAAAAAAATCAAGTCACTTCCTAGTTCTGGTGTATCATACAATATGAATGGATTTATCATGTGATGAACCTGAAAGCACTTTACAAAATCTTAATTCTGAAGTTTTGTGAAGTAGCAGTTATTTTCCTTTTTTCTTTTTTAAAAGGAAAGGAATAAACACTGTTTTGTCTAGGGTTACCCAGTATGTTATGTCAAGGCCAGTAATGAAAATTTGGAACAGTGAGTCTTAATCTTGTCCTTTAATCACTGAATCAGGTGAGAATGGGTAGTGTAGCCAAGAACCAAGTGTAGTATCTTATAGGAGAAAAATACAACCTCCTGAACACATTCATGTATGTTATGTGTCTCTCTCTCTCTGTAAAAAGACACGTTCTTTTTCTTATTTATCTTATCAGTGAATGAAGTTCTCATGCAGAAAGTCAGAATTTAGAAGAAAAGTAGTTGTATAGTTATGGGACAGAAATAAGATAAAACCTGCAGAAATTAATAATCTATCCGGAATCCTATTTTTTTTTCTCTTTATCTTTTGTCAGGAAGCAGTTTGGAGATAACAGCACTTTTGTAGCCAAGATGTTAACATCTGTGGTATCTAGATAGGGTCACAGGGCAATGTAGATTCAAGTCTCAGACTAAAGCAGGTTGGAACAGGACAGTTTTTTCTGTATTGGTAATCTTCTAGACAGTCCTAAAGTCTGTGCTCTTGTAGCAAAATGGAATAATGTATTTCTTTTCAGTTAGAGGTAAGTGAGTAAACTTGCAGTCATGAAAGTCACATAAGCACAGCAGGAAGTCTAATCCACAGACTAGTAAGTCTTCAAGTAGGCCTGTAGTCTGTGCTGTATCATACTTTACAATATTGTGGTCTGTCTTAAGCTATCACTTTTCAGGGCAAGTAAGTTATTCTCTTGTACTCATGGGAATTTGTGGGTTCATTTAGTTTTTTTTTTGTTTGTTTGTTTTTGGTTTTTTTGTTAAGCTGGCCCAAAATCTGCTATTAGGTGTCCCAAGCAAATGATCCAAATCAAAAAAGATGCTTAGGTGCCTGAAGCTTGTAAGTACTGCTGTTTAAGTAATGAAGAATATCTCCTACAAAAAACATTGTTTCCACTGAGTGTGCCTGTTTGTTGACATTGCACTTCTGCTAACATGCTAGCTGAAGTCCTAATTCAAAATGAGACACTGTAAAATATGTTTTGGATGATCTGAGTATTTTAATCTCTGCAGCCCAGGAGGAGACTTAGGTTTAAGATGCACTCTTGCCATCAGTGTTACCTTTTTGGCAAATTCCATCTACTTTTATGCTGAACGTGCAAGTTGTTCTGGATCTTTTTCTAAGCATCTAGGTAAGGAGCTTAAAGACAGGACACAATTCTGTGTAGAGTTATTTTTTTCCTTTCCCTGTGCAGAGAGAAAGGGACAGATGACCAAATACTTGGTGCTGTTCCTCAATTGAAGTGTTTCCCTTATACATTTTGTAATGATTTGGAAGAACAAATTTTTTCCTCATCTGTCACCTTCAGCTGAATGTTACGTGATGTGTTGTGGTGCTCTCATTTTAAGATTGAACTATCTAGCTAGCTCACCTTCAGAGGATTTGTTTCCCAGACCAGTACTAGTTCTCAACACTTCAGCTTTTCCTTGTAGACTACTCCTGTATTTTCTAAGAGAGCAAACTTACAGATTCAGGGCTTTTTCATAGAGTGTTTCTGATAGCACTGGAGGACAGTCTATAAGAAAATGTCAATGTTCAATATCATTTCTTAGTACAGTGTTTTTTGTTCAGGGATGTAAATGTTCGGGGTTCTCTCTTTTCTCCTTTTACCTATTCTCTTGTATTGTTGTTCCTGTTCCTACACTTATTTCTATTTTTAGCCCCTCATGCAATCACAAACTCTTCCTTTAGGAACAGCACAGAAGTCTGTGTTCATAGAGGGTGTGTTGAGTTAACTACAGGTATCCTGTAACATGCAGGAAGGGCCAACCCATTTCTGGTTCTCAAGGAACAAGCCGGTCTACTACTGAGTTATATCTCTTTCTGATTTAGTCTCACACCTGGTGGGCCAATGATGTTTGTTTTTGTTTCCTCTAATCTTCATTCGGTCACCAGATGACCTGGTGGAACACTGATCATGTTTTGCCCAACAAATAAGGGTAAGTTTCTAGCACGCTGGTAGCGTTCACTGTTAGACTCTTCCCTTACCTTATCTTGCAGAAAGATGAAGTGTAGGTATAACTCCAGCTTGGAACAATTTCCTGTGAAATGTAAGAGAATGGAAGCTGCTATTAGTTGCATATTCTAAAGTCTCTTAAAAATGTGTCAAGTGAGCTCTTAAGCAGCTTGGAATAGTAGGGAATGTACAGTGACTGGCTTCTGGAGAGTGGTGCATTATGGCCATGTTCATAATGAGGTGTTCTGCTAAGTTGAAACAGTGACATAAATTAGCATGAATACAAGTCTTAGCATGAAATGCCAAGGTGGGGGAGGGTTGCATTCTGTAGTGCAACAGCTGATGGAGCTGACTTTTGATATTTTTTAACTTCTGATCTCATTGCTAAATGTTTTCTATGATGGAATTTAAGCCTGTTATTCCTCTCTGAGTTAACTGACTACTGAAATCTCTGTATAGCAATTGTAACTGACTTTTATTTTAATTTTTTTTTTTTTTTTTTTGATTTGCAGTATAAGGCTGTGAAATCAAGTAAGTTACTGTAGGACATATATATATGTATATACTGGTGGTATACAACTGTGGAGTTAATAGCACTTTCTGTTGGGGATTTTAGAAGAAAGCTTTCCTAGATTTCACAGTATGCTTGACATGCTAATCTTTCTAAAAGGCATTGACTGTCAGGTTTGTGCAGCTATGCTGGTCACAACTACAAGCAATAGACTACCCATTCTAAATAGTACCGAATGTTCTTACTATAATTGTTGTTTGATCTGTAAATACTCTGTAGCTTTGTCACTTTGGACCTTGACCAAATACAGAAATTAGAAGGCTTTGTTAGTGTTGTTTCTGTCCAAGTTGTTTTTGCTACTTCCTTTGAAGACTAGGAATGTTCTCTTGAGAGATCTGAAGACTTTCACATAAAGCTGAATTAAAACTCTGGCAGCAAACTTAAGTCAGTTATCACAGCCTTATTGTGTACATGACTGAACAGTAAATACTGTAATGTGTTAAACTTACAAATAAACACTTTGGGATTTTTAAGAATTCTGGTAATTGTCTACATTGTGGGTGGATTTGTGCCTTGCAGGACGTGCTGGGTGGATACAGAATTGTGTTGGAAAGCATTTTGCAGTCAACAAGCAAATTACACAGTCTTCAATAAACTAGTTGAGGACAAACTTTCACACTTCTTTAACCCTATTTAACTCTTCTGACAACAGCAGATCTTGGAGCCTTTTTCACTAGAATGACCTTATGCTTTGAAAGCCCATATTGTAGCTCAGTTTATTGTTTTTGTAAATGCTATGTCTTGGTCAGATACCTGTAAAGATCAACATTTTTATATAGTAATAAGATAAAAGGAAAGCTTAGATATCAATAATAAGTAAATACCTTAACACAGTAAGAAGTAAGAAAGATTATGGCACTGTTTAGTTTTTTGGAAACAAAGCTATTGAAATAGCCTTGGCAACCAATGCACTTTAACAGTGAGTCTTTGCCTGAATTCAGTCAGTATGGTTCTAATGGGCCAATAAGGTTTCATTAGTTTCTTTTCCAGAATGTTTTGTAATAACAGATCATTAAACTGTATTCTAAAGATTTTAAATAACTTGATTTGCTGACAGCAGATGCTTAACTGATAATTGAAATAATATAACTATGAATGTTTATCTTATCCTTTTGCTCTTATCCTTACCTATCTTCATATCTATCCATTCTCTGGCAGTGTCTCTGGCCTCTGCGTTCTGGGTTTGTGCTGGTGTGGGACTCTATTGGCACTAGAGCTATGGTAGGCTTTCTACTCTTCTTAGTAGTGTGATAAGCTGAGATACTTTCGACTTCTCTTCCCCCAGTGAGTTACTAATGCCCATTTGTCACTGGAGGATTTTCAGTCACTGTGATGTTTATCTGTATTTGCACCACAGAGTGGAAGGGAGACCAGCCAACACGCAAGCTAAAGGAGCCCATTTCAGCCTATATACAAAAGCAGCCCATTGCCTTGACTGTGATGCTTGTGATCCGTTAGAGGATTTCTGTGTGCAGATGGAAGCAACATCCACATAAAAGCCTCCGTTTAACTTGTCAGCGATGATAGAATGCTTATCTTCATTGCAAAGGCTACCTTCTAATTACCGCGTTCTTTAGATTATTATTAGTCTGTGTTATCAAGCAGTTTATGGTATACAAACTCTTGCTTTAGCTTGCCTCCTATCTTTAAAAGATGTAGCTCTCCCCTCACTGCTAATTTTAGAGCTTTCCTTCCTGCCTCCCTCCTTTTACTGTTGTTTTTCCCCTTAATCATGACTGTATCCTTCATTTTGAGCTTCCTGCTCTTTTTTTTCACCATATTTCTCAGCTCTTCAGAATCTATTTCCATTTGTTACTGCCTTTGCCTATGTTGTGTTAGATACCAATAAAAGCAGCTAATATGTTCATTTTCTGTTCTTCCAACCAGATTTATTTTGTAGAGAAAACTTAGCTGTTTGATCCCATTGCCTTGCAATACACATCAGTATGCATTTTCATACTAAAGAACAACTTGAATTCAATGAAGCTAAAATTACACCACAGAAATCTGTAGTGTTCTTCTAATTCCTTCTTTCCTGCAGTTTGTCATGCTTATTTGTATCCTGTTTCAAATTACAGTGAGCTTATTGTCAAAGTTGAAAGGATTTATAGCAGAGGGAAGACCCCCACAGGCTACAAGAAATTAAGGTAGTTCACTGTATATCTTGTTATCTCTTTATTTTTCCCTAGGGAAAAGTACGGGCTATAATAGACTCTCATATAATGAATGCAAGTCAACTGAGAGTTGAATGAGCTTTCTTAGTTATCATTTGTAGATTCCTTCCCAGCTTAAACTAATGAATTCAAATATTAAAGTAGTAAAGATATGAAAATCCCTTGATCTAAGTGACAATGCTTCCTCAGTAACTGAAGAATTATATTGCAAAAATCAGGAAAGGAGAACATCCTTTCATGCACTAATATGGAATAACATAACACTGCATGTCCTAAGTATTTATTTGGAAGTATTTCTCAGCAGGCTAACATAATGCCACAAATACATACATTACAATGAGAACAATAACAGCAAATGCAAAATTCTAAAGGCTGAAGGATGCATCACACAGAGCTGCTAAGTAAAGACTTCATTTAAAATATGTTAATATTTTAGTTATAGAGCTAGTTACAAGAAATAGCATAAGCAACATGAAGACTACTTTAAATTTGCATATATTCATATTATGTATCATTTCTAGACATGTCTAACTGCACACAGTAATATCATGATACTGCAATTCTACATTTTAAAGATTGCCTAGCCTTAAACTCATTTTTAAGCAGGATATTTTTGTTTTGTTTTCTTTGCTGAATTTACAGCATGTTTCTTTATTTTGAGAAAACCCATTCAAAATTTCCTTTAATACCGTAAACTTTACAGGCTATGTTCAAAATATGAAATATTTTTTAAAAGCACAATTAAAATCAGGACTTTCCTTTATTAAAAATTCATAAAGATTAAAAAACAGAAGGCTAGATTCTCAATAGATTTTTAATTTATCATAGCTCAGCTTATTTTAATTGAGCTACACTGATTTCTCAAATTGAGGATCTGGCCTTTCCAGTATAACAGTAAGATGAATCTTGCCATTAGGAACTGAACTATTTCTTCAAATGCAGAAGCTCCCTTAGGAGATTGTTCATAGTACTGAAGTTGACTAACTCATTTTTAGTAACGGAATTTCTTAGAATAAAAAAAAAAGCACTCCACAAAAGCAGACTGAATAATAAAGCCTTAAATTTCCAAACTGAGGTATACTTATATAATTTAACTCTGCCTATAAGTCTACCCTTGAAGGAATAGTATGAAGTACAACTAAAAAAAAGTTACATTTCTATTGTGCTATGTTTAACTAAAACACAATACCAAGTTATCCCCAAGCACGTAAGAGCAGACATAAAAATTTTATTTTTAAATGTTCTTAAAAAAAAACAAAAAACAAGAAACATGCAATTACAGCCCCATCTGTAAGCTGTTTCAGGAAGTCCCAAGTTTCAAATATTTTTCCAAGGTTTATTTCTATATAATGGTTATAAAAGCTATACCTCTTACGATTTTAAACTGAAAATTTTTAAACACAACTTGGAGAATAAACTTTGTTTTGTTCTTCTACTCTATTTCAACTCATAGGTAGAAAAATGCTGGAAAATGAGCAAAGAATTCTTTGAATTAGTCTTTTTGTTGAATTAGCACTGCAGTGTTCAGATTGGCAAATACTGCAAGGGAAACTATATGCAAATGAAAAAAAATCATTCTACTTAGTTTATTTTAAACACTAAAATTGATAAAGGAACTAGTAGAAATAGTATTTCTTATTAGCATAACCTTTCTTTAATTTTGGCCTTGGAGGAGCAATACTTTCAGAAGTGATTTAGACTCTCTATTCACCATACTAGAGATACCTCACTTCTGCTGAAATAAAATATTGACATGCAGGAATCAAATAGGCTGGAGAATCTGGATTTTTATTACCTTTAAAATGTTAACCTTTATCTCATTTAGATAACTCTGAATAGGAGCAAATTATAAACAATAGAACTTGAGAACAGAAAGTCTGGAGTATCCTGCCTGACATTTATTTTGTAGAGTGACACATTACTATGAACACTGTGCAACTATTTTTATATTCCTCAAAGCTTTGCTCACAGAAACCATTGAAATTTTCACACTTAGGTGAGATCTGAGTACAAACTCGATTCACTCAAGTGCAGCAGTTCCTCACCCAAGGATCTTTTTGCAGGATCAGAGTCCCCTTAAGTAAGCATATTGATTTGTTAGTTTTACATTGCCTTGAGAGATTTTAATAGGAGAATATGCAAAATAATTGTTGAAATTGAAAACTGGGGGAAAAAACGTGAAAAATATACACAGCGTGCCTGAAGACAAAAAAGCTCTACAGAAGTAAATTTTGATTCACCAGTAAGGCTAATACTATCTTCAACTTTGTTCATAGGTATAACAGTACTTTGGAATTTTCTATCTTTGGAGAATATTATTTTGTACAATAAATTATGGAAATAAATGTACAAATTAAGGAATAATGTGCAGTTAAAACACTACAGTGGCTTAAATAAATATTTGTAACACCAGAGAGTACTGTTCTTCAGCATTGTTTTAGAACTAATAATGGCTTATTTTGCTTAGATCTTTACTTACACAATTGCACAGTTCCCTTTCTTTGGGTTATTAATTTTTTTAGGCCACAGACCATTTCCATTCTCTGTTTGATGGAAAAATGTCATTCTAGACTGTGAAAAACACAGTTGTATGAGAATCTGGATCATTGCTGCTGTGAAGGTATTTCAGACTGCCAGAAATACAGCTTCATCTGAATCCTTGCCACTGTCTTCACTAGGCAAGCAGCCACCACTGCTTGGGGACCTGCAGCTTAAGTCCTCTACACCTGACTCCTGATCGCTGTTAGCTGAGAGGTCGGGATCAGAGCTTTTCAGGTTGTCTTGAGTCAAAATCAGGGCTGAATCTTCTTCATCCCCTTGTGAAGGGGTCCGAGATGGGAATGATTTCAGATTGTTGTTATACTCCTGGGGAGTGTTAGCCAAGCTGATGTTTGAAGTAGAGTTCACCAACTCTTTGTTTTGGTCTTGTTGCTTACTCTTGAATTTATTATCATTTAATTGCACTTTCTGAAGACTTGTCAATCTCTGAAATAAAGGAAAAGCATATATTACTGGCATATATTTAGATTCCAGGTCGCCTCTTATGTGTTTTTGCTTTATTAAAAAAAAAAAATGAACTAAGTTCAGAGTTCAGCCCAACTGTCGTCCTTTAAAACTGCCTCCTTGACTATTAATGTCTGTTGCATATGAGAAGTACAGAATTCTGTCAAAAAAAGTAGTACTGAATGAGTTAGTTAGAAGGATATAAAACTTCTTTCAAGTCTTGTATTTTTGCACCAACGTCTAGGTGAAATTTTACTCTAAAAAAAAAAAAAAGAAAGAAAAAAAAAACTTTGTCTTACAGATGCCACAAGCAAAACACTTCCAGTATGTGAGAACAAGAATGATGGCTGGAAATCCTTGTGGCAGAAAATTATGTAGCAAATGGGGGATTGTGCATTATTTAGTGCTCAGTTTAATTTAACTTCAGCTTGGAAGCTTGGGATTTCAAGATCAAATATTCATTACCTCTCCTAAGATGTTGAGTTCTTCTTCCAGCTGCTGAGTTTCTTCCTTCACCGCCATCAGATAATCGGTAACTGACTGTCGTGGATGCATCCCCTTTTCAAAGCGGTTGTACATACCACTCCAGAACCTGGAAGCAGTGGAAAGGTCAGCAATGGTGATGTGACTTCAGGAGACTTAAATACATGCATTCTTCAGACACCTGCCCCCATTGGAGTGCATGCAAGTTCTACAATTCACTGAAATTTGATAAGATTCATAGTTCATTTGTGCTGAGTCAGCCATGAAGATTTAAATCAGTGGATATACACAGCTTGAACCAATTCTAAAACATAACAGAAGACCACTGTACCTTTGATTTAGTCAGATAGCTGTGGTTGCCTGATTCAGGCTTTTTTGTTGATTCAAGACATGAATGATCAGGAAAAATGGTATAGCTTGTTGGAAAAGCTATGTTTATCCTCAAAGAATAATGCAGGGTTTTTTTGTTGTTTTTTGTTTGTTTTTGGTTTTTATGTATATAAAGCATGTGCCACACAGCAAAGGTAGCTATATGGTAGCTGAGGTTACAACCTGTTTTTTTTTTTTTTTTTTTTTTTCTTTTTTGCAATCCTAGTTCTTAATAATTGCCTTAATTCCCACAAAACTGATCTTAAAATGCTGTATACTTGTTTTTTTCTGCGGGATTGGGAGAGACAACTTACCAAGGGGCTTCCCCCCCCCCCATAAAGAAGGGTTAAAAAAAATCAGAATTTAAAAAAAATTGGTATCCTATTCTCTTAAAATTTACATTGCATTTTTAAACATTAAATGAATTGTATATCTGAAAAAAAAAAGATTTTTTTGTTGTTGTTAGTGGCATATATGAAAATGTTAGTGTTATGTCCTGCTGATAATCTAAAAATCAATGACATTGTAACTATTAACTCCACGCTTGCTACATGCTTATTTTGGGTTGTGTTCACAGGCAGTTTTGCCAGTGGTCCACAGTGGCCCTGATTCACTTAAGAGGTGGAAAATCATTTTCTTATTTTTTTTCTCCCTGTTTGTAACTGTAGCACTTGCTTTTGAGGTCTGCCAAACACTGCAACTGCCTGTGAAGTGGGTGAATGAGGCTAACATTCAGCAGCAGACCAAAGACCTTATTCCAGAGAAGTGCATAAATACATGCTACCATTTCTCTGAAGTAAATGAAATGGTTATGAAAAAAAAAGATTAAACTAGTGTTCTTAAGAAGTAATGTATTCAAGTGCTTTTCAGAATTGGGGGTTTAGCTTATGGTTCTAATGGAGAAGCCTTTGTTGAGAAGTCAGTTGCTGCAGACTGAACTGCAATTTATTGAAAGTAGTAGCCCGTAGCAAAAGCAAACACAGACCTATGGAAATTGGGAGAAGCATACATGTTGAGAAGTTGTTCTTTCTATTTGCTTCTGGGCAAAGGAGTCTTATCTTTCTCTTCCTATAGAATTAGCTGACAAACTCCTAGATAAACAGTTAAGTTGATTTGTCATTTTCAGGAGAAAAGGACTCAAACTGCAGGTCTGTAACTTGTTCCATTGAATTTCCTGTCTTCTGTTTTCTTTCCAGTACGTGGCCAGAACCTCACTTGGGTAAGTAGTTAATCAAACAGGTTAAGCAATGGACAGACCTACCTTCGGGTACAGCTGTCTAGCCAATAGAGATATTTTAGGAAAGTCTGCACGCTCCTTAGTGGCTTATTACTCCTCTGCCAATCCTATGCTATTCAAGTCAGATCCCCCCTTCCACCTCTTATTATCAGACAGCTCATGCTCAGAAATCCTTACTCACTTAAGTAATTCCATTAAAATCAACAGGATTACTCATCCAAGGAGGATTTGTAATATCAGTATTTTATTTAAATTTTAGTTTTTGTGAATTTCTAATCAAGCTCTGTTTCATTTCGTTAAGATTAATGGCACAGTTATTCAAATCAGAATGCTAATATCAACATTTTAAAATTGTTAGGGTTTGTTAAATCTTGAAAACACTTAAATATCAAGTAAAACTTACTGGGTAAGTAAGTTTATATCTTGAAGTATAACAAAAAGACAGAAAAAGTATTTGCTCTTTGTTTTATTAAACACTTGGGGGTTTTCCATGTGATTTCTTGAAATCCCTTAAAAAAAAAAAATCACTGATTGACCAAATATTCATCACAAAATCTTGAATGGGGGAAGTTTAAGCAACTTTAAATTTAGAAGCCACAGATGAGAACAGAATTTAAGGAGCCGTTTCTCAGTGGAAGAAGTGAGTAACCTGAAATTAGGACACAGAACTATCAATATAGCTTTAATCTTAAGCTTCTTTTGAGACTACTGCTTTGTTGTGGAGTGGTATGGAGGTGTTGGCTGAGTAATTACTAGCAGGCAAGCGACTGACTTGTTGTATCTGATCCTAAATTTACCCATGTATAAGCTATATTCTGGAATGAGAAAAATTTACCCATGTATAAGCTATATTCTGGAATGAGAAATACTTAACTACAAACACATGTTCTGTACTAACACATCCTACAAATTCCAACAGCAAGGAGTATTACCTACTTGTACAAGAAGTTACATGGAGCTATCTGTGGACACAGCGTCCCTTGAGTTTGACTGTGGTCCGATCTGTAGAGAGGATTCAGGTAGTCTGCACGATTTTTCCACAAGTGAGCCCACAGCGAGTATGTTCGTTCTTGGATTCTGAAAAATTGCATAAAAGTAAAGTGTATATAGATAAAAAAGATACCTCTGTTGTAGTTCAGGTATAGTTAGAGCTTGGGTGAAGCATTCTAGTGCTCTGCATTGCTCATTTGTGATCAGCTTTATGCTTTCTTAATTCAATTACACTAAAGTTATAAGTATAGGCAGAAAGACCGTGGCAGTGAAGCTGCTCTGAATTTGAGCAACGAGAAGGAACCAAATGGCAACAGCAAACAATAACTGTCACTTTCCTGTTATCATTACTGCTGCCATGATCAGAATGAGAGAGAAAAGCAGCGGGTATCAGGACGTAACTGAGGAAGCAGAGCTCCAGGAAGCAGATAGAAGGAGCAGAATATGAACACCAGCTCTGCCAGGAATTGCATTACTGCCCCTGCTTGGGAGTGAGGAGAGGTAAATTAATACATAATTGCTTTTGGGAAGGTCTGAAACGAACTACAGAACTCAGTTTTCTAAATACCTAGTAAAAGGTATAAAAGCAGTCAGGCAAACAGCAGCAGAGCCTGCTAACTGGCCCCCCTGGAAGGTTACCATACACAAGGCTGCTTATAAGAAAGTACCTGAGAGCTGAAGCATTAGCTGGGAAGTAGATGGGAGAGCTGTGACCCTCAAATTGAGAACTTAACTAGGGTTATATCATCTTTCCCTTTTTAGTTTTACATTGACAGTTTCCCTTACATGTTGCTGATGCTCTAATGCTGCTAGGGCCACTTGGCTAAAGATCTAATGCTCCTGTCAGTTTTCATTAATCCATCATTCACATGCTGTGGATTATACTCACAGCTGTGCCACATCAAGGAGGATCAACTTTTTTGGTATTAATCTGTGTCACCAGAAGAAGGTGACTGAGAATTCTACACTGCACCTTGTGCCTTACAAAAGCACATCTGTGTAAACTGGCAAACAGCTCAGTCTTCACTACAGAAACACCCGCAGACCCCATGCTTAAATATGCTATTAAAGAAAAGGCTCTCATACTTAAGCTCTCGTCTCTCCTTCTGGCTGTTACACAGGAAATTACCAAACTGGCAAGAATAGATATGATGTTGTACATGGATCAGGAATCTTTCATTGAATTCAAAGGCACAAGGAAACTGTTCCATTAGCTGCCAAACACACTCAATGAACTGGTCGATAACAGGCGATATCTCCTTTGGATCACCATCTAAGTTGCCATACCTAAAACAAGACAAGATACATTCAATTATAACCTAAAATCCCCTAGGAAAACTGTATAATGCTAATGAAAAAGCAAAAAAGACTTTGGTGTACAAGTTATAAGTATTAATTTCTAAAATCTCAATTACTTGTTTATTTTTACTTACAAAAATCAAGCAACACTGGAAGTCTTTTCATGGAGTAAAACAAAGCCAAAACTGAACAACAAACTTCTTACAAATGTCTTGTTGCCTTACAGCTAATAAGAGCTGGCTACAACCATGTAGTAATGCTATTAATAAATAAAATGTTATGCCACAATAAGAGAAGTCGTTGTAAAAATGACTGTAATGGCTTTAAACACGCTATCTTTCAGACCATTGCTGAAAAACAGAAAAATGAGCAGGAGAGGAACAGAATAAACATGGCAGAAAATGGTTTAAAGCTGCCCTCTCTTGGTGAAACTTACATAAAGTGGGAAGTTTTTACACCCTGCTGTATTTATCAAATAAAAATGAAACTTTGTGCGTATAAAAGAAAGTCTGTTGGAACCACTTGCCATAGGTTACTTTAAAGAACAAGAGCCAGAATATATAAAACACATAAGTAAAAAAAAAAATTCTGTAAGTCTGTCTAATAGTAGGAAGCATTTTCAATTGATTGTTCTGCATGTGCAATACGTGTGTTTGTGTGTGCGCGCACGTGTGTATATATGTGTATATGCTAGAGTTGAAATCCATAAACATCTAAAATTGAAATGTCTAATTCTACTATTATTATGCCACAAACAATATAAGAATATTGCAATGGAAACCACAGCCATCACTGTGGTTTCATATAATCTTTCACCACTGATAATAATAGACATCTGACGGCATTGTATTAAATATAGTAATTCGTGCTGGAATTTAGCAAGAGTTGTGGAGCTGCACACATTTCCAGAAAGGTAGTGGGTTTTTGTTATTGTTGTTGGGTTTTGCTAAAACATAAATCTATATTCAAATCCAGCAATGTGAAGTTTCAGTATAAAACCTACATTTTAATTTTTATGGTGATGTAAAGGAAATGTAGAAAATGTGTGTGTGTTTATATATACACATATATATATTTGTATACATATTAATTTATAAAGGTCTCAGAACACTTTCATTACAAGAAAAGCATTTGTTATAGATGCACAAAATAACTTGTTCAAATAAATTGTTTTTTGTTTCCCTTTACCTGAAGAGTTTTGTTTTTCTGAACAAAAGCTGTTGTTTTCATTAGAGCACAAAAGGACGAGTGTATTTTAGATAACTCACAGAGACACCTAAAGTTAAATACGGTCCTGGTATCATAGAATCAGTAGGGTTGGAAGGGACCTCTGGAGATCATCTAGTCCAACCTCCCCGCTCAAGCAGGGTCACCTAGAGCATGGTAGACAGGGTTGCGTCCAGGCGGGCCTTGAAGATCTCCAGAGAAGGAGACTCCACAACCTCTCTGGGCAACCTGGTCCAGTGCTCTGTCACTCTCACAGGGAAGAAATTCCCCCTCGCGGTCAGGCAGAACTGCCTGTGCTTCAGTTTCTGCCCATTGCCTCTTGTCCTGTCACAGGGGACAACTGAAAAGAGTTTGTCCCCGTCCCCTTGACACCCTCCCTTCAGATTCTTGTACACATTGGTAAGATCCCCCCTCAGTCTTCTCTTCCCCAGGCTGAAGAGGCCCAGCTCTCGCAGCTGTTCCTCATAGGGCAGGTGCTCCAGCCCTCTGATCATCTTTGTAGCCCTATGCTGGACTCTCTCCAGTAGCTCCTTGTCTCTCTTGTAGTGGGGAGCCCAGAACTGGACACAGGACTCGAGATGAGGCCTCAGCAGGGCTGAGTAGAGGGGCAGGATCACCTCCCTCGACCTGCTGGCAACACTCTTCCTAACACACCCCAGGAGACCGTTGGCTTTCTTGGCCACAAGGGCACATTGCTGGCTCATGGTCAACTTGTCATCCACCAGCACTCCCAGGTCCTTCTCTGCAGAGCTGCTCTCCAGAAGGTCAGTCCCCAGCTTGTACTGGTGACTAGGGTTATTCCTCGCTTAGGTGCAAGACTGCACTTGCCCTTGTTGAACCTCATGAGGTTCCTCCCCGCCCAGCTCTCCAGCCTGTCCAGGTCTCTCTGAATGGCAGCACAGCCCTCAGGTGTATCAGCTGCTCCTCCCAGCTTGGTATCATCAGCAAACTTGCTGAGGAGGCACTCTGTCCCCTCATCCAGGTCAGTGAAGTTGAACAGGATGGGACCCAGTACTGAGCCCTGGGGGACGCCACTAGCCACAGGCCTCCAGCTAGACTCCGCGCCACCGATGATGACCCTGTGAGCTCTGCCTTTCAGCCAGTTCTCAATCCACCTCACTGTCCACTCGTCTAACCCACACTTCCTGAGCTTCTCTAGGAAGATGTTATGGGAGACAGTGTCAAAAGCCTTGCTGAAGTCAAGGTACACAACGTCCACTGCCCTCCCCTCATCTACCCAGCCAGTCATTCCATCAGAGAAGGCTATCAGGTTGGTTAAGCAGGATTTCCCCTTGGTGAATCCATGCTGACTACTCCTGATCACCTTCTTTTCCTCCTTATGCCTGGAGATGACATCCAGAATGAGCTGTTCTGTCACCTTCCCAGGGATGGAGGCGAGGCTGACCAGCCTATAGTTGCCTGGGTCCTCCTTCTTGCCCTTTCTTCAAGTCCTCAGGCACCTCTCCAGTTCTCCATGACTTTTTTTGAACAGCTGCTTATGTAGGAAATCTGGGTGTTACTGAAAGGTCTGTTGGATTGCAAAGAGAAAAATCCCTTTGCCACATACTACTTTTCTCTCACATGCATCTCTCAATGCTAATAGCAAATGTAAGCAATCAGCTGAAAAATTGATACAAAAATATTTCCAGCAGCAGCTAAATTATATGGTGGGAGAAAAACCTGCGAAAATATCTTGAGAGCACCCAATTGATATGCTTTCAAAGGCAAGAGGTATAGTAAAACTGTAATGGCTGCAGATACTGACTGCATGAAGAAATATATATAGAGAACATATAGAAAGCCTTAGCACAACCTTACCTGTGGTTAAATTTGTGACCAAAGGAAACCCAATCTTTTTCAATTAACACCTAAAATGAGAACATTGCATTCAGTGTTGTAAAGCAGTTGCAAGCAGAGCTGACAAGTCAGAGCAGGCAGAAAAATGATGTAAGGAAGCAGTACTGGAATCTCACTTAATTTTTAGAATAAGCAGGAAAGTGAAAGGAAGAATGATATAGGCAAGCAGTATTTGAATCCCAGTTAGTTCTTAGAGTAAGTAAAAAATTAAGAAGCAATGAACGCTGTTGCCAACTCAAGAGAAAGTAGCATTCTCATGATGCAGACAAGATGTCAGTATTTCGTCATAATTTAAATAAGCTTGATTCATCATTTTCTAAGCTAGACTTTAAAAATGTTCCAGACCTCTTTTTTTTCTGGATGTGACCATTAACTTGATTATTATCCCTGGATGCTTTACTAGTGCTGATTTGCTAGCAAAATGATGCTCAAACATGGCTGCTCACTCCAATCTAACACTGGGCGAGCACACACTTCTGACACTCAAAACTTCACTGAGACTGTAACTTGGATAGATAAAAACCCTCTCTTCCAGGTTAAAAGAAATATATATGTATATACATATATATATATGGAAAGTTTATTTTCCTTTAGAAACAAAGATACTCATCTTAACATTTCCTTGAATGATGCCATAAAACTTTTATTTACTCTGTAAAACAGAGCCTGCTTACCATGAATCCCTTCATAGTTCTGTAATATGGATCCAACAGAAGGCTCGCTACTGAGCAAACCTGGGCTGTCCTATCCCAGCCATCAGAGCAGTGGACAAGCACACTCACACCTTCCTCAGCCACAGCCTAAGAATATAGTAAAAGGCAGAGGTATCACAAGCAGGGGAGAGAAAAAGGTAAGAGAGGAAAAAGAGAGATAGAGCAACATACAGGGTGATAAGTTGAGCTGAGAATTGGGAATCCCTATTCTTTTTTCTTTTTTTCCCCATATACTTCCTGAATGACGTTGAGCATTATTCATTCTCATTTGCAAGTGCTTAATCTCATACATTACCTGCAATATGGTGGTGGCAACATCACCCTTTTATGCTCCAACACAGAATCACAGAACAATTAGGGTTGGATGGCATCTCTGGAGATCATCTTATCGAAGCCCCCTACTCAAGCAGAGTCATCTAGACCAGAACCATGCCCAGACAGTTCTTGAGCATCTCCAAGGATGGAGACTCCACAACCTCCCTGAACAGCCTGTTCCAGTGTTCAGCCACCCTCACAGTGAAGACTAATAGAGACATCTGGAAAATAGCTATACCAATTTTTATTTTAAGAAGCCTACTACATACAGGGAGATCCAGACCACACAGCTCAGAGAGTGATTAAAGCATATTCAGTACCATTGTCAGAATTAATGGCTACATAAAGCAGATTCAGATACACCTATATGCTCTAACCCACATAACAGCAGCAGAACAGCCTTGTTGCATAGTGCTTTCTATTTTCTAGGTTGATAGTAATGTTAGTAGTCTGTTTCTGGTGCCAGAGCTAGCCTGGATATTGTTACACTAGATTCATTCATTGTCCACTGAAGATGTGCCTCAAAAGACTTGAGGGGAAGCCGGTGGTAGTGGTGTACATCCATATCTAATAAGCAAGATCTTTATGTAAATATTTAATGTAAATGACTGGGTAGGGGGAGGTCCCATTTTATACACAATCCAGGGGATACATGCAAAGAAGGGATCATACTTACTGAGATCTCCACAGTCTGGTGTTGCATTATTTTTGGAACTTGGTGGGGGGGGGGGGTTAAACATAGAATTTTTAGCCTTTGTCATTTCTAAAGATAACTTAGAAAGTAGAGAAAAAATAGGTTAGGAAAGACTCTACTTAGAAAAATAAATATTTAGGTTAAGTTTGGGCTTAAAAAGGAACAGGGAGTAATAATAAATTATCTCAAGAGAGAAGTAAAATTTACCAAAATAGAACCCTTGTGGGCAGAAGACCAAAACAGAACTGGGAACTGCACAAATAAGAACAAGTCAAAATGAATATCTGAGGAGGCATGCAAGCATATGGACAAAAGGAATAAATGGTTTTGGACATTATTTTAAGACTAGCTACTGGGGGAAAGTTGGCAAGAACTAGGGTTAAATGACTTGATTTCTGTAAGCTAATGAAACCTGGTTTCCAGATTTCTAGAATCTAAACCTAATATTTCTAGGAGAAATATTAGCATATGGAGCACCTGCCCTATGAGGAACGGCTGCGAGAGCTGGGCCTCTTCAGCCTGGGGAAGAGAAGACTGAGGGGGGATCTTATCAATGTGGACAAGTACCTGAAGGGAGGGTGTCAAGGGGATGGGGACAGACTCTTTTCAGTTGTCCCCTGTGACAGGACAAGAGGCGATGGGCAGAAATTGAAGCACAGGCAGTTCCACCTGACCGTGAGGGGGAATTTCTTCCCTGTGAGAGTGACGGAGCACTGGACCAGGTTGCCCAGAGAGGTTGTGGAGTCTCCTTCTCTGGAGATCTTCAAGGCCCGCCTGGACGCAACCCTGTCTAACATGCTCTAGGTGCCCCTGCTGAGCAGGGAGGTTGGACTAGATGATCTCCAGAGGTCCCTTCCAACCTTACGGATTCTATGATTCTGTGTATTTAGCCTGTAGTAGGCATTCAGGAAAGAAACTGCTGTTGTCTGCTGAGCAGAAAGAAAGCAAGGAAGGGACACAAGCATGGTTACTGAGAAGGGAAATTCATGAAGTATTATTCATATATTGTTGTATAGCAGGTCATGTGAATAAAATAGCCTAGAAGAAATTGTAGTAATAAAAATAAGAACTAAACCCTAAAAGACAGAGCACAAGTTAAAGGAAGGGGCTATTAAAATTAAAATCTCTGTTAGTAGATGATAAATATCTGCATTATGGAATTCTCTCTCCTAATTCCAGCCAATATATCAGAGCCAGCAACTGTTTTCTGAAACATCTATCAAGTATGTAACAGTAGAAGTGACTCTAGATTTTGGGCTTGGTAGTACACACGAGTTGGTTCAGGAAGTGAATTTAGTTGCGTCACTAAATAAGCCAGGTGATAATACAATAGCTAATATTACTGCATTACAGCTATCACGTGAAGAAGTCGTTCTAGAACAGTAACCTTTGACGAAGGGAATGGCCAAACAACAGCGGAGGCGAGGGAATAGGGACAGAAACACTGATGATCGCTGCTAGAGAGTAAAGTAGGAACATTCAAATACAACGCATAACAAGATACAGGATAGCAGCTTAAGTAAATTTAAGGTCTTCAGTGCAAAACAACACAATTTCTTTTCTTTTTTTTAATTATTAGCAAAATGTCCACATGGCAACACCAAAGTCCTCATATATTTTGCGTTACAAGACATGAGTTTTTCTGATCCAACTTCATTGAAGATAATCGGTTACCTTCAAGCAGAGAATTTGGTTCTCTCTTTCTGCATCTGGTTAGTCTAAGTTTCATTTTTCATTTTACATACTTTACCTTTGCAATAAAAATGCCGGCATCCATAATGGCTTTGATATGCTTCAGCCAGCCAGAATTTTCTAGGCCCCACAGAAAGTCACTCATAGAAGGCGACTTCATTTCACAAACTGCAAAATAAACTACATCTTAAACGCTCAGTAATTTAAACTTCTGAAGCTTTCCCTGGCTGATCAGCCCAGGAGTTACCTGTTCAGAGATCCTCTGTGTAAAACACCCATCTTTCGAAAAGAATTGCTGCTTAACAGTATAACATTAACATTCAAAGAAATACACATTTTAGAAACAGGGCTTGGTCAAATTTCACCCAGTATGGAAATTTCATTTAAAAAGAAAACCTATTACACAGCCTGTTGCAAACAGTTTACCAATACTTCCTTCTGTGCAGCACAGGTTTTCCATAATTGTGTAGGGAGCCAAGTTTTCAAACCCTTGAGAGAGGAGATTTTCTATTTAATAATTAGGACTTGGAATCAAAAAGAATACACATTTCTGCAGGTGGGCGGGCAGACAGGCACCTAAATCATGCCTCTGCCTCCTATCTGCCACTAGATTTGTTGAAGAAGCTGAATCTGGTAAGTGCTGTAAGAGCCAGGTCACCAAGTCCAGCCTTTAGCATCACCACAGATAATGGTATTTCAGATAGAGCGATACTCTGAACAGTTCTCCATCCCTGATAGAAAAATTCATAAAATTCCATACGCAGTCTAAAAACATTGTGATGGTAAGGAAAAAAAATCATAATTCATCAAGAAAATATTTTGTTGAAAACTAACTCTGTGCCATGTTAAAGAAATTCTCCCAGTTTTTAATCACACTGAGTGCCTATTTCTCTTTTAATATTCCAGAGTTTGTGACATCAAAAGAAAAAAAAGGCAGGCAATCAAAAGTGGATTCAGGTGATCTCATTCTAGCAGCAAAAAATAAATACCTAGTAATATTTGATGTTACCATTTTCAAGAGTGATATACTAAATTCACCACTGAAATAAATCATGAATTTCTTTTAATCTGACACTGTCTTAAAGATACTAATCTCATACTAAGCTCATTCAAGGAGTACAATGAAAAAAGTCCTTTTTTTCTTTTCTTTTTTTTTTTAACTGAGTTAATGTATTATTTGTGAATTAATCATGTTTCATTAGGACTCTTATTCTCAGGAAATCTTTTAAAAGACTGAATTAAATTTTTGATCCATTACAACCAGTAACAAAATTTCCATTTCCTCCGATGCGACCACAATTTACTTTTGCAAGCCAAATTCAGAGTTTATTCCACATCTGAATGTAACTAACTGTCTTGATTCCTTTTAATTAAGAGGCAAAATAGCCTAATGCATCCATATGAAATCTTGCAATCTTGGTATGTAGGGCCTCTTCCAGATGTTTGCTTTAGAACATTTTTGAAAGGTATTTTTAAAAATGCATAGATAGTAGCCGTGAAAGCAAACAGCCTTTCACATGATTAATGGGCCTGTGCAGATGGCAGCATGACTATTTAGTAGCTGAATTCCAGCTGAAGCTGCTGTCTCTGTTTACAGAAGTCCAAGGTAAAGCTGAAACTGTGCTTTGTTCATTCCCACTACCAAATTAGAATCAATATTTACCCACCAGTTCACAGAGCAAAGTCCAGACTGTCTTAAATTAAAGGCATACACCATACATTTCAAAGGATTTTGGCTACCCATTGAGACCTTAATGCTGAGTTTAGTTCTACATTCAATTAGAAGGTCCTCAAGGAAAACATCCTTCCATCTCAGCATAAAAGGTACCAAAAATCTTGGAAAAAATACTGCTTCTCACACCTGTTCTGGGGGCAGAGAGCACAGAAAAACCAAGGAGCCCACGGACAGCGCTTGCAGAAATCCAGCAGCGCTTCCCTGGCAGGGGAGGAGGAAACAGGGCTCTTGCTGGCAACTTTCTCTTCCCCAGCCAAAGTGCCTGGAGGGGACATGAGGCACCGGCGGGATCGATTCCCACCGCTGGCAGCACGGCTGCAGGTAGAGGAGGGTATCCCACCCGTGGCCAAGCCCTGCAGCTCTCCTCCCGCCTGATCAGAGGGCTGCTCTTACATCAGCAACTAATGCTGCCAGTGCGAGGGGAGGAGAAGCTCGTATCTGCCGTTCAAATACAGACAGAGAGCAGGTGGGGTCGTCACCTCGCCGCCCAGCAGACGGGGTCCGGCCTGGGCTGCCCCAGGAGGACAGAGCTCCCCCCAGCACAAAAACCAGCACAACAGGGTCGGGCAGCACCCGCATCTGCACCGAGAAAAGTCCTTGTGCAACATTTCCTGCCAAGATTAAATATTATTTTGAGGACTTTGTGCACAAGATCAAAATTATGAGAAGTATCGTCATATCCACTTTCTCTCCCCCCCCCCTTTTTTTTAACTAGTATTTTCCCAAGAGAAATATGAGGCAACAGGGACAACTGTCAAACAGTTTCTTTCCAGAAGGATATTCTGGCACTTTGAAGCATATTTTTGTTCCAATGTAAAGTGAAATATCATTTTTTGGAGCAAAAATTCTGAAAAAAAATACTATTCATTATCCTACAAATTCAGTCATTTTATAACACTAAGACATTTTGCTAAAAAACAAACAAGAGTAAATACATGTTACAGTTAACAAAATTACCAAATTAAAATTAGTAAAATTTTAAAGCTGAAACAAGAGATTCTTTTAACTAATAAATTAATTCTTAACATTATTATGAATACAATTTAATTACTTCAGGTTTTTCCTGAAGAAATTTCACTGAAATCAATGTATTCGTAGTAAAAGTGCATTTTCCAATAGAAAACTGTATCATCAATTTTTGTTCAGATTTCCTTAGTGTTGAAAGTTATTTAAGATTATGTACTGAAAATAAGCTGCAGTTTTCCATATGTATTAAGAAAAAAAAAATCTGACCTGTATATCTGCTTAATTCAAAAAATTGAATAAAATTACTTTTGCTGTATTTCTGTCGCAAGTCAGGCCTATTATGGCCTTACATCTTTTTTTCCATTGTTTCAAAGCAACAATACAGCACACATTAAACTAAAATCATTTATCTCTTTAAAGACTGTCAACCCTGTAACACCTCACAACATATCACGATCAGCAGACATGTTTTGTAAGGTTTGTAATGCAATGTTTTACGTTAGAGATTCACCTAGATATATTTAAATAGCCCTTTATGAAAACTTGAGGGCATATTAAATGCGTGATATCAGTGTCTTCTGCAGACCTTTTGATTCTGGTACCCTTCGTATGCACAGGTCAGGTCATAGATAATTTTAAAGGCCACAAAAGAAGCAGGTAAAGGGACCCTACTATAAATGGGAAAATAGAAAAACTACACAGTACCTCACAGGAGGAAAACCCTGCTCATAAACTGGAATCCATAAGATGCAATTTGATATTTGAAATCACAGATTTCACTCCTCTGATGCTAATCTTATCAGTCAGGCTTCTAAATATGCAATTTCAACATAGTGAATATAAAGCCTATCAAAAAACAGGCTTTTTCAAACTGTGGTTCATTTAAAAATAGATGCTAAGATGTTATGTTCCCAAGCAGCATGAAATGTTAAAGTTAAAGGTATTAAAAATTATCTTGTTACATATCAGTTTGGGTCATGGGCCTGTCTGATGAAATTTTGGCTCTAAAATAGTACACATCGCTGTCCCATGCAACCAGGCTGCTTGTTTATTGTTATAACTTTGATGGACTCAAACTAAACAAATAAAAGGACAGGTTTATTCACCTGGCTTCTCTTCTGGCCAAACAAGACTTTATAGTTAACTAAAAATACCCTTATTTTCCAGTCCAAGATCCTTTAGATCAAGAAGCTAACCAAGAATGTGGCATGAAAAAAATGACATACTAAAAACAAATTGCCTTCAAGATGTTGAGTTAACCTAAAGTAGCAGGTAAGGTTACCTGCACGTGCATTTGTAATGAATAGAGCAGTGTCCTGAGCCCTTCTCCTCCACTCGAGCATGTTTACTGACCAGGGGCCAAAAAACCCACCCAGACGACCTTGGAAAGGTCTTAGCCACGGATGACAGGAGCAGGTATGTTCTGTGCCCGTCTCCCTCTTGGTTATCCTCCCAAGAGGTATCTCAGCAGAGATACTGGACCTCACAAAAAGGCATTGATAATGGCAGTTCTCCACTCCCTGCGGGAGCAGTCGATGCCAAAAGGCCTCCTCTCCTGACAGTTCATCTCTACAGGGCAGGAGAAGCAACGGTTTAGCTGTGGCACAGTTTACTTCTAGTTTTCATAAATTGCTCTTTTTGGAAACTGAGCACAACCATCCTGTGAGAGTCCCTCTTTGACGTAAAACTCCAATTTGCACACAGATAATGTGAGATGGATGAAGAATAAAGGTGTGTGAGCAGAGCAACCATGCAAGAATAGCTAGATTGAGCTGATCCAGGAGGTGAAAGTATTTTTTTTGTGTCTTCTGTTGATGATACACCTGAAGTAAACACTGGGGACTGGGAGGAGCAGAGGGAGCACTTTTCACTATTTGCTTTTTAAAAATCAACAAATTTTGGGTCAAGGATTTATTCTTACCCTTTTCCCAGAAGGCCTCTAACAGTAATGTAATCCAAATATTAAGTGGCAGTCTGAATGCACTAGTTTATACACTGCTCAGTATTTATAAAATAATCACTATTTATGTCCAGGAATTATTTAGTTTCTGAATGATTACACCCACTGACTGCGAGTTTCGCAAGTACACTTGATGTGACATGCTCCGTACAGAGCATAAACAGATTTCTATTAAAATTTACAATCTAAAATACATGAGTTCTTTACTGAACAAATAAAAAAAAAAAAGAAAAAAAAAACGCATGTTTTCAGAGCTTAGAAAAAAAAAAGTGTCCTGTATTTTCCACTAGTATTCAAGTCAGATATAAGTCATAAATAATTTTTTTTCATGATACCATCAAACTATAAAGAAGGTAAAAAAAAGTAGTAGTAAGCACAGAGAAACCTTAAGATGTCTGCCTTTAAAGTAAATGATATCTAGATTTCACTCATGGCACAAGGTGTTTGTACAATCAGGAAACCATCACGTTTTGCAATGATGGTCCATTGCACAAGTTCCATTAGCCAGCAGGGAGATACAAGTTCTGTTTTCATGCCGACTTTCACTACTGCTGATTTCAGAGAAATTACTTTGATTTGTATGACACAAGAATCAAATCTTTTCTCTATTTTTCAGTAAAAAGTTATTACCTTCAAGCATTTTTTGCAGACTGTTTCTCATGACGTGGATGTTCTCAATGCCAATGAACTGAAACTTGATGTTAGAATAGTTGTCTTCATTTTCATATCCTTTTCCTGCTGCTCTGTTTGCCATCGCATTGAGCTGAAAAATTAGAAAAACTAGATGAAAAACAACAGTGAGCAGGTTCTTTTCAAAATAAAGCTCATGGTCTACAGCAATAATTCAGAGTGATTTAAATCAAGTGTAAATAGGAAACATTTATCATAGTGTCAACAAAACAAAACGTTAGGCAGGAATCAGGGCTTTGATCTCAGTTTCAACCACATTAGTCAAGATGGACACAACACGGCTTATATAGGGCTCTTCCTCTAGGCTATGCTGCAAGAACATAAAGATTATTTGTTATTAAAATGCTAAACTGATTTTATTTTCAATCGGTGTTTTATATACTAGCAGAATACATCCAGAAGATGGCAGTGTCTCACCTGCCATGCTGCTGTAGCATGTGTACATTGTACAACCTTTCCCCAATTATGTATTTTACTGCTAAAATTATCAAAAAGTTGATATAGCACACTTCTCTGACACTTGGAATAACGTCACAGTTGTTTCTCCCTAGCTCTGCAGTAGCTTGTCTCCACTTGCATAAGACCACAAGAGATCTGAATTGACAGAATGACTACAAATATTTTCATTTGCAGTGCAGCCCTATCAAAAGCTTTGCTGAGCTTCAGCAAAAAAATACACTGAGCTGGAAGCAGGAGTTTTGTCTTTGAGTCTGTGTTTCCCATCCTAAATGTTTCTTTACCTCACTTCTCCTGAGTGCAAAATTAAGGGATTTTTATCTTTATTTCCCCCTTCTGAGATTATTGAGGAAAAGCAAATGGACTGCCAAGCAGTTATGCCAGGTTCTGATGTCCAAACTAAAAACTAAAGCTGATATAAATTAAGTACTTTTCCTTTTTTTATCCTTTTTTTTTGGGGGGAGGGGGATTTTCTAAAGCAGAATCTCACTGTCCTGTAAAATTGTTTGTTTTAATAAAGTTACTGCTTTTATGTGAAATGTGTTCTGTAAGGCTGGAAAGCCTTTGAATTTCAAAATAAATATCATAGCTCCAGATGTAACAAAAAAAATCTACTTTACAAAACTTCTGTGCCTCTAAGCATAACTAACAGCCTCTGGTCAGAAAATATTTAAGATTAAAATAACAATAGGTATTGCAAATGAGGACTGAAGTGCACTAACAGCTTTTGGTGAGACCCTGTGAGGGATCCACTGGACAAAAAAAGACTGGTCCTCATTGCACTGAGAACCAACTTTCATGAAAAATCCAAATGAGCTATCTCTTATTTTGTCTAGGGGTTAAGAGACTAGCGAGATAATACCATTTCCAACTTATTTCCTAAACTCTCAGGAAGCTCCGCTGATTTGCTTATTCAGTGGTCACTTTCGAAATCCACAAAAATATATTTCTGTACTATCCAAGTAATGGTAGCATGGTGTATACTGGCTCTCGCTATCTCTACCTCAAGCACATATATTCTCACTCTTCAGTTTTAGTTTAGAACTGAAAGGAGACAATTAAACAGGATTTTCTGCTGCCCACACATCTCCAACTAAAACGTATGAGGAGTCTGGCTATTTTATCCTGTAAGTCAAAATAGGTTGATGAGGACCAAATTTGAGCTCTTCACTTTAAAAGGAAAAAGCTGAAGACTATAAACTTTTTACACCATTATTATTTCCTTTTAGATGCATGAGGAAACAGACAGAAGAGACTGTTTTCTAATTCTTATTTTCTGCCTAATTTGGAAATGTGAAGATAATAGTCACTTTTTGCATCTTCACAGTGCTGTTATTTCTAAAACACCTGTTGCTACAAGTCCAACTTTGCATTAGAAATACCTAGTTGCAGTCGTGGATCATCATTACTAATTGCAACACTGCATGAATTTCACGGAATGACAAAAGGAACCCATACTTTTTTCATTTACTCAGTGCCTGTGAGGAACTGCTTTTAACTTGTAGTATGCAATTAAGGAAAAAGTGCAGGCAGAAATTTTTTCCAATCAGCCAACTGTCTGCTAATCTTTGATTATCAATGAACAATAATAAATTTTTTTAAAAAAAAGATATTGCATGCGAACAGCCTGTCTTTTAAGGGCAGAGTCCTCAGTATGACTTGCTAGAAGGATATTAATAATCTGCTGAATTCTATTCTTTCTCTTTTGAAGTAGATGTCAGTGTTCTAATATAAACAAAATAAAGCAGTCTGTCTATAATAACATATAGCTTTGGTGGAAAAAAAAAATCTGTATGCATATTTCTAAGTTACCATCAAATCCTGAAACCCTAAATGAAAAGAACACAGCCCTTAACTGACCTAACATCAATACTGTAAATGCTATAAACTTCCTCTGTAACACAGCAATTTCATCATATAAATCCTGCTTTATTAAAGGCCAATCTGAAGCAGATCTCTTTAAAAGTAAATAAATAATAGGCTAAATTTGCAAGGCTTTCTGATAATTGTTTATTTTAAATATTGTCAATTGCCAAACTTTGCAGCTGCCACAATATTTACTAACAAGTTTTCCACATCATCTATCAAATTCCATCTGTTGCTCGTAAAGTAACTATCTTAAATCTCTCAAAATTGTGCCTATCCTAGCTTAATCTCAGTGGAGATGAGAGCACAATCTCTAAGGAAACAAACCTCACCAGACTTTTCATGGGACCTGCTTTGGTGTGGAGGATAACTTAGTAGTTTCTTTTTGCAGAGTTAGAAATAATTTGTTTTACCCATATCCAGCAAGTAGGTTTACATTAGCTTCTACTGTAAACACACAGAGAAAGGAGAAAATGGAGAAAGGCAGTCACCAAAGTAAAAGCTCTGCATATGTTCATCCTGGTGTATTTAAATGAAGTGGAAACAAAGCTTTACTCCTCAGCCAAGTCCTTTGTACTGAAGATTGTCAAGCACAAGATGGAGAGCATACAGAAAGCACTTTGGAATATAGAATGAAAATTCATAATTTTGCAAGGAACCAGTTCTGATGAGAAAAGAGGCAGGTAGGTTTTAACTTCCAACAGCAACAGAAAACCTTGCACCAGCTCGATATCTTATCTTTGCATTTGTTAAAGCTTTCCTGAGGAATGCCAGGAACAGCTTGCACTAAAACACATTGGTTCCTTAATCTATGCTCTGGATTTGTACGTGTATTAGGAACTGCAGAATAGCAATGAGGCTGTATTTGGCACCTGGAATGACAGGAGGTTTAGCAAATTGGTCCATTCTCATAGTGCAGGCACAGATAAGTAGGAATCAGATTTCTTTAGGGCCAAACTTTGCTTCCAGAGAAGTTCAATTAAAACAACAAGTCTTTATCTCCTGAACCACTCCTAAAGGAGCCAGCACTGCTGGAAACAGACAGCCATTCAGGACTGACTGCACTGATTCACTCTCTCCTTTTAAACTACTGACTTTTCACTCCACACATGTTTCACCACAGTAATATTACTCTTACAGAACTGGAGCTCTCTGTTATTGCCTTGCAAAACATCATTAGCTGCAAAGTCAGCAAGTCTTAAGTGACTCCACCATTGAGAATTTTCTTTAATTAGAGATGGGTACCAATATCACCAGCCAACGAACATTATGCTGTTACACCATAACTATTATACACCAAAAGCTGTTAAACAAGCATTATTTGGGCAGTCCCACCAGTACTTAGTGTCCAAAGCCTGCTGTGAACACAGTCACACGAACCTTTTCCTAGAGCTCACTGCTATTGTAATTGGAACTCACATATTAACTTTGTTCAGAACTATGAGTAAAGCAGCACCATCCTCATTTCTCCAGTAGGAAGGAGGGAAACAAAGGTCAAACTATTCACCAAATGAAAAAGTGCAGTGAAGTATCCCACAGTCCCAATTCTCTAACTGCTGACTCCCACAGCAGCTGTGAGCACTCACTGTTTTCCCACTAGCCCCTAGGTCTTCAGTCAATCAACAGCTGAACAGATGGGTTCCTCTCTGCTGGCTGTTTGCCTCAGTAGTCTCCTACCTCTGCCCCAAATCTCTGTCTGATTTGTCCTTCTTCATGGTGTGCAGTTTTAGTTCCCTTACCCCTCCAGCCTCTGTCTCCCACAGCTCTGCACCTGTCGCAGGATGTTGAAACAGCTTTCTTGTTCCTTCCCTTCACACCTGGTTTTCCCTTTCTCCTTGCAGCTCATCTGATATCTGCACCAGGGATTTTGTGGAGATTCTGCTCTTTTGGCTTCATTTCCTTCACCTGCTGTGATACCTTCAGAATGGACATTACTGGCAGCAGAAGATAGAAGATATCCCTACTCTTGCTTCCAGGCACTGAAACTGTATGCCTGCTCCTTGTCACCTCAGGATAAATTTGCTTGCATTACAAATCTGGACACAATCTTTATTAGCTTCAAACCTCTTCTAGATCTTTACTAAGTACCTTCATACCACAATTTTTCTAAAGCTTTTTGTGTTCACCAAAGATTTTAGTCAATTGTGGAGAAATGGCATCTACGATCATTATTTACTGTGTTTCAGATTCTGCCTCTAAAATACAAAAGTGCTAGAGATATGCAAAGAAAAGTTCTGTTGAATTTTTGTAACCTTAGTAAATGTATTTTCCTTAGCCTCACGCTTCTGTTGTTAAAATTTTCCCACCTGCAGGAGAGATCTTACTTGGAAAATTTTAGAACAAGAAGGTAGAGGTTGGCAGCATTACAAACAACTGAAAATACAGTTGATAGCAGGAATTGCTTTTTCACTAGCCTCATCAGTAATGTAGTTTCTGTTGGCTGCTTTGTGTGTGCACAGACATGTGAGCCTTCTATCACATAACCTAACAGTTACTACTTTGAGTTATTATTTATTTTTCTGTATCAACATCTGTTAAGAACAAAACAGAAAAAGGCTCAATATAAAGAAAAAAGTGTTTAAGAGGTGAAACACAGACAAGATTCCTAGTTAAGATTCCTCTGATAAATATAGATTCACATGTGAATTTACACAGATGCAACTGAGACCAGAATTATGATAACTGTCATTTGGGTAGCAAATCTTCCCTGGTGTATTCAGCCCAGGTTCAGTCTTGCTGAGTATGTGCAAGAAATTTAGTGTACTCACTTTGGGCCGAGTGTCAACAACATATAAGAAATCACTTCCTGGATTTGCTTTTCTAATGGCCTGGAGCATCTGTTCATCTTCAAGGCATCGAGCACTGAAGCCAGATAAAGGTTGGCTGCTCCTACATATGGATGCCTGCAGAAAAATAGACAAACAAAAAAAATCAATATAATTACTAAGGAAAAATGATTTAGCATCCCAAAGCATTTTAAAAAACAGCTGTTCACCACAGGTATACAGTTACATGAGAAGAGCAAAGTGATAAAAATTCATTGCATACTAATAAACAACAGTCATTTTTACAAAGGCGGGAAAACAATAAAACCCCATTGGCCCAGGTCTAGGATCCAGCCTACGCATCTACTTTAAAATAGTGTATTTCCCTACCATGAAATAACTCCTGAAAGGTAGTATCTAGAGAGCGTAATGAGAACAAAACTGCAATCACAAGAACACTGACACCGCATAGAGTGGAGTCTTTCACACTGTCATCCGCACCTCAGCGTCCTGCTTGATGACACTGCTGCGGGGTTACACCCAACTCACACCACTATGTGCTTTACTAAGGAGCCTGAGTCACCGTGAGTACAGGAAACAAAATGCAGCCAGATCACTGGTTGTGGTGTATTTTTAGCACTGCCTCTGGAAAAAGACCTTACTGCTTGGGAAGTGGGTCAGGCAGCCTGTCTCCTGGAGTACTGCTTGCTACTGCAGAAGGCAAGTGAGTTTCTCCCGAAACCCATCAGGACCAGATCTCCAGCTGAAACTGGGAAAGAAGGAACAGACCATGAAACGGGGAGCAGAGAGGATTTCTTTCCTAATCATTGCTTGGCAGGGAATGGAAAGATTTGTAGAGGTCAGGGGACTAATTCAAGTCCTTTTTTTTTCAGACCTATCTAAGCACTGACCGTATGCATGAAGAGAATCTGTCTACTGAAGGCCATGACCTAACCAGACTATAGATTATTTATAACTGTGAGAAGGAACATGCTCATTTTCAGCCAAGTTTTTGAAATACCAGTAGTTAGTAAAATTTGCATCTTTAATAAGGGACTAGGAATTGTGTCAGAGCCTGTTTAGGCTAATAGATTTTGCCAATAGATTGTTATCTACAATTTTGCCACCTGGTCAGTGCATGCTTCAGTGATTCAATATATACTTATAGATACCTCACATGAAGCAAAAGGAGTATATATGACTATGTCAACAACTTGTCATTTTAATAGAGGAAAGACACAGGTGAGGCTCTCTCACCTGTGATGTACCATATCTGAGGTAGATATGGATTGCGGGGCTAATGTTAAGGGTAAAGTTAGTGTTGTGGCTTAAGTTAAGATTCAGGAAAGCAGGGGCTGGAGCTCCTGATCATATCATCCTGAAGGCTCAAAGGGTTAAGATATGCACTGGCACCAGTATGAGAGAATGGCTTGTCCGCCAACATAAAGCTTGGGGTTAAGATTCTGTTTAGCCCCAGCCTATGAAACAGCTACACTGCCAGACCTGCTGACCCACTAGATGTCACAAGCAGGAATCAAAACCCATGATCTCCATGAGAGATCCTCCTGCTGACCCTGGCCAATTGCTTAGGTGAGTACGTATATCTATAGGAACCTCTGGGTATGTTCAAGAGCAGAGCTAGAGGTCAGGGTAGGTTTTGCTATAGCACAGGCTGAACAGATGGTCCAGAGTATAATCTTAGTATATCCACAGAGATCCAGAGTAAGATGTCCCAACATCATTGAATTTTTAAGTATCAAAGAGGTATGGGCAAATTCTGGGCAGGAATGGTGAAAGACTCGATGATTAACACCAGTCCCCACTGCCAGCAACAGATCCCTTCCCACCCTGCTGCCACCACGGTTATTCAATGCCTTCTGTCCCAAATCCTTATTCCACTCCTAGTCATTGCTCTGTTACCTGGCAGCTCATGCCAACTTCTCAACTAACAAGAAGACATTTTTTCCAATGTTTGCAACCCTCTTTCCAGCCCTTTGAGCCTTGCAGGATCCACAAGTGAACAAGCGAATACATTACTTCAGACCCCAGTGGTCTGAACATGTACCCTAACCTTAAACTGAATTTCAGCCACAATATGGAAAACATCCAGGAAGAAATCATCAAACTCATCCAAACTGAACTGCTTTATATTGGTACTTAGCTGATCCCTGAGACCTTTTCTTTTGTTGAGATTTGGAAATGTCCAAGAGTTTTGAACACTAAATACCTATATTTGGGCATATGATGATGTTAAGAAGTACTCAGTGTTGAAAATTTTGGCAATTTATGCAAAGATGGCATTTAGTGTTTAAGTCTTCATATCCTCCTATTTTGTAATCAAATCCATAAATCTTTACTTAAGCAGAATTCTGCCACAACACAGGGTAAAGAAGGAGTCAAGGTAATGTTTAATTGCTTCCTTCTGAGGTTTAAGCCTAGGATAGGCGCTGCTGAAAGAAAAGATTTTCTTGGAGATTGTAGTTTATGCTTCCTGCTTGTGACACCTAGTGGAAATCATTCCCACCCTGCACGTCAAACTCAAAAGATGTCCTGTAATCCCACACCAGCTCCATCCCTTGGGAAATCTTGGCCATCTCCCAGCACTACTGGGAAAGACCTCACCATGCAGTTGCCAGTCTGGGACTGAAATAGGAGGAGATATTACACACACAGATCCTTCGAGAGTGCAGACGGGACACCATCATAACTGGCAATGAGAGCTGTGCTAAGCCAGTCCCTAGAGGTCTAGGACGCAAATGTGAAAACACACACAGTGCATAGGATCCCTCTGTCCAAGCGATTTCTTTACCTCAGCTGTCAGAAACAGAAGTGCAAATAGTCTAGATACAGGGATTTTTTGTTTTGTTTGTTTGTTTGTTTGTTTGTTTGTTTTTCCCTAGTGGTTACAAGCAAGCAAGACAGTTGCTGTCAGCCCTGAGAGCATGTGCAATGGGGAGGAGAAGGTGGCACTCCATACCTGCCAGGCTGCCTGCTACTGCCCTGCATCTCTCTACATCTCATTTAGTCTCCCCAGGTCCCTCTGGCCTCTTGTACCACTCCACCTTCTTGTGCTACAGAGATCACATATTTTGTGTTAACTAAATGAAGCTGAGTTTAAGTGACTGCACTCAACATCCATCAATGAACCAACTGTAATTCCAGGATGTGCCCATTGACCATATGTTCAAACTGCACTATCATTAAAAAAAGTCTTAACTAAGCACTGATTTTTAGTAAAGATTTACTAGAAGAATTACGAAAGCTAGACCAAAATAAGCAGACACTCCAAAGCTACAAATTCACACTTACATTGTTATCCTTGCAGTAGTAAGAAAGAGCTGGGAAACGCCTTCGGCTCCGAAATTTAGAGCTCCCCACTATGATGTGTGCAGTTGCAGATTTTGGTACATACACTTCTGTAGGATAGGAGTCACAGACCTGTAAGAGGAAAAGCTGCTTACTTGGTCTACAAAATGCAACTAATATTAGCCATCTCCATTGCAAAACCAAAGAACCCCAAAACTCTAATCTCAGAGAATGTTCCATAATTATTGTATAAACATCACCTATGTTTTTCAAAACAGTCTCCCGAAGCAGGGAAGAATTCATTCTAATCTATAGATGACAAAACTGAAGCAGAAAGACTGAAGGGCTATATTTACACAGGTTGAATAATGCTGAGTGCCTCGTTGAGAACATGCATGTAGTAGATCAGAGTCAGGATTATGCTGTAATACAGCATATGATGAGATGAATAAAGAGATTAGAATTCAGAGGAAGAAATTAGGTTCTGAGAGAGTTGAAGATATGTAATGAAGGAGAAAGAAAAGGCAGGCCTTGTGGTTAAAGATGCTGTTGTGGTAAACTTCGTTCTGTCCATGATGTCATTTTTCCTACACTTTATCATAGCAGAGGTCAAACATTTCTTTCCGCTGGTTTTAACAAAATGAAAACAAACCCTGACAGCATATTCAGTCTCCTCTGAGAACTTCACTGGTATTCCTTAACATGGACATGTTCCAGCAACAAATCCAATGAAGCACATGGACCAACTCCCTTCAGAAAATATTTTGCTTATTATTTCTCACAATTAATTAACATTCTAGGGACTTCAACCACATGGAACTGATTTCCATGTGTACAGCGTATATGTGTATAGCACAGAGCAGAAAGGGATCCTCTATCTAAGCAGTATGACAGGCCACAGTCACACAGATTTGCTTTACAGTCTCTGCAATAGAAAAATCACAGCAACTCACTCCATAGTCTCTGTTTACATCACTAATCTGCCAATAATTGTTTGGAATACCCATCCGGTTATATTCTTCATTGAGGTCCACAAGTTTCCAGCCTTGTTCTCGTTCTTCTTTATCTAATTTTGGATTGAATGAGAAACAATACAGCTCTTCATATTTTACTGAAAGAAAAGAAAAGAAAAGAAAAGAAAAGAAAAGAAAAGAAAAGAAAAGAAAAGAAAAGAAAAGAAAAGAAAAGAAAAGAAAAGAAAAGAGTAAGACACCTTAGTTTTCTCATCTTGAAATCACAGTCTAAAACCAAAATCTTGGGTAATATCCTTCAGATAGTTTCTCTTTTTAAATAGCATGCTTGCTGTACAAAAGCCTTTAGCCTGGCTTACAATTTCTTTCAAGTACTTTGAAAGTACTGTGATGCTTTGTTTTGTGTATATTTTACAATGTATGTGTTTTATTACTTATATAATTAAAATAGTGTTCCACCAGACCTCAAAATTCACCCAGCACAAAGACAATGTGTCAGTGATAATAAGCTTTCACTTGTTCTCCAGATGAATTTGCTGGCCAGAGGTAGCATACAAATCTTTTTATTAGTGCAACATCTGTCCTCTGGCAAAGACTAAAGCTCTGAACAGCAGACTGTGGCATAATCTTCCATGATGAACTAACTCAAAAGTCCTAACATTGTCCTCAGGGAAGTCTTCAATAGATTCAACGACATTTTAGTTTTGTAGACTGCAAAATTCTGTCTTTGAATTACTAGCAAAGGCATTCTAGATCCATATGTTGTAGTACCCTAAAAGTAGCATGTGTTACATCTATCATTTCGTCATGACCATGACCATGTTTAAGTAGCTATGCCACCTGTCATACTTGGTCAAGGACCACTTAGCTCATAATGGACTTTTTAACTTCTTTTAGGAATATCTTTATTCATGTTAATGAGTGTCTCAATGCTGCTGGCTGGTGGCAGCCAAACTCCATTGCCTTTAAAGGCAACCTGTCAGTGACATGAATTAACTATTCAGCATATAGCTTGAAATTACAGTTCTTGTTGCTTCTTAAGATACTGTTATGTCACCAAGGCATGTTTCGTCCTCGTACTCAAAGTTCCTTACAACCTTCTTACCAACAGATCTCTAACTTCAGAAATGAAGCAATCTAGATTGTAAATTGAGTCCTCTCTGATATCATAGTTCCCCACTAATAGAGATGCTTCATTATATAATTGTAATAAGATTTAAATATTTCACTTGCTTTTCTAATATTATGTACCTAATAAGCAGACTCTTAGACTATTACAGTAAGCAACTTATACATACTCAAACAATAACAATAACAACTACAGTAATAATAGTAATAGTAATACTACTACTACTAATAATAAACTTCCATCTTTTTCTATAGGAAGCCTTTATTCTTATTTTGGATTATGCTTTTTTAAGGTGTATTTTAAGATATATTTTGCTTTTTTAATGTCAGTTAAATGAATCATGTATACAACATGAAAAATAAAGTATGAACATAAATAAAGAAAACTTCTTGTTAAGTTTATCAAGAAAGTACTGAAGGCCAGTAAAGTCATTACTGAAGGAAAGGGAGTAAGAAAGGAATGATTTGCACACTATTTGACAGCTCAAACTCCTTCTGTATTCTCTACTTTCAAAATTCTCTCATAGTACCTCTTAGGAATACAGTCTGGTTTATTTTTCATCCGCTAACATAAAGTCTAAATATAATCCATAAATCCAATATAAGCCCATTTTAATAAAGTGCTTTTGGCAGCACTCATTTTAATGTTTTATTGCCAAAACCATCTGGGCTTTCTCTTCAGCTGGGCCTGCACCCTGGAGTACTGTGAAGCTCTCAAAAATGCACTTATTCCAAAATACTCAGGTTAGTTATGACTAAACTCTGACTCAACATTACAGGTATGGTAAAATAAATACATAGTGGTAACAAAGTTGTTCAAATGCTAATAGTCTGTGCCTTAAGGCTCTGTTATCAGTTATTCTCCAGCGCTTCTAGGCCCTGCCACAATCTGTCATAGTTATTTTGCCATAAATGTATGCAGTGCTGATGTTAGACCTGTAATAAATGTTGTGGTCAGTTTGCTCCACAGCACAGCTACCTAAGCAAAAAGGCTAAATTCTGCTGCCAGCTTTATCTATCCAAATGCTATTAACAGCTGGCAAGAATAATACCAAACACAAAGTTGCTCCCTCAGTGCAAGTAGGCCACCACATAACATACACTATATGAAGCGGGTACATGGCATCACTAAGGTTCAGCTATGGTGAAATGAATGAGCAGGCAGAGAATGGAAAGCAGCGCCTGAATCAGTCAAAATTTCTCCTCAGAGAGGAAAGGATACCTTGTAATGCCCAGTGACTTTAGTACAGCTTTACCCCTGCACCAAGAGGCACAGCAGAGCACTGTCAGCACACATTTTGCTCAACTTGCAGTTAGAAGCTTCTAAGCCGAGGTAAGCAAGATTTTATCATTCCTCACAAAAAGATCAGATGTTTTCCTGGAGAAGGGACTGTACAGTGCAGCTAAACTATGCAGATGGCTAATGCAAAGTGAAATTGTTGCATCTTCTTCATTCAAATGCGCTTGTCCGTTGCTGCCTGCCACTGAGCTTTTCTTCCCTCTGTATCAAAAAGCTGCTTTCGAGTGCACAGCCCTATGCACACATCCTCCTTGCCCCAAGGCAGGAGCCTTACAGAATCACATTCTTTCCAGCCTGCATGAACACATGCTTGCCGCTGCAGCCCAGGGAATTAATCCAGATTTACATTGGCAGAATCAAAGGCTGAACTTTTCTCATTGTTTCTAAATTTCTCTGATTACTTTCACCTTGCATCACCTAGCATATCAAATTATGTCTGCTGCAGTGTGCGTACTACTACTACTGCTATCCTAATTATAGAAAGCGTTTAACAGAGCTTGGTAGCTGTGCTGCCTGACTATGCAGTTTTCTCCTTCTACCCAGTAGATAAAATGCATGTTCTTGCAAGATAAAAATTATTGCCAGTCTTGTCAGATTTATACAGATTGTTGTAAATGTGTTCTTTGCGTACTGATAAAACAACAATAAAGGACAGAGCTTGGTGGTTTTTTTGCAACAGCAGGAATATAAACACTCCAAATTTAGAGATCCTTCAGTATGTTCCTAAATTTGTGTTTACACAAGAGATCCAGTAAGCAGCAGCTACACATCAAATAGCGTAATATATTCTATGGACACAGATCCTCTGGAGTATCATTTTAAACAAAATTTCATGTTATACTTTATGAAATGAGGTACTTGTTATAACCCTTCTTCATTCGGTTTTCTTCTTTGCATGATAAAGAATTATTTTAATATTCCTTCCTGCTCAGAGACTTTTACTCTCATAACACATCCCCAATTTTTCTTAAAATGTAAAGGATAAAGATGATAACCTTCTCACAGCTGCTTTTCTTTCATAATATTCTCTCTCTTTAGGATGAGGACTGACTTTCGTGCTGGGTTTCCTCCCCATACCTGGTCTTGCCAGACGTATCAGAGAGATGTAAACATCGTGGCAGTCGCGCTCCTGAGGAATGATCAGCTGGACGACCTGGAAGTTCTTGCAGCGGATCAGCAAAGGGCAGCCGGTGGCAGTCGTGGCTTGCTTCTCAATGGAGGAAATCTGGCTGTGAAGAACCTGTGAGGGAATTGAAAATGGTTATGCCAAGTGATTCAGGTCCTCAATAGCAAAAAACAATTAAATATAATAGTTTACCACGTCTAACACAATAGCTTCCCCTGCTGTTTCGGAAAATCTTCCCATACTTTCTCTTATAGGTCTCTTCCCACCTCCAGTTTCAGGCTCAAGAGCTGCCTGATACAAAATCTACATACAAAGAAGCACTTCTGGAGTGCTGCAGCTGTTCAAATATTAGCCAAGTCATGTTGGGGGGTTTTCTTTTCTTTTCTTTTCTTTTCTTTTCTTTTCCTTTCCTTTCTTTTCCTTTCCTTTCTTTTCCTTTCCTTTCTTTTCCTTTCCTTTCTTTTCCTTTCCTTTCTTTTCCTTTCCTTTCTTTTCCTTTCCTTTCTTTTCCTTTCCTTTCTTTTCCTTTCCTTTCTTTTCCTTTCCTTTCTTTTTTTTTTTTTAACAGTAAGATAATGGTTGTCTGAGAAAGGGCTCTTTTCATCTATCTGTACAATGAAAAGATGAAACAGCATCAGGTCCTTAAAACTGTTTCCAAAGTCTCTAGGCTAAAATATTGTGCCTTCTCATTGGCAGAATAGTAGTACTGATATAATTGTAAATGTTACTTCAAATAAGATGAAACATTAAATAAAGATCAAGAGGGGAATAGTGGGACCAAGAGAAGACAAAGTTAATAATAAGTGCAAAACAGACAGAAGGATTCATAACTAAGCTACATAGAGAGTCACAAATGGTATGATCCTGGAGCTATATCTGTACATATATTTGCACACAACATCTGAGATAGACATGCCTTGAGATAAATCCACCAGAACAGGTAACTCTGACTATGCTAATGTGAAAAAAAAAAAAGGAAAAAAAAAGAAAAAAAAAAATCATTGAACCAGCACAGACAGCCCTGGGGAAAGGCAAGAGCTGCTTAACTCCAGGTAGTAATTCACACTGAAAGCAGCTCAGCGGTGGTCCTCAGCTCTTCCCAGAGCATACAAGCCAATGCTGTGGCTGACAGCGGCAGTTCCTCCGTGACTCACCTCTGGTTTTCTTATAGTGCTTGTCCTTGCATTCCTATTGCTATGTTATACTATCCAGAATTCAGTAAAAATTTTCAAAATTTATCAAGCTGCAAAGGCTTTCAACTGGAATTTCAGATTCACTGAAATTATACAAGAACCTGTATAAACTAATTCCTTACGTTTCTGCTCTTTTGCAAACTATTTTCAAATTACTACCAGTTAAGTGTCATGTACTTACAGCTAACTAGAAAAAAAAAACATACCCAGGTTTCTTTACGAGTTTCAGAAGCATTTTCCACAAATATGACATGGGTAGCTGTTAAATACAAGGTGCCCAGCGTCGCTTTTCTGGAAGATGCACGATCAAGTAACCGAACATTTTCCACCTGAACAAACAGATGACAGAGGGAAATAAAAGAAAGAATCATCTGCATCACAGTCTAACATAGCGAGATCTCAACATCCACATTTTGTCCATTGCAAAGTCAAACAGTCTATTAATGCTAAGATAAACATCATTTAAACAGTACAAAAAGTATATTGAAGGTTAATCTACTTGATAAGCCACAGGAGATAGGATGGGATCACAGGATATTTCAGGTTGGAAGGGACTTTGGGAGGTCTGTCATCCAACCTCCTGCTCGGGCAGGGCCAGCTGTGAGATCAAACCAGGTTGCTCAGGGCTTGATCCAATTAGGTGTGGAAAACCTCCAGGGATGCAGACTGCACAGCCTCTCTGGGCAACCTGCCCTGCTGCTGGACTCTCCCCATGGTGAAATAGCTTTTCCTTATACCCGATAGAAAAACATATCACAAATTAGAGTAGTTCCAGAAGAACCACTGAATCCCTTAGAAATATCTCTAATAGTTATAGTTGTGGTCTTGGGGCCACGTCTATGGATCCATAAAAAATTATTTTTACACTGATTCTTAAAATGGGAAAAGCTGGTTCAGAAATGTGTTCTTCCCTTAAACACGTGTAGTGTTTAGCAGTGGGAACTGTAGTTCCCACTGCTCTCAGAGGGAGGGTCACATGCACAGATACACAGACATACATCACAAATATTCTACTATACATATGCCATAGATGATGAAGATCTAAACCGGATTTCTGGGAAAGTGAAACAAGGGAAGCAAACAGAAACCAAGGGATATAGCTGGGGTTCAGTTTGAGTTGTTAAAGAAGCAATCTAGCCAACCCCATTCCCAGAAAATGCCAGTGAACGATCAAGTCATTGCTGGTTTATAGACAAATGTAAAATGGCTTTAAAAAAAACCAAAACAGAATATCTCAAAATTAACATAGCTAAGCCTCAAGCAAATAACACTGGAAAGTTGCCTTAGTATTGAAACAAACAAGCAAACAAACCTTCCCACACATAGTATTGAAAAGCACAGCTAAAACCATCTGTCCCAGAAATGCTCCAAGAGGCAAAAGCATGAAAAAAAAAGATACTCTTCATGTGAATTCTCTTCTGTGCCATATGAAATAAATATCAGACAAGTATTTATATGAGAAAAAATTACTATATTGTGTGGTCTAACTCCAGGTCTCCCTTCGCTTTCACTTTTTCCTCTTCTGCTACTTCTGCATCCAAAAATCTGTTAGTAAAGAATGTCCCACTCCAAAGACAACGTCTCACTCGAGCTCTTTCTCTTTATCTCAGCACAGCAAGACCCTGTGCAGCCAAGGCAGGGCCTGACGTTCAGCTAAACGTCAGGTCCCTTCAGGCCTTTCCAGAATTATCAGCAAGGCAAAAGAAGCTGAATTAAAAAAAAAATAAAAAATAAAAACGGAGGAGGTGATAGTGGTAGAGCGTATCTCTTCAGCTCTGATAAGCCCCATACATAAATACACTCATACTCCTGCCAGTAGGTGAATCCATAACACTTTGTTAACGCTCAGAGAACTGGCTCGTGGCTTGTACAGCAGGAATATTTTGTATGAAATACATGTCATAGGCATTTGATCTGATGTTATATGGCATTTCTGACTGAGAGATTAGAAGGATAAAAAAAATCAACACAGTGCACTTTAAATGGAGTAAAAACTCGCTGAAACAGTCGATAATTGGTCACTGAGGTTTTGGTGGGTTTCCTATTGCAATTTTAAAACCAAAACTAACTGTTTTTTCTAAAAGCATGCCTGGTGCAAACAAGTCAAATCGGGGAATGGCTGTGGCCTGTATCATCTGAATCAAAGTGAATTATCAAGATGGTCTCTTCTGGTTTCTGAACGCTGAAATCCTCCTAGAACGCGTGCTTTTCCTGCAAGCGGCAGCGCAGCCCTGCGCCCACTGCCGCAAAACGTCTTCAACACACTGGCTCACATCTTCCTTATGTGCTCTTTTCAGCTTTCCACTCAGCACTCACCCTTCCTTTTGTATTTCCAGCCCTTTTCAGGACTTAGGGCTGGTAACCGTTTGAGAGAGATGCTCCCATTCGAATCAAAGAGACTTCCAAGTACAGGAGTTGATTTGAAAGTTGCTTAAAAGAATGCAAGGAGAGGTGGAGAAAAAGAACAAAGACCGCATCATTTTTCCACTCAGTTAAATAAAAGTTCACACCAATGTCCTGGTCCTGGAAACCAGAGCTGAGGTCAACAAACACAAATAAAGAAAAGCAAGGGGATGATTTGAAATTTAACAACACAGAGATTCCAGATTAAGTTGACAGAAACTCTTAAATGCTCTCAGAGGCGGGATGTAGCACTGGGTATGTACTCCTAAACCTCCGCAGAAGTAATTCTTTATAATTCTCTGAAAACACAGGACAAACGGAGTGATCCAGGACCTCACAACTGAGTGTTTACCATGGGTATGTATTGCCAACACGCTGAACTACTTTAAAAGTAGGAATAGAGAAGTCCTTAAACCAAAACAAGCCAGTCTGGTAGCAGAATGCTTAAAATCAAACAATTAGCAAAACCTCAAGGCCAGTCATAATCTGTTTTAAACAAAAATGAAGCCACTAGAAAGCACGAATGAAGTCTTTTCCCAGGACCATCTACTTCAGAGGTCACGTATTGGGGTGAGGAAGAATAGAAGAAAGACAGCATAAACCCAGGAAATATTCAGCAACTAGCAAAAGAGGCGATACAAAGGAGCAGGGATGATACAACACAAAGACTGAGACACCAGCCAAACTCTAAAAAGAACCCACAGGCAAAACAAATAAAAATGAGGTTTTTTCTGGACAAAAACAGTACCTACAAGGCAGTCCAGCCAGCTCTGCTGCGCAGGCCCTCCTCAACACACGAGGAAGCCGTCATTCCCAAATGCCTCCCCACAGGCCGAGGTAATTTAGGACATGAAACACAAGGAATTCAGACATTCACCCAGCAGGACAGGGGCTGAAGGCTGAATTTTCAGGCATCCTAATCTAATTGGCTCGTCAGCCAGAACCCCATGAGTGAACAATGCTAGCAAGATTCTACATTTTTTTTAAAAAAAATAAAGGTTAGATTGGAATAAACAGGAATAGTTCCAATAAGAAGTCTGCAGTAAGCCCTATTTCATTAAAACACCTTCCAGAGCTGCACTGGGACAGTTCAGAGGTTCATGTAGCCCAGCAGATTATCTCCGAGAGTGGACAGTTGTGGTTGCTCGGGGAAGAGCAAGGCGAGCGTGTGGTGATGCTCCCCCGGGATGCTACCCTGGCTTCTGGAAATCAGCAACTCGTGGGCTTCCTAAGCTGAGGTCATAGTTTCTAATAGCCCTGGATGGATTTTAATTTGATGAATTTTGTCAAATAGCATTTTGAATCCCTGCATCTATCAGCAACTACAACACCCTGTGAAAGTGAGTTTTGTTTTTCAGCTACGCATTGTATGAAAAAGAAAAGAACACACAAACACACACACAACTTTCTTTTGCTTTTTTTGAACCTGCCGTTGATGGCTGAAGCACCATGCAGTCGGTGTGCCAGATCTTGCATTACTGCAAAAGCAAATGTTGCTGGCTGCTTACCCTCTTGGTGTCACACATGCTTTTACAGAACCTGTCCTCAGCCCTCACTTTCCCAGACTGAAGGGCTTTGCTTTGTTTAGTTGGTACCTCTCTGGAAACTCTTCCTGGTGAGCTCTTGCACACTCCTGTTTATCCCACAATAGGTCTATTTTTTGAGGAAAGACCAAAGACTTGGGCATACAACAGATTTGTGCACAGTGATGCTTGCTGTCTTGTTCTGTATTCAATTTTAAAAGTTTCCAAAAGTTGTTTGTTTTTTTTGCCCCCTGCTGAGCTCTGAGCTGGTAATATATTTTTTTTTTTTTTTTTTAGAACCAGCATTTGTAATTCCAAGTCTTCTCTACTGAGCAGTAATAACGGCCTCAGAATACACTGCCGTACATGTGAATTTAGGCCCCTGCCTTGTGCATTGTTTTACATTTATCAGTGATGAATTTCATTTGTTGGTATCAGGAGACATTGCTACGAGCCTCTGCAGCAATCCTTCATTTCTCCTATCCTGAGTAATGTAGTTACATCAGTGAACTCTGTCACCTCTGGCATCTCCTCCCCTCCCTATATCTCCCATTTAGCAAGCTGAACATCGCAGGCTCTTACACAGATTCTTTGGATCTCTAGCACTGAATTCCCTCCATTGCAAAAACTGACAATATAACCCTGCTATGTGCTTCTTATCCTTCAGCTAGTTAGTAATACGACCTTCATTCAGACCCTTCGCTCCTATCCTATGATACTGAAGCATCTTCAAGAGTTTCAATGTCTTTGACGAAGGGCATGCTCAGATGAGTTTTGGAAGACCAACTATCCTCTAGCAACAGGATCACTCTAGTCCATATGTTCAGTGACTTCTTCAAAGAAGTTTAAGAAGGTCCACGTCCCCAAGCAGAAGTTATGTGATTCTTCCCCTTTATATCATACTTAACCATGAATCTAACCTAAACCATTATTTAGGAGGGAGAAAGTGTTGGGGGGGGGGAGGTGCTGCAGCTTCTAGTAATTTTCTCAGATTAGGTGTCATATTGGTTATCTCCCTTTCTTTAAGACTGGGACACTTTTAAGCAATTGGCTGCACACCACAGCTATCTGCCTGACAATTTTGCAATTTAGCTCTTTCAGTTTGCATGAATACCATCTGCTCCTGGTAATTTTCTTTTTTACCATTCATTACTGTCAGGTTCTTCTGAAATCTCTTCTAACAGCACTGTCTTTGGTGATAAATCTCCTGATATGTTCTTCAGAGACAAATATGCCAGACTGAGAACCTCCCTAAATACCTTCCTACTTCGATCATTTACTGGTCCTATAGATTTTCCATCAGGATTCTGCCCGTGCTCGAAAAAGACGTTACTACAAGCTTTCATGCTTTTACTAAGTCATTCAAAATCTCTTTTGGCCTGCCTTATCATGTTTGTATATTTAACTTGTTTATGTTCTTTTCCATTTTCCTCATTTAGACACAACTTCAACTTGAAGGAAGCCCTTTTATTTCTAATAAAAGAAGTCCTTTTAATAAGAGATATCCTCTTACTCCTTTTCCCTGCTGTTTAGCTATGCAAACCCTTTTTTGGTCTTCTAAAGTCTTTTCCTGGAAGCTGGCTCATATTTAAACAATCTTTGTGACTCCTGTAAACATTTTAAATTTTGGCTTTCTTTCCTTTTAAACAGTTTTCACATTTTTATGCAGTTCCCTCTTTGAAGTTAAATATTGCCCTGGGAGACTTTTTCCGCCTTTTTTGCTATTTCAAGAATACAGAATCATTACACAGACGTTCTTTAATAGTTGTATTTTGAACTAGTTTTTTCTATCACTGCTTAACACCAGATCAAGAATTACTTTTGTTTTTGTGAGATAACCAAATAGCCTCCACATAGGCGATCATTTACGTATGATACTTAAAATTTTACTTAGCATCATACTCCTTGGCACTTTTGCCCAATCTCCTTTGGGTAAATGATGTCTCCTGCTGTTATTGTATTTCCTGCCTTTGTGCCCTGTTTGATCTTCTCCAAGTTGTCAAATGTACCACCACCATTTAGGAAGCACAGCTAGTACTAGAGTCCCAATACTTCATATTTCCCAGTACTATAGCCCTACAGTGCTGCAGTTCTTCTTTTCCTGTTTATGGTTGTAATTTCAATCTGTAGCGAGCTTGTGCTTTTGCAAGACACAAAGCTGCTCCTCCACTGGCAAATCTGTTTCAAATCTGTTTGAAAACAGATTTACTAATAACTTGCCTCAGGAACTACTTTATTGCATCTAACCGCTTCCAAAAGAAAGAGGAACTACTTAAGCCTAAACTCTATGTGGATTCCAAACCACAGTGCTAGGTCATTATTGTAACTCTGGAATATGAGTGCAACCACATATTCACACCATTCTACTATTTTTTTAACCTGGTAAAAGGCTTTAGTCTATAGTATCGCCTTAAAATCAGTATTACATTTCCAAATAATGTGCATAGATGTTTGTACAGGTTGAACCTATTGTTGAAATTTCCTAACTGAATTTAAGATAGAGCTTGATCAGATCATGGAAGTAGCCAGTGGTATGGTCATCTATGAAAACTCAAGAGCCTGGGACAGTCCTCCTCTAATCCACGCAGACATTGGCAATTCAGACCTGTACTCGGCATCATTACTGCAGCCCTTTGCTGTTCTCTGCTAAACTCAGACTTGCAGTAACTTGCATAAGTGGCTTCAGGAGCAATAAGGGTCTCTAAGCTCTCAGGAGCTTGTTCTGAAATCTCTCTGCGTAACCTCGGGCTCGCACTGACAGATTGTGCCTGAGACCCATCCGTGTTTCTGCCACTCAGTTTCCAGTTAATCAAACCTTCTGAAAAAGTGGTGTATTTCACCCGTGTACAGAAAAACAACAACAACAAAAAAAAAAAAAAAAAGGAAAATCAAGCTAGCCTCAAAGCTAGCCTTCGTTTTCATTCTCCTGATTAAAGGAATCAGAGCATGAGACTTCCTTCCCCTACTCTACCCTTCAGAAAAAGAAAGTCAGGTCAGACAGTGTCTGTAGATGGGTTAGGGGGAAAGTATGATAAATTCCACAAGAGAGGAAGACAGGGTGCACCACTGCTTTGGAAGAAGCCAAGTTTTTCTATTTCAAAAACTTACAGCACACCAGGAAATCAACATTAAGAACAAACAACCAAACAAAAATCAGTATCAGAAAAAAAGACTGTCCTAATTAGCCTCCTACTTTTTCCCTGAAAAGTGCTCCATTTCTGAAACCAAAACCGTTGCAGATTTTATTGGAGAACTTAAGAAATTGTGCATGTACTGACACAATTCAGGAAAAAACATATACACCACGCACAGGCACCATGCCTGAAGCAAGCCGCTGCTGAGAGCGACCGGGTCCGAGAATAACAAGTGAAGAATGTAAAGGAGCCAAACTGGCCCGTGAAGCCGAGAGCTGGAAGCGCTCACAGAGCAAAAAAGAAAGCACTATCCAAGCCAGTCTGGAGAGAGGCATCGAAGTAACAACTTTTGTAGTTTATTTGAAGCTGTTGCCTCTGTCATTTATTTTTGCCGGATGACTATGGTTGTCTGGGCTTAAGGAAAAGACTGCCAACAGATTTATTTCAATGATTACAGTCCCTTACAAGGGAAAATAAAGCTGGCCAGAAACTCTATTTTCAATACAACATAGATGAGAGGAGAGGGAAAAAAAAAAAAAAGGAAAGAAAAGAAAAGAAAAAGGAGGCAAAAATAGAAGTTAAAGGGAACACAAATTAAGACCAGATGGAAGGCACTTTTTGCTCAGAGAACAAACATGATAAATGACTTATGAACAAGGTTGCTGGGAGGTCAGTCAAGAAAAAGATGTCAGATTAGGGAAAAGCACGAGGCAAAGCTTTATTCAGGCACAACTCCCACCGGTTTCAAGAGGACTCCCACCTAGGGAAGAATGGCAAAGATATGACCTGTAAGCATGGAGAAAAGCCGGTGTGCCAAAATGTTCTTCCTAAAACCATCCCTGCACCCTGATGTTTTAACTTTTAGCGCAGATTACTTTGGAATAAGCTCTGACTGCGTGGCATGTTTTTAAATGCTTCTTGAATATGGTACGTAAAGGTATTAGTGAAATGAGAATGAAGATGTATCCAAACACAAGGCAACATCTCAAAGAAATGTAGAAAATACTCTTTTCACACTGCTCGTACCTCCACATGGGAAAGCTCTTTCAGATCAATGCAGGATCAGCTTTGCTTGTGGACATAGACTTGAGTAGGGAGAGGGGAGAAAAGAGAAGCAGTACAGCAAATGGGTAAAATCAGGAAAAAAAATAGGCCTCAGAGAAACCTCAGTCACAAACCTCTCCACATCTCTGCTTCTGGAGGCAGGCGGAGGCACTGTTTGACACCAAGTGGTTTCTACCTTAGAATTTTCCCATAAAACAACATTTTGAATTACATCACATGAAGCCGTCTGGGCAAGGACCTTGGCATCTGTGCAACGGGGCAGAGATTTTCTCAGTGGCTCTTCAAGGCTAAGAAAAGTGAGGTTATGCAATGCTGAAAGTGAGACGTATGCAATGCTGAAAGTGAGACGATGCAAAGATTTTGGCGACTTGGCTTCTAAACGTCCCTCTGTGAAGAGTATGAGTTGGCTTCTTAGTTTTTATCTGGCCTGCATGACCAAAAAAAGCAGGCTTTCATTTTGGATTTATTTTGCTTTGAACATGAAGATAAGGAAAGCGAGAAGCATTACAGAAAAAAACCTGGACGAAGTAATAAGGTTTGCAAGCCTGCAGTCAGCATCAGAGTAGGGGAATGAAAACAGAACAGGAAAAAGATCCATGGAAATGGTGAAACGTATTGCAGTGCCCGGTATGGCACCGCAAGGTGCCGGGCGCACGGGGGCAAAAGCGAGGCGAAGCCCAGGCTTGGGAAGCGGCAAGAGGCTCCCGCTGGCTTCAGCGCTGCCGGCACGCGGCGGCTCAGGAGCAGGGCTTGTGCAGCTGGCAGGGCCCGCGGCCAAGCGGAGGATCTGGGCTTGCTTCACCCAGGTGACCCCGGCTGTCCACGCGGGCAGCGCAATTCTCGGGAGCGAAAACACACGCCGAGCGAACGCGCAAATGCCGTCGTGAGGCTTCTTAGCACAAAGATGGTGTGAAGCGGTGCTCGCTACACCGAATAGACAGTCACTCCTGGAACAAGAGTAAATTGTCCATCGATGTTGCCATTTAATGTGGAGCCCGTTCTACTTCGCAGCAATCGTGAAAGCTGTAGTTGATCCATGTAGCTTTTTATATTGTCACACTCGAAAAGATTTCCCAAGAGCAGTAAAGTAATGCACAAGCTGTCACACACGGGCAGAAGGTTGCAAATGTCAAAAGAAACAACCAGAGCTGAGAAAGTATGCCTAGGTATACCAGAAAGCTTAACTTCAAACACAATCCATGCTAGATCCCTTTTATCTAGAAAAGCAGGAGAAAGCAACTGAGGAATTTCATAAGTTTTCTGTCTGTCCAGTTAAACCCCATATCTAACAGCTTTAATTCAGGGAAAAAAAGACCTCCCTCATGTCAGGATATCTTACTACATTTGCCAAACTCTGTAGCTTTAGTTTTGAAAAATATACAGAAATTTCTTGTTTTGTGCATGGCAATAATCTGGAATAGGGAGAAAGAATTCTGCATGGAGCCAGGGGTAATGCATGCTTAAATTCCTCCACTCGATACAGGCTGCTCCAGTGCATATTCAAAACTATGCACACTTCAGTAGTCTACCTTAGAGCAGGACTACCTTGCACATCGGGAAACAGCGGTCAAGATTTTCCGATGCAAACAGAGGATTCCTCCAGCTTGCAGACCCTGACAGATCAAATGTGGCCCCAGTGCATTAATGGCAGACCTAGAGATTCCCACCTTGACCCCTCCAAAGCCAAACTTCCCAAATCCTCCACTCCAACCTCAGACTCCTTACTACGCACAACCATAAATCAAATAATGCCCTGCACACATGCTATTTTAATGATTTTCCTTGCCTTTTTTTTTTTTTTTTTTTTAAGTAAAACAAATATCAGAATTACTGGATTGGACATGGATACCAAGACAGCAAATTAAAATAGGCAGCTTTTCTTGTTTCTAGAGCTTATTTTATTACTTTATCCAACTGCCTCATTATTGAGAATCAAGTTATTGAAGCATAAAAACATCAGGAGGGGATCTGCCCATTTCAAGATTAGGAAATATTTATATTACTATGGACTTAAAGCAATTTAAAATATAAAAAAATAATAGATAGAACTCTAAAGACTTAAACTGTCTTTTCAATTAATACTGTGAATCAGTAGATGGATCCCACAAGGGACAAAGTGGCTTCCACTCCCATAATGTGGAAAAAACATGGTATTTAGAGAAACATTTTTTTTTAACGCTACAGCCAAAGCTGAGATAATGTGCATATTGGGAACAGGCGTATGTATAAAATCAATTTTCACAAGTGAAAAAGCATTCAGAACAAAAGGCCCCAATGGGGGGTTTTAACAGCTTAACTCTTTTCACATGAAACTTTCAATGGGATAACCAAAGATTAAGAATGGAGAGATGGATGAAGAGGTACTAAAGTAGTTTTCTATTTCTCTAATAGAACGAGTTACTTCTGCAGTATGAGAAATATGATTCAGATTACAGGAGCAATAAAACAGATCTTAGAGTAGTGAACATTTGCAGTTGATTGGTATAATAGAAAATTAAGAGGGTATTAATACCATCTAAGTATCTTATTTAGGTAACCGAATTAGAAGTTTACACACACAAAGAACAAATGGTGAATGGAGATGGTTAATCTAGTCTAATGAGATTCTGGAATTTTTTTGGACTTTGTGCAATTGTCTATTCTTAAATTACACACCTAAAGATAAGTAGTAAAAATCTCATCCCTAACCAAAAGAGGAGAACAGAAATAGGAGGAAAAAAATATCCCCAAACAAGCAGACAAGCAAAACTTGATCTGAAACTCCACTTCAAAGTTTTAATTCCGCCCTTCTGTAATAAATAAAAGTTACTTCAAAAACACAGTGGCGTAAGATCATTTAGGTAACATTTCAACATTATCCAAAAGAAAAACTACAGTTAATTCAGACAAAACAGGATTTTTATAGATCATGTAGCAGTTTTGTCTGTGCCACTTTCTCCAAGCTCAAGGAAAAAAAAAAGTGCGATGGTTTTGTGATATTTTTCAGATTCCAACAACTCCGAAACAAAAGACCAACTAGATATAGGGTTTTGTCTACTGCCTCATCAGAATAACACTATAGGGCCAAATACCTTTCTGTAATACAAATAAATTTTGTATAGATACCAAAATTAAGGAAATAGAGAGACAGAGAAGACTTTGTGATGTGGTGTGCTCTTCCATGCATCTGCTAAATCTTGCCCTAAATCCTTCCCTAAAAAAATCATATATAGTGTCTTTGTGACTATCCTCAGCAAACAGATACAACTAGTGTCTTGGATCACTCACATTTTTTTCCTACCCCTCTAGAACATTGGCAGCTGATGCAGGATGGGCTTCGATCCGCCATGTGAAATGTAAAACCTACCTAACATTGACATATTTCTGGGGAAATTGCACTGAATGGAATTTTGATATGAATAAATAAAAATATTTCAACAAAGTAAAAGATATCTGCAACTGACAGAAAAATAAGTAACTGCAGATGAAAGCATCTGCTTTTGTATGAAAAGAAGTATGCCCCCTGAAAATTTTCAGGAAAGATATTCAGACTGTTTAAAAATAACCACACTTCATTTAGAAAACTTCAGTGCCACATTTCACAATTTGAAATTTCATGAGGTCCCCTCTAGTTTTGCAGCCCTTCCAGATACCGAGTACCTGAAAATCCTGAGCACCTTGAAGCCTTTCCAGCTCCGAGCTCTGCTGAAGGAGTATTGTGGTGAAAAAAAGGGCTTCAGTGTTTCCATACTGACAACTCCACCGCATGGAGACCACATGAGTGTAGACAGATCTAGGGCTAACGGTGCAGAAGACTGACTTATCCCTGAGTTTCCAGGTTCCTGACTCCATGGGAAAAAAAAAAAAAAAAAAAAAAAAAAAAAAAAAAAAAGCTTTCAAATCCACAGCTGAATGCAAGCTTCCCACAGCTCCTAGGTGCACTGGCTCAGTCTGGGTTGCCAGAGCTTCAGGCTGCTGATCATGGAGCCAGGAACTACAAGCAGGCTATGGTTAGGGCTCCAGGTTGGACAGCTGGCTTAGGACTTTGGAGCTCCAAAACCCTAGTCTCTAATTTCACGGCTGATGTGGAGGGAGGACAGTTCTCAGATTCCCAGCAGCCTCCTGGGTAGGTAGCCAGGAAAACTGGCCAATTTTCATCAGAATCCTGCTTAGGCTTTGACAGAATGTCACCTACGACACTAGGTTTCTGTGACTCATCTTGGTCTGGCAGATAAGAACATGTCAATTTGAAATGATTTAATTGAAAAGTCCCCAGTCATTACTAGTGAAAATATGATAGAACTTCAGGAAAGAAAGAGGAGCTCAGCAGAAACGCTCTCAAAGAAGGAAAATAGCAACACTATAACCTGACAAGCCTGGGAAAAAGAAATGAAATATCCAAATGGGTGAACAAGAAAAAGGAAATGCTGATCAGGAAATTAAACCACAGCCAAAACCCCTCTAATCTAGCACAGTAAAACCACTGCATGCTCTTCACATATGCACAGTGGGAATGAGCCAAATCAAAACCACAATGTCTGGGAGGAGGAAGACGAAGACCAGAAGAGAAATTCTGGCTACGTGATTCACTGGAATTACACTGCAATGTTTCGTTTTAGTAGGAGTTAATTTAATTTCACTAATAATGAAGTTATCTTAAAATCCACCCAACTCAATGACAGCCTTGGATTTCTTCCAATACTGTTCCAAAAAGACATACTAAGTGACTTAAAGCATTAAGTTGTCAGGAAAATTAAGACTGAGAAGGGAAATTCCCAGCTGGATTGTAGGTCAGTCAAGTTAGCTTTTGAAATTAAGATCTATGAGTGAGGAAAACCATAAATATCATTTTTAGAAGTTTGTGATCTGTCCTGTAATCAGGCTATGGGCTTGACTTCCAATCAAATAGAACTGAAAGTTTAAAGAACTCAAATTCTCATAGCTACATTAGAAAAAAAGAAAACAAAATAGCCTTAAACTTAGTTGGAACTGAATTAAAGAAGTATCATGAATGCACAATAAGGATGATTTACATGATGTTTTGACCATATTCTGACTAAATCTTTTGAGAATAATGACTGTTATAAGATTTAGTTTAAATCCAAACTGATCAAATAAGCAGGTGCCTTGATGACTCGAAACAAATTCAAAATCAGTATTTTAGGAGCAAATCTCAAACAGAGATTTTAAATCTATCTAGATACTCCCTATAGTTCTGATTCCAACTTTATCATTTTATCCACATCTAGACTCAGATATCAAACCACAGTATGCTTTTCAGCATAGGACATTACAAATCTCATTTACATTAAATTTGTCATTTGTGATGAATGTTTCCCAGCACAAAGATGGAATAAATGGAACCTAAAGAAAACTAATTGTATACTGAATATGGAAAGTTTATTAATAGGTAAAATTTAATAATGCACAAAATCAAAGCCAAAAGCGTCCAGCAGAATTAGTGCAGATATTGTAATCCATTGATCTGAATATAACCAGTTAAGTTGAATGATATATCTGAAATCATGTAAACTGTCTGGCCCAAGATTATGTTCAGCATTCTTCAGTCCTGATGTGCTTAGATGGCTGTTGCTGCTGAAACGCACACTGGGTAACTTCTAAAAGCACAAATATTTTTTTCTTCTTTCTTCCTTTTTTTATTCTGCTAGCAATTGGGTTTGCTAGCCTATTTTTGTAGGTTGGAAATTATGACTGTGGGGGATTTTAAACCTGAACGCCTGTGGCAGTCCATTCCCTGGCTGGCAGGGGAAACCACCAGCCCACCCTCCCAGTCAGCTCCCGCTCTTCGCTCTGGACTGCTGCCACCTTGCCACATCACTGAAGTAAAATGGAGCTTCTCACCCCAAACTGTAGCCCAGAGGTGGAAGGCTTAACTGTAACATCACCTGCTATCTCAGCAGGAGGCACACACAAAGCAATGGTAGAAATGCCAGCTGGAAGAAAGGTGGAGAGGCAGCAGCACCCAGCAGGGGTAGGAGGAGAGTGAGGTTCAGGCCTGTTCGGCTCCTGCCTTTGCTGTTGACCCAGACGGGTGCCTGCACAAATTTCTACTGTTCACCTGTGTTATATAGAAAATGGATACAAATGGTTTCCTCATGGAGACACTGGGAAAATTGATTTGTTTTACAAAAAGTTTTGGATGAAAGGTAAGAATTATGAGAAGGAAAACAAGCCTAAACCAAAAGGAAATACCACTCATGAGAGATGGGAGTGTATCTTAAATTCTGCCTGAGAAAGGGATCTTTGAAAGGAGGTATCTTACTTTAATATCACAAAAATGAAAACTCTAGAGCAAATCAGACCATCCCAAGTATTGTGTTAACAAGAAATACTGAGCCAAACGCATTTCTGGGCTGGCTCCACTGAAGACAACTGTTACACCAGGGAAAATCATTCTTTCTTATAAGATGGCTGTTCAGTAGGCCTGCTGCCAATGTACGAAGGCAAACGATATAAAGCATTGGTAAATAAAATGGAGTAACTGATTACCAACAGCGCATGGAGTGCCCCCATGAATTAAACCTGTCTTTAGAGCTCCTTATGCATCAACCTGTCCATGGGCAGACGCGTCTCTGCACAGGTTAACAAGATAGATTTTTAGTCTATACAGAATTATTGCTTACGCATTTTTGAAGGCTGCTGTGAGCTGTTTGTCACACGTAGGGAACATTTCAGGTTCTGGCAGTTATCCTAGACTATCTCGATGTCGAATCCATACTAATGGCAGGCAGTGAGTTTACTCATTTCTTATTTTTAAAAGATCATTGCAGTTAGATATAACACTATTTAGCAATGAATGACTTAGCTGCTCTTAAATGTACTCTAATCATAGCCTTCTCGCATAGGATGACATTTACCTTGCCGAAACATCATTACTGCCTGCTTATGTATGTGTAAGCACACACCATATATGCATTCTGCATTCTAATAATAATATAGTGATAGAGCAATGGCATTCTGCACATAAAATAGCGTGTTAGGCACTTAGCTATCCACTCTCCAGAAAGATTAGGGAATACCAACTAAAAAATAATGAAGAAAAGCAGTTTTGTCAGCTGGGCAGACTAACAGACCACTATCAAAAGACTTGGTTCTGCTATTGACCTGCTATTTTTATCTATTAGGGAGACAGAACTGTTAAATTATTCAGAACTAGAGGTATTACAGCTTTTGGTGAAAGACTAGGCAAAGTATTGTTATCAAAATTATGTAGTTATGTCAACAGTATGTGAACGAACATGATTGTTGAGCACATGGATACACACAGTCTGCTGGAGAAGAGTTGGAGCAGTTCCTGCAGGAAAACCTGCTGAAGTTCTATGACACTATCATCAAGCACATGGCTAAAGGCAACCCAAAGGACGTAATATATAGAAAGTTCCAAAAAAGCTTTTGACAATCAAAGGTTATTAGAGAAAGGAAGTTGCCATGTTACTGTAGAAAAGATCTTTTTATGGCCTGGAAGCTGGTTAAAGAATGGGAAGCAAAGAGTAGAGCTCAAAGGTCTCAGGATGGAGAAGAGTCAGCAGTACAGTCCTAAAAGTTTGGTGCTGGGACTGGTTTTATTCAACTTTATCGGTGACCTACGGGAAAGAGTAAGCAGTGAAATCCCCTGAGTCTATGGATGACACTAACCTCTTTAGACCGTCAAATGTCATATCTGTGGCAAAGAGCTCCAGAAAAACTGTGCAAAACAGAAAGGATGGTGAAGAAGACAGAGCTGCACTTCAAAACATAGAAATGTACAGTGATGGACCTGGAGAAGAAACAACCTAAATGATACTTACGCAACCATGAACTCAAGTCTAACAGTTACAACACTGGAAAGAGGTCTTGGGGTCACTGTTAACATTTCTCTGAAATTATCAGAATTGGGCAGGTTAGGATCAAGATTTACAGTGAAGGCATGGATGAGATGAAGACAGATGTGGTGTTATTCACCAAAATCATCAGTGCTAGAAATAGGGGGTACTAAATGAAACTACTAAGAAATTTTTAACTGATAGAAGAAAGTATTTGTTCATACAGCAGGCAACAATCTCCTGGTACTTGCTCCCACACAGACTGTGGAAGCAGAGAGTATTGGCACGGTCAGAAAGCAGTTAAACAAACTCACACCTAAGGGGTCTGTAAACAAAGACGAATCCAGCTAGGAAGGGATGGACCCTCTGATGTCCCTAATACATCAGCTGCAGATGTTGGGAGGATGTAACAGGGACAGAATATGGCCAGGCTCACACGCTCTGCTGCTGCATCAGGGACAGAAGAGTGACCTAAATGCACCACTGGTCCGACCTGTATGGAATTTTTTTATGGTTTATGTAATGACTATGTTATATCAGATTTATTTTAACATTTATGAAATACTTCTCATTACTGTTGTATTTCAACTAAAATCAAAAACAAATGCCAAGTACCAATGAACATCATGTTATAGACTATTTTTACTGCCCTTTGGAGGGAAAACCTTTTACTTGGTAGGAATTTTATTTTCAGATTATATTAATTTCATTAATTTTCTAAGCAAGAGATTTATTTTGATTTTCAACTTGGCTGATTTTGGGGATCTAGAGAAGTTTCATTATTCTGAAATAAATGCCTCTCCAGAGTAAGGCCTTGTCTGTCAAGCTTCTCTGAGGACAAGATTGGATGGAGTCAGGAAATGTGATATCTGAAACTATCGCATGATATGGTGAGACTATACTCACATCTCTCTCATGTCCTTTTACATTGCTAGGGTTGGAAGTGATCTAACAGTAAATTCCAAATAACTAGAGACAAATTCAGTAAAAATTCAACAAAAAAAAAAAACAAACAGCACTGTTCTGGTGACTGATTTTGACTTGAGTTTTTTTTGAGCAACCAAATCAAAGATACTAATTCTGCAAGATAATTGTAGATGCATTGAAATGCCACTGTATTTACCTGGAGAAATTAGGTATTTCAATAGCTACCCACATTTAATGTCTCGGCTTTTATAAGTATATACAATGACTTTTAAAGGATTCTGTAATCTTTAGGCTTATAGCTTTAAATATAATATACCATCTTAACTGTTTTATTGTATCAGAGACAACCTGATCATAGTTACTGACAGACAACGTAAGGTAATGCCAGGAACCAGGATTGCAGAATGATCTCACGCTGAGTAGGATTCCCAGTGCAAGTCTTGAGTCACCAGTGCTGTGCCTTCTCACGGCTGTCTGACAAAGCAGAGGGTTTTATCTTTGCATGGTAAAATCTTAAGGACCAGCTCCTAGAAAAGGCAATGGATAGCTCCCATTCAAAACAAACGTAAACATTTACTTTTAAGGATTTCTTTTTCCTTATTGATTTGTTTTTGCCATTTTCCTCATTCGTGTTTTCAATACTCTTCAGCTGATGGTCACAAATATCTGTTCAGACAACTTTCACTAGCCATTTCATCCATCATCCTACCTGTGGTAGAACAGAGGCTTAATATTCTGATATCAGAATTATGCTATTCTTCATTTGCACAAAGGCAGATAAAGTATTGTGAAATGTGAGGAGAAGAAAGAACACACAGAAGTTCTAAGGCAGCTGGTGTAAATTACTGGCTTCTTAATGCACTCGCTCACAGTTTAGCACCTAAAGGCCGAAAGACCTAGATGGAGTAAGAAGAGGCTCTCATCTCAAATCCGTGTCCAGCACACTGGGTGCTGATAATGAACGATATATATATATACACACAAATCAAATACAAATAACTTTAAAAAAATGTTTTTGGGGTAAAAATGTTTTTCAAAAAGTTAAAGCTATATATCCTGCCCTGCCTCAAATTAACATATTGCTCTTGCATTTTTTTATGGTTACATGATTTTAAATCTGATTTTTGTGTGTTGAAACATATATATTTTTTTCAAGTAATAGGGAAATGTTATTAATAAATATAGGCCTCATATTTAGAGAGCTATATAAAAAAAAATGGTTATGCTGGCCGAATATCAGCCTATAAAAACGAGATAAACCCATCGCCTCATCGGAAATTCTGGGCGTAAACTAGAAAAGCATGAAAAGCGGGTACCGCTCCGCTGAGGGGGGCTGCAGTGCCGGGGAGGGCCGCGCGGCCAGTGCCCCCCGCGGAGCGGCGCCTGCCCGCCTCCGGCATCGGCATCGGCGCCCAGGCTGCCGGCAGCAAAGCGGCGTCGCGAACCAGGCGCAGCGGCTCGGGATGCGCGCGATGGCCGTGTGGGGCCCCGGGGCCGGGGCCGGGGCCGCCGCGGCCTCCCCCGCCGGCCCGGCGCGGCGCAGCCCGGCCCGGCTCGGCGCGGCACCCACCTTGGGCATCCGGATGTGCTCCATGGCGGCGGCGGCGCCCGGCCCCGCGCCTCAGGCGCCGCCCGCACCTGGGCTTCCGCCGCCTCCTCCTGCCAGCCTGGCGTGGGAAAAAGGGGAAAAAAAGGCCTTTTTTTTTTTTTTTTTTTTTTTAGAAAAAAATACACATATATTTCTCCCAGCGCTTTCTGGCGCGGGCAGGAAAAAAAAAAAAAGAGGATCTCTTAAAAGCGGATAACGTGCCTGTGTTTGGATGCTCGCAGGTCAGCGCTGGCTCCGCCTCCCCGCAGCGGCCCGGTTCCCTGCGGCGGCGGCGCTGCCGCGCCTGCCCGCACCGGCCCCGGCCCCGGCCCCGGCCCCGCACCGGCTCCGCACCGGCCAGCCAGGCCCCAGAGACCGGCCCGCTCAGGCCGCCGCGGCCCTGCCTGCCGCCTTTGCTGCCCAAAGGCAAAATCTGAAGGCAGCTCTCGGTAGTTTGCACTCTGATCTGAAATTGCATCATTCCGTCTTTTTTGTTTTGTTTTGTTTTGTTTTCGGGAAAGAAAAGATCAGAAATATAAAGAGGAGCTCTGTCTGAGATTACATCCCCCTCCCTTCTATGCTCCCTGGCCCCACATATGCAATAGCTGATGCTGCACTTCCTGAAACAGAAGCACTGAATTTTCCTTATCTCGGGAGTTGTGTGTCTGACTTTTTATAATTTCCAATTTTGAAAGGCAGCTTTGCTGCATCCTTAAATTTGCACAAGAGGAGTTTTTTGTGATACGCAGTATTTTATTTTATGCCAGAAATTGTTTGTCTCATCTACTGTCTTGCCTGATCCAAGAAATCAGTTCACTCTTGGAGTGAGAGGTGCTGCAGAGCTGATTTCCCCAGCTTACCAATGCAAGGATGAGGAATGAGTGTCTCTAACTGGCTTTGAATCACTATCATATCCTAAACAAAAAGAGAAACTTGACACTGTTGACAATGTACAAATGACTAGAGGTGCTAATAAATCAATTCAGGTAAACTACAGCCTTTGAGGCTTATAAATTGCCAAAACATTTTATATTGGTCAATATATTTGAATGTGGAAACATGTCAAACCCCATGAAGGCCAAGGCAAGAGCTCACTGCTCCAGAGCAGCAGGAGCTCCCTACACAGACTGTATCTTGTCTGCAGACAGCAAAGCAAGCTTCATCTGTTTTGTGTAAACTAAAATACGAGCTAGAAATAGCTGAAGACACCAAAAAAAAAAAAAAAAAAAATGCATTTTGTCCTAGGGGAACAAGAGAACACTAGGTTTAGCTGAACTGGCTTCAGCCCCTTCAGTGTTGCTTCAGTCCTGCCATCTTCTTGCTAAAGTAGTCTAGATCCCACGGCATCCTAATTTTTTAATGCGAGCTCTTTGGTTACAGCTGACAGCAGCAATGCTATCATGAGTTGAATATAAGCTGATCCTTGATTTGACCATTCTGTCTCCCTCATCCCTGGCTTTGGCCTATTTTTCTCCCCCCTTTTCCCATAAATTCAGCTGCTGTCATTGGGTAGGAGCAGATGTTTTGAGCACGTGCAGCAGAAAGAGGCAAAAAGCAAGATGAAACAATTCTATAGGTCTTACAGAGATACACCTGTTTCAGGAACCACCTGAAACTTTTCATACCATTTTTGTATAATTTTTGAGACCACATTTATAATTTTCAGGGTCCAAAACTTCTATGTAGCAACAGAAGTTCTGGATTCTGAGACATCATCAACTGGAAGAAATGTCTTCTCTGCTGTGGGTTTTTAATCATTCCATTTCTACTTTTACTGAGATCTGAAATGAGGCTTGGAGACATCATTTTCTGTTTGAAAATACACTGGATGGTATCCATAAAAGTACACGAATTGTATGAAGTGTAGACTTTACAAGACTCTCACGGAGGCATATTTTGCTCATTCTATTCATTTTAGGCCAGAGAACTGCTATCAGAATCGATTAAGAATGAACCAACCATGAAATATGTTTCCTTTGTAGTTATAGCTAATACGATTCATTGCGTATGTTATCATCTTTTGACATCTGCAATAAGTCAAGTTGGAAGAAAACACAGTCATTCTTTCAGTTCCCAGAGGTATTTACCTTTTCTTTGCAGCATCTTGTGATTTGGTCCAGCTCTTGGTATCAAAAAGGCCTTCAAACTTTGGTGAGAATGTGCTTTATCTCTGCTTCAAATTCATCAATAGCTGCAAAACCAGGACATTCCTCAGAGGAGACTGTTTATGTAGCAAATAGCTGCTCCACATCCTGCCAGAATTTTTCACCTATCTTGCACTGGTAAAATTATTAATGTGGAAATGCAGCTAAAAAATGGCACTTCTGTTTAGACAAAAGTTATGCCAACTGCAATTGGTCCAAAAAGCTGCAGTAAGTACAACTTTTAACAATATCTTAGATTTTTTACTCACATTTCATTGTCATGAAAGGTGCTATCTTAACAATCCTGGAGAATTACCACAGAAAAGGTACACTGAAACAACAACAAAAAAATATCACTCCATAGTCTACTGCTCTGGCTTGTCTAAAACCTAGAGGGATTATTTTCCCCAAAAGTGTCAGGAAAATTAAATTGCCATGTCATCATTTATGACCCATCTGCTGCAACTCTTAGCAGAGTTCTTGATTAATGTCACACGAAGAAAGCCAGCCACTGAGAGCTAGGATGATACCAGTGTATTTATTTTCTATAGTTTGTAAGTAGCAGGGACAGCTTTCAACCTAGTCTAGTAAAACCTGAAAACATGTTTAACTTTCAACATGTTAAAATTTCTATTATATTCAATGGCATCACCTGAATGCTCAAAGATTTTGCATCTATTTTTACCTACCTGACCTGGATTTGAATCATTGTGTTAGATCTGGAAGGCTTTATAGACTTACTTATGTTTTACAAATACATTTTACTATTCTAAAGGTATTTTCCTGTATGTTGCATTTTGATGTAATACAAATTCAAAGAAAAAAAGTATGTACTTGTAATAGTGTTTATTTTCAAGTGAACTCTTTTAATAAGCATTGTAAGACAGACACAGCGTTATAGACACATTCTGTTATGTACGGAAGAAATCCATTTGAAACTGGTAGTCTAACAGCCTTGTTTCTGGGACGACCGTAGGCAATGTGCCAGAAGCCTCCAGTTAAAGGTCCGATGTGTGGGGTGAGGGTATAGGGGAGAGAGTGTTACTGTGGATTGAAGGCAGATGGTGCCTGTGCGAGTGCGGCTCTGAGTCTGGGGTAAAGAAGGAAGAAAAAAAAAATTGCCACAGAGGCTCTAGTGGAACGTCATCAGGGAAATGCCTTGGGACTCAGTGCTGGCAAAAGGCGGTTTGTGGGCAACAGTCCTGCAGTCCATCAAAACAGGGCTTTGTCCGCTATTTGCTCAAAACAACAAACAAACCATTCAAACGAGATTATCACAGACAGTCACCTGACTGTTATCAGCCTTCTCCTGATGGGAATATCCAGTACGATTCACCACAAGACAGACCACAGACTGGTAAAAAGGGAAAACAATACAATTGTGTGTGTATTATAGATATAGATATATATACACACCTGCAAAACACTGAAGATTCTCGTAAATTGGTAATTATAGGTTAACAATAATGGTACGTAATAATATAATATATTATAGACATATTTACTGTGTAGTTTGAAAATTCTTTCCATCTATGTTTTTAAAGTGTGGTTCTACTGTTTTAACCCCTTCAGAAGATAACAAAATTTATTTCCTTTTGTCAGGGATTTTCATGCTACATTTCAAGTGATAAAGACTAATTCTTCAGGAACAGGCTAGTGGGGATACTATCACTGCCTTTTGAAAAGCAAATTCCAAAAAAAAAAAAAAAAATCCAAGTTCATTTATTTAAGGACTATGGACACAAATATCAATGGGAATGGCAGAACCTCCTAGCAGGAGCCTGTTACAGGAGCTGTATATCCTAATACAGAGCAGCTTCTCACCTGTGGAAATATCCCAGTGCTTGAGAACCCTAGGAGAACCCACTGCAAGGATGTAGAAACAAGCAGCAGCCTTTTAAAGAAGGCTTTTAGCAGGCCTCTTTCCAACACAAAACCATGCATGTGCCCTGAGCAGGCGCTGCAGCTTTGTGGTGCTACAGCTCCTTTGCAGACCAGCTCTCTTTGGTGCCTGGATCCAGCCCTGTGCTGCCTATAGCTGAAACACAGCTGAGGCAAACTGACCACCCGCAGCGCTGGGACAGGCAACACTTGCTTAGTTTTCCTTCTTCCTACCTCAGCTTCCAGCTCTGCAGTTCCCTCTGCCTATGCTCTAACCTGCTGTTTATCTCATTTCAGTGTTTGTAAAATAAGTGAGCTTGTCACCCTGTTTGCTCTGCTTTGGTTATCTAGTGGCCGGTCATTTCAGTAGGGTGGTGAATTGGCCCCTCACATGATACGGCGGCAGGGGAGGCAGCACAAGGTGAGCAGTGACAGTGAAACTGGTGAGTCAAAGAATAAAAGGGGGAAGTGAAATTTCCCCCCTTTGGCATCAATTCAGCTCAAGTATGAAAATAAACCTAGAAGAGTTGGGCTGGGGGATATTGAAGTGGGGTAATTTAACTCACTCTGGAGGCTTAGCAGGCTAAGAGCCTCATACACTGCACGATCAAAACTCCCTGTTTTGATCTGTTACCTATTGCCTACTGCCACTAACAAAAACAGCCCAACAGCCCACGGCGCAAGCGCACACTAGAGTTTGTAGTGTGTCTGTAGTATTTACACCCTGGATAATCAGTACCCGGATTCAGAAACTGTGTCTGTTTTTATTTGTTATGTAACTTTTGAACTTTTCCAGAGAACACATACAACTTAAATTTCTTGCTGAAAATGCACGTGGACACAAACCTCTTCCCGAGTTAATCTAGCAGAAGCTGCATGTGACAAGGTGAAGGATCCAGGGAGCAGGTTGCGCTTTATTGTTTAACTCAGCTAACTGTTACCAGGGTTGACCTTTTAACGTTTCCTTCAAGAATTATTCAAAGAAATCCTTCATTTTGCCTTGTTACAAAACATTGTTTCATTGTTGTAAAAACAAATTTACACAAGAATGCCAGTAGACCTCTGGAAACTGGATATGCTACTGGCTTGGAATGGGTAGCAGAGAGCTAAAATAGATAAATTTTGAGAATGACTCGAGATACAAGTCCAGCTACTAATGTGAGGATTCTCACACTTGAGGAAACAGTTAATGTTTTGGCAAAGTAGTAACTGGCTGTTAAATGGGAGAGTTTCAACAAGATGAGAACAGTTAACCCAGCTACTCTAAATACAGTGGGCAAATTGTTTTTTGAAAAGATACTGCCCTTTTCAACAATATTTGTTACACGCAATATAAAATGTGAATATGCAATATGAAACAAATATAAATATGCTATGATAAATATGAAATGCCACATTTTTCATAACACAGCATGTTAGGACAAGCCACTGCAGAGTGTTGGCAGGTCAGCAATGATATACCTGGGCTGGTATGTTATATCACCAAGGGTACAGCATTATTACAACAAAGGACATGGAGGAGGTGGAAATGAAGAAGAGTGCTTCCCAGTGCAGCCAGCAGAGAAAAAGACACTTTCACAGGATGATTCAGAGCTCTCAAATTCTGAAAGTTGTGTAAATATTGCCTAGAGATTTACTTAATTCAGCAAATTCATATAAAGAGATGCATCTACCTAAATTGTCTTGGCAGTTTGGTGAAAAGCAATTGCTTTATCCTGTTCTTTACTGCTTCTATAGCAGGACACTGCTATAACTGGATGGCTAGAACATGTGAGAGGACCCCTGTATATTAGCTACGCTAGGCTGTACCTGAGCAGGCCTGCTCCTAAGTTCAATTTCCAGCTATGTACAGAAACTTAGAAGAAAAGCTGATGTATTTATTTTATTAAATAACATATTTTTCATTAAAACACTCATGAAGAGTATGTCACTTCTCCGTTCAGTATTTTGAATGGGATATACCACAGAATCAGATATAAACCATGAGTGAGGATGATAATTGATTCTCTCTGAGAAGAAGTGCTAGGAGGCTATCCCAGCTCCTGGAGAGCCACATAAGGATTCTCCAAGCTGGGATACACTGATTGCCTTTACAATATCTCATCCAGATGCCTAGTCACAGAACATTCCCTTAACTGATATGAGAAAGTTATTAAAAAATAGAAGAAATACATTTTCACTTTTTTTTCGGTATTTTGCCTTGAAACACTCAGTGACAGGCACAACAAAAACTTAGGAGAAGAAAATAAAGCTCCTGAGGCCAAAGTAGATCACAACTGTCTGCTTTATGAAACAATAATGTTGAATGAAAAATAAAATTATTACAGTATGGCAGCTTCAAACATTTCACAAAGAAAATTAATACTCTGCACAAGCCATTTTTCCCAATGTGAGGAAAAAGAAAGCAACATGGTATATTTAGGGTTGGGAGCAGGGGAAAGAACAGAGGAAACAGAACGAGTGAGTAACCAAGAAACTGTATCCCATGGTCTCTGTGTAAGAATTAGCTAAAGCTATGTTTAACATACTTAGAGTTAGTTTATCTTGAAACTTCCCATTGACCTATGGTCATTTTTCAGTGAAGCAAATGCAGTCTTTCAAGTTGTGAGATTTATACGTGGGTCTGTGATGACAGTGATTATTTTGCATTATCCTTCAAACTTTGAACAAGCTCCAATGATTATATATAGAGAAACTGAAAGGACATTTCCCTCCAAAATACATAATAAAAGCTTCACTGAAATGGTACTCCGTATTCAGAATTCACACTGTTTGGAAGCATATTTTTCAGACAAATAATTTGTTTCTCTCTGCACTTTAAAAGGAAATTTTAAAACTGGGGTGTTTGCTTTCTTTTCTTTTCTTCCTTTTCTTTTTCCTTTTCCTTTTTAAAAGGTAGTGAAGCAAAATGACATTCTTTGAACATTTATGCAGAGTAACCAAAACTGATATGATTCTTACCATCTTACTGAAAGCAGCATTCGCAGTAAGTGACCAAAATCAGTTCTAGCTGACTTGTGCTTCTTGACATCCTTTTGATTTAGGAATTGATTGTCCTGGCACCTTATCTACTATAGTGTTAAGGAGATAAGCTGACACTGTGAAAGTACAGTCAGTGAAGTCTTACTTACTAATGTTCTGGGAAAAGGAGATTCAGATCAAGTGATAATCTTTCAGTTACTTGACAAGCAATTTAGTTTTCTGAGAAACAGCTGATTAAGCAAGGGTCATAGGAACCTCAGTGTTCAGCTTGAAAGGGTGCTATGATTGAATTCACATGTGCTCTTCTAAAAGGCTCAGGAAATGTCTTTTCTCTAACTACTGAATGTTTCTTAACCTTCATAGCACTAGATCCATGTTCTTGATCACTGTCAATTATTTTCATAGGTTATGTATGGAAAGACATTGATGCAATCTGTTCCCAGAGTGGAGTGTCCAGGGTTTTGTTCCAATACTTCGGCTATCCGTGACTAGCTATCATAGCTGAAAGGTTCACATCTGAGTGGAAAGGATGTAACCTTTAGGGAAAAAAATGAGTGAGATGAGATGTTTCATTACCTACAGATAACTACAGATATGTTTATATGTAACTGACTGCTTTAAAGTTAATGCTTAACTAACTTAATGGTTTTAGTCAACATAGGATATTCAATAAAGTGTATGTCCACACTGTATTTTTGCTGCATGCCACAGCATGAACCACTGAACTGGTTGAGTTGTTATTTGCCAGCTTATACCCGTAACACCAATCTATGTCGATACCTGTCTCAGGAGAAACACTTGCATCTCACTGGCTACTCCATGTGCTTAGTGCAACTGGCCTCGCCATGCTGTAGGGGACTCCAACACATGTCCAGGTAGGGTCATCATGCAGAAAGTGTTGCTAGGCACAGCTGGAAGAATCTGCTGGAGAACTTCTTCAGAAAGACCCAGGTCCTGGCCTGGTTTCAGTTGGAATCCGGTCCAGTCTCCCTAAGGTTAAAAGAGTTTTGGGGTCTACAAAGCCAACACCAAGTAACGAGACTGCATCATACTAGCACCTGAGTTGACTAGCAGGGGGGACTGAACTTGTAGATAGGAATGTTCACATCTGAAAACTTCCATTGGTATCTATTGCCTGTCCTTCAACACCAATATATTCCCTCCTCTTGCATCTTGCTCTGTGGAAAAGAGAGTGAGTATCAGTTTGCAGAGCGTCACTGCTGCCCAGTCTTGCCTGTTACTGGCCAACCAATTTCCACCTTAGCATGGCTGTTTTCTCTGTGGTCATTACGGACAGTTCCTACCATCATCTGGCCAATATTGACAGTTTCCAAAGAATGTGCTGACTTTCACCAATTGTCAAAATTCACAATGCAGTGTTCACCCCACCTCACTCATCCATTTATAGGCTGTCTTCCCCTCTGTGATCACAATATGATGCCATGAATAAAATGGTTGCCACCAGTAGTGGGGCTTGTGATGACAAGTACTGAAACTTTGGATTTTTCAGTGAGAAAGAAGCTGGTATCCTGATCTCTTCTGAGCACATGTACATGCAGTGAGCTAGCATTTCCTTGCAGCATAGGCCTTCCTGCTACAGCAGTGGTATTTAGGGAATGAGTAAGCTTAAGAACAGCTTCCTGTAGAGCTGAAAGGGAGCATTTATTCCACCACTTTACTTTCTGATGGAGGACTCTGAAGGTTAGACTAGATGCTGGTATTCCACTGTCAGCAAAATTACAGCAGCTTGCTGCACCTTATCTACTGCTGCTTATTGCCATCAAACATCCCTTCCCAAAGGACTGCCCACAGCTGAATCTTAGTGCAGAAGGAGATTTAGCAGACTATATCTGCTTATGGTTTCTATAGCACGAGGATGACTGCAGAACTTAGCGGCAAAATTAAACTGTATTATGCTTGTTCATAGCGTAGCAATACCCTGGCCAATATGTCTCGCAAGTAGTGTCAGGAATGTAACACTATATTAAATATCAGTGTACCCAGCAGAATTTAAAAAGGGGGGAGAAAAGAAACCAAACTAGCCAACTAAATTAAACAAAGGCCTCTGTGTTCAATGAACAGCAAAAGGAAAACAGGAATTCTCTTCTCAAAAGGATTTGACTAAGTGCCACATCCCATGTGGCTTCCAAACAGCTGTCCTCCTTTTGGGCTGTGGAGCACATGCTTAGGCCTTGCCTGCTCCCCAGCTGGTGAGGAATTAAGATCCTGTAATGAAGGTGTCTCTAGACTGTACAGGCCTGGAAGAGCTGGTGGTTGTGCCAAGAGGAAGGCTAACATGAAGCCTGCAGGCTAGGAAACTGAAGCTGATGTGCCTTTACACCTGTAGGGTCAGGGCGCTTTTGTGTTCCCTCTGCAACAGTCATGATCTGTTGCCTTAATTCCCTCTCTTTAGCTTCTTTGTGGATTTACGTCATGAATATACTCCACACTTCTTTAAAATTTTCATCTCACCAGTGTACACACTGGTATAAATGGACCATTTATTTAAGGAAGAAGGTCTGCTTCCACATGGCCTGCTCCTCCTTCCATTCTAGGTGCTTCCTTCTGTAAATCTAGCCAGGATGCTCTCTGGGATATGCCCACTCTTTCATGCCAGCTAACAACTGAACAGCAGTCATGTAGCAGCTAGAAGCTGTGTGAAGTGCTCAACCTGTCTTTTCCTGCTGGACTGCTATTTGTACAAGGATTCTAGCAATATTTGAGTGACCCATCTTTGGACTGGGGAGGTTGCCTTGCCAGTGTGACTGAAGATTGGCAGATCTTTCTCTTGCTCGTAGGCATGTGTGAAACATATCCCTTCCTCAAGCCCCCAGTGTGATCAGAAAATATTAATGAAAGCTCAGAGCTGAAAAGGACAGGTTTCGCAAATGCTGCATTACTGTATTGTTACTTAGTAAGTGGAACAGATGGCATTCCTTCCAGTTGTAATTGTTTGGGGGGGTTGTTAATATAAAGATTTTTTTTTAATCTTATGGTGTAATATCATTTTGGTATTTGTATCATGTGATCTACACTCTCTTGGGATGGTTACAGAGGGAAGTACATGAGCAGGGGGCATATACATGCCCACAAGAACCATCTCTCCCTAGGAACTGCACATGTAGTAGAAATTATGAACAGCACTATGCACTTCATTAATGACTGGCACAGAGCAAAGCTTTAACGGGGTTTTCTATTATATGGAAGTATTCTGTAAGACCTGGTAAACTGCTGTGAAAGACTCCTGTTCTCCCATGTCAACAAGATGTGTATTGAAGAGGTTGTTCTGGAAGCTCTTTGAGATATTCATGCCTTGCACAGCAAAGGGCATCTCTTTCCTCTTTCCCTTTCTGCTTTTCGTGATGCTGCAAGGACAGTGGCTGGGGAATAGGTTAATGATTCAGCTGCTGTGACAGCCTCTGAAAGTTGAAGACATTCTGGATGGGCCACAGTTGTCACCATGGAGCTCCCATAAAGACTAGGTCTCCTACTCTCTCATGTGGTGTCTTGCTTACCACAGATATGGTACCATAGCTTGTTGTGCTGTGAACATATTTGACAAGCTGCCTCAGGATACATGCTCTGGCTCCTGACCGGCCTTGTCTTCTTAAATGTGAGTCAGTGTCCCCTGATGAGCCTGTCATATTCAAAAAATAGAAAGCAGTTTGGCTCTTTCCTGTCCACAAAATCGTCGGCCTTTTTCTAACACAACTGAATGATTTTATTTATTTATTTATTTATTTTTACTAGTCCTCAGGTCACTCTTCTGTGTCCCATAGGCGTCTTCTTTCTTACTAGAGAAAGAAGAATGCACAGCCAAATGATAAGGGCCAAATACTGAACTGGCAGCTTTCTGGCAAGCAGGACTCAGGCTTTCATAGCATACTCCTCAGTGGCTCTCATGAGGAATGAGGGCATCTCAGGGGTTTCCTGAGAACCAAATGCTCTGGGAAAATGTTCAGATTGTTTTAGGCAGGGAGAGAATAGCACTTGGCAACATACATTTCCACACTGTCAAGGAGTGCCACAGAAATTTCCTCACAAGAGTCCCACAGTAAGTCTAGGGTGGATCTAGATGCCCCTGACATCTACCCTTGGCAAGTGGGTCAGGAGGAGAGAGTAAAACAGATACCTTGCCAAACTGGTGGGATAGAAGTACCCTTTGGTGGGCTGGTGCTCGGAGAATGGGATGCCTGTATTTTTGTTTCATATAGGTTACATTTCAGGAATGTCTGTCTGCAGTGTTTATTGCATATTGTTGCAATGAAAATAAACATCAGGATAATTTCTCTAAAATTCTCTAAATGTACAAGTATAACTCCTTCATTATAATCACTCTATTATATAAGCTTAGAATCTCTATATTTAAATGAAGTATTTGAATTCATGTTTTTTTTGCATTTTACAAGTGTTCACAGAATCATGCAAGAAAATATTGCTATTCAAGAGAACTTTGCCTCTCATAGACATTCTGGCTTTTGATTTTTTTTTCTTGGCAAGGTATGTAGTTTTTGTTGGACATTCCTTTATTGGAATGTTTCCCAAAGGTCTTTGCAGTTCAGTTCATTTATTTCTTCCATATTTCGGTGATTACATTGATTATCTTTAATTTCATATTTGTGGAAAATCCTGGTTGTTTTGTTTGCTTGGGTCTGAGTTTTTTTTTCTTAATATGATGAAGAATAGGACAGAAAAGAGTGAACTAGATGATAGAAACACAAAGGCAATAAGAAATATTCCTGGTACATGACCTTTAATAAATCACATAAAGTTAAGAAAATATACTTTGAGAACAGAAGCTCTGCATATCCCACAGCTGGTTAAACATTTATTTGAAATTAAACTTGAAAGATTCCCAAAGGTGTCTCTTCAGAAGTGAACATTTTTTATCAGGCTACTATAAAATCTGTCAAATTTAAAAAGATAAGGGAGCTCTCCATTTGTTTGCCTGGGTCTTAACTGAGTTGATTAATGGTGCAGATATGCACTTTTTGGAAAAAAACTGCTGTTTTTGCTAGATTGTCACTTATTAACACTTGAGTATTTTTTTTTACTATGCAGGATAATATGTCATTGTGACTTTATTTTAATGTGACCATTAAATGTGACCAGGACAAAAGCTATGTTTTGGGAAGTAATATGATAAGGTAGTGGAAGATATGATTAGTAAGTATGATTAGATATGATTATGCAGACGAGCATAGCTAAAACACAAAATACAGTCATCTTTTCTACTGTCTGAATCTCTTTCCAGATTTGATATTGCAAGTATGTTACAACAGTATGTTTCCCAGTTAAAACACAACCAAACAAAATCCTTGAGGGCTTATTTAAATAGAAATAAGTGATGTGGATTTAGTTCAGTAAGAATCCAAGGCCTGTGTAATTTAGAACCTTGTGTAATTTTCCAGTTGTTAAATCACATGTGGTTGTCCCTATAGAGTGACCTTCGTTAGATTTTGATATGGCAGTAACTGTAGGTATAAAACATATGATAAACTCCATGCCCCGTCATTTGTACGAAATAAAATGTTAACAATTTAGTTACTTTAATCATAATCTTTTTTTCCCATCATTCAGTAAATTAATAATTCTTCAAAGAATTATATTCAACATACAATGTAGTATATTTGTATTAACACGAGAAAGTAAATTATGGAGAAGAAGGCTGGATCTTTTCAGAGCTTTGAGAAGTACATTTGTGGGTGCCAAATTCTGCACTGTTATGTACTTTCTGTTATGTGTGTGTGTGTGTGTGTGTGTGTGTGTGTGTGTGTATAAAGAGTCTAGGAATTCTGTCTATAATCTGACCATGTTAATGGATACTCAGAGGTTGTGCAGTCAGGTTCTTTTTCTGCTAGACATTTTTTGGGGCCTGGTACACAATATGATTTTTTTTCCCCTGAGAATTTACAGCTGTCATATCACTCAAGCAGTACACAGAGATAGCCCGTCAGTATATCAAGAAAAAAAAATAAAAATATATTTTGTTTCCCCATTTTGTAAAATACATTATCGATTACTTTGAATGATTTTTTTTTAATTGCACTTAATGAGGCGATTTGAGGCATGGAATTTCTGTGTGTCTGTTCTTACTGGCAGTTACAGGTAAAATAGTTACTTTTTCTGTATTTATTTTTTCGACCTGTACAACTTGAGGCATTCCTAGTTTCTAAAAAGAGCAAATCAGTAAAAAATAGCTCTACTTCAGATATCTTCTGTAGCTGCCACCTTTCTTCTCTTGAGTGCAACCTATAACATAGAACTAAGTAGCAGCAAGTCTGAAACCTCCTTTTAAAACCATTTTCTAAATTAGTCTTATTGCAAGGGTGCAAATGAGAGCAGAATGAGGGCTCATATTCAGTAGAAGGAATCATAAAAAAATGCATCAGAGTATTGCTAGGAGGGAGTATAGCAAACTGTCTGCCAAGTCGTATTTAAAAAAAAGGAAAAAAAAAAGATGATAACTGGTGCTAAGGATAGAAAATATATTTCTGTTATTGTTACTAGATGATACATTGTATAAGGCAGCTGCAAGTCTTCATTTCTCTGAATAATCCCACATCCTTCTTCACTCTAAACTACTCTTTCCCTTTTAAAGGAAGATATTGTTTCTTGATTAAGAATCTAATTCTGCAATACACTGAACTCACTCAGATTCAAGTGGCTTTAAATGGGAGGCTTAAAGTGGATCAGCACTTTCCAGGGACTGTGCTGCACCTTTCAAGATTGAATCCTGAATAAACGACACTTTTTGTTGTCTTTGAATATGCTTGCATCTAGTACCTATATTCCATGAAAGAAAATTTCTGAGTGGGCTGCTTCACTGTTAGGTATATATAATCTTTGATAACTGTACCTTTTAACTAGCAGGTTTTACTTAATACCTTTTATAGCAAATGCTCAGAGCCTAAAACTCATCTTTCAGTCTTTGTATGTTATGAGTCAGAACATCTTTAAACTTCCCCTCTTCTCCTTATGACTAAAGGGTGGTAGACAGTCCAAACTCTTCTGCTTCCTGTCATCACTCTACACCAAAAAGGAAAAGGAGGAAAGATTGATTTTTTCCCCCTTTAAATCCCTTTTCACTTGCAGCAAATCACTCCATGCCACACTTCATACAACCCAGCTCGAGGCCCAGGACTCCAGAAGCCAAGTTGGGAAGCTGAGCTCCACAAGTACTAAGTGCAAGATAGAGGCATCCATTCAGGGCACCTAAAATAAGCTCTGGCTCACACTCTGGCAGAGTCAAGAGAGGAAGACTAGCCAACTAAATTAGCAGTCTAGAGTTTTGTAGTGTGAATGCCCTATGTACTGTCCTCTGCAGCTTAGAGGGGGAACAGCATCCGTTCATCTCTCCTTACAACACTGCTAAGTCATGCTTGCATGAAAGCATTCTCACAGCAAGCTAGACAAGGCTCAGCATCAAATTCAGTGGGAGCTACTCTTGCGAGCTGGAGTGACAGTGACAGTCTGAGCCACTTTTGGATGACCTTCACCACTTTCAGATTTCTGAGAGAGGAGCCAGCTCCCACATTGCACTGCAGATCCCCACCCCCACCCCCTCCATATATGCGCATCAGTCCCTGCGGACAGGAAAACTGACACAGCTTGCAGAGGCTAACTATTAATGTGCAGTAACACTTCTGGCTTCTATACTGGGCATGGGAAAGTCCACCCCGAATAGGCTGATGTATTGGAAGCATGCCTAGCAATACAGAATGTTTTAAACTTTTGTTAGCTTTTTTATTCTATTCCATTTTTTATCATTCCTGGGTTTTTGGCAAATTTCTATGTACTCCAATGGTAGATTTTTCCCACAAAACTGGAGAGTTAAAAAAAAAATAGTGTAATGGGCAGGAACTATATCTAGTCTAATGTTCAAAGGTGGTTTGTTTTCCTCACCCCAAGATAGTGAATATGAGTTAATAATGATCTTTTTCAAGAAAAAGTGCTAACCTGGTTCTATTTTAAATAGTCTGATTTCTTATAGTAATAGAATTTATGGAATGTGAGTGTATGTGTATGTGTGTATGTGTGTGTGAGAGAGAGAGAGAGACATCGAGGTAGAGGTCTAAAAGACAATTTGGCCCCTAGACGTTCTGGGCGCTGGGGAGAAGAAATGAGAGCCTCACCTGAGTAGCAAGTTGCAAAGTCAGTTCAGCTTCTGCTGGAGACCAAAGAATCTGCACAGAAGACATGCTATAAATGTCCCCAAAGTAGGAAAAGCCACAGTTTATAGTCACAGAGCAGAAATTTCTTACAGAAATACAAAGACAGTTCATCATCTACTGTGAACTTCAAGGCTTAGAGCAAATTTACACCCAGAGAGCTGGCTGCTACCCAGGCAACACAAGACAAGAAAGCCCTGATTTAGTGATTTGGGTGAACAGCTGGTGCTAGGCAAGGAAATTCTGCCAAATTCCTGGATATGAACATTTTCCTGTTCTGACGTAGTGCCTGCTTTTCATCTACATGGAGTAGTCAGGTTAATATTTATACATTTGGTATTAAAAGTTATAAATATTTTGGCATCCTATAGGTTTCTGAGTACCATTGTCTGTTAAAATCGTACATTAAGTGGCTACTGAGTGGAGAAGTGACAAAGTATTGGAATTTATCCATTCAGTATATTTCTGAACCCAGGACAGTTCAGTATTAAGTCTGATACAATCTGGTAAGACATTACTTGGAAGTTTTTCCACTTACTATGAAGAACTTAGGATAACAGGGCCACAAAAATGACCCTTGTAGGAGTAAATCTACTGAAATCCTAGCACTATTTTCAAGGACAGCAGGAATATAGAGGTATCACACTGATATGGAGAAGGTTTTCAGTGTACAGTTTTAGCTAAAATTATTCTTTGTGCTTTGATATCACCAGGACAATATCCCTGCTTACGGCTTTTTTTATATGGCTCTCAATGGTATTCTCTTGCACAGTAGCAGCTCTTGGAGCCATTTCAATAGATTAATATAGGTTAATAACCTTTGGGGGCATCTTGGATTGTTTCTTAAAAACTACTGAATGCTAACAACCCTAGGGACATTTGGCTGGGCACTCACCATGCTTCTGCATTTGAGTCCCATTGACAATCACTGATCCCACTGGCTGAGTCAAACACTGTCTTCTTTTCACATTTTTATTTGTTGTCACTCCTCACCATCACCCCTGGCCTCTTGCACATTTCCTGTGCAGGGACTTATTTTCTTATAACCAATCTAAGAGTACCAATCCCTACAGGATAAGACACTTTTCAGATTCTCCAATACCTGAGGTGCATCTTTTTTCCAGAGCTACAGTCTTGGAGGATTCAGGATCTGCAGTTCACTCTTTAGTGGTACTTAGCAGTTAAAACAGAGAAAAACAAACTTAAGGGTTCCAAAACTAATCACTCTCTACTTCAATAGAAGAGAATCACTAAATATAGAGAACATCATCACATGTATTTGCTGCCTCCCCTTCCAGCCCATGGCAGAGCGTTCTTTGGACTCCAATAGCATTCCTGTGTGGTGCCCAGGAACACTCTTCCTGGACACGGTCACTTTTCTGAACTAAATCATATACTTTCTCTTTCTTTCTCTCTCTATTGCAGCTAGCTTCCCTTTCCCTTGAGTGGCGCCAGAGTTAAATCTTAATGTCTCTACTAAGAAATCCTGTTTCTTTATCACTTGCTTTATCACGCAAATTTTCTGCAATGTTCTCCTGCCAGACTTCAGAAGTTCTGTAGTACTGAATGTTCTTCATTAACACTTTGAACTCTTCCTTCCTCTATTTTATAATGGACTAAGTTTCTACAGCTAAACAATTTTGTCCAAGTCTAATTTATGTAGATGTCAATAATCCCCTTGTCTTAAGGTCCTTCTGCTTGAATAAAAGAAATAAAATTTTAATCATTCACTTTTTTCATATTTTCATGAGGTGGTCGTTTACAATATGTGAGAAATTTTCTGTAAATCTGAAATTACATGTACAATTATTAAATCAGCTTCTGTAAAATTGTAGCTCAGATATGGGGGAAAAAAACCAAGTAACAAAAAACAGTGCAATCCTGTAAAAATACGTAAGTATTCATTCCTGTAAAATGTCCTGGTGACCTCTCATATGAAATGGTCTACAAATTTCTTCATCCATATTCAAGAAAAATAAACTAACCTTGAAATGGGTGTGAGAAAGGCTACCAGCATCATCAGGGATATGAGGAACTTACCACTTTGGAAAAGACTGACAGCTCTTGGCTTATGTCTGACAAATGAAGATGGCGAGGGGGCGTGATTATTCCCTGCAAACATATTTGAGGATAAAATGAAGGGAGAAAGTTATTCATACTACAGGATAGTACTGTCATTCAAAGAAAACTTATAAACTGGCTGTGGATTTATTTAAGGATGAAACAGCAATATCTCCAAATATCAAAGCAGTGATGTTCTGAAATTCCTCTCCAGAAGGATAACTCAGAGCTTTTCTGCTCTTTTTCCCAGCAATCCAAAAGCTGCTCAGATCAACCCCCCCCCATCACCTTTTTTTTTGGGGAGGGAGGCAGGACATTACCTCACCTGAAGTACCCATATGGAACATAGTTCCTCAGTTTTGCAAAAGTTCCATAAATTCAGGATTTCTTAGGAAAGAGTAAGTCTTAAGTTTACAGGGGGAGGATTGTGCCTTCTCTTGTCTGTAAATACAGAGACTTTTATGCGTAATACTGCAACAACTGTCTGACTACAAAATGTAACCTAGCTGTTGCCATTAGCTTCAGCTCTAGAAATCTGCTATTTTTAAGCAGTCTGTATACTACAAAGCTTTGGACTGAAAGGCCTTCAACACCAGGATTAATAGGTCATGCTCTATAGCAGTGCATCCCTATGAGTAAAAAGTGCCGCAAAAGGGTCAGGAGACCTGCATGGGTGAGCAAGGAGCTCTTGGCCAAATTCAGAGAGAGAAGAAAGTACACAGAATGTGGAAGAGGGGACAGGCTACTTGGGATAATTATAGGAATGCAGCCAGAGCATGTAGAGATGCGGCAAGGAAGGCTAAGGCCCAGTTGGAATTGAGTCTGGCAAGGGATGCTAAGGACAACAGGAAGGGCTTCTTCAAATACATCAGTAGCAAGAGGAGGACTGGGGAAAATGTGGGCCTGCTGCTGAATGGGGCGGGGGCCCTGGTGACAAGGGATAGAGAGAAGGCAGAATTACTGAATGCCTTCTTTGCTTCAGTCTTCACTGCTAAGGGCAGCCCGCATGAATCCCAGAGCCTGGACACGAGGGAGAAAGTCTGGAGAAGGGAAGACTTTCCTTTGGTTGAGGAGGATAGGATTACAGACCTTCTGGGCAGGCTAGATATCCACAAAATCCATGGGCCCAGATGGGATGCACCCACGGGTACTGAGGGAGCTGGCAGATGTTGTTGCCAGGCTGCTCTCTATCATCTTTGAAAGGTCCTGGAGAACTGGAGAGGTACCTGAGGACTGGAAGAAAGCCAATGTCACTCCAGTCTTCGAGAAGGGCAAGAAGGAGGACCCAGGCAACTATAGGCCAGTCAGCCTCACCTCCGTCCCTGGGAAGGTGATGGAACAGCTCATTCTGGATGTCATCTCCAGGCATATGGAGGAAAAGAAGGTGATCAGGAGTAGTCAGCATGGATTCACCAAGGGGAAATCCCGCTTAACCAACCTGATAGCCTTCTCTGATGGAATGACTGGCTGGGTAAATGAGGGGAGAGCAGTGGACGTTGTGTACCTTGACTTCAAAAAGGCTTTTGACACTGTCTCCCATAACATCCTCCTAGAGAAGCTCAGGAAGTGTGGGTTAGACGAGTGGACAGTGAGGTGGATTGAGAACTGGCTGAAAGGCAGAGCTCACAGGGTCATCATCGATGGCGCGGAGTCTAGTTGGAGGCCTGTGGCTAGTGGCATCCCCCCGGGCACGGTCCTGGGTCCCATCCTGTTCAACATTCTTCATCACTGACCTGGATGAGGGGGCAGAGTGCCTCCTCAGCAAGTTTGCTGATGATACCAAGCTGGGAGGAGTGGCTTACACACCTGAGGGCTGTGCTACCATTCAGAGAGACCTGGACATGTTGGAGAGCTGGGCGGAGAGGAACCTCATGAGGTTCAACAAGGGCAAGTGCAAGGTATTGCACCTAGGGAAAGATCACCCTAGTCACCAGTACAAGCTGAGGGCTGACCTTCTGGAGAGCAGCTCTGCAGAGAAGGACCTGGGAGTGCTGGTGGATGACAAGTTGACCATGAGCCAGCAATGTGCCCTTGTGGCCAAGAAAGCCAATGGTATCCTGGGGTGCATTGGGAAGAGTGTTGCCAGCAGGTCAAGGGAGGTGATTCTGTCCCTCTGCTCAGCCCTGCTGAGGCCTCATCTCGAGTCCTGTGTCCAGTTCTGGGCTCCCCACTACAAGAGAGACATGGAGCTACTGGAGAGAGTCCAGCATAGGGCTACAAAGATGATCAGAGGGCTGGAGCACCTGCCCTATGAGGAACGGCTGCGAGAGCTGGGCCTCTTCAGCCTGGGGAAGAGAAGACTGAGGGGGGATCTTATCAATGTGGACAAGTACCTGAAGGGAGGGTGTCAAGGGGACGGGGACAAACTCTTTTCAGTTGTCCCGTGTGACAGGACAAGAGGCAATGGGCAGAAACTGAAGCACAGGCAGTTCCGCCTGACCGTGAGGGGGAATTTCTTCCCTGTGAGAGTGATGGAGCACTGGACCAGGTTGCCCAGAGAGGTTATGGAGTCTCCTTCTCTGGAGATCTTCAAGGCCCACCTGGATGCACCCTGCTAACATGCTGTAGGCGCCCCTGCTGAGCAAGGGTTTGGACTAGATGATCTCCAGAGGTCCCTTCCAGCCTTACTGATTCTATGATTCTATATAGTTCTGTCAACAAACACAGATGAATCAAATGTTATTGCTTTTAGACTAGATACAGGCAGTGTCCAAGTCACTTGCAAGGGTGCTAAGTACTATGTCTTAAATAGCATTTAGTGCTGAGCTGCTAATCCATATAGTTATTAAGCAGTTAAAATTAGTTCAGTTCAGCTCTGTGTTACGTGTCTTGCTTCTCAAAGGAGTACTAACACAATTCCTTTTTTTCTGCACTGTTGAGAAATAAATGTAATCCATGTGTGCTCATTCTTATGAAAAGCATATATAAAAAATAAAATACTAATTGTCTCTAAATCCTTGTGCTTAAGCACAAGGCCTCATGTTTCCCTGGCAATGTTACAAACATAGACAGTGCTCTCCAAAACTACTATAATAATTAAAAACATAAAAATATATTCAGCCTTTCAGAGAGACAAAGGACTGAAGGGAACCTTCTGGATCATCATGTTTAGTCCTTGGCTATTGTAAACTACCCCATTGTATGATCTTGGGCCACTCATTTGAGGGTTGGACTAGATGGTCTCCAGAGGTCCCTTCCAACCTTACTGATTCTGTGATTCTATGATCTTCTTTATAAACTTAGCTATCTCCATTTTAAAAAGAGTCACTGTATTCGCTACCACACACCCTACTCCTAAGAAGAATTAGGAACTGACTCATGAATCCCAGCCAAAATATATCCATGGGCTGCTTGTGCCAACATCTCCTTTTGCCAATCTAAACATTTCCTCTCTCAGCCTGAAACTTACCCTTTGATATATATGCTGCAATCACCTCTCCCATTAGTCTTCAATCTGCTTTTGGGGCTGTTTATACTACACTTTGCGGTACAGTGTACATACCCACACTAGCCAGTTTTTGCTGAGAGCAATTGTCCTCTGACAGCCAGCAGCTCTGGACAGTGTCTTTGATGAACCTTCTCTTTGCAGTTTTCGTATTTTCTAGTAGGCTTGCTCTACTAGGTACTATGAATGAGACAGTGCATCAGCATTTTAACAAGTGTGAAGATCAACTGACGGATAACAAATTATAATGCAAACATACATATGCACAAATGTAAAATGCAAATATACATATATTTTTTATCTGTGCTTAAGTAAAGTCCATTAACTCATTAGAAGAACTAAAGTGGTAATTTCATTACTGTGTTAACGAAGATCCATGCAATATATTGCAAATTAATGTGTATCCTAAGACAAGCAAAATTAATTTGGAAGATTAAATCAGTATTGAGAAAGTTAACAATCATCTATCCTCTTTTGACAGTGATGCTACGAAAGTTTTTCCATGTTCGTCTTTAAAGTCAAGTTTTAATGCTTTCTACCTTCTACAGTGCTTCTTCCTCCCACATAAGTGGCTATGATCATGAGTCAGCTCTAAGGGACACATTCTTTCTCTGGGTTTCTACAGAGGTCCTTACAAATGTGAAAACACATCATTAAAGAATGTGCATCTGTTTGTAGTATAGATAGGAAATGTTCCAAATTGAGCCTTTCCCTCTGCAATTTGAATTGCTGGAATTTGAATTATCTTTAACATTACTACAACATAAGTGATCACTTGTTAGTTTAGGTTACCACATTTTAGATATCAAAAGAAGAAAAGAATAATAGTGTATGAATCATACATTTTATGTAAGAAAATAAATAACACTGTGAAAAAAGGCAATGTATACAAAGCCATCATATGAATAATACCCTAGATTTATTATTAGCTTTTCTCTGATCCGTTCAAAGGATTTTGCAGCCCTTATTTTCAATGATCATGTCATCTCTTACTGATGAATAGTAACCTCAGGAGTGGACCAACTCAGACGTTTTGTTGGTGCCTAGTATCACACCTTTCAGAACAGGAAGCAAACAAGGTCAAATGTGAAATCCAGTGGCAACTGTAAAAAGATCTCTAGATGATATTTTTCAAGTGAAAAAACAACTTCAAAAGAGTAAATGTTATAAAATGTGAAGATAAATTATGTGTAATATGCAAACCATATTTTTCTCCCTTACCACTTAAAAATATCTTTGCCTTATCATGAAGTAGTTACAAACCTGTTGTTCTTCTCATCAGCATTATAAAGCTCCAGAGTACATACATGTATACTTATATAAAAAGGATAAACATGCAAAAACAGATGAACAAAGACATATACAAAACACCTTGTCATAGAAACTACAGTATCTCTGTAGGCAATTACAAGTCCCAAATGTAAATATATTTTTCCTTTGGGAATATTTGGTAATTAATGAGTTTGGTAGTTGTGCAGAGATGGAGCAGAGTGTGCTGATGTTATGGTTTCCCCAGTGGTATAACTGGGACTGAATGATTCAGACAACTTCATTCCCACCACACTAGTCAGAGCTGAATTTAAAATGTGTCAGTATATATTTATACTCTTTCTTTTCCAAGGGCAGAAGGGCTGTTTAAGTCTTCCACATCTGGCTGCTCTCTCCCACCCTTTTCCTGTGGGAAGCTCTTCTCTCACATCTTTGGCCACAGAGAAGGGGAAGAATAGCTGTGTGGGGGACTTTGCAGCAGCCCAAGGGTCAGGGGAATCTTCCTGGGAAAACTGATGAGTAGCGTTCTACTCTGAAAAGTGATTTTGTAGAAATGTCAATCAGTTGTCCGAGTGACAGAGACATGCTGTATCATAGGAATCAATTCAGAAAAGTTGGAGGTCCTGACAGGTGGGATCTCTGGGATATAGTTCCAAATTATGCAGAACTGCAACTAATATGTTTGCTGAAAATCAAAATAATAGACTATTAATTAATTAATGCCAAAGGCATTGGTGTGGAATTCCCTTTGATATTAAAACTATCTGACTGAAATGTTTGGAGCAGTTCATATTTCTCACAATGTGTCTACAGTGTACAAATGGGATATAGTGTAAAAGAGCCTCAACAAACTTTAATGAACAAGCTTTAATGTAACGAAAAATTTAACAGCAGTAAAACAAAGCTCTACGTGAATGGTTATCCTGCATCCAGAATCAAAAACTAGTTTGTTAAATGATAACCTGCGTATCTTTATACAGAGGCTCATTATAAAGTGTGAATACATAAGCAGAAATGCTTTTTTTCAGGCATCCTGGAAGCTTAGTGAGACAGTGAGTGTATCTAGCTATTTGAGCCTTTATTTATAAGAACAATGGCAAGGTAGCTTTTTTCTCCTCTAAAGTGAAAGTTTAGCCTCCTCAAGGCAATTCAGTATCTGAAGCCATTAAGTCATATAGTTTATGGGCTCTGTTGATGCTGGGAAAGAAGCAAGGTTTATATTTCAGAAGCTATGTAGAACATACAGAATTGATAATTATAATGCTGCTCCACAGTGTCACTTCTGCAGTGTCTTACTTAAAAAAAAACGTTAGAGCTTAAGCCTTACCGTTCCATTTCTGCTGGAAATATTGTTCTCTTTTCTGATGGTCCCCATACTATTCAAGCCTTCATGGGCATATGCTGTATATGTGCAGAACTCCACTGACTTGGATGAAATAATGCATACAGTTTCTGAACTCAGCAGCTCCCTGCCCCCAATCAGACTGCAAAACTTGCTCCTATTGCACATCTCTGTGCACAAAATATAAATTACAACCCCATCCTAATTTAAGAGATTACTTCCTCCACTTCTTTCAGGCAAATCGAGGTGTCATTTTGATGGACAGCTCATGTGAAAAAGTGAAAGAGATAAAAAGAGACCAATCCTCCTTATCCAGTATGATCCCATCATCCCATGATCACATTTCATTCTTTGAAGGTGCCAAAACTCAGGCTGTCTAGTTCACCTTCAGCAAGTCACCCAATACAGCTTACTGAGGCAATTTATGTGATTCATTATGGCTAATCAAACCATAGGTACCTAGGCCAGTTTTGACCCCCAGAAGAGAAAATGTTAAGTCAGTGAACAGTGTCTGTGTACATGAGCCTGCACAGCAGCGGTTAATATGTAAGCAACCTGCTGATAACTATAACAAAAAGTATGTTTTCTTTGCTGATGAGGCTGGGCAAGTTCTTTGGCATGTGTGCCTTCTACTTTTAGAGCCTTCGTTGACACAGCCTCAGTTGCTCAACAACTGAAACTTGTTACAGGTTGCTAGAGGTACTTGTTGGTTGCCTCAACATTGTCCAGGGGAAAACAGAAGGCGATTGCAGCTTTCCCGCCACTCCTCCCCCACACTCCCCTCAGTACATCCCCTGGATGCCTCAAATGGCAGGCCTGCCTTTCGCAGCTGAAGATCAAGCACTGCCAGAATTTTTTCCTGCTGTTATGGAAAAGCAATAATTCATTACTTACGCTACGTAGCCAAGATCTCTAAAGAAAATAAACCCACAAACTTTGGGAAAGAATAAAAGTTGTCGTTCAGTGTTCAAGTAAATACATTTTTAAATCTTCAAACCTTTTTTTTTTCCAGATGGGTAATTATTTACAGATGTACACCACATCTCTGTGATTTATTTGAATGTTCCTTTTTTGTTGTTAATCTAATAAAATATACTATTTTTATTTATTAATTAGATAACAGAGAATAGATTAATTAGATATTACATTAGATTATTTATTTAAAGGATTACAAATATTTCCTGGCTGTTTTTTTTCTTCTTTGCAACCCTTTTTTTCCTCTGTGTTTACACTTGAAAAGGTTAAAGGACAACCTGTCCTGGATAATAAAATCCCTTATTTACCTAGTGGCTAAATGTATTGCAGGCAGCCAAAATGTGAAACTTCTGTTCTGCCAAGTAATTCTGTTGTGACCAGATGGGCATTATCCTGGTTGCAAGTGGGAAATGCCTTCATTTATAGGGCATTTGCATTCCTCACAGAATCACTGACCAAGAATAACATTGTCAGAACTAGGTGGAGAAAGGGGAGGAGGCCACAGCCTAGCCTCCTTCCTCCAAATTACCAGCCAGTTCAGCCCACAAGGGCATTAAAAGCACCATTAAGTGCTTTCCTTCAGATAAAATCTCCCTGAAAACATTATTAATAGAATTAATGAACCAACCCTCATAGCTAAGTGAACTTTATATTGTAAGTCATGGTATCTTTCCAGCATTAATAGGTTGATTAGAGAAATGTATTCTTTACTTCTTTTTACTTTCTGCCACCCCTGTGTCACGTTTTGCATGATCCAATAATAACCCAGATATTTGGGCTGACATCCTACATTCTACTATGCAAATCACTTACAATCAGTACTGTGAACTCCAACTAAAAGCATGTTAGACTCCAAAAATCAGTATAGTTGCTTAAAACTCATCAGGTTTTTCAATGTTACATTTTATGTTATTTTTATTTATCTTCAGAGCTTTGTTTTCAGAGTCTGTAAGACTCACTTGGATAAAGATGTAGGTTTTCCAGGTTTTTCTTTATAATACAAGAGGAGATTTTCTCCTAATCTCAGACTCAAGATGTTGGAGAAAGTGTCTGAAGACTTCCAATTAAATTGTAGGATTTGGCATTACTGATGCCTGTTTATATGGTACATCTTTCAAAATCTCACAAAAATCTACAGAACAGGCTGAAATACAGAGGAAAAGATGGAGATACTTCAGTATGTGCTTTCTCCACTGTATGACAAATTTCTCCTCCAGGTTCATTCCCTACTTTATTATAGAAGAGATGACAGCTCTCATAGAATGGATGTTATTTTTTCATACTTCTGTCTGGTTATTTGATTTGGTGAAAAGCATTTAATAGAAATGGCCTGATCCACTAACCATGACTGAAAACTGGGAAAATAAGACTACTTTTATGAGGTGTTTAAATGGAAAATCACAAGTTTAAACTTCAGGACTGTTAAGTTCACAAAACACATTCATTATTTCTGCGCCATTTGCTCCTGTCAATAAATCCCCCAGGACAATCAATAGCCAGAATAGAAAGAATAAAAATAAAACAAAAAACATAGTGGGAAATAGAAAGGTGAAAGGAATACAAGAGAAAAAGACTATAATATATAGAATGAGAGTACAGTCCTGCATTTCTTTTGCAACAGTTAAGTAGAAGATTGAAGAGTTAAAAAAAAGAGGATGAGCCATGATTTTTTTTACCTTCCTTGTTACGTACATGTAATAAAAATCTCACTGATACTATCAGCGAAAGAATGGGGTGGAGAATGGTCATTTTGTATCTGTGCAGTAATGATGCACACAGTGCCACAGCAGTAATAAGTATAGTAACTGGAATATCCACAAAAAGACACATTTTGTATCAGAGTTTTGGTGAGTTTTTAAGTTACTCTGTTGTGCCAAAATATTTCAGCATCTGACTTCTGATATGCAATGTAATATAATCACACAGCGGATTTAGTAAAACTTCAATATTTACAAATCTGGTTACTCTACAAGTACCCTTAAACAGTATTTAAAAGGTTTTCTGCATGGTTCACATAATTTACTGACAAGGATTGTAGCATTTAATCAAAACTGTTGTCCTGCAGACAGGGCAACAACAAATAGCTTTTTGGTTTCAAATGTCTTGGTTGAATAGATTTTGTCCTAGTAATGTAATTTAACTGAATAGTAGGGGTGTTCAGCATAAAAAAAAGTCTTTGCTGTGCTGCTTAAGTTAATGATGTAGCTATTTCTTAGTAGACTCATAGCATTTCATACTGTACCTGAAATGCCCAGAAAAGGAAAGAAGAGAAATTCTACTGAGAATAATAGTAAAAGTAATCAAAATATGGAAACACAATGTGACTGTTAAGAGAACAGTTCCATGAGTTACTCTTCCTCAGATAAACAGAAAATTGTTCATTCTTCTGAGCCACAAATTTACTTCAGTAAGTTCCTAAACAGTTGACTGCTCCCCAGATACGTCTCTTTTACGGTCAGATTGATCCTGTGCATGACCATACAAAGTAATAGACTCACAGTGCAAATGCTGAATCACAGTTATAGGTGTTTGGCTGCTTTCAGATTTGCAGTTCCAAAAAAGCCTTCCTGTAGGAGGAGAAATGCAAAACTGAGTCAGGTTTAAGATGGAATTTGGTCTGCTTACAAAAGGAGCTGTGCAATGTCCTAGTCTCAACAAGGAAGACAAAGGTACTCATGGGTATTTCCATGCTGCAGTCCAAGCAGCTATATCTAACAGTGTAGTGATGGCAGTATGAATCTTATTAACCTGGAATAATTCTTGTTTATTTATCTTGTAGTCATAGAGGTATGTAGTTCATTGGTGACTCCAAACATGTCCAAAAACCTTGGGCAAATAAACAAACATTTCTTGGGCAGATTGGTAGTCAAAATCGAACCCCATGACTACACTAATTTCTGACACAGCCAATTTAAAGCTAGACTATATGTAAGCCACAGCTGAACATTAGGCTATAAAATACACAACCCCTGTGAGGCTGTGAGACTGGAATACTGGAAAAAATATTCTTTGTTTTAATTACATGATAAATTAGTACTTGCTAAGTCTTTGAACCAGAACTGATAGATTCACAAATGGTCAGTGACAAACTGAAGACTGACAATCTGAATTTGAGCCTAAAGAAATGGGAACTGTTCCAAAAATAGGCAATTTACCTTGGCTGCACAATCAGTGGGAAAGGACTTTCCACTGAAAAAAGGAAAGCTATGGCTATGCAAGAATAACAGATTTCCCAGAAACAAGCATGCTGAAGTCTGTGGGACTCTGATGCTTTTTGTAAAAGCAGTTATGGATTTGTCAATATTGCAAAAACATTACACAGCATGGTAGCCCATGAGAGAGCTACCTTTATACTATATATAAATATTAAAATGCACACTTTGAAGGCAATATTGACACAGACACATATGCATATGTACACACAAATAAACACAAGTCCATGCATGCACACAAAACCACTTCAAGTGGCATCTTCACAGAAGATAAAAGTTATTTAGCTTAAGGGCCTAAACATATACTACTAAGTATTAATTACTTAATTGTAATGAATATTGTTATTCATCATGAAAATAATGTGTTTAAGACAGAGAACTCCCTGCCTGAAAAGCCTATGGTATTTGAACCCAAAAATGAAACAGAAGTGAATATATTCAATCTGCAAGTCCTCTATAGAAAGTATAAACATCTAGGTGGTGCCAAAAATGGTCTATCCCTCATGGCCTTTGCCAGCATCCTTGACAGAATATAGCATCAGCCTCTTCAGAAGATCATATAGGTGTGGAGTTGGCCGAAGTATTGTAGGGTTGATACGAAATCTTTATGGAAATAAATTATCTTTATTTTTTGTAAAATGTAGTCTAAACAGATGGTTTGAACTCAGGTTAGTTGATCTGATGATGTGTGACCACTGGTCTTTTACTATTATTTTCTGAGCAAATTTTAAGACCTGGTGAAGGAAACTCACCAAATAGTTTATCCATCAGCAGGTGAAATTTAATCATCTGTTACACACTCATGGCACAATATCAGATTATCATCTAAATGATACAAAATTTCTCTGAAAATTATGATCAAAACAAAAGAGTTAGGTCTAAATGTGTCACATAAAAACACAAAGATAATGAAGACTTTTAAGCCTGTGGAAGTAGAAGGGATATTTCTACCCTAAAATGGTAGTAGAGTATATTAAACGTCTTCTCTGTGTTTTTTTTTACTACTTATATTATTAAGGTCTTCTGCACTATAGGATGTATGCCTCCATTCCACAAACATGAATACGTTCTGCCTTTCATTCAACTACTAATTAATGCTCGTGGTGCATCTCCTTGCTTTGGTTTTTCAATGCATTCTTAATATTTTCATAGTCTTTTGAGGCAACAGTACAGCTCTCACTTTTCTAAAAATCAAAGGATTTTGGACAATCTTGTTTAGATGTTCCCATATTATTGCTTTCTTGATAGTATTTTTGCAGTACTAACCACCTTCTGCATGATTGCTCATATTTTAATTCTTGGTAATTATAAACTATCAGATTATTATTTCTTTGCAGAAATTTTCTTTTTCTTTTTTTCTTCTTTTTCAACACACTTCTTTCTTGAGTAGTCCAAATTCAGCCCTGGTTTAAGGAAGATAAATCTCACTGACTTCCTTTGGAATTGCACAAATTCACACCACATTTCCTTTTGAAAATGTTAATATGGATCTTCATCTCCAACAGCTTCTCTGCAGAAACAGTGGCCTCTATCATTTGCTTTTCACAACACTTTTTCCAATTAATTCTTCTGCTAAACTAAAATGCTACTCCCTTCCAGATAAATAATTTTGAAACCGAATGGATTTGGAATCCCTGCAGTTTCTGTATTCATCTATGTTTGCATTTGAATGTCTTGTTCCTTCTGATTCAATTTGTCCTATTCCATTTTGTAGAATGTAATGAGTAACAGGACAAAGTCATGTAATCTAAACTGAGGTGGATAAATAAAGAATCCCATACTATTTTTTCCACTAGTGCCTTAAAAAAATCACATGTCTTTTGTAATTTCTTCACTAACCAGATGCATCATTAGTTCTGCTCTTTGCAGAATATCTTCTGTTTTCTTTAAGAATAAAGTAGGGATGTGTGAGCACATTTGTGTGTACATACATATGTATGTATGTATCTATGCACACACACTATATATGGTGACACATATGGTCTCACAACAAAAGCAGATGAGCACAGACAAATTTTTTTCAGGCTATTCTCAACAATTTGACATGTTTTAAATTACAGTAGTGAAAGGAAAGGTTTTGTGCAAGAAAGACACATGCAGGGAGAGATGATGATTGCAAGATTTATTCTAGTTATTCTTAGTATTAGCTATTCTTAGCCTTACTAAGACTATTCTTAGTCTTGAAATGTGTTTTAGACATCTGGATTTTGGAAAGATCTGAATTATGTGGGTTGAAAGAGAGGGAGGCACAAAAGCTGTCCAACCTGCAGACAGGCAGAGCTGCCAAGTGCCATGCATCTTACATAAGAATGACGAGGCACGGGAAGAAGCAATATATATTATATTATATTTTATAAGGCTGTTGACAACATTGGAAGGAAAAGAACAAGTGCCAAACATGTGACAGGCTGGCCCTATATCCTGGCACTTTTTGCTGTTGACTCTCAGACTAAATTTTGCTTATGGCATATCTCCACAGTAACTCGTGAAGTGTTACCAGTTAAGGCAGCCGCAATGGCTTTCTGCTTAGTTCCCACTGCTCCTTGGAGCCACAAAATCCCATGTGGAGCTGCACATGGCGTGGTGTCCTTCCCATAAAACATGCCTGAAAGCTGTCTTGTAAAAATGTATGGAACAAGCTGTAAAAGTTTGCGGACGAGGAAGCAGTTTGAAGGCAGGTAACTGGAGGGTGGCCGTTCCTCCTGTCCCCGAAAGCAAGGGCAAGGCAGCCATCCTGCGAAATGCTGGCCCGTTCCGACCTCGTGAAACATTCCCCCTCTCCAAACTCGGTGGAAAACTGCTTTCGCGAGTGGACCGTTAACATCGTACAGTTCGGGGCAAAACCGCATCAGAAACACCCCGACGACCGTTAGTGCTGGCAAAACTACCGAGGGGGCCGCGAGCCCGCCGTTGGGGGGGGGGGTGGATAACGGTCGCGTGGCGACCGTTGGCGGGGCGGGCCCGCCCAGTGCCCCCCCTCCCCCTCGCAGCGCCGGCCCGAGCCGCGGGGCGGGAGAGCCCTGCGAGAGGAGGCCCGGCCCTCCCGCGGCGGGGCAAGGGGAGGTGCGGGGGGACGGGTAGGGGGGTCGGCGGCGCCGCGCGTGTGGGAAGGCCGGGCATGGGGGCTTCCCGCGAGGAGCAGCGCCCCGGCTCCGGCCGCTGAGAGAGCACCGGCGCCGCCGCACCTCCGCGCAGCCCTGTCCGCCGCCGCCGGGAGCCGAGCCGCCCCCCTTCCCCTCCCGTAAGTGGCGCCTTCCCCCTCCTTTGCCCCTGGGGAGCGGGTGGGCGATGGGGCGCCGCGGCAGCGCCATTCCGGGGCCTCTCTCTGCCGGGGGCTAGGCGCACCTGAAGGGCAGCGGTGATGGGGCACTGGCACCTTGTCGGCTGCTCCGGGGGCAGCGTTTACTGCTGCTGGAAAGCATTGGAGGCGAGAGTGCTGTCCTAGGGTTTCCATCCAGCTAGAGCAAGCAGTGACTATCTGGAGGTACCTACCGTCCGTATAGATTTTACTGAATTAAAACATACAGTCGCAATGCCACCTCCATCTTCAGTGCGTTTTAAGAAGCTGGGGAAATCGTACTCCCGTGGAGAGCGAGCGGTGGGTGCAGGTCTCTTGCTGCTGTAAAGCAAGTTTAGGGAACACAAGATTCTTGCCTTCTGCCAGCTTTGCACGTTTAAATATAGAAATGTATTTTAGGTATATGTCATCCAGTGTGTAATGCTAGTGGCACCTCTAGAAAGCTAGTCTAATAAAATAATATTTAAAATTAAAGTTCTCTGAAATAGCAGAACAGCATTCTTTATTTTAAAATACTGGTTATCACTTGAGATTTATGATACTGTTTTTATGGTAGAGCCTTAAGATTCTGATGCAAGTCTTGGATCAGTATTAAACTAAATTGGTATGTGGGGAGGAATATCGTACCACTTTATTAGGAATGTAGTGAATGTAGTTTCTGCTGATTGTTATGCGGGTGCTTAACACATCATTTCAGCCAAAGTAATAAAACTTACTTGTGAAGGAAATAGAAGTTTCCTAAAGTTTAATCCAGGCTGTGCAGTGAACTCCTTTGAGACCAAAGGACTTGGGCTCACTGCAACACCCTCTGTTCCAAGTATACTAATGCATAATATGTATTTATTTTAAAAGCTTTCAAACCCAGTTCCCTTTATATGTTTTCTAATTAAAGATCAAGCAAATGCACTGAGAGGCATTCAGACACTTCAAAGATATGGAATGTAAGACAAGGGATCGTGGCATATAGACCTTGTATATATTGAAACAGGCTGATGATAGTTTGTTTATCCTCAAAAGACAAGACAAATTCCATAAAAAGTTCATGTAGACACTGTGCAGATTCAGTACACAGTGGCTCTTCGATTACTTGGATTAGAATTTGGATTGCACAGTGTGGAAAATGTTTTGAGATCTGGTTTGTGTTACCTAATGGATTAAATAACATTAAGATTGACAGTAAGAACAGGCATAAGGCCTATACAAAACCAAACTTTTCATTGATACCTGTAATGTACTATATTACAAACAAAAACAAAACAGAAAGAGGCATGGTGCCCATTCCACTTGTAAGCAGAAATCCATTGCTGCGGTTAATTCCATCTGACTCTACCCCAGTACACACAATTCTTCTGAGCCCTGCTGGGCTTTATCATGCAGATTAGGACAGGAATAAAACAAAACAGTAGAGACATAAGAAGCCGTGATGGTATGTTTTGAAAGGTACAATGACTTCTTTAGATGAATGACATGCAGTAGTCTTTTACTACATCTTGTGATGAAGATTACCTGAAGTAATCTGCTGTCTAACTGATGTTGAAATACAGCCTGTGATTCTTCAGACTTGAATGAAGACCAGCAGTCTCTGAAGTTTTAATGCAACGAAGCTTTGATCCTGAAGCTCAGTATGTTGGCTAGAACATGCATAAATGGGCTGATGAAGATTCCTGACCCCCAGCAAAAATACACTTGATAAGATGCATAAAAATGTAGTTACTTCCAGCCTTGCACAGACTTTTGGCTTAAATCAAAATCAGTTTCAAATTTTTTAATGAATTCATGTAATTCGCATATATTTTCAACCTATCTGTATATAAATTTTAGCATTCTTTCTGTGCTTAAGTTTCTAGTTAACAAGGTATTTAAGGGTAATAGTGAATGTGAAGTTTATTTTTAAGTTATTTGTGCTACCTAATAGCTGTATTGTGGGGATGTTTGCTATATGAGTAATTGGCTTAATAAGTGGTGGTGAGTATGAGCAAGCAGGTAGGATAAAAGGAGAAAAGCAAATAAAAAATCTTTTTGAAAACTTGCTTTTTGTTTCCTGAGTGTTTTGGCAAGAACAATATATTTTCAAAAAGGAGTCTTCCGTTTGCAATTCACTAGTTGCAGATGGTTACAATGTCTAAAACCAGACACAACTTCTAGGTAAGTATGTTGGCTACAAGGATATCCTGTAGCCTAGAACTTGTCTAGATCTAGGGAGCAGACAATTACAAAACAACTTGTATCTTACTTAAGTCCGAAGACATGAAACCTAATGATTTTAGGAGTATTCTTCTTGTAGGACCAGAAATAGGATAGAGATTAACTTTGTAACTGTGGAAAAAATGCACATCTACTTAAGTCAATGCGTCCCTTTAGCTTGCCTGAAAATGCACGTTACTTCTACCTTTCAGCTAATGTTCACTGAAAAGTAACCAAGAATAGTTGTGGCATGCATTCATTACAAAATGAAATGTATTGGAAGGTACTATGAAGATTTAATTCCTTATTTTGTGCCTTAGCAGATTTTTGTACTTTTTGCAGTGGACTTTAAGAGTGAGGGAAGACTGCAGACAAAAAAGAGCCTAAGCCAAACCTCATTCTCTCAATTGTCATAGAGATTGTAAGACCATAAAGTTCTCTCAGCTCTGTTCATATAGCTTTTGGTCATCTTCACCCATACTGGTTCTGCAAGTGTAATTCCAACATCTGCCTATCGTGGTAGAGGTATTATTCTGACAAAAACCTGCATGGCATCCTTTCCTGGTTTGTTTACTGTCCTATTTTTAACCAGAATTCTTCCCTACTTATATAGTGACATGCCTCAGGGTAGATTCTTGCTTTTAGATAAATAATATTAGGGAGTTAACTTAAAAAAGTGCATTGTTTTAGCTATCAGTTCTGTCTTGGGTTTAACTGTTCCTTTTTGATAGTGGAATAATCAATTTTCTGCCATTTCTTCTTTTCCCTTCTTCCTTGAGGTTTTCCATCAATGATACATTTTGAAAATGTTTTGTCAACCTCAGACTAACAGAGGGAAGCCAACGGAAATAAAATACCAGAATGTAGCAGGAGGAGGGGAAGCAAAGTACTAGCAGTAGTAATTGTTGCTGGCATGGCATTTTTGACTTCCGTAATAATTAGTAGTGCTTTCTTTTTCCCTCTTTCTGCAAGAACAGCAGGTGTCGACAGTCAGTCTGTGATCAGACTCAGGGAATGGTACATATATGTAGGTGAGAAAGAGCTCCAGAGCTGACATGCACAAAAGAGGGGGAAAGAGTCATTCAGTATCTCAACCCTTTGTCCTCATTTTTTTCCCCTGTCTTTACAAAATTTTGAACATTATGAGATCACCTTAATTGTGACACATTCCGAGCAGGTATTGATCTATCAGTGCTATGTAGCCAAATATGCAGAAGACAGTTTTTGATGTCTTTTTCATAAATATTTGTGACTTTAAAGCAGAACTTCATGTATTTGTGTTAGCTTTTTACATAATAAGGCATTAAAATCACTTTATATGGTGCTGGAATTATTAAAAAGTGTATAAAAATACTTGGAGTCATATATCTAAAAGTTTTCATGTATCTAAAAGTGTCTACCTTCATGACACCTTTACAGTTACCATGTCACCTTTGATCACATGTATGCCTCCTTTAGTTTCACATACAGTTCTCATCCTTAGCCTAGTCAGTCCTTCAACTTCTGTGCATCACTCAGCTGTGGTAAGAAATCTTTGCTGAATAAATTAATTAGTGGCTAAACAGTTTGACATTGGTAAATCAATGGGCAGGACTGCTGGAAGGGAATGACTGAATTTTCGGAAAATGACAAATGTGTAGTCTACTCTGCTGGGAAAAGCATTCATGTAAGTGATCTGCCACTACAACTCCAGTGGGAGTTGTAAAGGTTACTAGTAAAAGTGGCTTCTGGGGCTCTGAAGTTTAGTCACTGCTGACAGTCATCCAAGATCTGCAATATTATCTTGTCTGATCTCAAAATGATAATTCGAGTGAAGTTGCTAGAAAAATGTAATGTTTGGTACCTTCAGTTCCCCATGACAACTCATCAGAAATGCAGTAGAGTGCACACATGACAGCTGCTTCTTCTGATATGGAGTCAGGATGAACAGAGTCAATGTTTGTGTTTGGAAGGAATGCCATCATCCCCTATATCACTAATAGCAAGCTGTATTTACCTCTTTTTTGGTGATGGTAACATCTTTTTTTTTTTTTATCATGGCTTCTCACTACATTACCATATTTCGGAGATTGATTTTGTCAGATGTCATACCAGCAAGGGATGATACCTAATTAGATTTGCCTCATTGTACTGGTTACTAGAATTTTGGAGAAGAGCAGATTTCTGCCGTAGAAGGATCTTGCATTGACAAAATCCAAGTAAGTGAGCTTTCCTCCCAGATCTTCTGCAGGGAATTAGCTAGGAATAATTTATCAATTGGGATTGGACTGACAGAAAAGATAGTAAACTGTACCAAAGGATGTTTGTGATATCTTACAACTGCTGTCTTCTCTGTATAGCATACTAATACTTTTTGTCTATACTTTTTGCTCTTGAGAATAAACTGTACATTTCTGAGAAATGTATGGAATAAAGTTATGTTTGCTTTAAAGACCATTGGGAGTTGGATTCAATGCAATGTAGTATTTTGCTTTCTTTACTGTGAAAAAAATGAACTATGTGGATAACTTGTTTTATAGCTAGTGAATTCATATAGCTAATCCCAGGTCCTCTCCATTTTGCTTGAGGTTGTTAGTTATTTCTTTGTCTAGAGTGTGATTACAAGCTGTTCTACAAAATGGGAAGGCAATTGTGTTTATTTTATTTTGTTTGTGCAGTACCATGTGCTTTGTGGTTATGGAATAAATAATAATTTAAATGGAATTTGGAAGGGATTATTGTCTTCCTTTCAGTTTTCTTAGATTGTGAAACTTCTCCTTATTAGTTAAAGAAAATGTAATATTTGGATGTCAAGAAGATCTCTGATTATTCCCATTAGGACTTATATTAATTCATTTGAATTCAGTGTTTATGCATGATTTGGTATAATGTGGATTTTATTCTACCCTTGAATGTTTTTGGAATATCATGCAATTGAGAGAAAACAATGCGATGTAACTTGCCATGAAATACTTCCAGCATTGTGAGTTAGGTGAAAAAATGTGTGGAAGTACAGAATTAGCATGAATATGTAATTCTTTTCAGAGGTACACTGTTTCAGTGTACTTTTTAGAAGCAGCATTTTAGATGATAAGGCTGTATTTCTGACCCTTGTAATGATAGTCTAACTTGTTCTAAGATAGGGATTGAGGATACCTCCGAAGCACTTCATCCACATTCTTAAAATTCCTCCTTTGGAGAGATGGATCTATACTAAGCTAACAAAAAGTATTTGAGTGCAGTGAGCAGCATAATTTGATTTCTCTCTTCTGTTGTTGTAAGGATTTGAAGGGAGGGAGAACTTTCAAGGGTGGCATTGTGAAAAATGAGTTTTGTTGTGTGGAAACTGTAGGCCAGCAAGAATTCTTACAGGTTTTTCCAGCAATAGTTGCATGATCATTTATAAGTTGGGTTATTGTTTTCTTTTTTTTCCCTAGAACTCTGTTTTCTAGAAACATGAGATGTGTTACACCCATGTATGCACTGCTTACCAAACTGTATCCACCCTCTTTCTTCACACAGCTGCAAGGAGGTGCTCTGTGAGGTAAGGGGAGCGGAGAGGTGAAACCATGTCCCCTCCTGTGTGAACGGGAGGTGTCTAGTGGAGGGCTTCCTCCAGGCCTCTAGGGCTTATATGAGCTAAGAACAGGTTTTCTTCCGATGGTAGTCTTATGTCAAGAATGGAAGGCTACTGTGATAGTATATAGACAGTTCAGTGTGAAAAAAGTGCAAATGAAGTGTTCTTACAGACTTGATTTTAGTAGTCTAATTCTGCAGTATAGAAGTACAAATTCACCCTACGCACAAATGCACGCTATTTTGCATAGCCTGAGCTTTCAACATTAAGTTAGTTTTCTCAATGTGTTGCCTAATACAGTTGTTGAAATTGAAGCAATTATTGAAACTGAAAGTTAAAGCAAATTAAAGAAAGTACTTCTTCATGTAACAGATAGTGAACTTCTGGAACATGCACCCCCAGAGAGACTGTGGAGAGAAACATTGGAGAGAATATTGGCAGGTTTGAAAAGAAACAAGACAAACTCATGGACTCTAGCTCCATAAATGGGTACTAAAAGGACTAGTCAGGGTTGTGCCCTCAAAAACAGGGATTCTGGGTGGTCCTGGGAGCATCTGAGAGGAGCAGACTAGGCTGGCTCACCTGCTCTCCCTAGACAGCATCTCCTGGTGCCACTGCTGAAGGCAGGAGTACCAGTCTGATCGAGGAGGTCATCTCTTACATCTGTGAATGTATTTTTCAAAATATCTTTTTTTTCTTCAATGAGACATGAGTAAGCACTAGTTAAATACCTGTACTGACAAATTAAAGAGAGAAAAACAGCAGTTATCTAGAATTAGATCAATAAAAAGATTCATTATGAAATTCAGTGATATAAACAACTAAAAACAGAGTGCTTGGTTAGAAATACTATAAAATGCTATAAAATTTGCAATTATAAAATTCACTGTTGGGTGGAAAAGTTGAAATAGTACTTCTTAAAATAATATCTAAGATGAGGCTTAACTAATAAATCTAATAAGCCTAGTCTGGGTTTTCATTGTTTTAAGGTGACCTACCTATCTCTGCAGTCCCTCAGAGCTTACTTTATCTCATCTTTTCTGTCAGTTTTATTCTGTGTTTGAACTGGCCGACATACTTACTGTGAATAAAGATTAAAATATCTTTTCAAGTTCCTTCATAAAGTCTATACATTTATTCATAAAGAGGTCATATGAGAGGAACTACTGTTCTTCATATTATCACCATGCTGTCTTTCAAATTTTTGGTCTCACTTCTCAGTGCAGTGGAGGCCACTACACTTCATGTTTGCATCAATTTGTGTGGTATAACTTGATTGTCTGTGGAGATCCATGCAAGTGTAAATAAGCAAACTATCCCTACAGACCTATACCGTGAGCATTTGGGAGCTAAAAACATATTTGGAAATAGACTTGGAGAAGTGAAATATTCTTCCTAAGGTCCCTAACTGCCTTCACCTGCCTTTTTGTTCAGAGCGAAATGGATTCTGGTAATGTCTGTCTGTTATGTAAAAGCTCAAAATTCATAGCTGATTGAAATTAAAGTCAACATCCATATTGTTTTTCACTAACCTTGACAGGATTTCCTAGCTTGAAACCACAATTAGCTGGTCTAGTCAGACACTTCTTGAGGAACAAACAACTGAATAGAATTTGAGCACATTCATCATATTTAGTTGAGGCTACTGAGTCTGTAAACAATGATGTTATGCAGAGCTCTCCATACTCCATGTTACTCCATGCTCTCTGAACTGTGCTTTTGGCTCAGGGAAATATGTGGTAGGACCCAACATCTAGGAAGAAACTGAGAAAGATTATTGTCTATGAAATATCTGCTTGAAGAGAATCCTCTGTGGTGGTTTCTGTAACCAAAACACAACTTTGGAACGGATGCCAGTGCTGGCTGAAGAAGAGATGGTCGCATGTCATGTAGAGAAGCAATGGTGATTCACATGGTGATTGTTCCTGAGGATTTGGATAGGGAGCAAGTGAATTTCAAGACTTTATTTAGGGCGTGTGATAGATCCAGATCACCCAAGACCTTCAGGTTTTCAGTCACATGTTGCATGAGTTTTGGGGCTGCACAGAACTTAAGGTATGAGCCATATTAGTTTTGCATCATTCTCTGGAGTTGTGTGAAAACTAAACATGTGGAATAAGTAAAACATTCAGTGCTGGCCTTTTGACATATTCTCAGAACATTAGGAAAAGGAGCATACTCTGCGGTCTTTGGTTTTACTCTTGCTAACTTGCTAGCAGAAATTTTCTTGACTATAAAACAAATAGAAAACAATCCCACAATGGGCAGCAAAAATTTTTAAATGAATACTGCTGCTTAAAAGAGTAGTTCATAAATCTATTTTTCCCCTTGTGGAAAATATTTTGACTTCATAATGAATGACTTTTCTACTTCTTTCTTTATCAAACATATTTTATTATCTTTTTAAACTAAAAGCAATGTAGTATTGGAGTGAGGTATCACTTACCTGTTTAGCTGTAATAATGCTACTTTTATTATAGTCACATCAGGGCTCGGAGGACATGGACGTTTTAGGCCAAGATCACTGTGAAAACTAATCTGAAAAATAAATGTTCATATGTTGTTTGAGAAAAAATCTTCCACTCATTTGTGCCAGCTTTTATCATGGTGGTAGCACCTGATACTGAAAAATGCCATGTAACAGCAAGTTATTTGGTAGGAGGTGTTCTGGCAGAGTGACTGTCTTACAGCAGTGAGATGTTCACTCTCTGATTATTGTGTGGTGGAAATACAAGAAACTGTCTGTAAGGGAAAAATCAGCCTTGTAACATTCTTTCCCTAAATGAGGAAATCTAATTGTTTCAACATTTATCCCTTAGTGGGATACTACTTCTGAGTATCCATTCCAAAATTGTTTGCAGTCTCCCATGCAGTGTTCAGCTATTAGACATATTTTATTAGGCATACGTTAATTTATTACATGTGCCTTATTCTGAGGCAACTAGTTTCAATGTCAGACTTAATAAATGTAACAAAATTTTTATTTCTAATTGTCTTCTAATAGAAGCTTCTAATAAGCTGCTGTAAATCTTCCTGAAAGTTTGTAATACTCTGCAAAACCTTCTATGGTGTTCAATTGCTTATATATTCCGAATCACTAGTTATCTAAGCAAATAATTTTGGTTATTTATTAAATAAGATTCTTTTTTCTATTTGACTGTTTTTCTGTCCTGTGTGGTAACAGATGGGTTGCACTTAGTTCAATGAACCAGATGAAAAAAGAGCAGAATTTGCAGTAAATTACTGTTGATACTGCATTTTTATCCACACACAGTAAATTAAGTCAACTTTCTGATTATGTAAAGTGAATATTTACACTATTTCATTGTTACTGATTAAAATTTATTGACTGTGTTCTGTAAAGAAAGTAGTTTTCCTGGTTATGTTTGTGCTTATGGGTATAGTTTGAGCATTTCTTCCAGCAGTGTCAGCATAAGCAGTTCTTGTTTCCTACTCCAGGCCTCTCTTGTTCCTGCTTCAGTAACCAGCTCCTCTGCGGCTGCATGGATGTTTGTGGCACTGGGCAATGAACTGGATTAGTAAACTAATTGATTTATTTTTTTGGGATACATTTGATCAAGGATTAGTTCCCTGCTCCAGTTTATCACGTGGCCACACACATGTTCATAGAATCATAGAATCGGTAAGGTTGGAAGGGACCTCTGGAGATCATCTAGTCCAACCTCCCTGCTCAGCAGGGTCACCTAGAGCATGGTAGACAGGGTTGCATCCAGGCGGGCCTTGAATATCTCCAGAGGGGGAGACTCCACAACCTCTCTGGGCAGCCTGGTCCAGTGCTCCGTCACTCTCACAGGGAAGAAATTCCCCCTCACGGTCAGGCGGAACTGCCTGTGCTTCAGTTTCTGCCCATTGCCTCTTGTCCTGTCACATGGGACAACTGAAAAGAGTTTGGCCCTGTCCCCTTGACACCCTCCCTTCAGGTATTTATCCACATTGATAAGATCCCCCCTCAGTCTTCTCTTCCCCAGGCTGAAGAGGCCCAGCTCTCGCAGCTGTTCCTCATAGGGCAGGTGCTCCAGCCCTCTGATCATCTTTGTAGCCCTATGCTGGACTCTTTCCAGTAGCTCTATGTCTCTCTTGTCCTGCGGAGCTGAGGGCTGAGTAGAGGGGCAGGATCATCTCCCTTGACCTGCTGGCAACACTCTTCCTAACGCACCCCAGGAGACCGTTGGCTTTCTTGGCCACAAGGGCACATTGCTGGCTCATGGTCAACTTGTCATCCACCAGCACTCCCAGGTCCTTCTCTGCAGAGTTGCTCTCCAGAAGGTCAGTCCCCAGCTTGTACTGGTGCCTAGGGTTATTCCTCCCTCGGTGCAGGACTCTGCACTTGCCCTTGTTGAACCTCATGAGGTTCCTCTCCGCCCAGCTCTCCAGCCTGTCCAGGTCTCTCTGAATGGCAGCACAGCCCTCAGGTGTATCAGCTGCTCCTCCCAGCTTGGTATCATCAGCAAACTTGCTGAGGAGGCACTCTGCCCCCTCATCCAGGTCAGTGATGAAGAATGTTGAACAGGATGGGACCTAGTACTGAGCCCTGGGGGACTCCACTAGCCAGAGGCCTCCAACTAGACTCCGCGCCACCGATGATGACCCTGTGAGCTCTGCCTTTCAGCCAGTTCTCAATCCACCTCACTGTCCACTCGTCTAACCCACACTTCCTGAGCTTCTCTAGGAGGATGTTATGGGAGACAGTGTCAAAAGCCTGTCAAGGCTGAAGTCAAGGTACACAACGTCCACTGCTCTCCCCTCATTTACCCAGCCAGTCATTCCATCAGAGAAGGCTATCAGGTTGGTTAAGTGGGATTTCCCCTTGGTGAATCCATGCTGACTACTCCTGATCACCTTCTTTTCCTCCATATGCCTGGAGATGACATCCAGAATGAGCTGTTCCATCACCTTCCCAGGGACGGAGGTGAGGCTGACTGGCCTATAGTTGCCTGGGTCCTCCTTCTTGCCCTTCTCGAAGACTGGAGTGACATTGGCTTTCTTCCAGTCCTCAGGCACCTCTCCAGTTCTCCAGGACCTTTCAAAGATGATAGAGAGCAGCCTGGCAACAACATCTGCCAGCTCCCTCAGTACCCGTGGGTGCATCCCATCTGGGCCCATGGATTTTGTGGATATCTAGCCTGCCCAGAAGGTCTGTAATCCTATCCTCCTCAACCAAAGGAAAGTCTTCCCTTCTCCAGACTTTCTCCCTCGTGTCCAGGCTCTGGGATTCATGGGGGCTGCCCTTAGCAGTGAAGACTGAAGCAAAGAAGGCATTCAGTAATTCTGCCTTCTCTCTATCCCTTGTCACCAGGGCCCCCGCCCCATTCAGCAGCAGGCCCACATTTTCCCCAGTCCTCCTCTTGCTACTGATGTATTTGAAGAAGCCCTTCCTGTTGTCCTTAGCATCCCTTGCCAGACTCAATTCCAACTGGGCCTTAGCCTTCCTTGCCGCATCTCTACATGCTCTGGCTGCATTCCTATAATTATCCCAAGTAGCCTGTCCCCTTTTCCACATTCTGTGTACTTTCTTCTCTGTCTGAATTTGGCCAAGAGCTCCTTGCTCACCCATGCAGGTCTCCTGACCCTTTTGCGGCACTTTTTACTCATAGGGATGCACTGCTATAGAGCATGACCTATTAATCCTGGTGTTGAAGGCCTTTCAGTCCAAAGCTTTGTAGTATACAGACTGCTTAAAAATAGCATCGTGGGTGCATCCCATCTGGGCCCATGGATTTTGTGGATATCTAGCCTGCCCAGAAGGTCTGTAATCCTTTCT